>NC_035439.2:61577947-64028080 GCF_002127325.2 Helianthus annuus | reverse complement strand
CGTTAGCTAAGGTTTTGACATTTTCATGTCACAAAGTTTGGATAGTCGCCAGTAAGGGCCATACTCCAGTTTACATACGATCCTTTGGGCTTGTCCCCAGTTATCCTTTGGGCTTGTCCCCAGTGATCCTCCGGGATCATCCTCAGTTATCCTTTGGGCATGTCCCCAGTTACTAATTTATCTTTTACATTGGCTTAGTCCCAAGTTATATTCCATTTTTTCAGGTTTTCGAAGTTAAACAATTAAGGATCCTTAATCCTTATTATCCATTAAAATTTACTTGTGGTTATCCCGATTAAAGGTTAGGATCCTAACTTGGATCCTCAGGTATGATCCTTAACTATTTTTTAATTTCATTATTCATTTGAATAACCTTTAGACCTTGACAACTGAACCTATGATCCTTAAAATAAACTACCTTGAAAATTTTCGATTATAGGATATTTGATCCAGGATCATATCCTAAATTTCCTAAACATAATTTGCTCAACTTTTCTTACTCAAACAAACATGTGTCAAAACAATTGAAAATAAAAAGGATAATAACACAAGATAAGCGACAAAAGTTTAAGATTTTATTTATTAACGAAAGGATTAACCCTTCAAAAGTTGTCAAAATTGCCAACCCACATTTCTACCAGCAAAACGTGGCCCGTCCACATGGGTTGGCAAAGGGTGTCCATTGTTTATGCGGTCTTAGCATGTGCAGGAAATTAAAAGCGGCAGGATCACAAAGGCTTCATCCCCCAAACAGAGGATCCCTCCACCTTTTGTAATCCTACCTATTGTCCAAAGGATCCAGGATCCTTAACCCTAAAAACTATTGTTCAAAGATTACAAACCATAATTGTTTCAAACCACAAACAAACCACTACCAAACTCAAAAAATTGGGCTCCGGCCTAGTCTCGAAATATCCATCATCGCCCAATCCAGCAGCTCACACCTTTGCTGCTCCATCACCACCAGCTTCTCCACCCTGATCCTTGTCAGCATCACCGCCCTCCAGCATTGGGATCTCCTCTGCTTCGTCCTCATCCTCCAGCTCTGCCAATCTTGCCTTCCAACTCTCCACGTCCCATGAGCTCTTGTCAAAGGCAGGATCCTGAGCCTCCGCAGCCATTTGTAGTTGTATCTTGTACATAGCAGTTGCGGCAGAGACCTTGGCATCCTGGATGATCTCCTGCTTCTCGCCATCCATGTCAATTAGCCTTTGAGCAGCCTCATCCTTTGTAGCCCGGAGTTCCTTCTCAAGATCGGCTATCTTGAGATCCTTTAACACGCCCATTTGTTGGAGGTCGGCGATTTGACTCTCCTGATCCTCGACGTGGCCAAGGTAGGTCTCAATCTCAGCAAGTTTCTGCAAAAGAGAAAAAAGGTAAGTTCAGGATCAGGTGATCCTCAAAAAAGCAGGATATACAGGCAGAATATACAAGCAGGATATTAGAAAAGGATAACCAACAGGGGCAATGATCCTTACCTCATTGACATAGTCAAGGAACTGTTGGCGGATCAGGGGAAATCCTTGGAGATCCTCAGAAGTCTTCCTCTTCTTTCCCTTACCCCTAATGGATGCTTTAGGGGCTGAAGCGGAGGGACTGGCAGCAGAAGTCTTCCTCCTCGAAGACTTGAAGTTGGTGAGATCATCTATCCCAAACTTGGAGGCAGACTTGGCAGATTTGGCAGACTTCCCAACACCTACACAATCAAAACAAGATAAGTTCCCTTACTAATTAAACAGTCCAGCATATAACTTACTTTTTATAAAGATACTTACTTGACATAGTGGCAGATGCGGAGGATACTTCTTGTGGATCTTGGACGATGACTTGGAAACTTCTAACCTCAGGATCAAGCTTTTTAAAAGCTAAAACTCTTTCTCTTGCAGCAGGGGTTAACTTGAGATGAGCAATGGAGATAGCTGCACAATAAACAAAAAACAAGACATTAGTGATCCTCATCATAAGAGACAAGTCTGATGGTGATCCTTCCAGGATCCTCTATCCTACCATGGGTGGCCCACTCCTTGGGCAGATCATTCCCATCAGGGAGGGAATCCCTTCTCACAAAGAAGAAACGACGCTTCCAGTTTGTGTCATTTTTGGTAACTTTCAAAACAGGGTGATCCTCCCCGGCCTTCCGTTTCAACAAATATCGATGAGAACCAAACGTGGTAAGATCATAAAGCGCGGCCAGCTCTGCCATCCCTAAATCAATCCCCTCCTGCTCGATGATCCTCTCGAAGGTATACAAGACCCTCCAGATCATCGGCATAGCTTGGATATAAGATATGCCGGTCAAAGAAAAGAAAGATTGGGTGAAGGCCGGAAAAGGATACGAATATCCTATGGTAAACGGAGTTGCAGGAAAGATCACCCAGGTGTCTGAAACAAAGTCACTCAAAGCAGTAGATGTGAAGGATTTGAAAACAGCATCCGCCGGAAAGCAATGACGAATCCTATCTACATGAGCATCGGTGAAACAACATCTCTCCGTAGGAGAGTCCTTAATGATCCCTTGGCTTTTCAGGGGACTGTTCTTCTTGTGATCCTTATGGGGAGAGTTTCGGAGCAACATCCTCACAGTAGAATAAAAACAGGGGAGCAGAAAAACAGAGCAAGAGAAGGAAGAATGGAGAAGAAAAGAGAATACCTGATCGATCTTCGGTAGCGATTATAAAGGGAAGATATCTCGAATTTAAATGCAGAGTGATCCTAACCCTATCTCCTATTTATAATCATGATTTGCAGGGATTGTCACATCTATGACGTAAGGGTTGCAACGGCTAGTTCGATATTAACAGCTAGTTATCCGAGTCATTCGTTGCAGATAAGATCAAAGCAAAATATAACTCGTTTATTTACAATAAACTCCTTATATTTTGGGGGCAATTGTTAGGGCTGGATTTTTATCATACGTGATCCTTATACGTGATCCTAACCAGTGATCCTTGTTTCTTTGGCAGACAGTGATCCTCAGCAGGACTTCAGGATCAGGATCATGGACCATTAAAGGATCCTCATGCTAACGGTTACCTTCGTTTAATACAATGTTATCTTGCAGGAACATCTAGCAGGATACGCTCTTAGCATCATAACCAAGGGACGCGTCTTCACAATTATGGCATTAGCTTAATCGGAGATAGACGTTGCAAAGGATATGGAAACTTAGCTTGATTTAAGGGCGGCAATTTAGGCTAGATTGTCTTTTATTTCTAAAGGGGTAATGAGCTGATTATTAGTCTTTTTACCTAAAATAGGTCACCTACACTTGTATAAATACCACTCTTCCTCATTTGGAAGAACACACGACGACGACACACAACACAATTCCCACACGCTTAGACACTCGAAACTATAGTGATCCTTGTACTCAGCTCATTATCATCCGAAGTTGTAACTATATTTTTCTTATATTGAAGTTGGTGATCGGTAGTTGCCATCACCCGAGGTTTTTTATGCCGGAGATCATACATTGATCAAGGGCTTTTTCCTCGTATAAATCACTGTGTCTTTGCATATTTCTCATAAAAGTGATCCTTTACTTTTATAACTAACCAAGCATCATACCCCGTTTACATAAAGTTTGGTTACATTATCCTTGTGTGATTTTTGACCAAAACAAGAGCAAGAGCAGAAAAAACAAAGCAGGAAAAGGAAGAAAGAAAGGAAGAGAATACCTGATCAATCTTCGGTGGAGTATATCCTGAATTTAAATAACAAATCGATCCTTACCCTATCTCCTATTTATAATCATGATTTGCAGGGATGTCACTTCAGTGACGTAATGATCGCAACGGCTAGTCCGGTTATAACGGCTAGTTATCCGAGTTGTCCGTTGAAGATAAGATCAGAACAAAATATAACTCATTAATTTACAATAAACTCCTTATATTTTGGGGGCAATTGTTAGGGCTGGATTTTTACAATACATGATCCTCACGTGTGATCCTAACCAGTGATCCTTGATTCTTTGGCAGATAGTGATCCTCAGCAGAGTTCCAGGATCAGGATCACGGACCATCATAGGATCCTCATGCTAACAGTTGCTTTCGTTGAATTTAATGTTGTTTTGCAGGATATCTAGCAGGATCCGCTCTTAAGCATCACAATCAAAGGACGCGTCTTTACAACTATAGCATGTGCTTAATCGGAGATGGACGTTGTGAAGGATATGGAAACTTGGCATGATTTAAGGGCGATAATTTAGGCTAGATTTACTTTTGTTTCTAAAGGGGTAATGAGCTGATTATTAGTCTTTTTACCTAAAATAGGTCACCTACACTTGTATATATAACACTCTTCCCCATTCGGAAGAACACACAACACAATTCTCACACGCTTAGACACTCGAAACTATAGTGATCCTTGTACCCAGCTCATTATCATCCGAAGTTGTAACTATTTTTCTTATATTAAAGTTTGGTGATCGGTAGTTGCCATCACCCGAGGTTTTTTATGCCAGAGATCATACATTGATCAAGGGCTTTTTCCTCGTATAAATCATTGTGTCTTTGCATATTTCATAGTGAAAGTGATCCTTTACTTTTTCAACAAACCAAGCATCATACCCCGTTTACATAGAGTTTGGTTGCATTATCCTTTGTGTGATTTTTGACCAAAACAGTTACCATATATCCTAGGAATTTGTCTGCTTTAACACCGAAGTGACATTTTGAAGGATTAAGCTTCATGTTATAACTATCAAGGATATCAAATGCTTCCTCCAAATCCCTTAGGTGATCCTCAGCTTTTTTGGATTTTACCACCATATCGTCTATGTACACTTCCATAGTTTGTCCAATTTGATCCTTGAACATCATATTCACCAGCCTTTGATATGTTGCACCTGCATTTCTTAATCCAAATGGCATAGCAATATAACAATATAAACCGGTTGGGGTCATAAAAGCCGTATCCTCTTGGTCAGATGGTTCCATCTGAATTTGTTGAAATCCAGATGATGCATCCATAAAGGTTAACAGTTCATGACCCGCCGTTGCATCCACCATGGAGTCAATGTGGGGTAATAGGAAAGGATCCTTGGGACATGCGTTATTCAAATCAGTGAAATCGACACATACCCTCCACTTTCCATTTTTCTTTTGAACTACAACCACATTGGCCAGCCATTTTGGATACTTTACTTCTCTAATCATACCTGCTCGTAGTAATCTTTCTACCTCTTCCTGGATAATGGCATTTCTTTCTGGTGCAAACTTCCTCCTTTTTTGATGGATTGGTTTAACTGACCTGTCAATGCCAAGTTTATGAGTGATAATATCCTTAGATATACCTGTCATATCCTCATGTTTCCATGCAAAGGTAGATTTTCTTCTTTTGAGGAAGGATACGATGTCTTCTTTCATTTGTCCAAGGATCCCTGATCCGATATAGATTTTGGATTCAGGATCATTAGGATCCAAGAGGATTTCGTCCACATCCTGCTCTCTTGCCTCCAAGACACCCCTTGGAGGATACTTTAATTGCTATTGCTCCCTTGATCTCGAGGCTGGTTTCATTGATGAGGTGTAACAATCCTTAGCCTCCTGTTGATCACTATCGATCTTGATTACTCCCCAAGGGCTAGGGATCTTCACACATTGATGGTAGGTGGATGGGACTGCCTTCATATCGTGTATCCAGGGCCTGCCAAGGATAACATTACAACAAGACAAAGAGTCAATAACACAAAATTTCTGATATATGTAATCCTTCCACGTAAATTGGGAGTTTGATGTCCCCCAGGGTTTTCTTAGTTTCGCCACTAAATCTCACAAGCACGGAGGATCTTGGTGTGATGTCTGATTCAGGAATACCCATTTTCTTCAGAACATCAAGTTGGATAATGTTTACCGAACTTCCTCCGTCAATAAGGATCCTGCGGACAAAATGGTTAGAAATAAAGAGACTAATAACTAAACTATCATGATGAGGATCCTGGATGTTAATTCTATCATCCTCATCAAAGGTTATGATTTTTCCTTCCGAGACACTTGATGTTCGAATAGGTCTTTCTCCATTATCCATTTTAGCTTCCTTTGCATGCCTTTTAGCTGCTGAGAAGGATGTACCACAAATGTCTGATCCTCCGGAAATAAAGTTGATCACTTGTGCATCTGCCGGAGGGGCTGGAGCTTTTTCAGGGATCCTTTCAGGATCCTGAGTCCTTTGTTTTTTCCTTCCCAACAATTCTTTCAAATGCCCCTTGCTCAGCAGATATCCAATTTCCTTTCTTAATGCGATGCATTCCTCTGTCAAATGCCCAAAATCCTCATGGTATGCACACCACTTTGATTTATCTTTAGCTGCGGCTGGTTTGTCATTTTTTCTAGGCCATCTGGCTTTTTCTCCTAGATTCTGCATTGCAAGGATTAGTTCATGGTTATCAACGGAAAAACAGTATTCAGAAATCGGAGGATAATCCTCATCATCCTCTTCTTGGTCAACAGCATGCACATTCTGGTTGTCAGCTCTATTGTAGGATTTAAATTTGTTGCTTTTGAAAGAGGATCCTTGCTTTTCTTGTTTTGAGGATCCTACTTGTCTCTCCTGGATCCTCTTGTCATCCTCTAGCCGGATGAATCTGAGTGCCCGAGTCCTTACTTCGTCTAGGTTCCTGCATGGTGTCATAACAAGATCATCATAGAACAATGAATCCCTAAGCAATCCCATTTTGAAGGCCTCAACAGCTGTGGCCACATCCAAGTTGGGAATGTCCAAGGATTCTTTACTAAATTTGGTTATATAATCCCTTAATGATTCATTATGACCCTGAGTTATCCTATATAAATCACTAGTCAATCGTTCAAATTTTCTGCTACAAGAAAATTGATTATTGAATAAGTTAACTAAATTAGCAAACGAAGTAATAGAGTAAGGGGAAAGACTTAGCAGCCATTTAAGAGCTGATCCAGTAAGAGTGGATCCAAATCCCTTGCACAGGCATGCTTCCTTTAACCTTTCTGGAATTGGATTGATCTCCATCCTCTCCCTGTATTGTGCTATGTGTTCCTCAGGATCCGTTGTACCATCATACAGCTTCATAGTAGGGATATGGAATCTTTTGGGTATCTCAGCATCACAAATTGGTGGTGCAAATCGAGATACCTTATGGCTTCTGTTTTGGTCAAAAATCACACAAGGATAATGCAACCAAACTCTAAGTAAACGGGGAATGATGCTTGGTTTGTTGAAAAAGTAAAGGATCACTTTAGTAAGAAATATGCAAGTGACACAAGGATTTATACGAGGAAAAAGCCTTTGATCAATGTATGATCTCCGGCATAAAAAACCTCGGGTGATGGCAACTACCGATCACCAAACTTCAATATAAGAAAAATGGTTACAACTTCGGATGATAATGAGCTGAGTACAAGGATCACTATAGTTTCGAGTGTCTAAGCGTGTGAGAATTGTGTTGTGTGTCTTCCGAATGGGGAAGAGTGTTATATATACAAGTGTAGGTGGCCTACTTTGGGTAAAAAGACTAATAATCAGCTCATTACCCTCTAGAAATAAAAGTAAATCTAGCCTAAATTATCGCCCTTAAATCATGCCAAGTTTCCATATCCTTCACAACGTTCATCTCTGATTAAGCATATGCCAAAGTTGTAAAGACGCGTCCCTTGATTGCGATGCTAAGAGCGGATCCTGCTAGACATTCCTGCAAAATGACATTAAGTTCAATGAAAGCAACTGTTAGCATGAGGATCCTATGATGGTCCGTGATCCTGATCCTGGAACTCTGCTGAGGATCACTATCTGCCAAAGAAACAAGGATCACTGGTTAGGATCACATGTAAGGATCATGTATTATAAAAATCCAGCCCTAACAATTGCCCCCAAAATATAAGGAGTGATTTTGTAAATAAATGAGTTATATTTTGCTTTGATCTTATCTGCAACGAACGACTCGGATAACTAGCCGTTAAACTCGGACTAGCCGTTGCAACCCTTACGTCATAGACGTGACAATCCTGCAGATCATCATTATAAATAGGAGATAGAGTTAGGATCAATTTGCATTTAAATTCAAGAGCTACTCCCTTTATAATCTTGTCCGAAAGATCGATCAGGTATTCTTTCTCTTTTCTTTCCTTCTCTTACTCTGTTTTTCTTTCTCTTTCTATTCTTCTGCGAATATGTTGCTCCGGAATTCTCCTCACAAGGATCACATGAAGAATAGCCCTCTGAAAGGTCAAGGGATCATTAAAAACTCTCCCACCGAGAGGTGCTGCTTCACCGATGCTCACATTGATAGGATCCGTCACTGTTTTCCGGTAGATGCTATCTTCAAGTCTTTCACTCCCACTGCTTTAAGCGATTTTGTTTCCGACACATGGGTGGCTTTTCCTGTAACTCCGTTTACCATAGGATATTCGTATCCCTTTCCAGCTTTCACCCCATCTTTCTTTTCCCTGACCGGCATGTCTTATATTCAAGCCATGCCGATGATCTGGAGGGTTTTGTATACCCTGGAAAGGATCATTGAGCAAGAAGGGATTGATTTGGGAATGGCGGAGCTGGCTGAGATGTATGATCTCACAACGTTTGGATCCTGTCGATATTTGTTGAAACGGAAAGCTGGGGAGGATCACCCTGTTCTTAAGGTTACCAAAAATGATACGAACTGGAAGCGATGATTCTTCTTTGTTAGGAGGGATACCATCCCTAATGGGGAGGATCTGCCCAAGGAGTGGGCTACTCATGGTAGGTAGAGGATCCTGGAAGGATCACCATCAGACTTGTTCCTTATGATGATGATTACTAATGTCTTCTTTGTCTTTTGTGCAGCTATATCCGTTGCTCATCTCAAGTTGACCCCTGCTGCCAGAGAGAGAGTTCTAGCCTTCAAAAAGCTTGATCCTGAGACCAGAAGTTTTCAAGTTGCCATTCAAGATTCACAGGAAGTATCCTCCGCATCTGCCACTATGTCAAGTAAGTATCTTTATTTAAAAAGCAGTTCTATGTAAGATTTTAAATTAGTTAGGGTACTTATCTTGTTTTGATTGTGTAGGCGCTGGGAAATCTGTCAAGTCTGCCTCCAAGTTTGGTATTGACGAGCTTGCCAATGTCAAGTCTACAAGGAAGAAGACCCCTGCTGCTAGTCCCTCTGCTTCAGCCCCTAAAGCTCCTATTAGGGGTAAGGGAAAGAAGAGGAAGGCTTCTGAGGATCTTCAAGGATTTCCCCTGCTCCGCCAGCAGTTTCTTGATTATGTTAATGAAGTAAGGATCATTGCCCCTGTTGGTTATCCTACTTGAATATCCTGCTTGAATATCCTGCCTATATATCCTGCCTGTATATCCTGCTTCTTTGAGGATCACCTGGTCCTGAACTTACCTTTTTCCCTTTCTGCAGAAACTTGCTGAAATAGAAACCTACCTTGGCCACGTCGAGGATCAGGATCGCCAAATCGCCGACCTCCAACAAATGGGCGTGTTGAAGGATCTCAAGATAGCTGATCTTGAGAAGGAACTCCGGGCTACAAAGGATGAAGCTGCTCAAATGCTGGTCAACATGGATGGTGAGAAGCAGGAGATCGCCCAGGATGCCAAGGTCTCTGCCGCAATAGCTATGTATAAGATACAACTGCAGATGGCTGTGGAGGCTCAGGATCCTGCCTTTGATAAAAGCTCATGGGACGTAGAGGGTTGGAAGGCAAGATTGGCAGAGCTGGAGGATGAGGACGAAGCTGAGGAGATCCCAATGCTGGAAGGTGGTGAGGCTGGCAAGGATCAGGGTGGAGACGGAGAAGCAATGGTTTGAGCTGCAGGATTGGGCGATGATGGAAATTTCTAGACATAGCCGGAACCCAATTTTTAAAATTTGGTAGTGGTTTTTGTGGTTGTGATGTTTGAAACAATTTATGGTCTGTAACTTAAACAATAGTTTTTAGGGTTAAGGATCCTGGATCCTTTGGACAATAGGTAGGATCGCGAATGGTGGAGGGATCCTCTGTTTGGGGGATGAAGCCTTTGTGATCCTGCCGCTTTTAATTACCTGCACCTGCTATGACCGCATAGACAATGGACACCCTTTGCCAACCCATGTGGACGGGCCACGTTTTGCTGGTAGAAACGTGGGTTGGCAATTTTGACAACTTTAAAGGGTTTAAAATCCTTTGTTAATAAAATAACTCTAATCTTTTTTGGCTTATCTCGTGTTGTTATCCTTTATTTATCCTTTTGTTGTCCAATTATTTTAGAAACATATTTGTCAAAGTGACAAAAGCTGAGCAAATCATGTTTAAGAAATTTAGGATATGATCCTAGATCAAATATCCTATCATTGAAAATTTTCAGAAATAGTTTATGATCGAGGATCATAGGTTTAGTTGTCAAAGTGTAAGGGTTATTCAAAATAACAAGTATAATCAAAATAGTCAAGGATCATACCTGAGAATCCAAGTTAGGATCCTAACCTTTAATCAAGATAACCATAAGTGAAATTTTAACGGATAATAAGGATTAAGGATCCTTATTTGTTTAACTTCGAAAACCTGGAAAATGGAACATAACTTGGGACTAAGCCAATATAAAAGATAAATTAATAGCTGGGGACATGCCCAAAGGATAACTGGGGACAAGCCCAAAGGATCACTGGGGACAAGCCCAAAGGATAACTGGGGACAAGCCCAAGGATCGTATGTAAACTGGAGTATGGCCCTTACTGGCGACTATCCAAACTTGGTGACATGAAAATGTCAAAACCTTAGCTAACGTGAAAACGTTAGAAACCTTAGGAACGGATGTGTGGTACGTCTACCATTATACGTAGGATCCCGGGTATAGCCAGTACGATGAGGTTGTCAGCCCCGAAAGTGGGTACTGGTCCCAAAGACGTGAACTATACCAGGATCATCGTGCGCTACTGGCGAAAACTGGGGACAAGCCCAAGGATAAATGGGGTTGGACCCAAGGATCTGAGGTGCTTTTGAAGATCCTTAACGATATGCTGAGGATACCTGGGCTATCATAACTCAAATTCTCGTGAGAAGAGGATGAAGGATGCATGATCCTTATCCTTAGGTAAAAATAAGGAAACGGAAAAATTTTGAGATAAGGACTTTACCAGAGTAAGGATCACTGATATCGCCGGGATCCTTCGAGGATGCTTCCAATGTAAGGATCATATGCTTGGAGGATCCTGTTCACATGAAATACTTCTTTAAGTGAATAGCATTCCAGGCTCTTGGTAACAAATTTCCTTTCATGGTTAGCGATCTGTATGCCCCCTTTCCTGCTTCGGCTTCAATCAAGTAAGGGCCTTCCCATTTTGGTGCCAATTTTCCGTCACCAGGATTGATGGTGTTTTGGAATGCTTTACTCAACACCATATCCCCGACTTGGAACTTCCTTATCCTGACATTTTTGTTGTAGGCACCAGCCATTCTTTGTTGGTAGCTTGCCATCCTCATCCTAGCCAGATCCCTGATTTCCTCAATAGTATCCAAGTCTTGAGCTAGGTTTGCAACATTTTCTTCAGGATCACGAGTACTTGTTCTAGCAGTTGGAATCACCATTTCTGTTGGGATCACTGCTTCTGCCCCAAATACTAAAGAGAAGGGTGTTTGACCAGTGGCATTCTTGGGAGTTGTCCTATCAGCCCACAGCACATAAGGCAATTCCTCTGCCCATTTCCCCTTCTTGGATCCTAATTTCTTCTTCAGGTTGTTGATGATGATCTTGTTGGATGATTCTGCTTGACCATTGGCTTGTGGATGGACTGGTGTTGACGTTATCATCTTAATTCCCCAACTGTCACAAAAGTTAGTGGTTCTGCTCCCAATGAATTGGGAACCATTATCACATATAATTTCAGAGGGAATGCCAAATCTGGTTATAATGTTTCTCTTAATAAAGGATATAACTTCCTTTTCTCTGACTTGAGCAAAAGCTTCAGCTTCTATCCACTTGGAGAAGTAGTCGGTCATGGCAAGCATAAATACTTTTCCACCAGGTGCTTTAGGGAGCTTGCCAACTATATCCATCCCCCATCTCATGAATGGCCAAGAGGATGGTATTGGATGCAAAAATTCAGCTGGCTGATGAAGGATATTGTTGTGTCTTTGACAAGGATCACATTTCTTAGCATATTCTACAGCATCCCTTTTCATAGTTGGCCAGTAGTATCCTGTTCTAAGGATCCTTGAGAACAATGCCCTGCCCCCAGTGTGGTTTCCACAATCTCCTTCATGGAAGTCTCTCAATACTTCTTGAATTTCAGGATCCTCGATACATCTTAAATATGGTCCTGCAAGAGATCGTTTATATAGCATATTATTTAAGATTGTGAATTGAGATACCTTAATCCTGAAAGCTTTAGGATTTTCTCCCATAGGAATCTCCCCGTGTTGCAAGTATCTCATAATTGGTGAGATCCATGATCCTGAATAAGATTGAGCTTCTTCACTAGGGATCACTGCAGTATCCTCTTCTATTTCCATGGCCACCTGATTTTCAATAGCAGGGGCCAGGATATGGATGATGGGGATACTTATATCTTCTGGAATCTTCAAGGATGATCCTAGGTTAGCCAATGCATCAGCTTCTGTGTCTTCCTCCCTTGGTACGTGTGTTAAGCTGAAAGAGACAAAAGAGAGTGCCAATTCTTTGACTATCTCTAAATATTTGGTTAGTTTTTCACCTTTAACAGCATAGGATCCATTAAAGTGATTGGTGATCAATAATGAGTCTACATATACTTTAAGATATTTCACCCCCATATCCTTAGCAATTTGCAAGCCAGCAATTAAGGCTTCATATTCAGCCTCATTGTTAGTTGCTTGGAACTCACAGGCTATGGAGTGGGGTATTATGTCCCCCTGTGGCGATTTTAGTAGTATCCCGAGCCCTGTGCCCTTGACATTTGAGGATCCATCAGTGTGTAGTATCCAAGGATCCTTGGTCTCATCCAACTGCTGGACTTCCAATTCTGCTTCCTTTTGTAGATCACTACTGAAATCAGCCACAAAGTCAGCTAGTGCTTGGGATTTAATGGCTGTTCTAGGCTCATATCTTATATCATGGGCACTAAGCTTTACTGCCCACTTAGCCATTCTTCCGGACATCTCTGGTTTCCCGAGGACATTCTTGATTGGAAAATTAGTTCTAACAACAATAGTGTGGGTTTCAAAATAATGTCTTAACTTAGTTGATGCCATAATTAATGCAAGAATAAGTTTTTCAAGGTGTGAGTACCTGGATTCGGCATCAAGTAAACTCTTACTTACATAGTAGATAGGATGTTGTGTACCTTCATGATCCTTAACAAGGACTGCACTTACAGCGGTTGAGGATACCGCCAGATACAAGGATAACACATCTCCTTTTCCGGGTTTCATTAATGCTGGTGCTGAGGACATATATTCTTTAAGGGCTTGTAAAGCATTCTCATGCTTTTCAGTCCATTCAAATTTTTTGTTTTTCCTTAGGATATCATAAAATTCTTTACATCTTTCTGAGGTTTTGATATGAACCTGTTTAGAGCTGCTATCCTGCCTGTTAGCCTTTGCACATCCTTAGCATTGGCAGGGGACTTGATATTCACTAGTGCTTTAATTTGCTCCGGGCTTGCTTCGATGCCCCTCTGAGTTACCATATATCCTAGAAATTTACCTGCTTTAACACCAAAGTGGCATTTTTGAAGGATTAAGCTTCATGTTATAATTATCAAGGATATCAAATGCTTCCTCCAAGTCCCTTAGGTGATCCTCAGCTTTCTTTGACTTGACTACCATATCATCTATGTACACTTCCATAGTTTGTCCTATTTGATCTTTGAACATCATATTCACCAGCCTTTGATATGTTGCACCTGCATTTCTTAGTCCAAAAGGCATGGCAATATAACAATATAAACCGGTTGGGGTCATAAAGGCTGTATCCTCTTGGTCAGATGGTTCCATCTGAATTTGTTGGAATCCATATGATGCATCCATAAAGGTCAACAGTTCATGCCCCGCCGTTGCATCCACCATGGAGTCAATGTGGGGTAGTGGGAAAGGATCCTTGGGACATGCCTTATTCAGATCAGTGAAATCGACACATACCCTCCACTTTCCGTTTTTCTTTTGGACAACAACCACATTGGCTAACCATTTTGGATATTTTACCTCTCTGATCATACCTGCTCGAAGTAGTCTCTCTACTTCTTCTTGGATAATGGCATTCCTTTCTGGTGCAAACTTCCTCCTTTTTTGATGGATTGGTTTGATAGACCTGTCAATGCCAAGTTTATGAGTGATAATATCCTTAGATATACCTGTCATATCTTCATGTTTCCATGCAAAGGTAGATTTTCTTCTTTTGAGGAAGGATATTATGTCTTCTTTCATCTTGCCAAGGATCCCTGATCCGATATATATTTTTGATTCAGGATCACGAGGATCCAAGAGGATTTCGTCCACATCTTGTTCCCTTGCCTCCAAGACATTCCTTGGAGGAATCTGTAATTGCTATTGTTCCCTTGGCTTCGAGGTTGGCTTCATGGATGAGGTATAACAATCCTTAGCCTCTTGCTGATCACTGTCGATCTTGATTATCCCCCATGGGCTAGGGAGTTTCACACATTGATGGTAGGTGGATGGGACTACTTTCATATCATGTATCCAGGGCCTGCCAAGGATAACATTGCAACAAGATAAACAGTCAATGACACAAAATTTTTAATAATTATGTAATCCTTCCACGTAGATTGGGACTTTGATGTCCCCCAGAGTTTTCTTCATTTCTCCACTGAATCCCACAAGCACGGAGGATCTTGGTGTGATGTCTGATTCTGGGATACCCATTTTCTTTAGAACATCAAGCTGGATAATGTTTACTGAGCTTCCTCCGTCGATAAGGATCCTGCGGACAAAATGGTTAGAAATAAAGAGGGTAATAACTAAACTATCATGATGAGGATCCTGGATGTTAATGCGATCATCCTCATCAAACGTTATCGTCTTTCTTTCCGAGACACTTGATGTTCGAATAGGTCTTTCTCCATTATCCATTTTTGCTTCCTTTGCATGCCTTTTGGCTGCCGAGAAGGATGTACCACAAATATCTAATCCTCCGGAAATAAAGTTGATCACTTGTGCATTCGCCGGAGGGGCTGGAGCCTTTTCAGGGATCCTTTCAGGATCCTGAGTCCTTTGCTTTTTTCTTCCCAACAATTCTTTTAGATGCCCCTTGCTTAACAGATATCCAATTTCTTTTCTTAATGCTATGCATTCTTCAGTTAGATGCCTGAAATCCTCGTGGTATGCACACCACTTAGACTTGTCTTTAGTCCCGGATGGTTTGTCATTCTTTCTGGGCCATCTGGCTTTTTCTCCTAGATTCTGCATTGCAAGGATTAGTTCATGATTGTCAACAGAAAAACAATATTCAGAAATCGGAGGATAATCCTCATCATCCTCTTCTTGGTCAACAGCATGCACGTTCTGGTTGTCATTTCTATGGTAGGATTTGAACTTATTGTTCTTGAAAGAGGATCCTTGTTTTTCCTGTTTTAAGGATCCTACTTGCCTCTCCTGGATCCTCTTGTCATCCTCTAGCCGGATGAACCTGAGTGCCCGAGTTCTTACTTCATCCAGGTTCCTGCATGGTGTCATAACAAGATCATCATAGAACAATGAATCCTTAAGCAGTCCCATTTTGAAGGCCTCAACAGCCGTGGCGATATCCAAGTTGGGAATGTCCAAGGATTCTTTACTGAATTTAGTTATATAATCCCTTAATTATTCATTATGACTTTGAGTTACCCTATATAAATCACTAGTTAATCTTTCAAATTTTCTACTACAAGAGAATTGGTTATTGAATAAATTAACTAAATTAGCAAATGAAGTGATAGAGTAAGGGGGAAGACTTAGCAGCCATTTAAGAGCTGATCCAGTAAGGGTGGATCCAAATCCTTTACATAGGCATGCTTCCTTTAACTTTTCTGGGATTGGATTGATCTCCATCCTCTCCCTGTATTGTGCTATGTGCTCCTCAGGATCCGTTGTACCATCATACAGCTTCATAGTAGGGATATGGAACCTTTTGGGTACCTCTGCATCACAAATTGGTGGTGCAAAACGAGATACCTTATGGCTTCCATCTGCAATCTCCGGGATAGGCTTGACTACCCTTGGAACACTTGAGATCATATCCTTCAGCTTCTGTAACTCCCTGGCCATAGCATGATTGATACCTGTATCCTGCACGAATCCATGGTTAGTGGTAAGATAATTATTTAAGGTGTTACCTCCCATCGGGTTCAAGTTAGGAACATTGGGTGTGAATCCATATTGCTGGGATTCTGGGATAATGGATGGACCAGTGGAAGCAATGGTCTACATTGGAATAAAATCTCCTTGATGGACATCTAGGCTTCCTGTTTGCGAATTCTTCAAGGATCCTGCTATCTGTAGGGATTCTTGAATCTGGGATGATCCTGGGACGAAGGAGGATCCTTGAACCTGGGATGATCCTGGAACAAAGGAAGATCCTTGAACCTGGGATGTTCCCGGAACGAAGGAGGATCCTTGAACCTGGGATGATCCTGGGACGAAGGAGGATCCTAAGCTCATGAAGGATCCCAAATTCTGGGCGTAGGATCCCGCCGGTTGGAAATATGATCCTGATGCCTGAGTCATTGTTGCTGGGCTGAAATGCACTCCTCTTGATCCACCCATATATTGAATGTCTGGGACCTCTGATGGCTGAGAAGTAATCATTGGAGTATCAAAATTCAAAGATTTGGGCATTAGTGGGGAATGATCCTCTGCCGTTTTCTTTTGCCTTTTGAGATCTCCGATTTCTCTGAGGATCCTGTCATTAGTTTCATCCTGCTGCTGCATACGATCCCTCATCTGCAAAATCAAAGTAAATATATCACTAGTACTGGGAACAGAAGAAGTTAGAGCAGAAGATGATGGTTTAGAGGAGATAGAAGTTGGTCTCTTCTCAGCATTTTTCTGAGATCCAGCTGGTGGTGGAGGCAAAGGTGGAATGCCAGTAGATGAATTGACTGCCGACATCGCTGTGGATGTATTCTTCAATGACGAAGCCATGTAACTCTTTGAAATGATTTCGAACAGAAAGTTTTCTTATGAATGAAGCACCAATTTCCCCACGGTGGGCGCCAAACTGTTTTGGTCAAAAATCACACAAGGATAATGCAACCAAACTCTAAGTAAACGGGGAATGATGCTTGGTTTGTTGAAAAAGTAAAGGATCACTTTAGTAAGAAATATGCAAGTGACACAAGGATTTATACGAGGAAAAAGCCTTTGATCAATGTACGATCTCCGGCATAAAAAACCTCGGGTGATGGCAACTACCGATCACCAAACTTCAATATAAGAAAAATGGTTACAACTTTCAGATGATAATGAGCTGAGTACAAGGATCACTATAGTTTCGAGTGTCTAAGCGTGTGAGAATTGTGTTGTGTGTCTTCCGAATGGGGAAGAGTGTTATATATACAAGTGTAGGTGGCCTATTTTGGGTAAAAAGACTAATAATCAGCTCATTACCCCTTTAGAAATAAAAGTAAATCTAGCCTAAATTATCGCCCTTAAATCATGCCAAGTTTCCATATCCTTCACAACGTTCATCTCTGATTAAGCATATGCCAAAGTTGTAAAGACGCGTCCCTTGATTGCGATGCTAAGAGCGGATCCTGCTAGACATTCCTGCAAAATGACATTAAGTTCAATGAAAGCAACTGTTAGCATGAGGATCCTATGATGGTCCGTGATCCTGATCCTGGAACTCTGCTGAGGATCACTATCTGCCAAAGAAACAAGGATCACTGGTTAGGATCACATGTAAGGATCATGTATTATAAAAATCCAGCCCTAACAGCTTCCATCTGCAATCTCCGGGATAGGTTTGACTACCCCTGGAACACTTGATATCATATCCTTCAGTTTCTGTAGTTCTCTGGCCATAGCATGGTTGATACCTGTATCCTGCATGAATCCATGGTTAGTGGTAAGAGAATTATTAAAAGTGCTACCTCCCATCGGGTTCAAGTTAGGAACATTGGATGTGAATCCATATTGCTGGGATTCTGGGATGATGGAGGGACCAGTGGAAGCAATGGTCTGCATTGGAATAAAATCTCCTTGATGGACATCTGGACTCCCTGTCTGCAAACTCTTCGAGGATCCTGGTATCTGGAGGGATCCTTGAAACGGGGATGATCCTGGGATGAGAAAGGATCCTTGACCCTGGGATAATCCTGGAACAAAGGAGGATCCTTGAACCTGGGATGATCCTAGAATAAAGGGGGATCCTTGAAATTGCTGCGCTCCTGAGTAGGCTCCTGAATTCATGAAGGATCCCATATGCTGAGTATAGGATCCTGCCGGCTGGAAATATGATCCTGATGCCTGAGTCACTGTTGATGAGCCGAAATGTACTCCTCTTGATCCACCCGCATGTTGAATGTCTGGGATCTCTGATGGCTGAGAAGTAATCATCGGAGTATCAAAATTCAAAGATTTGGGCATCAGTGGGGAATGATCCTCTGCCGTTTTCTTTTGTCTTTTGAGATCTCCGATTTCCTTGAGGATCCTGTCATTAGTTTCATCCTGCTGCTGCATACGGTCCCTCATCTGCAAAATCAAAGTAAATATATCACTAGTGCTGGGAGCAGAAGAAGTTAGAGCAGAAGAAGATGAAGGTTTAGAGAAAATAGGAGTTGGTCTCTTCTCAGCATTTTTCTGAGATCCAGCTGGTGGTGGCGACAAAGGTGGAGTGCCCAGAGATGAGTTGACTGCCGACATCGCTGTGGAGGTATTCTTCAATGATGAAGCCATGCGACGCTCCGGAATGATCACCAACAGAAAAATTTTCTTATGAATGAAGCACCAATTGCCCCACGGTGGGCGCCAAACTGTTTTGGTCAAAAATCACACAAGGATAATGCAACCAAACTCTTAGTAAACGGGGAATGATGCTTGGTATGATGAACAAAGATAAGGATCACTTAAATGAAAATTGCACAAGTGACACAAGGATTTATACGAGGAAAAAGCCCTTGATCAATGAATGATCTCCGGCATAAAAAACCTCGGGTGATGGAAACTACCGATCACCAAACTTCAATATAATAAACAATGTTTACAACTTTGGATGGTAACGAGCTAGGTACAAGGATCACTATAGTATCGTATGCTAGAGCGTGTGAGAAATGTGTTGTGTCTTCCGAATGCTGTAGAGTGCCATTTATATAAGCGTGTGTGGTTGAATTTTAGGCAAGTCACCTAACTACTAGATCGTTACCCCTTTAGAAATAGAAGTAAATTTAGCCTAACTAAATGCCCGTAATTTGTGCTAAGTTTCCATATTCTCCATAACGTCCATTTTTGGTTATGCATGTGCGAAATTAGCGTGACAGATTCCTTGATAACGTTGCTAAGAGCAGGTCCAACTCGTAATTCCTGCAAAACAACATTAAATTCAAAGAGAACAATCGTTAGTATGAGGATCCTTAGGATGATCCATGATCCTGATCCTGAAGCTCTTCTGAGGATCACTATCTGCCAAAGAAACAAGGATCACTCGTTAGGATATCATGTAAGGATCACAGGTCATTAAAATCCTGCCCTAACACTATCCAATCCTCCGATTTAGGTTCGGTATATTAACATAGTTACCTATTTTAGGTGCCGTTTGATATCCGTGATCCCTAGCATTGTTTGGTTGTTATACAAGGACTTCAGAGCAATCTCAAGTGAGTACATATACCCCTCTTTTACTGTTTTCCAAACTATTTTGGGGTGAAACACACGTGCCTACTTGCTACTCTAATGCTTTTCTTGCCTTTATATCACATGCTTGCTATGTTTATTAGTACATTTATAGTACATCACTTACAATACATTTCATGCTATGTACGCCCATTGTGTGCATACTTAGTACATTGTTTTACATTATACTTATGCTATGTACGCCCATTGTGTGCATACTTAGTACATTGTTTACATTGCATTTCTGTTGCATATGCTCATCCAGCATATGAACACATTACACTACATTTTGAACCGTTGTAACCATTTGACTATGTGAACCGTCTTAACCCTTTGATTATATGAACCATTTGTAACTATTGAACCATGTGAACCGGTTGTATCTGTTGATGGTTTGGTTTGACCAAGTGATTTAAGTAACGAGGCGTATGCAATATGATACAAGCACGGTGGATACACTGCTGGTACTTCCTATATATAAGTGTTTGTATGGTATTACATATCGTAGCGTTATTTGAATCATTTCAATTTGAGACATATAACATTTTATACAAATAACATACTTTTTACTAGACATTGATTTACAAACAACTTATCTTATACAAACTCATTTTACATGGTTATTCATTTAACCATACATTATTCTCTTATTTAAACATATCATCTGATCTTATCGTTTTTCAAATGATTTACAAGACAAAGCAAATTACAAGGTTCATGACTAAACATTTTCTCAAACATAAGTCATGAATTCTGTTTTCACAAAACCTATGTATCTCACAGGCATTTTTATGCTGACGTACCTATTTTCACATGTGTTTTCAGGAGATGATGCATAGGACTTATCAAGACATACTTAGGCGAACCTGTGCATTAGTGACTTAAAACGAGACAAGAACTAGTTAATTTATGTTATGTACTCTTTGGTTCTTGTTTAAAACAATGTAAACTTTCATGTTTGATTAATAAAACGAAACTTCAATTGCCATGGATTTGAAACAATTAATTCTGTTACAACACTCCCCGACGTTTCCGCCACGTTTTGTATGTTCTTTGTGGTCGGGGTGTGACAGAAAAGATGGTATCAGAGCCAATGGTTATAGGGAATTAGGTTATTTGTAATACTTTGACCTAGACTATAACTTTCTAGGACCTTAACACAAGTTATCTTGTGTTTAGATTTTGAAACATGCACTTCACCTATCCTTAGGTGATAACCATAACGGGAACATCGATTCCGAATCCGCTTTGAAGATTAATCATCTGTACTAGGATGATTGATTACTAGGTTTTGAACCCTCTATTATAAGGTTTTGAACCCCTTTTGAATTTTCAAAACTCTCGTCAAAGTTTTGGGTCCTAAATAATGTGAACACGTGCAAACTGGAAGAGTGAATGCCTGTACCCTGGGTTTTCTGTCTAAGGCTAGAGTGTTCGTACAAATCCACATAATCAGACCAGTCACTCTTACCTGGGAACTCTTGGGGTGAGTGTCCACTTATAGGCGAGCATGTCTTCTCGATACACTATAAGGATCTATTTGCTTTGATTCAACCTATGTGTTGTTTGTTTGCTTCGTGGTTCAAACAAATGACCATCAACCATGATTATGGTCGGTAATTGTAACATCCTATTCTTACCCAATGCCATTTCATTTGTTTTCTTTCTTGTTTCTCTTTTAGAATGCCTCCTCGACGTGAAAACCAGATAGTGACTGCCGAACTGGCAGAAATCATTGCGCAGCAAATGGCTGCTCAATTCCCAAACCTCTTTGCTCAATGGAACCAAGCCAACAACAAAAATAATGCCCCCTGCAACTTCAAGACGTTCAACTCAGCAAAGCCATCAAAGTTTTCTGGGTCTCAAGGAGCGACTGCACTTCTGCAATGGTTCGAGAGTTTAGAGAGCACCTTCAGACATGTTCAATGTCCAAACGAGCGAAAGGTAGAATTCGCATCTAGCGTCTTTGAGAAACGAGCTTTGACATGGTGGAATGGTGTGATGAGAGATAGGGGTGCCGATGTGGCACTGGCTCAAACATGGCAAGAGCTTCGAGCTCTGATGATGAAGGAATTCTGTCCTCGTCACGAGATCAGGGCCTTGGAAACGGAGTTCGACAATCTTAAGCAAGTTAGCAGTGAGCATCGAGCCTACACGGATCGTTATGAGGAGTTAAGTTTGTTATGCCCGAATATGGTTACGCCTTTGGATAAGGCAATCGAAAAGTACATTGATGGCCTCCCTGACTCAATGCAAGACATTGTGACTGGTAGCAACCCTACTACAGTTAGACAGGCCATTGAGCTATCTGCAACCTTGACTGAATCAAAGATCAGGAAAGGTAAACTTTTCCGAAAAGGTGACAAGAAACCGGTCGAGAAATCGAACCCAATCGAGGAATCAAAGACCATGGATGAACAAACTGGATCCCCTAAGAAGTCAAAAAAGTGAAAGACTTCTCAGAACTTCGCCATGGTTACTCACAATGGTCAAGCCGTCCCCAACCAACCAGCTCAACCCCCTGCTAGGAAACCATACAATGGAACTGCGCCCTTGTGCAACCAATGTAGCCTCCATCATCATGCCAATGTAATGTGCCGCAAATGCCAGACTTGTGGACTTATAGGCCATACAGCAAGAGTCTGCCCAGCTGCAGCTGCGCCAAACCAAGCTGGCAACAATCCTGCTCAAGGTCGTTTTCTACCAGGTTCTTGTTTCAACTGTGGCGAGATGGGTCATTTCCGAAGAAATTGCCCAAAGCTTGCTAATGCAAATCCAGCACAGGGATGAGCATCTGACTGACTAGAAGACAACATCGTTTAGAAATATTCACGTCTTATGCATTATTTTCTTTTGTTGTCAAGGTCCAAGAAATAGTTGTTATCGTTGTTTATAAATAAATCTTTTATTTTACATTGCAATGTATTTGTGTGGTTGCATGTATAAACAAACATATCCCATACAATACCGATAATCAAGGAACCGTATTCCTTGAAGAACAAACTACCCCCAAAATTCTCCCATTCTATGATCTCTTGCGTTTTCCACGAAATTCCTAAGTACCCGTTTCTTCTAAGGAAACGAAGTACAAGGCACAAGTTACAACACGAGACGAATACCCAAAGTACCACTGTAAATCCTTAATAGGGTACCTAGGGGTATTTCCGTAAATCCTAAAATTTATGTGTTCCTTAATTTGAATATTACGTTTCTTTGAAAACAAAATCGAATTTTTGGGAGATCTTCCTATCTTTTTAGATAGATCCCAGAGGACATTGTAGCCCATCGACTGGTTTCCATATCCTTTCTCAATCGATAACAAATTAATAACAAACTAATAACCAAGTTAAACAACTATGTGATTATGTGCTTATGTGTTCCTTTTTATGTTTTTGGTGTAATCCAAGTTTTTGTTATCCAAATCCTCGTAGAATCTTCCATATCTACGAATAAGGGATCATAATAGAATACCCAAAGGTACTACATAAAATCCTCAATGGACTTCTACGTTGTAGTTAAGTCCCTTGGATTATAAAGTACTACTCCATAATTAGACCATCTGGTTAGGAATATCATGTGATGATATAGCTGGAAAGACTCATTGGTGGTCTGATTAAAGAGATCATCTGTCGATCTAATTAAAAGGACCCTATGGTAGTCTAGTCACCCTCATCACAGGTTTGATTTTCCTCCCCTAAACATTACAAGACAAACTGTGCGGGCTATGCAAGGAATTATGTAATTATGGATGCATACATAATTATGGAATTTAGTGCACAGAAACCACAACGAGCTTTGTCATGTGCCTAGAAGTTAACTCTATTCATTTCCGTTTCTGAGGAAGCACCCGTTGAAAATGACTCCGTTTGTTCATTTTCGTTTTTCTGAAGATTTTCCGTTGAGGAAATGAATATCCGTTTGATTATCCTTTTCATTTCCATTTCTGATGAAGCACCCGTTGAAAATAACTCCGTTTGTTGATTTTTGTTTTTGAAGATTGTCCATTGAGGAAATGAATATCCGTTTGATTATCCTTTTCATTTCCATTTCTGATGAAGCACCCGTTGAAAATAACTCCGTTTGTTGATTTTCGTTTCTGAAGATTGTCTGTTGAGGAAATGAATATCCGTTTGATTATCCTTTTCATTTCCATCTCTGATGAAGCACCCGTTGAAAATGACTCCGTTTGTTCATTTTCGTTTCTGAAGATTGTCCGTTGAGGAAATGAATATCCGTTTGATTATCCTTTTCATTTCCATTTCTGATGAAGCACCCGTTGAAAATGACTCCGTAAGTTCATTTTACGTTTCTGAATATTGTCCGTTGAGGAAATGAATCCCCGTTTGTTTATTCCTTCATTTCCGTTTATGAAGAATACTCGTTAAGGAAATGACAGGATTATGCCTTGTATATCTGGTGGTTACTTGACACAAAGTCACAGATGGACTCCTACGAATAAATTTCGGGACGAAATTTCCTAAAGTAGGGGAGACTGTGACACCTGGGTCATTGCGACCTTCAAACGAATACCAAGCCAATGAAATATTGTATTTCATACTTAGGATCTGTATAAATATGTGTGTCTTTTGAACATATCAATTCTTGTTCGATTTCAAGCTCTAAATCGCTTTCTGGAAGGTTATACGCGCACTGATGCGTAAATATAACCAGTTTAATGCAACGAACACTCCGGAATAGTGAAACAGGCTTAACATACCTTAAATAACCTTTACATAACTTAGAAATAAGTTTTGAAGGCTTTGGTAGGGCAAAATCAAGTTTAATCGTTTATAGGGACTAGATTCGACAAACTGCGAAAGTATACCAATTTGAACTGTAACAGACATTCCGGAACATGGCCATAAGTTAAACATACCATAAATATCCCTTATATAGCTTAGAAATAGGCTTTGAGGGGTTCGGTGTGCTAAAATAAACTTTTGGATCATTCAGGGACTAAAAGTGTCAAAAAGTGCATAAGTTTGCACCTTCGCGCATAACTTACGTTCTGAATACATCCGGACATCCAAAAATTTATGTAAGCATCATAATATTATGCCTTAGTGTTTGGCATGAGAAAAATCCACTCGTCGCATCATTTGGATCGTTTTTCGCGCTTATGCGCATTCCGTCGTAATTAAACGAACATCGCGATCGTACGGCCAAACGAACCAACATCCGGCATATTTTTGAGCATGTTTCATGTCCTTAATGTTTAAGCATCATTTTAGGGCCTTAAAGATGGCTTAACAGGCCTTAAACATGTCGAAAATGGCCCCAAACCACATCAGGGACCTAAACTGTCATTTCTGAAAGTTAGTTGCAGATCAGAACTCCCAGGCGGCCCGCGTAAGCCCAGGGTGAACTCTTACACGGCCCGCGTCAGCCTTCCAGACCAGATTCAATGTTTTAAACAACTTGTAACAGCCTTTCAATCACCCAAAGGGCAATGCCACTTGTCAAATTCTTGTGGTGGGGGCAAAATAAGCTACCACAACATTGCGACAAGTGTACGGGTGAGATCAAGGCACGATATTCAAGAAACGATCCTAACGGTCTTGCATATCCTATAAATACCCCCCTTTCTTGCAAAAACCCACAAATCTGATCAAAGAGCTATAAGTTGATGCCATTGCTTCATACCTGAGCTCCTGGATCAAAATTAGCTTTCAGGGACCCTTCGTAAGTGTTCTTTCGTTCTTTTATTCGCTTTTCGAGTCCGAAAGTCAAGCTTTGTTTGACTTTCTGCATTGACCAGTTTATGGTCAACACGAAGTTCGTTTGAACTTCATAACGTGAGCGTGATCACGATGGTTATAGTCCATAGTGACTACACCTACTGATTACCACGTTATCTAGGCTCAGTGACGAGTCGTAGTTTCGGCCAAAATGCGCATTCTTGTGTATTTTGTAACCAAACTACTCATAGGTATCAAAACTGTTTGTTTTGATACCAAACCTGTTTTTCTAAACTTAGTTAAGCATGTTCTAACATGCTTAGCTCGTCACTTTTAGTATAGTGCTTATATAGGGTCGTAAGGTAAGCGATCTAAACAATCGCTTATACTTTCGAACCCGACCCATTTGGTCGATCATTAGGATCCGACCAAACACTTTAAGTGACCATAGTTGTATAGGGAATAACCTTCCGAGGTTATACCTTATGGTCACGACGTTAGGCGTTCCAAACGCGTTTTACGCGAACGACGCGTTAAGGTAGCATAAGCTACCTAAACGGGTCGTAATGGGTCGTAAGCACTTAGGTTAAGTTTCATTTTAGTATGTGGGCTTTGTTAAACCATATTACATGAGTCTCCATACTCGTTTGGTTTACGAACCCTCATCCTATCCAATCCTCCGATTTAGGTCCGGTATATTAACATAGTTACCTATTTTAGGTGTCGTTTGATATCCGTGATCCCTAGCATTGTTTGCTTGTTATACAAGGACTTCAGAGCAATCTCAAGTGAGTACATATACCCCTCTTTTACTGTTTTCCAAACTATTTTGGGGTAAAACACATGTGCCTACTTGCTACTCTCATGCTTTTCTTGCCTTCATATCACATGCTTGCTATGTTTATTAGTACATTTATAGTACACTTACAATACATTTCATGCTATGTACGCCCATTGTGTGCATACTTAGTACATTGTTTTACATTACACTTATGCTATGTACGCCCATTGTGTGCATACTTAGTACATTGTTTACATTGCATTTCTGTTGCATATGCTCATCCAGCATATGAACACATTACACTACATTTTGAACCATTGTAACCATTCGACTATGTGAACCGTCTTAACCCTTTGATTATATGAACCATTTGTAACTATTGAACCATGTGAACCGGTTGTATATGTTGTCATGATTTACATTTGACAATAGACATTTGACTATACATAACCATTTCTACGATTGTTAAACATTTCATCTTGATGGTTTGGTTTGACCAAGTGATTTAAGTAACGAGGCGTATGCAATATGATACAAGCACGGTGGATACGCCGCTGGTACTTCCTATGTATAAGTGTTTGTATGGTATTACATATCCTAGCGTTATTTGAATCATTTCAATTTGAGACATATAACATTTTATACAAATAACATACTTTTCACTAGACATTGATTTACAAACAACTTATCTTATACAAACTCATTTTACATGGTTATTCATTTAACCATACATTATTCTCTTATTTAAACAGATCATCTGATCTTATCGTTTTTCAAATGATTTACAAGACAAAGCAAATTACAAGGTTCGTGACTAAACATTTTCTCAAACATAAGTCATGAATTCTGTTTTCACAAAACCTATGTATCTCACAGGCATTTTTATGCTGACGTACCTATTTTCACATGTGTTTTCAGGAGATGATGCATAGGACTTATCAAGACATACTTAGGCGGACATGTGCCTTAGTGACTTAAAACGAGACAAGAACTAGTTAATTTATGTTATGTACTCTTTGGTTCTTGTTTAAAACAATGTAAACTTTCATGTTTGATTAATAAAACGAAACTTCAATTTCCATGGATTTGAAACAATTAATTCTGTTACAACACTCCCCGACGTTTCCGCCACGTTTTGTATGTTCTTCGTGGTCGGGGTGTGACAAATGCTGCTGGCGCATTAGTGAGCCCAAAAGGCATCACTAAGAACTCAAAATGTCCATATCTCATTCTGAAAGCTGTCTTAGGCACATCTTCAGTTCTCACCTTGAGTTGATGATACCCAGATCTTAGATCGATCTTTGAGAAATAGCTCGCCCCTTGGAGTTGATCGAATAAATCATCGATCCTGGGCAAAGGATAACGATTCTTGATCGTTACCTTGTTCAATTCACGGTAATCAATGCATAAGCGCATTGATTCGTCCTTCTTTTTCACAAACAGTATTGGAGCTCCCAAAGGCGAAGAGCTGGGTTGAATGAAACCTTTATCCAGTAAGTCGTCTAATTGAGTTCTGAGCTCTTTCATTTCCGTAGGCGCTAAACATAAGGAGCTCATGCAATAGGCGCAGATCCTGGAAGGATGTCTATCCTGAACTCTACTTGCCTCTCTGGAGGTAATCCAGGTAATTCATCAGGAAAGACATCAGGATACTCTGAAATAATTGGAATGTCTTCGATCTTGGGCTTCGGTTCATTCACAGACACTTGTGCCATGTAGATGACACATCCGCTCTTCAAACACTGCAATACCTTGAGAATAGACATATTGCTGGGTAACCCGTATTGCGTATCTCCTTGAATAGTGACTGATTCGCCAGAAGGGGTTTTGATAATAACTAGCTTTTTATCACAGGCAATTTGGGCTTGGTTATGCGACAACCAATCCATGCCTAAAACTATATCAAACCCAGCCAATTTCATTGGCAAGAGGGATAGCGGGATAAAATGATTCTTAATGGATATAGAACATCCATCAAGAAGAGTGGAAGTTGTTTCTAAGGTACCATCAGCAAGCTCTACCTCATATTTTATGTCTAGAGTCTTAATAGGCAAATTCAATATCTTACAGAACTTATGGTCTACAAAAGACTTATCAGCACCGGAATCAAATAAGACTCTAACATAATTATTATTGATGAGGAAGGTACCTGTTATGACGTTCTCGTCGTTCACCGCTTCCCTTGCGTTCATCTGAAAGACTCTCGCATTGTTTTTCTTTGCCTCCTCAGGCTTCTTTACATTCTTGGGGCAATTTGTCTTGATGTGCCCCTTTTCATTGCAACCATAGCAGGTTGCATCCTTGATATTTCGGCATTCAACAGATTTGTGCCCTTTCTTTTTGCAGATCCCACATGTTTAGCCTGTGGGTCTTGGTTGCACTTTCCAAAGTGCCTTTTGTGACATATCTTGCACCTGGGCCTGTCATTTGACTGCCCCTTTTTGGAACCAAAGTTCCCTTTGCTCTTTTTGTTCGACTGAGGAGACTTGTCTTTCTCTCTTTTCCTCTTCCCTTCATCGGTAACTTTCTTCGCCCTACTCCTCACAACATCAAGAGTGAGGGATAAAGATAGATCCACAGCAGATCTATATGTGGTTGGCTTTGAAGCCTTGACATTCCCTTTTACTTCAGGGGCCAAACCACCGATGAAATGCGCAATGCGTTTGGGTTCAGGAGTGACTAAATATGGCACAAGCCTTGACATTGAATTGAAGCTAGTCACATAGGATCTACAATCCAGATCCTTCATTACTAAGGTGAGGAAATCAGTCTCTATCCGCTTGACTTCGTGTTGAGGACAATAGGTGTCCTTAACCAAATCAACAAACTTGTTCCAAGAAAGATTATACAAAGGAACCTTCCCAGTGGCTTGCACTAATGCTTTCCACCAAGTGAGGGCATCTCCCTTGAAGGATTGTGACACAAACTTCACTATATCCTCTTTAACACATCCGCTGATGTCTATCACAATCTCCATCTCGTCCAACCAATTCATGCAATCGATTGCTCCCTTTTCTCCTGTAAAATCCCTTGGTTTACAGGAGACAAAGTACTTATAGGTACAACCCTTGGTGTACCTAGGAGTCGGCTCGAGGACAATCTGCCTCTTGGGCTCACTACCCTGATTAGATGAGTGCTGAGACTCATTTTTCTTATGAGTATGAGATTCAGAATGGGATTTTGAATGAGTCCTTGACTAAACATTGCTCGGTTCCTTGAATATCTTATCTTCCGCTTGAGCAACCGCGGTGTCGATCATTGCTTGCAGTTCAGCATTTGTCAGATTTATTCTTGCTTCATTATTGTTTTCCCCATGAGGGTGGCTATTTGCCTCGTCAGATCCAGCCATTTACGAGTACTAGATCAAACAATAATGATATTTAAATTATACAGTGATTCATCATATTGATGATTAGATGGTCATGGTATTATTAAACCATATAAACCAAAATATATTAATTTAGTTATAATTTGCCTAGGCTACAACTGAACCATAATAAGCAATTTATAGGCTATAATCCTTTATATTTATTAGACAGAGGATATAATTCACAATTGTCAATGTCATGGAAGACATTTTTATTTAGCACCAGGCTCGTCTCGAAGGACATTTAGATGGCACAAAAGCCTTGTCACTAGGACGATTAAAACATAACCAACGATCTCTTGGATCATTGATCTTTTAAGGGTTGAACATAGTTCATCGCCTTTTTGACAAGAAGTTTATAAATAAAACTATCATTGTCATTGTTACACCTTTGCTTATAAGCATACATCTCTAATGGATGTTTTGGTGTATACATCATATTGATGTTTATTTACCATGATTCGCATTGATCATATTGGCTATATATAAGTGACTTGGAAAACCCAAGTACATTTAGAAGCTTGTGTGGTTTCTCGTACCGCACAGCTAGGAATGTTAACATGTTTTCAGATGTTAACAGAGATTTATTGTCTTAAAAAGGGTTGTACCATCATAGCCATTTTAATATTTTGACTAGGTTATACCTCTAAGAAAATTTCTTTGGCAGATCAATTATAAACTGAAAGGATAAAACATGATAACGTAATAAAATACATAAATAAAATCCAAAGAAACTTCATTAAACATTAAACTACTACAAGTGCCCTAAACGGGTCTTAAAAAGAACATACTGCCCAAGCAGGGGCTACAAAAACAGAAAATGAGTCCTCGCAGGGACTAGGTACTGAAAACAAAATGTCCTCGCAGGGACTTGGTTAAAAGACAATACAAGATAAAGTAACTTCCTATTTCTTCTTGCCCTTAATTAGGCTCGCAAGGCCTTTGAGAAAGCTACTATGCTGCTTCTTGGTTTTGTTTGCCTCATGCTCAACCCTATCTAACCTTTCCAGGATCTCCTGAGTTTGCTGCTGTTGGGAAGGAGGAGGTTGCTGGTAAGGTGGGTATTGATAACCCTGCACCGGGTATCCAGTTGGATAAACTGGAGGGTAAGAAGAAGGGCAAAGATGATGGTATTAAGCAGCTGTAAGGTAGGGATCCTGGTTTCCATAATCTGATGGGTATCCCGATGGGTTTTCAAAAGGATTGTACCCAGAAGAACCTGGATAAGTCGGGATTGGGTTGTCGAAACCCATTGGCGGTGGCGGTGGTGCAAAAGAAACTGGTGGAGGATCGTTCTCCGGCACCGCGTTCGAGGGTCTACCCATTTGGGGATCCTAGGGAATAGGAGGGTAAGAACTTGAACGCTGAGGAGAACTAAAACGAGGTCCTCCTCGCACTGATATACGTGCATTCCTCCTTTGCCTCGGAGGCTCGGGAGGTGGTTGAGGTGGCTGTTGAGGCGGCTCCTCAACAGGAAGTGGTGGAGATGAAACTGCTTGAGGATGGGGTTCAACCAAAGGAGGTTGAGCAGGAGAACTATGGTACGAAGGAGTAAAGTACCAATCATACGCGGCCATCCTCTCTTGGTATGAATCAGGCCCACTGTACGGTGATCCTTGAAATGGGGAACCGCTTAAGATGCTAATTGGGTGGCCCGGTGTTCCGGTTTGCATTTCTGGGTCCGGGTCGTCGTCCATTTCCATTTCCTGAGAAAAGTGATCCTCAGGGCCCAAAGGGTTGTAGCCTAAAAAGTCGTTGACATAATCATTCGGATTAAACTGTGCCGGAGAGTAGGTAGAATCTGAATGATGAAAGGAATGAGAGTGCAACGAATGGTAAGATTGGTGAGATTCATGGCAGTGATGGGAGTGTTGAGAATGTTGCGAATGCTGGGGCTCGTCTGGAACAGGCGGCCCGAAAGATGGATGGAATGAAGGAGATGAGCTCAACAAGATAGAATGTCTCGCTGGCTCGAAAGAGTGACCCCAATGGTCACGGGAGTCAGAACTGGAAAATGACGCAGACGGGGTGCGTCGATGTGAAGGTCCTGCTGATGGTCCCCCTCGCATGGGACCCTTTCCTTTACCCCTAACTCTTGGCGGCATGATAGCTGATTATTCCTATCAAAACAAGTAAAACAAAACAGAATAAAGTATAAACAGCATAGGAAAGTTAAGAATAAGGAATGTGCTTATTGTGTCATTGAGATTAAACACAAAAGGTTAGTGTTTAATTCACTCAATGTTGGCTTTGATACCACCCTGTCACACCCCGATATCTCCCCATATTACCGGTGGGCCCGGTGGGGAGTATCGTGACGTAGTTGATATCATCATTGTCAATACACACAATATAATAGCACAACGGGAGGCTTGGTGAATAAACTATTACAAACCATAATGCCTGAGTGTTCGAGTAAATGAATATACAGACTGGAATGTAATAAGATCCACAGGCGGATCATAAAAAGTACAAAGAAACAAAATAACAGACTTTAGGTATCTATGGATTTGCAAGATCCTCTTAAGACACCTAATAGTTCCAGTCTATTATGTGAGGTACCTGTCAATCAGTCTTCAGAAAATACGTCAGTATAAACTGGTAAATACAATTAACTGATTCTTTTGAAAACATTTATGAAAATTGATTTAAGTGCACATGGCACAAATCTTTTATAACTTGGGACAATTATTTAAAAATAATCTTGTATACAGATTTATATGTTTGTCATACAATTGGGGCAGGTTGGAAGCCGGTCGTGATTAACCGACTCACCACTTACAGAACCAACAAAGGAGTTATCCCCAACATGTGGTTTATATTTTAGCATTTGCATCTGTCAGGTGTATGCCTACACCCCGTGCATAGGTCGTGGCCATTTTCAAATGAAATGAGCCGAGGATATCCAGGACACGGTCGAATTAACCCCCAATGTTCATGTTATCAAACAAAACAGATTAAAACGGGTTATGCAATTTATTGATCACAATCCGGTTAAATGATTTCATACCCGACCAAGTGGTATTATTATAATACCATATCCCAAGCCCGTATAAGGGAAAATAAGTTAAAAGTATTTACCTGAGCTAAAGTGAAAGATAACTCAGCAGTATAATCCTAAAGCTTCTTGATAGTACCTTCTACTGGATGCTACCAATCTGTATGGAAGTTTTAATAATCTATTAGGATGCTAACGGGTCTTTAGCTAAGTTAAATACTTAGACCGACTAGCTAGAAAGAGACTTTACGGTTCTAAACGCTAGATTAAGCGAAGACCGGAATAGAATGTGGTTTAGATCCGACAAGCTTGGATACTTTTATAATATGGGTAAACTAAACACATTCTGGAAATTGAGGACTTAATGATAAGGTTTGACCCGTTCCGGCTATTATACGTAAACTAGTCACGTAAACCGATCCGAACGAGTAAACGCGTAACGGGTAACCAAAATGCATTATATACAGGTCTTAATTGTTATTATGCTTAAAATATGTTAACACATCAGTAGGATGTTAACATATATGGCCAAAAAGTAATTTAAACCAATTTAAGTCCCATAAGGGTATTTTGGTAATTTTAATGCTCATAAAAGAGTTTAAATATTAATCTGAGTTTCAGGTCTGATCTAATCAGTAAAAATAAGTATTTTTATAAGTTATAACAGTAGGGTATAATATATATGTGAAATTTATCTTTTATAACCAAACTATGCACCGTAGGGGCATTTTGGTATGTTTCACATAAGCTCTAAAGGTCAAAGTTTGAATTCTACGTTTAAAACTTTGGTTTACTGTTTAATTACATAAATTTGCTTAAAACATCAGTAGGTAATAAGTTTTATGTGCCAAAAATAGTTTTAACTCATACTATGTGCTTAAGACGCGTAAAAGTCGGTTTTAAGCGATTTTCGGGTTAAAACAGGAAATCTGAGTTTTTGATCAGTTTATAGGTTTCAAAATATTTTATTTATCATATAAAATCAGTAGCAAAAAGTTTGGTATTAAAATGTTATGTAAAACTCATTTTATTTAAGAAAAGGGTATAACCGACATTTACCGAATCAAGGCTAGAACCCTATGTTATGATCAGCTTAAAAATAAATAAAAATCTTCAAAAATCCCAAAATATTATTTTACATCAGTGGGTAAAAAGTTTGGTATCAAAATTTGGGTTTAAATAGGCTATATGCTAATTACGCCGTTTAATTAATAAAAAGCTTTCTAATTACGCTAATGAGCATAACTCCTAATCTAGACCTCAAACTGATGTCAAATTTTTAGGACAAGTCTAAATATCAGTAGCAAAGGTTTCTATCCACTCACATTGCTAAAAATCTCATTTGTGTGTCAAAAGGGCGTTTATGGCATTTTTAAGCATATTAACGATCAAGTGTATATAATTCAAACCACTAAGAATCATGCAATATCACTTCAGAGGGTTATACTACTGAGTAATGTGATCCTAATGGAAGCTTAAAACATGGGAGAATTAAGCTTACACGGGTCAGAACTGAAAGTCAAAGCAAAAGTCAAACTTTTGCGACTTTCAGTTATAAACTGACCTTAGATTGTTAATTGTCGAGTTAGGACTGATAAAATATGTTCTAATATTAATTACCAAGTCACTAGAATGTTATAATATAATTTAAAACTTCTGTTTTATTAATTTGAATCATTTTCAAATATTCTGCCCAATTTGACTTTTTGTCAAACGAGATAATTAACTATTCAAACGAGATAATTAGGAGATGCCCTTTTAAGGTTAATCGCCTACATTACTATGGTTCCATAACCACTTTTGATTTGATCAATGGCTGGTCCATATGAGATTAAAACGAAAGTCAAATCTAAATTACGACAAGTTTGACTTTTCGGTAATTAGGCTAATTAAAACGACTAAGCAAGTAATTAAACTCTTACTAAGGGTCCTTGCTATCTTTTCTACACTTGGTTTTCTTCTCCTACTGATTGCAAGCTCCAGAAGTGAGTCTCTGATAGTTGTTTGCAAATGTGAGCATAAGAGTTATGAACTTGATCTCCTTATATAGCAAATTGCCAAGTCCTTAGATCATTGCAGCTGTTAAGGAAGTCCCTAGGATCACTCTAGGTGTCCTAGTGGTTTATTATTACCGTCTAATAGTCCCTGGTTTCGAATTGGAGGTGATTAAGTCGGTTTATAGCTGATAACCTGCACCTGTCCAAAACTGCTGCCCAGCGACAAGCTTACGGATCGTAAGCAAAACCTCTTGCGGTCCGTATCCACCTCTTACAGACCGTAAGTCCAAATGGATGCGGTTCGTAACCGAACCTGAATTGCATCGCCCAGTTACAGCCTTGCGGATCGTAAGGCTATAACCATACGGTCCGTAACCGATGACTAGAAGACAAAAATTTTAAAATTTTTATAATTGATCATGCAACTTTTGGAACTCAAATCTTCAGATGTTTTAGCAGTAAAAGTCCACATGCTCAGGTTTGCACTTCTCAAATTACCATGCCATGCACTAATGTTCCCTTGGATTTATTAAAATGACCAATGCATGAGAGTTTTGTCGGTATTTGCACATGAACTCTCATTTCTTGAAAAATTTGGAACTTTATCACATTTGAAACCGAATACTTATAAATTCCTTAATAGACTTTCATGAGAATGAATTTTATCTTTATGAAGCTTTTGAAATATTAAAAGGTCATTCAGAGGTAGAATTAACATGTTGACACTTTTAATCCATTTGCATTCGTATTTTCACGATTGACAAACTTTAGTCCTACGAACTCAATCTTTCACATAATTGGAGTTCAGGACACGTGTCTTTAGATAATTTGACACATTTTTACGTGGTGTCACATAATCAAAACTGGTCAAAAGATTCGTTAAGGCATGTTTGGTTGTCGTTGAAATGGTGGATACCATTCGACAACCAAATGGGTCAAACAAAGGTTGTTTTGGTAATATAGAAGTGACTTGAACGTCACTTGATGATTATGGATCATGAGGGCGTAAAACCATTGAATGGTAATGATACGCCAAAGACAACAAACCCAGGGAATGGGTAGGTATACCTAGAAGTCATAAATTGTAAGTAGTAAAAAGGTATGATGCAAAACTAAACAGATCGAATAAATAAAAAGGGTACAGTCAAGGAAAAGTGATATGAAATATAACCACGTTATAGCATGAACTATGAAATGAGAATAATAAAAGTTTGTAAGCCTCGAGAAGGCAAAATGGATATACCTGAGCGAAGGGGTATAAGGTAACCCGTGACTAATAAGTCTAACCACCAAGATAAGTAATTAATAGAGATAAGGGATATAAGATGAAAGTAACGGCTCACGGGGCCTTACACGGGAAAAGCGCATACACTTCGGAACCAAAAAGACATTATCATGCTCTTCTGGTAAGATTATTGAATTCGAGCGATGCTCAAGTAATTACCGAGACTAAGTCCATGGGGGTTAAACCTAAAGAAACACGTAAGAAAGGTTTCGGGGACGAAACCTCTTTAAGTTGGGTAGACTTGTAACACCCCAAAAACGGGTTTGTTGATTATATTAGATTAACCAAAGTAAACCCGGTGAATATTAGGATTTAAATAAATAAATCTAATATTCATTAAAAGGATGATAAATACTTTGAGAAAACAAAGTATATAAAAAGCCCGATTTAACAGGACTTAAAATAAAACGGGTTGTGAACAAGATAAAATAACTTAGAAATAAATAACCTAGTTAATTACAAGTTTTGTAGTTATGTGAAACTTTGGTCAAAACATGTTATATGCAAGAAGGGTAAAGTGTAGGGGCCAAATGTAGCAAACTTGAAACAAGATTATTAAATAAAAATACTAAACACCAAAACACCCACTTAAAGTGTGTGTTCTGGTCGAAAGTTCCAAAGGAGCCAGAGCTCTGATTTACAAAACCCTAGCAAGCTAAAATTCAAGAAATTGAAAGGGCAAATCAGTTCCAAATCGAAATCCAAGTTCATATTAGTGATCACCTAAGTAAAGGGATCATAAGGTATGTTAAATTTCATCTTTTGGTTACATCTTAGAATTTTGATGAACATGAGAAATCAAAATTTGAACCTGATTGATTGGTATTTAGATGAAATTAGTAATGAAAACATGCCTAGGAGTAAACCCTGGTCAAGAACTTGCCGGATTAGTGTGTAAATTATGAAATTCATGATCATCTATTATGTGTGGTTAATGGGTTTTGTAGAAACATGATGAACATTAGAATCATAATTGTCAAACTAGTGTTAACAGAACTCTATGAAGTTAGTTTTGATATTGAAGTGTTAATTAGACACTAAATTGAAAAAAAAAAGATTGTAAATTGGTGAAATAACTAGTCATGAAACTTGATTTTCAAAATCTATGAAAATCATGCTCATTAGGTGTTTGATATAATGCCTAAGAGAAAGTTAAAATGTTGAAATTTCAAGTGAAACGCATATTTGGATAATATGGCAAACTAGGCGAAATAAGAAGTGATAAGGGTTCTAAATAGGATGTTGATTTAAAAATTAATTCCGCACATCATATGGTTAGAGGTAGTTAACTAGTAGAAAGTTAAACTAACCAAAGACGAAGTCGAATAGTGATTTCGACATAGAAAATACGTAAGGTGGAATAGTTGTATTTGTTAATGACTAATCTAACCACCTTGTAAATGATGACGATAGTTTGACGCTTAACGAGCTAGGAGACGGCTTGGGAAAAGAAGCGGGTCAAACAGCTTGAATACGCGGAGAAAGAGTGAAATCGGATGAAAGGTAAGTTAAGCTTACGCCCTTTTTAATTTTACTACAAAATGCTTATTTGTGAGTATTGAATATGATTTATATTAAGTAAAAGAAACATGATGTTCCGGCGCAATATAATGCGAGTCGGAACAAGTGAGAATGGTAGAAACCATGAATTATGGTAAAAAGAGTAAAAACGGTAAAATGGTAATCCGGACATGGATTAACGAATTGATAAAGGGATTTGAAAGGACACTATTTGGCATAAGTCATAATGGGTCAAACAAGACAAGAAACGACTTTTTAAGAAAGATGAATTCAAAAGGTAAACCAGGATAGGTTAAAGGGGGGAATTGGTAATTAAATACCATCTCATAATGACAATTTGTCATATCGACTAAACGGGTCAAACAGTGTTGTTAACACCATTTGACAATAATGTCTAATGATCGCTTGTTGAGTTTTGTGATCACAGAAATTAACACATGGTTCGCATTGCTATTAACTAGAAATTAATAGCAAAAGGTATGTAAACGGGCCAAGGCTATGATTTGAGCCAGGTATGCATAATTAGATTTACCATTAGAAGTGACATTTTGGTCAATAATTAGTGAATGTCTTCGTTGTAAAATGAGGGGCTGAAATTGACCAAAAAGCCCTTGGTGGGTAAATTGGGCAAACGACCCATATGGGTGGTTTAAGAACTTGCATTATGATTACGTGATATAGGTAGATACTTTGGATGTGGAAATGTAAAGTGCGAAAAGAGAAGGATAAGGTTAATGCATAAATGCATAAGTCCATCTAAATGGGTCAAAACTGATTACGCACATAACCTAGGCATTGGCCATGTAATTTACAAATGTTATGAATCCAGGAAAAAGAATTTGAGTTAAGTACATGGGCGTATTCCCCATGACTATTTTGAAACAAGTTTGTGGTTTTAAATATAAACGGGTCAAAATGTTGAAATTGAATAATAAGCCGAAGGCTTAAAAATTTAGAATTTTTATTAGTTTGAATGTTGAATTTTAACTCCACAAGATGGAGAATTAAATTACGAGTGCGTAGGAAAAAGAATCGCGTTAAATGTACATCTAGATTGAAAGTTATGACACTTTGAAGTTAGAAATTTGGTAAATGAGCATAGCTGGAAAATGCAGCTCATCAAAACAACCCTTCTGTCGAAACAGGGTCGTCGCGTCGCGCGACAACCAAGCACGTTCACCGTTGCGGCACGCAACTATTGTCGCGGCACACAACAACATGGGTTGAACCCGGCGCGACACGTGACGGGCATAAATGTTGTAGATTTGTTGTTTGTTCAATTTTTGGCCTAAAGAGTTTGGTTTATTACATTATGAAACTATCAAAACTGATGTTTATAATGGTTTTTAAAACGTAGGTACATTTTGGGATGCCGGGTGACGATCAAGCTTATCGAAGAACCGAACACGAACAAGATACAAGCTTCCGCACATTGTTTCGTTGTCATTTTAAACGACGAATTCTTACATGTTATGTTGTAATGTTTTACATCCGATTTTTTTTAATTAATTCGTATTTTCCAATGTATTTGTAACTATAATTACATGATTATGGTGGTAAATTAACCAAAAACTGCTTAATAATAGTAAGGGTATTACAACGTTGTAAGTATTTTAACCCCCGATCACGTATTCGTTACCCTACCCGATTGATCTAGGGCTCCGTAACGCATGTCAAGGATCTGCCTGACTCAGTTCGTTGGAGTTCTGTCTCGTGTTGTATGGCTAATGTGATTTGGGTTATCTTACTAACACGTGTGCATTGTTTATTTTTAATAGATAATAACCAGGAAAAACAACAGGAAGCCCTAGTATTACCTAAGTCAACAATGTGAGTCATTCTCCTTTTCTACCAAACTGTTTAACAAAACCTCAAATGTTTTTAATTATACTTACAGTGATTGAGTCTACATATTCTACAATTGCTGCCGACATGTGGGGTTTTGTATACACTACTTATAATCCGTTACTATTGGATGACGAGTTAGCCAATGAGTAACATGACCACAGTCATGAAACTGTGAACATGACAAATACTGAATGAGTATATTGGTAGACATAAACATTGTACTCGCTCTTAATACTATAAAGCTATAAAAGCTTGTTTTGATTAAACTTGGATGCACTCGCCAGTATTTCTTGCTGATAAAATCTTTTTAAAACGCGTTGCAGATAACTTAATATGAAGCCAATAGAAGCCAGCAGGGGAACACTGAAAGCTTAAAGAAGTGGCTATAAAAGTTACCTAAATAAAAAGGAGTTTATGTTTTTCAATAATTAGGGTTTATCCCTATAATTATATTATGAATGAAACTTGGGTTTTATCCCATTTGTTTATTATAAAAGTTTGGTGTTTTGAAACTCTGATGATATTTCCTAACTACGGTCGTGATGTTAAATTCCGCTGCCAAATTGATAAACACCGATACCACTACACTGGCTCTCGCGGTTCCCGCTCCCGGGGTAGGGGTAGGGGGTTGCGGCAAAAGGTGGTATCAGAGCCAAAGTCACTGGTTTAAGCCGTTAGGTGTTCTGTTAATACCTAAATTTTAACCAATTGTGTCAGGAAATAACTTATGTGATTCTGTGTAAATATGTATAATATTATTTTGAGTCATTTGACAATTTGTTAGTTTACACTATGAGTGAGCAAGGTACATCCGACACTTACCGTCAATTACCTAGTTCCCCAAAGAATGAAGGAACCTCATCCCAGCCAACCCTCTCAGGCTACTCAGCTGATTCTGAGGAAGGAATCTTTACCTTTAAGGCCCAATCTGAGGAACCGTTCCCTCCTAAAAAGAGAGGATGGTTTAGTAGATGAGCGCATGAGAGGAGGAAAATAATGAAAAACTCCAACAACAGCGAGCGATAGCAAAATCCAATAGAGAAATGAATGCCCAACCCAGGAAACTAATAGACCATTATGGGAGGAGGAGCTTGATAGGCAGTTAGTTGATTTCCACATGTTAGCAGATACAACAGCAAACCCAAATCTGAACCAAGTAGCTGAGCCAGAACTTCTACCCTTATTCCCCAACCAACCAATGGAACAAGAGCAGAACCAGGAGAACCAATTCCCGATCCCATCATTCGACCCCAATGAGATCCCTAGAATTCCCACACCAATCCCTTTAGACCGTGACCCGTGGTGGGACGACGACAGGTCATTTCAAGAATTTTTAAACAACCCATACCGCATTACCCTGACCCAGTGCCAGCCTCTATACCACCGATGACCCACGAATATGTGCAGGAACTCTACCAGTATGGCGAAGGTTTAGTTGAAGAGGGAAACATGAACCGTCAGATAGGAGAGAAACTCGTCTGGAAATATGATGAGCGTGAGATGCAGTACTAGACAATCCAACACCTAGTATAATATATATATATATATATATATATATATATATATATATATATATATATATATATATATGTTTGTAATTTGTTTACTTTGATAAAAAAGAATCAACTAAAATAGATAGACTAAAATACCTATCGATGCATAATTACCAGTATGTTTAATTTTTAGTTGTAAGTTGTAACCAATGCATATATATAGATATATATAAAAAAGAGTAAGTCGCAATGTTCGACGTTTTTGATCAATATGTTTGTGTGATTATTTGTATTAAATCTTATTCTGTGATTCTAATACCTGATAAATGTTTCCAATTCAGATGTCGAACGAAGTAAATCAGGAAAAACATAATAACGATAATAACGAGAACCAAGTGAATAAAAGTGCCATCGAACATATCGTAGCACAAGGAATTATAGACGCTATGCCATATATTATCAAGACCATTAAAGAAGAATAAAATAATAATTCTGTAATCGGAAGTAAACGTCAAATCACTGAACCAAGTCACAGTGTGAACGAAAATCACAGACCACTGATCCAAGCTCCAATTCCAAAAAGAAGAAGAACCATCTCATATGGTTGTTCTTATAAAGAATTATTGGCCTCCAAACCAATAAAATTCTCAGGCAATGATGGAGTCATTTCAGCCTTGCGCTGGATAGAAAAAACAGAAGCAATCATAAAAATAAGTAAATGCGCAGATGAAGATAAGATTATGTTTGCTTCTAATCTTTTTAAGAATGCAGCCTTAGAGTGGTGGAAAACCATTCTCCAGTCTAGAGGAAGTGACAGAGTTTATAATATGGAATGGACTAACTTTAAAGAGAGAGTTGAAAGGAAATTTTGTCCTCCTCATGAAAAGAACAAATTGCCAATAAGTTCCTTAATCTTAAAATGACTAGAATAGACTGCATGGAGTACACTACCATATTCTTTGAATATGCTAGGATAGTACCAACCTTAGCCTCACCAGAGCCAATGTTAATCTCCCGTTATATCTGGGGATTAATTAGTGAAATCAGACACATAGTCAAGGCAGCTAGGCCACAGACCATAGAAGAAGCAGTAGAACTGGCCAACACCTTGACTGATGAATTGGTACGTACACAAGAGGAAAACAAAAGAAAGAACCTAGCTCAAAGGCTTACCCAGGAATTTCGTTCTGGTAATTCCTACCGTGGAAAAGGTACAAGTTCTTCCTCTTCACCCAACTGCAACTATTGCAAAAGGAAGCACTCAGGAAGGTGCTTCATATACTGCAACTTCTTCAAAATGTCTAGACATAGGGAAGAAGACTGCAGGAAGAAAGCTAGCAATAGGCTATGCTTTAATTGTGGAGATGCTGGTCATATCAAACCGAACTGTCCGAACCTAGCTCTAGCAACAACCAGCAAGGCTAAGACAACTGAAGGACCCAAGAAGAATACCTGGGCATTTCTGACAGCTGAAGAAGCCAAGATGATTCCGGATGTGATTGCCGGTACGTTTTTAGTTAATGATGTTTTTACTAAAGTATTATTTGACCCTGGTTCAAACCAAAGTTTTATCAATACTTCTTTCTACAAACTTCTCAACCAACCATTAACTAAACTTCAAAAAGACTATTTGGTGGAGACAACAAATGGAGACTCCATACGGGTTCAATATCGTATTAGGAATGGATTGGTTGGTAGCCAATCATGCCAGTATTTTATGTGATCAAAAGTTTGTACAAGTAAATACACCAAATGGTGAAAAGATCACAATTAAAGGAGACAAGCCAACCAGATCAACAAAATTCACCTCTGTGTTGAAAATTGCAAGTTATGCAAGGAAAGGAGGAATAGTGTATATGATTTCATTAATCATTAACACTAAAGGAAAAGAATTAAAAGATATTCCCGTAACATCTAAATTCTCAGATGTTTTCTAGAAGCGTTACCTGGATTACCGCCAGATAGAGAGGTTGAATTTATAATTCACCTAATACTAGGAATGACACCGATTACCAAAACAACATACCGACTAGCACCAATGGAAATGCAGGAACTGAAGAAACAGTTGGACGAACCACTTAAAAAGGTTTTATACAACCTAGCTCATCGCCGTGGGGAGCACCGATGTTTTTTGTTAAAAAGAAAGACGGATCAATGCGTATGTGCATTGATTACCGGGAATTGAACAAGGTTACGATTAAAAGTTGGTACCCACTACCGAGAATCGATGATCTGTTCGATCAACTTCAAGGAGCTCGATTTTTTTCCAAGATCGACCTACGCTCAGGATATCATCAACTGAAAGTACAGGAAGAGGACATTCTTAAAACTGCTTTCAGAACAAGGTATGGTCATTATGAATTTACAGTCATGCCATTTGGTTTAACCAATGCCCCAGCCGTATTTATGGACATGATGAACTTGATAAGTAAGCCATACCTGGATAAATTCATAATTGTCTTTATAGATGATATTCTAATTTACTCTAAGAGTAAAGAGGATCACGCAGAGCATTTACATACACTTCTGACATTGTTGAGAAAAGAAAAGCATTACGCTAAATTCTCAAAATGCGAATTCTGGTTACAAGAAGTGCAATTCCTTGGACATCTAGTTAATTATGAAGGAATTCATGTGGATCCCACAAAGATCGAGGCGATTACCAATTGGAAAGTCCCTGAATCACCAACAGAAGTACGAAGTTTTCTTGGATTGGAAGGATACTGTAGACCTTTTATTCAAAAATTGTCTAGAATAGCCATTCCATTAACCAAACTGACCTGCAAATCAGTTAATTTTGAATGGGGACCAAAACAGGAGGAAGCCTTTAGGATTTAAAGCAAAGGTTAACCAACACACCTACTTGCGTTACCAGAAGGAACTGAAGACTTCATAGTCTATTGTGACGCGTCTAAGTTAGGATACGGATGTGTGCTGATGCAACGTCAAAAGTGTCAGACCCCAACCGATGGCGGAAACATCGGGATGAGACGAACAAATCGCTCAAAAGCATCATAACAGTAATTGTGACAATATACATTAAATCAAATTTCTAAATGACTAAATTCGTACATTGTTTCCAACTAAGACAAATTGCAACAAAATAATTCGAAACAATGCTTATTCTAAGATGGGTTTCTAGGTTCATCCTAGCTTGTTTTCTTGATCACTTCGTCTATCAACCTGCAACATGTATTAAAATAAAATCAACAAAAAGTTGGCGAGTATACAAGTTTGATACATAGTAGAATAAAATGTTTAAATACTCATATCTAACATGAATAAGATGATACAAGTTACTAATATGCTGAAACGGTGTCACTATATGTCAAACCCAAGTTTCCAACGCAAACACCCCAAGACTCACTCAAGGGAGGTGTGTAAATAAGTATAAGAAGTCTAACAATTCTCACAAGTTTCACAAGTCTCACAAGATTCACAAGTTTAGCCAGGTTAATAAGCATATAGACACAAAATGTTTACATAGCATACAAGATTAACAAGCATCAAATTGTTTCATGTTTAAAAATTGATAGAGTGTGTATATAACAAGTTTCAAGTGTTGCGTGTTTTTATATAGAATACATGTTGCACCCAAAAGTGATAAAATAAAAATGGGTTCAAGTATACTCACATTGATTGCGTTGCGATTTCTTGTAAAAGCGCACGAGTAAAGGTGGTGAATTCCAAAAGAACGAATAAGAGCGATTATCCTAGATATTGGAATACCACATACGATCTCGTTAAATAATATTTTTTTAATATTTAAGGCTTACAAATTTTATTAATTTGGTATTTATAATTTATCTAATTATTAACATTTAATGTTATAAAAATATTATAAAAATGTTAGTCATTTAAGATATTAACAAATTTTTAAGAAATTATTAGTTTAAAAGAAGAAAATGAATAAATAAATAAAATAAAAGAAAACAGTTGGTTTATTTGAAGTTGCCATTGGATTTAAAGAAGGAAAGAATAAAATAAAAGAATAAAGTATTTTAGAAGAAATAAAAGGCAACGAGTACGCTAGAGGCAGGGTTCGAACCCGTGACCTCCGGCTTGTTTGCAAGGGTTCCAACCACCATTCTGTGTTACACAGATGTGATGTGTTTGGGTTTTTAAGTCATTTATAAAGAAACTGAGTTTACTTCATAAATGCATATGTAGTTAAAATGAAAAAGTGGTGCAGCGATTTTGACGGGGGTTACAATCTCCCCTACTTTAGGAGATATCGTCCTCGAAATCTTAGAGGAAGACATTTAAAGAATCAAAAGAGAGAATAGATGAGACTTGATCATAATGTTTAAGGAATTTGTTTTCACGAATACATCACATAGCGTATAAGATGTTCAATTAGTTTCACATAGCATAATCATGAATTTCATGTAGTGTAACATGGATAATGAAAGCATCGTAAATTTAGTTTGATCACGAGAGATTATTATTACTTTAGATTGTGAAGATAGTGCAATTCGTGTCTCCAAGTTTGAAATGAAAGTAACGTACAAATATAAAGTTCCATTGAGAATGAAGAAGAGTTGGTAACTACCTCTGAGGTAAGGAAATCACCCCTAGCTCATTGGTGGAGTTGAAAAGTGAGCAGAGCTAATCGTCAAGGTAAGGAAATCACTTCTATCTTGATGATAAGCTTCCATTCTTGGGAATATGAGTATAAGCATAAAATTTAGAACAATCAACATGACATACTTAGTTAACAAGATTAACGTATCACTGGCATGTGAATAAACAGGTCAACCCATCGTGTACCGCAATTAAATGACTTAACATGACCTCTCGTTCACGGGTGGTGTGCTACTCCTATAGCACTACGCATAGTGCTATACATGTTAAGGTGTGGGTTAAAGGACAAGCGTATCACATAAGAATAACCCAGTGACACGAATCCAGTATAACATATTAGCATGCAAGATTGAAATGATATATCGTACGAATGTAAAACACATTAAAATTGAGATAGCAAAAAAGAGATTCATCAGAAAAATTGGATTGTCACAGAACGTAACATAAGACTATTCCAAAATAAATCGAAGTCCTTTTCGAATTAAGGGAACGTGTTTTGGCCTAATAGACAAATACTCTCATCGAGAAGCGACTAACGATATTTTTCCTTCTAGTTACTACACATCCTTAATCAATCGGGAAAATCGAAACTTTGGCGAGACTGAAAATCGAAGAGTGGGACTAGTTAACAAGATGCGAGTTTCACCTCTAACTTGATAACATCAAACCCTAGTGTGGTTGGTACTTATCCAAAGATAAAAGTCCACTAGAATATGAAATGGAAATTTTCCTCCAAGGTTTGGATATCACTCCTAACTTGAGGGTAGATTTCGTGCAAAATTCAAAGTATAGCTGAGTGAAAGTCATCACCAAATGTGGGAATCACCCCTATTTTGATGAGTCGTTTCGATTGTGTTATAAAAATGTCTTCTAAGCCTCCAAGTGTGTATTGTGTTAGCCTTAGGAAAGGTAAGTATGTTAAAAGACCAAAGAGAACAGAGAGAAGCAAATAAGATAGAAGGAAAATAGTCTTAAACAACACATAAGGATAAAACTCCTAAACTATAGACTAGGTAAAAGCATTCCTACTTTTCCTAATTCCCTATAGTTATTGCTCTGATACCAATCTGGTATCAGAGTATTCCTACTATAGACTAGGGAAAAGTATAGCAATTTTCCTAATTCCCTATAGTTATGGCTCTGATACCAATCTGTCACACCCCAACCGATGGCGGAAACATCGGGATGAGACGAACAAATCGCTCAAAAGCATCATAACACTAATTGTGACAATATACATTAAATCAAATTTCATAAATGACTAAATTCGTACATTGTTTCCAACTAAGACAAATTGCAACAAAATAATTCAAAACAATGCTTATTCTAAGATGGGTTTCTAGGTTCATCCTAGCTTGTTTTCTTGATCACTTCGTCTATCAACCTGCAACATGTATTAAAATAAAATCAACAAAAAGTTGGCAAGTATACAAGTTTGATACATAGTAGAATAAAATGTTTAAATACTCATATCCAACATGAATAAGATGATACAAGTTACTAATATGCTGAAACGGTGTCACTATATGTCAAACCCAAGTTTCCAACGCAAACACCCCAAGACTCACTCAAGGACGGTGCGTAAATAAGTATAAGAAGTCTAACAAGTCTCACAAGTTTCACAAGTCTCACAAGTTTCACAAGTTTAGCCAGGTTAATGAGCATATAGACACAAAATGTTTACATAGCATACAAGATTAACAAGCATCAAATTGTTTCATGTTTAAAAATGGATAGAGTGTGCATATAACAAGTTTCAAGCGTTGCGTGTTTTTATATCGAATACATGTTGCACCCAAAAGTGATAAAATAAAAATGGGTTCAAGTATATTCACATTGATTGCGTTGCGATTTCTTGTAAAAGCGCAGGAGTAAAGGTGGTGAATTCCAAAAGAACGAATAAGAGCGATTATCCTAGATATTGGAATACCACATACGATCTCGTTAAATAGTATTTTTTAATATTTAAGGCTTACAAATTTGATTAATTTGGTATTTATAATTTATCTAATTATTAACATTTAATGTTATAAAAATATTATAAAAATGTTGGTCATTTAAGATATTAACAAATTTTTAAGAAATTATTAGGTTAAAAGAAGAAAATGAATAAATAAATAAAATAAAAGAAAACAGTTGGTTTATTTGAAGTTGCCATTGGATTTAAAGAAGGAAAGAATAAGATAAAAGAATAAAGTATTTTAGAAGAAATAAAAGGCAACGAGTATGCTAGAGGCAGGGTTCGAACCCGTGACCTCCGGCTTGTTTGCAAGGGTTCCAACCACCATTCTGTGTTACACAGATGTGATGTGTTTGGGTTTTTAATTCATTTATAAAGAAACCGAGTTTGCTTCATAAATGCATATGCAGTTAAAATGAAAAATTGGTGCAGCGATTTTGATGGGGGTTACAAAAAGGTTATAACGTATGCCTCTAGACAACTTAAGAAACATGAAGAGAATTATACAACCCATGATCTAGAATTAGGAGCTATAATTTTTGCCCTTAAGATTTGGAGACATTATCTTTACGGTAGTAAGTTTGTTGTATTCACGGATCATAAGAGTTTAAGATATGTTTTGGTGCAAAAAAAATTAAATATGAGATAAAGACGTCGGATGGAAATTCTTAGCTATTATGATTGTGATATCCAGTATCATGCTGGAAAAGCTAATGCAGTAGCTGATGCTTTAAGTCGAAAGTATCGCAAAAAGCCAAAACAAGTACGCTCTCTCAGATTAAATCTGCAGATAGATTTATATAAGCAAATAAGAGAGATACAAGAAACAACAATCAGGGACAATGCTGAAGGTTTAAAAGGTATGATTAAGGAATTAGAAAAAGGAACAGATGGAATTTGGAGATTCCATAAGAACAGAATCTGGATACCTATTCAAGGAAACCTACGGCACCAAATATTAGAAGAAGTCCATAAGTCTAAATAGACGATATTGTAACAACCCGCACTTTCGTGCTTGTCACTCTCGCAACACTCGTTACGCCTAGCACCAGAGATTCGGATCATAATCTGAATATATCGCTTACAACGCTACTTCGCTTATATCGTATACTTTCAACACGCTATATCGCACATCACAACGCATATTTCACTAACGCTAACGATGATATCGCGTGAGTGCTTAAACTATTCCCTTCACTCGTCGTGGTAACGATGACATCACGTGAGTACTTAAGCTACTCCCCTCGCTCGTCGTGGTGCACCGCAAACGCTAACGCAGACTTAAACACAGTTACTTATATACTATGACCTGTTATATAATAATAATAATAATAATAATAATAATAATAATAATAATAATAATAATAATAATAATAATAATAATAATAATAATAATAATAATAATAATAATAATAATAATATGTGAGTAATAAACATGTCTAAACGCGCACTTGCTATAATGATTAAAGTGTCCACAATGCTTAACGCAACAAAACACGTCGAACGAAACGAAAGTCGGAAAACCAACTCGCACAAACCGCCCGATCGAATGACCATTCGATCGAGTGGGCATCCGTCCGGATGACCATCCAATCGACTGGCCATCCGACCACTTAACCTGCACCGCCTCTCTCTCACACACTATAAATACTCGCCTGTCACATCACTATTCACTGATGTGACAGCTCTATCTGGCACAGACGCTCCCAGTTCACTTTCAAGCACTTTTCACTCGATTCAAGGCTATTTTCGTAAGTTTTCTTCCTAAATCTTGTACTTCCATCATCACTACACACTTTCTCATCATCTTCTCCATCAACATCACTGATTTTCACCATGAAATCACCTGATTTGGACTCCTTGAAGATGACGTCATCTCGGTTTCTTATGAAAACTGTTGTGTGACCTCATCTCATCAAGAATGGTTCAGATCTAACGGATTTCCACACATTTTAACGCGAATCTCAACAAGTCTTCAACATTTTCAACTGATTTTGACTTTTCTTCAACTTTTCTGCTCAAAACCGATGGAATCCAGATTCAATTAGACTTTCTACTCATTCTCTTGTTTAGAACCAGTCTGAAAAAGGATTTCCACCGGAGAGACGACCAATTCATGGGTTGAACATGAAACTTCATCGGGAACAGTAAGTCCAATCGAATGGGGTGATTCCCATCTGATCGACTGAGCTGGACTTGGTGTGGTTTCCGTTGTTCGACACGTCGTCACGCCGTCTCCATTAAACTACAAAACCTTTTAACTTATCTAATTTTTTTACAAAAGTTTCAAGCAACATATCACCCAATCGAATGGCCATCCGATCGGATGACCATCCGATCGAATGACTGTTGGACCAGGTGACTTGTCCTTCTATAACTTTCAACACTTAAACGATTTGATCAAAACCTCAAACTTCGAGCTTTCGATCGAATAACCATCCGATCAAATGGCCATCCATTTGGATGACCATCCGATCGAATGACTTGAACTATACTACAACGAAAACTTCAAAAGTTCAAACATTTTACAACACACACTCACTTCATCGAATGACCAACCGTTCGAATGGTCATCCGTCTGGATGGCCATCCGATCGACTCACCATCCGACCGCTCATCTCACCTAACGCACTGTATACACGCTGTTCAACGCTTACGCTATTGTTCTATGATCAGTCTAATCCTCCACGCGCTCCCTTCAATCCAAGACTGTGTTTATTTACTAAACGCATACTGTGAGTATACTTGACCCCCTTTTTAAACGCTTTAACACACTTTGGGTTGTAACATATGTTCATATCTAAAACGCACTTATCAAAACGCAGACTATACTATAAACTATTATCACATGCGAATTACTGCCGTACATATTTACACGTGATGCTTGATACATATGTGCTAGGACTTTTACTCGCGACGTCCCACCTTAGCTAGTACGGTACTATAGTTGGACTCACACCCGACGGGGTCTAGTTAAGTGTGACAACTATCACTTTTCCATGTATCTGTACAATGTTAAATAGTAATTTGTGCTTTAATAACTGTGCCTGATTAAATTAACGACATGAATGACTTTCTGATTACTGTCATGTACATACAAGAGCATTTTATGTTGCAAGAATGTTTATCATTATTACATGTAACGCAATGTGAGTCAATTAGTGCACAGAACAAAGTAACCACAGTTATTAGACAAACTAGAAGTAACGACGGGAGTTCAGTACTCAGAAAGACATAATGTTAAGACAGAGAATGAGCCCCGAAACCAAGAGTTACACTAGAATAATGTGTAGTAAAGTAGGGATCATAAAACTGCCTTCCGAGTGATAGTTTAGGTGCCAGAAAGTGCCCAAAACACACTAAAACTGCAGAATTCTGCACAATTCAGCAAAAAAACAGCTTTTTAACTCCAAAATATAATGCAGAATTATGGTTTAATGGTCCAAAATACCTTCCTAAGTGTCGGGAAACAAAACTGTCATAAAATTTTCACTAGAAGCATTGTTTTAACAAACCTACATAAAGCACACTAGATTGCGTAATTTAGCACTTTAAAGAACCGGTAACCAACCGAATAACCGGACACTACCCGAAACATCAAATTTTCACTAGAAGCATTGTTTTAGTGTTACGAAGCTAGTTATGGTCACCGAACATCATAACACATCCTATAAATACTAAACACATATAACACTAACTAATACACTTATAATCTAACTAGATTGTTAACTTACATTTGAAACCCAACCAAGACCCCCCCCCCTCAATTGACGGTCACCAAGGTGGCCCCACCACCTTGATTTCTTTTAATTGTTTATTTGATATGTAAAGCTCTTTAGAAACATATTAACCAATGGATTAGCATGTGTTGGAGAATAGATTTATAAAAACCTTAAGTCCACCATTCTCTTTCATTTCAACACCTCCACAACTTCATCTCTTCCCTTCTTCTTCTCCTTGTCTACGACCCAAACACACGCACACAACACTTCCATTTTCATTCAATTCTCAAGCAATCTAAGGACTCTCAATGGTGTAAGAAGCATAACTAAGAGACTTGGAAGCTTTGGAAGTTGAAGGACCTTCACCTAGGGCTTTTATCTACCTCATTCATCATCATCTTCATCTTTGTTTCTTCCCTAGCCATAGAGCTAGTAGTAAGCTCCTCACAATTTGTTTTTTTACTTCTAATTTTAGTGGTTAAAAGGATATGTAAATTGTTAATCTTAAGAATCTCAAAGAAACATAAGCATGAAAACTAACATAAAGCTTAATAACATGAAAATCTAAGTGGTTTTAGTGTATGTATGAAACTTGTTTGTTGACTTCTTGAGCTTATGATGTTGATCATCATAAGAAGCTTGCTAGATGATGACTAAACACATGATCTAGCAAGTATAAGGATGGATCTTGTGAAATTTGTAATGATCATCCTTTATGTTAAACATGAACTTGAATATGAACTTGATTTAGTGAATGATGATTATGTTTACACGTTATAAGTCTTGAAAATAAAAGATTTCAAAAATAATCTTTTCAAGAAACCAAAGTTTACTACAAGATTAACATGAACTTGGTTTTTAAAGAAAGTAAACATGTTTTAAGTGTTAAAACAAAGGTATAAGAGTATTGGTAATAAGAAAAATACAAGAAGAATTATTTTTAGAAAATCTTCATACAAGTTGTAAAGAACTAAAATTTACAAGAATGAGTTTTATAAACTATAAACCATGTTTTTAGAGGTAACTAAACTTACTAAACAACATGTGAAGTTACTACAAATTTTTACAAACTTTCAAGTTCATGTCATAGTGTAAAATGCATATTTAAAGCATATGGTAAGTTATCTGTAAATTTTTGATGATTGGTGATGAGATTTTAAAAGAAAATGATATGCTTTAAAGCATGGAAACCTCCATTTTTAAGAGGAAACTATGGCAAAATTTTTGTAGAAATTAAACACTTAGAGAAATATTTTTAAACAAGTGTTTACAAGTAAATTTTTATCATGGTTTTCATATAAAAAATTGCCATAATTTTTATTACAAAAATTACAAATATTGGAGGTTGATTTTGGATAATAAAAATGACTAAGTATATATTTAAGAAAATATATATTTAGATGTCATAATTTTGTGTTACTTGTATACTATGTGTATTAGTTATATTATTTTAGGAACTTGAAAATAATATAACTCACCAATATACCAAAGTTGTAACACAAAATATTACCAAAATTCCAAGAAAATAAATATATAATTTATACCCGAATATTGGACAATCGGACAAACGGACATATGGACTATATATATATATATATATATATATATATATATATATTCCGGAAATAAATTCGTAACTCGACAAGTATGACAAACGGTATTTTGGAAACCAAAGAAACGGAGAATATGGATTTTTTCAAGTATTACAAAGATATCATATTTTGACAAATAGAAAATATATTAATTTTGAGTGGAGAAAAATATATATTTTCTTAAACAATTTGAAGATATATTATTTTTGAGTGGAGAAATGTCACAACCCGACCACCTAAAACAACAAATTGTGGCGGAAACGTCGGGGAGTGTCGTAACAGAATCATTGTTTCACAACCATGGATTTAATTGTTTCGTTTTATTGAATCATTGAACTCATTGTTTTATTACAATTCAGATAAATACAAATAATTGTGTCTCAGTTTTAAAGTCTCTAAGGCACAAGTCCATCCTATGTGTAGCATGCATCAACAATCATCACATAGCAGTACCTAAAACATATATGAAAATAGGTACGTCAGTATAAAAATGCCTGTGAGTAAAATAGGTTTTGTTGATTTAGATTCATGGCTTTAGTTAACATAAGAAAATGGTTTTGTGTTTTACCAAAAATAGCCATGAGTCCTTGTGAAAAGTTTTGTTTCTAAAATGCATTGTTTTGATAAAAGGTTTGTAGTATATAAAATATACTTTGGTTTAGAAAAGACCGGATAAGTAGTATATCAAAATATACTTTAGTTTTTAGTTAGTTAATAGGTAGTATATCAAAATATACTTTGGTTAATGAAATAATAGATTTGACAGTATATCTCAAGTATACTTTGGTTTAAGAATAAAAATGTCGGTAGTATATCTAATTATACTTTGGTTTGAAAATATCATATTAACTATGCTTTGGTTTGAAAATAGCATATCAAACTATGCTTTGTTAGTACATCAAAATAAACTTTAGTAAACAGTAGCATATCAAACTATGCTTTGGTAGTACATCAAAATATACTTTAGTAAAGAGTAACATATCAAACTATGCTTTGATAGTACATCAAAATATACTTTAGTAAATAGTAGCATATCAAACTATGCTTTGGTAGTACATCAAAATATACTTTAGTAAACAGTAGCATATCAAACTATGCTTTGGTTTATAACAAAGTAACATGTTAAAACATATGTTAGATTTTGTACATAGTATATCAAAATATAGTTTGGATAATAATATCACATTTAAGAGTATATCAAGCTATACTTTGGTAGTATATCAAAATATACAAAAAAATTGTGATTTGGATTCATTCAAACCGTAGTGTATCAAACTACACTTTGGAGACTATAGAAATACCACAAAGGCAATTTCTATTTGGTTAAAATTTGGTTTCTGACATTCCGTACAACAGGAATGGGGTGTCTAGTCCTATAGCGCTATATCGTACTACCAATCGGCTTGGTGAATGTATTATAATGAGTACAATCCAACAATTTGTTTTACAAGTTTTGAAAATCAGTGTTTAAAACCATAGATAATAGTTTAATTTGTCAAAGAAATATGTACTATGCATATGTAATCAAATAGTTTAAAATCATGAAAATATCAAATAGGCATATATGTTTCACCCCAAAATATTTGAAAGCAGTAAAAGAGGGGACTATATACTCACTTGAGATTGCAAGAATTTTTTATTAAGTGTCCTAACAAAGCTCGGGAAATCAAGGAATCAAGTGGCACCTAGTATGGAATCACTATGTCATACAATCGGATAGTCATTTGTTAGTTAGCTTATATGCCCATAGGAAACGACCAAAATGCCCTTTTGAAGCATAAATCCGTATTTTGCATATGTGATCAACTTTTTGACATATAATCTGATTTAGTAACATGTTTAGGCATAACTGGGCATGTAAGACTTGACATAGCACATAGTTAACCATCCGACCATAGTTTTACGTAAACGACGCATTATAGTAGCTTATACTACCATAATGGGTCGAAACGGGTCAAAAGCACTTAGGTAGACTTCCAAATCAGAATGTTAGCTCTATTAAATCATACCATATGAGTTCAAATACTCATTTGATTTATAGAATACCATTCTATCCTATCTCCTGATAACCAATCCTAAGTGATCATAAGGTATAACCTCAGAGGTTATTCCCTATGCAACTATGATCACTAAGCAAGCTTGGTCGGATCCTAATGATCGACCAAATGGGTCGGGTTCGAAAGTCTAAGCGGTTGTTTGGACCGCTTAACTTACGACCCTAAACAAGCACCAAACTAATAGTGACGAGTTAAACATGTCAAAACATGTTTAACCTACTTAGAAAATTGATTTGGTATGAAAACAAAGTGTTTTGATACCTAAAAGTAGTTCCGTGGCAAAATGCGTGCTAAAACGCATTTTGACCAAAACTTTGACTCGTCACTACGCCTAGTTAATGTGGTAATCAGTAGGTATAATCACTAAGGATTATAACCATCGTGATTACAATCACGTTGCAAAGTTCAAACGAACTTTGCGTTGACCATTGACTGGTCAAACTGAAAGTCAAACACTGTTTGACTTTTTAAGCTAGGAAAGCAATAAAGAATGAAGGAATGCTTACAAAAGGTCCTTGCTTGAACTTGATCTTAAAATTCTCATGTATGAAGTTATAAAAACCCCAACTTATAGAATTTAGATCAAGTGTGTGGAAAAACAAATGAAATGGCCTTGCTATTTATAGTAGTTGCAAGGTCACAAGATCATGCCATGTTTTTGTGTGGCCAACAAGCAAAGATCTCAACCATACATGTGTTAGGAGATGATTGGAAGCCTTGGTGATCACTTAAACTTGCCCATCACACAAAGGAATTACCATATCAGCCCCTGAAGTTGCAACAGTTTGCAAAAACTGACTTTCTGGTCGCTGGCATGTTCACACGGCCCGCGTAAAGGTAGGGGGACCTTACGCGGCCCGCCTAGCCCTCACAGATCAGCAACAGTTTCACAATTGACAGTTTAGGTCCCTGTATGTGTTTGAGCCCATTTTTGTCACTTTTGACCCCCGTTAAGCCATTTTCAAGGCTCTACAAGGTCATTAAAGTTTATAGGACTCAAAATATGCCCGGAAATATCTCGGATGTCGGTTCGTTTGGTGGTACGGTCGCGTTATTCGTCAAATTACGACGATACTCAAACGGACGCGAAAACGAACCAAATTAAGCGACAAACAGTATTTTTGCATGCCGATCACTAAAATAAAAATATTTTAGTGTGTACAAAAATTTTGGATGTCCAGATGTGGTCTGAACATAAGATATGCGCGTAAATGCAAACTTACGCCGTTTTTGACACTTTTAGTCCCTGTAAGATCATATAAGCATATTTTCGCACACCGAACCACTCAAAGCTTATTTCTAAGCTATGTTTAGGTTATTTATGGTATGTTTTGCTTATGATCAAGTTCCGGACTATACGTTGCTTATGAAACGGCAGACTTTTGCAGTTTGACGCAAATAGTCCCTGTGAGCGAATAAACTTGTTTTTGCCATACCAAAGCCTTCAAAACTTATTTCTAAGTTATGTGAAGGTTATTTAAGGTATTTTAAGCCTATGTCACTATCCCGAATTGTTTGTTGCATTAAACTGATTACGTTTACGCATCAGTTCGTCTATTACCTTCCAGAAAGCGATTTAAAGCTCGAAATCGAACAAAAATTGACATGTGCAAATGATACACATATTTTAACAAATCCCCAAGTATGAAACACAATATTTCATTGGATTTGCATTCGTATGATGGTTGTAGTGACACGAGTGTCACAAGAAAAATATATATTTTCTTAAACAATTTGAAGATATATTATTTTTTAGTGGAGAAAATATATGTTTTTTTAAACAAGTTAACAATATATTATTTTGGGTGAAAGATAGAAATATATATTTTCTAAAGTTAATCTTAAAAATATATATTATTTTTGAGATATATATGAAGGTATATTATTTTTGCCAAGAAAGATTTATAGATATTTTTCTATAAAAATTCTCTTAAAATATATATATATATATATTTTGAGAATATAAGTTTGGTGATTTTTAGTTGTCTAAAAATAATATTCCGGAAAAGTACATACAAGATTAAGTATAGAATACTTAATAAATACAAGAAAATACGTATTCTTGTACGTATAAAATACACACCGGAATACACCACCAATACTTGGCAAAATACACAAGTATATAAATACACAAGTACAAGTACACCCATACTTGGGAAAATACATAATAAACTAAGTCAAAAATATATTATTTTAACAATATTCCAAATAATTGGATAAATATAATTTAAGTTAAAATATTATTATTTTAACTAATAATTATATACTTTGGAATTTTATAAGGTACATCAAACATATAACTCAAAGAATACCAATTCCAAAATAAGTCATAATACCTAAGACTAAGAGTCGTTACACGACCTAGCCGTCTAATAAAAATAGCACGTGTGTAGGTAGTTGTACAACCAGTGGAAAGGAGCTTTGAGTTACTAGTTAGAAGAACGCAAAACCATGAGTTCATGTCCCCCTTTTCTTTTAACTGTTTTCAGTTTTATAACTTCGGGGTGAAGTACATGTTTCAAATGTTTCAAACGTTTACAAATGGTATGGTTAGCTAAGGAATGAACTGTTCGATCATGTGAATGGGTAGGCGTTAACTTAAGACCATTAATCCTTGTATAAGGACCGAGGGGCATGAGTGATAGATCTATTTGGGTGTTGTGAGCCCCACCCATGAGAACGCAAGTTGGACCATGTGGTGACTATGTCGTTCCCGCCGGGTGGCCCGATACGAAATACGCAAAGGATTGAGCCTTCCTGCACCATTGCACATATATTAATGTCTTAGTTAAACATTAATGATCTGTTCATAGACACTTTTATACCGGTTTACAAAGGCATACTTACAAATGTTTACAAGATTATTCGTGCATGCATACAAAAACACATGAACTCGCTCAACTTTTGTTGAGGTTTTCAAGCTACATGTATTTCAGGAAACCGATGGATCAGGCAGTGTTTGAAAGTTTCAAGAAGTATTTCAAGAATTGATGTCATCCAAACTTTTGAAGGGTTTGACTTGGATGTCTTATCTTAGATAAGACATATGAGTCAAAGCCTTGGTTTTTATATATCGTTTGTTTAAAAGTCCTTTATGGAACTTATTTCTATTCGAATGGTTTCTAAGTTAAACTTGAAGTTTGACGGTTGGTACTAAACAACTTGGGTTTGCAATATTTTGAAAAGTATGAATGGATGAACATTGTATTTTAATCATATAGTTGTTTGTTATAATTGAGTGCAATGATATTAAGCAAGTCACACATCATACGCTTCCGCAAAAGTCAGGGTGTGACAGTTTGGTATCATAGCTTTGATTGTAGTGAACTAGGACCCTTCTCGAGTCTAGACTACAATCATTAGGACTCTCTCACGAAAATATTTTTACAAAATATTTTTCATTGCATTTACAAAACGCCAAGATCCATGGAACAAACATTTTACAAAGGAAAGACAAGAAACACGAACAAAGACACAGCCGGTGGTTTAGTTTGCATGGGGTATGTCACACCCCAAAATACCACATGTGGAAACCCCCGCGAGGCGTGTGACGTACCAGGATCTAGCCACCAATCACATTGAACTCATAACAAGATTTCAAATAAAAACTTTCATTCATTAACATAAAGTCTTACAAAACATTAATTGTAATTCATCGTGTTCAGCGGAAGCATAAATCATTAGTTAAGTGTTTCATAAACCATATGTATGAAAACCATTAGACTTGTCTCGTGATTCCAAATATCTCGACCCATGACCACTCCAGCCTCCCAGACAGCAAGTTCCACATCAACACATATCTATAACCTGCGAGCATGCAAACAAGTGTATCAGACAACGCTGGTGAGTTCACAGTTTTATGAAAACGTTTGGTTACCAAGTGTTTATTCCAGTTTAATAACAATTCCGAAAGTAATGTTGATAATAACTCGAGTACTGTACAAGATGGCTTCCAGATTGTTTTGCCCGTCCCCAATGCCCCCTATCTAAGCATCGGTCATGATTAAGGTCATTAGTTCACGCTCGTCCTCTTAGGTACGGTGTGAGGTTGCCAAGCCTAAAAGCGTTATCAACTAATTACCCTGTTACCTCTCAGGTAACTATTCGGTAGAAGATGGGACTTAAGGTGATAGGAAATGAGTGTATTATCCAACATCCCAGTTTTTACCCAGAAAGACTTATTCCTCTCAGGAATACCCATTTGATTGTCCCACCCACCGGGACGCATGCTCAAGAGAAGTGAACTCACCTTAGATTGCTCGGTATGCTATGTTACATTACCCGTTCCAAGTTGGTCAACCAAACCCTACCGTGGTTACCAGAGATGATCAGTTTCGTAAACATATATCCAAATCACGTATTCAACAAGTCACATGTAATACCATTGTCACGTAACACATAGCAAACGTTTAGATTTCATACGTGTTTATAACACCAGTTCATGTTTCCAACAGTAGTTACCATTAACATCAATTTCATAATAATTGAATCACATCACAGATTGCATTCACTGCAAATATTACCATAAATAGCATAGCAAGTATTCAGTTCCCATACAAGTCCACATCCCATGTGCATGACACATAATAACATTTACAGATGTACTGCCTACTCACACAAGTTAAGTCAAGGTCCTCATTTCTAGTTATCATTATTATCATGCAACAGATAGAATTTTATAATCCAACTACCCAATATCATATTCATCACATCTGTTTCACTGTCTGACCATTTGCCCTCACGGCGAAGGATCCTCACGACGAAGGTCAACTCTTCGCCGAGAACGATTGTGACGAAGAATCCAGGGAGTTCGTTAAACACTAGTCGACGAAGAATCCCAATGGTTCGTCAAGTACCACTCGATGAAGAACCATAGTTCGTCAAAAGGCCAGTCGACGAAGGATCTCACTCTTCGTCGACTTAAGTTCGTCGGGGGGGGGGGGGGGTAAACCTTCGTCACTACCGTCAACAGAGAGTTATGGTTTCCTACAAACCCTAATCATGGCAGTTTCATTTTATTAGCTTAATCACATCATCTACATCGATTATCATGAGCACATCTATTATTCAATCATGCATACACCGAATCAAACTTATTATCATAAGAAATTATCAAAACAATCATGCATCTTAAATCATCGATCATGTTTCTTGTTCAGACCAATCAGTTTGATTATCACAGAGAGTCCGTTAAAGGTTTCACTAACATACATTCCTACAAATCTTCATGCGAAACACATCCAAACATACCACAACAAAATAGAACCACTTATATCAATGCGAAATCAATCAAAACTATTATAGCTATACTAACCGAGATGTGTTAATTGTGCAAAGCGGCTAGAACGAGGGAAAGATGATGTCGATTCACCAAAGGCTCCGAAGAGGAGAGGGGCTGCCGTCGAATTCCAAAAGAAAGGCTAGGGTTTGCCACTGCTTTATGTTTGCAAGAAAATGAGAGCCACAAACCAAAAACCCTTATGTGTAAGCGTTTCATGATGGGCCGGATTCTTGGGCCGAGACCATTACTGGCGACGAACTCTTCTTGGCGAAGAAGCCTTCTTCGTCAAAGAGTGGTTATGACGAAGATCCCTGATTCTTCGTCAAAGATAGTCAACGAAGACCCAGTCCTTCGCTGAATTGGGTTCTTCATTGATAGGAGTGTGGTATGCACATGTTATGACTAAACATTAAACATTAACAGTTCCTAAGCTTTCATGCAATAATCCAACATAATAATATTTTAATCAATCATATACAAGGCACATGATACAACGTAAAATGATTTGCGAAAGCAGAGTTGTGAAACAAGCAATGTGTAGAGGAAGGACCTTGGGATCTCAGGTTGTCACATCATCCTGAACTTGAAAGAAATTTCGTCTCGAAATTTAATAAGTAACCCAAAGTAGCAAGGTATTAGATCAGGATGGCTATGGATTTTCCTCGGGTGCCACAAGGTAGACTTGTTAAGTTAGAAAAGCCTCACATAGGGATGACGAGAATACATGCTATTTGATGATTACCTTTGCCTGCATACACCAAGTGATTGTAGTTAACATGTGTGCATATGCCATGATTATTATGTTACAGGTACCGATGTCTTCTTCTGAGAGCGGGTTATCCGAGGAGCACGACCCTATGGTCGTTACATCAGATGATGAGCTAGCACAGGACCCAGAGATCTTTACTTTGGACACTGAGAGCGATCCGGATATGATATCAGATGACGAGGATGATTTCCAGCCCTTCGCGCTGTGTGGTTTTGGGGACGACGTCACAGATGCTGATGATATTCTTATTGATGATGTTTTTGCACTCCCTATTCCTGTTCACGATCACCTCATCATCGGTCACCCCGATGGTGAGCTCCTTGTTGCACCACTTCCCATTGACGCTGTTCTCCTTGCTGTCGTCCCTCCAGAGGACTGGCCTTTTGATAACCATCTTGACGAAGACTTCGACATTTTTGTGGGCGACCACCCTACGGGTGAGCAGGGTGATAGGGAGGTGGATGATATCATAGTGTTGGACGTACCTCCACATGTTGTGCCAGTTATTGACATATCTTCTGATTCCAGTATACATTCTGTTGCAGACTCCTTTGAGTCTGTAACCTCTTCGGCCTTACGGGCTGTGGGACTTCGACTTTATGCTACTGATGACGATGATGCGATGTCAGCCGCTCTATCATCTCCTATCCGAGCCCCCCCCCCACACCCCCTCATGTTCCAGAACATGTCCATGACCCAGATCCAGTTCCGTTTGGCTTACCCTTTATTGCACCTCTTGTTCCTGAGCCTGTTTCTGCACCCCTCGATCTTCCACCCATTGCTCCAGTTGTTACACAGCCTCTACCTGTTGATGTTGTTCCCCCTCATTTCGTTGCAGACGAGCATCGCACTGACCTCCCCGTAGTTTTTCAACAGGAGATTCCACCTCCCCATCCAGGGGAAGGCACTTCTGGTCAGCCGCCGAGCTTCGACCCTTTTGCATCAGCTGACTTCCCACCCATCCCACAGTCCACTCTTGTTGCACCATCACCACTTGACGAGCCATTTAGATGGTTCCCTCCTTATACGATGCCCATTTCTGACCCTATCACCACTCACACTATGTCGGTTACACACGTGATGAGTTACTTCTATCCTTGCAGCTACAATTCGAGATCCTTAGCCGTAGAGTCCTCGAGCTAGAGTTTGGTGAGGGTGCTAGATGATCCCTATTTCCATTTTACCCTACTTCTGTTTCCCCACCCTCATCATCGAGTTCTTTTGTTCCTCCACCTGCTGCTCCTACATCCATTCAGGGCTTTGATGCCCGATTCCTCACAGCTGAGCAGAAGATCAGCTATCTGGTTCGTCATGTTCACGAGCTCGAGGAGGAGCTCGCTCACATTCGCAGTCTTATCTTTTTCCCTCCTCCTCCACCCCCATCAGCATCCTAGATTTTGGTTTTCTGCAGGTACCCTACTTTTTGATGAGAACGCCTCAATTGAGCCCAAGAACCATGAAGACATGAAGACCACTTTTTGATTGTTACTTTTGTATATGACAGACTTGTTTGACCGGGGTAGTGTGACCTCGTGTCTCTTTTGATATGCTACAATTTAAAAACAATGTATCTTGTGGTGGAATATTTATGAAAAGCTCAATAGTCGTGTTCTCATTAAATACATTGTTGATTTATCTGTTAATGTGATGATTATGTTACAGTGTGGTTATTTGTCATGACAGTTATTTATATTATATATATTATATACGCCTCCTAGACAATTATTTATTGAATAAGGCCTAACCTATCCGACCTTCTTACTAGAAGAACAATGTCGCCCTGACGAAATGTCAATACCAACAACACACTGCCAAGGACCGAAGCAGAACTGCAAGAACGCATCTCCCAAGCTATTGCTCAGCACGAGGCCATCCGCTCGGAACATAGCAGTGGTACCTCTGGAAATAACCCCCCAACCAGTAATGTTAAGTCACCTAAGACACATTACAACTCGTTTGGATATTTCCAATTGTGCTTTGCTAATGCTTACTGTGAACTATGTTGCTTGTGTTACAGGCTGTACTTACAAACAATTCTTGGATTGCAAGCCTCTTAACTTCGACGGTACTGGAGGTGTTGTCGCGTTTGTACGCTGGGTAGAGAAAACTGACTCCGTGCTGAGGATGAGCAAGTATGCTCCTGAACAGAGGGTTGCATACATTTCTGGGTTATTCTTGGATGGAGCGCTTTAATGGTGGAACCTCCAAGTTCAAACACTGGGCGAAACTGCTGCTTACGCGCTAACTTGGGATGAGCTTAAAGAGCTTATGCGCAAGAAGTACTACTCACGAGCTGAGATCCAGAAACTCGAGACAGAATTCTGGAACCTAAAGATGGATGGTCCGAAAATAGCAGAGTATATTCAGCATTTCCATGATCTATCAAGGGTTATCCCATATCTGGTGGAGCCAAAGTTTAAGAGGATTGAGGGTTTTATCTGGGGATTGGCACCTCAGATCTTAAGTATGGTTACAGCTTCCAGGCCACCAACTATTGCTAAGGCTATTGATCTAAGTGTGGCACTTACTGAGGTGGCAGTTCGTTTGGGAAAGTTTTCTATCTCTGAGACGAAAAAGAAGGAGACTCATGTGGAGTCCTCGGGTGATAACAAAAGGAAGTTTGTGAATTTTAAGAAGAGCACCCGAGTGAACAACAACACCAACAAGTGTAGGGAGACCAATCAGCCAGCTGAAGCCCAGGCGGGCGCAACCAACACTGAACCCAAAGGAAAAGGTTATATGGGCCCCCTACCCAAGTGCGACATCTGTCAGCGTCATCATACCAGAAGGCGCAAGTATGGAAAATGTGAGAACTATGGAAAAGTGGGGCATGCCAGGGAGGCATGCCGGTATGGTGCAGGCCGTGGGAATGGAGGTCAAGGTGGTAATGTAATCGTGGTGGGAATGGAAATCAGTCGGGTAATCGGAACCAGGGAAGAAACGATAATTTCAAAGGAAACGGGAATTGGGGTGGATATGGGAATCAGACTAGTAACGGAAATCGTGGAGGAAACAACAACAACAACAATAATCTGGGTGGAAATGGAAATGATAATGGACGTGGCCAGGGCTGTTTTGGCCGCGGAGAATTGGGGCATTTCAAGAAGGATTGCCCTAAAAACAATCAAGCTCGAGGAAGGGTGTTTACAATTAGAGCCAGGGAAGTATGCCAGGATCCAAATGTGGTTACTGGTACGTTCCCTATTAATCAACGTTATGCATCTGTGCTGTTTGATACTGGTGCTGATTTTAGTTTCGTATCCGTAGACTTTAAGAATGCACTTGGTTTAGTAACAAGTAAGCTAGACGTCCCATATTCGATAGAATTGGCTAATGGAAAGTTAGTAGAGGCGAATGAGGTGATTAAGGGTTGTACTTTGGAGCTTGGAGAGCGCGAATTTTCTATTGATCTTCTACCGGTGGATTTTGGAAGCTTTGATGTCGTGGTCGGGATGGATTGGGTGTCGAACAACCGCGCAGAGATAGTTTGCCTTGAGAAGACCATTCACATTCCGTTGTCGAATGAAGAGACGATCGTGATTCATGGAGAGAAGCATGATTTGCCCTTATGGATTATCAATTGTATGAAAGCGCAGAAGTGTCTACGAAAAGGATGCGTTGCATTCCTAGCTCATGTAGTAGATAAGAAAGTCAAAGGCCGAAGTTTGAAGACATCCCAGTGGTGAGGGATTATCCTAAGGTCTTCCCCGAAGACTTGCCAGGATTACCACTACATAGACAAGTCGAGTTCCACATTGACTTGGTTCTAGGCGCCGCGCCTGTAGCCAAGGCACCATATCGACTTGCGCCATCCGAAATGCAAGAGTTATCTACGTAACTCCAGGAGTTGTTGGACAAATGATTTATAAGGCCGAGCTTCTTGCCTTGGGGAGCTCCAGTGTTGTTCGTTAAGAAGAAGGATGGTAGTTTTCGCAAGTGTATCGACTACTAGGAGTTGAACAAGTTAACTATCAAGAATCGGTATCCATTGCTGAGGATTGACGATTTATTCGACCAATTGCAAGGATCGAGCTATGTTAGGACCAGTTTCGATACCGTTCGATTGCGTAACGTACGTTCGACGTGCGGAATCCGTGAACGTATGTGATCGAACACTCAATAACGTACGAGAAAACGTGATTCTATATAGATGACGTCGTGTACAATGCCGTGAATCACTTGGAGAGACTTTCTCTCTCTAGACTTTCTCTCTCTACAACTAGATCTCTAATTCTCCAAATAAGCTCCAAGTCTTCCAAAAGTCTTTACCTTTACAACTAAATAAGCTATTTATAGGCACAAGGATTATAAGGATTTCTCCTTATTTACAAGTTTGCCACCTTGCCCTTTTTAACTAGTTGTAACCTAAAAGCTTAAAACTCTTCGGTTTCTTTGATTTCTGCTACGGAATAGATTGACGGAGGCGATAGACAGATATTGCACTAACAGACTCCCCCTTGGATATTGCCGTAGTCAATCTCGTAGAACCTTCTCTTTCTCTCTCTCGAACAGAATCCCCGTGGATCTGTCTTCAGGCTCCCCCTTTCGTCAAGCTTCCGTGCTTTTGGGATCGGCACCTGGATTTCCGTATACAAGCTCCTCTTGCGTTAAGCTCGTCTTCAGACTCCCCCTTAGACTCAGCTGTCGGGATCGTAGTCTGGCTTTCATCGTTTCACAAGTTCAGGATCAATTCCTGGCTTTGTTCTACATCTGCTCAGGACTTGAAACTTGGTTAACCTGCATATCCTCTACCTCATCATAAGTTTCACAAATTTATGTCAAATTAATTCCCGTAAACTTACCGGTAGAAATCATTTTCAACAACCATGTTAGTTACATCAAGTTCAAATAAATGACCTTGATTAACCAAATAAACCATTTATATATGTCATTTAAAGTTTTCAACATATTCCCCAAACCTGTTCATCATGATTAGCCCTCGAATTTTGAATATCAGCTCTTCAAAATCAGTTGTCGAAAATCTTTTTGGCTTTTCAAAAATTTATGCTAAAACACTCCGAAAATCTTTTTGGATTTTTGTTTTTGAATGAAATGCAGTAAACAAATATATACAAATAATATTTTTGTGAGTTTGTGTAAGAGGATCATATCAGTTCTTGAGACAAATCACTAGCACCATTAAGCTTTAATCATTTTAAGTTCTAAACGATTCACCTCGATTGACGATATAGTTGTCCTCTTAAATTTTCACACAATTTTCAATCTATTCAGGATACGATTTAGATGTTTTAAGAACTTAGCTCAATTCATGTGTCCCACCTCTTGAATATACTCCCGTATCCAGAATCCCAATATTCAGTCTTACAGGCAAGAATACTACAATGATGTCTGTACATAAATTAGGGTATGCGAAGACTGAGGGATCTCAGGTCGATACTTCCGTATACGCAGAGAGATATCAGTTTTCGACTTTTGCAATTTGTTCCCTTTAGAGAATCTTTTCAGCTACAACAGATGATTATCAATTTTATTGTTTAATCAATCTGAAGGCTATAATGCTATGTTTCAAGCATTTTGGATAAAGTATTAGCCAAGGACTAGGTCAGAACCACCGTTCAGCAGAAGTCCCGGAATAATACCCCAGACATCATAGAGTATAACCACCTAGTATATCAGAATACGAGACCTTTCAAACGAGATTTCAGGGGTTACCTATATATCCAAGTAGTGTTCCCCACGAATTTCACCAGTTTGAAATTTTAGGTTTATATCCCGAATAAATCTACTAAATGTACGAAAACCTATCGACACATCATTAGTGAGACAGTTTAACTCATTTTATCTTTCCAAATCTTTAGCATACTGTAATTGTCTAGCTGATGTACTATCATTTTCCCTATATACACAAGCTCTTTTTCAATTTTATCATGTTTTTGGATTTTTGCATTTTTTACTGTTTTTGTATTTTTCTGAAAATAAAATATGTACAACTATCTATCTCCCCCTAAATACCAAAACACGTAAAAAATCGACAAACCATCGCAGATTGTTTCTCATCTTCATCCGCAACAGTACTCTCATCAACGCTCACAACCCCATCCGACACCGAAAGCAATTTCATACCATTAAGTTTTAACAAATATTGAAATCGATTTTTATCAAAAGCTTTGGTATGCAAATCAGCTTTTTGTTCGTCAGTGTGGATTTTCTCAATTCGTATCAACTTTTTCTCGAAGCAATCGCGAATAAAGTGATGACGAATCTCAATATGTTTAGTTTTAGCGTGATGTACTGGATTTTTAGTTATATTAATCGCGGCCTCATTATCAACAAACAGAGGTGTGTTAAGAAACTGCAAACCGTAGTCGCGCATCTGTTGCTGTATCCACAGGATCTGAGAGCAGCAACTGCTAGCAGACACATACTCTGCTTCACATGTAGATAGCGCCACAGATGTTTGTTTCTTACACTGCCAAGTAACCAATCTCGGACCAAAAAACTGGCATCCTGCAGTTGTTGATTTCGCGTTAACTTTGCAGCATCCGAAATCTGAATCGGAAAACCCTTCGAGTGTAAAATCGCCTTTGCGAGGATACCACAACCCCAATGTGGGTGTTCCTTTCAAGTAACGTAAAATCCTCTTCACAATAATCATGTGCGATTCTCTCGGGTTAGACTGAAATCTTGCTGCGAGGCACGTTGGGTACATGATGTCAGGACGTGAAGCAGTTAGGTACATCAAAGAACCTATCATGGATCGATAAAGTGTCTCATCAACCCTGTCTCCGGTGAGATCTGGGTGAATACCATGATTTGTCGCAAGTGGGGTAGCAGCTGGAGTAGAACTTGACATTCCAAATTTCTCCAGAATATCATGCACATACTTCGTTTGATGAATGAAAATCCCTTCAGGAAGTTGTTCAACTTGTAATCCCAGAAAGAATTTCATCTCCCCCATTGAAGACATTTCAAATTTCTGCTTCATCACCTGTTCGAAATCTTTGCATAATTTCTCATTCGTTGACCCAAAAATTATATCGTCTACATAAATTTGTACTATCAGAAGATGACCATCAACGACTTTAGTGAAGAGAGTGGCATCCACTTTTCCACGTATGAACTGGTTAGCGAGTAGGTGTTGAGATAAAGTCTCGTACCAGGCTCTCGGCGCCTGATGTAGACAGTACAACGCTTTGTCCAGCAGATAAACTTTGTTCTTGTGGATTGGGTCAGTAAAGCCCGGCGGCTGACCAACATAAACCTCCTCTTTGACCTTCCCATAAAGAAACGCTGATTTAACATCTAACTGATATACTTTGAAATTCTTCCAAGACGCAAATGCTAGGAAAATTCTGATAGCCTCTAGTCGTGCGACAGGAGCATAGACTTCGGTAAAATCAATCCCCTCCTGTTGACTAAATCCCTGAACAACGAGTCAAGCTCTGTTCCTTACAACCACTCCTCTGTCGTCCCTCTTACATTTGAAAACCCATTTTGTATTAATTTTTCTTTGACCGTCCGGTAAATCAACCAACTTCCACACACCTAACTTCTCAAACTGACTTAATTCTTCTTGCATCGCTATGACCCAAGAGTCTTTAGTAAGCGCCTCTTTGTAAGTCTGCGGTTCGACCTGCGAGATAAAACAACTTAATGAAAATTCAGTTTGTAAAGGTGCTACTGTAGAATAAAAACATGTTAAGCCCTGGTCAATTTGACGTCTCGTCCGCACGCCTGATTGCAATTCTCCTATTATCAACTCCTCTGGATGATAAGAAAGAGTTCGCGGCATCACTTCGCTTGGAACTTCTACATTTCCCTCCAGATTAGTAACATTCTGCTCTGCATCTTGTTCACCAACTTGGTTTGTTTGACTTGACAACTGGATCTGCTCCCCCTCAAGATCTGAATCACCATGGTCAAAAACTGGCATGTTTTCAGCTTCTTGATCATCATTCACCTCCGACTGATTACCAGGAGCAACTTCATCATCATGTTCACCAGCATTACTAGGACCTGCTTCATCATCATTTGAAGTCTCCCGAGGTCTGCTAGAATACTCTGCTGGAAACCTGAGCGACGATTCATATTCTCGTAAAATATCCAGCTCATCAAAGAAATCTTCCTCTTCCTCTGATTCTTCTCTCATGTCAAACGATTCCCAAAGTTTGTCATAATTAAAACGCCATGAATCACCAGGATTCTGAGGCGGCATTGTATAACCCTGACATTCAACATTTGCTGCTTCAATAATACGCTTTTCACTTGGAACAAAGACACGCCGTGTAGGACCTGAATATCCAACAAATATTCCTTCAAAGTTCTTCGGACCAAGCTTGCCCTTCGGCTCTATTACCGTACAGGGTGACCCAAACGGTTCTAGATATTTCAAATTCGGCTTGCGTTTATTGATTAGCTCAAAACACGTCTTGTTGAACTTCTTCACAGTAAGAACTCTATTAAGAGTATAGCATGCAGCAGAAACAGCTTCAGCCCAGAAATTGATTGGCAACTTGGAATCTGCAAGCATCGTTCTGGCTGTCTCGATTAGCGTCCGGTTCTTGCGTTCTGCAACTCCATTTTGCTGAGGAGTGTACGGAGCACTAAACTCATGCAGTATACCTCTTTCATCACAGTATTCCTCCATCTTACTGTTTTTGAACTCAGTACCATTGTCACTTCGAATTCTACAAATCGGTCTCTGGTACAGATTCTCAATTTTCTTAAACAAAACTACCAAACTATCAAAGGTTTCGTCTTTCGTTTTCAAGAACATGACCCACGAAAATCTGGAGTAGTCATCAGTCACGACCAAACAGTAGGAATCTCCTGTTATACTCTTAACATTCACTGGACCGAACAAATCCATGTGAAGTCTTTCCAAAGGCCTCGAAACTGAATTGACTTGTTTTATAGGGTGAGACTTTTTCTTCTGTTTACCTCTGACACAGCTTATGCACTCCCCTTCCAGATGAAAACCTTTAATATTCACTCCGGTGACCAAGTCGTTATGCACTAAGTGATTCATTTTCCTTAGATGAATATGCCCCATCTTTCTGTGCCATAACCTTGACTCCTTCTCCGTTGCTCTGGACACAAAACAATGAGCCTGACCCGTGGTTGTAGTAGCAACGCTCATGTCCAACACGTACAGATCGTTGACTCTTGGTGCCCTCATGATGATCCACTCTTCAGGTATCACAAATCCCGGTTTCAAGATCAAACATTCTTTGTCGGTGAAATGAGTAGTATACATCCTGTCACAGATCTGGGAGATACTCAGCAGGTTGTTCTCCAGCTCAGCGATGTAGTTTACTCTCTCAAACGTGATAATGCCATTTGATAATGTTCCTTCACCTATGATCCTGCCTCCTTGATTACCCGCAAAACCTACATAACCACCATTAATGTTATTCACATCATACAGCAATGCGGTCTTCCCTGTCATATGCCTTGAAGCTCCACTATCCATTATCCACCTAGATACAAGTTTTGGAAGATCCTGCACATAACAAATCATCATTTAAACAACTTCAAGAAAGATGCCGATTCATGCTTCGCAAACCAGGAAGCTCCGGCAAGTCAGGATTTTTCACTTGAAAAGATCCACCCAAGCCTGACCAGCCTTGGGTTTGATAGTTTTTACCTCAACCACTGGCTCTTCTGGTTTTGTCGAACCAGAATCATTGCCTGAGTGTGGCTTGTCTGACTTTGACCTGTCAGATTCATCGCCTGAAGGTGGCTTGTCTGATTTCGACATATCAGATTCATCGCCGACCTTTTTCTTGTCCTTTTTCGTCCTCAGATTTGCATCTGACGAATTCAGTTTACTTGACTTTGTTGTCGAGTGAAGTGTTTCATCAGCACTATTATTCGATTTGTCGGGTGAACCCGAGGACAAAATCCTTTCGAGATACTCTCTCGCCTTCTTCCTTTTCTTTCGCAGTCTGTCTTTTTGCCCCTGAGAAAGTTTTACTTTCGTTTCCTGAACTTTAGGTTCCTGAACCTTCTGTTCCTTGGGCTTGACGTTGACTGGTTTCTTTGCCATTCTTTGAGATTCAGCCCTCGATCTTCCCATTGATCTCCTTGGACAATCTCTGGCAATGTGTCCTCGAATTTGGCAGTTAAAGCATCTTCGCGTTTCATAACTCCAATTCTGGCAGTTAACAGCAATGTGACCTCTAACTCCACAAGAGTAACACACTCTGTTATCATACCATATATCACCTTCACTCCAAATGCTCAGATCATAACACTGTCTGGCATTGTGGTAATCTGCACTCCTCCTCAATGTTGGATTTTGCTTTGTCGCACTGTGGTCAAACCTGCACCACTTATTACCAACATTTTGTGAGTTTTCATTTTTAAATTTTTGTGATTTTTTATTGTGATTGGATGAGTGATCTGATGAGCTTTTATTTTCTTTTTGAAATTTTTTCGATTTTATATCTTTTTGTTTCTGTTCTACACTCTTCTTTACAGGTTTTTGCGTTGAGCATTCACCTTTCTCAGTAGAATGTAAAACAGTATTTTTAAAATTTTCTTTTAAATCTAAAAATATTTTTCTTTTCTTTTCTTTTTCCTTTTCATCATCAGATACATCATCACAATCTTCAATTTTGACTTTGTCAAAATTTGTGACCTTGTCACTTATTGGAACAGAGTTGATTGGTTTTGGACAAGGAAAATTCAACCTATCTGATGAAGTCACAAAACCTTTCAACTTCTTTTCAAGTTCTTCAATCTTGATCCTTGAATTCTCAGCTTCATTTTCAAGCTGAGATATTCTTTCAAGATGAGACTTGATTGATTTTTCATTTTCAATTTTAAGATTTTCAAGAACAGATTTTTCGTTTTCCAAGACTTTTAACTGTTCTTGAAATCTTGTTTCATTCTCTTTTAGACTTTTGTTTTCCAGTTTAATCCAGAAATCTTCATCTTCGGAAGATTTTCTTTTGTTTTCAAAAACTTTTTCATTTTCTTTCAAAGTTTTGTTTTCTGATGTCAAACTGTTTAAATCATTCAACAGTTTATCATTCTCAGATTTTATCTTTTCATAGTTCAAGCATAACTCCAAAATCTGTTCATTATCAGCCTTCTTCTTGATCTTCAGAGTATTGTTTTCCAATGTCAAACTCTCCACATCCTTCAAGAGTTTCACACTGTCTGCTTCTGATTTTTCACAATTCGAACATTTTCCATTCATCTTTTTATCTTCCATTTCTTTTCTCTCTTTCTCTTCTTTCTCCTTTCTCTCTGCTTCTGATTTTTCAGAGTATTTGATTTCTGCTACGGAATAGATTGACGGAGGCGATAGACAGATATTGCACTAACAAGCTATTACTCCAAGATTGACCTTCGGTCTGGCTATCATCAGTTAATGATTCATGAGGAGAGCATACCAAAGACTGCGTTCAGGACTCGTTACGGGTACTACGAGTTCCTTGTGATGCCGTTCGGATTGACTAACGCCAACAGTATTTATGGATTTGATGAATCGTGTATGCAAGCCATATCTCGATAAATTTGTGATTGTATTAATCAATGATATTCTAATTTATTCATGGACGAAGGAAGAGCACGAGCAACATCTCAGAGCCATTCTGGAACTACTGAAGAAAGAGAAGCTCTACGCCAAGTTCTCAAAATGCGAATTCTGGATTCGCGAGGTACAGTTCCTTGGTCATGTGGTGAACGAGAATGGTATCCATGTGGATCTAGCGAAGATCGAAGCGATAAAGAACTGGGAGACTCGCAAAACACCGACTGAGATTCGACTGTTTTTGGGATTAGCGGGCTATTACCGCAGGTTCATCGAGGATTTCTCCAAAATAGCTCAACCGCTAACTTCCCTTACTCAGAAGACAAGAAGTATGACTGGGGAGATAAGCAGGAAGAACCCTTTCAGCTACTCAAAAACAAGCTATGCGACGCCCCGATATTATCCCTACCCAAAGGCACTGAAGACTTTGTGGTATATTGTGACACTTCACGTCAGGGATAGGGTTGCGTGCTCATGCAACGCCAAAAAGTCATCGCTTATGCCTCACGACAATTGAAAGTACATGAGAAGAATTATACCACTCACGACCTGGAGCTAGGTGCGGTGGTATTTGCCTTGAAGATTTGGCGACATTATTTGTATGGTACTCGATGTACTATCTTCACAGATCACAAGAGTCTACAACACATGTTCGATCAAAAGGAATTAAATATGCGTCAGCGACGATGGGTTGAGTTGCTGAATAATTATGATTGTGAGATAAAGTATCATCCTGGTAAGGCAAACGTGGTAGCCGACGCATTAAGTCGAAAGGAAAGGGTTAAGAACCTAAGGGTTTGAGCTTTAGAAATGACAATTCGGACGAATCTCACTTCACGCATACATGATGCACAACAAGAAGCCCTTAAGAAGGAGAATCTTAAGGCTGAATATCTCCGAGGAATGGAGAAGAAGTTGGTGCCAAATGAGGAAGGAACCTTATACTTCATGGGACGCATTTGGGTTCCGCTCTATGGCGGTATTCGAGAGGTTATCTTTGACGAAGCTCACAAGTCGAGGTACTCGATCCACCCAGGATCGGATAAAATGTACCAAGACCTGAAAGAATATTACTGGTGGCCAAGACTCAAGAGCGACGTAGTCGTTTATGTTGGAAAATGCCTAACCTGTTCTAAGGTTAAGGCCGAGTATCAGAAACCTGCCGGTCTATTGTAACAACCTGAAATCCCCATGTGGAAGTGGGAGCAAATTTCGATGGACTTCATAATGAAATTACCCCAGACTCCTAGATAGAGGTGTACAAAAAAACTGGTTTTAGAACCGAAACCAGAAAAAAAACCGAAACCGGTTTTTTTAACCGGTTTTTTCATAACCGTTTTTTTTTAACTTGTTTTTTTTAACCGTCGGTTTTTATACCGGTTACTATTCTTGACTTCAAAAACCGGTTATTAACCGAACCGGTTATTAAAAAACCGGTAAAAAACCGGTAAAAAACCCGTTTTTTTTGGGAAAACCGGTTAAACACCGATCCCAACCGGTTATACCGGTTATTGTTTTGGACCTCAAAAACCGGTTAGTAACCGGAACCGGTTATAAAAAAACCGGTTTTTATTTTGGGTGAAAAACCGAAACCGGTTAATAACCGAAACCGGTTTTTGAAAAAAACCGATTTGTTACACCTCTACTCCTAGAGGGCATGATATGATATGGGTAATAGTGGATCGATTAACAAAGTCTGCATACTTCCTACCAATTCGAGAGAAATATAGCACTAGAAAGTTGGCAGAATTGTACCTTAAGGAGATAGTGGCACGTCATGGAGTGCCTATCTCGATAATTTCAGACAGAGATGGACGGTTTTTATCGAGGATCTGGCAATCCTTTCAGGAGGACTTTGGATCTCAGTTAGATCTAAGCACGACCTTTCACCCGCAAACAGACAGTCGGAGCGAACGGACCATACAAACACTGGTAGATATGCTTCGCGCATGTGTTATGGATTTAGGTGGCAACTGGGATACACATCTACCTCTAGTTGAGTTTTCCTATAATAACAGCTACCATACGAGCATTCAAGCCGCACCGTTCGAAGCTCTATATGGCCGTAAGTTCCGCTCACCGTTGTGTTGGGCAGACGCTGGAGACAAACAGTTGATAGGTCCTGAACTTGTTCAAGAAATGACTGATAAAATCATGCAGATCCGAGAATGCATCAAGGCGGCTCGTGATCGACAAAAGAGCTACGCCGATCGAAGACGGAAACCTTTAGAATTCGAGGTGGGCGACAGGGTTTTTTGAAGGTCTCACCTTGGAAAGGTGTAGCACGATTCGGAAAACGTGGTAAGTTGAATCCACGATACATTGGGCCATTCAAGATCTTGTAAAGGGTTGGTACCATAGCGTACAAACTAGAATTACCAAAAGAACTGAACGGTATACATGATACATTCCATGTATAAAACCTTAAGAAGAGTCCAACCCAAGAAACAGTTATCATCCCTGCGGATGAGGTGCATATTGACGACTAACTCCGATTTACAGAACAGCCTGTTGAGGTAATGGATTGGAAGATCCAGAAAACAAGAAGGAGTCGCATTAAACTTGTCAAGGTACGTTGGAGCTCTAAACACGGACCTGAATACACGTGGGAACGCGAAGATCAGTTCAAAACCAAGTATCCCCACCTTTTCGAGAAAGCTCCTGCGGGAGATAGCTCAGCTTAAAATTTCGGGACGAAATTTTCTTAACGGGGGGAGAATGTGACAACTGTCACTTTTCCATGTATCCGTACAATGTTAAACAGTAATCTGTGCTTTAATAACTGTGCCTGATTAAATTAATGACGTGAATGACTTTCTGATTACTGTCATGTACATACAAATGCATTTTATGTTGCAAGAATGTTTATCATTATTACATGCAACACAATGTGATTCAATTAGTGCACAGAACAAAGTAAGCACAGTTATCAGACAAACTAGAAGTACTGATGGGAGTTCAGTACTCAGACAGACATAATGTTAAGACACAGAATGAGCCCCGAAACCAAGAGTTACACTAGAATAATGTGTAGGAAAGCAGGGATCATAAAACTGCCTTCCGAGTGATAGTTTAGGTGTCGGAAAGTGCCCGAAACACACTAAAACTGCAGAATTCTGCACAATTCAGCAAAAATCAGTTTTTTAACTCCAAAATATAATGCAGAATTATGGTTTAATGGTCCAGAATACCTTCCCAAGTGTCGGGAATCAAAACTGTCATAAAAGCCTACATAAAGCACACTAACCTGCGTAATTTAGCACTTTAACGAACCGGTAACCAGCCGAACAACCGTACACTACCCGAAACATTAAATTTTCACTCGAAGCATTGTTTTAGTGTTACGAAGCTAGTTATGGTCACCGAACATCATAACACATCCTATAAACACTTTACACATATAACACTAACTAATACACTTATAATCTAACTAGATTGTTAACTTACATTTGAAACCCAACCAAGACCCCCCCCCCCCTCAATTGACGGTCACCAAGGTGGCCCCACCACCTTGATTTCTTTTAATTGTTTATTTGATATGTAAAGCTCTTTAGAAACATATTAACCAATGGATTAGCATGTGTTGGAGAATAGATTTATAAAAACCTTAAGTCCACCATTCTCTTTCATTTCAACACCTCCACAACTTCATCTCTTCCCTTCTTCTTCTCCTTGTCTACGACCCAAACACACGCACACAACACTTCCATTTTCATTCAATTCTCAAGCAATCTAAGGACTCTCAATGGTGTAAGAAGCATAACTAAGAGACTTGGAAGCTTTGGAAGTTGAAGGACCTTCACCTAGGGCTTTTATCTACCTCATTCATCATCATCTTCATCTTTGTTTCTTCCCTAGCCATAGAGCTAGTAGTAAGCTCCTCATAATTTGATTTTTTACTTCTAATTTTAGTGGTTAAAAGGATATGTAAATTGTTAATCTTAAGAATATCAAAGAAACATAAGCATGAACACTAACATAAAGCTTAATAACATGAAAATCTAAGTTGTTTTAGTGTATGTATGAAACTTGTTTGTTGACTTCTTGAGCTTATGAAGTTGATCATCATAAGAAGCTTGCTAGATGATGATTAAACACATGATCTAGCAAGTATAAGGATGGATCTTGTGAAATTTGTAATGATCATCCTTTATGTTAAACATGAACTTGAATATAAACTTGATTTAGTGAATGATGATTATGTTTACAAGTTATAAGTCTTGAAAATAAAAGATTTCAAAAATAATCTTTTCAAGAAACCAAAGTTTACTACAAGATTAACATGAACTTGATTTTTAAAGAAAGTAAACATGTTTTAAGTGTTAAAACAAAGGTAGAAAAGTATTGGTAACAAGAAAAATACAAGAAGAATTATTTTTAGAAAATCTTCATACAAGTTGTAAAGAACTAAAATTTACAAGAATGAGTTTTATAAACTATAAACCATGTTTTTAGAGGTAACTAAACTTACTAAACAACATGTGAAGTTACTACAAATTTTTACAAACTTTCAAGTTCATGTCATAGTGTAAAATGCATATTTAAAGCATATAGTAAGTTGTGTGTAAATTGTTCATGATTGGTGATGAGATTTTAAAAGAAAATGATATGCTTTAAAGCATGGAAACCTCCATTTTTAAGGTGAAACTATGGCAAAATTTTTGTAGAAATTAAACACTTAGAGAAATATTTTTAAACAAGAGTTAACAAGTAAATTTTTATCATGGTTTTCATATAAAAATTTGCCATATTTTTTATTACAAAAATTACAAATATTGGAGGTTGATTTTTGATAATAAAAATGACTAAGTATATATTTAGGAAAATATATATATTTAGATGTCACATATTGTGTGCTACTTGTATACTATGTATATTAGTTGTATTATTTTAGGAACTTGAAAATAATATAACTCACCAATATACCAAAGTTGTAATACAAAATATTACAAAAATTCCAAGAAAATAAATATATAATTTATACCCGAATATTGGACAATCGGACAAACGGACATATGGACTATAAATATAAATATATATATATATATTCCGGAAATAAATTCGTAACTCGACAAGTATTACAAACGGTATTTTGGAAACCAAAGAAACGGAAAATATGGATTTTTACAAGTATTACAAAAGATATCATATTTTGACAAATAGAAAATATATTATTTTTGAGTGAAGAAAAATATATATTTTCTTAAACAATTTGAAGATATATTATTTTTAAGTGGAGAAAAATATATATTTTCTTAAACAATTTGAAGATATATTATTTTTGAGTGGAGAAAATATATGTTTTCTTAAACAAATTAACAATATATTATTTTGGGTGAAAGATAGAAATATATATTTTCTAAAGTTAATTCTAAAAATATATATTATTTTTGAGATATATATGAAGGTATATTATTTTTTCCAAGAAAGGTTTATATATATTTTTCTATAAAAATTCTCTTAAAATATATATATTTTGAGAATATAAGTTTGGTAATTTTTAGTTGTTTAAAATAATATTCCGGAAAATTAAATATACAAGATTAAGTATAGAACACTTAATAAATACAAGAAAATACGTATTCTTGTACGTATAAAATACACACCGGAATACACCACAAATACTTGGCAAAATACACCAGTATAAAAATACACAAGTATAAAAATACACAAGTACAAGTACACCCATACTTGGGAAAATACATAATAAACTAAGTCAAAAATATATTATTTTAACAATATTCCAAATAATTGGATAAATATAATTTAAGTTAAAATATTATTATTTTAACTAATAACTATGTTAGTGCACGATGTCTAAAGCCTACGTCTTAGTCTAGGTCATGCTTGTATAGGGTTTACAGGGGTCTAATGTGTAAATTAGTGGAAGTTTATGTAATTGCATGTGATTCCGCTTGAAAATGACACTTTGTCATTTCAAGCGAAATCATAAAGTTTGTGATTCCGCTCGAAATGACATGTGTCATTTCAAGCGGAATAAGCAGCCTATATATAGGGTTGTTTGTTTCTCATTTGGCACGAATTCCAAAGTTGTATACCGAACTGCTGCCGGATTTTCTAGTGAAGTATTAATGAGAAACAAGTGTTAAAGTGATATTCTTCTGTTTTCTACTCAATTCTCTCTAACACTGTTTGTTTGTTTCCGCCACTCAAACAGTGGTGTATTGACTTTAATTGACTCACTTGATCGTCAAATCGATCCTACAATTGGTATCAGAGCCAGTTATGAGCCAATACACCTGATTCAGAGCATTTTTACTACATTTTTTGGATTTCTAGACGTTTGAACGGACAAAATGGACCGAGTTTCTAGTATTGTGTATAAAAGTATGTTTTAACAAACCCTAGAAAGAATCAGATTAAAATTCGGCCTAAAAGTGCTAAAAATGGATTAAAAACCTGATTCCGCTTGAACGAGACATTGTGATTCCGCTTGAAAATTTGAGGTAATTTCAAGCGAAATAAGGTATTCCGTTTGAAAAGTTCAGATTCCGCTCTAAAAGTGAAGTAATTTCAAGCGCAATAGGTGATTCCGCTTGAGTGTCATCTGATTCCGCTTGAGTTGGTGATTTCGCTTGAATCATCACTTACTGATTCCGCTTGAAACTGAATTCACCTGATTTCGCTTGAACATTAATTCACCTGATTCCGCTTGAAACCTAAATCAGCTTAAAAATTCTGATTTCGCTTGAAACCTAATTCAGTTTGAAAATTATGGTTTTGTTGTGAAAGTCCATTTTGTTCGTGACATTTCGTTTGAAATTCATTTCGTGTAGAAAGTGTTTTTCACTAAAGAGACTTGGTTTTCAAAACTTAAGAATTTTTTCAGTAATCTGATTTCTAAAAATGGATAACCAAGATTTTTACAACATCTTTGCCGGCAGTGGTATGACAGCAGCACAGAATCCAACAAGTATTGTTCAGAACGTCAATATGGAGAATGAGTTGGGAACGATGCAGAAATCACCCAAGCTAATGAGTTTAGATGAATATGCAGGTTGGTCTGTGAGATTCAAAAAATGGGTACAAGAAAATCACTTTGAGAGTTGGATGAAGATTGAATCGAAGTATGTTCCACCTAAGGATGGTTTGGGTCTTGTGAAGGGGATTGGCAGTTTATCACAAACTGAACAAGACAATTTCAATGCTGAGAAGAAAATGATGAGTATTCTTCAACAGGCAATTAAAGAAGATATCTTGATATTACTGCAACACGAAGATAACTCATAGTCAGTCTGGCAGGCTTTGGAGGCAAAGTTTAAAGGAAGTGTTTCTATGATAAAAAGAAAGACTACATTGATGAAAAAAGAATTTGACATTTTTAGGGGAATGAAAGGTGAAACAACAAGACAATTGATTAAAAGATACTGTCACCTTTTTGTTGAAATGAATCGTATGAAAATTGAGAAAACCAATGAAGAGTTGATTGATAAACTGGCAGATGCCTTACCCTATGACGAATGGGGAACTTATCTTTTAGTGTTGAAGAACAACTCAGACTTTGTTAATCTCAACCTCAGTGCATTCATTGAGAAAATCGAGGTACATGAACTTGAGCTAGTAAAGATGAAGAAGATGAATTCTGTAGATATTCAACAGGATGTTTCTCTTTATTATAAAGGCAGCATTCCAGCACCAACAAATCAAAGCCCAAAGATTCAAACAGCGTTCAGCGCAGATTCAACATCGGGTGTTTCATCTGGTACTCCAAGCAACAACAAACTGTCACCGTTTGCTAGCTACGAGCCAAATTTCAAAGCTTCTGAACAGACATCACCTCAAAGCTCGTCTAGTTCAAACAATCAGGCATATGTTTCTGGGATTCAATGCAATATTGCAGTCAACATCAAGAATGGGAATGAGTTTACTGAAGCAGCTGCAAAGCAACATATTGCATTGTTAGCTTCCGTGTTGGAATCGTACGAGAGTTTAGTGGCTGGTAAGATCGGAAGTCCTGATATGACCAAGGAGGATTACGATCAAATAGATCCGGAAGAGCTTGAGCTGATAGACATAAACTGGGGAATGGCTAGTTTGGTGAGAAGAGCACAGCGTTTTATGGAAATTACTGGTAGAAACAGTCTTTCTGGACCAAATCAGAAACTTGGATTTGATAAGTCTAAAGTGACTTGTTTTAGGTGCAAAGAGAGAGGGCATTTTAAAAGAGAGTGTCCGAACAGAGAGGTCAACAATCACCAGAATCCATTTACCAACGACTACTATAGACATGCGATTTATCACAAGCCAAATCAACAACAAGTCGTTCAGAGACCTCAGATTCAGAACAAGCTAGAGAAAGCTCTCATAGTTAACCAAGATGACGAGAAAGTAGCTGAAGGATTCAGCTAGGATAAATACATCCCAGGTAGTGACGGAAGAGCTATGATGGCTGAGATTGTAGAAGAATCAGAGAGTGTTGTTGAACCGGAAGTGGTTAGTGAAGATGTTTCTGTAGAAAATGTGGCTGATCTTGAGGAAATCACTGCTGAAGTTTATTACTATCAATCCGAACAGGAGGTATTAGCCAGTTCTTTGAAATCTATCATGCCTCCTAAAGTGTTTGATTCTTTTGCAGGTTTCTTCGAAGAGCCAAAAACAGGATTATGCCCACGATATGAGGAGAAGAAAGATTCTGTTGAAGAGATGACCGATGTAACTAAAGAGATGACCGAAGAAACATTGAAGGAGATTGCTGACAGGGCTCTTATGGGAAAACTGAAAGAGGTAGACACAGAACCTGTAAAATCAGAGTCTGTCGGTACCGAGTCAGTACAAAAGGAGTCAGATGAGGAGTCAGGAATTGAGGAGGTCAAAGTCGAGGGAGTGTCTGAGTCAAAGTCGGAAGGTGTTGGTAAATAGGAAGTTAAAAATGATCATGATGAAAAGATTGTTGAGAAACTTGATTCAATCTCTGAAACCCCATGCCAAAATTATTCAAAACCTTGCATGGAGTGTCTCGAAAAGGACACAAAGTTTCAAAAATTGAAACAACACGCTGATATGATTAATTTTGATCTAAGCCAAGTAAAAGAGGCATATGACACACTGGCTAGATCTATAAAGATGATTCAAAAAGAAAGTGTTGAAAATGATAAAGCCACGAAATTATTAAAATCGATAATTTTTGATAAACAAGTGGAAGTCAATTTTCATCTTGACAAAATTGCATCACTAAAGAAAGAGTTAGAGTTAACTAAAATTGAAAATGAATGAATCGATAAAAAGTTAATGAGCTATGTTGCATCTTCTTATGTCATTGAGCAGATTGTTCCACAACAACCAAATGCAACACCGGTCTTTAATAGCGTTCCACCCCCAATGTGGAATCATTATACTCAGAAGTATCCAGATGGGGAGGAAGCTGCATTGAACCTAAAACTGAGGACAATCGAGGATGAGTTGCCATAAAGTATTGATGTTACATTTTCTTCGTCCGACACAGACAATGAGTCCCAGGTTATCAAGAACGTTGTTGACAAAGTGTTAGACGAGGAGAGTGATAACTCTGAGGCTGAGTTCATGAAAACTCATTCGGAAAATTCTGTGTCTGATTCTGAAGATGAGGGTAACTTTTTAGACCGATTCATACCAAAATCAGACAAAGTCACGAATGATGATCCGATCATAGTGGTTTACATAATGGGTGAAAAGGTATTCAAATTGGTCGAAATTGACATTACTGAAGTGAACAGCAAAGAGTTCTTTTCAAAACCCAAAAAGTCGTTTGTTACGTCACGATCTAACAACTCGGGTAAGAAAGAGTGGGAGGGAAAAGGTAACAACAAGAAAAATGGAAACAATTTTAAAAACAAAGGAATTGGTTTTGAGAAGAAAATGGCTAAGAAAAATTTCAAGCCAAAAGATAACATGAATGATGTTTTTGTCACTGGACCAAGTGTTGATACTGAAAAAGAGTACATTTTTAGTTAAAAAGCCATTGATGAATTCAATGCGGCGTAGAAACTGAAAGAAGAGTTGTTCAAATCAACTTTTGTCGAGTATGACAAAAGAGTTTGCTATCGCTGCAATGAGATCGGTCACATGGCCAAACAATGCAAGAAAGTTTTTGAGAAACCTGTCTTTAAAAAACCTGTTGTGCAAAAACCCCGACCTAAATCTCCAACTGATAAAAAGGGTAAGAAACCTATGATTTCACCAATTCGCATTTTGAAGAGGGGTGAATCTCTGAAGTTAGAAGATAAGCCGAAATCGACCTTTGAGGTTGGCGAATCTTCAAAGACTCACAAGACTTCAAAGATTTGTCCAAAAACAAAAGTTTTTGAAAATCAATCTTGGGTTGTGAAATCAAAATCATCGATCGAGGAGAAAAATGTGACACCTGTGCCTCTGCGACCATCAAACAAAAACCAAATCAATGAAATATTGGGTTTCATACTTGGGATTTGTGTAAACATGTGTATCATTTGCACATGTCAATTCTTGTTCGATTTCGGGCCTTAAATCGCTTTCCGGAAGGATATACGCGATCTGATGCGTAAATATAACCAGTTTAATGCAACAAACACTCCGGAATAGTGACATAGGCTTAACATACCTTAAATAACCTTTACATAACTTAGAAATAAGTTTTGGATGGTTAGGTATGCCGAAATCAAGTTTGTTCGCTTACAGGGACTAAAAATGACAAACTGCGAAAGTATGCCGATTTGAACTGTAACGAACAATCCGGAACTTGATCATAAGTTAAATATGCCCTAAATATCCTTTACATAGCTTACAAATAGGCTTTGAGGTGTTTTGTGCGCAAAAATAAACTTTATGTTCATTCAGGGACTAAAAGCGTCAAAAAGTGCATAAGTTTGCATTTTCGTGCATATCTTACATTCTGAATACATCCGGACATCAAAAAATTTATGTAAGCATTAAAATATTTTATTTTAGTGTTTGGCTTAATAAAATTCCATTCGTCGCTTGATTTGGATCGTTTTTGCGTTCGTTACGACTTCCGTCGTAATTAACCGAACAACGCAATCGTACGACCAAACGAACCGACATCCGACATATTTTTGAACATGTTTTGAGTTCCCTATACTTTAACTTCATTTTAGAGCCTTGAAATGAGGTTAACGGGGCTTAAACGTGTCAAAAATGAGCCGAAATGCAAGATTCTGAAGTTCAGGGACCAAAATTGACATTCTGCCATAGTTATCTTAGGAAGGGACCAAAATGAAAAATCTAAATTCCAGCTTGTTCCAGCTGTTCCCCTCATTTGCACATGGTTTTAATGAAACTATGGGCTCCCATGGTTTCACAAAACCATATGCACATGTGTACGGATGAGATCGAAGCTCGTTTTACGATGAACGATCCTAACGGTTCTAGATTTCCTATATATACCCACCTCCTTTCACTTGCAAAACCCACAATGATCTGATTTTGGCTCTCTAAGTTGAAGTTTATGCTTCATACCTGAGAGTAAATCGGATCATAGCTTGCGGGGACCTTTTGTAAGTATTCTTTCGTTCTTTTCATTCGTTTTTATCGTTAAAGTCAAACTGCGTTTGACTTTCTGCTTTGACCAGTTTATGGTCAACGCGAAGTTCGTTTGAACTTCATAACGTGAGCATAATCACGATGGTTATGGTCCCTAGTGACTATACGTACTGATTACCACGTTATCTAGGCTCAGTGACGAATCGTAGTTTCGGCCAAACCGTTTGTTTTGATACCAAACTACTTATTGGTATCAAAACCGTTTGTTTTGATACCAAACCTATTTTCCAACTTAACTAAACATGTTTTAGCATGTTTAGCTCGTCACTTTTTAGTTTAGTGCTTGTGTAGAGTCGTAGGTCAAGCGGACTAACACCCGCTTAGACTTTCGAACACGACCCGTTTTGTCACACCCCCAAAATCCACTCGCGGAGCATCACCGCTTGGAGGCGTGGATGACCAAGATCAAGCCACCAATCATATAGAACAATGTAAATAGTAAAAACAACTGTAATTTAACCAAACCAATCCATATGAAAGGTGTTCTGAACATAAGTATAAATTCAACGTTTAGCGGAAGCATATGAGTAAAAGCCCAACATAAATAGAGTATGTAATGTCATAATGTTTAATCAGTGGTTGCATGGTTTCCGAATAACTGGGGATACTTAAGTTCCATTTGGTCTTCTCGTTCCCAGGTATACTCTGGGCCACGACGGGAGTTCCAACGAACTCGTACAAGAGGTATTCAGGTGTTCTTGAGGACCTTGACATCCCGGTCCGTGATTTCAACAGGTTCCTCGACGAAATGCAACTGTTCGTCGATAGTGAGTTCCTTCAAAGGAACTATGAGGGTCTCATCTGACAGACACTTCTTCAGATTCGACACGTGGAATACGTTGTGAACTGCACCGAGTTCAGCTGGTAGATTCAATTTGTAGGCCACTTTGCCTATTCTTTCAATGATCTCGAACGGTCCAACGTACCGCGGATTGAGCTTGCCCCGTTTACCAAAACGAACCACACCCTTCCAGGGTGAGACTTTGAGTAGCACTCGATCCCCAACTTGAAACTCGAGTGGCTTCCTGCGCTTATCAGCGTAACTTTTCTGACGGTCACGAGCTGCCGCCATGCACTATCGTATCTATGCTATTCGTTCAGTAGCATCAACTACCATTTCTAGACCTGTGATTTGACTATCCCCCACTTCTGCCCAACAGAGAGGTGACCGGCATTTACGTCCGTACAATGCCTCGAATGGAGCAGCCTGAATGCTGGTGTGGTAACTGTTATTGTACGAAAACTCCACTAACGGGAGATGTTTTTCCCAGCTGTTGCCGAAATCGATAACACACGCCCGAAGCATGTCTTCTAGAGTCTGGATAGTGCGCTCAAACTGCCCATCTGTCTGAGGGTGGTAAGCTGTGCTCATGTCTAATCGAGAGCCAAAAGATTTGTGCATTGCTTGCCACAGTTCTGAAGTAAATCGTGCATCACGATCAGAGATAATAGAGGTTCGTACTCCGTGCCTCGAAACAACTTCTTTCAAGTAGACGTCTGCTAAAGTAGAGAACTTATCCGTTTCTTTGATAGCCAAGAAATGAGCCGACTTTGTGAGTCGATCTACGATCACCCAAATAGTATCATTCCCACGCTGAGATCTAGGCAGGCCAGTAACAAAATCCATGGAAATTTCTTCCCATTTCCAATGTGGTATCTTGGGTTGCTGAAGTAGGCCTGAGGGTTTCTGGTATTCCGTCTTGACCCTCGCACAGGTCAAACACTTGCCGACGTAAGTTGCTATGTGGGCCTTCATGCTAGGCCACCAGTACGTAGTTCTAAGATCGTGGTACATTTTGTCCGAACCTGGATGTACCGAGTAGCGAGACTTGTGAGCTTCATCCATTACCAGCTCACGTAAGTTGCCATAATGTGGAACCCAAATGTGTCCTGTTACATAGTAGGCGCCGTCTTCCCTTTGTTCTAATCGTTGCCTTGAGCCACGTAGGGCTTCAGCCCTGACGTTTTCTGGTTTCAATGCTTCTACCTGAGCATCTCGTATCTGTGCCGGAAGACTAGACTGAATTGTGAGTTGCAAGGCTCTTACACGCCTAGGTGTAGTATCTTTTCGACTGAGGGCATCAGCCACAACATTGGCTTTGCCTGGATGGTACTTGATGGCACATTCGTAATCATTCAGCAACTCGACCCATCGTCGTTGATGCATCTTCAATTCCTTCTGCTTGAAGATATGCTCGAGACTCCTATGATCGGTGTAAATAGTGCACTTGGTACCGTACAGGTAGTGTCGCCATATCTTAAGCGCGAAAACAACAGCTCCCAGCTCTAAATCGTGCGTAGTATAGTTCCGTTCGTGAACTTTAAGTTGCCGCGAAGCGTAGGCAATGACTTTATCCCTTTGCATCAATACACAACCAAGACCTTGAATCGACGCGTCGCAATAGACCACAAAATCATCCGTACCCTCTGGCAATGAGAGAATAGGTGCGCTGCATAGCCTATCCTTTAGGTACTGAAAAGCCGTTTCTTGTGTATTACCCCAACGATAGGTAACACCTTTCTGTGTCAGTAGAGTAAGCGGCTGCGCAATCTTTGAGAAGTCTTTGATGAATCGCCTGTAATAACCCGCCAAACCCAAGAATCAGCGTATTTCTGTTGGTGTACGCGGTGCAGGCCAGTTCCTGATCGAATCTACCTTGGATGGATCAACATGAATCCCATCCTTGTTTACCACATGGCCTAGAAAGTGGACTTCATGAAGCCAAAAGTCGCATTTTGAAAACTTGGCGTACAGTTGTTCCTTTCGAAGAAGTTCCAAGATAAGACGTAGATGCTGCTCGTGTTCCTCCTGACTCTTGGAGTAGATCAGGATGTCGTCGATGAAAACAATCACGAACTTGTCTAGGTAAGGCTTGCACACTCTGTTCATAAGATCCATGAAAACTGCAGGCGCGTTCGTTAGCTCGAATGGCATGACTAGAAACTCGTAGTGGCCGTAGCGAGTTCTGAAAGTTGTTTTGGAGACGTCCTCATCCCGGACTCTCAGCTGATGGTAACCTGACCTCAGATCAATCTTGGAGTAGTAGCTCGACCCTTGCAACTGGTCGAATAAGTCGTCAATACGTGGAAGAGGATAGCGGTTCTTCACAGTGACCTTGTTTAGTTCACGGTAATCTATGCACATCCTGAAAGTGCCATCCTTCTTTTTCACAAATAATACTGGAGCTCCCCAAGGCGAAGAGCTAGGACGAATAAAGCCCTTATCCAAGAGCTCTTGTAGTTGCTTAGACAGTTCTTCCAGTTCAGTTGGAGCTAGTCGATACGGTGCGCGGGCTATTGGTGCTGCTCCAGAAGCTAGCTCGATTTGAAACTCGACCTGGCGATGAGGCGGTAGCCCAGGTAAATCTTCAGGAAACACTTGAGGAAAATCGCGTACAACTGGGATATCCTCTATTCTTTTCTCTTTCGTTGAGGCATCAGTAACAAGTGCCAAAATGGCAGTGTGCCCCTTTCGTAAACATTTCTGAGCCTTCAGGAAGGAGATGATGCCAACCACAGCACCACTCTTGTCGCCTTGAACTTCGAGAGGTTCTTTACCAGGACGAGGAATACGAATGATCTTCTCCTTACATAGGATCTCTGCTTGCTATTTGGATAACCAATCCATACCGATGACGATGTCGAAACTACCCAAAACTATAGGAATGAGGTCGATAGAGAAAATCTGACCAGCGAGGATAAGATTACAACCCTGAACTATGTGTGTGGCTTCTAGACTTTTACCGTTAGCTAATTCTACAACATGCTTGGTGTGTAAGGGAGTTGGTGCACGTTTTAACATTTGGCTAACTTTTAGAGACATATAACTTGTATCCGCACCCGAATCAAACAATACAGTAACATAAAGGTCGTCTAGAAGAAACTTACCCATAACTACGTTGGGGTCATTCCTGGCATCACCCTGCCCCAGCACAAATGCACGTCCCCTTGCTTCGTTGTCGTTGTTGTTCCCACCGTTGTTGTTTCCGTTGCCTTGGTTATTGTTGTTGTTGTTGTTGTTGTTCTGGTTTCGGTTAACTGAGGGCAGTGTCTTTTTAAGTGACCTTCAGCGCCACAATGAAAACATCCCTTGTTGCCCTGTTGCTGATTCTGCGGTGTTTGCTGCTGCTGCTGCTGATTCTGATTCGCAGGCCGCGGGCTCCTATAATCCTTGGCCTCGTGACCCATCTTGAGACACCTCTGGCAACGACCCTTGTTGCACTGGCCACTGTGGTGTCTGTTACAATTGTTACACCTTGGGAGGTTCCCTCGATAACCACCCTGCCTGTGACTGCCCGAAGATTACTGACTAGGGCTCTGATAGTTGTCAGTCTTTCGCTGCTGCACCTGAGACTGAACTGAAGCTGAACCTTTGCTGGAATCCCCCTCCCATTTTCTCTTGTTGTCATTGGGGGTAGCAGGAGTAGCAGAAGTGGTAACGGTAGCAGTAGCACTGATGCGCTTAGGCAGCCTGTCTTGTTCCACTGCCTGATCCGTGAGGCGATGAGCAAGGCGTTGAATATCCTGGATGTTAGCAAGGTTGGCCGATGTCACGTGGCTTTGAATTTCTGGTGCCAACCCCTTGAGATACAACTCAATGCGTCTGATAGGAGGGTCCACCATAGTTGGACACAGAACGGCCAGCTCGTTTGACCTTTTAGGATAGGCTTCAATTTCCGACCCAGTCATCTTCAAATGAAAGAACTCCACTTCTAACTTGTGGATGTCGTCATGTGTGCAGTATTCCCGTTTAATCAGCTCCTTGAAATCATTCCAAGGAGTGGCGTTAGCAGCTGCCAATCCTAAAAGTTGGACTTGCGCATTCCACCAAGTCAGCGCGATTCCTTTCAGTGTGCTAGTGGCGTACTTCACCCTGCGAGCCTCAGGGCATTCACACATTTCAAAGTCGGACCCTTGTATCTTATAAACAAAAGTCGGACCCTTGTATCTTATAAACAAAAGTCGGACCATACCCTCTAAACAAAGGTCGGACCTTATATCTTATTCACAAACTCGGATAACATACAATCATCATAAAAAGTCGAATAACATACACTCATAACTCGGACCATATACACATGATAAAAGTCGGACCATGTTGTGCATTATAAAATAATTCGGACCTTATGATCATGTTACAAAAATTCGGACCACTTGTATAACATAAAGGTCGGACCATATGTTTTTCTAAAACTCGGATTTTTGTGACTTCACAAAAATCCTGACACAAATCTACAGACTAACAACATGCGTGAACTTCAAAACCATTTTACAGTTTCAATGGAACAGTTACACTTACGATCAAGAAACCCTAATTTCATACATTTGCATTGCAGTAATCTAATCATCAATCAAACATCACTATCATATCAGGCATCTTAGTGTCATGCAAGTGATTTCACAACTAATCATATCCATTTCACAATAATCAGAATCGATCAATAAACACAGAACTATTGTTTGTAGAACTAGGGTTTGCAAGAATCAATTAACCAATGATTAACAACAAACAATCATTAAACATTTACCTTGGATTGATTCTAGATGGATTGGAAGATCATGATTGATGCAAGAGCACTTGTGTAGCCAAGAATGATGAGAGAAATGATTGCAGAGAGAATGATTTGAAGTGACGTATGATTGAGATTGGTGAGAATGATTAGGGTTAAGGGGTTTTGTATTATCTTCACTATTAACACTAAACACCCTTAAGTATTATCTATTACATAATACATGCACAAGACATACAATTTACAGTTTCATCACCAAGTTCATGTATTTGAAAAATCATTCGTAAAACTTTATCAAATCAAAACGTATACAGTTACAAAGCAACAAATTGTATAAGTAAGCAACTAAACAAACAGTTAACGTGCAATAAATGCGAAAGTGGAATCTCGGAAACTCGAGTCGTCACATTATCCCCAACTTGAAAGAAATTTCGTCCCGAAATTTAGCATGCGGTTACTGAGGAAGCTAGTTAAGTTGTATCGTTTACTGGTTTTCCTGGGGTGTCACACGTTTGGTCGATCATTAGGATCCGGCCAAACATGTTTAGTGACCATAGTAACATAGGGAATAACCTTCCGAGGTTATACCTTATGGTCACCTAGGTTTAATTAATCGTATGATAGGTAGTTTATATGCCTTAGGAAAATTACCAAAATACCCTTTTTACACATAAATTCATTTTAAGCATATGTAACCTAAATTTTGACATCTAAACTGATTAGACAATAATATTAGACATGTTAAGGCATATATTACTTGTCGTAGGACTAGTTAGGCGTCCGAACACGTTTTACGCGAACGGCGCGTTAAAGTAGCGTAAGCTACCTAAACGGGTCATATCGGGTCGTAAGCACTTAGGTTAGGTTTCATTTTAGTATGTAGGCTTTGTTAGTGTGACAACTGTGATCTGTAATCATCGTTTTATGTAAAACAATGTCCGATAATAATAAAACAATATGCTTTGGTATTATTATGTGCTTTAGTGTTAATATATGTGCATTGTGTCTCACAAATTTACAATTGATTCGATTCCGATTTCAAGCTTTAGATCACCTTCTGGAAGGTTATACGCAAACTGGTGCTTAAACGCAATCAGTTTAACGCAATGTACACTCCGGAACTGTGACGTAAGCTAAACATACCCTAAATATCCCTTTCATAACTTAGAAATAAGTTTCGAAGGATTCGGTATGGCGAAAACATGTTTATATGAACTAAAGAACTAATTACGACAAAACTGCGGAACGAACGTTGGTGACCGCCCGGATAATATTTAAATCCTAAAAATATTCTGATATGATTAAAAATTTATTTTTAATCAGGTCCATGTTGAAAAATAAATTAAAACGTTATTTTTTTTAGTTTAAGCGCGTACCGTGCGTTTCTGCGCAACACAGTGCTTTTACTGCGAAACGCGGGCAACGCAGCCAGTCTTGGCAACTGAAATTTTATTTCAGTAATATTTTGGCAAGATTATTTTTTTTTTTAGAATATTAAAAATAATCTAGAACGCCATAAATCGGGATTTAAGCGCTAGAGAAAATACCCGGTACCCGATTAAACACCCGTTTTAGCCTACATTTAACATGTTTATAAAAAAAATTACACATGGACCCCCTCCCCCATATGCTTATACGGTTATAATAGGGAATGGACCCCATCAAATATTTGCAAATCTCATATATGATCTTGTTTTGACAAGTGTTGTTGCATGCTCATGTATGAATCTTCCCATATCTTACATAAATCCATCCTAGATCTTCATACCTCCCACACACTCAAACTTCCTCTCTCTCTCTCTCCCCAAACCGTCCCCTCCTTCTCTCTCTATCTTCATCTCCTTCAAGTCTTGTTCATCACATTCAAACTCCATTTCTAGCAATTTTCAAGTGGTTGTGAAGATCCAAGGGTGTTCCTAGATTCATTCAAGTGATTACAAGCTCCATATCATCAAAATCTCATCAACAACCTACTTGAATCTTGAAGGTATAACATTTATGTTAAAATCATACTTTAGATTCTTGGATGATTCTTGATGATTTGAAGTTTCTCATGAACCTTGGGATTTTCACTAAACTTGAAGCCTAAAATGAAATGGGTCTTGATATAAAAAATGGTGGTGATGTATATGTATGTATAACCGTATATATGTATGTGTGGATGAGTCTTGAAGTTTGATTTTTTTTTGTTAAGTACATGTTTATGTTATTGCATGTTCTAGAAAAATAGTCTAAATGCAAGTATTTGATGATTTGTGCAAGATATGATAAATGATCAATTAAATCAGCAAGTAAACATGAATAAATCACATGTTTGATGCATCTAAACTCATATGAAAAGATGATGATATGCTAGTGTGCTTTAGACACTTGTACATGAAGGAATGTGTTGATTTAAAAGCTCAAGAAGTGATAAAAAATGGTTGTATGACAAAAGTGATTTTGAACAGATTATAAACACTAAAAATGACATTATTTGGTGTAATATAATGGCATAAAACTTTGACATAAGGTTGATAGCTTTGCATGTTGTACATATAGCTTAAAAAGTGGTGAAATAGGTGAAATTTGCATGATTTATATGCTCTATTTAAGACCTGCACTATTGTGAGTATAACCATCATTTTATTCAGTAAATAACATGGGTTGTGTCAAAATTTCAAGTCGTTTCGATTTGGGATGGTTCGGGTAACGTTTGATGCAAAACTATGCGGTAAAACGGTTAAAAATCGCCTTTTTGGAGGATTTTTATTAAACTGTTTTAGATCAGTAACCAAACTGATATTTTTGGTATAAAAATAAGTATTTTAACTTATATTAAGTTTACTTTGTGTTCGGTTAGTCATACGTGGCTTCCGACGCTCAAAAATGTTACCGAAACGCTAAAATAAGTGTTTTTCGACATAACTATAATGGGTTGTTCATGAGTAAATTTAATGTGTCACAATGTGCTATGTGTTTTACAATATGTGTATGAGGATGTGTTAGTGTTGACAAGATTATGCGTATTACGCTTGAGTATATGTATATATACAAATACACTAAAATAATCAAAAATAATAACTTTTCGAGAAAACTCAAAGTTATGTGGAAATCCTAAGTATCGGAGAAACTTCGGTATTTATGTGAACTCTGATTATTAAAAATCATCCTTACTTTATTTAGGACGCATAAACAATTTGAGGGATTGAGTTATCATTTAAAAACGCACCCAAGGTGAGTACATAGTTCCCCTATTTTACTATTTTCAATTGTTTTGGGGTGATTCATATGTACCAAACGAATTTCAAAGTTTAAACGATGATTTCAAAAACGATTAAGGTGGTTTATGCAAAACTAATAATGACTTCGATAAGGTGTACACGACTTGTTGGTTGTAATTACATAACGAATGACATTCATTAATTTTGGCCGAACCGACCAGTATTAGGTTATGGTACCATAGGATCTGACAAATCCCGTTATTGCACTGCACCCATGGTTATGTGTGGGGGTTGTGGGTAACGACTGAATCTGATGATTGTTAACTTACCCTTTGGTGGTTTGTTAATACGAAACGAGTTGAACAATAAACGAGTCACACAGGTTTGAATGTTGTTAACGAGACGACCAAAAGTAGTTTCACTATTAAAACGAATACGATTTGGGACGAGTTAAACGATTCGAAACGAGATACACGAGGTGAAACGAGTAAACGATTTTGAAACGATATCACACAACGATGTTTTTTTTTTCTAAGGGATATGAACTATACGAGATGCTAACGAGTTTTTACGAGATGTTTTACAAGTTGACTTTCAAAAGAAAAATATTTTTGGGTTAAGAATCATGGCTACGAGGTTTTATAAACTATAACCCGCTTGATTCGAGTTGGTTAATTAAGTTGCAATATTATACTCTTTTCAAAACAAAGTTTTTAATAAAGTATGGCAACACTTAAACTAGCCATGAATTCGACACTCCTTTAAAACCTATGTACTCGCCAGCATTTCTTTGCTGACTAAGTTTTTACATATGTTTCAGGTGTTGATGCTTGAATGACTGCTAGGATGCATGCGTCACATAGGATCTGGACGAGGCCTTAGTGACATAATAACTATGATAGACAATATAAAACTGGTTTATTTTATGTTAAGACAATGCAATGCTTAATATTATCAATAAAACGGAACACTTTTTGTATCCATGGTTGTGAAACGATTGCTTCTGTTACAACACTCCCCGATGTTTCCGCCACGGTTTGTTGTCCTACGTGGTCGGGGTGTGACAGAAGAAAGTTGGTATCAGAGCCAATGGTTATAGGGAATTAGGTTATTAGTAATGCTTGACCTAGACTATAACTTTAGGACCCTAACACAAGTTTACTTGTGTTTAGATTTTAAAACAATACCGTCACCTATCCTTAGGTGATAACCACAACGAGAACACAAATCCGAATCTGCTCCAAAAATTAATCATCCGTTCTAGGATGATTGATTACTAGGTTTTGAACCCTTTGTTTTATGGTTTTGAACCCTTCCAATTTGATTCATATTTGGCTTAGTGCCTTTTGAATTTTCAAAATCTCGTCAAAGTTTGGGTTAAAATAATGTGAACACGTGCAAACTGGAAGAGTGAATGCCTGTACCCTGAGTTTTCTGTCTAAGGCTAGAGTGTTCGTACAAATCCACATAATCGGACCAGTCACTCTTACCTGGGAACTCTCGGGGTGAGTGTTCACTTATAGGCGAGCATGTCTTCGTGATGCATTATTTTGATTCATTTACTTTGATTAGTCACTGCGTGTCGTTTGTTTGTTCGAGGTAACGAACAAATGATCGCATTCCTTGTGTTTTGTCGATACATCTTTCGCTTTTCCTAATTATCAACCTTACCCGTTTCTCATATTTCCTTGTTAGACAATGCCTCCACGACGTGAAGCACAGTCTTTCACCATTGAAGAAATCGCAGCCCTGGTCTCTCAGCAAGTAGCTGCTGTGCTTCCCGGTGTTGTGACTCAAGTTCACGAAATATACAACAATAATAACAACAACAATGCGCAGTGTAATTTCAAGAACTTCAATTCCGCTAAACCTCTAAAGTTTTCTGGGTCGCAAGGAGCAACTGCGCTCCTACAGTGGTTCGAGAGTATTGAGAACACATTCAGGCATGTGCAGTGTCCGGATGCACGTAAGGTTGAATTTGCTTCAAGCGTGTTTGAGAAGCGAGCGCTTACCTGGTGGAATGGTATTATGCGCGATAGGGGTGCCGAAGTGGCATTGGCACAAACATGGAATGAGCTTCGGGCTCTCATGATGAGAGAGTTCTGTCCACGTCACGAGATTCGAGCCTTGGAGCGAGAGTTTGACGATCTAAAACAAGATGGGGCTGAACATCGTGCGTACACGGATCGCTTTGAGGAACTCAGTCTATTGTGTCCCACCATGGTTACCCCACCAGACAAAGCGATAGAAAGATATATCGATGGTCTACCCGATTCTATGCTGGATATTGTGACCGCTGTGAATCCCACTACCCTTCGTCAAGCGATCGAGTTATCTGCTACCTTGACTGAATCCCAAGTCAGAAAGGGTAAACTCACCCGCAAGGGTGACAAGAAGAAATCATCTGATTCTGCGAAAGACAAGAAGAAGGGTAAAGGTAAAGAAGGTGAGTCGTCGAAGAAATCAAGGAAGCGAAAGGGTGCACATAACTTTGCTGTTACAGCACAGACTGCTCAGAACCCTCAGAACCCACCGACTCAACCTCCTGCAAAGAAAGCATATGCTGGTACCGCACCACATTGTGCTCGCTGCAACGGTCATCATGTTGCACAACAAGCATGTAAGCAATGCACGACGTGTGGTAGATTTGGGCATTTGGCCAATGTTTGTCGTTCAGGGCAAAATCAAGTTGCCCAGGTTCAAGCTCCGGCACAAGGGAATGCTGCTAGATTCCCACCAGGTTCATGTTTTAATTGTGGAGAGTTTGGCCACTTCCGCAACAACTGCCCGAGGCTGGCAAATGCTAATGCAAATCCGAATGCGAACGCCAATGTGAATCCTGCTCGAGGGCGAGCATACAATTTGAATGCAAACGAAGCGAGGGCCGACAACGAGGTTGTCAACGGTACGTTTCTTGTTAATAATCAACCCGCATCTATTCTTTTTGATTCTGGTGCCGATCGAAGTTTTGTTTCGTTAACTTTTGAACCTTTGCTTGCGATACCTAGAACTAAATTAAGGAAACCCTTATCTGTCGAAGTTGCTACTGGTAAACCTCTTGTTCTCGATTCTGTTATTCGTGATTGTCAGTTAAACCTTGATAGCCATCTTTTTCCTATTGACCTCACGCCAATGCAACTTGGAAGCTTCGACATCATCATTGGAATGGATTGGTTAACCAAGCACCACGCTGAGGTGGTTTGTTTCGATAAGATTGTTCGTATTCCTCTTCCGTCTGGCGATGTTCTGGAGATTCGTGGTGAGAAGCCATCTGGCGGTTTGAAGCTTATGTCGTGTACAAAGGCCCAAAGATATTTAAGAAAGGGATATGTTGCTTTTCTAGCACATGTCACCGAAGAGAGTAGCAAAAGTAAGAGTATCCAGGATATTCCGATTGTTCGGGATTATCCAGAGGTGTTTCCCGATGAATTGCCTGGTTTGCCTCCAGTTCGTCAAGTTGAGTTTCATATCGACCTTGTACCTAATGCCAGCCCAATTGCGAAAGCACCCTATCGTCTTGCACCGTCAGAGATGCAAGAGTTATCGAAACAGCTTCAAGAGTTATCTGATAAAGGATTCATCCGTCCGAGTTATTCACCTTGGGGAGCTCCTGTCCTCTTCGTGAAAAAGAAAGATGGGTCTTTTCGAATGTGTATCGATTATCGTGAGCTTAATAAGCTTACCATCAAGAATCGATATCCCCTACCTCGAATTGATGATCTCTTTGACCAGCTGCAAGGTGCTTCATGTTTTTCTAAGATCGATCTGCGTTCTGGGTATCATCAACTTCGTATTCTCGAAGAAGATATTCCCAAAACTGCTTTCCGCACGAGATATGGACATTACGAGTTCACAGTCATGCCTTTTGGCTTGACAAATGCTCCAGCTATCTTTATGGACTTAATGAATAGGGTCTGTAAACCTTATTTAGATAAGTTCATTATTGTGTTCATCGACGATATCCTCATTTATTCAAAGACTCGAGCCGATCACGAGCAACACCTTCGCTTAACGTTGGAACTCCTTAAGAAGGAACAACTTTTCGCTAAATTCTCCAAGTGTGAATTCTGGCTTAAAGAAGTTCAGTTTCTTGGTCATATAGTCAACGAGCAGGGTATTCATGTGGATCCATCCAAGATTGCTGCTATTAAGGAGTGGAATACCCCGACAACGCCGACAGAGATTCGATCTTTTCTTGGTCTTGCCGGTTATTATCGTCGATTCATTTCTAATTTCTCGAAGATTGCGGTTCCACTCACTGCTTTGACTCAGAAGAATAAGCCTTTTGAGTGGGGACCCAAGCAAGAAGAAGCGTTCCAAACGCTGAAGCAAAAGTTATGTAATGCTCCTGTTCTATCTCTGCCCGAGGGAAACGATGATTTCGTTGTCTATTGCGATGCATCCAACTTAGGCCTTGGTTGCGTCCTCATGCAACGAGGTAAAGTTATTGCATATGCATCTCGACAGCTGAAAGTCCACGAGAAGAACTACACGACTCATGATCTCGAGTTAGGAGCTGTGGTTTTCGCGCTTAAAATCTGGAGACATTATCTTTATGGCACGAAGTGTGTGGTTTTCACAGACCACAAAAGCCTCCAGTATATTCTTAATCAGAAAGACCTGAACATGAGGCAACGACGTTGGGTGGAACTCTTGAACGACTACGATTGCGAAATTCGCTACCATCCTGGTAAGGCGAATGTCGTGGCCGATGCGCTTAGTCGAAAAGAGCGAGTCAAGCTTCATTCCGTTCAAACTCTATCAGATCTTCAAACTCGTGTTCTTCAAGCTCAGCAATTTTGTGTTTCACAAAATTTGATGGGTTTGGAATTACCACATCAACTTGAGCTTAAACTCGAAGCAAAAAGCGATGGTTTGCTTTATTTCAAGGATCGTTTGTGGGTCCCGAAACAAGACGATCTCCGCACCCTAGTGATGGACGAATCTCACAAGTCCCGATATTCTATCCATCCTGGTGCTGATAAAATGTACAAGGATCTTCGTACTAAGTTCTGGTGGCCTGGTATGAAGAAAGATGTTGCCTTGTACGTATCGAAATGCCTAACATGTCTTAAAGTCAAGGCTGAACATCAACGACCTTCTGGGTTGCTTGTACAACCAGAGATACCGGTTTGGAAGTGGGAGAACATTGCGATGGATCTCATCACTAAGCTACCGCGTACTTCAAAGGGTCATGATGCTATTTGGGTTGTTATCGATCGATTAACGAAATCAGCTCACTTCTTACCAATCCGTGAGGATTTATCTGCTGAGAAGCTTGCCAAGATCTATGTAGACGAGATTGTATCACGACATGGTGTTCCTTTGGATATCATTTCGGATCGTGATGCACGATTTTCATCTCATTTTTGGAAGGCCATGCAATCTGCTTTGGGAACCCAACTGAACCTAAGCACTGCCTATCATCCCCAAACAGATGGTCAATCTGAGAGGACGATTCAAACTTTGGAGGATATGCTTAGAGCATGCGTGATAGACTTTGGTGGTAATTGGGATTCTCATTTACCATTGATCGAGTTCTCATACAATAATAGTTATCATGCTAGCATTAAGATGGCACCATTCGAAGCTCTCTACGGTCGAAAATGTCGTTCACCTGTCTGTTGGGATGAGACCGGTGAAGCTCAGCTTACTGGACCTGAGATCATTCTGGAAGCAACAGACAAAATCAAGAAAATTCGCGATAATCTTGTGACAGCTAGAAGCCGTCAAAAGAGTTATGCGGATGCGAAACGCAAGCCTGTAGAATTTCAAGTCGGAGACCGTGTCCTACTCAAGGTGTCACCTTGGAAGGGAGTGGTAAGATTTGGAAGGAAAGGAAAACTTGCACCACGATATGTTGGACCATTTAAGATCGTGGAAAGAGTTGGGAAAGTTGCCTATCGACTAGAGCTACCTCCAGAACTTGGAAATATTCATCCGACTTTTCACGTGTCCAATCTGCGAAAGTGTTTAGCTGACGCTGATCTTCACGTCCCTCTCGAAGAGATTCAAATCGATGAAACGATGCACTTTATCGAGAAACCTGTGGAGATAGTGGACCGTTCATACAAACAGTTGAAAGGCAAACGGATTCATTTGGTCAAGGTTCGCTGGGAATCCAAACGTGGCCCCGAGTTTACTTGGGAACATAAGGACCAGATGAAGGAGAAATATCCGTATTTGTTTTCACAAGCTTCCTCTAGTTAAAATTTCGGGACGAAATTTCCTAAAGTAGGGGAGACTGTGACAACTGTGATCTGTAATCATCGTTTTATGTAAAACAATGTCCGATAATAATAAAACAATATGCTTTGGTATTATTATGTGCTTTAGTGTTAATATATGTGCATTGTGTCTCACAAATTTACAATTGATTCGATTCCGATTTCAAGCTTTAGATCACCTTCTGGAAGGTTATACGCAAACTGGTGCTTAAACGCAATCAGTTTAACGCAATGTACACTCCGGAACTGTGACGTAAGCTAAACATACCCTAAATATCCCTTTCATAACTTAGAAATAAGTTTCGAAGGATTCGGTATGGCGAAAACATGTTTATATGAACTAAAGAACTAATTACGACAAAACTGCGGAACGAACGTTGGTGACCGCCCGGATAATATTTAAATCCTAAAAATATTCTGATATGATTAAAAATTTATTTTTAATCAGGTCCATGTTGAAAAATAAATTAAAACGTTATTTTTTTTAGTTTAAGCGCGTACCGTGCGTTTCTGCGCAACACAGTGCTTTTACTGCGAAACGCGGGCAACGCAGCCAGTCTTGGCAACTGAAATTTTATTTCAGTAATATTTTGGCAAGATTATTTTTTTTTTTAGAATATTAAAAATAATCTAGAACGCCATAAATCGGGATTTAAGCGCTAGAGAAAATACCCGGTACCCGATTAAACACCCGTTTTAGCCTACATTTAACATGTTTATAAAAAAAATTACACATGGACCCCCTCCCCCATATGCTTATACGGTTATAATAGGGAATGGACCCCATCAAATATTTGCAAATCTCATATATGATCTTGTTTTGACAAGTGTTGTTGCATGCTCATGTATGAATCTTCCCATATCTTACATAAATCCATCCTAGATCTTCATACCTCCCACACACTCAAACTTCCTCTCTCTCTCTCTCCCCAAACCGTCCCCTCCTTCTCTCTCTATCTTCATCTCCTTCAAGTCTTGTTCATCACATTCAAACTCCATTTCTAGCAATTTTCAAGTGGTTGTGAAGATCCAAGGGTGTTCCTAGATTCATTCAAGTGATTACAAGCTCCATATCATCAAAATCTCATCAACAACCTACTTGAATCTTGAAGGTATAACATTTATGTTAAAATCATACTTTAGATTCTTGGATGATTCTTGATGATTTGAAGTTTCTCATGAACCTTGGGATTTTCACTAAACTTGAAGCCTAAAATGAAATGGGTCTTGATATAAAAAATGGTGGTGATGTATATGTATGTATAACCGTATATATGTATGTGTGGATGAGTCTTGAAGTTTGATTTTTTTTTGTTAAGTACATGTTTATGTTATTGCATGTTCTAGAAAAATAGTCTAAATGCAAGTATTTGATGATTTGTGCAAGATATGATAAATGATCAATTAAATCAGCAAGTAAACATGAATAAATCACATGTTTGATGCATCTAAACTCATATGAAAAGATGATGATATGCTAGTGTGCTTTAGACACTTGTACATGAAGGAATGTGTTGATTTAAAAGCTCAAGAAGTGATAAAAAATGGTTGTATGACAAAAGTGATTTTGAACAGATTATAAACACTAAAAATGACATTATTTGGTGTAATATAATGGCATAAAACTTTGACATAAGGTTGATAGCTTTGCATGTTGTACATATAGCTTAAAAAGTGGTGAAATAGGTGAAATTTGCATGATTTATATGCTCTATTTAAGACCTGCACTATTGTGAGTATAACCATCATTTTATTCAGTAAATAACATGGGTTGTGTCAAAATTTCAAGTCGTTTCGATTTGGGATGGTTCGGGTAACGTTTGATGCAAAACTATGCGGTAAAACGGTTAAAAATCGCCTTTTTGGAGGATTTTTATTAAACTGTTTTAGATCAGTAACCAAACTGATATTTTTGGTATAAAAATAAGTATTTTAACTTATATTAAGTTTACTTTGTGTTCGGTTAGTCATACGTGGCTTCCGACGCTCAAAAATGTTACCGAAACGCTAAAATAAGTGTTTTTCGACATAACTATAATGGGTTGTTCATGAGTAAATTTAATGTGTCACAATGTGCTATGTGTTTTACAATATGTGTATGAGGATGTGTTAGTGTTGACAAGATTATGCGTATTACGCTTGAGTATATGTATATATACAAATACACTAAAATAATCAAAAATAATAACTTTTCGAGAAAACTCAAAGTTATGTGGAAATCCTAAGTATCGGAGAAACTTCGGTATTTATGTGAACTCTGATTATTAAAAATCATCCTTACTTTATTTAGGACGCATAAACAATTTGAGGGATTGAGTTATCATTTAAAAACGCACCCAAGGTGAGTACATAGTTCCCCTATTTTACTATTTTCAATTGTTTTGGGGTGATTCATATGTACCAAACGAATTTCAAAGTTTAAACGATGATTTCAAAAACGATTAAGGTGGTTTATGCAAAACTAATAATGACTTCGATAAGGTGTACACGACTTGTTGGTTGTAATTACATAACGAATGACATTCATTAATTTTGGCCGAACCGACCAGTATTAGGTTATGGTACCATAGGATCTGACAAATCCCGTTATTGCACTGCACCCATGGTTATGTGTGGGGGTTGTGGGTAACGACTGAATCTGATGATTGTTAACTTACCCTTTGGTGGTTTGTTAATACGAAACGAGTTGAACAATAAACGAGTCACACAGGTTTGAATGTTGTTAACGAGACGACCAAAAGTAGTTTCACTATTAAAACGAATACGATTTGGGACGAGTTAAACGATTCGAAACGAGATACACGAGGTGAAACGAGTAAACGATTTTGAAACGATATCACACAACGATGTTTTTTTTTTTCTAAGGGATATGAACTATACGAGATGCTAACGAGTTTTTACGAGATGTTTTACAAGTTGACTTTCAAAAGAAAAATATTTTTGGGTTAAGAATCATGGCTACGAGGTTTTATAAACTATAACCCGCTTGATTCGAGTTGGTTAATTAAGTTGCAATATTATACTCTTTTCAAAACAAAGTTTTTAATAAAGTATGGCAACACTTAAACTAGCCATGAATTCGACACTCCTTTAAAACCTATGTACTCGCCAGCATTTCTTTGCTGACTAAGTTTTTACATATGTTTCAGGTGTTGATGCTTGAATGACTGCTAGGATGCATGCGTCACATAGGATCTGGACGAGGCCTTAGTGACATAATAACTATGATAGACAATATAAAACTGGTTTATTTTATGTTAAGACAATGCAATGCTTAATATTATCAATAAAACGGAACACTTTTTGTATCCATGGTTGTGAAACGATTGCTTCTGTTACAACACTCCCCGATGTTTCCGCCACGGTTTGTTGTCCTACGTGGTCGGGGTGTGACAGTTAGACCATATCATATGAGTTCCAATACTCATTTGGTTTACGAAACCTCATACTATCCAATCTTCCGAGTTAGGTCCGGTTATTAATGTAGTTACCTATATTAGGTGCCGTTTGATTTCCGTGATCCCTCTTGCTTTGCTTGGTTGTTGTTCAAGACTTCTAAGCACCCTCAAGTGAGTACATAGACCCCTCTTTTACTGTTTTCAAACATTTTGGTGGTGAAACACATGTGCCTACTTGTTACTTTCATGTTTTCATGTTTTTATATCATATACTTGCTATGTTCATTAGTACACTATTAGTACATGATTTCATTATGTTCTTATGCTATGTATGTCCATTGTGTGCATACCTAGTACATTGTTTTACATTACATTTTGCCGCATATACTCATCCAGCATATGGACACATTGAGTTACATTTTGAACTGTTGTAACTATTTGACTATGTGAACCGTTGTAACCATTTGATTATGTGAACCGTTTGTAACCATTGAATTATGTGAACCATTTGTAACTGTTAAACCGTGTGAACCATTTGTATCTGTTGATTGACATGAACCGTTTGAAATCTGTTTGAACCGTTGGGTTAGGGAAGTGATTAGGTAACGGGGCGGGTGTAATGTGCTAAAAGCATGGTGGATACGCCGCTGGTACTTCCTATATATAAGTGCTTTTAACACATTATATATCGTTGCATTATCTGGATCACTTGGGCAAGGTTATCAAAAACAAAGTTATACTACACAGTTTTTCTAACAATATATATATACTATTCGAGTTTTTATTTCAAAAATGATTTCCAATCTGGGTTTAATTAAACAAATGTTTTTGGAGTTAAGAAGCATGGCTATGAGATTTTATAAATTGTAATCAACTTGATTTGAGTTGGTTAATTATGTTGGAATGCTATACTTTTCAAAATAAGGTTTTTAAATAAGCATTGCAACATGTAAAATGAGCCATGAATCTAACACTCACATAAAACCTATGTACTCGCCGGCATTTTTATGCTGACATATTTTCACATGTGTTTCAGGTACAATAGTTGATGATATTTGATGATGATATTGGTGTATGCTCACATAGGAATGGACGAGGCCTTAGTGACTTAATAACAACAAAAGACAATTTGTTTATGTTTTGTTTCAATTTCTAATGTAATGTAATACATTTGATTTAATAAAACGAAACTATTTATTCCATGGTTGTGAAACAATGATTCTGTTACAACACTCCCCGACGTTTCCGCCACGTTTTGTTGTTTTATGTGGTCGGGGTGTGACAGAAAAGTTGGTATCAGAGCCAATGGTTATAGGGAATTAGGTCATTAGTAATGTTTGACCTAGACAATAACCTTCTTAGGACCCTAACACAAGTTATCTTGTGTTTAGATTTTAAAACAATACCGTCACTTGTCCTTAAGTGACAACCACAATAAGAACATAAATTTGAATCTGCTTTGAAAACTAATCATCTGTTCTAGGATGATTTATTGTAAGGTTTTGAACCCTTTAAGTTTTCAAAATCCCGTCAAAGTTTGGTCTAAATAATGTGAACACGTGCAAACTGGAAGGGTGGGTGCCTGTACCCTGAGTTTTCTGTCTAAGGCTAGAGTGTTCGTACAAATCCGCAGTATCGGACCAGTCACTCTTACCTCGAAACTATTGGGGTGAGTGTCCACTTATAGGCGAGCATGTCTTCGCGATACATCATGAGGACCTATTTACTTTGATTCAGCCTTTGTGTATCATTTGTTTGCTTCGTGGTTCAAACAAATGACCATCACCCATGCTTTTGGTCGGTATTTGTAACATCCTATTCTTACCCAATGCCACTTCACTTGTTTCCTCTCTTGTTTCCCCTTTTAGAATGCCTCCACGACGCGAGAATCAAATACCTATTGAAGATCTGGCAGCTGTCATTACGCAACAAATGACTGTTGCAGTCCCGAACAACGTTGCTCAATGTAACCAAGCTCTCAACAACAACAACGCCCCCTGTAACTTCAAGACGTTCAACTCGGCTAAGCCATCAAAGTTTTCCGGGTCTCAAGGAGCGACTGAACTTCTACAATGGTTCGAGAGTCTAGAGAGCACCTTCAGACATGTTCAATGCCCAAACGAGCGAAAGGTAGACTTCGCTTCTAGTGTCTTTGAGAAACGAGCTTTGACGTGGTGGAATGGTGTAATGAGAGATACGGGTGCCGATGTGGCACTAGCTTAAACGTGGGAAGAGCTTCGAGCTCTGATGATGAAGGAATTCTGTCCTCGTCACGAGATCAGGGCCTTAGAAAGGGAATTCGATGATCTTAAGCAAGATAGCGGTGAGCATCGAGCCTACACGGATCGTTATGAGGAGTAAATATGTTATGCCCAAACATGGTTACGCCTTTGGATAAGGCAATCGAAAAGTACATCGATGGCCTCCCTGACTCAGTACAAGACATTGTGACTGGTAGTAATCCCACTACAGTTAGACATGCCATTGAGCTATCCGCTACCTTGACTGAATCTCAGATCAGGAAAGGTAAACTTTCTCGAAAAAGTGACAGGAAACCGGTCGAGGAATCGAAACCCAAGGAGGTACAGACTGGATCCCCTAAGAAGTCAAAGAAGCGAAAGGCTTCTCAGAACTTCGCCGTGGTTACTAACAATGATCAAGCCATCCCCAACCAACCAGCTCAACCCCCTGCTAGGAAGCCCTACAACGGAACTGCACCCTTGTGCAACCAATGTAGCCTCCACCATCATGCCAATGTAAAGTGCCGCAAATGCCAAACTTGTGGACTCATAGGCCATACAGCAAGAGTTTGCCCAGCTGCAGCTACACCAAATCAAGTTGGCAATAATCCTGCTCAAGGTTGTTTTCTACCAGGTTCTTGCTTCAACTGTGGTGAGATGGGCCATTTCCGAAGAAATTGCCCAAAGCTTGCTAATGCGAATCCAGCGCAGGGATGAGCATCTGACTAATTAGAAGACAACATTGTTTAGAAATAATCAAGCCTTATGTATTATTTTCTTTTGTTGTCATGTTTCATGAAACAGTTGTTGATGTTGTTTATAAATAAATATTTTATTTACATTGCAATATGTTTATGTGGTTGCAGGTATAAAACAACATATCCCCTACAATACCGACAATCAAGGAACCGTATTCCTTGAAGAACTGACTACCCCCAAATTTCTCCCACTTTATAATCTCTTGCGTTTTCCACGAAAATCATAAGTACCTGTTTCCTCCAAGGAAAACGAAGTACAAGCGCAAGTTACAACTCTGGATGAATACCCAATCCTTAATAGGGTGCCTAAAGGTATTTCCGTAAGTCCTTAATTGTTGTATACCTTAATTCGAATGTGATGATTCCTTGTAATAAAAAAATCGAATTTTGGAAGATTATCCTATCTTTCAGATAGATGCTTAAGGACGTTGAAGTCCATCGACTGGGTTCCTGGTATACCTTGAATACCCATGTTCAAATAGTCGTCAAGTTAATAGCAATCAATGACAAGACAATAACAAGTTAAAGGTCAAGTTAAACAATTATGTGATTATGTGCTTATGTATGTTTTTTTGTGATCTAAATTTTTGTTATCCAAATCCCCGTAGAATCTTCCATATCTTCATATAAGGAAATGCATAGTAGGATACCCAAAGATACTACCTTAAATCCTTAATGGGCTTCTACGTTGTAGTTAAGTCCCTTGGATTATAAAGTACTATTCCATAATTAGACCCCTTGAGTGGTCTAGTTAAACAGATTGATCCAAAAATCGGGTTAGGAATATCATGTGATTATATAGCTGAAAGGATTCCATAGGTGGTCTAATTAAAGAGATCATTTATCGATCTAATTAAAAGGACCCTATGGTGGTTTAGTCACACTCATCACAGGTTTGATTTTATTCCCCTACACATTATGAAACGCACTGTGCGGACTATGCAAGGAATCATGTAATTATGGACGTGTACATAATTATGGAATTTAGTGCATAGAAACCACAGCAAGTTTTGTCATGTGTCTAAAGTTAACCCTATTCATTTCCATTTCTGATGAAGCAACTGTTGAAAATGACTCCGTCCGTTCATTTTCGTTTCTGAAGACTGTACGTTGAGGAAATGAATATCCGTTTGTTTATCCTTATCATTTCCGTTTCTGAGGAAGCAACCGTTGAAAATGACTCCGTCCGTTCATTTTTGTTTCTGAAGATTATCCGTTGAGGAAATGAATATCCGTTTGTTTATCCCTTTCATTTCCGTTTCTGAGGAAGCAACCGTTGAAAATGACTCCGTCCGTTCATTTTCGTTTCTGAAGATTGTCCATTGAGGAAATGAATATCCATTTGTTTATTCCTTCATTTCCGTTTCTGAGGAAGCAACCGTTAAAAATGACTCCGTCCGTTCATTTTCGTTTCTGAAGATTGTCCGTTGAGAAAATGAATATCCGTTTGTTTATTCCTTCATTTCCGTTTCTGAGGAAGCAACCATTGAACATGACTCCGTCCGTTCATTTTCGTTTCTGGAGATTGCCCATTGAGGAAATGAATATCCGTTTGTTTATTCCTTCATTTCCGTTTCTGAGGAAGCAACCGTTGAAAATGACTCCGTCTGTTCATTTTCGTTTCAGAAGATTGTCCGTTAAGGAAATGAATATCTGTTTGTTCATCCTTTTCATTTCCGTTTCTGATGAAGCACCCGTTGAAAATGACTCCGTCTGTTCATTTTCTCTTCTGAAGATTGTCCGTTGAGGAAATGAATCTCTGTTTGTGTATTCCTTCATTTCCACTTCTGAAGAATACTCGTTCATTTTTGTTTCTGAAGAATGTCTGTTAAGGAAATGACGGGATTATGCCTTGCATATCTCTGGTGGTTATTTGACACAAAGTCATAGACAGACTCCTACGAGTAAATTTCGGGACGAAATTTTCTAAAGTAGGGGAGACTGTGACACCTGTGCCTCTGCGACCATCAAAGAAAAACCAAATCAATGAAATATTGGGTTTCATACTTGGGATTTGTGTAAACATGTGTATCGTTTGCACATGTCAATTCTTGTTCGATTTCGGGCCTTAAATCACTTTCTGGAAGGATATACGCGATCTGATGCGTAAATATAACCAGTTTAATGCAACAAACACTCCGGAATAGTGACATAGGCTTAACAAACCTTAAATAACCTTTACATAACTTAGAAATAAGTTTTGGATGGTTTGGTATGCCGAAATCAAGTTTGTTCGCTTACAAGGACTAAAATTGACAAACTGCGAATGTATGCCGATTTGAACTGTAACAAACAATCCAGAACTTGATCATAAGTTAAATATGCCCTAAATATCCTTTACATAGCTTACAAATAGGCTTTGAGGTGTTTTGTGAGCAAAAATAAACTTTATGTTCATTCAGGGACTAAAAGCGTTAAAAAGTGCATAAGTTTGCATTTTCGTGCATATCTTACGTTCTGAATACATCCGGACATCAAAAAAATTATGTAAGCATTAAAATATTTTATTTTAGTGTTTGGCTTAATAAAATTCCATTCGTCGCTTGATTCGGATCGTTTTTGCGTTCGTTACGACTTCCGTCGTAATTAACCGAACAACGCAATCGTACGACCAAACGAACCGACATCCAACATATTTTTGAACATGTTTTGAGTTCCCTATACTATAACTTCATTTTAGAGCCTTGAAATGAGGTTAACGGGGCTTAAACGTGTCAAAAATGAGCCAAAATGCAAGATTCTGAAGTTCAGGGACCAAAATTGACATTCTACCATAGTTATCTTAAAAAGGGACCACAATGAAAAATCTAAATTCCAGCTTGTTCCAGCTGTTCCCCTCATTTGCACATGGTTTTAATGAAACTATGGGCTCCCATGGTTTCACAAAACCATATGCACATGTGTACGGATGAGATCGAAGCTCGTTTTACGATGAACGATCCTAACGGTTCTTGATTTCCTATATATACCCACCTCCTTTCACTTGCAAAACCCACAATGATCTGATTTTGGCTCTCTAAGTTGAAGTTTATGCTTCATACCTGAGAGTAAATCGGATCATAGCTTGCGGGGACCTTTTGTAAGTATTCTTTCGTTCTTTTCATTCGTTTTTATCGTTAAAGTCAAACTGCGTTTGACTTTCTGCTTTGACCAGTTTATGGTCAACGCAAAGTTCGTTTGAACTTCATAACGTGAGCGTAATCACGATGGTTATGGTCCCTAGTGACTATACCTACTGATTACCACGTTATCTAGGCTCAGTGACGAGTCGTAGTTTCGGCCAAAATGCGCTTTCTCGCGTATTTTGTAACCAAGCTACTTATAGGTATGAAAACCGTTTGTTTTGATACCAAACCTATTTTCCAACTTAACTAAACATGTTTTAGCATGTTTAGCTCATCACTTTTTAGTTTAGTGCTTGTGTAGAGTCGTAAGTCAAGTGGACTAAACACCCGCTTAGACTATCGAACACGACCCGTTTGGTAGATCATTAGGATCCGACCAAACACGTTTAGTGACCATAGTAGCATAGGGAATAACCTTCCGAGGTTATACCTTATGGTCACCTAGGTTTAATTAATCTTATGATAGGTAGTTTATATGCCTTAGGAAAATTACCAAAATACCCTTTTTACGCATAAATTCATTTTAAGCATATGTAACCTAAATTTTGACATCTAAACTGATTAGACAATAATATTAGACATGTTAAGGCATATATTACATGTCGTAGGACTAGTTAGGCGTTCCGAACACGTTTTACGCGAACGACGCGTTAAAGTAGCGTAAGCTACCTAAACGGGTCATATCGGGTCGTAAGCACTTAGGTTAGGTTTCATTTTAGTATGTAGGCTTTGTTAGACCATATCATATGAGTTCCAATACTCATTTGGTTTACGAAACCTCATACTATCCGATCTTCCGAGTTAGGTCCGGTTATTAATGTAGTTACCTATATTAGGTGCCGTTTGATTTCCGTGATCCCTCTAGCTTTGCTTGGTTGTTGTTCAAGACTTCTAAGCACCCTCAAGTGAGTACATAGACCCCTCTTTTATTGTTTTCAAACATTTTGGGGTGAAACACATGTGCCTACTTGTTACATTCATGTTTTCATGTTTTTATATCATATACTTGCTATGTTCATTAGTACACTATTAGTACATGATTTCATTATGTTCTTATGCTATGTATGTCCATTGTGTGCATACTTAGTACATTGTTTTACTTTACATTTTGCTGCATATGCTCATCCAGCATATGGACACATTGAATTACATTTTGAACCGTTGTAACTATTTGACTATGTGAACCGTTGTAACCATTTGATTATGTGAACCATTTGTAACCATTGAATTATGTGAACCGTTTATAACTGTTGAACCGTGCGAACCATTTGTATCTGTTGATTGACATGAACCGTTTGAAATCTGTTTGAACTGTTGGGTTAGGGAAGTGATTAGGTAGCGGGGCGGGTGTAATGTGCTAAAAGCATGGTGGATACGCCGCTGGTACTTCCTATATATAAGTGCTTTTAACACATTATATATCGTTGCGTTATCTGGATCACTTGGGAAAGGTTATCAAAAACAAAGTTATACTACAAAGTTTTTCTAACAATATATATATATATACTATTCGAGTTTTTATTTCAAAAATATTTCCAATCTGGGTTTAATTAAACAAATGTTTTTGGAGTTAAGAAGCATGGCTACGAGATTTTATAAATTGTAATCAACTTGATTTGAGTTGGTTAATTATGTCGCAATGCTATATTTTTCAAAATAAGGTTTTTAAATAAGCATTGCAACATGTAAAACGAGCCATGAATCTGACACTCACATAAAACCTATGTATTCGCCGGCATTTTTATGCTGACATATTTTCACATGTGTTCCAGGTACAATAGTTGATGATATTTGATGATGATATTGGTGTATGCTCACATAGGAATGGACGAGGCCTTAGTGACTTAATAACAACGAAAGACTATTTGTTTTTGTTTTGTTTCAATTTCTAATGTAATGTAATACATTTGATTTAATAAAACGAAACTATTTATTCCATGGTTGTGAAACAATGATTCTGCTACAACACTCCCCGATGTTTCCGCCATGTTTTGTTGTTTTACGTGGTCGGGGTGTGACAAAAAAGATGGAGAACATTTTGAAAAATGAAACAAAAGGTTTTAAAGATGATGTAGATAAGCTTGAGTTTGAACTTGATAAACTTCTTGAAGAGTTTCCACCGATTAAAAAAGAAAAAGTAAAACCAAAAGTAAAAACTGATGTTCCAAATGTCATTTTTAACTTTCCAAAGGTTGATGTGACGTGTGATATAGTTTTTGGTAGTGTTTCAGCTGTTAAAAAGTCATGGGCATCATTGTTTGAGTGATTTGCTATAATGTTTGCAGGGGCTGCCCAGGTTGATAATTTCAAAATGGATAATGGACAGCAGAGCCTCTAGACACATGACTGGAAAGCTAGTGTTACTCTATGATGTGAAATCTATCAATGGTGGATACGTCGGATTCGCTGGAAACCAGGGATGAAGGATTGTCGGTCAAGGAACCTTGACGAATGGAGTGATTTCGTTTGAGAAAGTGAACTACATAATTGAATTGGAAAACAACTTGCTCAGTATTTCACAAATTTGTGATAAATCTTTTACAGTACATTTCACGAAAAATGAATGTCTTGTTTTAAAACCTGGGTTTAAAATCCCTGAGGATATGGTGTTGTTGCGAGCTCCACGGGAAAATGATTTATACATTCTTGATATGAGTGTCGCAACACCAACAGGTCATCAAAAACAATGTTTTGTAACAAAAACCAAAGCTACTGAAAAAGAGTCGATCATGTGGCATCGAAAGATGGGCCACATTCATGTTAGGAAAATGAATTTTCTTGTTCATAATGATTTGGTTGAAGGTGTGAATTTAAAGAATTTTCATTTGAATGATGACTGTGTTGCTTGCAAGAAAGGAAAGCAGATAAAGAAGTCACATCCACAGAAGCTGTTGAATTCAATCAGAGTACCGCTCGAGAGACTCCACATGGATCTCTTTGGGCCGGTTAATGTGAAGAGTATCAGTGGTGACCTATACTGTCTTGTGGTTACTGATGACTTTACAAGGTTTTCGTGGGTAGTATGCATGGAAAGGAAAGATCAGACGTTTGAGTCACTGATGGTTCTTTTCAAAAAGATGGAGACGCTGTATAAGCTGCCGATCAGAAGAATAAGAAGTGATAATGGAACGGAATTCAAAAATAATTGAATGCTCGAGTTCTGTAACGAGAAAGGGATTCTTCATGAATTCAGCGCGCCATACACTCCACAGCAGAACGGAGTAGCTGAAAGAAAGAATCGTACCCTTATTGAAACAGCTCGAACGATGCTCACCGATTCCAAGTTACCTATTTTCTTCTGGAGTGAAGCAATCGCTGCAGCATGCTATACTTTGAACCGTGTTCTCACCGTCAAGAAATATAAGAAAACATGTTTTGAGCTTCTACACCGTTACAAGCCCAATCTAAAGTTTAAGTTTTTGGAGCCGTTTGGATCTCCATGTACTTTCATAGATGAAAATGGCAAATTCGGTGCTAAAAGTAATGATGGTTTCTTTGTAGGTTACGCGAGCCCGTTAAAGAGGGTGTTTGTGCCATGCCTGGGAAAAGTAATTCAAGTTCAGCATGTAGATTGTCAGAAGCACACTGCTCCACCACAACTTCCCGGACAAAGATTCTTGTTCGATTACGACAAACTCTGGGAGTCGTTCCAACTTCCGATTCAGCTGAGTGATGAGGAACTAGCAATTCTATATCAATATCAGCAGTCCATGTCACAAGAACAAGTGCCTAGACCGCTAGTAGTTTCTCAGCCCACCGGGGGTACAAACGATCATCAGGCAGGTCCAAGTGGAACGACACACGAACTACCAGAGGAACCAGCTCCAACGTTTGACAATTCTGACGACTCAGAAGAGGAATCTGTTCCGACTTTTGACGAGGAACCAAATGTTGAAACGACAGAAGCTGAGGATCACACCGGTGATCTAGATATTACCAACTTGCAATCGGAAGTTAATGTGCCTGACACTGTTATGCCACGAACATTGTCTTATCATCCGTCAGAGCAGATTATCGGTGACCTACAGAGTGGTGTTAAAACGAGAGATCAAATCGACCAGATTTCTCACCTTAGTGACCTTAGCGGTTCCGCTTGAAATGCATCAGTGACCATTTCAAGCGAAATCAGTTGGCTTATAAATAGCCAGCTGATTCCGCTTGAACATCACAATACTCTTATTCCGCTCCAAAGTTCAGTCAAGGCGATTTTCAAGCGAAACCTCAAAACATCCAATTTGCAGTCGTTATACTGCCGATTTGTTTCTAGATTTAGTGTTTTTAGTTGGTTGGCACAACTATAAACATGGGAAAGGTAGGATTGATGGTCGATTTAACCCAGATCGTATCGATTTTTGACTGTCGGCGATGAACTGAACTTGTATCTTAGATCGAGGGCTTATTTGTTGAGTAAAATGAACGTAAATCATATGTGTGTTGTCGGAATGAGTTGTAGATCATTGTTAGGGTTTTAATTGAACTAAATCTGATGTTTCCGCTTGAATGACGATGAACAGGTTGAACAATCTTAGATCTAGAATGTTTTTGTTGATAAAAATGGATAAAAACACACCCTTGTGATCGGAATTCACTGATGAACAAACCCAGATGTTTGATTTCATCATCAGACAAGTTTTGAAAGATTCATCATGATTCCGCTTGAATCATGAGATTCCGCTTGAAAACTGATGTCTGTTGAATCATGCGATTCCGCTTCAACATGTTCATGTAATTCCGCTTCAAAATGTTCATATGCTTCCGCTTCAAACTTGATTCATGTAATTTCACTTCAAACTGCATTAACTAATTCCGCTTCAAAATGTCTTATGTGATTTCGCTTCAATTGGTCATGTCACATAATGTTATTTCGCTTGAAATGTAGTTTTATTACAAGTAATTTCGCTTGAATGTTGTATGTTGATGAAATTTTTTCAAAGTGTTGATTTGTTTGCATTATGTTGAATTTTAGGCTTCGAATGTGATTTTTGATCCATTGCACAACAGTTGTTGTGATTTTGATGAAAAGAAGATTCCAAAGCTGTCTGATTTCAGGAGTATTCTGGAATTTATGAGGAGACTACCAATTCAAAAGGCTATGACGAATCAACATATGGTGTACAAATCTCATGTCAAACGTTTTTGGAAGAACGCAACATATGATGAAGAGAGCAAAGTGATCAATTCGATTGTTAAGCAAAATGGTGAAAAGAAAGCGATTATTATTTCAGAGGCACTTGTACGTGAAGTTTTGAATTTTCCTGATCATGTAAACTCTCTGACAAAATTCCCTGAGAGGATGGTCAAAGGCTGTATGCTGAGGATGGGTTATGATGGTGCTCTGAACAGTACTAATTACTTGAAGTCAAAGTTTACAAAGCCTTACAAGTTTCTTATTCACTCAGTACTGCAGGCTCTAAGTCACTGTAAAGGAGGTTATGATGCTATGAGAGACTATCAGATGAATATGGTGACAGCTCTTGTTTTGAACAAGAAGTACAATTTTTCACATATAGTGTTTCATTATATGGTGGAAAACATTACGTCAAAGAGTAAGACTTGGGTGTATCCAAGATTTGTTCAAATGATGATAGATCATGCATATCCTGACCTTGAAAGAGATGTAAACAATGATCTGTTGGTGCTATCTCACATGAGTAATGATTCGTTGAAACAGTTAGTCAGATATCATCCAAATCACCCTGAGCCAAAGAAAAAAGCTGAATTTTTTGGTTTCATCAAAGATACAAATTATGTTGATCCACATCCGATTATTCATCAGAACTGGAGAAATGAAGAAGAAATAAAGAGAAGAGCTATGCAGATGAATTAGAGATACTTAAAGAATTCAAAGGAACTCGAAATGATTGGTTTGTGAAAGAACAGAAGAAGAGGGGCAGGAAAGCTACTCCTAAAGCAGAGGGTTCGTCTTCTCAACCCAAGAAGCGTCAAAAGAAATCTGCTAAAACATTGCTTGTTGATGAATCAGAAGCAGAAGCTGAAGTTGAAGCAGAAGCTGAAGCTGAAGCTGAAGCTAAAACTGTAGTGAATGTGGGAGTTGATGTTCGTCTATCTCCTAATTCTCAAAGTTTGTTGAAAAAGCTAAATGTGTTTAATGCTCAGAAGGAAAAAGCAACTGTTGTTGAAGAAGGTGATGACGTAAACAAAAGTACTACAAGCTCATCAAGTTCTTCTGAAGATGAGATTGACGAGACTGAGCGTTACAAGAAAGTCATGTCTGCTGTTGAGAAAGAAAAACAGAAAAAGAGGAAAAGGAGTGGTAAAGATGATGATGATGATGTGTACATTCCTTCTCAAGAAAATGTTAAAGTTGTTCAAACACCGCCATCATCTGGTGGTAAGAAGAAAGCTGGTGCAAGAAAGAGAATTGTTTCTCCAAAGTTGAGAAAGCCATTGAAGATTTTGCTGAAAAAGAAACCTACCCAAGAACCCAGTAAACCACCATCACCACCACCTGAACCTACACCACATCAATCACCAATACATTCACCACTTCATCAATCACCCCCAAAACAACCTACACCACCAAGACAACCATCACCATTACATCACTCACCACCTCATTCACCACTTCATATTCATACTGCTACACCACCACTAGAACAAACTTCACTTACTTCACAACAAATATTCCAAACACCACCACCTTCACAACCACTTGTTCAAACAACACCTGGTTCATCAGGGTACAAAAATTTTCCAAACATTCCTATGAACATGGGTATGGGTCTTGATGAGATTGGAGATTTTGATTTTGCGAGTATTGTACAAGTCAAGAATGTGGAGAGTAAAGTTGATGCTGTGTTAGCTGAAAACAAAAGATTGGCAGATCGTGAGAAGATTCTCAAGACGCGTGTTAAGAAAGCTGAGTCTGATAACAAATCGTTGCTGAAGAAAATAGAAGCAGATCAGACTGAAATCGATATCTTGAAAGTGAAAGTGGCAGAGCTAGAGGAAGAAAAGGCATGCAGAGACGAACAAAACAAGTACTTTGAGTTGAAAAACAAAGAACTTGAAGCTGCCAAAGCGGTGAAAGATCATGAGCTGTATATGATGAACAAAGTTCTTGAAAACATGATCGGGAAATCTATTGAACAGAGGTTTGAGGAGATAGAGGTTGAAGAAGTTAGAGCAAAGCGTCAAGCAGAGATTGATGCTCAAATGCAAGATAAAGGAAAAAGTGTTGAAAGTTCTGTGAATGCTGAAAGATCAATAGTTTTAGCTACTGATCCTGAGTCTCCTATTCAGAATCATGTTCCTATATCTTCTGTGTCAGCTATCTTTGAAGAAGATGTATCACTTGAAGATATTGCTGGGGATAACGATGAAGGGGATGATGACGAAGAGGATGACGATGAAGGAGATGACGATGAAGAGGATAATGATGAAGAAAAAGTATTCTCTGCTAGCAATCACAGTGATGACGATAATAATGATGATGCTGACAATCAGGGTGGTACTGGAGTTAAAGTGACTGAAGCATCAAATGAAAAGAATATTGATGATTATAAGAATGATGATGCAAATGAAGTCCCAGAGGATGCTGATAGAGAGGGGGAGAATGTGAATGATCAGAATGTGGATGAAGTTGAAAAGTTGATTCTTCATATTGAGCCTGATGTAGAAGAAGGAGAGATCAGGCATACATATACACTGGATGAAGTTCTGAAGATGTTTAATGTGAATGAAGATGAATTCAAGTTCGATTTTGAAGATGAACTGAATGCGTTCGATATCAATCATCAACCTGAGTATGAATATAAGTATGTTGAAGATGCAGATGTCTATGACAGGGTTGAGGTTGAAGATTGTATAGATGAAGATATTGTGAATGAAGATACTTCTGAATTTCCAACTCTGATGGAGTTCTTAAGTGAAGAGAACAGGGATGAACTCAGGAGGAAAGTTGCTGAGATTCTGAAAGATAAAAACTTCGATGGTACTACAAAAGATCTTCAGAAAGAAGAACGCAAAAAGTGGTTCAAGAATAGCAATGAAAGAAAATTCAAGCGTCCTTTGAAGTTTTATCAAAGAGATAGAAGTATTTCACTGGGAGATATCATTAGCTGGGGATTTCTACCTCAAGTTAATGCATATGCTATTAGAAGGGAATGCGGTGTTCAATACTTTGAACGTTTGTATGATATTATGTCCCTACCATGGTGGGATGTAGAGGAGTTATCAAAGGTGAGAACCTTGGGGTATCTGGTGAGGAAGAATGATATTGCTATGTGGGGTCTGATAAAGTTTGAAGCTCTGAAAACTTCAAGCATTGGAAGCCTCATTATCCAAAGAAAGTGAGAAGAGTTAATCCGGAAACTGGAAATGAAGAAACTATCTTGAATGTGAAAAAGCCGAAAGTGATGAAGAATAGACCAGTGCCAAAAATGGAACAGGAGTTCTACAAAGGTTTTATGGGTTGGGTGTATAGTTGTATATCAACAGAGGTTGTGATAACTTACAGAGCTGGGAATGAAATCTGAGAGATTTTTGTTTATGACCCTATGTGGTTGGTGAACTGCTCTACAAAAGACATCGAATGTTTATTTGTGAACAAGATTCGCTTCCAGGCTGAAGACAGGGAACAAGCGATGCAGTTTCAGAAAGTGGTGTCTATTTGTTTTCAAAAGGGTATCAATGCTGATAACAAATGGAACTCAAAGTGGTGGTCGCTTGAGGAAAAAGAAAAGTTGAAAGCTAAAAAGGAAAGAAAGAAACTGGAAGAAAACAAAGGGAAGTGGATGAGGATGCAAGCTGAAGAAGAAAACAGAGCAAAGAAAGAAAATGAAAAGCTGAGAAATTTGCTAAGGAAAAAGCCTAAGTCAAGAGAGGAAAATTTCAAATCGCTGTGAAGACTTGAAGACCAGACTGAAGACTCCGGCTGTATCCAAGGGGGAGTTTGTTAGTGCACGATGTCTAAAGCCTACGTCTTAGTCTAGGTCATGCTTGTATAGAGTTTACAGGGGTCTAATGTGTAAATTAGTGGAAGTTTATGTAATTGCATGTGATTCCGCTTGAAAATGACACTTTGTCATTTCAAACAAAATCATAAAGTTTGTGATTCCGCTCGAAATGACATGTGTCATTTCAAGCGGAATAAGTAGCCTATATATAGGGTTGTTTGTTTCTCATTTGGCACGGATTCCAAAGTTGTATACTGAACTGCTGCCGGATTTTCTAGTGAAGTATTAATGAGAAACAAGTGTTAAAGTGATATTCTTCTATTTTCTACTCAATTCTCTCTGTTTCAACACTGTTTGTTTGTTTCCGCCACTCAAACAGTGGTGTATTGTCTTTAATTGACTCACTTGATCGTCAAATCGATCCTACAAATTATATACTTTGGAATTGTATAAGGTACATCAAACATATAACTCAAAGAATACCAATTCCAAAATAAGTCATAATACCTAAGACTAAGAGTCGTTACACGACCTAGCCGTCTAATAAAAATAGCACGTGTGTAGGTAGTTGTATGACCAGTGGAAAGGAGCTTTGAGTTACTAGTCAGGAGAATGCAAAACCGTGAGTTCATGTCTCCCTTTTCTTTTAACTATTTTCAGTTTTATAACTTCGGGGGTGAAGTACATGTTTCAAATGTTTCAAACGTTTACAAATGGTATGGTTAGCTAAGGAATGAACTGTTCGATCATGTGAATGGGTACTGTCACACCCCCAAAATCCCACACGCGGAGTACCACCGCTTGGAGGCGTGACATGACCAGGATCAAGCCACCAATCATATTGAACATATAAATAAATAGTAAATGTTATCCATCAATACGAAAGGTGTTTATCAAAACCAATGTAAGTAAGTGTAGCGGAAGCATTAATGTAAAACCCAACATAAGTATTAATGTTTGAAACGTCATAAGTGTTTAATAAGTAATCACGATCCATTTGCCCACAACGACCTGCTCCTCCTTGTGCAAGCTCCAAAAGTACCTAAGGTCCTGCAAGGCATGCAGCAGAGAGTCAACAACTAGTTGAGCGAGTTCACAGAAAGTAAATGCGTGAAAGTAAGTTCATGAGTATCAGGTGGCTCTACTGGGCCGATATAGGTTTCTATTGGTGGGGGCTTCCCATGTTATTAATCCACTAGACTATTCGTAACCATAAGTGTTCTTCACAACCGAGAACAGTAATACGTACAAGTTTACGTAGGGTTTACGTAAGTATCCTTCACAACCGAGGATAGGGTAGTGGGGGTTTACATAGGTTTTACGTAAGTGCCTGACACAACCGAGGTAGTAATGAGTACAAGTTCACGTAGGTTTTACGTGAGTATCCTTCACAACCGAGGATAGAGTGTAGCATAAGTATACGTAGGTTTTACGTATGTGTCCTGCACAACCGAGGACGATGGTATGGTAGTCTAGTAATGGTATCCGTATAAATCCATTCAACCTTATCCTTACAATCCCATTCCCAACACCCCGGGAATCCCATGCCTTGGTAAGAGTGTGAACTCACCTTGGGTTGCTCGGCAGATACACACAAAAGGTTCCTTGAACTAAGGGTGGTCAACCTCGTCCTAACAGGGTTACCACACAAGTCAGGTTTTGTTTTCAAGTAGAGCACGTATGTTTAACCCAAGCTAACACGTTACAAGCATGCAGATCATGGCATCACTTTAACAATCAGATAATTCAATTTGTGCGATTAACCTAAGCCCAATAGTACCCGGCCCAGCATCTAGATAAACCCATCATAAAAGGAGTCCAATCCTAAAGTTCTCGGCCCAATGACAAGTAGTGATCTTGTGCCGTCCAGCTTCATTACCCAGCCCAAGACTACGGCCCAATAAATAACCATAGGCCTTGTGCGATCCTAGTGGGTTGTACGGTCGGTCTTTGGGCTTTGAGGCTCAACCGTAATTCAAGAAACATCACATTGTGCGATCCACATTAAATCAGCCCATATACATACGGCCCAAATAACAAATCAATAGATATCTTGTGCGGCTGAGGTACCTTGTGCGAATAGACTCCCCTTGTACGACCCGGAGTCTTGTACGAGTGGGCCTCTTGTGCGACCAAGAGACCTTGTACGAGTGGGCTTGTGTGTTTACTCTTGTGCGACCGAAGTGTCTTGTGCGGTCAAGAGATTTGTACGAACAGGTGTGTGTTTGATATAGAGTCCCGGATTTCATGCAAATCGGTTACATACATTAATCTAGTCAATTAGTTTCCTTATTTACCCTTATCAATTAACAATTTTCCAACTATACTTGTAAGATGCAATCGATCAAACTAAGCATTCTCTAAGCAATTCATATGAACCCTAATATGAACAACAAGAACAGAAATCATCACACTAAAACATATTAGCATGAATCTTGAACCATTAGCATACATTCGATTAAATCAATTAACCCATCCACATCGTTGTGTAACAATCCAGCAACCCCATATTCTAGCCGATTAGAAATCATGCAGATCCGATTACAATTTATTCCATCTTAAATCCTGTAATTAACTCACCCCACACCATATTCGATGATAGTTCAATCCGATTATTATCACTATACACATATGAGCCGAATCACCTTGTCATTAATAACTATAACACAACATCATGCAACCTTATGATAACGATTTCACTAACATGAACGGATTGCATTTAATCATATATAACACACCTTCATCAATCAAGCATAACATCAAATAATAACAAACACTTAACATACTAACCGGATTAGAGGAAAATGGGATCAACCGAGTCAAAAGCTTCGAGGAGATGGGTGTTTGGCTGCCTTCGGTTCGTGAGAGAGAGAGAGGAAGAGAGATTAGCTAGGGTTTGTGTGTGTAAAGTGTATTTTGGTAACAAATGAGATATGGTTACAATTCCCTAATGTTATTCGAGTAACAAAATGGGCCGAACCCAACTTGGCTGTCCATGGGTCCGCGTACAAGCCACACTGCCCAAGGAGGCTTGTGCGATCAAGCGGTGTGTTGTGTTGTGCGGTTCGGGTTGTGTGCTTAACATACATACACGTAACACATATAGCACATAACATTTATTATTCACAAAGTTCATATAATCACATGTCATAGCATTAATCATTTAATCAGCCAACCAAGTTCACATACGTTACATATAATACAAAAACAGGTTCGAAATACGAGTTGTCACATTATCCCCAACTAAAAAGAAATTTCGTCCCGAAATTTGGTACGCACTCACTGAGGAAGCTAGGTAAGTTGTGTCGTTCACTGGTTTTCCTGGGGTGTCACATCCTCCCCCCGTTGATCTGGAATTTCGTCCCGAAATTCCGCAGTAGTAGCTTCAGTCTCAGTAGTGGTTGCCTTGGTTTCGAATAACTGGGGGTACTTTTCTGTCATCTGGTCTTCGCGTTCCCAGGTGTACTCTGGGCCACGTCGGGAATTCCAACGAACTCGAACAAGAGGGATTCTCTTGTGTTTGAGGACCTTCACATCCCGGTCCGTGATTTCTACAGGCTCCTCGACGAACTGTAACCGCTCGTCGATGGTGAGTTCCTTAAAAGGAACGATAAGGGTCTCATCTGACAGGCACTTCTTCAGATTCGACACATGAAAGACATTGTGAACTGCACCAAGTTCAGCTGGTAGGTTTAGCTTGTAGGCCACCTTGCCTATTTTCTCAGTGATCTCGAACGGTCCGACATACCGCGGATTGAGTTTGCCCCGTTTGCCAAAACGAACCACACCCTTCTAGGGTGAGACTTTAAGTAAAACCCGGTCCCCGACCTGAAATTCCAATGGCTTTCTACGCTTGTCCGCGTAGGCTTTCTGACGGTCGCGTGCTGCCGCCATGCGTTGTCGTATCTGTGCAATCTTTTCTGTGGCGTCTACTACAATCTCTGGACCCGTGATCTGACTATCCCCCACCTCTGCCCAACAGAGAGGTGACCGGCATTTACGTCCGTACAATGCCTCGAATGGAGCGGCTTGTATGCTGGTGTGATAACTGTTATTATATGAGAACTCCACCAAAGGGAGGTGCTTTTCCCAGCCGTTGCTGAAATCAATAACGCATGCCCGAAGCATGTCTTCAAGAGTTTGAATCGTTCGCTCAGACTGCCCATCCGTCTGAGGATGATACGCAGTGCTCATGTCTAGCCGTGAGCCGAAAGATTTGTGCATCGCTTGCCATAGTTCTGACGTGAATCGTGCATCCCGATCCGAAATGATGGAAGTTGGCACTCCGTGCCTCGAAACAACTTCTTTGAGATAGATGTCTGCAAGAGTGGAGAACTTATCCGTTTCCTTTATAGCTAGGAAGTGTGCAGACTTGGTGAGTCGATCCACGATCACCCATATGGTATCATTCCCCCGCTGGGATCTAGGTAGGCCTGTAACAAAATCCATGGAAATTTCTTCCCATTTCCATTGCGGTATCGTGGGTTGCTGAAGTAGACCCGCTGGTTTCTGGTATTCCACCTTGACTCTTGCACAGGTCAAGCACTTGCCAACGTAAGTAGCGATGTGGGCCTTCATGCTAGGCCACCAATAAGTAGTTCTGATGTCGTGGTACATTTTATCCGACCCTGGATGTACCGAGTAGCGAGACTTGTGAGCTTCATCCATTACAAGTTCGCGTAGACCGCCATAAAGTGGGACCCAAATACGCCCCGTTACGTAGTAGGCGCCGTCTGCCTTCTGTTCTAACCGTTGCCTTGAGCCGCGTAGGGCTTCAGCCCTGACGTTTTCTGGTTTCAATGCTTCTGCCTGAGCATCTCGTATCTGTGTAGGAAGGCTAGACTGAATCGTAAGCTGTAGCGCTCGCACGCGCTTAGGTAGAGTGTCTTTCCGACTGAGTGCGTCAGCCACAACATTGGCTTTGCCTGGATGGTACTTGATGGCGCATTCGTAATCGTTCAGTAGTTCAACCCATCGTCGTTGACGCATGTTCAATTCTTTCTGTCTGAAGATATGCTCGAGACTCCTGTGATCGGTGTATATCGTGCACTTGGTACCGTACAGGTAGTGTCGCCATATCTTAAGCGCGAAAACCACAGCTCCCAGCTCTAAATCGTGCGTCGTGTAGTTCCGTTCGTGAATCTTAAGTTGGCGCGAAGCATAAGCAATAACCTTGTCGCGCTGCATTAACACACATCCAAGACCCTGGATGGATGCATCACAATATACTACAAAATCGTCCGTGCCCTCTGGCAATGAGAGGATAGGTGCACTGCAAAGCCTATCCTTTAGGTGCTGAAAAGCAGTTTCCTGCGTGTTGCCCCAACGGTAGGTGACACCCATCTGTGTCAGTAGTGTAAGCGGCTGAGCAATCTTTGAAAAGTCTTTAATAAACCGTCTGTAGTAACCCGCCAAACCCAAGAATTGGCGTATTTCCGTTGGCGTACGTGGTGCAGGCCAGTTTCTGATCGAGTCTACCTTGGATGGATCGACATGGATCCCATCCTTGTTCACTACGTGGCCTAGAAAGTGGACTTCACGAAGCCAGAAGTCGCATTTCGAAAACTTAGCGTACAGCTGTTCCTTCCGTAGGAGTTCCAAAATAAGGCGTAGGTGCTGCTCGTGCTCCTCCTGACTCTTGGAGTAGATCAGGATGTCGTCGATGAAAACAATGACGAACTTGTCAAGATAGGGTTTGCACACCCTGTTCATAAGGTCCATAAATACAGCAGGCGCGTTCGTTAACCCGAACGGCATGACAAGAAACTCGTAGTGACCGTAGCGAGCTCTGAATGCGGTTTTGGAGACGTCCTCCTCCCGGACTCTCAGTTGATGGTAACCGGACCTCAAGTCTATCTTGGAATGGTAACACGACCCTTGCAACTGGTCGAATAAGTCGTCTATGCGTGGAAGAGGATAACGGTTCTTCACCGTTACCTTGTTCAGTTCCCGATAATCTATGCACATCCTGAAAGTGGCGTCCTTCTTTCTCACGAATAACACTGGAGCTCCCCAAGGCGAAGAGCTTGGACGAATGAAGCCCTTTTCCAAGAGCTCTTGTAGCTGCTTTGACAGTTCCTCCAATTCCGATGGAGCTAGACGATATGGTGCGCGAGCTGTGGGTGCTGCTCCTGGAGCGAGCTCGATTTGAAATTCGACCTGACGGTGAGACGGTAAGCCAGGTAAGTCTTCAGGAAACACCTGAGGGTAGTCGCGTACAACTGGAATATCCTCCAGTTTCTTTTCCTTCACTGATGCATCCGAAACGAGTGCCAAGATTGCGGTGTGACCCTTCCGCAGACATTTCTGAGCCTTCAAGAAAGAGATGATGCCGACCACTGCACCACTCTTGTCACCTTGAACTTCGAGAGGTTCTTGACCAGAACGGGGAATGCGAATAATCTTCTCGCTGCATAAGATCTCTGCCTGATGTTGGGATAACCAATCCATCCCTATGACGATGTCGAAACTTCCCAAGACTATGGGAATAAGGTTGATGGAGAAAACTTGACCGGCTAAGTTGATACTACAACCCCTGACTATCTGCGTGGCTTCTAAACTCTTACCATTAGCTAATTCTATGACGTGTTTGGTGTTTAGGGGTGTTGATGTACGTTTTAACAATTTACTGGCTTTCACAGAAATATAACTTGTATCCGCACCCGAATCAAATAAAACAGTAACATAAATATCGTCAAGGAGAAACTTACCCATAACCACATTGGGATCATTCCTGGCATCACCCTGCCCCAACACAAACGCACGACCCCTTGCCTCGTTGCCGTTGTTGTTTCCCCCGTTGTTGTTGCCATTGCCCTGATTGTTGTGATTGTTGTTGTTCTAGTTCCTGTTTAGCTGAGGGCAGTGCCTTTTGAAGTGCCCTTCTGAGCCGCAATGAAAACATCCTTTGTTGCCCTGATGCTGATTCTGCTGTGCTTGAGGCTGCTGCTGATTCTGGTTCGCAGGTCGAGGGCTTCTACAATCCTTGGCCTCATGACCCATCTTGAGGCATCTTTGACAGCGACCCTTGTTACACTGGCCACCGTGGTGTCTGCCGCAGTTGTTGCACTTTGGGAGGTTCCCTCGATATCAGCCCTGCCTGTGGCTACCTGAAGAGTGCTGGCTGGGACTCTGATAACTGTCAGTCTTTCGCTGCTGGGCCTGAGACTGAACTGAAGCTGATACCTTGCTGGAATCCCCATCCCATTTTCTCTTACTGTCGCTGGGAGTAGCAGGAGTAGCTGAAGTAGTAGCGGTAGCAGTAGCGCTGATACGTTTAGGCAGTTTGTTCTGATCCACTGCCTGGTCTGTGATGCGGTGAGCGAGGCGTTGAATATCCTGGATGTTGTCAAGATTAGCCGAGGTAACATGGCTCTGGATCTCTGGCGCCAACCCTTTGAGATACAACTCAATGCGCTTAACTGGAGGGTCCACCATAGTTGGACACAGCACGGCCAGTTCGTTTGACCTTTTGGTGTAAGCTTCAATTTCCGATCCAGTCATCTTCAGATGGTACAACTCATCTTCTAACTTGTGAATGTCTTCCCGAGTGCAGTACTCTCTCTTGATCAGTTCCTTGAAATCATTCCAGGGTGTGGCGTTAGCAACTGCCAACCCTAAGATCTGAACTTGGGCGTTCCACCAAGTTAGTGCTATTCCTTCTAGCGTGCCAGTGGCGTATTTCACCCTGCGAGCCTCAGGGCATTCACACATCTCAAACACAGACTCGAGCTTTTCAAACCAGTGGAGGAGTCCAACTGCTCCTTCTGTGCCACTGAAAGTACTTGGACAACAGTCCATGAAGTTCTTGAATGTGCAGACAGGTTGCTGTGCGTGCTGACCTATTATGTATGAATAGGACGAAGTTAAATACGAGAGTTAATGCAGGATCTAAGGATCCTAGTGTGAGTCTATACTGCAGGGTATACTACCTGCTTGAGCAGCTGCAAGTGCCGCAGCAACTTGAGCTTGAACGAGGGCCTCTAACTGGGCTTGAGTCATGTTAATTCGTCCAGACATGATCTTCATAGTAAAAGTAGCGTAAGTGAGAATGGTTCGCGAGTAGGGCGATGACAGAAAAGTGTTCTCATGTAATAAAGTCATGTGTATCCATGCATACTACGAGCAAAGTTCTATGTAATTCTAGCAAACAGGTAATAAACATAAACCTTATTACCTAGGATGTCGAGTCTTGCACGTGGAGCGAAGCGTCGTTGTGGATCGTTGAGAGCACTGTTCTGGTTATAGTCTGGTTTTAATAAAACGCTTTCCCATATTAAAACCGAGTTCTCCATAACCAATGGCTCTGATACCAATCTGTCACACCCCCAAAATCCCACACGCGGAGTACCACCGCTTGGAGGCGTGACATGACCAGGATCAAGCCACCAATTATATTGAACATATAAATAAATAGTAAATGTTATCCATCAATACGAAAGGTGTTTATCAAAACCAATGTAAGTAAGTGTAGCGGAAGCATTAATGTAAAACCCAACATAAGTATTAATGTTTGAAACGTCATAAGTGTTTAATAAGTAATCACGATCCATTTGCCCACAACGACCTGCTCCTCCTTGTGCAAGCTCCAAAAGTACCTAAGGTCCTGCAAGGCATGCAGCAGAGAGTCAACAACTAGTTGAGCGAGTTCACAGAAAGTAAATGCGTGCAAGTAAGTTCATGAGTATCAGGTGGCTCTACTGGGCCGATATAGGTTTCTATTGGTGGGGGCTTCCCATGTTATTAATCCACTAGACTATTCGTAACCATAAGTGTTCTTCACAACCGAGAACAGTAATACGTACAAGTTTACGTAGGGTTTACGTAAGTATCCTTCACAACCGAGGATAGGGTACGTGGGGGTTTACATAGGTTTTACGTAAGTGCCTGACACAACCGAGGCAGTAATGAGTACAAGTTCACGTAGGTTTTACGTGAGTATCCTTCACAACCGAGGATAGAGTGTAGCATAAGTATACGTAGGTTTTACGTATGTGTCCTGCACAACCGAGGACGATGGTATGATAGTCTAGTAATGGTATCCGTATAAATCCATTCAACCTTATCCTTACAATCCCATTCCCAACACCCCGGGAATCCCATGCCTTGGTAAGAGTGTGAACTCACCTTGGGTTGCTCGGCAGATACACACAAAAGGTTCCTTGAACTAAGGGTGGTCAACCTCGTCCTAACAGGGTTACCACACAAGTCAGGTTTTGTTTTCAAGTAGAGCACGTATGTTTAACCCAAGCTAACACGTTACAAGCATGCAGATCATGGCATCACTTTAACAATCAGATAATTCAATTTGTGCGATTAACCTAAGCCCAATAGTACCCGGCCCAGCATCTAGATAAACCCATCATAAAAGGAGTCCAATCCTAAAGTTCTCGGCCCAATGACAAGTAGTGATCTTGTGCCGTCCAGCTTCATTACCCAGCCCAAGACTACGGCCCAATAAATAACCATAGGCCTTGTGCGATCCTAGTGGGTTGTACGGTCGGTCTTTGGGCTTTGAGGCCCAACCGTAATTCAAGAAACATCACATTGTGCGATCCACATTAAATCAGCCCATACACATACGGCCCAAATAACAAATCAATAGATATCTTGTGCGGCTGAGGTACCTTGTGCGAATAGACTCCCCTTGTGCGACCCGGAGTCTTGTACGAGTGGGCCTCTTGTGCGACCAAGAGACCTTGTACGAGTGGGCTTGTGTGTTTACTCTTGTGCGACCGAAGTGTCTTGTGCGGTCAAGAGATTTGTACGAACAGGTGTGTGTTTGATATAGAGTCCCGGATTTCATGCAAATCGGTTACACACATTAATCTAGTCAATTAGTTTCCTTATTTACCCTTATCAATTAACAATTTTCCAACTATACTTGTAAGATGCAATCGATCAAACTAAGCATTCTCTAAGCAATTCATATGAACCCTAATATGAACAACAAGAACAGAAATCATCACACTAAAACATATTAGCATGAATCTTGAACCATTAGCATACATTCGATTAAATCAATTAACCCATCCACATCGTTGTGTAACAATCCAGCAACCCCATATTCTAGCCGATTAGAAATCATGCAGATCCGATTACAATTTATTCCATCTTAAATCCTGTAATTAACTCACCCCACACCATATTCGATGATAGTTCAATCCGATTATTATCACTATACACATATGAGCCGAATCACCTGGTCATTAATAACTATAACACAACATCATGCAACCTTATGATAACGATTTCACTAACATGAACGGATTGCATTTAATCATATATAACACACCTTCATCAATCAAGCATAACATCAAATAATAACAAACACTTAACATACTAACCGGATTAGAGGAAAATGGGATCAACCGAGTCAAAAGCTTCGAGGAGATGGGTGTTTGGCTGCCTTCGGTTCGTGAGAGAGAGAGGAAGAGAGATTAGCTAGGGTTGGTGTGTGTAAAGTGTATTTTGGTAACAAATGAGATATGGTTACAATTCCCTAATGTTATTCGAGTAACAAAATGGGCCGAACCCAACTTGGCTGTCCATGGGTCCGCGTACTAGCCACACGGCCCAAGGAGGCTTGTGCGATCAAGCGGTGTGTTGTGTTGTGCGGTTCGGGTTGTGTGCTTAACATACATACACGTAACACATATAGCACATAACATTTATTATTCACAAAGTTCATATAATCACATGTCATAGCATTAATCATTTAATCAGCCAACCAAGTTCACATACGTTACATATAATACAAAAACGGGTTCGAAATACGAGTTGTCACAGGTACGCGTTAACTTAAGACCATTAATCCTTGTATAGGGACCGAGGGGCATGAGTGATAGATCTATTTGGGTGTTGCGAGCCCCACCCATGAGACCGCGAGTTGGACCATGTGGTGACTATGTCGTTCCCGCCGGGTGGCCCGGTATGAAATACGAAAAGGATTGAGCCTTTCTGCACCATTGCACACATATTAATGTCTTAGCTACACATTAATGATCTGTTCATAGACGCTTTTATAACGGTTTACAAAGGCATACTTACAAATGTTTAAAAGATTATTCATGCACACCTACAAAAACACATGAACTCGCTCAACTTTTGTTGATGTTTTCAAACTACATGTATTTTAGGAAACTGATGAATCTGGCGGTGTTTGAAAGTTTCAAGAAGTATTTCAGAGTTGATGTCATCCAAACTTTTGAAGGGTTTGACTTGGATGTCTTATCTTAGATAAGACATACGAGTCAAAGCCTTGGTTTTTATATATCGTTTGTTTAAAAGTCCTTTATGGAACTTATTTCTATTCGAATGGTCTGTAAGTTAAACTTGAAGTTTGACGGTTGGTACTAAACAACTTGGGTTTGTAATATTTTGAAAAGTATGATGGATGAACATCGTATTTTAATCATATAGTTGTTTGTTATACTTGAATGCAATGATATTAAGCAAGTCACACATCATACGCTTCCGCAAAAGTCATGGTGTAACATTAAGGAAATCATGTCCTTTTAGGGATCTCTATCGCAGTCATCGAGTGACTTAGCTGGTAGTATTTGTCTTGTAGTGTGTATGGTGTGTATCTCGTTTAGCTGGTAGCTCTGATACCACTTGTAAGTCCCAAAAAACCCGTGATATCACTCACTGGTTCAATCGAACGCGGAAAGTAAGATCAAACCGACAAGAACAAAAAGAAATATTTATCAAAGAACTCAGTGCCGCTGCTTAGATCGCACACAGTCTCGAAGACTGTTTGGTACGATCTCCGAGAACGTTGCACACAATCCCTAGGATTGTCTGGTACAAGGCTCTCTATTTGGGGCTACATCATTACAATGTAGAGCTCTACTTCAAATAAACTAGACATGACTATTTATAGGAGCCTCTACCCCATTGGCCCACATGGCCTGGCCCAAGCCCAAGTGCTAATCTAAACCAAATAAACATAATAAAACGTAATAAAGTAAAGCATAAAACTTTGGACCTAACAAGGTTAATCGCAGGCTATCTCGAAATCAAGCTAGGAAGTCTAGAAACTCACATAAAATCTAGGTTGTCGGATTTGTATTGTTTGAGAGAACATGAAATCTGTATGATGGTTTATTGTTTATTAGTATGGGATAATGAACGCATTAAATATTGTCACTAAATAGTTGTTATGGATTCTCTTGAGCAATCTGATTCGCCTAGTGCCGCGCCCTGATGATTCCGCTATCGGTTGGGGTGTGACAGATTGGTATCTGTGACAACCCGTATTCCCAAGGTTAACATTGCTTAAATTCCACAACCTTTAATGTGTGTCCTTATATTTAATTACTTTTATTTATTTCACGATCATGCAAGACTTAGTAGGTTACACGTGTGTTTCATTAAGTGCTACGTGTGTAAGTTATTATACGTGAAACCGTCAAATGTGTCTTATGTCCTCGACTACTTAGGTCATGTATTTGTATGTGCCTAGTAAAATAAGATTATGAAGTGGGCTTCATTAATTACAGCTGGGCCGGATCATACACTTGAAACCCGCATGTGCCCCCCTCATAACGCAAGTCTTGCCCAGCTTCTTTTATAGATAACCTAAGGAATGGGCTGGTAATGTTTGGGGTTCGGCCCACTTGTTTAAGGAGTTGGCACTATATGTGGCTTGTACGTAACCTCCCTACAACACGCACAATCATAATGTGACAACTCGAGTTTCCAAGGTTCCATCTTCGCATTAATTGCACGTAATTGTTTAAGTTGTTTGTTTACACGACTTTTGTCTCACAACGGTACACGTTTGTTGGATGTTAAATCGTTTTGTGATGGACATGTTATATGTTTGGTGTGCATTACATAAGTGTGTGTAATTTATATATTTTGTGTAAATAATATGACGTGTATAATTATTAAAGCATGAACTATATGCCAAGCAGTGCACTCGAAATCACCTTTCCTCTAACTGAAAACACCCAAGTGTTTTTGTTAGGTATTGGGCCGGCGAAAACGAAAACGGGCTTCGGCCCAGTAGCGTACAACTATAAGGTTTTGTTAATAACCTTTACGTTAGAATTTTATTTGAAAACCCTAACCACTTCCCCTTATCACTGTGTGACGGCAAGACTAAGACCTCGAAGCTTCGTTCGTGTTCGTTGTTCATCCTGCTTGGTTAGTTATCAAGAGTGGTTAGTTATTTATTTGGTTTCATCGATACATGTCTGCATGTGGGTATATGTTTGATTAGAATATTGTGATTAGTTTATTGATGATGTTTGTTAGTGATTTGATAATTCATATGATTACATATTTTGGTCCAATCACAACATGTCCATATTTAACATTGTCGGCCATTGATGTGGGAAATTATAATAATAATGATGATGAGCATGTGATTTCGATTTGTTTTGTATGATCATTGAGTGAATGAAATTGTCAGCCCACTATATATAAATCGGTCCAATCGTGCAACAGTTTTGGGCGGCCATTATAGTCTTTAGTGCATGTGCATTTGTCAGGAAATTTGTGATCATATATGTGTGTGGCATGATAATTATTGTCACCCTAAACCTAAGTGGCGGACTAGTGAAAGGGATCTAGAGGTGCACATGCTTCATGAACAAAGCAGTAGCCTACCATGTGCAGTAAAGGGGGATAGGTGGGTATTTAGGAAATTGATTTTTATTTCCATGGGTCTTGTCGGTTGATAATTAGGGGTCCAATGAAAAGCCTTGTCTAAGGGAATCGGTCCAATGGTGCTTGGATACAAATGTTAAATGTCGGCTGATGGTTTACTAGAATTCTGTATTATTGCTGTAACTGTTATGTTGCGATGAAACAAATGCATCGGCGAAACACTTGTCGACGAAACCAACATGGCGAAACAAAAGTGTTTCGCCGAAGACATCATGACGAAATAAAGGGTGTTTCGTCGAAGGGACTTAATGTCACACCCCGACCACGTAGGACAACAAACCGTGGCGGAAACGTCGGGGAGTGTTGTAACAGAAGCTATCGTTTCACAACCATGGATACAAAAAGTGTTTCGTTTTATTGATATAATTAAACATTACATTGTTTTAACACATAGAACAACAAGTTTCATATCGACTATCATAGTTTTAAAGTCACTAAGGCCTCGTCCAGATCCTATGTGACGCATACATCCTAGAAAATCACATCATTCAACCACACCTGAAACATATGTAAAAACAAAGTCAGCAAAGAAATTGATGGCGAGTACATAGGTTTTATAAGGGTATTGGAATCTTGGCTCGTTTATATGGTGCAATACTTTATTAGACTACAAAAGTCAAAATACAAACCTCGTTTTGAAAAGTGTATTGCAACATAGTTAACCAACTCAAATCAAGTTGATTACAGTTTATAAAATCTCGTAGCCATGATTCTTAACCCAAAGACATTTTGTTTTAGAAAAACATCTTGTAAAACATCTAGTAAAAACTCGTTAATCAAACATCGTTGTGTGACATTGTTTTAAAAATCGTTTACCCAAGTGAACTAAATAACGCCACGGTATGTAATATGTTGAAAACACTTATATATAGGAAGTACCAGCGGCGTATCCACCATGCTTTCAACATATTACACCCGTCTCATTATCTAAACACTAACCAAAAACCAATCGTTTACCCAAATCGTTTAACTCGTTAAAATCGTTTCAAATTCGTTAACTCGTTTAAAATCGTTTAAGTCATCCTCGTTTTAATTTGTGAAAAACTATATATGGTCGTCTCGCTAACAACATTCAAACCTTCGTGACTCGATCACCTCGCTTCTCGTTTCTCGAGTTAACAAACCACCAAAGGGTAAGTTAACAAACATCAGATTCAGTCGTTACCCACAACCCCCACACATAACCATGGGTGCAGTAAAATAACGGGATTTGTCAGATCCTATGGTACCATAACCTAATACTGGTCGGCTTGATCAATGCTAATGAATGTCATTCGTTATGTAACTACAACCAACAAGTTCGTTCACTTTATCGAAATCGTTCTTAGTTTAGTAAAAATCGTTTTAATCGTTTTTGAAATCATCCTTTAAACTTTGAAAACATTTCGTACATATGAATCACCCCAAAACAATTGAAAACAGTAAAATAGGGGAACTATGTACTCACATGAAGTGCAAAGTATCCTCAATCAATATAACTTCAAACAACCTCAAGCAAACCAAAGGAATCAAGTAGCACCTAGTAATCGAACCACTAGTCAAACAATAGACGCCTAAATCGGACGATCGGACAGGATGAGGTCTTGTAAACCAAATGAGTGTTGGAACTCATGTGATATGGTTTAACAAAGCCTACATCCTAAATCGGAACCTAACCTAAGTGCTTTCGACCCATCGTGACCCATTAAGGTAGCTTACGCTACTTTAACGCGTCGTGCACGCAAAAGCGCGTTCGAGACGTCTAACTAGTCCTATGACAAGTATTATATTCCCATACATGTTTAATTATGTTACATAATTAGTTACGTGTCAAAAGTTTAGGTTACATATGCTTAATTACCAATTATGTATGAAAAGGGTATTTTGGTAATTTACCAAAGGCATATAACTACCTATCATGCGACTAATTAAACCTAAGTGACCATAAGGTATAACCTTGAAAGGTTATTCCCTATGCTACTATGGTCACTAAACATGTTTGGTTGGATCCTAATGATCGACCAAACGGGTCGTGTTCGAAAGTCTAAGCGGGTGTTTAGTCCGCTTGACTTACGACTCTACATAAGCACTAAACTAACAAGTGACGAGCTAAACATGTCGAAACATGTTTAGTTAAGTTAGAAAACAGGTTTTGATATCAAAACAAACGGTTTTGACATCCAAGAGTAGTTTGGTTACAAAATACGCGAGAAAACGCATTTTGGCCAAAACTACGACTCGCCACTGAGCCTAGATAACGTGGTAATCAGTAGGTATAGTTACTAGGGACTATAACCATCGTGATTACGCTCACGTTATGAAGTTCAAACGAACTTCGTGTTGACCATAAACTGGTCAAAGCAGAAAGTCAAACACAGTTTGACATTAACGATAGAAATGAATGAAAAGAACGAAAGAATACTTACAGAAGGTCCCCGCAAGCTCTTGATCCGATTTACTTTCAGGTATGAAGCATAAACTTCAACTTAGAGAGCAAAAATCAGATTCAAGTGTGCTTTGGGAGTGAAATGGGTTTGGGTATTTATAGGAATTCAAGTACCGTTAAGATCGTTCGTCGAAAAATGTGCTTTGATCTAGACCTTACATGTGGGCACATGGTTTTCAAAACCATGGGAATACTTAAAACCATCAAATGGTATTGCAAAACAAAGATCAAAACCATCCATGTGTGGCACATTGTTTTGAAATACCATGGATGCCTAAAAAAATGGACCAAGTTCAATGTATCTGCCAGAATTTTCAAAAATGGTTCATGCACTTGTAAAACTTGATTTTTTGGCACTTTTAAACCCCTTTAACCTCATTTCAAGGCTCTAAAATGATATTAAAGTATAGGGAACTTAAAATATGCTCAAAGGCATCACGGATGTCGGTTCGTTTGGCCGTACGGTTGCGTTATTCGGTTAATTACGACGGAAGTCGTAACGAACGCAAAAACGATCCAAATTATGCGACGAACGGAATTTTATCATGCCAATCACTAAAATAAAATATTTTAATGATTACATAAATTTTTGGATGTCCGGATATATTCAGGACGTAAGATATGCGCAAAAATGCAAACTTGTGCACTTTTGACGCTTTTAGTCTCTATTGATCAATAAAGTTTATTTTAGCATACCGAACCCTTCAAAGCCTATTTCTAAGCTATGTAAAGGATATTTATGGTATATTTAACTTATGATCAAGTTCCAGAGTGTTCGTTACTATACAAATCGGTATAGTATCGCAGTTTGACACAAATAGTCCCTGTGATCAAACAAACTTGTTTTCGACACACCAAACCATCCAAAACTTATTTCTAAGTTATGTGGAGGTTATTTAAGATATGTTAAGCCTATGTCACTATTCCGGAGTGTTTGTTGCATTAAACTGGTTATATTTACGGCTCAGTGCGCGTATAACCTTCCAAAAAGCGATTTAAAGCTTGAAATTGGAATCGAATCAAATTGTAAAATCACCAAACACAAATGCACACAAAATAATACCAAAACAAATATAATAACACCAAAGCACATTGTTTTATTAATAATCAACATTGTTTTACATCGTACAGAGATTACAGAGCACAGTTGTCACAGTCTCCCCTACTTCAGGAAATTTCGTCCCAGAATTTTAACTAGAGGAAGCTTGTGAAAACAAATGCGGATATTTGGTCATCATTTGGTCCTTACGTTCCCAAGTAAATTTTGGGCCACGTTTGGACTCCCAACGAACTTTAACCAAATGAATCCATTTGTTCTTCAACTGCTTGAAAGTACGGTCCACTATCTCCACGGGTCTCTCGACAAAGTGCATCGTTTCATCGATTCGGATCTCGTCGAGAGGAATGTGAAGATCAGCGTCAGCTAAACACTTTCGCAAATTGGACACATGAAAAGTCGGATGAATATTTCCAAGCTCTGGAGGTAGCTCTAGTCGATAGGCAACCTTCCCAATTCTTTCCACAATCTTGAATGGTCCCACATATCGAGGTGCAAGTTTTCCTTTCTTTCCAAATCTCACGACTCCTTTCTAAGGTGAAACCTTGAGTAGGACACGGTCTCCGACTTGAAATTCCAAGGGCTTGCGTCGCATATCCGCCTAACTCTTTTGACGGTTTCGAGCTGTCACAAGATTATCGCGGATTTTCATGATTTTGTCTGTTGTTTCCAGAACGAGCTCAGGTCCAGTAAGCTGAGCTTCACCGGTCTCGTTCCAACAGACAGGTGAACGACATTTGCGACCGTAGAGAGCTTCGAATGGTGCCATTTTGATGCTAGCATGATAACTATTGTTGTAAGAGAACTCGATCATTGGCAGATGAGAATCCCAATTACCACCAAAGTCTATCACGCATGCTCTAAGCATATCCTCCAAAGTTTGAATCGTCCTTTCAGATTGACCATCTGTTTGGGGATGATAAGCGGTGCTTAGATTTAGTTGGGTTCCCATAGCAGATTGCATGGTCTTCCAGAAATGAGATGAAAATCGAGCATCACGATCAGAAATGATATCCAAAGGAACTCCATGTCGTGAAACAATCTCATCAACATAAATCTTTGCAAGTTTATCAGCAGATAGATCCTCGCGAATCGGAAGAAAATGAGCTGACTTCGTTAATCGATCGATAACAACCCAAATAGCATCATGACCTTTAGATATACGCGGTAATTTAGTGATGAGATCCATCGCAAGGCTCTCCCACTTCCAAACCGGTATCTCTGGTTGTACAAGCAAACCAGAAGGTCGTTGATGTTCAGCCTTGACTTTAAGACAAGTTAGGCATTTCGATACATACAAGGAAACATCTTTCTTCATACCAGGCCACTAGAACTTAGTACGAAGATCCTTGTACATTTTATCAGCACCAGGATGGATAGAATATCGAGACTTGTGAGATTCGTCCATCACTAGGGCGCGAAGATCGTCTTGTTTCGGGACCCACAAACGATCCTTGAAATAAAGCAACCCATCGTCTTTTGCTTCGAGTTTAAGCTCAAGCTGATGTGGTAATTCCATACATATCAAATTCTGTGAGACACAAGATTGCTGTGCTTGAAGAACACGAGTTTGAATATCGGATAGTGTTTGAACAGAATGAAGTTTGACTCGCTCTTTTCGACTAAGCGCATCGGCCACGACATTCGCCTTACCAGGATGGTAGCGAATCTCGCAATCGTAATCGTTCAAGAGTTCAACCCAACGTCGTTGCCTCATGTTCAGCTCTTTCTGATTAAGAATATGCTGGAGACTTTTGTGGTCTGTGAAAACCACACACTTCGTGCCATAAAGATAATGTCTCCAGATTTTAAGCGCGAAAACCACAGCTCCTAACTCGAGATCATGAGTCGTATAGTTCTTCTCGTGGATTTTCAATTGTCTAGATGCATATGCTATGACCTTACTTCATTGCATGAGGACACAACCAAGGCCTAAGTTGGACGCATCGCAATAGACAACGAAATCATCGCTTCCCTCGGGCAGAGATAGAACAGGAGCATTACATAACTTCTGCTTCAGCGTTTGGAACGCTTCTTCTTGTTTGGGTCCCCACTCAAAAGGCTTATTCTTCTGAGTCAAAACAGTGAGTGGAACCGCAATCTTCGAGAAATTAGAAATGAATCGACGATAATAACCAGCAAGACCAAGAAAAGATCGAATCTCTCTAGGTGTCGTCGGCGTACTCCAATCCTTAATAGCAACAATCTTGGATGGATCCACATGAATACCCTACTCGTTGACTATATGACCCAGAAACTGAGCTTCTTTAAGCCAGAATTCACACTTGGAGAATTTAGCGAAAAGTTGTTCCTTCTTAAGGAGTTCCAACGTTAAGCGAAGGTGTTGCTCGTGATCGGCTCGAGTCTTCGAATAAATGAGAATATCGTCGATGAACACAATAATGAACTTGTCTAAATAAGGTTTACAGACCCTATTCATTAAGTCCATAAAGATAGCTGGAGCATTTGTCAAGCCAAAAGGCATGACTGTGAACTCGTAATGCCTATATCTCGTGCGGAAAGCAGTTTTGGGAATATCTTCTTCGAGAACACGAAGCTGATGATACCCAGAACGCAGATCGATCTTGGAAAAACAGGTAGCACCTTGCAGCTGATCAAAGAGATCATCGATTCGAGGTAGGGGATATCGATTCTTGATGGTAAGCTTATTAAGCTCACGATAATCGATACACATTCGAAAAGACCCATCTTTCTTTTTCACGAAGAGGACAGGAGCTCCCCAAGGTGAATAACTCGGACGGATGAATCCTTTATCAGATAACTCTTGGAGCTGTTTCGATAACTCTTGCATCTCCGATGGTGCAAGACAATAAGGTGCTTTCGCAATCAGGTTGGCATTGGGTACAAGGTCGATATGAATCTCAACTTGACGAACTGGAGGCAAACCAGGCAGTTTATTAGGAAACACCTCTGGATAATCCCGAACAATCGGAATATCCTGAATACTCTTACTCTTGTCTTTCTCCTCGGTGACATGTGCTAGAAAAGCAACATATCCTTTTCTCAAATAACTTTGGGCCTTTGTACATGACATAAGCTTCAAACCGCCAGATGGCTTCTCACCACGTATCTCCAGAACATCGCCAGAAGACAAAGGAATACGAGCAATCTTATCGAAACAAACTACCTCAGCATGGTGTTTGGTTAACCAATCCATTCCAATGATAATGTCGAAGCTCCCAAGTTGCATTGGCGTGAGGTCAATAGGAAAAAGATGGTTATCGAGGTTCAACTGATAATCATGAATAACAGAGTCGAGGACAAGAGGTTTACCAGTAGCAACTTCGACAGATAAGGGTTTCCTCAATTTAGTTCTAGGTATCGCAAGCAAAGGTTCAAAAGATAACAAAACAAAACTTCTATCGGCACCAGAATCAAAAAGAATAGATGCGGGTCGATTGTTAACAAGAAACGTACCATTGGCAACAAAGGTACCATTGACAATGAGGTTGTCAACTCGAGCCTCGTTTGCATTCAGATTGAATGCTCGTCCACGAGCGGGATCGATCATTGAAAAAACAAAAGAGGCAATGAAAACATTGACAAAACACAAGAAAGGTGATCATTTGTTTGTTACCTCGAACAAACAAACGACACGCAGTGACTAATCAAAGTAAATGGGTCAATATAATGTATCAACGAAGACATGCTCGCCTATAAGTGAACACTCACCCCAAGAGTTCCCAAGTAAGAGTGACTGGTCCGATTATGTGGATTTGTACAAACACTCTAGCCTTAGACAGAAAACTCAGAGTACAGGCATTCACTCTTCCAGTTTGCACGTGTTCACATTATTTAGATCCAAACTTTGACGAGATTTTGAAAATTCAAAAGGCACTAAGCCAAATATGAATCAAACTAGAAGGGTTCAAAACCTACTAATCAATCATCCTAGAACGGATGATTAATTTTCGAAGCAGATTCGGATTTGTGTTCTCGTTGTGGTTATCACCTAAGGATAGGTGACGGTATTGTTTTAAAATCTAAACACAAGTAAACTTGTGTTAGGGTCCTAAAGTTATAGTCTAGGTCAAAGCATTACTAATAACCTAATTCCCTATAACCATTGGCTCTGATACCAACTTTCTTCTGTCACACCCCGACCACGTAGGACAACAAACCGTGGCGGAAACGTCGGGGAGTGCTGTAACAGAAGCTATTGTTTCACAACCATGGATACAAAAAGTGTTTCGTTTTATTGATATAATTAAACATTACATTGTTTTAACACATAGAACAACAAGTTTCATATCGACTATCATAGTTTTAAAGTCACTAAGGCCTCGTCCAGATCCTATGTGACGCATGCATCCTAGAAAATCACATCATTCAACCACACCTGAAACATATGTAAAAACAAAGTCAGCAAAGAAATTGCTGGCGAGTACATAGGTTTTATAAGGGTATTGGAATCATGGCTCGTTTATATGGTGCAATACTTTATTAGACTACAAAAGTCAAAATACAAACCTCGTTTTGAAAAGTGTATTGCAACATAGTTAACCAACTCAAATCAAGTTGATTACAGTTTATAAAATCTCGTAGCCATGATTCTTAACCCAAAAACATTTTGTTTTAGAAAAACATCTTGTAAAACATCTAGTAAAAACTCGTTAATCAAACATCGTTGTGTGACATTGTTTTAAAAATCGTTTACCCAAGTGAACTAAATAACGCCACGGTATGTAATATGTTGAAAACACTTATATATAGGAAGTACCCGCGGCGTATCCACCATGCTTTCAACATATTACACCCGTCTCATTATCTAAACACTAACCAAAAACCAATTGTTTACCCAAATCGTTTAACTCGTTAAAATCGTTTCAAATTCGTTAACTCGTTTAAAATCGTTTAAGTCATCCTCGTTTTAATTTGTGAAAAACTATATATGGTCGTCTCGCTAACAACATTCAAACCTTCGTGACTCGATCACCTCGCTTCTCGCTTCTCGAGTTAACAAACCACCAAAGGGTAAGTTAACAAACATCAGATTCAGTCGTTACCCACAACCCCCACACATAACCATGGGTGCAGTAAAATAACGGGATTTGTCAGATCCTATGGTACCATAACCTAATAGTGGTCGGCTTGATCAATGCTAACGAATGTCATTCGTTATGTAACTACAACCAACAAGTTCGTTCACTTTATCGAAATCTTTCTTAGTTTAGTAAAAATCGTTTTAATCATTTTTGAAATCATCGTTTAAACTTTGAAAACATTACGTACATATGAATCACCCCAAAACAATTGAAAACAGTAAAATAGGGGAACTATGTACTCACATGAAGTGCAAAGTATCCTCAATCAATATAACTTCAAACAACCTCAAGCAAACCAAAGGAATCAAGTAGCACCTAGTAATCGAACCACTAGTCAAACAATAGACGCCTAAATCGGACGATCGGACAGGATGAGGTCTTGTAAACCAAATGAGTGTTGGAACTCATGTGATATGGTTAAACAAAGCCTACATCCTAAATCGGAACCTAACCTAAGTGCTTTCGACCCATCGTGACCCATTAAGGTAGCTTACGCTACTTTAACGCGTCGTGCACGCAAAAGCGCGTTCGAGACGTCTAACTAGTCCTATGACAAGTATTATATGCCCGTACATGTTTAATTATGTTACATAATTAGTTACGTGTCAAAAGTTTAGGTTACATATGCTTAATTACCAATTATGTATGAAAAGGGTATTTTGGTAATTTACCAAAGGCATATAACTACCTATCATGCGACTAATTAAACCTAAGTGACCATAAGGTATAACCTCGAAAGGTTATTCCCTATGCTACTATGGTCACTAAACATGTGTCACACCCCTAATTTTCCACGTGTCACCGGTGGGCCCGGTGGGGGATTAACGTAACGTTGTTGATATCGTCATAGTCAAACAACACAAATTATAATGCACAGCGGAAGCAAAGATAGATTCATTTCAACTTAAATTATTGTAATATTCGAGTATCACAAAATGTCGAAATAGAATCCACAGGCAGAATCAAAATAAAAAGGAAACTTCATTTCAACAGACTTCATGCATCCTAAGCTTGCGAGACTTCTATGGATGCTTAAGGAGTGACCAGCCTATTACGCGTAGTACCTGCACTTAGTCTTTTTGGAAAATACGTCAGTTTACACTGGTAAATACAATTCAACTGACTCATTTTGAAAATGTTTAAAATTTATTTAAATGCTCGTGGCATAAAACTTTTTATAACTTGGGATAATTATTTGCTTAATAATCTTGTAAAAGAATTACATGTTTGTTCTGCGTTTAGTAGCCCGGGTCGTGCCGGGTTAAAGATTAATAGACACACCACTTAATATAATTCCGCCGCGAGACTCCTCTCGTACCGACGATTATACATGTTGTACAACACTACGGGTGTACGCCTACACCCGAGTGCTAAGGTTGTGGCCATTCTTTGAATGATGCCAAGGATATTCGGGACATGGTCATTAAGCCCCCAAAGGCGTTAAACAAACAAAACAACATTTTCAAACGGGTTAATTTGACTGCGCATAACCAAGACCGGTTAAGGTTAATTCTCCGACCAAGCGGTATTTTATATACCGTACCCCAAGACCGTATAGGGAAAATAAGTTAAACGTATTTACCTGAGCAAAGTATAAACCAAATATAACGAGTGCAAGTAGCTTTTACTGGGCTCCTAGATCTGGAAATTAAGGTTTTAATAACCTATTAGAATCCTAACGGGTCTTAAGCTTAGGCCGGCTAGTTTTATATAAAGATTACGGTTTTAAACGCACAATAAGGCGAAGACCGTTTTAGAATGTGGTTTTGACCCAACAAGCTTGCACACTTGTTTTATATAGGTAATATAATCACATTCTGAATTTTGAGACCGAAAAGATATGATTTGACCCGTTTCGGCTAAAATGGCCAAACTAGCCACATAAGCCGATCCGAACGCGTATAGTGCGTAACGAGTAACCATAAGAGTCAAATACAAGTTTCTGAAGTTATTATGCTTAAAATATGTTGTGATTTCAGAATGATACCTTCCATTATGCCCCAAATGATTTTAAACCAAAACTATGCCTCATAAGGGCGTTTTGGTCATTTTATAAGGTGTAACAAGGGTTAAAAAGATAACCTGAGTTACAGGTCTGATTAAATTAGTAAATATACTTAATTTAATAAGTTATAACAGTAGGGTATCAAATTTATGTGAAATTTATTATCTTTAACCTTACAATGCACCGTAGGGGCATTTTGGTAATTTCACAAGTGCCTAAAAGGTCAATTCTGGAAATTCTGAGTTCAAAACATTTGTCTACTGTTTAAAATAAAAAAAATTTACTAATTACATCAGTAGGTTTAATCCCTTAGGCTTAATAAGGTTCTAATGTACCCTTATGCGTTAAAAATGCCTAAAAAGGCGATTTGGAGCCATTTCCGGGTTTTCTGTAAAAAGCTGATATTTTTAATATTTCAGAAGGCTCAAAATAATTTATTTATCATAATAAATCAGTAGAAATTGGTTTGAGGTCAAAAGGATTTGTAAAACTCAATTTATGGCTAAAAAGGGTAAAACTGGCATAAACCGAATAAAGCTTAGAATACTAAGTTATGCTCATCCTAAAAATAAATAAAAATCTTCAAAATTCCCAAAATATTATTTTATAACCGTGGGTAAAAAGTTTGGTATAAAAATTTGGGTTTTGATAGGCTATACATAATTTACGCCATTTAATTAGTAAAGAAACTCTTAATTACGCTATTGAGCATAACTCTTAATCTAGACCTCAAACTGACTTCAAATTTTAGGTGCAAGTTTATAAATCAGTAGTTAAGGTGCCTACCCTTTTATATTCTTAAAAATCACATTTTAAGGTCAAATGGGCATAATGGTCAACATATAAGCGATTAACGGAAACATGCATGTGAATAGGATATCTAATGAACCAAGTTGTATAATCTCAGAGAGTTATACTAACATGTAAATAGGTTCAAAAGAAGCTCTAAGGCAATCCTAATCTTGGCTTAATCGGGTCAGAACTGAAAGTCAAAACAGAAGTCAAACTTTGCGACTTTCGGTTCCAAACCGAGCCTAAACTGAAAATTGTCGAGTTGAACATGTTGGAACATGTTCTTACTTTAATTACCAAGTTATTTTAATGATCAAACAGATTGCATGTAACCTACATTGCTAATTATGCATTAATTCGCAAATAGCCATTTCTGTTGACTTTTTATAATGTACTTTGACTCGACAATTAGCATAGTTAGAGTGGGATTCTGGAATTACCCTTTTAAGGGTTTGTTACCCACATAATTACCTACTTAAAGGTATTTTTAATTTGGGATATTAGTGAGTAATTATGGACTAATCCCGAAGTCAAACCTTAATTACGATGGTTTGACTTTTAGCTAATTAACTAAGCTAAAAGTAATTAGAGGGGATTAAGGACACTTACAAGAGTCCTAAGAATGCTTATGAGGCCTAAGAAAGATTTGTTGTAGTCCAGGAGCTCCAGAGAATTCTTGAACCAAAGTTGCAAATGAGCATACCAAGTGTTCACAACATCAAGTTCTTATATAGTGAACCTTGAGGTCCAAGATGATGCCAAGATAGTCTAGAGTGGTTACAAGATCACCCCAGGTGTCTCTATGATGCTATAAACTGCCTAGCAAGTCCCTGTTTCGAAAATCATTCATTTAAGTCGGTTTAACAGGTTGAACAGGCAGCTGTCCATTTCCTGCTGCCAGCGACTGCCTTACGGACCGTAAGCCTAAGGCCTTGCGGTCCGTAAGCATCTCTTGCGGACCGTATGCTGAAACAGTTACGGTCCGTAACCGACCCTTGCTGAAATCGCCCAGGTACCCTCCTTACGGACCGTAAGACTAGGGCCTTGCGGTCCGTAACCGTTGGTCAGAAACAAAATTTTCACAAACTTCAAGTCTTGACCATGCAATCTCGTGGATTCCGAACTTCATGCTACTTTCTCAGTTGTGGGACCTATTGGCTCAGCCATTGCATGCTTGTATGTCCCTTACATGTTTCTACAACTTTGGCATCTTGTAATTTCTTAAAGTGACGGACATTTCCAAGGATTTAAATCTTGGATTATCACAAGAGTTGGTTATGCTAGTTAACCATTATTAATTTTCTTTTTCACAAGAATTCTATTCAGCATTTTAGTAGCAACATTCCCAATAATCCAAATTCCATATAAAAGACGGACTTTAGAAACGACCGGTTAGTATATATATATAAGATGTTTGTCAAACGATTTAAGGATCTTGGGATTTATAAATTTGGGTCGCTCAGAGGTATTTTAATAACATGTCGCCCTTGGGGTCATTCAGAGGTATTTTAATAACATGACGTCATTTTTAAATCCTACCATACATCTTTTTATTTGATCCGGTTTTTCCTGACACGTCTGTCTCTCATGACACGTGTCTTTATTTTATTGGACAGGAATTTCCGAGGTGTTACATCCTCACCCCCTTAAAAGAAATCTCGACCTCGAGATTTAAGGAAACAAATGAGGGTATTTTTCTTTCATCGTGGACTCTAACTCCCACGTATATTCAGGACCTCTGCGGGCGTCGCACTTTACCTTGACAATAGGTACAAGCTTTCTTCGAAGCTTCTTCACCTGTCGATCCTCAATTGTCACAGGTTTTTCCACAAATTTTAAGCTCTCGTCTATATGTACATCCATGTGTGGTATGACTAACGACTCGTCAGCTAGACATTTCTTCAGATTGCAGACGTGAAATACAATTATGAATACCATCGAGCTCCTCAGGTAAGTTTAACTTGTAAGCCACCGACCCTACACATTCGATGATCTCGAATGGTCCTATGTACCTTGGGCTTAACTTACCTTTCTTGCCAAATCGCATCACCCCTTTCCACGGTGATACTTTGAGCAAAACTTTATCGCCAACCTCAAACTTGAGAGGCTTTCGCCTTTCATCCGCATAGCTCTTTTGCCTGTCTCGAGCAGCTTTCAGTGTCACACCCCCAAAATCCACTTGCGGATTGTCACCGCTTGGGAGCGTGACTGACCAGGATCAAGCCACCAATCATATTGAACATGTAGTTAAATAGTAAAAGTTATCCATCAATACAAAAGGTGTTTATCAAAACCAACATAAGTAAATGTAGCGGAAGCATTAATGTAAAACCCAACATAAGTATTAATGTTTAATAAGTAGTCACGATCCATTTGCCCACAACGACTCGCCCCTCCTTGTGCAAGCTCCAAAAGTACCTAAGGTCCTGCAAGGCATGCAGCAGAGAGTCAACAACTAGTTGAGCGAGTTCACAGTAAGTAAAAGCATAACAGTAAGTTCGTATGTAACATGTGGCTCTACTGGGCCGTTAGTACGTTCTATTGACTAGGCTATTCATAACCATAAGTGTTCTTCACAATCCGAGAACAGTAGTAGGTATAAGTTCACGCAGGTCTTACGTGAGTATCCTTCACATCCGAGGATAGTAATGAGTATAAGTATCCTTCACAACCGAGGATAGTGATCAGTATAAGTATCCTTCACAACCGAGGATAGTGATCAGTCTGAGTATCCTTCACAACCGAGGATAGTAATATGTATATGTATCCTTCACAACCGAGGATGGTAATATGTATAAGTATCCTTCACAACCAAGGATAGTAATATGGTAGTCTAGTCATAGTGTCAGTACGAATCTATTCAACCTTATTCCTTTTAAACCATTCCCAAGCCCCGGGAATCCCATGCCTTAGTAAGGGTATGAACTCACCTTGGGTTGCTCGGCAGATACACAAAAAGGTTCTTGAACTAAAGTGGTCAACCACGTCCTAACAGGGTTACCATACAAGTCAGGCTTTGACTCAAATGATACACGTATAAATCATACAAGTTAACACGTTACTAACACGTATTGATCATGGCAACCACGTAACATTCATAACATAACAGTCTCAACTTGTGCGACTCGGATGGTTGGGCCATCAAGCTTGTGCGAGCCCAACCACCTTGTGCGACATGAACGTCTAAGCCCAACAATATCCCGGCCCAACGTGTAAGTGACAAGTCTAACATATCCGGCCCAAACAAAAACAAGAAGCCCAAAGACAAACAAGCATAAACACGGCCCAATCGAAATGCCTAAGCCTTGTGTGTTTCGTTTGGGTTGTGCGATCTGACTAGCCCAATAATTAAACATACGGCCCAAAAACAAACAACAAACATCTTGTGCGATTCAGAGGTCCTTGTGCGACTGGGGACCTCTTGTGCGGTCTGATCCTCTTGTGCGACCAGGTCAGTTTGTGCGACTGGTCTACTTGTACGAGTGGACATCTTGTGCGAACAAGATGCCTTGTGCGATCGGTTAAAAATCCGGAAATTATGCATATTAGTTACAATTATCCAAGTTTCCAAGTTTACCAAACTAATTAACAAAATCAATCAACACCATTCTAACAAATCTGATAACACAAAATCGATCAAACATGCATAATTCCAATGTTTTCTCAAGAACCCTAACCGAATCAAACATGAACACAACTTATAAACATTTAATCGAGTTAAACCTGATCATCTATCCGAGTTCTATTATATCACAGCCGGTTGATTCAAGCATCATGTGATTAACCACCCATAACAGCCGATTAATCCATATCACAGCCGATTACCATGTGTTCGGTTCTAATACTAGATCATGCATTCCAAATCGTATAAACATTATCGAACATGCAAGTCAAGTGTACATGGGATCTGATTATCAAGAACACTATCATTCAACATAAACAATCATATTAGTCAGGAATCCTAGATCATCATGCAAGGCTATTATAACAAAACATCATCAACGAATAATCAAACACTAACCGTAAGATAGAGGGTGATCCGATCAACAAACGAGAAGTCTTCGAGGTGCTAGAACCGGCTGCCGTGAGTTCGTCAGGGCGAGAGAGAAAGAACTAGGGTTTCTTTGTGTGTGAATGTGTTGCAAAACAAGTGAGGAGTATACTCTAACCCCTAATGTTATTCGTATGGGTGTAGTGGGCCGAATCCCCTTAATGGGTTGTCTATGTTTCCGAATACAAGAGGTGCGGCCCAAGGTGGGCTTGTGCGGTTGATTAGGTGTTGTGCGTTCGGTTCTTGTAACATTCACATAACATACATACATACATTTACACCAAGCACGTATCAAATATATCATTCATTAAGTCAATCATATAGCTTCAAATAAGCACGTAACGTTACAAGATAGGTCTAAGGTACGAGTTGTCACATTATCCCCAACTAAAAGGAAATTTCGTCCCGAAATTTGGTATGCACTCACTGAGGAAGCTAGGTAAGTTACATTGTTCACTGGTTTTCCTGGGGTGTCACATCCTTCCCCCGTTGATCTGGAATTTCGTCCCGAAATTCCGCAGTAGTAGCTTCAGCCTCAGTAGTGGTTGCATTGGTTCCGAATAACTGGGGGTACTTTTCTGTCATCTGGTCTTCGCGTTCCCAGGTGTACTCTGGGCCACGACGGGAGTTCCAACGAACTCGAACAAGAGGGATTCTCTTGTGTTTGAGGACCTTCACATCCCGGTCCGCAATTTCTACAGGTTCCTCGACGAACTGCAACCGCTCGTCGATAGTGAGTTCTTTCAATGGAATTATTAGGGTCTCATCTGACAAGCATTTCTTCAGATTCGACACGTGGAAAACATTGTGAACTGCCCCGAGTTCAGCTGGTAGGTTTAGCTTGTAGGCCACTTTGCCTATTTTCTCTATGATCTCGAATGGTCCGACATACCGCGGATTGAGTTTGCCCCGTTTGCCAAAACGAACTACACCCTTCCAGGGTGAGACTTTAAGTAAAACCCGGTCCCCGACCTGAACTTCCAAAGGCTTTCTACGCTTGTCCGCGTAGGCTTTCTGACGGTCGCGTGCTGCCGCCATGCGTTGTCGTATTTGTGCAATCTTTTCTGTGGCGTCCACTACAATCTCTGGACCCGTAATCTGACTATCCCCCACCTCTGCCCAACAGAGAGGTGACCGGCATTTACGTCCGTACAATGCCTCGAATGGAGCGGCTTGTATGCTGGTGTGATAACTGTTATTATATGAGAACTCCACCAAAGGGAGGTGCTTTTCCCAGCCGTTGCCGAAATCAATAACGCATGCCCTAAGCATGTCTTCAAGTGTTTGAATCGTTCGCTCAGACTGCCCATCCGTCTGAGGATGATATGCTGTGCTCATGTCTAATCGCGAGCCAAAAGATTTATGCATCGCTTGCCATAGCTCTGACGTGAATCGTGCATCCCGATCCGAAATGATGGAGGTGGGCACCCCGTGCCTCGAAACAACTTCTTTGAGATAGATGTCTGCGAGAGTGGAGAACTTATCCGTTTCCTTTATAGCTAGGAAGTGTGCAGACTTGGTGAGTCGATCCACGATCACCCATATGGTATCATTCCCACGCTGAGATCTAGGTAGGCCTGTAACGAAATCCATGGAAATTTCTTCCCATTTCCATTGCGGTATCGTGGGTTGCTGAAGTAGGCCCGCTGGTTTCTGGTAGTCAACCTTGACTCTCGCACAGGTCAAGCACTTGCTGACATAGGTAGCGATGTGGGCCTTCATGCTAGGCCACCAATAAGTAGTTCTAATGTCGTGGTACATTTTATCCGATCCTGGATGTGCCGAATAGCGAGACTTGTGAGCTTCATCCATTACCAGCTCGCGTAGACCGCCATAAAGTGGGACCCAAATACGCCCCGTTACATAGTAGGCGCCGTCTGCCTTCTGTTCTAACCGCTGTCGTGAGCCGCGTAGGGCTTCAGCCCTGACGTTTTCGGGTTTTAATGCTTCTGCCTGTGCATCTCGTATCTGCGCAGAAAGACTGGACTGTATAGTGAGCTGCAAGGCTCGTACGCATCTAGGTAGAGTGTCCTTTCGACTGAGCGCGTCAGCCACAACATTGGCCTTGCCTGGATGGTACTTGATGGCGCATTCATAATCGTTCAGTAGTTCGACCCATCGTCGTTGACGCATGTTCAAATCCCTTTTGCTTAAGGATATGCTCGAGACTCCTGTGATCGGTATAAATCGTGCACCTGGTACCGTACAGGTAGTGTCGCCATATCTTAAGCGTGAACACAACAGCTCCCAGCTCTAAATCGTGCGTCGTGTAGTTCCGTTCGTGAACCTTGAGTTGACGAGAAGCGTAGGCAATAACCTTATCCCGCTGCATCAATACACACCCAAGACCCTGGATGGATGCATCACAATATACTACGAAATCGTCTGTGCCCTCTGGCAAAGAGAGGATAGGTGCACTACAAAGTCTATCCTTCAAGTGCTGGAAAGCAGTCTCCTGGGGCTCTCCCCAGCGATAGGTGACACCCTTCTGTGTCAGTAGCGTAAGCGGCTGAGCAATCTTTGAAAAGTCTTTAATAAACCGTCGGTAGTAACCTGCCAAACCTAAGAATTGGCGTATTTCCGTTGGCGTACGTGGTGCAGGCCAGTTCCTGATCGAGTCTACCTTGGATGGATCGACATGGATCCCATCCTTGTTCACTACGTGGCCTAAGAAGTGGACTTCACGAAGCCAGAAGTCGCATTTCGAAAACTTAGCGTACAGCTGTTCCTTCCGTAGGAGTTCCAAAATAAGGCGTAGGTGCTGCTCGTGTTCCTCCTGACTCTTGGAGTAGATCAGAATGTCGTCGGTGAAGACAATGACGAACTTGTCAAGATAGGGTTTGCACACCCAGTTCATAAGGTCCATAAATACGGCAGGCGCGTTCGTTAACCCGAACGGCATGACAAGAAACTCGTAGTGGCCGTAGCGAGTTCTGAATGCAGTTTTGGTGACGTCCTCATCCCGGACTCTCAGCTGATGATATCCAGACCTCAAGTCTATCTTGGAGTAGTAGCACGACCCTTGTAACTGGTCAAATAAGTCGTCTATACGTGGAAGAGGGTAACGGTTCTTCACCGTCACCTTGTTGAGTTCCCGGTAGTCTATGCACATCCTGAAGGTACCGTCCTTCTTTTTCACAAATAATACTGGAGCTCCCCAGGCGAAGAACTAGGACGAATAAAGCCCTTTTCCAAGAGCTCTTGTAGCTGCTTTGACAGTTCTTCCAGTTCAGTTGGTGTGAAACGATACGGTGCGCGAGCTATAGGTGCTGTCCTGAACTATAGGAATGAGGTCGATAGGAAGTGTCTGACCAGCGAGGATAAGATTACAACCCTGAACTATGTGTGGCCTCTAGACTTTTACCATTAGCTAATACTACGACAGGTTTGGTGTTCAAGGTAGTTGGCGCACATTTTAACATCTGACTAACTTTCAAGGACATATAATTGGTATCCACACCCGAATCAAACAAGACAGTAACATAAAAGTCGTCGAGAAGAAGCTTACCCATTATTATGATAAGATCGTTCCTTGCGTCACCCTGACCAATCATGTACACGCGGCCCCGGCGTCATGGTTTCCATTGCTTCCCCCGACGCTATCCACGTTGTCGTCCGTGTTTCCATGGTCGTGGTTATGAGTCTGGTCCTGGTTTAATTGAGGGCAATCGCGTTTAAAATGACCTTCAGCCCCACACTGGAAACATCCCCCGTTTCCACGCTGTGGCTGCTGCTGTGTGTTCTGTGGAGCTGGTAGTTGCAGTTGCTGGTTCTGTGAAGATTGAGGCGGTCGTTGTTGTTCTTGAGTTACAGGACGTGAGTTTCGACAATCCTTAGCTTCATGACCAATCTTGAGACATCTCTGACATCGTTCCTTGCGACACCGTCCACTGTGGTGTCTGTTGCACCTGTTACATAGTGGGTGAATTCCCCGATATCCTCCCTGCCCCTGGTTGTCTGAAGAGTGCTGACTGGGACTCTGATAACTGTCAGTCTTTCGCTGCTGAACCTGTGACTGAACTGAAGCTGATCCCTTGCTGAAATCCCCATCCCATTTTCTTTTGTTGTCACTAGAAGTAGCAGAAGTAGTGACAGCAGTAGTGGTAGCACTGATGCGTTTTGGCAGCTTGTTCTGATCCACTGCCTGATCTGTGAGACGATGAGCAAGACGAGTGACTTGCTGGATAGTACCAAGGTTGACTGCGGTCAAATGACTTTGAATTTCGGGCACCAGACCCCTGAGATACAGTTCGATGCGTTTGGTGGGAGGGTCTACCATAGTAGGACAAAATGTGGCTAATTCATTCGATCTCTTCGTATAAGCTTCAATTTCAGACCCCACCATCTGTAGGTTGAGGAACTCTACCTCTAGTTTGTGGATGTCTTCTCGACTGCAAAACTCTTCCTTAATTAGGTCCTTGAACTCGTTCCAGGGAGTGGCATTAGCAGCCGCCAGTCCTAACATTTGAACCTGTGCGTCCCACCAAGTTAATGCAGCACCTTCGAGTGTTCCAGTAGCAAACTTTACTCTACGTGACTCAGGGCAATCATGCACCTCGAAGTCAGTTTCGAGCCTCTCGAACCAGTGGAGGAGTCCAACCGCTCCCTCCGTGCCGCTGAAGGTACTTGGACGACAGTCCATGAAATTCTTGAAAGTGCAGACTGGTTGCTGTGCTGGTTGACCTATTATGTACGAATAGGACAAGGTTTAAACACGAGAGCTAGCTTAAGAGTGTAGGATCTAAAGATCCTAGTGTGTGCTATAACCACAGGATATACCTCCTGCTTGTGCGGCTGCAAGTGCCACAGCAACTTGAGCTTGAACGAGAGCCTCTAGCTGGGCTTGAGTCATGTTAATTCGTCCAGACATGATCTTCATTGTAAGAGTAGCGTAAGTAAGAATAGATCGCGAGTAGGGCGATGACAGAAAAGCGTAAGCACGTAGGTATTCTCATGTAATAATGTCATGTGTATCTAAGTGTACTACGAGCAAAGTTCTATACGTTTCTAGCAAGCAGGTAATAAACATAAACCTTACTACCTAGGATGTCGAGTCTTGCACGTGGAGCGAAGCGTCGTTGTGGATCGTTGAGAGCACTGTTCTGGTTATAGTCTGGTTTTAATAAAACGTTTCCCATATTAAAACCGAGTTCTCTATAACCAATGGCTCTGATACCAATCTGTCACACCCCCAAAATCCACTTGCGGAGTATCACCGCTTGGGAGCGTGACTGACCAGGATCAAGCCACCAATCATATTGAACATGTAGTTAAATAGTAAAAGTTATCCATCAATACAAAAGGTGTTTATCAAAGCCAACATAAGTAAATGTAGCGGAAGCATTAATGTAAAACCCAACATAAATATTAATGTTTAATAAGTAGTCACGATCCATTTGCCCACAACGACTCGCCCCTCCTTGTGCAAGCTCCAAAAGTACCTAAGGTCCTGCAAGGCATGCAACAGAGAGTCAACAACTAGTTGAGCGAGTTCACAGTAAGTAAAAGCATAACAGTAAGTTCGTATGTAACATGTGGCTCTACTGGGCCTTTAGTACGTTCTATTGACTAGGCTATTCATAACCATAAGTGTTCTTCACAATCCGAGAACAGTAGTAGGTATAAGTTCACGCAGGTCTTACATGAGTATCCTTCACATCCGAGGATAGTAATGAGTATAAGTATCCTTCACAACCGAGGATAGTGATCAGTATAAGTATCCTTCACAACCGGGGATAGTGATCAGTCTGAGTATCCTTCACAACCGAGGATAGTAATATGTATAAGTATCCTTCACAACCGAGGATGGTAATATGTATAAGTATCCTTCACAACCGAGGATAGTAATATGGTAGTCTAGTCATAGTGTCAGTACGAATCTATTCAACCTTATTCCTTTTAAACCATTCCCAAGCCCCGGGAATCCCATGCCTTAGTAAGGGTGTGAACTCACCTTGGGTTGCTCGGCAGATACACAAAAAGGTTCCATAACTAAAGTGGTCAACCACGTCCTAACAGGGTTACCATACAAGTCAGGCTTTGACTCAAATGATACACGTATAAATCATACAAGTTAACACGTTACTAACACGTATTGATCATGGCAACCACGTAACATTCATAACATAACAGTCTCAACTTGTGCGACTCGGATGGTTGGGCCATCAAGCTTGTGCGAGCCCAACCACCTTGTGCGACATGAACGTCTAAGCCCAACAATATCCCGGCCCAACGTGTAAGTGACAAGTCTAACATATCCGGCCCAAACAAAAACAAGAAGCCCAAAGACAAACAAGCATAAACACGGCCCAATCGAAATGCCTAAGCCTTGTGTGTTTCGTTTGGGTTGTGCGATCTGACTAGCCCAATAATTAAACATACGGCCCAAAAACAAACAACAAACATCTTGTGCGATTCAGAGGTCCTTGTGCGACTGGGGACCTCTTGTGCGGTCTGATCCTCTTGTGCGACCAGGTCAGTTTGTGCGACTGGTCTACTTGTACGAGTGGACATCTTGTGCGAACAAGATGCCTTGTGCGATCGGTTAAAAATCCGGAAATTATGCATATTAGTTACAATTATCCAAGTTTCCAAGTTTACCAAACTAATTAACAAAATCAATCAACACCATTCTAACAAATCTGATAACACAAAATCGATCAAACATGCATAATTCCAATGTTTTCTCAAGAACCCTAACCGAATCAAACATGAACACAACTTATAAACATTTAATCGAGTTAAACCTGATCATCTATCCGAGTTCTATTATATCACAGCCGGTTGATTCAAGCATCATGTGATTAACCACCCATAACAGCCGATTAATCCATATCACAGCCGATTACCATGTGTTCGGTTCTAATACTAGATCATGCATTCCAAATCGTATAAACATTATCGAACATGCAAGTCAAGTGTACATGGGATCCGATTATCAAGAACACTATCATTCAACATAAACAATCATATTAATCAGGAATCCTAGATCATCATGCAAGGCTATTATAACAAAACATCATCAACGAATAATCAAACACTAACCGTAAGATAGAGGGTGATCCGATCAACAAACGAGAAGTCTTCGAGGTGCTAGAACCGGCTGCCGTGAGTTCGTGAGGGCGAGAGAGAAAGAACTAGGGTTTCTTTGTGTGTGAATGTGTTGCAAAACAAGTGAGGAGTATACTCTAACCCCTAATGTTATTCGTATGGGTGTAGTGGGCCGAATCCCCTTAATGGGTTGTCTATGTTTCCGAATACAAGAGGTGCGGCCCAAGGTGGGCTTGTGCGGTTGATTAGGTGTTGTGCGTTCAGTTCTTGTAACATTCACATAACATACATACATACATTTACACCAAGCATGTATCAAATATATCATTCATTAAGTCAATCATATAGCTTCAAATAAGCACGTAACGTCACAAGATAGGTCTAAGGTACGAGTTGTCACATTCAGGCGGTTGCGAATTTGGACAATCTTGTCCGTTGTCTCGAAGACCAAGTCAGGGCCTGACAATTGCGTATCTCCCACTTCTGCCCAGCAAATGGGCGTTCTGCACTTTCTACCATATAGTGCCTCAAAAGGCGCAGCCTTAATGCTAGTATGGTAGCTATTATTGTAGGAGAACTCAACCAACGGCAAATGCCTGTCCCAACTACCTCCTAGATCAATTACACATGCACGCAGCATGTCTTCCAACGTCTGAATAGTACGCTCACTCTGCCCATCCGTCTGAGGATGGTAAGCCGTACTGAAATTCAATTGAGTGCCCAGAGACTGTTGGAAACTCTTCCAGAAGTAGGATGTGTATCTAGTATCCCGATCCGAGATAATAGATACTGGCACACCGTGCAAGGCCACAATCTTATCCACGTACAACTGGGCTAGCATGTCAGAGCTGAAGGTCTCTTTAATGGGCAGGAAATGTGCTGACTTAGTCAGTCTATCAACTATGACCCATATAGTATCATTTCCCTTCGGCGTCTTAGGTAATTTGGTGATGAAGTCCATCGTCACCATTTCCCATTTCCATGTGGGAATTTTAGGCTGTTGCAGTAAGCCTGACGGCTTCTGATGTTCAGCTTTGATTTTAGCACACGTCAAGCATTTAGCTACATAAGCAGCTATAGACTTTTTCAAGCCTATCCACCAATAATTCGCCTTTAAATCCCGGTACATCTTATCAGCTCCAGGATGGACGGAATACTTGGAACTATGGGCTTCCTTGAGGATAACATCCGGAAATCCTCCATATACAGGAACCCATATTCGTCCATTTAACCGCAACATTCCGTCCTTGTCGTAGGACAACTGTTCTTCAGTTACTCCTAATTTCTCCTCAGGATAGTTAGCTTCCAACATAGCTTCCTTTTGTGCGGCTAACAACCTTTCATTCAAACTACTCTTGATTTCAATGCTCTTGGCATTGATCCTTATCGGCTTCACTCTTTCCTTCCTGCTCAAAGCATCTGCGACTACATTGGCCTTGCCTGGATGGTACCTTATTTCACAATCATAATCGTTCAAGGTTTCCATCCATCGCCGCTGCCTCATGTTCAAATCCTTCTGATTGAACAGGTGTTGAAGGCTCTTATGGTCGGAATAGATTACACACTTCGTCCCATACAAATAATGCCTCCAAAGCTTTAGTGCAAATACAACGGCACCCAATTCCAAGTCATGGGTGGTGTAATTCTTCTCGTGCACCTTTAGTTGACGTGAAGCGTAGGCTATGACCTTGCCCTTTTGCATTAACACACAACCCATTCCGGTGTGTGATGCATCACAATACACCATAAATTCTTCAATACCTTCAGGTAGAGTCAGCACTGGTGCGTTACTTAACTTCTGCTTCAAGATATCAAAAGATTCTTGCTGCTTGGGCCCCCAATTAAACTTAATGTTCTTACGTGTTAACGACGTTAAGGGTGCAGCAATCCTTGAGAAGTTTTCAATAAAACGCCTATAGTATCCAGCCAAACCTAGGAAGATACGAATCTCTGAGGGTGTCTTTGGCTCTTGCCAGTTCATAATAGCTTCTATCTTTGCGGGATCTACTTGAATTCCACGTTCGCTCACAACATGACCAAGGAACTGGACTTCGCGAAGCCAAAATTCACATTTAGAAAACTTGGCATAGAGCTTCTCTTGATGGAGTAGCTTAAGAATGCACCGAAGATGCTTCTCATGGTCAGCTTGGTTCTTGGAGTAGATGAGGATGTCGTCGATGAAGACGATGACAAATTTATCCAGATAAGGCTTGCATACGCGATTCATGAGATCCATGAATGCGGCAGGCGCATTAGTGAGCCCAAAAGGCATCACTAGGAACTCGTAATGACCATAACGAGTCCTAAACGCGGTCTTATGTACATCCTCCTCCTTGACTTTCAATTGATGATAGCCTAACCTGAGATCTATCTTGGAAAAGTAACTCGCTTCCTGAAGCTGGTCAAATAGATCATCGATTCTAGGCAAAGGATATCTGTTCTTGATAGTAACCTTGTTTAGCTCACGGTAATCAATGCATAGACGCATTGATCCATCCTTCTTTTTGACAAATAGAATTGGCGCTCCCCATGGAGATGAACTAGGTCTAATAAAGCCTTTAGCTAGCAATTCCTCTAGCTGTGTCCTTAATTCCTTCATCTCCGTTGGTGCTAATCTATACGGTGCTCTGGCCACTGGTGCAGCTCCGGGGATGATGTCAATCCTGAATTCCACCTGCCTATCTGGCGGCAAACCAGGTAGTTCCTCCGGAAAAACCTCAGGATAGTCAGAAATGACCGGTATGTCTTCGATCCTGGGCTTATTCTCGTCAATGGTTACTCGTGCCATATAAATGACACAACCCCTACTCGTGCACCCGGATGCCTTAAGCATGGCCACACGCTCTGGCATTCCGTGTTAAGTATCTCCCTGTATAGTGAGTGGCTCACCAGATGGGGTCTTGATTACTACCTGCTTCTTATTGCACATTATCTGGGCTTGGTTACGCGATAACCAATCCATTCCTATTACTACATCAAAGCCGGCTAGCTTAAAGGGTAACAAGGACAAAGGAAAAGAGTGGTTCCTAATGGACAGGACACATCCATCTAATACAGTCGAAACTGTTTCTATTGATCCATCAGCTAATTCCACTTCATATTTCATACTTAGGACTTTAACAGGTAATTTCAACAGTTCACAGAACTTATTATCTACAAAGGACCTATCCACCCCAGAGTCAAACAAAACCCTTGCGTAGACATCATTAATGAGAAAAGTACCTTTTATGACGTTATCATCCTGTATAGCCTCCTTTGCATCCATGCGGAAGACCCTTGCATTAGTCTTCTTTCCCTCTTCTGCCTTCTTGGCAAGCTTTGGGCAGTTGGGCCTAATATGTCCTTTCTCATTACAATTGTAGCAGGTGGCATCCTTAAGTTTCTTACAATCTAATGCCTTATGATCCGGGGATTTGCAAATCCCACATAGCTTCTGCTGAGATTGGGACCTAGACTCCTGCCTACATTTCCCGAAATGGTGCTTCTTACAAACCTTGCACCTGGGCTTTTCACCCGACTGTTGATCTCCTTTCTTGGATCCCGACCCTTTCTTGTGGTCGTCATTGTCCTTCCGCTTCTTATCTGAGCGTCGCGAACCATCATCTTCGCGTCTTCGTTTCTCGGCATCTGCGGCCCTCAGTGATCTCTGTCTAACTGCGTTTTTTGTAAGGGACAGAGATAGATCAGCCACTGATCGAAACGTAGTGGGCCGAGAGGCCTTGACGCTTGCTTTAATTTCTGGGGCCAGACCCCCAATGAAACGGGCTATTCTCTTCGGTTCAGGTGTTACAAGATAGGGAACTAGCCTTGACAAGGTATTGAAAGTTGTGAGGTAAGCCTGGCAGTCCAGGTTCTTCATAACCAGAGACAGGAAATCAGACTCTATTCCCTCGACCTCGTGTTGTGGGCAGTAATTCTCCTTGATTAAGGCAACAAATTGTTCCCAAGACATGTTGTATAGAGGTATTTTCCCGGTGGCTTGAATCAACGACTTCCACCATTGCAGGGCATCACCCTTGAAAGATTGCGTCACAAACTTCACAATATCTTTTTCAGCACAGCCACTTATATCCACTACTGTGTCCATCTCATCAAGCCAAGTCATACAGTCCACTGCCCCCTTCTCCCTAGTGAAATCCCGGGGCTTACAGGACACAAAATATTTATACGTGCAACCCTTGGCACGTGGGGCATCATAAAGCACGATCTTCTTGGAATGATTATCATTTTCATTCGAAGAATGTCTATCATCATCCTTCTTAGATTCTTCCTTTTTAGACTTAGGTTAGACAGATGGTGGCTTGCTGTGAGCCTCCGAATGAGTCTTGGATTTGATATGCGGTGTAGACAAGGTCCTACTATGGGTCCCACTGTACTCACTATACTGTCTTTCTAATGCTTTAGTAACCGCATCATCTACCAGCGCTTTCAACTCTGCGCCAGTTAACTGTATCTTTGCATTATCGTGGTTCCCCACCGGACGACTATTTACTTCATCCAACCCCGCCATGTAGCTTCAATTGCTACATATAAACAATAATGGGCAAGGTTTTATTTAATAGCTAATACAGTATTTTATGTATTTTATTAACCATGGTTTTAAATAGCCATTGCAGGTTAATTTATTAATTAAACATTAATTCAGGATCTATATTATAATCCTATATTATAGTTAAGAATTAACATATAATTTAGTCACAAGGACAGTGTTAGCTTATAACCCGGATTCTTACAGAATCAAGGTATTAGGGTTTGAATCACAGTTCATCACCCTATTCTAGACAGTGAGTTGCAGACTCTAACTGTCCCTCAGTCCCTAGGACATTAATTATTACCCGTAGGCACTTCATTCCCAAGGAATGGACATTTACTTACAGGGAATTTCAAATTAACCCAATTTTCAATGATGGCCTATGCGACTTTTACTGTGTCACAATTTGCCCATTATGTTAACATACTTACAGATGTTAACAGAATTTGGAATCTTCTAGACAGGTTCTGCCATCTTGGCCATGTCTGCAACGACACGTGGCTAGGCTTTTACCCCTTAGATTCTCTTTATAACGCAGATCAATCCTAAGTTGAGACATTAATTATGGACCTGAATCTAATTATGGAGATACCATCTTGGCCTTGTCTTAAAATGACACGTGGCTAGGTCTTGTCCCTTTTTAGATTTTGCCATTTATATTAATGGTAGGTCTTCTTTAATTTATGAAATGTTATTTTCATTTTTACCTTTTTATTTCAAGTTTATTCATATACTTATTTATAACAACAATCATGAAAATTTAAATGCAACATTTCACTAAATAAAGATTTAACAATACAATACTTGCCCTAAACCGGACTTCTACAACAACATGCCCACGCAAGGGCGAAATACAACAAATAAAACAACAAACAAACACACACAGGGGTCAACTGAAAGACACGCCCACGCAGGGGCAGAATACTAAAAGATAAGCTCGCGCAGGAGCTGAATACAGAAACATAAAGTCCACGCAGGGACTGATTACAACTAAGCAGACAAATAACAAAGGTCCTTAATGACCCCTCCTCTTAGACTTCCCTTTTAGCAAGTCTGACAGGCCCTTAAAGAAGCCTTGTTGCTCCCTGCGGTCTTCTCGAGCTTCCTGTTCGACTTGATGCAACCTATCAAGAACCTCCTGCTGATGTTCTGGCGGAATCAGTTGTGGCTGCGGCGGCTGGTACATTGGCTGAGGAGGTGGTGGATGCTAGTACCCATAAGTCGGGTAACCAGTGGTCCATGGTCCTCCATATGGTCCTTCAGGGTGAAGAGCGTTGTAGTCCCGAGCTACTTGATATGGATCGACCTCCGCATAGCCGAAGTTGTAATGAGTATGCGCTGGCTGCTCAAAGGGGTTATACGCTACTGAACCAACGTATGCAGGGATTGGGTTGTCAAAACCCAACGGAGGTGCCATAGGCACTGAGTTGATTTCTGGAATGGGGCTTGATGGACCCCCCATTTGTGGTTCTTCCTCTTCCTCCTGAAGTGGCGGATAATGGCTGCCACTTGATGGTTGGGGTGTGCTGATGCGGACACCCCCTCGCACGGACATCTGTGCGTTTGACCTCCTCCGCCTCGGCGGCTCCGGAGGCGGCTGCTGTTCCACTGGTGGTGGTGGTGGCGGAGTGACTGCCACAAAATGAGAATCCTGAGAAGGATCCTGTTGCTGTTGCTGTTGCTGCTGATATGGAGAGGAGTGGTGTGAGGGGGTAAAATACCAGTCGATGTTTCGGAACCTCTCCTCGTAGCTGTCTGGACCGCGATAAGGCGATCCATGAAAAGATGATCCGTCAGAGATCTCTATCGGGTGGTTGGGCATCCCTGTAGCAGGCTCCATAGGGTCAGTATCTTCGTCCATATCGTTTTCCCCAGAGAAGTGGTCTTCCGGTCCAAGTTGTCACACCCTGGCTTTGCGGAAGCGTGGTTAATTTGTGTGACTTCTTAATACCATAGCTTAATCATAACAAAGCTATATGAATTTAAAAAAACCATGCAAGTCATCCATTAAGTTTTTGAAAACATCATACAATACCAGTGTTTTTAACATGCAACCATAACCTTGTTTAGTAACATTACAACTTATAACAAAACATAAACGTGATTTAGGGATTGTGTCTTGTCCAGGTAAGAGACACAACCCTAAACCCTGATGACTTCATGACCAGTGCAGCGGAAAACGTTCCATACCGTGCCAGATCCGTTTAATTTCCTGAAATACATGTGAGTTGAAAAATCAACAATAATGTTGAGCGAGTTCACGTGTAGGTGAGTATGTAAAACATTTGTGAGTATAAAAATAGTAGTGGTATGTAGCAGTGTAAGAGGACTTGTGATCACCAATGGTTTGCAAGGCCACTGACATATGTGAAGTGCAAATAGGGAGACTCAAACCTAGCAGATTTATGCCACGGCAAAGTATGTGGACAAAGTCACCCCACGGTCCGTTTCTAGTTTGGCCGGGGGCTGGGCTCGCTACACCCAGATAGATCTACCGCTCCTGTCCCTCGGTCCCTCCATGAGGACTAATGGCCCCATGTTGTTCCTATCCACTCACATGATCGTATAACACCTCCTTACGTTAAACATACCGTTGTAAAGTACTCGTAAATCATAGTAACATGTATTTCACCCCCGCAGTTAAGTAAACTGAAAACAGTTAGAGAAAAGGGGGACATGAACTCACAGTGAATGCGTATCTCTACCAAGTAATCCGAATATCCGAAGCTGTGCAACGACCTACAGGTGCTAATTCTATTAGACGGATGGCGGTGCCTTAGCTTTATAACTTATATTTTTAGGAGACGGTTAGACAACCGTTTCGTATACATACTTGGTATTTTACTTTCCTTCCCAAGGATGGGGGATTTAAATACATGTGTATTATAATATCTCATTAAGTCCCACTTAATATATTTTTATTTCTCATTCCAAAATATAATTATTTTTCTCAAAAATAATATATTTTCTCTTTACATAATACTTTCCAAAATAATGCGTTGACAACACACGTGTTGGTGAATATTTCCGCGTAATGCGTAAGTTACGTTTTAATGATTGGGTGGTAATAGAAATTACCGTTGTAACTTTTATGCTTGTCGTATAAGCGTTGGTATTATTTTGGGTTTGACAAGTTAGTAAATATTATTTTTTTTTACTCTAAAAATAATATTTATACATTTTAACAAAATAATCATAAACAGTGTTGTGACAAAATATATTTACCGAATATATATTTATCACATTTAGTTTTGTGAAAATCCCACCTCCGATTATTTATAAATAAAGTTGTGGCGAAATATATTTGAAAACATGTCAAAGTAGTCTAACACTTGTAAATAATTCTAAGTGTTATATTTTTAGAAAATTTCGCCAGAGTTTCCCCTGTAACTGGAGGTGGCCACGCTTTCAAGCGTATCATTTTCTTTTACAAAATCACTTCTTTTATTTCAATCAATCAATTTCCAACATAATAAACAAGTTTCAACACTTCGAATTCGTAGACTAGTATGTAAAATCACAATATTACATGAACTTGTAGTTTTTCTAAAACTATTATGTAGATCTCGTTATATTTAGTGGATCTATGTATAAAATAGTTTATTCTTGCAAAAACCCCGTTTTTGGAACAAATCACTCTTTACAACTTCCGACAATTTTTATAAAAATTGTTATTTTGTCGGATCTTTCATTTCACAAGTGTTTATACACTTGTAGACTATAAAAATCACATTTGTTAACCTGTTATACAACTTTTATAAAACATGATTTTCTCAACACCCGGTCCTACGAATATACCACTTGTACATACGTAGATCGGCTCGTTTTAAATACTACTTTTCATGTTAAAACACTTTTACACAAGTTCATGTTTCCCGTGTGGTGGAGTTTCACCTTTTAACCCTTGTACAAAAGAAACAAGTGTATGTCAAGATACGTGATCCTAACAAAGTCGGGTTAAACGATGATGAGAGCCACCACATCATAGATCGGGCTTTAACAATCAACATATTCAAATACTACGACATTTACACGCGTTATGTGCTTTTATCCAACGATTTTCACTTTTTAGAAGACTTTAAAGATTCATGAAGCGGGTTACCGACATTTAACCGATAAAAATCCTTTTAACCACTTTAGACACGACTAAAAACGAGTTTTAAACAATATACCTCTAGCTCGAGGCTAGGGAAGAAACTAGTCGAAAACGTCGTGGATAAAAGCAAATGCACGAGGTCCTTCAACTTCCGTTTGTTCCGAGCTTCGTTGTACGTGATCCTCAAGACGTGTATGCACTTGGAACTTGCAAGACTTGAACCGAAAATGGATGGATGGTGGTGAGGGGGTTCGGCCGAGAGGGAGGAGCAAGGGAGAGAGAGAGTGAGTTTGATTAAGTGTGTGTGTTAGTGTGTGTGAGAGGTGAGCATTTATAGAGAAAATCAAGTTCTTCGTCCATCGGTTTATATCGTCTAGATGTCCGCGTAATCTAATATAAAATATTAAAAGTGTACCACCCAGTTCCATCCTAATGGAACCGGCCCAAGGGGGGTGGGGTCACCCGGTTGGGCCTCGATCGTTCAGTTGCAGTTTAGTTAAGTTAAGTTGGTTAACTTTAAGGTCTAACCCCGTTAGTTGTTTAATGTGTTATATTGCGGGTGTTAGGGTAATCAGGGACCCTAACTGGCTCAGAAAAATACCAATAATAATTCTGGCAATATTTTTATGTTCCGGGTATTGTCCGGTTGTTCGGTTGGATAGGAATCCGTTAAAGTGCTTAAGATATCCTTTAAGCGTCGTAAGTAATAATTTTAGCGACACAATTTATTCAACAAAGTGTCGGGAATAATTCCTTGTATTTTGGCACTTTATTAATTAGCTAGAAGCTAGTGTGTAAATAAAAGTGCTGTGTTTCGTGCTTAAAGTATGTTTTAGGCACATCCAAAACTCTATATCTTATCCCTAGAGACGTAATCATACAACCCTTGTATCCTTACACACACTATGGGTGTAGTAAAATAATTCTGGCTCATTCAGGCCTTTAGAGGCAGTGTATGCCTGATGTTGGCTATATCAGCATGTTCACTGTGTATCCGTTTAGTGCTACTGTGCTTTTTGTGCATCAAGTTTGTCACTAGAGTTCAGTAAATAAATAATGTAGTGACAGGAAAAATCAAAGTATGATGCAGACATGTACATGTATCAACAATCAAGTAGCAGTTTATCAGAAATCTCAATTAAGCACAGTAATTAGGCAACAGTTAATAGCTAATTAAGTCGTACGGATACCTGGTTTTGTGAGGGTTGTCACATTCTCCCCCCGTTAAATAAATTTCGTCCCGAAATTTAAGTTCTGCTTGTAGATGCAGAGTTTTTAGGAAATAAGTGGGGGTATTTCTCTCTCATCCGGTCCTCACGCTCCCAGGTGTATTCAGGACCATGTCTGGCATTCCAGCGAACCTTGACGAGTTTGACACTGCTCCGGCGGGTCCTGTTAACTTTCCAATCTGTGACCTCGACAGGTGCTTCTACGAAGTGGAGCGTGTCGTCAACATGAATCTCGTCGATAGGAATGGCAACGTCAACTTGAGTTGGACTCTTCTTTAAATTGGATACATGAAATGTATCGTGGACACCATTTAATTCAGCAGGTAGGTCCAACTTGTATGCTACGGTTCCAATTCTTTCTAGAATTCTGAAAGGACCAATGTAGCGTGGATTTAACTTCCCACGCTTCCCAAAGCGTGCCACCCCTTTCCAGGGTGATACCTTTAATAACACCATCTCTCCAACTTGAAAATCCACATGTTTTCGGTTTGGATCTGCATAGGCCTTTTGTCTGTGGCGAGCGGCTTCGATGCGTTTAAGAATCTGCGCAATCTTGTCTGTCGTCTCTTGGACGATTTCGGGACCGGCAAGCTGCCTATCACCTGCGTCAGCCCAACATAGTGGTGATCGACACTTGCGTCCGTATAGGGCTTCAAAAGGCGCGACACCAATACTGGTGTGGTAGCTGTTGTTGTATGAGAATTCGATCAAAGGTAAGTGCTTATCCCAGCTACCGCCCAAATCCATAGCACATGCTCTCAGCATGTCTTCCAAAGTCTGTATCGTTCGCTCGCTCTGGCCGTCAGTTTGCGGATGGAACGCAGTGCTCAGATTCAATTGTGAGCCAAAAGCTTCTTGGAAGGATTGCCATATCCTCGACACAAACCTTCCGTCTCTATCAGAGATGATCGAGAGGGGTACTCCATGTCGTGCTACGATCTCTCTTAAGTAAATTTCCGCAAGTTTACTAGTACTGTCTTTCTCCTTGATTGGCAGAAAGTGTGCGGACTTTGTTAGGCGGTCAACAATCACCCAAATCATATCATTGCCTCTTGGCGTTCTTGGCAGTTTTGTAACAAAATCCATTGAGATTTGTTCCCATTTCCACTTGGGAATCTCAGGTTGTTGCAGAAGTCCCGAGGGCTTCTGGTATTCCGCCTTGACCTTAGCGCACGTTAAACATTTGCTCACGTAAATAGCAGCGTCGCCTTTCATCCTAGGCCACCAATAGTAATTTTTGAGATCTTGGTACATCTTATCCGATCCCGGGTGGATAGAGTACCGTGACTTGTGCGCTTCATCGAAAATAACCTCCCTTAATCCACCAAATAGAGGAACCCAAATCCTTTTCTCAAAACATAACGTTCCTTCCTCGTTTGGCACCAATATCTTCTCCATCCCACGGAGATACTCCTTCTCAAGGTTCTCCTCCTTGAGAGCTTCTTTCTGCGCTGCACGAACGCGCGAGGAGAGATCGGTTTGGATTATCATTTCCATAGCCCTAACCCTTAGGGGCTTGATCCTTTCCTTACGACTTAAGGCATCGGCGACTACATTCGCCTTCCCTGGGTGATACTTTATCTCGCAGTCGTAATCGTTCAATAATTCAACCCATCGTCTTTGCCTCATATTCAACTCCTTCTGGTTGAATATATGCTGTAGGCTTTTGTGATCTGTGAAGATTGTGCACTTCGTACCATACAGGTAGTGTCTCCAGATCTTTAGTGCAAAAACCACTGCGCCTAGCTCCAAATCATGAGTGGTATAGTTCTTTTCGTGCACCTTCAGTTGGCGTGATGCGTAAGCGATGACCTTTTGACGTTGCATCAACACACAACCCAATCCCTGACGCGATGCGTCGCAATATACCACAAAATCGTCGGTACCTTCCGGAAGAGCTAAGATTGGCGCGTTACAAAGCTTATCCTTTAACACTTGAAATGCTTCATCCTGTTTGATTCCCCAATCAAACTTCTTATCTTTCTGCGTGAGGAGCGTCAAAGGTTGAGCGATTTTCGAGAAATCCTCGATGAACCTTCGATAGTAGCCAGCCAAACCCAAGAATTGCCGAATCTCGGTTGGCGTTGTAGGCGTTTCCCAATTCTTGATTGCCTCGATCTTGGTGGGATCAACATGAATTCCATCCCCATTAACCACATGTCCAAGAAACTGGACTTCGCGTAGCCAAAACTCGCACTTAGAGAACTTGGCGTACAACTGTTCCTTCTTTAGCAGCTCCAGAATAGCTCTAAGATGTTGCTCGTGCTCAGCCTTCGTCCTTGAGTAAATCAGGATGTCATCGATGAATACGATCACGAACTTATCCAAGTACGGCTTACAAACCCGGTTCATCAAATCCATGAACACTGCAGGTGCGTTTGTCAAACCAAACGGCATAACGAGAAACTCGTAGTGTCCATAACGAGTTCTGAAAGCTGTCTTCGGGATACTCTCCTCCTGTATCCGTAGCTGATGGTATCCAGATCGAAGATCGATCTTTGAATAGAAGCTTGAACCTTGAAGTTGGTCGAATAGATCATCGATTCTTGGCAGGGGATACCTATTCTTGATCGTTAGCTTGTTCAACTCTCTGTAGTCGATACACATGCGGAAACTTCCGTCCTTCTTTTCACAAATAAGACCGGAGCTCCCCAAGGCGAGAAGCTTGGTCGGATAAAACCCTTGTCTAACAACTCTTGAAGTTGCGTCGACAGTTCTTGCATCTCAGGCGGAGCAAGTCTATAAGGTGCCTTAGCCACAGGCGCAGCGCCTGGTACTAAGTCGATGCGAAACTCCACTTGCCTTTGAGGTGGCAAGCCAGGCAAGTCTTCTGGAAAGACTTCTGGGTATTCCCTCACGACAGGGATGTCTTCGATCTTCGGCTCAGCAGCCTTCTTATCCACAATGTGTGCTAGAAAAGCAACACATCCTTTCTTCAGACACTTTCTTGCTTTCAGGCAACTAATCATCCTTAACGGCGTCTCACGCTTCTCCCCATGAACAACAATGGTCTCACCATCGTCTGTCGGGATACGAATAATCTTCTCGTGACAAACTATCTCTGCCTTGTTACTCGATAACCAATCCATCCCTACTACCACGTCGAAGCTTCCCAACTGGACTGGTAGTAGATCTAGAGTAAACTCGCGTTCTCCTAATTCAATCACACAGCCTCTGATCACATCATTGGCTTCTACAAATTTTCCATTAGCCAATTCGATTGCGTAGGGAATGTCTAACTTATTAGCGGCTAACCCAAGTATATTCTTAAATTCTAGTGATATGAAACTATAGTCGGCACCAGTATCAAACAGAACAGATGCATAGCGTTGGTTTACAGGGAACGTACCAGTGACAACGTTGGGATCCTGGCGCGCTTCCTGTGCACCGATCTGGAACACCCTTCCACGGGCTTGGTTCAATCCTGGGCAATCCTTCTTGAAGTGCCCAATGTCACCGCAATGAAAACATCCTAATCTTTTTCCACTTCCCGCACCGTCCCCAACTGGCGGGTTGTTTTGATTGGCAGTTCCGGCTTGATTTGCATTATAGCCTCGATTATTCCCTTGTGGGCGATTTCCCAAACCACCACGATTATCGTTTCTATTCATATATCCTCCCTGGCCTCCTCGGCCTGTACTAGCCCAACATGATTCCTTTGAGTGGCCCGGTTTTCCACAAGATTCACAAACTTTCACGTTACAATTGCCAGTATGGTGGCGTTGGCAGTTGTTGCATTTGGGCTGGGTGCCCTGGTACCCTTTCCCTTTCTTGGTACTACCAGCTGATCTTCCTTTCTTTACTGCCATACTGACGCCTTGTTTGAAGTTTGAAAACTTCCTTTTGTTATCTCCTGAGGACTCAACGTGAGTCTCTGTCTTCTTTGCCTTGACTTCATCAAACTTGTTTAAACGAATTGCCTCCTCAGTGAGAGCCACGCTCAAATCAATGGCTTCCGTAATAGTTGCCGGTCTGGCGGAGGTCACCATGCTAATGATTTGGGGAGCTAATCCCCAAATGAAGCGCTCAATTCGCTTGTATTCAGGCGTGACCATATAAGGAACCACTTGAGATAGGTCATGAAACCTCTGGACGTATTCTGCAACCTTTGGTCCATCCATCTTTAGGTGCCAAAATTCAGTCTCCAACCTTTGAATTTCTGCGCGGGAACAATACTTCTTGCGCATAAGCTCTTTTAATTCGGCCCAAGTCAGGGCGTAGGCGGCAGCTTCGCCTAGTGTTTGCACTTGTAAGTTCCACCAAGATAGGGCTCCGTCTAGAAACAGCCCTGAGATGTAAGTGACCTGCTGGTCGAGCGCACATTTGCTCATGCGGATGGTGGAATCAGTCTTCTCTGCCCAGCGAACGAAAGCAACAGCACCACCTGTGCCGTCGAAGTTGATGGGCTTACAGTCCAAGAATTGTTTGTAGGTGCACCCTGCACATACATCATATCATAGGAACGGCATTAGCATTTGCTAAAGGAATCCATTTATGCCATGGTATGTCTTAATGACTTAGGTTTACCATGAGAAGGATTTTGGTTGCCGTTGATGTTCGAGTTACTTCCGCTTGGTCCTTCTTGCGAGGCAGCATACTGAGCAATGGCGGCAGCAATAACTTGCTGTAGTTCTTCAGGAGTAGTGGGCATCGGCTGCGGTTGACGTCTTGGTGCCATCTTCTAAAGATGCGTACGTCGATTAGGCCAAAGTAAACATACGTATATAGTAATAGTAATAGCATATAACATCTCATGTTATCAATATATCACACACAACATCCCATGTCCCAACATCCCATGTTGCAAATATCATACATACAACATCCCATGTCACAAAACATAAATAAGCAATCAAGTGAATCAGATATGGTGAGAATACAGCGATTGTTATATATATCGAGACCATAAAGTGTAGCAAGTGTGTCAGCACGTCACTGTATCATACAATCACAAATCAAATAGGGGCTACATCACCCCTGTAAAAAACAACATCACATCAGTGTCACATACAACCAGTACATCAACAAATATCAGCAAAAATCTGTATCGTCAGATGGTCTCCAAAAATTTGTGCAGTCACAATCGCGGTCGTCTCACCATCGCCTACCACTACAGTACCAATGAGCCCTATGCGGATGGGGGTGGGGGAGGGGGAAAGTGAGCGAAAAGTAAGCGGCGTAAGTGATACCAGTCCTCCTCCATCGCCTGCTGAGTACGGATCACGGACGCAACCTGCTGCTCCAGGGTCGAAAGTCGGGCAGCAATGTCAGGAGGAAATGATCGAAAAGGCTGAAATGATGAAGATGTCTGACCAAGATATGGACCAAAAGACAACTGAGCTCTCTCGAGCTCCTGGAGTCGCTGTGAATGAGACTCGTGCTGGTGTACAAACGACATCAAAAGATCCTCAATAGTATGGCCCAAATAAAATGGATGATATGGATCAGTGGGTGGCATCGGTGAGGAAGATGACCAAAGTAATGGCGTGCTGGTAAGATCGATAGGTGCAACAGAAGATGGGATAGATGCTATCTGAGGCATGAATGGCATGGTCATCGGTACATGACCGAAAGGGTGGGCTGAAGAGCCCTCTCCAGGCCCCGCTGGAGGAATAAATGATGGGATCTGAAATGAGAAATCAGTATGATGTGTGCCAGTGTGATGTGGGGGAAACGGTGGAACATCCTTGTCCGCCGGTATCTACCCGTGCTGTGCCTCCTCATCTGGAGGATCCATGTGCTCAGCAAAAAGAGCGTGCTCGGGCTCGATGGGTAAAGGATCGATAGGAGCAATAACGGGGTCAACAGGTGCAATAACAGGATCGACAGGATCAATAACAGGATCAGCAGGTATGTCACCAACGGGTAAAGGAACAATGGGATCAGCAGCAACATGATCGCCCTCGATCACAGGAACATCTACAGGGGGATCGGCATCAACAGGCTCAAGAGGAAAATCAGCATGAACAGGGTCATGCTCAGGTAAAGGGTCAAAAGCAGCTGCCTGCTCTGGGGCTATGGCAGGCTCAGGGTCGTCGAATGCCATGTCAAAGTCAAAATCTGGATCAATGGGACCGATAGGATCATCAGGGTCCTCTATATGCTCATCCATAGGAATATACTCGATATCAAGGTCAGGATCAAATCCTGGAGGGAAAACAGGGTCAGAATCCTCGATATCATCATGCTCAAACGCGTAGCTCGGAATGGGGGCAGCTGAAGACGCATGATCAGGGTCTGAGTCGTGAATAAACTGCTGCGCGCTCGCCCCGCGAGATGATACAGATGCCACAGACTCAAAAGAGTCTGGGACTGGTGAGTGAATGGGCGAGTCTCCAGCTGGAACGTCAGCTATCATCAAGAGACCGCCAGCAGGTAGAGGAGCTACGTCAGGATCCTCGTCCTCAAATGGCTCGTCCTCGTAAAGCTCGATGTCGCCGTCGGCATCGGCGTCTGGCATAAGCTCATAAGCTGGGTAAGAAGCAAGAGGAATCGGTGCCGGAATCGCAACAATAGGGAGGTACTCAGCAGGATCGCCATCAATAGGCTCATAGGCACCCTCGGGTAAAGCAAAGGGCAAGGAGTCATCAGTGTGCTCATCGGCGCCGTCAGGTAACGCGAACGGCTGGAAGTCGTCATCGTCGGTGCTAGTATAGTCTGAGGTGTGCACCTCATGCTCCGAAGACATAACATCGTCTGACACTAACGGTAGGGGTCCAGTGGTATCTGATCCACCTGTAGCTGGTGAATCCATGGGTCTGTAACATAACACAGAATAAGCACAAAATCAGTGAATCAAACAGTCACATAAGTTACCAGATAATAACCACATAATCCACCTAGTCCCACTAGCCTCCCAGCCTCCCAGACTGTCCTTCCTAGTCTCACTAGCCAACACTCCTAGTCCCACTAGCCTCCCAGCCTCTCAGACTGTCCTTCCTAGTCCCACTAGCCAACACTCCTAGTCCCACTAGCCAACACTCCTAGTCCCACTAGCCTGAACCTCAGCCTCCCCGACTGAGCCTAGAATAATGAATAAAATGTGCTCAACATTTGTTTGTAAAAAGTTTGTGGATCTGGACTTAAGTGGTATGCAAAAAAATGTTTTCGTGAGAGCCCTAGTGATCATAGTCTAGACTCAAGAAAGAATCCTAGTTCGCTATGATCAGAGCTCTGATACCAAGCTGTCACACCCTGGCTTTGCGGAAGCGTGGTTAATTTGTGTGACTTCTTAATACCATAGCTTAATCATAACAAAGCTATATGAATTTAAAAAAACCATGCAAGTCATCCATTAAGTTTTTGAAAACATCATACAATACCAGTGTTTTTAACATGCAACCATAACCTTGTTTAGTAACATTACAACTTATAACAAAACATAAACGTGATTTAGGGTTGTGTCTTGTCCAGGTAAGAGACACAACCCTAAACCCTGATGACTTCATGACCAGTGCAGCGGAAAACGTTCCATACCGTGCCAGATCCGTTTAATTTCCTGAAATACATGTGAGTTGAAAAATCAACAATAATGTTGAGCGAGTTCACGTGTAGGTGAGTATGTAAAACATTTGTGAGTATAAAAATAGTAGTGGTATGTAGCAGTGTAAGAGGACTTGTGATCACCAATGGTTTGCAAGGCCACTGACATATGTGAAGTGCAAATAGGGAGACTCAAACCTAGCAGATTTATGCCACGGCAAAGTATGTGGACAAAGTCACCCCACGGTCCGTTTCTAGTTTGGCCGGGGGCTGGGCTCGCTACACCCAGATAGATCTACCGCTCCTGTCCCTCGGTCCCTCCATGAGGACTAATGGCCCCATGTTGTTCCTATCCACTCACATGATCGTATAACACCTCCTTACGTTAAACATACCGTTGTAAAGTACTCGTAAATCATAGTAACATGTATTTCACCCCCGCAGTTAAGTAAACTGAAAACAGTTAGAGAAAAGGGGGACATGAACTCACAGTGAATGCGTATCTCTACCAAGTAATCCGAATATCCGAAGCTGTGCAACGACCTACAGGTGCTAATTCTATTAGACGGATGGCCGTGCCTTAGCTTTATAACTTATATTTTTAGGAGACGGTTAGACAACCGTTTCGTATACATACTTGGTATTTTACTTTCCTTCCCAAGGATGGGGGATTTAAATACATGTGTATTATAATATCTCATTAAGTCCCACTTAATATATTTTTATTTCTCATTCCAAAATATAATTATTTTTCTCAAAAATAATATATTTTCTCTTTACATAATACTTTCCAAAATAATGCGTTGACAACACACGTGTTGGTGAATATTTCCGCGTAATGCGTAAGTTACGTTTTAATGATTGGGTGGTAATAGAAATTACCGTTGTAACTTTTATGCTTGTCGTATAAGCGTTGGTATTATTTTGGGTTTGACAAGTTAGTAAATATTATTTTTTTTTACTCTAAAAATAATATTTATACATTTTAACAAAATAATCATAAACAGTGTTGTGACAAAATATATTTACCGAATATATATTTATCACGTTTAGTTTTGTGAAAATCCCACCTCCGATTATTTATAAATAAAGTTGTGGCGAAATATATTTGAAAACATGTCAAAGTAGTCTAACACTTGTAAATAATTCTAAGTGTTATATTTTTAGAAAATTTCGCCAGAGTTTCCCCTGTAACTGGAGGTGGCCACGCTTTCAAGCGTATCATTTTCTTTTACAAAATCACTTCTTTTATTTCAATCAATCAATTTCCAACATAATAAACAAGTTTCAACACTTCGAATTCGTAGACTAGTATGTAAAATCACAATATTACATGAACTTGTAGTTTTTCTAAAACTATTATGTAGATCTCGTTATATTTAGTGGATCTATGTATAAAATAGTTTATTCTTGCAAAAACCCCGTTTTTGGAACAAATCACTCTTTACAACTTCCGACAATTTTTATAAAAATTGTTATTTTGTCGGATCTTTCATTTCACAAGTGTTTATACACTTGTAGACTATAAAAATCACATTTGTTAACCTGTTATACAACTTTTATAAAACATGATTTTCTCAACACCCGGTCCTACGAATATACCACTTGTACATACGTAGATCGGCTCGTTTTAAATACTACTTTTCATGTTAAAACACTTTTACACAAGTTCATGTTTCCCGTGTGGTGGAGTTTCACCTTTTAACCCTTGTACAAAAGAAACAAGTGTATGTCAAGATACGTGATCCTAACAAAGTCGGGTTAAACGATGATGAGAGCCACCACATCATAGATCGGGCTTTAACAATCAACATATTCAAATACTACGACATTTACACGCGTTATGTGCTTTTATCCAACGATTTTCACTTTTTAGAAGACTTTAAAGATTCATGAAGCGGGTTACCGACATTTAACCGATAAAAATCCTTTTAACCACTTTAGACACGACTAAAAACGAGTTTTAAACAATATACCTCTAGCTCGAGGCTAGGGAAGAAACTAGTCGAAAACGTCGTGGATAAAAGCAAATGCACGAGGTCCTTCAACTTCCGTTTGTTCCGAGCTTCGTTGTACGTGATCCTCAAGACGTGTATGCACTTGGAACTTGCAAGACTTGAACCGAAAATGGATGGATGGTGGTGAGGGGGTTCGGCCGAGAGGGAGGAGCAAGGGAGAGAGAGAGTGAGTTTGATTAAGTGTGTGTGTTAGTGTGTGTGAGAGGTGAGCATTTATAGAGAAAATCAAGTTCTTCGTCCATCGGTTTATATCGTCTAGATGTCCGCGTAATCTAATATAAAATATTAAAAGTGTACCACCCAGTTCCATCCTAATGGAACCGGCCCAAGGGGGGTGGGGTCGCCCGGTTGGGTCTCGATCGTTCAGTTGCAGTTTAGTTAAGTTAAGTTGGTTAACTTTAAGGTCTAACCCCGTTAGTTGTTTAATGTGTTATATTGCGGGTGTTAGGGTAATCAGGGACCCTAACTGGCTCAGAAAAATACCAATAATAATTCTGGCAATATTTTTATGTTCCGGGTATTGTCCGGTTGTTCGGTTGGATAGGAATCCGTTAAAGTGCTTAAGATATCCTTTAAGCGTCGTAAGTAATAATTTTAGCGACACAATTTATTCAACAAAGTGTCGGGAATAATTCCTTGTATTTTGGCACTTTATTAATTAGCTAGAAGCTAGTGTGTAAATAAAAGTGCTGTGTTTCGTGCTTAAAGTATGTTTTAGGCACATCCAAAACTCTATATCTTATCCCTAGAGACGTAATCATACAACCCTTGTATCCTTACACACACTATGGGTGTAGTAAAATAATTCTGGCTCATTCAGGCCTTTAGAGGCAGTGTATGCCTGATGCTGGCTATATCAGCATGTTCACTGTGTATCCGTTTAGTGCTACTGTGCTTTTTGTGCATCAAGTTTGTCACTAGAGTTCAGTAAATAAATAATGTAGTGACAGGAAAAATCAAAGTATGATGCAGACATGTACATGTATCAACAATCAAGTAGCAGTTTATCAGAAATCTCAATTAAGCACAGTAATTAGGCAACAGTTAATAGCTAATTAAGTCGTACGGATACCTGGTTTTGTGAGAGTTGTCACACAAGTGGGTTAAAACCCACGGGTTCTGGAAAAATGTTGGCCGGGTTGAACCGGCTCTAGAAAGTTGGGGTTGGGTCACCAAAGGAGTGGTGAGAGTTGGATCTCTGCAGAGGTATGAAAGAGGGTGGTTGCTCGTTGGGCTCATTTTCTGACTGGGGCCCAAAGGAGTGCTGGTAAGAAGGTGAAGAGCTGAGGGAGACTGACCGCCTCCCGGGTTCGACATAGAGCCTCCACGGCTCTTGTGGACTAGTGCTCATGGTAATGGACGGGGTACGCCGGTGCGAAGGCCCGACTTTGTGGCCGTGACCCGTGATAGGGGCCTTGCCTCGTCCGCGAAGAAATCTTGGTGGCATGTTGACATGCATACATGTTTTAGATAACAACAATATAATAAAATAAGACCCAAAAATAAAACAAAACAGAGTTTGTCCTGTGTTCTTTGTAGAGACTCGGAACTCGAAGAATGTGCAATTCATGCAATGAGACTAAACACAAAAGGCTAGTGTTTAATTCACTCAGCGTTGGCTCTGATACCAACCTGTCACACCCCTAATTTTCCACGTGTCACCGGTGGGCCCGGTGGGGGATTAACGTGACGTAGTTGATATCGTCATAGTCAAACAACACAAATTATAATGCACAGCGGAAGCAAAGATAGATTCATTTCAACTTAAATTATTGTAATATTCGAGTATCACAAAATGTCGAAATAGAATCCACAGGCAGAATCAAAATAAAAAGGAAACTTCATTTCAACAGACTTCATGCATCCTAAGCTTGCGAGACTTCTATGGATGCTTAAGGAGTGACCAGCCTATTACGCGTAGTACCTGCACTTAGTCTTTTTGGAAAATACGTCAGTTTACACTGGTAAATACAATTCAACTGACTCATTTTGAAAATGTGTAAAATTTATTTAAATGCTCGTGGCATAAAACTTTTTATAACTTGGGATAATTATTTGCTTAATAATCTTGTAAAAGAATTACATGTTTGTTCTGCGTTTAGTAGCCCGGGTCGTGCCGGGTTAAAGATTAATAGACACACCACTTAATATAATTCCGCCGCGAGACTCCTCTCGTACCGACGATTATACATGTTGTACAACACTACAGGTGTACGCCTACACCCGAGTGCTAAGGTCGTGGCCATTCTTTGAATGATGCCAAGGATATCCGGGACATGGTCATTAAGCCCCCAAAGGCGTTATACAAACAAAACAGCATTTTCAAACGGGTTAATTTGACTGCGCATAACCAAGACCGGTTAAGGTCAATTCCCCGACCAAGCGGTATTTTATATACCGTACCCCAAGCCCGTATAGGGAAAATAAGTTAAACGTATTTACCTGAGCAAAGTATAAACCAAATATAACGAGTGCAAGTAGCTTTTACTGGGCTCCTAGATCTGGAAATTAAGGTTTTAATAACATATTAGAATCCTAACGGGTCTTAAGCTTAGACCGGCTAGTTTTATATAAAGATTACGGTTTTAAACGCACAATAAGGCGAAGACCGTTTTAGATTGTGGTTTTGACCCAACAAGCTTGCACACTTGTTTTATATAGGTAATATAATCACATTCTGAATTTTGAGACCGAAAAGATATGATTTGACCCGTTTCGGCTAAAATGGCCAAACTAGCCACATAAGCCGATCCGAACGCGTATAGTGCGTAACGAGTAACCATAAGAGTCAAATACAAGTTTCTGAAGTTATTATGCTTAAAATATGTTGTGATATCAGAATGATACCTTCCATTATGCCCCAAATGATTTTAAACCAAAACTATGCCTCATAAGGGCGTTTTGGTCATTTTATAAGGTGTAACAAGGGTTAAAAAGATAACCTGAGTTACAGGTCTGATTAAATTAGTAAATATACTTAATTTAATAAGTTATAACAGTAGGGTATCAAATTTATGTGAAATTTATTATCTTTAACCTTACAATGCACCGTAGGGGCATTTTGGTGATTTCACAAGTGCCTAAAAGGTCAATTCTGCAAATTCTGAGTTCAAAACATTTGTCTACTATTTAAAATAAAAAAAAATATTACTAATTACATCAGTAGGTTTAATCCCGTAGGCTTAATAAGGTTCTAATGTACCCTTATGCGTTAAAAATGCCTAAAAAGGCGATTTGGAGCCATTTCCGGGTTTTCTGTAAAAAGCTGATATTTTTAATATTCCAGAAGGCTCAAAATAATTTATTTATCATAATAAATCAGTAGAAATTGGTTTGAGGTCAAAAGGATTTGTAAAACTCAATTTATGGCTAAAAAGGGTAAAACCGGCATAAACCGAATAAACCTTAGAATACTAAGTTATGCTCATCCTAAAAATAAATAAAAATCTTCAAAATTCCCAAAATATTATTTTATAATAGTGGGTAAAAAGTTTGGTATAAAAATTTGGGTTTTGATAGGCTATACATAATTTACGCCATTTAATTAGTAAAGAAACTCTTAATTACGCTATTGAGCATAACTCTTAATCTAGACCTCAAACTGACTTCAAATTTTAGGTGCAAGTTTATAAATCAGTTGTTGATGCACGGAATGTCTGTTGACTGCGTCTACAAAGAGTCTGAAGTCAAGATTAGTCAACAGGGAGTCAAAATGTGAATATTGTGAGAAATAGGCTTAGGATCGCTTATTAGTCATTGTATTGTCTTGAACCGCTTTTATGTCAATACCCTGGATTGCTTATGTGACAAATGTCCAGGATCGCTCATTAGGCATGTCATAGGAGCGACCCTGAGACACTATATATAGGGGTGAGCGGTTCATTAGTTGTAACGGTGTATGTGTGTACTACGGTGCTGAAACTCTGCCAAATTTTTATCAGAAAGCAATAGAAAGATAAGGAATTGAAAGGATAAGCTGTTGTAACTTCATTTACGTTGATTCCGCCTTCGTATGTGAAGATGAACTACCTTGACTGACTTTTCGGGTCATACAACGGTCCAACAAGTGGTATCAGAGCTCAGGACGAGGAGTTCATACTACGACAGCATAGATCTGCAGAAATCTCTCTTTTCTACTCACTTTCTCTCATACTTTTTCAGTTTCTAGTGGTTCCAACGGTCAAAATTGTCTGAAATTCGAGTATAACGTGTAAAATACACTAATTACAAACCCTATAAAAAATCAGGTTAAAATACGGACTAAAATTGGTAAAAACAGGCTAAAAACAATGGATCGCGTTTTCGAACATTCAGGACCGCTTATCTGGACATAATTTGTTTGGATCGCTCGAAATTTAGCTTTTGGATCGCTTTTTCGGACAATATTCTTATTAGGATCGCTTGAACGGACACTACTTGAACCGCTCGAACGATCATATTCGGACCGCTCGAACGATCATAGCCTGAATCGCTCGAACAGATACTTGTGACTCGCTTTTCTGACACTTTGTGGTCCGCTCTAAAGGACATTGTTGTCTGGACAGTGTATTCGGACATCTATTGGTCCGCTTTTCTGTCAAGCTGATTAAGACAGGATCGCTTTTGTGGATTTGTTGTTTTTCAAAATCAAAACTTTTCTAAGTGTTATCTGATTTTGCAGGTACGTTCAAGATGGGTGATATGTTCTTGAATCCATTTAGCGACATGTACGCATTCACGGGAAGTTCAGGAAACAACGATTCGACATCGAACAATACGAACGATAATCAACCAAAAGAGAAAAAGAAAGAAGCTTGGGAGTCTGAAAGCGCATTTGGAACGTTAACAAACCTCCTAAGTTGATGGCTATAGAAGATTATAGCAGGTGGGCAACAAAGTTCGAAGATTGGCTAATGGCATTCGCTTTCCCCAGCTGGAAGAGTATGAAAAACGGTTATGCTGAGGGAAAGAAAAATGGTGAAGCTTTAAGAAATTCTGAAGAGATTGATATCTTTGTAGCTGAACAAAAGTGTGTAGCTCTGTTGTTTCAATCAGTTCGGGAGGATATTATCTCATTGATAGATTATACCAATGCTAAAGACTTATGGGAAAAACTCGAAAAGAAATGTCTTGGAAGCAAAGAGATTGTAAAGAACAAAACGAAACTGCTTAGGGAAGAGTTCGACATGTTTGGGTGTCTCAAAAATGAATCGGTTTGTAAAATGATTGAACGATTTGGTCATCTAAAATTGGAACTTGCACGACACAAGATCACGTATTCTGATGAAGAAATTGTTGATAAATTGTTCGATTCATTACCGGATGAAGTTGATTGGAGATATTACGCATTGATGTTGAAGAACACTATTTCTCCGGAATCTGACTCCAGATGTGGTGATTGAAAGACTTGAAAGCCATGAGCTAGAGTTGAAGAAAACATACAAAGTTAATCACTCATCTTATCAGCAAAATCTGGATTTGTACTATCCGAAGAGTTTGATGCCGAAAGCTACTTCACCAAAAACTGCATTTTCTGCTGAGAATGTCACTCCAGCAAACAAAGAAAGTCAAAGCAGTTCAAGCAGCGAAAGTCATAGTGGTTATCACAGTGGATCTACATCTTCTGCAAGTCGTTCTGATGCGAAGTTTTCCTGCAATATCGCGATAGATCTGAAGAACGCACAGAATTTTGATGAAGAGTCGGCCAAGCAACAAATGGTTTTTCTGGCGTCTGTGCTAGAATCTTATGAAGGGTTGGTGGCTGGTAAGATCGGGAATACAAATCTGACAAAGGAAGATTATGATCAGATAGACCCCGAAGAAATGGAACTGATCGATATCCGTTGGGCAATGGCAAGTGCAGTTCGACGTGCACAACGTTTCATGGAGATTACTGGGAGAAAAACGATCGGTGGTCCATCTACAAAGTTAGGGTTCAATAAATCCAAAGTGACATGCTTCAAATGTAAGCAGAAGGGTCACTTCAAGCGTGAATGTAGAAACGTGTACGCTGATGAGTCCGAGAATCCGTTCAGAGACGACTATTACAGAAAGGCAATCTATCATCAAAATAAATCTGAGCCGCCCAGATTGAAGCAGTCTGAAGATAATAAAGACAAATCAAGAGCTTTGGCTGTGATTTATGACGATGAGGGATACGATTGGAGTAAAGAAGTTTTACCAGAAGATGATGCGGTGGGTTACGCATTCATGGCAAGTCATGATGAACCCATTCCGTGGAAGGATGATCGTACGGAGGAATAGAAGTATAAATATCGGAAGATGGTTGCTGAAGCCAAAATCATCAGACTTTCTAGTGTCTTTCTGGAAGCTAGAAGAGCAAACAGATGGGATCCAGATAGAGAATGCTATCTTGATAGATATGGTAACATCGCGGTTGATGACAAAAAGATAGATATCGAAGCCATCATCCAGGAGTACAAAGAAGATGATGAATATTGGCAGCACAAGTGGTGGGGAACACCAACATCAAAGATGATTGAAGAAGAGAAAGAGAGAAAGGAGAAAGAAGAGAAAGAGAGAAAAGAGAAAGAGATGAAAGAAAAATAAGAACTTGAGAAAGTAAAGCAAGTTGATACCAGTCTGATCGATACTACACAGGAGTTGACAGCTGAGAACCTGGGAAATATGGGTGACAAAGTGCTAGCTGCAAAAGCACTTGAGGTAGATCCTGTTTCTGTTACAGAGTCAAAGGATCAGGTCAGTCAAAATAAGTCAACGAATGTGTCAGGTAACAAAGTTGAGGGTAATGCTGATTGCAAAAGTTGCACCAAACAATGCAATTTTTGTGGCACTGTCACGTACCTAAACGGTGAGAAAATCATTAATCTAACAACTAAGGTTAGAAAGCTTGAGGATCAGATTCTTGAACGTGACACAAAATTAAAAGCTTCAACTGAACAAGTAAATGAATTAACGACTGAATGTAAGAAAATTAAAGCTGAAAATGACAAGGTATTTCTTGAGAATCGACAAATTTCTGAAAAATTTGAAAAATTGAAAAGCGTTGTCAAAGATAGTGATGATCGAAATGGAAAAACATCTAAAGAAAATGAACATCTGAGAGCTGTTTTGAGATTAAAAGAAGAATCAATTAACAAACAACTAGATGAAATTGCTAAACTAAAACTTAAAGTTCAAGAAATTGAAATTGAAAATGAAAGGATTCAGTTGAAATTAAACAGCTATAGCTCAGCTAGCTTTGTTTTGCAGCATATTGTTCCCAAACCTATAGGGAAAAACAAAGCTGGTGAGGATGTGTTTTCTGATGGAACGGGTGTAGGGTTTCACAAAGTTCCACCGCCAATCTTAGACAACTACACGAAAAAGCAGTCTAGTTTGGTGGAAATCGAGGAAGAAAGTGATGTTACACTTCCTGAGAACATTGATGTCACGTTCACGTCTTCCAATGAAGAGGGTGTCCAAAATGATGTGGTGAAAAGTGCGATAGACAAAGTGCTTAAGCTGGATTGTGACACTTCTGAGGAGGATGGGTGTTTTCTAGATAAATACATTCCAAAGCAAAAGTCCAAAAACAACTTACATGATGAATCTGATCTTGTCATGTACAAGATATCGGGATCGGATAAGTTGTTTTCGGATTCTGAGTTTTCATTAGAGAATGTTAATTTCAACAAATTGACAAATGTTTTCAAACTGGTCGAAGTCGAGTTGTCAGCAGTGAACGATCTGAGTCGAAAGAAAGAGAGGGTTTACAACAAGAAAACTGTTTATACACCACGTTTTTACAATAACAACAGAAACAACTGGTCGGGTGGTTATCAGGGGGTAAACCATATCAGAAAAGAAATGTTTCAAACAAGAGGTTTGTCGAAAAGAAAAAGTTTGTGAACAGTTCAAGTTCACTTGCTGATGAAGAAAAGGAAATTTTTACAAAATCAAACAAAGAATTTTTTGAGAAGAGAGCTTCACAGGCTCAGTCTGAAGGCATGAGTCGGGTAGCTGATACTCGTACTTGTTTTAAATGTGAACAGGTTGGTCATATTGCATGAAAATGTACATATGTGAAGCCTAAGACTGAAGCTGTGAAGGTTCAACAAAAGAAAGTTGATGTGAAGGGTAAAACACCGATGTATGTTGAGAAGAAAGTTGTTGGGAAGAAAAATGTTCAAATTGACAACTTGATAGTAAAAACTGAACCCGTAAAGAAGTTGGTAAATCAAAATGATAAATTTTATAAGAGGGTTGCAGTAGCTCAACAGGTGTGGAAACCTAAAATTGAACCTAAAGTTGAGAAGAAAGTTTCAACTTCTAAGGTGAAAAAGGCTGAAGAATCAATTACGGTTGATTATGATGCACAATTTCCACCTCTAAAGTCTAAGAATTTCAAAATTCAAATTGCTAAAGTCACGGTTACACCTAAGGCTGATGAGGCTTGGGTGGACACCATGTTTGACTAAACAAGTTTGAATTGCCGGAGCTTCCTGGATTGCGAAGCATGAATCGGCATCTTTCTTGAAGTTGTTTAAATGATGATTTGTTATGTGCAGGATCTTCCAAAACTTGTATCCAGGTGGATAATGGATAGTGGAGCATCAAGGCATATGACAGGGAAGACCGCATTGCTGTATGATGTGAATAACATTAATGGTGGTTATGTGGGTTTTGCGGGTAATCAAGGAGGCAGGATCATAGGTGAAGGAACGTTGTCAAATGGCGTTATAACGTTTGAGAGAGTTAACTACATCGCTGAGTTGGAGAACAATCTACTGAGTATCTCCCAGATCTGTGACAGGATGTATACTACTCATTTCACCGACAAAGAATGTTTGATCTTGAAACCGGGATTTGTGATACCTGAAGAGTGGATCATCATGAGGGCACCAAGGGTCAATGATCTGTACGTGTTGGACATGAGCGTTGCTACCACAACCACGGGTCAGGCTCATTGTTTTGTGTCCAGAGCAACCGAAAAAGAGTCAAGGTTATGGCACCGAAAGATGGGGCATATTCACCTAAGGAAAATGAATCACTTAGTGCATAACGACTTGGTCACTGGAGTGAATATTAAAGGTTTTCATCTGGAAGGGGAGTGCATAAGTTGTGTCAAAGGCAAACAAAAGAAAAAGTCACACCCTACAAAGCAAGTCAATTCAGTTTCAAGACCTTTGGAAAGACTTCACATGGATTTGTTTGGTCCAGTGAATGTCAAGAGTATAACAGGAGATTCCTACTGTTTGGTCGTGACTGATGACTACTCCAGATTTTCGTGGGTCATGTTTTTGAAAACAAAAGACGAAACCTTTGATAGTTTGATGGTATTGTTTAAGAAAATCGAGAATCTGTACCAGAGACCAATTTGTAGAATTCGAAGTGACAATGGTACTGAGTTCAAAAACAGTAAGATGGAGGAATACTGTGATGAAAGAGGTATACTGCATGAGTTTAGTGCTCCGTACACTCCTCAGCAAAATGGAGTTGCAGAACGCAAGAACCGGACGCTAATCGAGAAAGCCAGAACGATGCTTGCAGATTCCAAGTTACCAATTAATTTCTGGGCTGAAGCTGTTTCTGCTGCATGCTATACTCTCAATAGAGTTCTTAGTGTGAAGAAGTTCAACAAGACGTGTTTTGAGCTAATCAATAAACGCAAGCCGAATTTGAAGTATCTAGAACCGTTTGGGTCACCCTGTACGGTGATAGAGGCCTAATGGCAAGTTTGGTTCAAAAAGCTTTGAAGGAATATTTGTTGGATATTCAGGTCCTACACGGCGTGTCTTTGTTCCAAGTGAAAAGCGTATTATTGAAGCAGCGAATGTTGAATGTCAGGGGTACACTATGCCGCCACAGAATCCTGGTGATTCATGGCGTTATCATTATGACAAACTTTGGGAATCGTTTGACATGAGAGAAGAATCAGAGGAAGAGGAAGATTTCTTTGATGAGCTGGATATTTTACGAGAGTATGAATCGACGCTCAGGTTCCCAGCGGAGTATTCTAGAAGACCTCGGGAGACTTCAAATGATGATGAAGCAGGTCCTAGCAATGCTGGTGAACATGATGATGAAGTTGCTCCTGGTAATCAGTCGGAGATGAATGATGATCAAGAAGCTGAAAATATGCCAGTTTTTTACCATGGTGATTCAGACGTTGAGGGGGAGCAGATTCAGTTGTCAAGTCAAACAAACCAAGTTGGTGAACAAGATGCAGAGCAGAATGTTACTAATATGGAGGGAAATGTAGACACTACAACAAAAATGACCTTTTAGGACCTTTTCTGTGGGACGCTTGTAAAAGAGGGTCCTAAAAAATTATTTAATAGGACTAATAAACTTTTGTGGTCCTTTTATAATATACTCTACTAAACCGGTGTCCTAAAATACTATTTAATAGAATGAATGATTTTTTGGGGTCCTATTATCATATAATTTAATAGGACACTTAAAATGTAGATCCTAATAAAGTACTTTATAAGACATTTAATTGTTAGTGTCCCATTATGTGGTACTGTATTAGGACACTTGATCATCTGGGGTCCTATTATAACATAACTTAATAGGACACGTTGTAGTTAAGTCATAAATGTTCAGTGTTATAGGACCCTTTCTAGTCGAAGTCATATTAGAACTTAACTTAATAGGACACTTGACACTTGGGTCTTATAACTTTAAATTTTATAGGACGCTTAATTATTGTGGTGTTATTATAATACACCGTAATAGGACATTTGATATTCGTGTCATAAAACGTTACTTTTATAGGACGCTTATTCACTAGAGTTTTATTAGATCATGTGTAGTGGTTTGATGAATAATGACCCCACCCTTGGGCGTTTTGTGCCATGTGACAGTCCAGTCAGCAAGGGGGTATTATTGGGCGTTTTTACAAAAGGGGCGTAGTGGAATAGTGCCCAATAACGTATCATCCAATCATTACACAATTATTAATTTTTTAAATTAAATAGTTAAAATACTTCATTAAATTAAAAAAAAATACAATACTAGAAATTAAAAAAAAAACCGACTAAACTTAAAAAAAAACCGGAAATAAAATAACAAATAAACTTAAAAAAAAGATGACGCGCAACGATCAACGCGTCGCCTTGGAGGTGATCGATCGGTTTGGACAAAAACTCTATGTCCTTTTCCGTTTGCCTTGCCGCTTGTATCTCGTTAAACATTTTGTTTTCGGCGACTCGTTCTTTTCTAGTCTCCCAACGCTTGTGGCCGAGGTCTCGAATGTCTTGGAGACGACGGTTCATCTCACTACTAGAAAATAAAGCTAATGCAACCTTTTCCAATTATGTTGCATTTGACTCTAATGCAACTTTATCAACATAAAGGTTGCATAAAAATACCTAATGCAACATTTTTTCATAAAAAGTTCCACAATTTTATTGAAATTGCAACATTTTTATTAAAAGGTTGCAAATTATACCCTTATACAAATACTAACTTGAGACACAACCATAAATTATACCCTTATACAAATACTAACTTGAGACACAACCATAAATTAAAAGACACACCTTTTAAAAATTAACCACAAATACAAATACTAACTCAATCAAGACACAACCATAAATTAAAAGACACCTTTTGAAAATTAACCACAAATATTATATACCACTAATAACCGTCATAAAACCACATCACAGCCCCTGTCATTCCATCTAGATTAGTACCCCTTCCCATCACAGGCAAACGTCGTATCCCTTACCACATTCTAAATTGTAAAAGATGCCTCTTGGTAAGACGGTTATATCAATAATCGTTCCTTACCTTATCTGTATAAATACCCATGGGATGCAACAATAACAATCCGACTTCAATTATTAGTGCTATGGCATCGCACCGGTATACCACATTCATTGATAAAAAACAATAAAAAAAAAAGATCAAAGAAAAAACTAAGTTCGAGTAAATCAAGAATCTAATCTCAACAGCAAATATTGTCAAATATCTTTCAATCAAGAAAAATCAAGATCACAGATCGATGGCACCATCTTCAAACAACAAAATATCGTAGTCGTAACTCCCAAAATTCAATGGCCATAATTTCCATCACTGGAGTATAAAACATTATAGAAGATGGCTTTCGAGAACCCTTCGAAGCGACCCCCGTGTAGGCCACGAAATTGCTTGGTTTGAAATACATCCCCCCCCATCCGCTCACCTATTCATTCCGTTGCCCAATCGCAACTCCCGTCACCGCAGACCGCCCTGCTTCCTCCACATGCAATCGTCGTTTCAACTTTGGCGCCAACGATTTATACTCATATCAGAAGTGGTGGTCTGAATCGACCATAGGTCGGTTGAAATAAATAAGTGTCATAGCCGATTTGATCAACCTGAAATCGCTTGGTTGTCAGGATCGGTGCCGAAACACGAAACGAGAGATGAAAAATGGGTTGAAAGGCGCTCACAAATCGAAAAGAACAAAAAAGAAATAACTTACAAAAATAGTTCAACGATGGAGAGAGAGAGAGAATGCTAAAGGGTGCGGTTACGAGTCTCATGACCACCTTTGATCTATCATCTTAAACCACCATCCAGGGTGTGGTTAGAATCCAAACTATTATTCTCTTTATTTTTTTTAATATATTTTTGCCCAAATCAATATTCTCTTTATTTTTTAATATATTTTTGTCTAAAAATCGTTAAATGTGAGGGCTGTTGTAATTGTGGTTCAATCAAAACAAACCACCATCAATCAAGGACGGAGACAATATATCATTTAATTAATGGTCCTATACGAAAAATAATGTCGCAACCAACGCACACACCCCATAACCTAAGAAAGAATACAAAAAAATGTTCCTTTATTTTAAACTCATGTTAATAAGGTAAAGAAAAAAAATAGTTCCAAAATATTATATATTAAAAGAAAATCGTGCCTATTTACATTTAGTTTTTTTTTATAAAGTATATAGAAGCGTATTGTTCTCATTATATTGTAAAGCTTTCTAAAATTTTGAATATATTTGCTTAATATATATAAATTTGGTTTTAAAACAAATTATTTCACAAAAAGTATCTTTTTTCTACAGCGAATGTCATTATGATACTGGTATGTGACGAAATAAACTAATACTATCCTAACAATATCGGTACCAAGGATATTTCATCCGAACAATATCGTTACTGGTATTGTTTCTATCGGATCTGGTACTGATTTCGTTTTTTTTTCTGGTTTCTGACTGACATAAAACATATATCGTAATCCTTTTGGGTATACAACGACTTTAATTTTTACGAGTTTTATCTTTCGATTGTTTAGAGTGCCGAAATCGTATCGATATCGTAATGAACCTAACTTTAGCCGTCACCATATTATATCTATTAATATTAATTTACGTACATGGATCATGAACAATATTTTATTTGTTGTTAAATTTTAATAGCCGTAACTGTATTATATTGTAGGGAAAAGATTAAATAGGAAGTTTATTTTGGCTAGGAAGTGTAGGAAGCAATAGGATTAGGACATGTGGCAACATTTAAAATAAAGAAAAAAGGTATTTTAGTCAATTCAACCCTTTCTTCTTCCTTTTCAAAAGCAAGTAACTTCAAAACCCACCATTTTCAAAATCCACCATCTTCAACCATTTCTTCACTTTCTATCTCAATAATCACTACATTATAGTGCGATTTTCATCACCAATCAATGATTCAAACACCCGATCAACGTGTTCTTCAGCTTTTTTTGAAGAAAACCCAGTTTAATTTCATAAAAAAATCTCGTTTTTCCGATGATTTTGGAGATAATCACTCGATTCGTTCGATTCGAGCGTTGATAAGTGTTTCAATCATTCAAACTTCGTCAATTGTTAAAGAAATCACTTCAATCCATGTAAGAAATTCTTTAATTTCATTTTTACGATCTGGGTTTTTGATTTATTCATTACGTTTTACGATTTTGGCGGGGGTCCGGGGGCAGCGCCCCTGGTAGCGAGGTCCCAAGGGCGGCAGCCCCTGGCGGGGTCCAAGGGGCATAGCCCCTGGCTGGGGTTTCGGAAAAAAAATTTTCCGATTAAATTGTTGTAATAAAAATGCATCAGAAAAATTAATTTTCTGTAAATTGCCTCTGGAAAACTGCATTCGTAGACAGTTTTTTATCTCCTGCTTCCTGGTTCAGACCATTCACATACAAAACTGCATTCGTAGATAGTGTTTCTGCTTCTGTAAACAACAGGTTCTGGTCATTGCGTTTTAGTTAGATTCTGGTTCTGTGAACAACAGTTTCTGGTCATTACGTTTTAGACAGTTTCTGGTTATGTGAACAACAGTTTCTGGTAATTGCGTTTTAGAAATAAAACATTTTTGAAGTGTTTTTACTCATTGCGTTTTAGGTAAACACATTTTTATGTGTATTCAGTTCATTGCGTTTTAGAGAGAATAGTTTCTTTTGTGTTTTTAGGCCATTGCGTTTTAGAGAGAACAGTTTCTTTTGTGTTTTTGGTCGTCGGGTTACTGCCGGAGTTCCTCAGAGTAGGTTGAATATGATGTGGTTGGGGTTTGATTGAAAATGAATCTGATGATTCCGGTGTACATGATTTGGGGACAGGGGTTGCTGCCGGAGTTGAATATAATTTGGGGACAGAGTAGGTTGAATATGATTCCGGTGTACTTGATTTGAAATCACGACCACATCATATTCACCCTTCAATCACAGAAGGTTTCTTGAAATCCCTAGAGTGAGAGAAGACTAAAGGGACGGGGGTGATGTATTTATGTTTTTTTTAGTTTTAAAATTTTGTATTAAATGGGTAAAATTACAAAAATACCCTCATGTGTCTTGCACATGTCAAACTTAACTAAAATTTTAACTTGGTTAGTGATAAAGGACCTATCATGTAATGGTTTTACAAATAAAGTACTATCACTGTAATTATTGAAATTAAAGGTCATCCATTGCAATTCGATACAAACATAAAGGACGAAAAGTGTGATTTACCCATTTTTTTATTTCATATAGTCATAATAAAGACTTTCATGATTGACATCCCGCCGCAACGCGCGGGTAGCGTCAACTCATTATATTAAAATTTCCAAACTTTTTGTAGATTGGTTGTATTAGGGGATGGTTCAAATGAAAACCACTTTTATTATGAAAACTCGAAAAGTAACTAAAAAAAGCCTAAAAACACACAATTTTTTTTTTCAATTTTTTTTATAAAAATCGCTGGTTTTTATATATAAAAAAAATTTCAAAAAAAAAATTGTAGTACACATGTGTAATAATACACATGTGTAGTATATATACACATGTGTACTACACATGTGTAGTATTACACATGTGCACTACACACATTTTTTTTTTTTGAATTTTTTTTTATATAAAAAAACCTGTGAAATTTGGTTTGCAAAAAAAAAAAAAACTTGTATGTTTTTTTGGCTTTTTTAATTAGTTTTCAAGTTTTCACAATAACTAGTGGTTTTCAATTGAACCTTCCCCATTGTATTATCAATTAATTTTGTTTCCCCCAAAATAAAAAAAATTTATTCCCTCCCAAGATATCGTTCCCCTCAAAAGGAAAATAATTCTCAGCCCCCTTAACCTAAATTTACGTCCCCAATTCGTCGATCTCAACTTCCGTGCTCTCTCTCTTAACCCTAAATCGGCCCATCTCTCCAATATCAATTTATCGGTCTCCTCCTTCTACACAACCGCTATGGATTAGGGCGAGCACGAGGAAACGTAACGGTGATAATTGTCGAGTGGTTTTCTATGATGATTCTCGAATCGTCTACCACGGTTATTCTTTAAGGTGAGGGTATTATATTTATTAACATATTCATTAAAACATCAGTTTTGTGTATTTGGTTGAATCATATAGTTTAAAGTTTCGATTATGTTACACCAAAACTGATTATGATTCGTATTTGAATGTAGTAATAAAACTAATCACTGAAATTAATGTAAATTGAGTCTCTGCGTGAATGCCATTTAAGCCTATTAAAGAGCATATGAAATTAACCTAGTCTGATTTTAGCTTTTTTATTGTATAGTAGCAATCATGTAAATGACATTTGAGCTATGAAGTCTGCTTGATATTTGCAAATTTGTTTAAACTATTACATTCACAGTTTAGAATTGTTTGTTTTCCTGGGTAATTAAGTGTCTTTATGTTTGTATGCTTTTATTTCTAAATGATTATTATTACTTATGATCTCTTTGTTTATAGAGTTACAGGAAACCAAAAGTAATTTTGATCTCTGGCATTAATGGAGGTGGAAAACCTACATCTCATGGTATGTTTGATGATAATCAAAATATTACATATGATAATTAATACTACATCTCAAAATATTTCACTTTATGTCTGTGTGCATAGATATATATTTCACTGATTATTTTGAGAAGGTTGTTAGTATGCCCAATGTACTCTAAAGTGAAATATTTTTTGGTTACTTTAATGAAACTATCTATATGAATTGCATTTGTGATACTTTAGGGCATCTGCGAGACTACAAGTGACCAACTGAAAATTGGGGCCGAAAGAACCAGCTGCTAGATTGTTTGCCTTCTAAGACCATCCGTAGTCGTGAGTTATTGGGCGTTTTTGAGCCAAAGCACCCCCCCCCCCACGCCAGATCTTCCGCCCCCATGGGCGTTGTTTTGGACCTTCAGCCCGCTCGCAACAACCACCACCGTAAGTCCTCTCAATTTCTCACACTAGTTCAATAAATTTATGATATGATTATCTAGCCTCTTCTATTTTATCATTCTTGAAAGAACCCTAATTCTGCCAGTCCAACTTCTACGCTTTAATCGCAACCTAAATCGCATGTTCAGGTTCCATTCATTACTTTTATATTACTCCATTACTTAATTCGTGTTTTCGTGTATCAACCAAACACCGTACTGTCTTTAATTGCTATTCAGTGTTAACTTAGGTTCATGATTCATTTATAATTTCTAACAGCAGCTATTATGTTTGCTGTTGAGCTTTAATTGCTTGCTATTTGATGTTTATTCCATATTCTTGATTTGTTATACATTTTATTCTGTAAAAATATTGTTTTTATACTCATATTGACATATTAATAGCTAGTGGACTATAGGATGTTGTTTGAATGAATTTAGTTTGGAAAATGTAAAATTTTTATATAGCTTATGTTTCGTTGATTCTGGATTCAGTTGTGTAATCGATTACAGTTTGTGATTATGGTTTAGAACTTGAATCTTATATAAGGAGTTTGAGTGAGATCTGAATCTTGTGAAAGAAGATAAAGATTAAAGTTTGAAAGTTTATTATTGTGTTAAAGATGATGTGAAATTTCGGTTTAGTGTTTAGATTAAGAGATGGTGCATTCTTGTGTTAGTAGATCTTGTTCTTGTTTTCGATCGGTTAGTGTTTGATGTTCGAGTTGTAGGTTTGTTTGTTGTTGCTCATTCTCATTACTGATTTGACTATAAAACTTTTGTCTTTTTGAATCTAAACTTAGATACTTAGATTTGTTGGTTTACATGTTGAATCTAGGTGCTAAAATGTGTGGTATTTCAGACTGTATTTTATAAGCTAAATGTATATAAGAACGATTATAAAAAACATGATAGGTAATTTAACAAGTTCTTCACAGTTCACTACACAACATCCCTGTTGGTCATCAGTTGAATTTAACCGGCTTATAACATGATTTAGGACCGTTCATCCTTTCCTGTTGTCATTTTGTAGTTGTTTTTGGCCCAAGAAAAAGGGGATATAATTCTTGTTTTAGTTAATGCACACGGACAACCTATTAATGACAAAGGTAGTCAACTGACCCATTTCATGGGAACCCTTTCAAGGAGTGGAAAGTATTGTCCGATTTATAAACCATGGAATAAAGTTAAGGCCACCAAAAAACAAGTGTTGCTTGCACTCTTAAAGGTACATAATTAAAAATATGTATGTTAATGACTTAAGTATTTATTTTCTCATGTAACCTCTTTCATTTTTAGACAAAATTTGATATTCCGGAAGTTGCTGATGGCTGGATATTGCAATCATTTGGGCGGAAGGTGAAGAACTGGAGGGCAAGAGTTAAGGAACTATACTATGATTTGTCTTTGTCACCGAAGGAACAAATAAGTTCTAGGCCAAAACAAGTGAAAAAAAAAAAAAAAACAATGGACGAGACTTGTGAAGTATTGGAATAAAGAAAAGTCTAGGGTATGAAATAGCCTACCACTCTGAAATTTCACTTGTCTATTGAAGATGGTTTATTTGTAGGTAGTCCATGAGGATTGAGGACGCATGATGACACAAGATTTTATGCTTCTTATTTCTTTAATTGCTTTAATTTCTTTGTTAAATCTTAAGACTTTATGTTAGATAATGTTATAACTTATTTATGGTTAGTGTTTTTCTTATGAACATGATTATTTAAAATATAATGAATTTTTATTTCTTTCATTAGTTGATGTTATACAATAATTATTATGATGTTATATGTTGATGGTCTGTTTATAAAATTGGTTTTATAATCTTATTTGGGATATTAAGACCATTTTCTTGATATTAATGTAGCTATAACGTTATACGCTTGTATGTGTATCAAAAGACTAAAAGTAGGTAATCACATATTAGAACATTGTAAAAGTGTCCTAATATGTTCTTTTTAGGACGCTATTTAAGTTGTCTGTAGACATATTATGAGACCATAAAATTGGTTTTATAATCTTATTTGGTATATTAGGACCCTTTTCTTGGTACTAAATTAGCTATAATGTTACATTAAAAGGGTCCTATCAATTAATTTCTAAGGATGCTTGTAAGTGTATCAAAAGATTAAAAATATGTAAGCACATGTTAGAACATCGTAAAAGTGTCCTAATATGTTTTTATTAGGACACTATTTTGGTTGTTCAAAGACATATTACATGACCATAAAATTGGTTTCATAATCTCATTTGAGATGTTAGGACGCTTTTTTAGTTCCGGGACTTATTACGACCCCTTTACATGAAACGCTTTTACCGTTGGTCCTATTAAATGAAAGGTCCTATAAAATAGCATTTTAGGACGCTTTTGCACGTACTAAAAACCCAGTTTTCTTGTAGTGAGAAGTTCCAAGCGAAGTGATGCCGCGAACTCTCTCGTATCATCCAGAGGAGTTGATAATAGGAGAATTGCAATCGGGCGTTAGGACGAGACGTCAAATTGACCAGGGCTTAACATGTTTTTATTCTACAGTAGCACCTTTACAAACTGAATTCTCATTAAGTTGCTTTATTTCGCAGGTCGAACCAAGAACTTACAAAGAGGCGCTTACTGAAGACTCTTGGGTCATAGCAATGCAAGAAGAGTTAGGTCAGTTTGAGAAGTTAGGTGTTTGGAAGTTAGTGGATTTGTCGGAGGGTCAACGAAAAATCAATACAAAATGGGTTTTTAAATGTAAGCGGGACGATAGAGGAGTGGTTGTAAGGAACAAAGCTCGACTCGTTGTTCAGGGCTTTAGTCAACAGGAGGGGATTGATTTTACCGAAGTCTATGCTCCTGTCGCACGACTAGAGGCTATCAGAATTTTCCTAGCATTTGCGTCTTGGAAGAATTTCAAAGTATTTCAGTTAGATGTTAAATCAGCGTTTCTTTATGGGAAGGTCAAAGAGGAGGTTTATGTTGGTCAGCCGCCGGGCTTTACTAACCCAATCCACAAGAACAAAGTTTATTTGCTGGACAAAGCGTTGTATGGTCTACATCAGGCGCCGAGAGCCTGGTACGAGACTTTGTCTCAACACCTACTCGCTAACCAGTTCATACGTGGAAAAGTGGATGCCACTCTCTTCACTAAAGTCGTTGATGGTCATCTTCTGATAGTACAAATTTATGTGGATGATATAATTTTTGGGTCAACGAATGAGAAATTGTGCAAAGATTTCGAACAGGTGATGAAGCAGAAATTTGAAATGTCTTCAATGGGGGAGATGAAATTCTTTCTGGGTTTACAAGTTGAACAACTTCCTGAGGAAATTTTCATTCATCAAACGAAGTACGTGCATGATATTCTGGAGAAATTTGGAATGTCAAGTTCTACTCCAGCTGCTACCCCACTTGCGACTAATCATGGGATTCACCCAGATCTCACCGGAGACAGGGTTGATGAGACACTTTATCGATCCATGATAGGTTCTTTGATGTACCTAACTGCTTCACGTCCTGACATCATGTACCCAACATGCCTCGCAGCAAGATATCAGTCTAACCCGAGAGAATCGCACATGATTATTGTCAAGAGGATATTACGTTACCTGAAAGGTACTCCGTCATTGGGGATATGGTATCCTAGAAAAGGCGATTTTACACTCGAAGGGTTTTCCGATTCAGATTTCGGATGCTGCAAAATCAATGCGAAATCAACAACTGCAGGATGCCAGTTCTTTGGTCCGAGATTGGTTACTTGGCAGTGTAAGAAACAAACATCTGTGGCGCTATCTACATGTGAAGCGGAGTATGTTTCTGCTAGCAGTTGCTGCTCTCAGATCCTGTGGATACAGCAACAGATGCGCGACTACGGTTTGCAGTTTCTTAACACACCTCTGTTTGTTGATAATGAGGCCGGAATTAACATTACTAAAAATCCAGTACATCACGCTAAAACTAAACATATCGAGATTCGTCATCATTTTATTCACGATTGCTTCGAGAAAAAGTTGATACGAATTAAGAAAATCCACACTGACGAACTAAAAGCTGATTTGCATACCAAAGCTTTTGATAAAAATCGGTTTCAATATTTGTTAAAACTTAATGGTATGAAATTGCTTTCGGTGTCGGATGGGGTTGTGAGCGTTGATGAGAGTACTGTTGCGGATGAAGATGAGAAACAATCTGCGATGGTTTGTCGATTTTTTACATGTTTTGGTATTTAGGGGGAGATAGATAGTTGTACATAGTTTATTTTGAGAAAAATTCAAAAACAGTAAAAAATGCAAAAATACAAAAACATGATAAAATTGAAAAAGAGCTTGTGTATATAGGGAAAATGATAGTACATCAGCTAGACAATTACAGTATACTAAAGATTTGGAAAGACTAAATGAGTTAAACAGTCTCACTAACGATGTGTCGATAGGTTTTCGCACATTTAGTAGATTTATTCGGGATATAAACCTAAAATTTCAAACTTGTGAAATTCGTGGGGAACACTACTTGGATATATAGGTAACCCCTGAAATCTCGTTTGAAAGGTCTCGTATTCTGATATACTAGGTGGTTATACTCTATGATGTCCGGGGTATTATTCCAGGACTTCTGCTGGACGGTAGTTCTGACCTAGTCCTTGGCTAATACTTTATCCAAAGATGCTTGAAATATAGCATAAAGCCCTCAGCTGGTTAGACAATAAAATTGATAATCAGTTGTTGTAGCTGAAAAGATCCTCTAAAGGGGACACACTGCTAAGTCGAAGCTGATATCTCTCTGCTGAACGGAAGTTCTGACCTGAGATTCCTCAGTTCTCGCATTTAACCCCTAATTTATGTACAGACATCATTGTAGTATTCTTGCCTGTAAGACTGAATATTGGGATTCTGGATACGGGAGTATATTCAAGAGGTGGGACACATGAATTGATCTAAGTTCTTAAAACACTTAAACGATATCCTGAATAGATTGAAGTTTGTATGAAAATTTAAGATGGATCAGTATATCGACAATTGAAGTGAATTGTTTAAGTCTGAGTATGTAATGTAGCTTAACGGTACTTGTAATCTGTCTGAAAAGCTGATATGATTCCCTGACACGCTCATCAAAAACAAACCTGTAAATAGTTTATTTTCTGCAATTTTAAGTTTCCTGTTATTTCATTTCTTAGTTCAGATCATTTTAAAATCCAAAAAGATTTTATTTCTGCTTTATTTTAGACAAACCAGAGTAGAAAGTTGATTGTCGGATTCTAGAAAGATGAAGCAGATGCAGGAGATTCTGAGCTGTATAATGAGGAGAGCTTACTTTGTTGAAAATGTGTTTGTTTTCAAAGTCAAAAACAAGTTCATTAAGTTGATACTTGTTATTTTTAGAAAAAGTTGAAAATGATTTTACTAAAAATCAGTTTGATTCGTCAACAGGTCAACCAGGGTCATTAAATTGAACTTGGTAGATTAATCAAGTATTCAGGGTCATTAACTTGAACTTGAAAACTTGGGTGGATTTCTAAAGCTGATTGAGTTAGTGTTTATTGATTGAAAAGATAGATTGTAATGGTATTGGTTGAGTAACAGGTTTGGACATTATTTCCCAATGGAGGTAAATTGTAAAAGCTTGAACCAGATATTTCAAGATTCCAGCAAATTGAGAGGGGGAGTCTGTGAAAGGGGGAGTCTGGATCAACAGCTATTGGGAAGATAGAAGATAGAGACAGGTGTTAATGCTGGAACCTGTGAAGAATGCTTATGAGGAGAAGACAGAGTTTGTGAAAAGACAAAGACTGAAGACTATGGAACTGAAGACTGATAAAGACTACGTCAACATCCAAGGGGGAGTCTGTTGATGCACGGAATGTCTGTTGACTGCGTCTACAAAGAGTCTGAAGTCAAGATTAGTCAACAGGGAGTCAAAATGTGAATATTGTGAGAAATAGGCTTAGGATCGCTTATTAGTCATTGTATTGTCTTGGACCGCTTTTATGTCAATACCTTGGATCGCTTATGTGACAAATGTCCAGGATCGCTCATTAGGCATGTCATAGGAGCGACCCTGAGACACTATATATAGGGGTGAGCGGTTCATTAGTTGTAACGGTGTATGTGTGTGCTACGGTGCTGAAACTCTGCCAAATTTTTATCAGAAAGCAATAGAAAGATAAGGAATTGAAAGGATAAGCTGTTGTAACTTCATTTACGTTGATTCCGCCTTCGTATGTGAAGATGAACTACCTTGACTGACTTTTCGGGTCATACAACGGTCCAACATCAGTAGTAAGGTGCCTACCCTTTTATATTTTTAAAAATCACATTTTAAGGTCAAATGGGCATAATGGTCAACATATAAGCGATTAACGGAAACATGCATGTGAATAGGATATCTAATGAACCAAGTTGTATAATCTCAGAGAGTTATACTAACATGTAAATAGGTTCAAAAGAAGCTCTAAGGCAATCCTAATCTTGGCTTAATCAGGTCAAAACTGAAAGTCAAAACATAAGTCAAACTTTGCGACTTTCGGTTCCAAACCGAGCCTAAACTGAAAATTGTCGAGTTGAACATGTTGGAACATGTTCTTACTTTAATTACCAAGTTATTTTAATGATCAAACAGATTGCATGTAACCTACATTGCTAATTATGCATTAATTCGCAAATAGTCATTTCTGTTGACTTTTTATAATGTACTTTGACTCGACAATTAGCATAGTTAGAGTGGGATTCTGGAATTACCCTTTTAAGGGTTTGTTACCCACATAATTACCTACTTAAAGGTATTTTTAATTCGGGATATTAGTGAGTAATTATGGACTAATCCCGAAGTCAAACCTTAATTACGATGGTTTGACTTTTAGCTAATTAACTAAGCTAAAAGTAATTAGAGGGGATTAAGGACACTTACAAGAGTCCTAAGAATGCTTATGAGGCCTAAGAAAGATTTGTTGTAGTCCAGGAGCTCCAAAGAATTCTTGAACCATAGTTGCAAATGAGTATACCAAGTGTTCACAACATCAAGTTCTTATATAGTGAACCTTGAGGTCCAAGATGATGCCAAGATAGTCTAGAGTGGTTACAAGATCACCCCAGGTGTCTCTATGATGCTATAAACTGCCTAGCAAGTCCCTGGTTTCGAAAACCATTCATTTAAGTCGGTTTAACAGGTTGAACAGGCAGCTGTCCATTTCCTGCTGCCAGCGACTGCCTTACGGACCGTAAGCTTAAGGCCTTGCGGTCCGTAAGCATCTCTTGCGGACCGTATGCTGAAACAGTTACGATCCGTAACCGACCCTTGCTGAAATCGCCCAGGTACCCTCCTTACGGACCGTAAGACTAGGGCCTTGCGGTCCGTAACCGTTGGTCAGAAACAAAATTTTCACAAACTTCAAGTCTTGACCATGCAATCTCGTGGATTCCGAACTTCATGCTACTTTCTCAGTTGTGGGACCTATTGGCTCAGCCATTGCATGCTTGTATGTCCCTTACATGTTTCTACAACTTTGGCATCTTGTAATTTCTTAAAGTGGCGGACATTTCCAAGGATTTAAATCTTGGATTCTCACAAGAGTTGGTTATGCTAGTTAGCCATTATTAATTTTCTTTTTCACAAGAATTCTATTCAGCATTTTAGTAGCAACATTCCCAATAATCCAAATTCCATATAAAAGACGGACTTTAGAAACGACCGGTTAATATATATATATATATATATATATATATATATATATATATATATATATATATATATATATATATATATATATATATATATATATATATATATATATATATATATATATAAGATGTTTGTCAAACGATTTAAGGATCTTGGGATTTATAAATTTGGGTCGCTCAGAGGTATTTTAATAACATGTCGCCCTTGGGGTCGTTCAGAGGTATTTTAATAACATGACGCCCTTTATAAATCCTACCATACATCTTTTTATTTGATCCGGTTTTTCCTGACACGTCTGTCTCTCATGACACGTGTCTTTATTTTATTGGACAGGAATTTCCGAGGTGTTACAACATGTTTGGTCGGATCCTAATGATCGACCAAACGGGTCGTGTTCGAAAGTCTAAGCGGGTGTTTAGTCCGCTTGACTTACGACTCTACATAAGCACTAAACTAACAAGTGACGAGCTAAACATGTCGAAACATGTTTAGTTAAGTTAGAAAACAGGTTTTGATATCAAAACAAAAGGTTTTGACATCCTAGAGTAGTTTGGTTACAAAATACGCGAGAAAACGCATTTTGGCCGAAACTACGACTCGCCACTGAGCCTAGATAACGTGGTAATCAGTAGGTATAGTTACTAGGGACTATAACCATCGTGATTACGCTCACGTTATGAAGTTCAAACGAACTTCGCGTTGACCATAAACTGGTCAAAGTAGAAAGTCAAACACAGTTTGACTTTAACGATAGAAATGAATGAAAAGAACGAAAGAATACTTACAGAAGGTCCCCGCAAGCTCTTGATCCGATTTACTCTCAGGTATGAAGCATAAACTTCAACTTAGAGAGCAAAAATCAGATTCAAGTGTGCTTTGGGAGTGAAATGGGTTTGGGTATTTATAGGAATTCAAGTACCGTTAAGATCGTTCGTCGAAAAATGTGCTTTGATCTAGACCTTACATGTGGGCACATGGTTTTCAAAACCATGGGAATACTTAAAACCATCAAATGGTATTGCAAAACAAAGATCAAAACCATCCATGTGTGGCACATTGTTTTGAAATACCATGGATGCCTAAAAAAAATGGACCAAGTTCATTGTATCTGCCAGAATTTTCAAAAATGGTCCATGCACTTGTAAAACTTGATTTTTTGGCACTTTTAAACCCCTTTAACCTCATTTCAAGGCTCTAAAATGACATTAAAGTATAGGGAACTTAAAATATGCTCAAAGACATCATGGATGTCGGTTCGTTTGGCCGTACGGTTGCGTTATTCGGTTAATTACGATGGAAGTCGTAACGAACGCAAAAACGATCCAAATTAAGCGACGAACGGAATTTTATCATGCCAATCACTAAAATAAAATTAATGATTACATACATTTTTGGATGTCCGGATATATTCAGGACGTAAGATATGTGCAAAAATGCAAACTTATGCACTTTTGACGCTTTTAGTCTCTATTGATCAATAAAGTTTATTTTAGCATACCGAACCCTTCAAAGCCTATTTCTAAGCTATGTAAAGGATAATTATGGTATATTTAACTTATGATCAAGTTCCAGAGTGTTCGTTACTATACAAATCGGTATAGTATCGCAGTTTGACACAAATAGTCCCTGTGATCGAACAAACTTGTTTTCGACACACCAAACCATCCAAAACTTATTTCTAAGTTATGTGGAGGTTATTTAAGATATGTTAAGCCTATGTCACTATTCCGGAGTGTTTGTTGCATTAAACTGGTTATATTTACGCCTCAGTGCGTGTATAACCTTTCAGAAAGCGATTTAAAGCTTGAAATTGGAATCGAATCGAATTGTAAAATCACCAAACACAAATACACACAAAATAATACCAAAACAAATATAATAACACCAAAGCACATTGTTTTATTAATAATCAACATTGTTTTTCATCGTACAGAGATTACAGAGCACAGTTGTCACACTTAACGGCGAAACAGGGGTGTTTCGCCGAAAGGGAAATTTTGCACAGTAGATGATGAACATGATTTGTATGGACAAGAATACGTACTTTGTGCTACTTGATGATCACTGATTCATTAACCACTGTGATTATACCTATACGTGAACAACATGAACATAAACTGATTATTGTATACGTGCATACTTTAGGACGTGATTGATTTACTTTGAGCACATACTTAGCATACCGAGCAAACCAAGGTGAGTTCACACAGCCAAGGCATGGGGTTCCCAGGGTGGGAATGGGTTTGGATTATTTACTTGTACTTACCTAGCTTATGGAACTTAGTTATATGGTCCTCGGGTGAGGAAGGGTTATTGGTAAAATGCGACTAGACTAGTGATACTAATAGAACTGATCTTCGCACACACGCCGGGGTTGGCAGCGATAATATGACTAATCTTCGCACACATGCCTAGGAAGGCTGCGAACTATACACTAAACTTCGCACACATGCCGGGTGGCCGCGATACAAATATACCTAGTCTAGAATACCTGGGAAACTTCCCCTAATCTTCGCATACACGCCTAGAGGGCCGCGATACGAACTAATACGATACATGACTTAATGAACGAACACAAGGCTTACTATACTATTACGATTACTGAACTATTAATTGTGAACTCGCTCAACTAGTTGTTGACTCTCTGCTGCATGCCTTGCAGGACCCTAGGTACATCTGGAGCTTGCACAGGGAGGAGCAGGTCGTTGTGGGACATGGATCGTGGATGCCATGTTATACACTTGAACATTAGAAACTTATTACTTGCTTTGGTTTTACGCTATGCTTCCGCTACACTTTGAAACTACTTATGTTTTGAACACCTATCGTATTGAATGATTGGTTTGCATTTACTTTTACTTGTTATTAATTACATGTTCGATATGATTGGTGGCTTGATCCTGGTCATGTCACGCCTCCAAGCGGTGGTACTCCGCGTGTGGATTTTGGGGGTGTGACAGATTGGTATCAGAGCCAGGTTATATAGAACTTGGTTTTAATATGGGAAAAACGTTTTTATTAAAGCCAGACTATAACCAGAACAGTGCTCTCAATGATCCACAACGACGCTTCGCTCCACGTGCAAGACTCAACATCCTAGGTAATAAGGTTTATGATTATTACCTGCTTGCTAGAACTACATAGAACTTTGCTCGTGGTATGCTTAGATTACATTGCCTGCTATACGTCATTACATGAGAACACCTATGTGCTTACACTCTTCTGTCATCGCACTACTCGCGAACCATTCTCATTATTCTACTTTTACTATGAAGATCATGTCTGGACGTGTGAACATGACTCAAGCCCAGTTGACGGCTCTCATTGCTGAACAAGTAGCTGCGGCACTTGCAGCTGCACAAGCAGGTAGTATACCCTGCGAATGGGATACACACTAGGATCTTTGAATCCTACATTCCTAAATCAACTCTTGTATTTAATATTGTCCTATTCTATGCACAATAGGTCAAAACGCTCCACAACCTGTCTGCACATTCAAGAACTTCATGGACTGTCGTCCAAGCACGTTCAGTGGCACGGAAGGAGCAGTGGGACTACTCCATTGGTTTGAGAAGCTCGAGTCGGTATTCGAGATGTGTGAATGCCCTAAGGCTCGCAGGGTCAAGTACGCAACTGGCACGTTGGAAGGGATTGCGCTAACCTGGTGGAATGCGCAAGTTCAGATTCTAGGGCTGGCAGCTGCTAACGCCACCCCTTGGAACGACTTCAAAGAACTGATCAAAAGGGAATACTGCACACGCGATGACATCCACAAGTTGGAAGTGGAGCTTTATCATTTGAAAATGACGGGGTCGGAAATTGAAGCTTACACGAAACGGTCGAACAAACTGGCCATCTTGTGTCCAACCATGGTGGACCCTCCAATCAACGCATCGAGTTGTACCTCAAGGGTCTAGCATCAGAGATTCAGAGCCATGTGACATCGGCTAACCTCGACAATATCCAAGACATCCAGCGTCTTGCTCATCGCCTCACGGATCAGGTGGTGGAACAGAACAAGCTGTCCAAACGCATCAGTGCTACCACTCCAGCTGCTACTTCTGCTACACCCAGCGACAACAAAAGAAAGTGGGATGGGGATTCCAGTAAAGGTTCAGTCTCAGTTCAGTCTCAAGCACAGCAGCGCAAGATAAATGACTACCAGAATCCTAGCCAGCAATCATCAGGCAGTCAGGGGCAGGGTGGATATCGAGGATTTCACCCACTATGTAATAGGTGCAACAGACACCACAGTGGACGGTGTCGCAAGGAACGTTGTCAGAGATGTCTCAAGTTAGGGCATGAAGCTAAAGACTGCAGGAGTTCGCGACCTGCGAACCAGAATCAGCAACTCCCACCACCAGCTCCACAGAACCAGCAGCAGCAGCCACAGCGAGGAAACCGGGGATGTTTCTAGTGTGGGGCCGAAGGTCATTTCAAACATGATTGCCCTCAATTGAACCAGAACCAGAATCGCAACAACAACAATCACCAGGGCAATGGGAACAACAACAATGGGGGAAACAACAACAACAATGGCAACGAAGCTCGGGGTCGTGCTTTCGTGCTGGGTCAGGGCGACGCAAGGAATGATCCCAATGTGGTTATGGGTAAGTTTCTTCTCAACGATATTTATGTTACTGTTTTGTTCGATTCGGGTGCGGATACAAGTTATATATCTTTGAAAGTGAGTAAATTATTAAAACATACACCAACACCCCTAAACACCAAACATGTCGGAGAATTAGCTAATGGTAAGAGTCTAGAAGCCACGCATGTAGTCAGGGGTTGTAATATTGTCTTAGTCGGTCAAGCGTTCTCCATCGATCTTATTCCCATAGTCTTGGGAAGCTTCGACATCGTTATTGGGATGGATTGGTTGTCCCGACAGCAGGCAGAAATCTTATGCAAGGAAAAGATAGTTCGCATTCCTCGTTCGGGCAAGGAACCTCTCGAAATTCAAGGCGAAAAGAGTGGTGCTGTGGTTGGCATCATCTCTTTCTTGAAGGCTCAGAAATGTTTACGAAACGGGCACATTGCCATCTTGGCACTTGTTACTGATGCATCAACAAAAGAAAAGAGATTGGAGGATATTCCAGTAGTACGCGACTTTCCTCAGGTGTTTCCTGAAGATTTACCTGGGCTACCGCCTCACCGCCAGGTCGAATTCCAGATTAAGTTAGCTCCTGGCGCAGCACCAATAGCCCGCGCACCGTATCGTTTGGCTCCAACTGAACTGGAAGAACTGTCAAAGCAACTACAAGAGCTCTTGGAAAAGGGCTTTATTCGTCCAAGCTCTTCGCCTTGGGGAGCTCCAGTCTTATTCGTGAAAAAGAAGGACGGTACCTTCAGGATGTGCATAGACTACCGGGAACTCAACAAGGTGACGGTGAACAACCGTTATCCTCTTCCGCGCATAGATGACTTATTCGACCAGTTGAAAGGGTCGAGTTACTATTCCAAGATAGACTTGAGGTCAGGATACCATCAGCTGAGAGTCCGGGATGAGGACGTCTCCAGAACCGCATTCAGAACCCGGTACGGTCACTACGAATTTCTAGTTATGCCATTCGGGCTAACAAACGCGCCTGCCGTATTTATGGATCTAATGAACAGGGTATGCAAGCCCTACTTAGACAAATTTGTGATAGTTTTTATTGACGACATTCTGATCTACTCCAAGAGTCAGGAGGAACACGAGCAGCACTTAAGATTGATTTTGGAACTTCTACGATCAGAGCAACTGTACGCCAAGTTCTCAAAATGCGACTTCTGGCTTCGTGAAGTCCATTTCCTAGGCCACGTGGTAAACAAGGATGGGATTCATGTTGATCCATCCAAGGTAGATTCGATCAGAAATTGGCCTGCGCCTCGCACTCCAACGGAAATACGCCAATTCTTGGGTTTGGCGGGTTACCACAGACGGTTTATCAAAGACTTCTCGAAGTCGCACAGCCGCTTACACTACTGACACAGAAGGGTGTCACCTACCGTTGGGGGGGAATCCCAGGAAACCGCTTTTCAGTACCTAAAGGATAGGCTTTGCAGCGCACCTATTCTCTCATTGCCAGAGGGCACGAATGATTTTGTGGTTCATTGTGACGCGTCGATACAGGGTTTGGGTTGTGTATTGATGCAACGGGATAAAGTTATTGCCTACGCTTCTCGTCAACTTAAAGTTCACGAATGGAACTACACGACACACGATTTAGAGCTGGGAGCTGTTGTTTTCGCGCTTAAGATATGGCGACACTACCTGTACGGTACCAAGTGCACTATTTACACCGATCACAGGAGTCTCGAGCATATCCTTAAGCAAAAGGATTTGAACATGCGTCAACGAAGATGGGTCGAACTTTTGAATGATTACGAATGCGCCATCAAGTACCATCCAGGCATAGCCAATGTTGTGGCTGACGCCCTCAGTCGGAAAGACACTACACCTAAGCGCGTACGAGCATTGCAGCTCACCATTCAGTCTAGTCTTCCAGCACAGATACGAGATGCTCAGATAGAAGCATTGAAACCAAAAAACGGTAGGGCTGAAGCCCTACGTGGCTCAAGGCAACGATTGGAACAGAAGGAAGACGGTGCCTACTATGTAACAGGGCGTATTTGGGTCCCACTTTATGGAAACTTACGCGAGCTGGTAATGGATGAAGCTCACAAGTCTCGCTACTCGGTACATCCAGGGTCGGATAAAATGTACCACGACATCAGAACTACTTATTGGTGGCCAAGCATGAAGGCCCACATCGCTACCTATGTCAGTAAGTGCTTGACTTGTGCAAGAGTCAAGGCAGAGTATCAGAAACCAGCGGGCCTACTCCAGCAACCAAAGATACCACAGTGGAAATGGGAGGAAATTTCCATGGATTTCGTTACAAGCCTACCTAGATCCCAGCGTGGGAACGATACTATTTGGGTAATCGTGGATCGACTCACCAAGTCTGCTCATTTCCTGGCAATCAAAGAAACGGACAAGTTTTCCACACTAGCAGACATATACTTGAAGGAAGTAGTCTCAAGGCACGGGGTGCCCACCTCTATCATTTCGGATCGCGATGCACGATTCACATCAGAACTATGGCAAGCAATGCATAAGGCTTTTGGCTCTCGATTAGACATGAGCACGGCTTATCACCCTCAGACGGATGGGCAGTCTGAGCGCACGATTCAAACACTAGAAGACATGCTTCGGGCATGTGTTATTGATTTTGGCAATAGCTGGGAAAAGCATCTCCCTTTGGTGGAGTTCTCGTATAATAACAGTTATCACACCAGCATTCAAGCCGCTCCATTCGAGGCATTGTACGGGCGTAAATGCCGGTCACCTCTCTGTTGGGCAGAGGTGGGGGATAGTCAGTTCACGGGTCCAGAACTTATAGTGGACACCACGGAAAAGATTGCACAAATATGACAACGCATGGTGGCAGCTCGCGACCGTCAGAAAAGCTACGCGGATAAGCGTAGGAAACCATTGGAATTTCAGGTCGGGGACTGGGTTTTACTCAAAGTCTCACCCTGGAAGGGTGTGGTTCGCTTTGGCAAGCGAGGTAAGCTCAATCCGCGGTATGTCGGACCGTTCGAAATTGCAGAAAGAATAGGCGAAGTGGCCTACAGACTAAACCTACCAGCAGAACTCGGGGCAGTTCACAATGTCTTTCACGTGTCAAATCTGAAGAAGTGCCTGTCAGATGAGACCCTCATAGTTCCTTTGAAGGAACTCACTATCGACGAACAGTTATGTTGGGATTGAACCCTAACAGAGGAACAGATAATGTAAAGCCAAAACCGGATCCCATCAGTGGACTCCTAATAAGCAGCAGTTTACTCTAATCTCTCCCCTTGACAGTGGTTATCTAACAGCTGATAATCTAAAGTGCTGCTCAACTACAACAACTGATAAACCAAACTCTGATGATTACCTAACAACTGCTGAAGACAAACTCTGTTGCTCTATCTACTGCTGTTTCCTAAGTGCTGCTGAAGACTCAAGCACTGCCCTCTCAAAGACTGATCACCTTTGAAGAAAGCATTGAAGACTCAAAATCTGTGCTAAGGCTACAACAGTGGAACGTGAAGCAGTAGTTTTCCTTATGTTTTGTATGTTAGTGAATATCAGATGTTACATAACAGTAGTTTGTATAGGACAGTATTTGTAGTTTGTTAGGTCGTTAGATGTCACTATCTTGGTGACGTCAGCTGAAGTATATCAGTAGTTTGGTTTGCCTATAAGTATGACAGTACTCTATACTGTTACACTTGATCGTTTTGAGTGAGTTCTTCTCCTCAATTCATCCTTTCATCTTGTGCAACCAACTCTGGTGTATCAGGCTGAGGGGGAGTTTAGATTGTAAGCTTTTACTGTAACCTTTTGCTTATTTGTAAATCATTTGATTCAATGAAAAGCAATTGTTTATCAATCTCTACTTTCCTTTGTTTGTGTTTACAAAGTTTGCTACCCATTTCCGCTGCACTTCATCATTTTATGCAAACAAACACAAATCATGACAGCCTCAGATCCTAACAATTGGTATCAGAGCTTGGACAGTCAAATTCGATCTAACAATCAATTTGACATAACAGTTCAGCTCAAAATTCATTGATACTAAGGTTGGTTGCATTCAGTTGAAAAACAGAGTAATGAGCAAATCATGATCAAAATGGTTATTCAAAAACTCTGTAAATCAACCAAGATGTCATATGACACACAAATCTCACACAACAAATGTTTTCATACATATGTCACTTATAGTTTTCAGATTTGCAAAATATCTGATAAATTATGAGATTGTTAAATGTTTAAAAATGAATTACAATTGTTGTTTCGATATTTGTGTTGTTTGTTTTAATAAACACTAAAGTATGTACCTCAGATCAGCAAAACTTGTGTTCATCTAAAACACCTGCATACTACTGATATCGAAAAGAGGGAGAAAAACTTTAGTCAAAATCTCTCATGTGTTCAAAGGCATGTTGAGTGCCTACAAAAGGACCAAATCAACCTTGTCTAACACATATTGAGAAAAATAAAATGTCAAAACAGTCCTAATCATAAGTAATGTGAAATCTGAACTAAAACATGTTCAAACATGGTCAGATCTCTTAAAACATTGCTTCAAAATGATTATGGACAAGGTATGTTCAAAATATAATCTCCTAGTGAGTATTTCTGAACATATGAATAATAAGGGTAAAAAGGAAAAAGGGAAATAAACAAAATCTTAAAGTGTGGCTATCTCAAACTTTTGAAATCAAAAGCAAAAGAGTATAAGCATAAAACACTCTTGAGGTTCAAATTAGATCATCAGTGGTCATTATGCAACTGTGTGCATTCATCAATACAGGAATTGATTCTAGTAACAATAGCATCTTCAGTGATGATGCTTAAAAGGAATTTACAATCAATTGACAAGAAATTGACCCAAACAATGGTCAAAATAACTTGAGAATGATATGATCATGAATTTACTGAAAAACTGTCAGATCCTTTTGATTATATCCAAAACATCTTTTATTTTTTTAAAAAAAGGGTGTTTTCCTTTTAATAAAACCAGATGCATTTTAATTTCTATAAAATGTATTTTGAACTTTTATTCTTTTTTTTAATAGTGAAAGTTCATCTCTGGTCTGGATGTAATCTCCTTATTTTTTTTGTGTGAAATTACTATCCTTAAAACTGGTCAAAAGGAAATGACTCACACATCAAGGTCATGTTAAGCTCAAGTTTAGTTTGTCACAGATCAGAAATTGATTGTAAATTCATTTTTGAACTACTAAGACACTCATGTTCTAGTAATTAGACATAAAATGAGTTGTTCTAAGTAGAGCAAGACTTCATCATCTGGGATGCTAAACCACTGTCTGAAATAATAGACCGATGGCAAAACCTTGAACAAAATTCCTGAAAATGACTACTGACAACTTAATCTTGATATAATACATCTAAAATGTATTTTGTTAAGAATAGCATTTTTGATGCTCAACAGATGATAGATAAGATATTGTGTTTCCACAAAGACAAAAATCAATATCTACATCTAAATCAACAGATGCTAAAATTATTTGTCAAAAGTCAAAACACTGCTGCACAACCAGTTGTTATACATATTGCTCTTATCCACTGTTGTATCTAAAATGCTGTTGTGCCTTAACATCTGCTCTCTAAAGTCTGTCCACTGTTAAAGTGTCAACCTCTGTCCCTCAAAAACACTGATGTTTAAAATCATTGTTTCATCCACTGTTACAACCACTGCTTCATTTTATTACCGTTGTAACTACTGATGCTTGATTCATCAGTAGTTGTCAAAACAACTGTCTTCCATCATTTTCCATTTCATCAGATGTTTGACACGTTGTCAGTTTTTAGCCTTCAGATCAAAATAACCGCTGCCACATCAGCAATCACTTTTTCCCTAAATAAAACCCTGATTAAATCCAAACAGAGGATTACACTGTCGAATTGAATTCCAAACATTCTCTTCACAAAACAGTTTCCCTCTCATAACTCCAAAAATCTTCTTCGATATTCATCATCAAAAATGATGAAGCCAAAATCGAAATCAAAAACAAAACCTTCATCGTCTTCATCCAAAACAGCAGAAGCCACTGAAATGGCCGCTGAAACCATGGAGATACGCTACAAAGCTCCACACAATTATGTGGGTATACTCACAAAACCCACCAATAACCACACTTTTGACTCCATCCTTGACATCCTTTCTGCATCAAAGTAAAAAACTTTGATAACAGCAGACACTCCTATTTACCTTGATACCCAGAGAGAGTTCTGGAAAAATGCCACCCTTGAAAAACAAGGAGACATCATCGCCGCCATCAACTCCTCGATACAGGGTAAGAAGGTAAAAATCTCCCCGAAATCCATCTCTGAAACCTTTAAACTCGATGATTTAAATGGAAAAACCTCTTTTACAAAAGACGAGTTGGTAAAGGATTTCATGAACAGGGGTTATGCAGAACATCCAAAGGTAGATACCCTACAAAAGGGTTATTTCCCTTCTGCACCCAGATTTTTATTTCACACACTGCTCATGTGTGTTTCAAATAAAACAACGTCCTTCAATGAGATACCAACAAAAATCCAATGCCTGGGGTATGCAATTTTAAACGACAAAAACTTTAACTACTCCCAGGCAATATTTGATGATTTGGTAAAGAACGTTGATAATAAGGCTTTTCTGCTCTTTCCGAGATTTCTAAGCTATTATTTTGAACAAACATTTGTAGAGAAAGATGCAGAACTGCCCAAACAAGGTGTCTCATTCAAAATAAACTTTTTAACAAAAGAAACTTTTTCTAGAATGATGGCACCAATAAAATTAAAAACAAAAGAGGCAGAGCAGGCTTTAGAAACTGCCACTGACCCTGTAGCAACCACTGTTGAGCCCACTGCTCCAGGTGATCAAAGTAGCACACCCACTGCTTTGAAACCAACACCTGCCACCAAAAAGACCAAAAGAAAACCATCCAGAAAACCCACCAAACCCACACCAAAGGCAACTCTGGAAGATGAGATCCCAGAGTTAATGCCAGTGACAACACAAAAGTCACAAGAAACCACTGCTGCTACTTCCTCACAGCAGTTGGAAGAAAGATCTCAACCCCAGCCTAAAACTCCTCCTGCATCCTCACAAAAGGGTCAGGTTGTAAGCACAGGGACACCACATTATGAAGCTCTGCATCCACTCGGATCCATCTTCCATAGTCCTGATCCCAAGGACATGTCTCTTTCTACCCCCACACCCTCACCAATAATAATGCCACAATCAATAATACCCCTGTTGCATGCAGTTGATATTGCACAGACAAAAACCAGTTCCTCTCAATCACCCATTACTGAGAGCATACCTCCACAAGTGACTGGGTCTGATGTTAATACCTCTGCTATCCCAGCAACAGTTGAGGAGGTTACACCCCTTGAGTTACAAGTAACTCTTGGTGGTAGTTCAAGTGGAGCAGCAACTACAACTGATGGATCAACAGATCTTCAGTTGGACAGTTGTTTCATAACTAAGACTCCCTTGAAGGCAATTTCTTCCATGGCAACATCGGTAACCACCAGTGAGTTAAATATAACCACTGGTACCATCAAAGGTCTATCGGTTGCTGAAGAAAGAAGTCCCCAGTACCAAGAACAAGGGGCATCAATGGATGATATTTGGGATTCACATCCTAAGTCAAACATTGATACAACCACTGCTGGTGGGGATTCAGATGATCCTGTTAATTCAGGTGATGATTCAAGATATAATGAATTGACGGCCAGAGTTGTATGTTGAACCAGAAAAACCCAAAACAGCTGATACATCAGCAGTTACAAAAACTGCTGCAAGTAGCCAAACAGCTGCCATCTCATCAACACACACCACCTCATCACACACCATCACAACTACTGTTCCACCACCACCATCATCCAAAGTCACACCACCACTGCCTCATGCCATAAAGCAGAAGACAGCAGATGTTACAACATCTGCTGTAGTGACAACAGGGATTGAAGCACCAGTTGTTTCAACCACTGTTAGTCAATCACAATCCACTGCCATCCAATCTCAAACCACTGATCCACCCAAAACATCATCAGCCTCTTCTTCAAAATGGAGAAGGGTCTTCATTCCTGATGATGAGTCACCACCACCATCACCACCTTCAAATATCATTTCCCATTCTCCATCCCCTACTCAAAAGCAGAAGACAACAATTGATACATCAGTAGTTGTAATGACAACAGCAGTTGAGACACCAGTTGTTTCAACCACTGTTAGTCAGACATCCACAACTGCCCTAATTCTTCCTATATCTCTTCCTATATCACAACCACAGCTCCTAAAAAGAAAAAGAAAGCCAATCATTGCTGATGAAGGTAGTCATGATCCAAATGCTGCAAAGTATCCACTGGAACTAGAAGCCATCAAACATGATATGAGACAATTTTACACAGAAGCAGACCCATCAAAAAGAAAATTCTCCTCACTTATCGGCTATATAGCTCCAGAAGATCTAAATGATTATCTCAAGATAAAGGCAAGGCAAGCTAAAGTTAAAGCCAAGGTTGACAGTGAGAAAGAAAGGCTAAGCGAAGAAGGCATTGCGAATAGACTGGAGTTCTACCTTGCAAAGGTTAAGCAAATGGAAGAATATGCACAAGAGCTTGACAAAGAAAAGGCTGATCAAAAGAAGAGATTGAGAGATCAACTTCTAGCCTTCATCATGAAAGAAAAGTTCTATTCTGCTGAAGAATCCCAGTTTAAAGAATGGCCTCTAGTAGCTTTGAAGCATGAGGCTGAAAGGATCCAAAAAGTCAAAAATGATCCTTCAAAGAAGAAAACTGCTCCAAACTGGAGTAAGTACAAAAGACTCATTGCTGATCTCACTACTGAGTATAAAAGAAAGAAAAGGGAGTTGGTGGATGCTAAGATAGGCACTGCTGAAGCCATATCAAAATGGTCTAGGCAACAAACTGATGAAGCTTATGAAAGACTTGAGAAGCAGAGGATGAAAGCCTCTAACTCTCCTAAAAGGTCCGACTACAAAAAGCTTCAAGAGCAAGTCAAACTTTTCGAAACACATATCAGCACAGCAGAAGATTTTGTCACAAAGCTGAGTAAAGAAAAGAAGGAAATGCTATCTGCTCGAGTAGATAAGAACAAAGAAGCTGAATAGATTGAAGAAGCTATGAAGAAAATAGCTTCAGATAAAGAAAGATTGGCTAAACTACAAGTCCTTGCCAAAAAGGTTAAAGTAGTAAGCCAAAAGTCATCAGCAGGCATCACAAACAGTGAGCTGATTGACAAAGAAGTTGAAGCAGATATAGCTGAAGCCAACAAGATCATTGAACAAGCATTCATACGAATGTCTGAAGCTCATGATGCTGCTCTTCACTTCCTCAGGCCAATCACTTCAAGTTCGTCAGATAATAAAGCTATCCCAAGAAACCCATTGAGTTCAAAAATACTAAAGTGGATGTCTGATCAAAAGACCCACGTATTGACTTTGCTCAGATTCAATGGTGAAGTGAAGCATATATCAAGGAATCAGGCGCTAGGCCTAAGTGCTGAAGATCTACAGGATCTCCTTGAGCTTACACTGTGCAGGGATGAGGATGATACAAGTTCCAAGGATTTTGAGGAAGATTTTAAAAGAAAAGCAATGGAACTTCTGATGAAAAATAAAGGTCCTGAATAAGGAAGGGTTTTGGCATTATCTGTTCCAGGGGGAGATTGTTGGGATTGAACCCTAACAGAGGAACAGATAATGTAAAGCCAAAACCGGATCCCATCAGTGGACTCCTAATAAGCAGCAGTTTACTCTAATCTCTCCCCTTGACAGTGGTTATCTAACAGCTGATAATCTAAAGTGCTGCTCAACTACAAAAACTGATAAACCAAACTCTAATGATTACCTAACAACTGCTGAAGACAAACTCTATTGCTCTATCTACTGCTGTTTCCTAAGTGCTGCTGAAGACTCAAGCACTGCCCTCTCAAAGATTGATCACCTTTGAAGAAAGCATTGAAGACTCAACATCTATGCTAAGGCTACAACAGTGGAACGTGAAGCAGTAGTTTTCCTTATGTTTTGTATGTTAGTGAATATCAGATGTTACATAACAGTAGTTTGTATAGGACAGTATTTGTAGTTTGTTAGGTCGTTAGATGTCACTATCTTGGTGACGTCAGCTGAAGTATATCAGTAGTTTGGTTTGCCTATAATTATGACAGTACTCTGTACTGTTACACTTGATCGTTTTGAGTGAGTTCTTCTCCTCAATTCATCCTTTCATCTTGTGCAACCAACTCTGGTGTATCAGGCTGAGGGGGAGTTTAGATTGTAAGCTTTTACTGTAACCTTTTGCTTATTTGTAAATCATTTGATTTAATGAAAAGCTATTGTTTATCAATCTCTACTTTCCTTTGTTTGTGTTTACAAAGTTTGCTACCCATTTCCGCTGCACTTCATCATTTTATGCAAACAAACACAAATCATGACAGCCTCAGATCCTAACAAGTTACACTTCGTCGAGGAACCTGTTGAAATCACGGACCAGGATGTTAAGGTCCTCAAGAACACGAGAATCCCTCTTGTTCGAGTTCGTTGGAACTCTCGCCGCGTGTGACACTCTAGGTTTTTCCGAATGAACACCTTGTAATATTTTTGTGTATGTATATGTTATTAAATGAAAACGTGATCTTTATTTGCATAATGTGTGTTGTACGTACGTATTATATATATATGTATGTGAGTCGAGACCGTGACTCGCAACCACTCGGTTGCGAGTGGGCCACTCGGTTTCGAGTGGGCCTCTTGGGCCGTAACCGGTTTGGGCCGAAACCCCTTAGCCTATTTTGAACCTTGTATAAAATCCCACCTTTCCCCCACTTCCTTCATTTTACACACACAAACACTTCTACTCTCTCTCAACTAGAAAACCCCAAACAACAATCCATTCTCATCCAACTTTCGGTTCAAGCTTGGATCTCGGTCAAGGAATCTCGGACAAGAAACTCGGTCAAGATCATCACTCGGACACTCCATCTTCTCGGTTTCCTTTTCTTTGTTTTCGGCTCCTCCTTCTCAACCGGTCAGTGTTGTTATTATCTGCATAGGATTTATGTGGGTTAAATGAACTAGAAATGCTTGGTTAGTAGTGTTATACATGATTTTTGGGTGATTTGTGAAGTTGGACTATGTGTGTTAAACCTTATGTATGAATACTTGCTAACATGCTTAAAGATGGCTAGAGAATGGTAGTTTAAGAGTATTCATGGCTAACCATACTATGCTTCATTGTTTCTTGCAAAATGATGATGTTAAACTTAAGATTTCGGATATATATTGTATGTTTCTTTATTCTTACATGTTGATCTTGATGAAATATGTGATTTTCGGTCCAAAATGTATGGCTATGTTGACATGAAAACCCTAGAAAAACTATGAACTTGTGATGAACTTGTTTGAATATGGTTTGAAGATTTCAAAAATGGCAAAGTTTGATCTATTTTTATTAATGGTCAGATTAGGAAAAATGTTAGTAAAACCTTATTGGCTATTACTTGATTTGGGCCTGATTACATAGTACAATGTGGACTGATGTATCTGAATCTACACGTGAACATGAAAGGGACAGCATTACGACTCGCAACCGCACCGTTGCGACTCGCAACCATGGCATGACAACTCGAGACCACGCAGTTGCGACTCGCAACCACAATGTGACAACTCGAGACCACACGGTTACGACTCGCAACCACAGCGTGACAAGCCGAGACCTCCTGGTTGCGACTCGAGACCATCTGGTTGCGACTGGGCTGTCCACTTTGGTTATTGGGCCATAGTATGCTTGATATGGGCTACCTGTTGACTGATCTGCGTGTTACTGTTTGACTGCTTAAATGCTAGGGCCGGCCCAATAACCCACTATCTATATTTTTATGCATGCAACGTGATAGTTATGTGTAGATTTTACGTGATTGCTTGTACACCCAACCTGACCTATACCGGTAACCATGGTAGGACGTGGTGACCAACGTGTTTGACAAGTAACCTAATCTGCCGAGCAACCCAAGGTGAGTTCACACACTAAGAGCATGCGTCCCGCAGAGGGACACGGACCAACTACCAAACTTTGGGAAAACACTTTTGACCCATTACTCCGGGGGAAAACAGAATGGGTAATTACTATCTCCGGGGGAGATACGTTTGGATATTATTTATAAATCACAACTAGCCATGCTAAACGAAACTCTATCACTTTAAGTCCCTGCTTATAGTACCGATTAATCGCCGGGGGCGAACGGGTTATTAGTTGATAGCGCTATTAGGTTTGACAACCTCACACCGTGACCGGGGGAGATCGGGCGTGAACTAGTAGACCTTGCAACATGGTCAATGACGATAGACATTGACTCGGGGCACGAATTTATATTCCGTCAACAGTTTCGGTATCTACAGTTTAGTGAGCTTACAGATGGGGTAGCTCCCCACCACGTGATTATAAATGCTTTATCTAAACAACTTAAGTTTTTGGTAAACTAAAACTGGACGACTAGTGAACTCACTCAGCATTATTGTTGACCCCTTACTGCATGCTTTGCAGGTAACCAGTGACTCAGGAGCTGCTGCTTGGGGATGTGTAGTGTTCGTCAAACCCGTGTGTTGGGTTAATTATGTTGAACTAAGAACTATCTTTAAAACTACTTGGGTTTATGCTTCCGCTGTTTTGTTAAACTAATTATCAAACTTAAAACTACGATGTTGCTAACTACTTTGGATATTAAATATTTCTACTATTAATTCGATGCTCAGTATAATTGGTGGCTGGATCCTGGTCAGTCACGCCCTCAAAGCGGGTGTTATCCGCAGGTGGATTTTGGGGGTGTGACACCGCGGCCCAGAGTTCACCTGGGAGCGTGAAGATCAAATGAAACTCAAGTATCCCCAGTCATTCGGAACCAATGCAACCACTACTGAGGCTGAAGCTACTATTGCTGAATTTCGGGACGAAATTCCAAATCAACGGGGGGATGATGTGACACCCCAGGAATACCAGTGAACGATACAACTTACTTAGCTTCCTCAGTAACCGCATGCTAAATTTCGGGACGAAATTTCTTTCAAGTTGGGGATAATGTGACAACTCGAGTTTCCAAGGTTCCATCTTCGCATTAATTGCACGTAATTGTTTAAGTTGTTTGTTTACACGACTTTTGTCTCACAACGGTACACGTTTGCTGGATGTTAAATCGTTTTGTGATGGACATGTTATATGTTTGGTGTGCATTACATAAGTGTGTGTAATTTATATATTTTGTGTAAATAATATGAGGTGTATAATTATTAAAGCATGAACTCTATGCCAAGCAGTGCACTCGAAATCACCTTTCCTCTAACTGAAAACACCCAAGTGTTTTCGTTAGGTATTGGGCCGGCGAAAACGAAAACGGGCTTCGGCCCAGTAGCGTACAACTATAAGGATTTGTTAATAACCTTTACGTTAGAATTTTATTTGAAAACCCTAACCACTTCCCCTTATCACTGTGTGACGGCAAGACTAAGACCTCGAAGCTTCGTTCGTGTTCGTTGTTCATCCTGCTTGGTTAGTTATCAAGAGTGGTTAGTTATTTATTTGGTTTCATCGATACATGTCTGCATGTGGGTATATGTTTGATTAGAATATTGTGATTAGTTTATTGATGATGTTTGTTAGTGATTTGATAATTCATATGATTACATATTTTGGTCCAATCACAACATGTCCATATTTAACATTGTCGGCCATTGATGTGGGAAATTATAATAATAATGATGATGAGCATGTGATTTCGATTTGTTTTGTATGATCATTGAGTGAATGAAATTGTCAGCCCACTATATATAAATCGGTCCAATCGTGCAACAGTTTTGGGCGGCCATTATAGTCTTTAGTGCATGTGCATTTGTTAGGAAATTTGTGATCATATATGTGTGTGGCATGATAATTATTGTCACCCTAAACCTAAGTGGTGGACTAGTGAAGGGGATCTAGAGGTGCACATGCTTCATGAACAAAGCAGTAGCCTACCATGTGCAGTAAAGGGGGATAGGTGGGTATTTAGGAAATTGATTTTTATTTCCATGGGTCTTGTCGGTTGATAATTAGGGGTCCAATGAAAAGCCTTGTCTAAGGGAATCGTTCCAATGGTGCTTGGATACAAATGTTAAATGTCGGCCGATGGTTTACTAGAATTCTGTATTATTGCTGTAACTGTTATGTTGCGATGAAACAAATGCATCGGCGAAACACTTGTCGACGAAACCAACATGGCGAAACAAAAGTGTTTCGCCGAAGACATCATGACGAAATAAAGGGTGTTTCGTCGAAGGGACCTAACGGCGAAACAGGGGTGTTTCGCCGAAAGGGAAATTTTGCACAGTAGATGATGAACATGATTTGTATGCACAAGAATACGTACTTTGTGCTACTTGATGATCACTGATTCATTAACCACTGTGATTATACCTATACGTGAACAACATGAACATAAACTGATTATTGTATACGTGCATACTTTAGGACGTGATTGATTTACTTTGAGCACATACTTAGCATACCGAGCAAACCAAGGTGAGTTCACACAGCCAAGGCATGGGGTTCCCAGGGTGGGAATGGGTTTGGATTATTTACTTGTACTTACCTAGCTTATGGAACTTAGTTATATGGTCCTCGGGTGAGGAAGGGTTATTGGTAAAATGCGACTAGACTAGTGATACTAATAGAACTGATCTTCGCACACACGCCGGGGTTGGCTGCGATAATATGACTAATCTTCGCACACATGCCTAGGAAGGCTGCGAACTATACACTAAACTTCGCACACATGCCGGGTGGCCGCGATACAAATATACCTAGTCTAGAATACCTGGGAAACTTCCCCTAATCTTCGCATACACGCCTAGAGGGCCGCGATACGAACTAATACGATACATGACTTAATGAACGAACACAAGGCTTACTATACTATTACGATTACTGAACTATTAACTGTGAACTCGCTCAACTAGTTGTTGACTCTCTGCTGCATGCCTTGCAAGACCCTAGGTACATCTGGAGCTTGCACAGGGAGGAGGAGGTCGTTGTGGGACATGGATCGTGGATGCCATGTTATACACTTGAACATTAGAAACTTATTACTTGCTTTGGTTTTACACTATGCTTCCGCTACACTTTGAAACTACTTATGTTTTGAACACCTATCGTATTGAATGATTGGTTTGCATTTACTTTTACTTGTTATTAGTTACATGTTCGATATGATTTGTGGCTTGATCCTGGTCATGTCACGCCTCCAAGCGGTGGTACTCCGCGTGTGGATTTTGGGGGTGTGACACATAATATAACAAACCCTACCCCCTTCCCTGATTGGCGACGACAGGCACATCCCTCCCCTCTCTTCATCGAAGTCCCTTGTATTAAGCACCCTCTATTTCGGTTAGTTGACTAGTTGTACTCTCGTTTACTTGTGTTGCCTTGTTGTATGCAAAAGTGATTGTGAGAATGTTATGTGATGTTGAAAAGTTCATTATTATGAATGAATATGTTAATAACCGATCAGCATGATGATGACTAGTCTTGTGGTATATGTGGTGATCATATTTAGTACAATACAAATCATTGGTCTAGGGTTAGATAACATGTTGATGTGGGGTATTGTTTATATAAATAATGATGATAGCCTTAAGCTTTACAAATAACTTAATTGCTTGAATTGACTTCTTAATTGCTATGAGTAATCGTTTGATGATAACTAGAGAATCGTGGGTTGATTTTGATTGAAACCAGTGTGGGCTGTAGGTAGGGACCAAATATAGGCTGCATGTTTAGGGCTGGGTAACAACCTTGGGTAACGTTTCACATGGGCTGCTTTGGAAACCGGATCACCTATTTTCTGTTGGACTTTGCATGAGTTTTGGTACGCACATGTTCAATCAGTGAGTTTGAAATGTGTGCTAGTAAATCATGAATGTATGCATGTGGCATGTTTGACTTATTACATATTAGGTGGTAAATTATGTTGGTTGTTTTGTATGGAAATCCATGGCAAAAGAGATATAACAGTGCACATGATATGGTATCCATGAGTTTTGTAAATGTTTTGTTATGGGTTAAATGATAACAAGGGTTCTGCTAATAGATTGTTAATCAATTAGAGTGTGTAGGGTAATGACATAACTTTGATTAATACTTGGGCCGATGATATATGTGTACAATTAAGTTGGGCTGTTAAAAAATGAATAAATTCTGTAATGTGAGTTGCGCCGCTAGTTCGGTTAAGTCGCACACATAGATTGGGCCGCACGGTTTCTTGAATCTGCATTGGGCTTCACGTGTAACTTGGGCCTTACATGCCAACCGGACTGCTCTAGGGAGTAAATCATGCATAAACTTGGATTGGGTTGCACACCCGGTTAGCGGACCATTCGTTTTGGGCCGCACACTTTCTGACCGATGTCGGGCCATGCAACTGATCGCATAATTTAGCTGGGTCGAGCTTTGTTAGGAATACCATATTAAGTAGTTAAGTGATGTTGGTGATGCAAGTTATGTAGGTGACCCAAACAGTTAGTGTAATCATAAAATATGATTAACTTTATAACATGCCATACCATGATGTCAATTGGAATTGTGAAGCTGTTTTATTAACCGAGTTCATGCTAAGTGATTATTTGTTGACACTGAATTGACGTTGTTAGATCTATTTGTCATTCACATGTTAGTAGGATAATGGATTTGAATTATGATAATCAAGCTAGGTACTTTGTATGATGATTAGATACCTGTTGACTGGTTATTAGAAACATGAACTTGTAAATGCAAACCTGTATGAGACCCAGATATCTGTTATGTGAATGTATGATCGTAATGGACTAATAGGTAACATGATTAACTGGTATGACGTGCATGATGATATGTGCTTTATTGTTCACTACTGTGTGATATAATACGTGATTAATGTGTGTTCAAAACTGACTGTCACATGGTAACCATTTTAGGATTTGGTTGATCAACTTGAATACGTGAATAAACATACCGAGCAAACCAAGGTGAGTTCACACTCTTAAGGCATGGGATTCCCGGTGGGTTGGGAATGGGATCAAGAAGCTAAGATGAAACCTGTATATTTGCCACTAATAGACTACATTTAATCCTGCGTATTCTCGGACTGGGAAGAATACGTACCTCCGTCCTCGGATTGGGAAAGACGCCTACACTAAACCTATGTATTCATACGTACCTCCGTCCTCAGATTGGGAAGGATGCCTACATTTAACCTGCATATTCTCGGTTGGGTAGAATACGTACCTCCGTCCTCGGATTGGGAAGGACGCCAATATATATAACTAGTCTAGTGGTTCACAACATGGGGTAGCCCCCACTGGTTATGGTTTGGGAAACAAGAAACTGATTAACTACCAGTTTTCGAATGAACTTATGATTTCTTTTGAAACTACTTTAAACGGACAACCAACTGTGAACTCGCTCAACTTTGTTGTTGATTCGTTGTTACATGCCTTGCAGGCCTTTAGGTGCATATTGTTGGAACTTGCCGTCTGGGAAGCTGGAGTGGTCATGGGTCGAGATATATGGAAATGCGAGACGAACTTAATGGCTTTCACACACTTGGTTTATGAATTACTTAATTAATGTATTATGCTTCCGCTGAACGTTAAATAATGTTTTGTAATACTTCTATCAGTAATAAATGAAAGTTTTATTTGGAATAATTGTTATGAGTTCAACATGATTGGTGGCTAGATCCTGGTCAGTCGCGCCTCCTACAGTGATACTCCGCTTGTGGATTTTGGGGGTGTGACAGTATGAGAGCCATAACTATAGGGAATTAGGAAAGACACGACCTAGTCCGGGTTTTGATGTCTTAGAATTGACCTAGTCTATAGTCTAAGTACCTACTTTTGAACAGCTGGTCTGTTGCTTCGTGCGAACCCGGTAGGGGTTTTGTACGAACCTACATGCTGTTGCACTCTCATTCGAACTCGCAAAACTACATCTTCGTACGAACTGCCGCACATACAGCTTCGTACGAAGGAGCCTTTCCTAAGGCTAAAAACTTACTTTTGCCTTTCCTAAGGCTAACCCAATACACACGTTTGACGATACTCGCATGACACCAACGAGTGATTGAGTCGAGAATAGGTGTGACAACCAGGAACTCTTGATAAGATCGTTCACTCAGCGCATTATTCTTAGCACGAGCACCTTTCGTTGAGCTAGGAGTGACATCCACATCTCAACGAAGCTTTCCATTTTTATCTGGTGGAACTCCCGGAGATATCCGGCAAGCACAACCATAGCTAGGAGCGAAGTTGTTAAGTTAGGGGTGAAACCCGCATCTTAATGACCCGTTCCCCTCCTTAAAATGGTTTACAAAAGCTCTCACCAAAGTCTCGACTGTGCCAACAACTCGAGCCGTGTAACAACTTGAGCCAAGTTATATGTAAATGAAATAGTTTCATTACATGGAATTCCTTTATCCATTGTGTCTGATAGAGATAGTCATTTTACATCTCATTTTTGGACAAGTTTCCAAAAAGTAATGGGAACCAAGTTAAATCTAAGCACAGCTTATCATCCTCAAACGGACGGACAAAGCGAAAGGAAAATTCAGACAATGGAAGATATGCTTAGAGCCTGTGTAATTGATTTTGGAGGAAATTGGGACGATCACTTGCCATTAATAGAATTTTCTTATAACAACAACTATCATACTAGCATTAATGCTGGACCGTTTGAAGCACTTTATAGACGAAAGTGCCGAACTCCAATCTGTTGGGCAGAAACTGGAGAAAAGCAACTGTCTGGACCAGAGATAGTGCAAGAGACAATAGACAAAATAATTCAAGTCAAGGAAAGACTAAAAGCAGCACGAGATCGTCAAAAGAGTTATGCAAATAACTGACAAAAGCCATTGGAATTTCAAGTTGGTGATAAGGTATTGTTAAAAGTTTCTCCATGGAAAAGAGTAGTCAGATTCGTTAAAAGAGGAAAACTAAGCCCAAGGTATGTTGGACCTTTTGAGATTATTAAAATAATAGGACCAGTAGCTTATCAGCTACAACTGCCAGAGGAAATGGCAGGAATACATGATGTGTTTCATGTATGTAATCTCAAAAAGTACTTAGCAGACGAATCACTGGTAGTACCTCTACAGGACATAGAGGTAAATGAGAAACTTAAGTTTGTAGAGAAACCACTACAGATTGAAGATAAAAAGATCAAGAATCTCAAGCACAAGAGATTAGTTCTGGTCAAAGTAAAATGGGATTCAAAGAGAGGACCAGAATACACTTGGGAGCTTGAGTCAGAAATGCAACAGTAATATCCACACCTGTTCCAGTGAATCTCGAGGATGAGATTTAAAACAAGGTGGGGAGGATATAACAACCCTCGAAAAACACCCTAAACGCTCTAATTAGACCACGTATACACATAAACGGACCCGAATAACCTTTACTTTAACAAAAATCAAATAAAACAAAAATTACACCTCGCTCGCGGGCCGCGACCGAGCCCACTAAGTGGCTCGCGGGGCGCGAGACCCCTATGGTTGCTGGACTCCCTTCTTACGCCACGTGTCAACATGTGCAGGTCTATTTATGAGAAGGCAACCCTAGCCGTAGCTAGGGTGCCACTCGCGGGCCGCGAAGGAATTAGAGGTGGGGCTCGCGGGGCGCGAGAGACCCTTGATCAGCCTATAAATTGAGGTCGAAAGCCTCAGTTGTTCCTCATTCAAATTTTCTTTCTCTCTCAATGCTATAGTGCGAAATTATCAGGTAATATACCCTAAAACATGAAGCTCTGCCTCGTTGTAAGTATTTTAACCCCTGATCACGTATTCGTTACCCTACCCGATTGATCTAGGGCTCCGTAACGCATGTTAAGGCTCTGCCTGACTCAGTTCGTTGGAGTTCTATCTCGGTTTGTATGGCTAATGTGATTTGGGTTATCTTACTAACACGTGTGCATTGTTTATTTTTAATACATAATAACCAGGAAAAACAACAGGAAGCCTTAGTATTACTTAAGTCAACAATGTGAGTCATTCTCCTTTTCTACTAAACTGTTTTACAAAACCTCAAATGTTTTTAATTATACTTACAGTGATTGAGTCTATGTATTCTACAATTGTTGCCGGTATGTGGGGTCTTGTATACACTACTTGTAATGTGTTACTATTGGACGACGAGTTAGCCAATGAGTAACATGACCGCAGTCATGGAACTGTGAACATGACAAATATTGAATGAGTATATTGGTAGATATAAACATTGTAATCGCTCTCAATATTGTAAAGTTATAAAAGCTTGTTTTGATTACACTGGGATGCACTCACCAGTATTTCTTGCTGATAAAATCTTTTTAAAACGCGTTTCAGGTAACTTAATGTAAAGCTAATAGAAGCCAGCAGGGGAGCACTGAAAGCTTAAAGAAGTGGCTATAAAAGTTACCTAAATAAAAAGGAGTTTATGTTTTTCAATAATTAGGGTTTATCCCTATAATTGTATTATGAATGAAACTTGGGTTTTATCTCATTTGTTTATTATAAAAGTTTGGTGTTTTGAAACTCTGATAATATTTCCTAACTACAGTCCTAATGTTAAATTCCGCTGCCAAATTGATAAACATTGATACCACTACACTGGCTCTCGCGGCTCCCGCTCCCGGGGTAGGGGTCGGGGGCTGTGACATGGATTGAACCATGATTACCACGGGCCACTTTTTCCATTTTCCTAGATTTTAACACTTTAAAAAATAAATTAAAATAATAAAGGGGATAGTGGTTTGGGTCATGACCACACCCTTAGGGTAGTGGTTTTAGATGGTGGATTAGAGGTGGGTGACATGATGCCTATGTGGATGGTCATGAGGGTCATGACCACACCATTTAGCCTAAGAATATCAAACAAAGATGGGTAAACTATATTGTTCGTCCTTTATGTTTGTATCAGATTGCAATGAATGTCATTTAACTTCAATAATTACAGTCGATGTCTTTTATTTGTAAAACTCATTACATACTACGTCTTTTAGCACTAATCAGGTTAAATTTTCAGTTAAGTCATATCACATAATTATCAAGTGAGGGCATTTATGTCTTTTTACACCCAAATAAATAAACATAAAAAATAACCTCAAAAACCAAAAAAAAAATTATTAACTACACGTTAACACATCTTATCTCTCTCTACTTCTCCCCTCTGTTCTTCAACAACCCTCAAAGCTTCAGTCATCTCCACGTCTTTGCATATCTGAAACCTGCACCTTCTCTTATACTAGAGCTAGCCTTCAAGAAAACATATCAATAAGACTAACAAACTAACCTACCATAGCTAGCCTTCAAGAAAACACATCAAGGAGACTAACTTAGATATAAAGTAGAAATTGAATTCTGTTAAAATATATATAAATATATATTATCAATTCAATATGTGTTATAATTAGTTGTTTAATTTCTTTGCGAGATTGGGCCTGTTTTTCTTAATTGGCTTTTGGGATTTGCTGGTATTGGGCTGGTGATTATCACACCCTGGCCTTTGCGGAAGCGTTGGTTTATTTGGTGTGACTTCTTAATACCAAAGCAACAATCACAACAATGCTATATGAAAATAAAACACATGATGATCATCCATTCATTGAATTTAAAGTTACCACAACATCATTGTTTAAAATGTCGACACATAAAACAAGTTACAACATGACATGATTAAAACGTGTTCATACGACGCTACAAAAGACTTAAATAAATACGTGGTTTAGAGACATGTAACCCGTCTAGGTAAGGGTTACACCTACTAAACTTGGATGACATCATTATTCCCTACGCAGCTTGACACGATTGCACACTTCGCCATATCCATTAATTTCCTGAAATACATGTGGTTTGAAAAATCAACAAAAGTTGAGCGAGTTCATGTAAAAGTGAGTATGTATAAACCTTTCATGTTTGAATAAAAGTCCCTGGTATGTAGCAATAAGGAAAAAGAGATCACCAATGGGTTGCAAAGCCACTGGTATGTGTGAAAAGGTGCAGGAAGACTCAAACATAGCAAATTTGTTACCGGGCTTCGGCGGTAAGACACAGTCACCTCTATGGGCCGCCCCGGCCTCACGGGTGTGGCTCGCTACACCCAAATAGATCTATCACTCTTGTGTCCCTCGGTCCTAACAACGAGGATTGATGGCCTTAAGTGTTGTACCCACCCCTCACATGATCTAGTAGTAAACCCTCCCTACGCTAACCATACCATGTAAATAAATGTTTGTGATAATTGTCGCATGTATTTCACCCCCGAAGTATAAAAATGAAAACAGTAAAGAGAAAAGGGGGACATGAACTCATAGAAGTGCGTCTCCTGAAATAGTCGTCAATCCAAACTCGGTCTGCTATGCGACGACCTACACATACTAATGCCTATTAGACGGATGGGTCGTGCCTTGGCTTGGGGTTTAGTGTTTTGAATTGCGTTACCTTGATATTATCCCAAGTTTGTGACTACTTGATAAAATAATAATAATTATTTTAACTTAACTTTTGTTTTTGGGAAAATAGTTAGGCAACTATTTCGTATCCACACTTCTCAAGTATTTTATATGTGTATTTCCTTCCCAAGGATGGGGGTATGTATACATGTACACTTGTAATTTCTGAAAAATATATTTTAAGTCCCACTTAGAAAAATATATTTGAATTATTTGTCTAAAACATCTTAATTCAAAATATATATATTTTTCCCAAAAATATTATATTTTACCTCAAAGATTTTCCAAAATAATATTTTACCAAAAATATACGTGTAAAAGTATTTTTCTGAAATATTACGTAAGTTACGTTTTAGCGTTTCATATTGCAATAATAATTGTGTAACTTAAATATTTATTTCGTGAGGGTTTTTGGTATTATTTTGGAGTCGGAATTTCATAATAGTTATATTATTTTATCCTAAAAATAATATATCTAGTGCACAGAATAAACAAACAACCACACAAGCGTTTTAGTATAAAATATATATTCTACATATATATTTATCAAATTTTATTTACGAAAATCAACCTCCGGCACTTAGTTTTTTGTAATAAAAATCATGGCGAAGTTTATTTTAAAACAAGGTTAAAAATATGGTTGTAACACTTGCTAGAAAAATTATTTTCTAAGTGTTGAGATTTTAGAAAAATTTCACCAGAGTTTCCTTTGTAAATGGAGGCGTCCATGCTTACTAGCATATCAATTTCTTTTCAAAAATTCATTCAATCAATCATCAACCAAGAATATGTAACTTATACTTACCAGACTTGTCAAGAACAAGCACAACTATAAACTCATGAACTTGAATATTTATGAAAACATGTAGCAACTTACTAGCACACTTAGTAAGTCTTGTTACCTTCCAAAATGTGATTAGTTCTTTAAAAACTTCATTTTTAAAGAGTTTGAATATTCACAACTTCTAGTCATATTTTCTAAAAATATTTCTTTGTGAAATTTTCTTATTACACAAGTGTTTCTACACTTGTTTATCCACCAAAAATGTGTTAAGTATGTAAGATCCAAGTTTTAACAAAACTCATACTATTCACTTGGTTCTTTCGAAAAAACCACTCATGGATCTTTAGATCTACAAGATTATAACTTACTTTGATCTTTATTTTTCAAGAAAACACTCATTTATTCAAGTTCATAGTTTATGTGTGGATGATTCCATCATCCTACAACTTTTTATCTTTCTCATCTTGCTAGATCATGTTTTTAATCATGATCTAGCAAGATCATATGATGATCCATATCATTTCTACTAGCAAACAATGATCAACAAACATAACAACACCTGAAAATCATGATTTCTTAACCATTTTAACACTACTTCATCACAAAGTTAGTTTATGTTCAAGACTTTGTTTATGGTTCTTTAGAGTTCTTATCATTTTGATCTTTAAACATCATTAACCACTTAAACAACATGTAAAATGCAAGGATCTAAGTGCTTACCACTAGCACAAGGCTAGGGGAGTTCAAGAGTAGAAAAGTGGTGGATAAAAGAAGATGAGAGTGGTTCTTGAGCTTCCGAACACACCAAGCTTGTTTGTATGATCCCTAACACCCTTGGAAGTATATAGATTGCTTGGAATGAAACTTGAAGGTGGTGATGGTGGTGTATGTGGTTTCGGCCGATCAAGAGAAGAGGGGGAGAGAAAATGGAGTTTGTTGATTGTGAATGATGAAAGATGGTGATTACCTAGAGGATTATATAGAGATTTTTCATTATGCATTACCCATTAGTCCTCATGTCTCCTAAGTACTCTACCATTACAATAAACAAATCAAAAGAATTAAGTGGGTGTGTCCCACTTTCACAACTGGTTGGGGGGTGTGCTTGGTTGGGTTGTAACTTATTAGTTAGTGATTAGTTAGAAATCAAATGTTTAGTTAGTGGGTTTTGGTGTGTTATTAATTATATAGTGTGTTAGGGTGTTCGGAGACCCTAACTAGCTCAGAAAAATAAAAACAATGTGTTTGACAATATTTTTGTGTTCCGGGTAAAGTCCGGTTGTTCGGTTGGGTGTTGTTCCGTTAAAGTGCTTAATTAATACATAAGGTGTCTTTTATAATATTTTTAGTGACACTTTTAATTCCCAACACTTTGGAAAGTATCTAGGACCATTTTGTCAAGTTTTTGCACCTTACTAGCATAATTAAATGCTGAATTTTTGTTATTAAGTGCAGAATTCTGCATTTAGAGTGTGTTTTAGGCACTTCCCGGCACTATAACTATCACCTAGTGACGCAGTTTTATGGTCCTCACTTCCCTACACTCCCTACTAGTGTAGTACCCTGTCTCTGGCTCATACTGGCCTCAAAAACATTGTCTGTCTAGGTGCTGGCATTGTCAGCATGTTTTCTGGGTTATCCGCTCAGTGTGCTAACTGTGCTTTGTGCATCAAGTTTGTCACTAAGGTTTGTGTGAAATAAATGAAGTGACAGTATGAAATGTGATGCATATATATGTATGTAACAGAAAACAGAAAGCATTTTAATCACAGTTGTAATCAAGCACAGTCGTTAAGCACAATTAAGAATTAATTAATTGTACGGATACCTGTGATTGTGAGGGTTGTCACATTCTCCCCCGGTTAAGAAAATTTCGTCCTGAAATTTTAGGTTCTGCTTCTAGTTGCAGTGGTCTTGGGAAATAAATGGGGGTATTTCTCCTTCATACGATCCTCAAGTTCCCATGTGAATTCTGGGCCGTGCCATGCATTCCATCGAACTTTGACGAGTTTGACACTACTCCGGCGTGTCTTGTTAATCTTCCAATCAGTAACCTCAACTGGTTCTTCAACAAAGTGGAGTGTGTCGTTGATATGAACTTCGTCAGCAGGAATGACAACTGTCTCCTGGGTTGGACTCTTTTTCAGGTTTGATACATGGAATGTATCATGAACGCCATTAAGTTTAGCAGGTAAACCCAATTTGTATGCTACAAGCCCAACCCTTTGCAGGGTTCTGAATGGCCCAATGTAACGTGGATTCAATTTTCCATGCTTTCCAAAGCGTGCCACACCCTTCCAGGGTGAAACCTTCAGTAAAACCATCTCTCCTACCTCAAATTCCAGAGGTTTCCTTCTTCGGTCCGCATAACACTTTTGTCGGTCACGAGCCACTTTGATGCGCTCTCGGATCTGTGCAATCTTGTCTGTCGTTTCTTGGACTAATTCCAGACCAACTAGTTGTCTATCACCCGCGTCGGCCCAACAAATCGGTGATCGACATTTGCGTCCATAAAGCGCTTCGAACGGTGCAGCTTGAATACTTGCATGATAACTGTTATTGTATGAAAATTCAACCAATGGTAGGTGAGTGTCCCAACTTCCACCTAAATCCATTACGCAAGCTCGCAGCATGTCTTCTAATATCTGAATTGTTCGTTCACTCTGTCCATCAGTTTGCGGGTGAAATGTTGTACTCAGATTTAGCTGAGAACCAAATGCTTCTTGAAAGGATTGCCAAATCCTTGACACGAATCTTCCATCTCTATCTGAGATGATTGAGAGAGGCACTCCATGTCGTGCAATGATCTCTCTCGTGTATATCTCAGCTAGTTTACTCGTATTGTCTTTTTCCCTGATTGGCAAGAAGTGCACAGATTTCGTTAGACGGTCTACTATCACCCAAATCGTATCGTGGCCCTTGGGCGTCCTTGGCAATTTCGTTATGAAGTCCATTGAAATCTGTTCCCATTTCCATTTGGGTATTTCAGGTTGCTGTAGTAGACCTGAAGGCTTTTGGTATTCGACCTTTACCTTGGCGCACGTTAAACATTTGCTGACATATACCGCAACATCACCTTTCATCCTAGGCCACCAATAGAAATCCTTAAGATCTTGGTACATCTTATCCGCTCCTATATGAATCGAGTACCGTGACTTGTGAGCTTCATCGAAAATAACCTTTCTCAATCCGCCAAACAAAGGAACCCAAATTCGTTTCATGAAGCATAAAGTTCCTTCCTCGTTTGGTACCAACTGATTCTCCATCCCACGGAGATACTCGTCCTCAATATTCCTTTCTTTGAGAGCTTCTCTCTGCGCGGCACGAATGCGCAATGAGAGGTCTGTCTGGACAATCATTTCCAAAGCCCTAACCCTTATGGGCTTGATTCTTTCTTTCCGACTTAGGGCATCGGCGACCACATTCGCCTTCCTTGGATGATACTTGATTTCACAGTCGTAGTCGTTCAATAGTTCAACCCATCGTCTTTGTCTCATGTTAAACTCCTTCTGGTCGAATAGGTCATCAATTCTCGGCAGAGGATATCTATTCTTGATTGTCAACTTGTTCAGTTCTCAGTAGTCGATATACGTGCGAAAACTACCATCCTTCTTCTTAACAAACAAAACTGGAGCTCCCCAAGGCGAGAAGCTTGGTCTGATGAATCCCTTGTCTAACAGCTCCTGGAGTTGCGTTGACAACTCCTGCATTTCCGAAGGCGCAAGTTGGTAGGGTGCCTTAGCCACAGGCACGGCGCCTGGAACTAAGTCAATGTGGAACTCGACTTGTCTTTGCGGCGGTAATCCTGGCAAGTCTTCTGGAAAGACTTCAGGATATTCTTTTACGATTGGAATGTCTTCGATCTTTGGCTCAGCAGCTTCTTTATCCATGATGTGTGCCAAGAAGGCAACACATCCCTTCTGTAAACACTTTCTAGCTTTCAGACAGCTAATGATTCTCAGAGGCGTATCGCGTTTTTCTCCATGAACTACGATCGTCTCTCCATCTTCTATTGGGATGCGGATGGTCTTTTCGTGGCAAACAATCTCGGCTTTGTTGCTCGATAACCAATCCATCCCTACTACCACGTCGAAACTTCCCAACTTCACTGGTAGTAGATCCAAAGTGAACTCGCGTTCTCCCAGCTCAATTATGCATCCTCGGACGACTTCATTTGCTTCAACTAGCTTTCCATTAGCCAGTTCAATAGAGTACGGAATGTCTAATTTACTAGCAGTTAATCCAAGCATGTTCTTAAATTCTAACGATACGAAACAATAGTCGGCACCAATATCAAACAGGACAGATGCAAAGCGTTGGTTTATAGGGAATGTACCAGTGACAACGTTTGGATCCTGGCGCGCTTCCCTTGCGCCAATGTTGAATACCCTCCCACGAGCTTGATTCAGTTTTGGGCATTCCCTCTTAAAGTGCCCACCGTCTCCACAATTGAAACATCCCGGTCCCCGACCATTACCATTTCCATTTCCACTTTGAGTGTTGTTTTGGTTGCGATTTCCACTCCCAGCTTGGTTCGCAACATTCCTACGGTTTTCATTTCCGCCATTTCCTCCTTGTTGGCAGTTTCCATTACCATTCCCATAACCTCGATTACCACCACGCCCAGCACTAGTTCCGGCCCAACACGTATCCTTCGAGTGGCCGTTCTTCCCACATGACTCGCATTTCCTCAATCTGCATTGGCCAGAATGATGGCGCTGGCACGTATCACACTTGGGCAGAGTGCCCATATAAGCCTTCCCTTTGTTTTCGACACCGGTTGTGGCTCTGGCCGGTGTGCTTGACTCACCCTTCTTGCTCACGTTGCTGGTACCTTGCTTGAAGTTGGAAAATTTTCGTTTGTTTTCACCAGACGACTCCACATGAGTCTCCTTCTTCTTCGATTCAGAAACTGAAAACTTGTTCAATCTAATAGCTTCCTCAATAATTGCCACACTGAGATCGATGGCTTCCGTGATCGTTGCAGGCTTGGACGTGGTAACCATGCTCATGATCTGGGGTGCCAATCCCTATATGAAGCGCTCAACACGTTTAAATTCGGGCTTGACCATGTACGGCACCACATGGGACAAATCATGAAACCTTTGAACATATTCTGCAATCTTAGAACTTTCCATCCTTAGGTGCCAGAACTCAGTCTCTAGCTTCTGTATTTCAGCTCGCGAGCAGTACTTCTTCCTCATTAGCTCTTTCAGCTCATTCCAGGTTAACGCATAAGCTGCCGCTTCTCCCAATGTTTGCACTTGCAGATTCCACCACGATAGGGCACCATCCAAAAACAGCCCTGAGATGTAGGTCACTTGTTGCTCGGGAGCACACTTGCTCATCCTTAGGACAGAGTCTGTCTTTTCAGCCCACCTGACAAACGTAACCGCACCTCCAGTGCCGTTGAAATTTACGGGCTTGCAGTCGAGGAATTGCTTGTCAGTGCACCCTGCACATACGTTAGAATTTACAAATGGTATTAGCGGATGTGCTAGAAATATCCAAATGTATCGTAATATATCTCAAGCGACTTAACATTACCATTGGGTGGATTGGTATTGTCATTGTTGTTCGAGATATTTCCGCTTGTTTCCGCATGGGAGGCCGCATACTGGGCTATAGCCGCGCCAATTATCCCTTGGAGTTCCGCCTCAGTAGTGGGCATGCGTGCGTCGCGTCGTGGAGGCATCTTCTAAAAGATGATCATGTAGGTCAGGTCATAGTAAGTATAATAAATATGCATATATAGCAATATCCATCAACCACATAACATCTCATGTTATAAAATTAAAACAAATAATTCAACAAAGCATGTAGTGAGAACGTTGCCATTGGGCTTTCATTAACCATGACCACCATATTGTTTTTACACGTTTTTCAGTACATCACATATCAAAATAAGATCACGGGGTTACATCACCCCCAAAAATACAAATCTGTCTACATAAATCATGTACAAAAGTGTGGTCTCCCAAAAAGTCTTCGCTAGCTGGCCCAATCGCGACTTTCTCACCAAAATGATCTACCTGCATCAAACCAAAAATATCTATGCTGATGGCGGAGGAGGAGGAGGAGGAAAACGAGAGAAAAGAAACCGGCGCATGTGCACCCAATCCTCCTCTAAGGCACGAATAACACGTATCAGATAGGCAATCTGCTGCTCAGATGTAAGGAAACGAACATCCGAGTCAGGGGAAAGAGGACGGGGAGAGTGTGGTGCGGCAAAAGGAGTCTGATAGTGGCACGGAGGACGTGGTGTCCTCTCTAACACCTGAATGCGACGACTAAGCGCGTCCTGCTGTAGCTGAAGAGAGATGAGTATATCCTCTATCGTGTACCCCACGTGAAACTGGTGGTACGGGTCTGATAATGGCATAACATTGGGCGAAGCCCACAGAAACAGCTCACCCGACGGTACGAATGATGGTGCAGTGTGAGGGAACTGGGACATGAACGGAAGTGATGACGGTACAGGTGGAACAAAAACAGGCGGCTGCCTCGATGAACCCTCCTCGGGACAAGGTGGCGGTATGTCCTGGAGGAATGTGATGGGAAGATCAGTGCAATGGGCGTCAGTGGTGTGTGGGTGGAGCAGGGGAATCTCAGAAGGTGCGGAAACAGGTGCTACGGGAGGAGTGACGGGTAGCACAAACAGTGGGTAGTCATCATCCTCGATCCACCCGTTACGGGTGTCAGCATAACGAGGATCAATGTGAGAAGCAAACGGTGCATGGTCAGCATGCACTGGGGCTGAAACATGTACTACAGGTGCAACAATGGGTGCATCAATAACAGGAGCATCAGGTATCGGTGGTAACAAGACGGGCGCAACAATGACAGGTGGTGCTCTGTCTGGTATATCGACATAACCAGGCTCAGGTAAAGGGTCTGGTAAATATGCAACAACTAGGGCCTTAATGGGGTCATAAGCAACGGTCGGCTCCGGACCAACAGGAGCAGGCTCACCAGGCAAAAACTCGACCTCTGGCTCTGGGTCATCGTCGAGGAAAACAAGAGGCGCGACAGACATCGCCATGTCCAAGTCGGAATTAGAGGAATAGAGCTGTACGCCCTGGGCGTGCGGTGAAGCGGACGCTACCGACTCGAATGAGTGAGCACCAAACAGATCAAAAGGAGCCTCCTCAATGGGAGCCTCGACTGGAATGACAGGATCAGCAATGGGCACATCAGCAGGAATCTCAGCCAAGGGAACAACAGGGTCGATAGCAGGATCATCAGTAAAAGGGACATCGGCATCCATGAGGGCCACTCCATCTTGGTCACCCTCCGGGGGACCCTCTAGGAGGCAGATCCTTGAGAGGAACTGCGGCAAGCGGTAGAGGAGCAGGGACATGAAGAAGAGGTAGGTCCCCACCAAAAGGGCCATTAGCGATAGGAATATCATCTCCAAAATCGGGAAGAGCAAACGGCTGGAAATCATCCTCATACGTGCTAGTAGTGTCTGATATGTAGACCTCACTCTCTGACGGGATCTCGTCGTCCGACACGATCGCTATGGGATCCAAGGTGTCCGATACTCCAGTATCTGAAGATGATGGCATGGTGTTTGTAACACAACCACACATTTGCACATATATAACATAAAATCAAATAAACATGTAAGTCACATTAATGCAAGCAAGTAATCCTCCTAGTCTCCCCAAACTACCCCTCCCAGCCTCTCAGACTGAACTTCCTAGCCTCTCAGACTAACTCCCTGGTCTCTAAGACCAACCTCCCAGTCTCTAAGACTAAACCTCCCAAATCTCTAAGATTGAACCCTTCAGTCTCTAAGACTGAACCTCCCTCAGTCTCTAAGACTGAACCTTCCCAGTCTCTAAGGCTAAACTCCCTTAGTCTCTAAGACTGAACTCCCTCAGTCTCTAAGACTGAACTTCCCTCAGTCTCTAAGACTGAACCATAAATTTTGAAAAGTGTATTTGTGCCTTTTTGTTTGTAAAAATATTTTGTATCCTGGATCTTGGACATTTATTATATGCCATGTAAAACTGTTTTCGTGAGAGCCCTAGTGATCATAGTCTAGACTCGAGAAAGAATCCTAGTTCGCTATGATCGAGGCTCTGATACCAAGCTGTCACACCCTGGCTTTTGGGGAAGCGTGGGTTTATTTGGTGTGACTTCTTAATACCATAGCAACAATCATAACAATGCTATATGAAAATAAAACACATGATGATCATCCATTCATTGAATTTAAAGTTACCACAACATCATTGTTTAAAATGTCGACACATAAAACAAGTTACAACATGACATGATTAAAACGTGTTCATACGACTACAAAAGACTTAAATAAAAACGTGGTTTAGAGACATGTAACCCGTCCAGGTAAGGGTTACACCTCCTAAACCTGGATGACATCATTATTCCTTACGCAGCTTGACACGATTGCACACTTCGCCAGATCCATTAATTTCCTGAAATACATGTAGTTTGAAAAATCAACAAAAGTTGAGCGAGCTCATGTAAAAGTGAGTATGTATAAACCTTTCATGTTTGAATAAAAGTCCCTGGTATGTAGTAATAAGGAAAAAAAGATCACCATTGGGTTGCAAAGCCACTGGTATGTGTGAAAAGGTGCAGGAAGACTCAAACCTAGCAAATTTGTTACCAGGCTTCGGCTGTAAGACACAGTCACCTCTATGGGCCGCCCCGGCCTCACGGGTGTGGGCTCGCTACACCCAAATAGATCTATCACTCTTGTGTCCCTCGGTCCTAACAACGAGGATTGATGGCCTTAAGTGTTGTACCCACCCCTCACATGATCTAGTAGTAAACCCTCTCTACGCTAACCATACCATGTAAATAAATGTTTGTAATAATGTCGCATGTATTTCACCCCCGAAGTATAAAACTGAAAACAGTAAAGAGAAAAGGGGGACATGAACTCACAGAAGGGCGTCTCCTAAAATAGTCGTCAACCCAAACTCGGTCTGCTACGCGACGACCTACACGTACTAATGCCTATTAGACGGATGGATCGTGCCTTGGCTTGGGGTTTAGTGTTTTGAATTGTGTTACCTTGATATTATCCCAAGTTTGTGACTACTTGTTAAAATAATAATAATTATTTTAACTTAACTTTTGTTTTTGTGAAAATAGTTAGGCAACTATTTCGTATCCACACTTCTCAAGTATTTTATATATGTATTTCGTTCCCAAGGATGGGGGTATATATACATGTACACTTGTAATTTCCGAAAAATATATTTTAAGTCCCACTTAGAAAAATATATTTGAATTATTTGTCTAAAACAACTTAATTCAAAATATATATATTTTTCCCAAAAATATTATATTTTACCTCATAGATTTTCCAAAATAATATTTTACCAAAATATACGTGTAAAAGTATTTTTCTGAAATATTACGTAAGTTACATTTTAGCGTTTCGTATTGCAATAATAATTGTGTAACTTAAATATTTATTTCGTGAGGGTTTTAGGTATTATTTTGGAGTCGTAATTTCATAATAGTTATATTATTTTATCCTAAAAATAATATATCTAGTGCACAGAATAAACAAACAACCACACAAGCGTTTTATTATAAAATACATATTCTACACTTAGTATTTTTGTAATAAAAATTATGGCGAAATTTATTTTAAAACAAGGTTAAAAATATGGTTGTAACACTTGCTAGAAAAATTATTTTCTAAGTGTTGAGATTTTAGAAAAATTATTTCGCCAGAGTTTCCTTTGTAAATGGAGGCGTCCATGCTTACTAGCATATCATTTTCTTTTCAAAAATTCATTCAATCAATCATCAACCAACAATATGTAACTTATACTTACCAGACTTGTCAAGAACAAGCACAACTATAAACTCATGAACTTGAATATTTATGAAAACATGTAGCACACTTAGTAAGTCTTGTTACCTTCCAAAATGTGATTAGTTCTTTAAAAACTTCATTTTTAAAGAGTTTGAATATTCACAACTTCTAGTCAGATTTTCTAAAAATATTTCTTTGTGAAATTTTCTTATTACACAAGTGCTTCTACACTTGTTTATCCGCCAAAAATGTGTTAAGTTTATGTAAGATCCAAGTTTTAACAAAACTCATACTTTTCACTTGGTTCTTTCAAAAAACCACTCATGGATCTTTAGATCTACAAGATTATAACTTACTTTGATCTTTATTTTTCAAGAAAACACTCATTTATTCAAGTTTATAGTTTATGTGTGGATGATTCCATCATCCTACAACTTTTTATCTTTCTCATCTTGCTAGATCATGTTTTTAATCATGATCTAGCAAGATCATATGATGATCCATATCATTTCTACTAGCAAACAATGATCAACAAACATAACAACACCTGAAAATCATGATTTCTTAACCATTTTAACACTACTTCATCACAAAGTTAGTTTATGTTCAAGACTTTGTTTATGGTTCTTTAGAGTTCTTATCATTTTGATCTTTAAACATCATTAACCACTTAAACAACATGTAAAATGCAAGGATCTAAGTGCTTACCACTAGCACAAGGCTAGGGGAGTTCAAGAGTAGAAAAGTGGTGGATAAAAGAAAATGAGAGTGGTCCTTGAGCTTCCGAACACACCAAGCTTGTTTGTATGATCCCTAACACCCTTGGAAGTATGTAGATTGCTTGGAATGAAACTTGAAGGTGGTGATGGTGGTGTGTGTGGTTTCGGCCGATCAAGAGAAGAGAGGGAGAGAAAATGGAGTTTGTTGATTGTGAATGATGAAAGATGGTGATTATCTAGAGGATTATATAGAGATTTTTCATCATGCATTACCCATTAGTCCTCATGTCTCCCAAGTACTCTACCATTACAATAAACAAATCAAAAGAATTAAGTGGGTGTGTCCCACTTTCACAACCGGTTGGGGGGTGTGCTTGGTTGGGTTGTAACTTATTAGTTAGTGATTAGTTAGAAATCAAATGTTTAGTTAGTGGGTTTTGGTGTGTTATTAATTATATAGTGTGTTAGGGTGTTCGGAGACCCTAACTAGCTCAGAAAAATAAAAACAATGTGTTTGACAATATTTTTGTGTTCCGGGTAAAGTCCGGTTGTTCGGTTGGGTGTTGTTCCGTTAAAGTGCTTAATTAATCCATAAGGTGTCTTTTATAATATTTTTAGTGACACTTTTAATTCCCAACACCTTGGAAAGTATCTAGGACCATTTTGTCAAGTTTTTGCACCTTACTAGCATAATTAAATGCTGAATTTTTGTTATTAAGTGCAGAATTCTGCATTTAGAGTGTGTTTTAGGCACTTCCCGACACTATAACTATCACCTAGTGACGCAGTTTTATGGTCCTCACTTCCCTACGTCCCTACTAGTGTAGTACCCTATCTCTGGCTCATATTGGCCTCAAAAACATTGTCTGTCTAGGTGCTGGCATTGTCAGCATGTTTTCTGGATTATCCGCTCAGTGTGCTAACTGTGCTTTATGCATCAAGTTTGTCACTAAGGTTTGTGTGAAATAAATGAAGTGACAGTATGAAATGTGATGCATATGTATGTATGTATGTAACAGAAAACAGAAAGCAGTTTAATCACAGTTGTAATCAAGCACAGCCATTAAGCACAAATTAAGAATTAATTAATTGTACGGATACCTGTGATTGTGAGGGTTGTCACAGTGATAAAGCGGAGGGCTAAAGTAAAGGCAGAGATATTAAAAGGGGGTTCAAGCATTGGAATCATATAACACATCTCTCGCATTCATCCTTCCTTCAATTGGCTGCTCTGTTTTTCTCTCTCTAGAACATTCAAACTAGGTTTTTAACCGTTTGAGTTCGAGAGTGTTTGTGGTGGTCAGTTTGATCATCCGTTAGTGCATATCATCATATTGATGATCTGCGTAGACTGAGTGTGTTAGACTACAGTCTTGTTCATCGTTCTTGATTTTGTTTCAGTTGTATTTGGGATTTATTGGTTGTAAGTTTGCTGGTGATTAATAAAGATTGTTTCTCACTGATACTGTGTTCTTGACATGGTATCAGAGCCTAATCGGCTCTTTGGGGTTTATATTCTTCCACTGCTATTTCGTGTTGAAGAACATATCTGTGTTTCTGGTTGAAGATTCAAGGGGTCTTGGTGGTACAAGTTGCTTCTGCTGATTCCGATCATCTTCTTGGTTCCGTTGCCGATTTTGATCGTCTTCTTGGTTCCTTGGGACTTGTGTGAAAGCTGTGTTTTAGGTTTTTCTCTAATCCAGTTGTTCAAGTCTTGGTGTGCGTACATCTCATAGGGTTGAAACCCTAATCTCTAGGGTTTTCGTGTGACTGTTGAAGGGGTTCTCGTTGGTCTCTTTTACAGGGAAAACCAAAAAAACTTTTTTAGTATTCTTGGCTTATAATCAGTTGCTTGTAACCCTAAGTGAAGGTTACAAGTCTGGTTACTTGAGTTATACGCACCCGCTGTGAGATTGTTCTTTCTCTCCTTGTTTTTACTTTTTATTGCATCATTGTGTTTGTGAGTCTAGGTATATTGATACCGGGTTAAGTAAGACCGGTTTGATTATTGGGACACAGAGAGGGTTCACTCTATTGCGTTTGTTGTGTTTGTTTTTTCCTTGAGTCAAAAGCTCCCTGAATATTGTTTATGGAGACACCTTGAGTGAGAAACCTCTGATTGGACCGTTGTTCAGGCTTCGCTGTTTTTGTTAGTAATTGCGTTGTGTCTTCGGGTTTAGCTCGATCAATAATTGGCTCGTTAGCTACTTAATTGACTCGTTTAAAATAATACCTCAAATTTTAATATATCAAATTCATTCGTTTTAAATTAAACCTCAAATTTTAATCTATCAAATAACAATAATAATCTATACTATATTATAATGCATGAGAGAGGAGCATTTTATGATACCTAAAAACTAAGAACCTTTTCCCCTTTAATTTATAAATACACCTCTAAATGAGGCTGAATTGGTATTTTAAACAATAATTATATTTTAGTCCCCATCTTATTACACTTAAATCCCTGAGCTTTTACATGATTATAGGTAATTAGTTAAACTTTTCCCCCTCCTCCACAAACTTATAATTCTTTTATGTATTCTTGTCATATCTTATAAACTCTAATGTTTTAAAAGAATCCAAAAGTATCGTGACAACCTACTCATTTTTGTCGATGTTTCGATAGTTGTCTTGGTCAGTATTGATGTGTGGATTAAAAGGTACAAGTAGATAAAGACTTAGTGTACAAGTGATTAAAGTTCAACGTACTTAGTCATTATCCCATAATATTTAATAGCTATAATATGTCAAGTGATTAAATACTGTCAATTTAATCCTCTCATCTAGACTACACTTTAATCTCTCATCTTTAACAAAAATATAGATAATTATAGTAGTTACACATTATCCACTTATAAAAACTAACTCCTCCACGATTTTTAAATGGTCATAACTTTTTGGTACGTTAATATTTTTTTAAATTACACCATATAAGTGAGTATTTTATTTTCTTTAATTTGAGCATATATTGGTATAGTTTTTTTAATTAAAAAAATGATATGTTACGTGATTAACAGTGTCTACGGGTGAGTAATAACTGAATCATTAAACAAAAAACAATCCGAAATCAACCGAAAATTGAATTAACTGAAAACTGATTAACCGAAACCCCAATTAACCAAAAACGGTTATCGAAATTTGTTGGTGCAGTCATCTGTCGTCTTCGTCTTATGTCAAGTCTCGGTCTCGGTGCGGATCCGATCAAGCATGACATCACATGTGACATCACATAGGTGACATCACAAGTGACATCACCTAGGTGACATCACATGAGATGTCATGAAATAGAAAACTGAATGTTAGCCTCACATAAGACAAAAGTCATTTTGGTCCAATAAGAGGTGAAAGTTTGAAGGCCCAATTAGAGGTGATCGTTTGAAGGCCCAATGGGAGGCTGCCGTTTGAAGAGCATTCATACATAACCGTTTGAATGTTTGACCGTTTGAAGACAAGGTGACCGTTTGAATAGATTCCTTTTGTCATAGCTTCCGTTTGAAATCCCTTTAGTTTGAATTAGATGTGGTCGTTTGAGCATGTTCAAACGGAAGGGGTCATGTACTATAAATAGAGTTCAAACGAGTTCATTTGTAACGATAGGGTCAATTGATACCGAAGTGCTGCCGGTATTTCCTCTCATTGTAAACACTGTTAATTGAATGTACAAGAGGATTAAAGTGTATTTCAAGTTGTTTTCAAGTTCGTTTCTTAGTTTCCGCCTCTGAAACGGACTAGAGCTCTTCCGAACGACTCATTCAGGTCGAAACCAATCCTACAAGTGGTATCAGAGCTCAGGAGGAAGAGTTCTATACAATTCAGCTGCATTTTCTCCTTCTACATCTTTCTTTTTCGAAAATTACAAGTTTTCACGGTTGAAATCGGCTGAAACTCTCACAATATGTGCGTAATGGTGTTTTAACAAAGCCTTGAGAATTTCAGGTCAAAAATCGAAGTAAAAATGGGAAAAATGGCATGAAATATAGGTTCCGTTTGAACGTAACAGATGCTTTCCGTTTGAAATAGCTTCATATCGTTTGAAAAAAGGTTACCTATCGTTTGAATCAGGATGTCATCGTTTGAAAGCACCCTCCGTTTGATCTTATCGTTTGAAATCAGATCCTGTCGTTTGAAAGTAGACATTGCCGTTTGAATTTAGCATCTGTCGTTTGAACCATATCATTACGTTTGAAAGTGTCCTGTCGTTTGAAAAGATCACCATCATTTGAAACTGTCCCGTTTGAAAGTCCACCGTTTGAACCAACTACTGTTTGAATATTGTAAACTGTTAAAAAATGCATTTAATCAATTTGAATAGCTTAGTGGATATTGCGGCCCAATAGTTTTTCAACAACAATTGATATATGACGGTCAGTAATATGATTTGATATTGTCGGCCACTGTGAAGTGTTAGGTCAGTAATGTTCTAGCGGCCCAATCATTCTATTGCAGTTGTTATCATATCTGCATATGATATTAAAAGTCATTGTCGGCCAGTATATGTTCATATGTGATTTGGGTATAACCATGTTCACGTGAATTTGTTTGGCCCAATCAGTGTTGTGATACACAAAAGTGAGACCCAATCTGAGTTACATGTGAAGCGGTCCAATCACTGTTGAGAACAAAGTCTTGGTTAAATCAAATTAAATGTTTCTTGAAGTTGTTAGTTTGTTACAATCGGTGACCCATGTAAAAAAAAGGTTAAAAGTGATATATTGGCTCAATAGGATTTAAGTTGTATCACTTTCACGTGTTGTGGGTCAAGTTAGTGAAATTTGAGGTGCAATTAAATTTGATTTGTATTGGTAAGTGTTGTCAGCCCATCTTTCATCATCGGCCAAATCTCAAAGCTCAAAGTTCAAATTTTAACTGTCAGTTCATTATCAAATCTGCACAGTTTGGAGTTCAAAAGTATCAAAGGTCATCAGGTCATTTGATACTAGTTCGGTTCATGTGGAAATAAAGTCAGGTCGTGTCTTTGTGAATCAGGTCGTTTGAAATCGCTCCGGGTCTTAGCTGTCCACACAGTGTGTCGATTTTCAGTCCACACCGAATATTCAATAGTTCGAGTACCAGTTTTATTCTGTTAATTGATAAATCTTTAAACTGATTGTTTGTTTGTTTGTCAGGTATTCTTACAAGGTGATACAGCTCATTTAAAATTCGGAAAAATGGATGAAGATTTCTACAACGCATTCGCTACTCCAGTTACACCGATGAGTATTACACAGAACACGATGTTGGAAAACGAAACAGGGACGATGCAAAAGCCTCCCAAACTAATGAACATCGAAGAATTTAAAGGTTGGGAAGGTCGGTTTGAGAATTGGGTGCAAGCTAACTATCTTGATGCTTGGGAATGCGTCGAGACAAAGTATGTTCGACCTTTGAATGATGATGAAGAGCCTGTTCCAATAAAAGATCTTACTGCTGATGCTAGGAAGAAGTATAAAGATGAGAAAATGATGCTAAGTCTTCTTCATCAAGCAGTGAAAGAAGATATTATGGTGCTTTTACAACACAATGGAACATCATATTCGATTTGGAAAGCATTACGTTCAAAGTTTCGAGGAAGTGAGGAGATGGTTAAAAGCAAGAAATCGCTTCTAAAGAAAGAATTTGATTTGTTTCGAGGATTAAAGAATGAAAGTACACGAGAGATTATTGAATGTTATTGTAATCTACTTGCTAACATGAAAAGGTTGAGTATTGAGAAGAGCACTGATGAGTTGATAGAGAAACTTGTTGATGCGTTGCCCTATGAGACTTGGGGCACATACCTTATGATGCTCAGAAACAAGAAGGGTTTTAGCAATCTGACGCTCAGTAAGTTCATTGAAAAGATAGAAGCTCAAGAAATGGAACAACGGAAAGTTATCAGAATGAAAGATTTTGATGGTGAACAGGACATCGGGTTGTATTATAAGGCATGAGTTAATGAAAAGAAATCTTCAAATCTATCTCCTAAAGTTGAGACTGCCTATAGTGCCAAGAATTCATCTGGAAGTCCATCATCAGGGTCAAACAGCAAAACCAGCTTTACTTCATTTTCATCATATGATCCAAACATTTCTGCAACTAAAAACGGGAGAAAGTTACAGTGCAACATTGTGTTAAATCTTGAAAATGATCAAGATTATTCTGAGGTAGTTGCCAAAAATCAAATGTCTTTATTAGGAATGGTTTTGGAATCTTATACTTGTTTTATTGCAGGTCGTATTAGAAATCCAATGTTAACAAAAGAAGACTACGACCAGATAGATGCTGAAGAGATGGAGCTGATGGACATAAAATGGTGTCTGGCTAGCGTGTTACGGAGAGCTGAGAAATTCAAACAAATCACGGGGAGAGATGATCTTCGTGATGCAAATGTTTCTACTTTAGGTTTTGACAAATCTAAAGTCACTTGTTTTCGGTGCAGGGAAAAAGGACACTTCAAGAGGGAGTGCACTAACCGTGAAGCAAGTGGAGCTCAAAATCCGTTCAACAACAACAATGATTACTATCGTAAAGCCATCTATCACCAAGTTGGTCAACAATCATCTCAACAACATAAACATCAAGCTCAAACTGCACATGGAAGAGATGTGATTGAAGATTCTGAAAAAAGAGCTTGTGTGGGTAATAGTGATAGATTGTATGGAAAAAGAAGGGATGATAGTGCTTTGATAATTGATCAAGATGATGAGAGATTACCAGAGGGTTTTAGCTGGGCAAATTTTACCTAGGATGATTATATTCCTGATCAAACTACAGCTTACACTGCTTTTACGGCAAAGGTTGTAGATGATAGTGATGATGATACGGAATATTGGGCAAGAAAATATAAAGAAGATATGAAACTGCTTGCTGAAAGTGATAGTGAAGATGAAAAAGCCAAGAAAAAGAAGAAAAAGATCAAGACACCGGTGAGCAGTGATGATGAAGAGGTTCTGGTGGTGAGAAGACAAAAGGTGAAAGAAGTGCCTAAATTCAAAGTTGAGGAAGAAGTTGATGCGAAAAAGATTCCAGTGAAGTGTGAGAATTGTGAAGTTGTGAAGAAGCAAAATAGCACGTTGATTTACAACTTGAACAGTCTGAAGGAGTCTTATGATGTGCTGAATAAAACAATGAATCAGTACAGTCAAACGAGTGAAGAACAAGCAATAGCCATGAAGACTCTTCAGGGAGCCTTCATGACAAAGCAGAAAGTTGTAAACAATTACATTGAGAAATGTGCTGCTTTGGAACAAAAGCTTGAGCTGCAAAGAATTGAAACAGAAAGAGTTAATCGTTTGTTAAAAAGTTACTCATGTACTTCCTATGTTATTGACAGGATTTATCCGACGGTTGAAAGTATGAAGGTATGGGAAGATGATGAGGTAACTGAAGAGAAAGAAGCTGGAAAAGGTGCTGATGAAAAAAATGCTGACAAGAAGACGAATGACAAGAAAAAAGATACTGAAAAGACGCCATCTGGTAAGAAGCAAGGTGTCAGTTATAACAAATGTCCACCCCCGCTGGAAAATGGATATTTGCCAAGATACCCAAACGATGAAAGAGTCAAAAAGGCAACAAATTTACAGTGGGAGTCAGAGTCGTCAGTCAATCTACCAGATAGTATTGATGTTGTGTTTACATCGTCTGACACTGATCAACAGTCTCAATTAATGAAGAAAGTCGTGGATCATGTGTTAGAAAACGATGAGATAGAGGAGTCAAAGTCGGAGTACGCGTCAGAGTCAAAGTCTGAGTCAAGCACTCCGGGTCAAACTGAAAAATAGGGAAAAATAGTCTATGACAAAGAATTCCTGTTATCAAAATCTAATTTGGATGATGGGTTGTTTAAAGTTGCATACACTTTGAATGATTCTGACAAATTATATTCTGATGAGGAATTTCCAATAAGAGGTGTCAAAACTAAATTGATAAACAAGGTTTTCAAACTCACAGAAATTAATATTTCTGAAATAAAAGACTTATGTCTTAATGAAAAACCTAAAAAATACACCTCAAGAGTACAACAAAAATTAAACAAGAAAAAGGGTTACGGTTCTAGTTCTGGTTTCCAAAAGAAATCAAACCATAGCAGTAATTTCAAAAAGAAAGGTTTAGGCTTTATTCCTACAGAAAAACAGAAAAATGAAAAATATGTTCGTGATTTTAAATCCAAAATGTCATTTGTTTCAGGCACATCAACTGATGTAGAAGAAAAGACAAGTTTCTGGAGGGAATCAAATAGTGAGTTCCTTGCGAAGAAGCAAGACGAACAGAAGAGAGATACAAGAACCTGTTTCAGATGCAACACTATTGGACATATTGCAAAAGATTGTTCTAATGCAATACAATCAAAACAGGGTGTATTTCGTAAAGTCAAAGAGAAAGTGCTTGCGTTCGAATCACCAATTGATAGAACAAAATTGTTTCAAGATTCTATATTTGAAATTGGTGAGAGTTCGAACAAGTTTTACAAGAAGAGAGCTAAGTCTAACAACCAGAAATGGGTTGTTAAGAATGCTGGTGAAAGCTCTAGCGATGATTCTGACAGGTCGAAATCAGAGGAGCTATCTTCTGGCGATGAAACTGATTCCACACAGTCAGTTGAGCCACAAGTTGTTTCAAAATGTGAAGCTGAAGTAAAAAAATGAAAAATCAGTTCTGATTGTGAATGATGAGGAATTTCCATCACTCCGGGCTGAAAATTATAAAAAGAAAATTGGTAAAACTAAAATTTCTAATCAATTTTATAATGATAAACAGGAATTTGATGCTGAGAAGGCCTTTAACTCCAAGGTAAAACATATCTTTGGAAAGATGATTGATCGAAAAGTCAAAGGGGTTAAAGAATTTTATGAGAAGAAAACAAAGAAAGAAAAGGTTGAACCATCCCTGGTTTGTGGCTGGGATGGTACATATTATGAACAGTAAGTCTCAGGACTTGCCGGAGCTCCCAGGTTGGTAAGCGTGGAGCATGAATCGGCATCTTTCTTGAGTTATATTCGGTAATGTCAATCATTTAAACGGTAAAGAGGTTTGTTTATGTTTGATTGGTTATAATTGCAAGTAGTTAGACGATTTGATTGAGTATGGTAAATCAAGGACATTAATTTGTACTTGCATTTTCCTACAAGTGATTGAAAGACAAGATGATGAACCACATCCCCGAACCTAGTATTGATATACTTGCCAATAGTAAAATCAACCAAACTTATTTTCCAGAAAAACCATTTTGATTAAAACAAACTTAAATGTTTTGAAATCTAAATGGGAAAATAGTTTGTTGATAGGGGGAGTTCTGATTGTTTATGCCAAGTGAATGGCGAATTGATGTGATTTAATATCGGTTGTCATGTTTCTGTACAGTTTGTTTTCATATTTTCGTTAATGTGTTTGCATTTTAGGGGGGGTAGAAAATTTCAGAAAATCCAAAAACATTAGAAAATTTGAAAAAGCCAAAAACATGATAAAATCAAAAATGAGTTTTGTTGTGAAAAAGAGTAAATGATAGTACATCAGTGGACTATCACAACATGCTAAAGAATTGGAAAGTTTAAAAGTGATAAACAATCTTACTCAAACTTGCTTGATTCGTGGGTAACTATTCTTGAATATATGGGTAACCCCTGAAATCTTGTTTGAAAGGTCCCGTATTCTGAGATACTAGGTCTTTATACTCAGTGATATCTGGGGTATTATCCCGGGACTCCTGCTGTATGGAAGTACTGACCTAGTCCCCGGATAATGCTTTCTGCAAAATGCTTGAAACATAGCATCGCCCTCAGCAAGCTGATGAAACAATAAAATTGATAGTCGCTGCTGTTGTAATCCAAAGATCCTCTAAAGGGGACCCACCTAAAGTCGAAGCCGTCATCTCTCTGCGTATACGGAAGTATCGACTGAGCTCTCACGGCCCTCGCACATAACCCCTTTACAGATATCATCTGTGGTATACTCACCTGTAAGACTGAATATTGGGATCTGGATACAGGAGTATATTCAAGTGGAGTGATACACAATTAAGTTTTTAGTTTCTAAAACACTAATATCGTATCTCGAATCGATTGAAATTTGTGTGAAAATTTAAAGAGGACCAATATACTGACAATCTAGGTAAATTGTTTAGAACTGAGTATGTTTAAAGCTTAACGGTGTTAGTGATTTGTCAAAAACTGATATGATCCTCTTACACAAACTCACAAAAATATTGTCTGTAAATATTTCGTTTCTGCATTTTCTTTACATTCAAAAATCCAAAAAGATTTTTAGTGTGTTTTAGCATGAATTTTTGAAAAATATTCAAAAAGATTTTCGACAACTGGTGTTGAAGAGCTAATTTTCAAAATTCCGAGTGCTAAACATGATGAACAAATGGTTTGGGAGAGTGTGTTGTTTTGAAAAATTAAAATATATCTTCAAGTGGTTTATCAAAGATTAACATTGTAAAATCATTCTTTGATTGTATTTTTCCTGCAAGTGGTTCATTAGCTGGTGAGATTGTTTTTACAAGTTATCATCAGAAAATTTATTTTTGGGTAGAGAATGTGCAGGTTATCTGAAGATAGATTGCCAGGTTCCGATACCTGAAGACTGTGTGATTTCAACAAGCCAGGCTGCGATCCTAGTATATCGAAAGGGGGAGTCTGAAGACATCCGAGTAGAGATTGTTCGTGGGGAGTCTGTTGATGATGATGAAAAGAGAAGAGAAAGATTTGAGGATGCTTGCACTGTGAGATATTTCAGAAAGCGTTCAGACTGATAAAGACTGAAGTCGTTGAAGACTCGACACTTAAGACTCGTCAACATCTGAGGGGGAGTCTGTTGGTGCAGTCATCTGTCGTCTTCGTCTTATGTCAAGTCTCGGTCTCGGTGCGGATCCGATCAAGCATGACATCACATGTGACATCACATAGGTGACATCACAAGTGACATCACCTAGGTGACATCACATGAGATGTCATGAAATAGAAAACTGAATGTTAGCCTCACATAAGACAAAAGTCATTTTGGTCCAATTAGAGGTGAAAGTTTGAAGGCCCAATTAGAGGTGATCGTTTGAAGGCCCAATGGGAGGCTGCCGTTTGAAGAGCATTCATACATAACCGTTTGAATGTTTGACCGTTTGAAGACAAGGTGACCGTTTGAATAGATTCCTTTTGTCATAGCTTCCGTTTGAAATCCCTTTAGTTTGAATTAGATGTGGCCGTTTGAGCATGTTCAAACGGAAGGGGTCATGTACTATAAATAGAGTTCAAACGAGTTCATTTGTAACGATAGGGTCAATTGATACCGAAGTGCTGCCGGTATTTCCTCTCATTGTAAACACTGTTAATTGAATGTACAAGAGGATTAAAGTGTATTTCAAGTTGTTTTCAAGTTCGTTTCTTAGTTTCCGCCTCTGAAACGGACTAGAGCTCTTCCGAACGACTCATTCAGGTCGAAATCGATCCTACAAAATTTTTATACTCTCATTTAACCAAAATTAGCTGAATTGAACCATTCATATTTTGATATATTTCTAGCTTTTATACATTCAGTTCATGTATTTCATATTTATACCCCATTTTATTTATTTATACCTTCATTTCATGTACCTATACATCCATTTCATGTATTTATAGCTAAATTTCATGTATTTCTAATTAAAAGTTTTAACCCAAGTTTGGTTTTGGTTATTAACCGAAATTAAATGAATGAAACCAAAAAACCTACAGTCTAACTGAACCAATTAACTGAAAACGAATTGGTTAATAAAATAGACTAATCGTTGACTCCGGTTCGGTTGAGGGTAATAATCTAACCAACCGAGCAATGCACACTGTTGCAATGTCTGTGTTTCCTACCGCAACACGCGCGCACCTATCGGTCATTAACCAAGATCGGTTATCGGTGAGCAATAACTAAATCGTTAACCTAAACCAAAACGAAAACAGACGATACCGAACCGAAATCAACCAAAAACTGAATTAACTAAAAACCAAATTAGCCAAAAACTGGTTATCGAATTTTTTTATAGTCTTGTTTAACCAAAATTAGTTGAACCAAAACCGAATCATTAATATTTTCATCTATTTCTAGATTTTATACCTCCAGTTTATAAATTTTGTATTTTATATATCTGTTTCATATATCTATACTTTCATTTCATGTATTTATACCTCAATTTCAAATATTTATAAGCAAAAGTTTTTGCCTAAGTTTGGTTTTTGATATTAACTGAAATTAATTGAACTAAACCAAAAAACCGTCAATCTAACCGAATAACCTAAGTGATTAACTAAACATCGATTGGTTAGTAAAATAGACTAACCGATGACTTTGATTTCGACTTTAGTTGAAGATAATAACCGAACCGTGCACAACACAATGAAATGGATTACCCGATTACTTCGTTTTTTATGTATATCTATCGCAATGATACTACAATAAATATTATATGAATAAATAAAACTACCAAAAACGAGTATCGCAATGCGATGTGTCGCTTCCGCCGCATTGCGCAGCCATTCTGCTAGTATATCATATAATATATTGAGAATAAAAAAAAATAAAACATATAATATTTTGAATCTGCTTTTCCATCGTAAAAATATTAAAAAAATTAATAAATAGAACATATATGTTTGTTAAAATATTATTTTTGACTATTATATTATTAATATCTTTAAAATAATAAATATTTTTAAAATAAAAAATAATACAAACAATAGAAAAAAAAATAATAAGCTGGCTCAATAAGCCACGAGTTGGCTCGAGCTCTTTACAAACCAAGCTCGAGATTGATCCTAAGCCCAACCTAGCTCGCTCGACCAGTTTACAACCCTACATGAATCACCACGAGTTTTTGTAGTCATGCATTTTGGTTTGAGAGACACCACAACAACATTCAAAGGTTTAACCAAAAGAGTGTGGCAACCTAATTACACGTCAAAATATTCAAATATGAATTTTGGTCCTAAGAAGTTTTCTTGATATAACCTCATTCAAGATTTTGTCAAAGATTATCTCCCAATTTCCGGTCTTCTTTCGCTGTTAAGAGTGTGTGAACCACACCTATGACCCGACCAATATGATTTCACATCTCAAAAACAAACAAATAAAAACAAAACATAGAGAAAAAGAAGAATGGTCAAATATGACCGGTGGCGCCAGTCAACGGTTCGTTCAACCACTCTTCTTCCTTGAAGACGCTTTCTTATTAATTCCTCAAATTCACCTCTCTCTCTCTCTCTCTCTCTCTCTCTCTCTCTCTCTTCGAATTCTGCAGCTTTTCAAATTCTTTGTGTTTTCGTATCCGCCCTTTCTGGTTTTGATTCTCGCTAGTTTCCTGCTGATTAGTGATGGCGGTAAGTTTATCGACCTGAAATTGTTCATATATTATTGCTTTTTGTCTCGTTTAAAATGTTTGTTTTGATTCAGATTTGATCTGGTTTTCAATAAGTTTTTGTTTGTGGAGCTGATTACATGATGGTTTTGAACTTCTGATTTTGGAAATTTTAAATTTGTTCATGAGTTGACTTTAGTTATGGGATGGAGGAGGTAATGTTGATTGACTTTCGTTGAGTAGAGTAATTAAGATATAGGTTGTATTGCCGTTCAAAAAAAAAAGGTTGTATGGTTTCAGCTGTTATTTTTTGTTACATTTCTACTCTAATTTAGACAAATTAATTTAAAATATTCTATTTGACTAGATTTGAGCCTCTGGTCTGGTAATTAAAAATGTAGAATTTGAACATGTTTTGAGGCCATATTTTTTCGAACAGCATTCACTATAAATTAATTTAGGAAAACAGCAAGAAGCTGATACAGAACAAATGACAAAAACGAAACTACACAATCATGGAGATGTAAAACTCTACCCAATTTTCCAGTTTAACGATACGCTCAGCACCCTATTCTTGACCCACAAAAAAGTATCTTCTTTGATCATCTCCACAATTCTTCTAACCGGCACCATTCTCCCATTAAACTCTTTGTCGTTACGGACTAACCAAAGCTTCCACAAGCAGCCCAAAGCGACCAGATGCACAATCTTTCTCCACCATAGACCCCACTTGTTCATGCACATGATTGAGGATTTTGCTAACCGACGTCCCTCCGATCAGAACCGGTATTGATGAAACAGTGGTTAACCGGGTAGGTTAATTCACTGGTCTCGTCAAGTAGGGTTAATCCCTTCTTTCCGAGGATCAGCGGCTGGATCGTCCGCTAACTTGTCTCCTGCATAAGGAAACACACCGTGACTCGTAGCAAGGAGGTTGGGGTGGGGGGTGCTCCTTTTTACCACTCTCCCGCGTGAGAATCAGTATTTGCTTGAGAGCAAAGTGTGTGTTTGTAGTAAGTGTGAGAGAGAAGCAGATAAGCAAAGTGTGGGATGGAGGGTAATTGAGTGGCTAGACTAACAACGCGCAGCCCTCTGCAGGTGTGTCAGGCGCATAGGTCACGGAAGTGATGCCACGTCCTGCTGTGGCTGTCAGTCTATTCGCCAGCGTTGCATACATGTGGGCTGGACAGGTGACTGCTGTCAGTGCCACTTGCTGTTTTGGACACTTAAGTCAAAGTGTCAATCTCACTTGTGTCGTCAATAGGATGCGGTGCTGCGGTGCTGGCCGCATCGCTATGTGCGGTAACCGCGGTTGTTTCCGCGTTTCTTGTCGTGACGAAAAATATCTATAGGGTGCGGTGCTGAGCCGCATCGCTATGTGCGGTAACCACGGTTGTTACCGCATCCCTTGTCGTGACGAAAACAGCCGTTTTGATACACGAGGTAAGTCTTCTCATCACTAGACCGATTGGAACAGGTAACTGCGTTCGCGTGTGCCCGCACGGACGCAGATAAGTCCTTGTTGATGGGAGTATTTGATAAGGGTGATGGTCACTCGCATCCGCCTTGGTGCGAGATCTGGGACCATACCCCTTCAGGTATTTTAATCCACCTAAAGATGTTCCACCATACACTTTTCGCCCACAAACATTCAGCGAAAATATGATCGAGGTCTCTTCGCGCAAGCCACATCTGCTGCATTAAATGTTTGGCACCGAAATCCCCCTATTAGCTAAGGAAACCTTTGCAGCCAACCTACCTGATTCCGCTCACCAACTGTGGTAGTTTACTCTCAATGGTGCCCAGGCATTCCTTTTGAGGCCATATTTAGGTTCAAATAAGTTGTGTACAGTTTTGACCTAGAATCTCAACTGGTCATTAAACCGTTTTATCAGTCCATTGGTTAGATTAAATGACGTAATAATTTATTTAAAATTTGAATTAAGATAATTAATTAAGAAAATATTGAACTACTTCATTTTCATACTGAAATAAACAAAGTTAATTAGTAAATGAGATTTTGGACAATCTGGTTTTGCCGGTCCCTTTGGTTGGCACCAAGGAGGTGGTTCAATCGGACTGGGTGTGTGGGCGGTTTGGTTTGGTCCGGTCCGGTCCGGTCGGGTCGGGTTCCAAGAACATTGCTTTGAACATATTACTGTGAACTAAAGTGATGATCATCCGATTATTCAGAGTTTAAACAATACTCCTATAATATGATTTTATTAGGATTTATTATTCATTATTCATTAGGATATTTTATATTTAGGATACTTATTGTTTTATTTTTTGTTGTTGTTTCGTTACTTATATTAATATTCAATACACGTTTCTGACAATACTTGCTGAATTAATAATATTGTTGCAGAAACGTCCAACAGTACCAAAATTTGGCAACTGGGAAAATGAAGGTAATACTCCTTATACAACTTATTTTAACGAGGCTCGAAAGGGTAAAGCTGCAGGAGGAAAAATGATCAATCCAAACGACCCGGAGGACAACCCTGAAATGTTTGCTGCTAAAACCGAACCACCACCCCTTCCTCATGACCACCGGGTTAGCCGTGAAGAAGAGCGTCCAGCACCTAATGACAACCCGAACAAGAGAAATTCAGGTGGCCCGGCCAATCAACGTGGTGGTGGTCAAGGGACGGGTACTGGTCGTCCAGTAAGGCATAGTGTCGGGTCAGACCAAAGCTTTGACCGGTCACCGCTTCATCCACATTATCAGGCAAAGGTTACCGGGAAGGGTGGCGCGTCCCCAGCTCGGGAAGGAAAAAACTCTTATGATAGTAGTCATGGTACCCCTGGACGATCAAGAATGAAGCCAGCTCGAGGCGATGATTCGGTAAGCTTTCTGTTAGCTGTAGTATAATGGGTCAAACACTTAATTTTAGTGGAACGGCTCGCTTGGCCCAGTTGACCCGAAACATTGTTTGTCACGTATTAAATTTTATAAAAACAGTTACATTATTACATAAAAAATCTTGTTTATGAATATAATTGATTTATGAGGTTTTATTTTATGCGTTGAAATATACACTTTGGACAAATTCCGACCCATTTAATTTTAAGTGTTTATTCTTTTTCCTTTAATCTATTTGACCCGTTAGAGATGCCAAATTGCTCAACTCCACTCATTCATATATGATATGACATGCTTATCTTTAATTACCTAATGCAAATGTTTTTCTAATTTACGATTTTACCCTCAGCCCGATAATGGAGCCGCTGTTCCTAGGTTTGGTGATTGGGATGAAAACAACCCTTCATCAGGAGAAAACTATACTCATATCTTCAACAAGGTTCGCGAAGAACGTGTAACAGGGTCACCCATGGTTTCTGGTTCGGATGCAAGACCAAACTACAACATTCCACGTAACCAAAAACCGGAAAAGGTATCATTAGATCTTATATTTATGTTTTTATTTTAACTGTTACAAAATTTCCAAGGGGTACCCATTGTTCATCTATGACAGACACATTGTTCTGGTTTCTTGTGTAGCAATGCTGCTGCTTCCCGTGGTCGAAATGAATCAAGATTTTGGAAGATTTGTGAATAGTTTATATGCATCAATGAGAATGAAATATTTCGTTTCGTATTTGTAAGTGTGATTTTGTTATTGTGGGGTGTAATTGGGTATACAAACATGAGAATTTGATGATTGACTTTATATGTGATTATATTCTTTCATTTTGTTGCAATGGTTTTGCATTATGTTGCTCCCAATTTTTATTTTTTTTTTACAAAATCCATACGCCGTTTCCTGTTATTTGAAAGATGATGTTCTCGTTAGGTGATATATATTAGAGAGAGGGGGGGGGGGGGGGGGGGTTCTGAATGTGTTATGTGTGTATATATTATTTTTAATAGTAATGGTATTTAGGTAATTTCACACCCACTTAACTGAAAAGACTAATCTTCATTCGTGCCAGGGACTATCCGGGAACGAAATTGAAAAAGTTGGGGACTATAGCTGTAATTTTAGAAAGTTAAGGACTAAAGATGAAAAAGGCCAAACCACAAAGACTATCCAGGAATTTAACTCTAAAATTTATTAAAAAAAAAGTTGAGCCCCAAAAGCATACAAAGATACATATAGCACATGTAAATTTTGAGTAGCAACAATTAATCAGATGTAATTTTAAATGCTTTGTTTATTGTTTTTTTTTTTTTTTTTTTTTTTGAAGAAGTTAGACAAAATAGTTCAATGGCCTATATAGTAATTTTTCAGTAATATGTTCAGAAATTTCCGGTAGTAATGCTTCCATACACTGTCACATCAACACAAAGCAGTGTGGAACACCGCCTTGGTGGGGTGTGAAGGGCGCTAGTGTAAGGCAAATCACGAGCATGGGGCAGAGGTGAAGGATAGTGTGGGACAAGACTACCATTTTTTGACCAATCACATTCACACATTTCACACTTAATTTTTTTTACTTAATTATCATTGTAAAATCATTACGCGAATAATAAAGTGGTCAGTAAAACCACTCTATGTCATCATCTTTCGATGAAACCATTAAAAATATTCTAATACTCGAGCAAATTGAACTTTTTTTTTTTGAACGGCAACAACACTTTATATATATATATATATAAAGAGCCAGCAAGGGGCTGAAAAACAAACAAAACAGCGAAAAAGAAAACAAGAACAGAAAAACAACATTACAAGAGATTAACGACGTTAAAATCAACCCACTCGACCCACGACAGATTCTTGAGCTTGGTCCGATTGTTGATCCAGAAAAAAACGTCCTCTTTGATCAACTCAACCGACTCTTTACCCGGAACAAAAGAATCTTCGAAGATTTTCAAATTTCTCGCACTCCATATTCTCCACACAGTCGCCAAACTAACCGTATAAACCAAATGCTTCCACGTCTTGCTTCCCGGGCATGCCTTGAGGAAGTCGATAAAATCCTTCAAGCTATTGCAGTTAGAAGGGAAGCTTATTCGCATCCAAGTTACCACATGCCACCATATACTTTTCGCCCATAAACAACCAAGAAAGATATGATCCGGGTTCTCGGACTGAAACCCACACCGAGGGCAAAGCGAGTCCGGCAGAGGCACTCCCCGACTGACCAGCCCCTCTTTTGAAGCGATATTCCCCCCGATAGCTCTCCACAAGAGAAAGTTGCATTTAGGAGGAGCCCATGAATTCCAGAAAAAGTCCCTGGACTCGCCTATTGCATCGATTTGGGCCTTCTGAATATCGAAACGCACCTGTTTAGCAGAGAAACAGTCACCGGAACCGGTTTTCCACCTCCACTCGTCCCTGACATTACTCAGCGAAACGCTACCCAACCTGCACATGAGATCACCGATTTGTTGCCATTCAATCAGAGAGTTCGGATCTCTATCCCAATCCCATCTCCAATGAAGAAAGTTCTCACCATGTGAAACATTATCCGCTACCCGAGCATTCTTATGCTTAGCTAAAGAGAATATATCAGGAAAGACATCTTTAATTGGTTGCGAAAACAGCCAAACATCCTTCCAAAACCGGATAGAAGACCCATCCCCAACTTTTGAGACTAAATTATCATGAATCCGAATTCCACTCTTCAAGATCTTCGCCTCCACATTTCCAATATATTTCCAAACTCCCGGAATGGACCTTTTCAAAGGAATCAAGCTATTGTCAAATCTGGACTTATGAATAGCAGTAACAACCTTCGCCCAAAGATGATTAGACTCCGATTTAAGACGCCACCACCACTTGCACAACATAGCATGATTGAATTCCTCAATTCCCCCCAAGCCCAACCCGCCTTCTTTCTTCGGGAGCACTAATAAACCCCATTTCACCCATCTAATCTTGTGACCCGAACCGGTTTTTCCCCAAAGGAAATCCCTACGGATCTTCTCCAACTCGTTAATAATCACCTTCGGGGCTGAAAAAAGGGAGAGAAAGTATGATGGAAGGCTGCCCAAAACCGACTTAGCCAATGTCATCCTCCCCGCGAACGACAAATGATTTGCTTTCCATCTAGACAACTTCCTATTAGATTTGTCGATGATCGGTTGCCAAAAACGAGCCTTCTTCATATTAGCGCCAATCGGAATACCCAAGTAGTTAAAAGGAAGCGACCCGTTCTCGCAATTTAGAACCCGAGACGGCTTACTTCCACATCATTCACACCAACACCGAATAACTTACTTTTGCTAGGATTAACTTTTAAGCCCGTGACTAAGTTTAACCATCTTAGAAGGCGGTTAAGGCTTAGCACATTAAGATCCGACCACTCCCCAATAAATAATACATCGTCCGCATAACAAAGGTGGGTTAACAACGGACCCTCATTAGGAAGTCGAATCCCCTTAAATAGACCCAAATCACACATTCTCTTCATAAACATATTAATAATTTCCAACGCAATAATAAAGAGAAAGGGAGATATGGGGTCACCTTGTCTTAGGCCACGTTTAAAACTGAATTCTTTAGTCGGGGACCCGTTGACGAGAACCGATCCCCTACCTGAAACAAGACATCCTTTAACCCACGAAATCCATTTATCCGGGAACGCCATGTCTTTCATAATTTGAAGCAGAAACTTCCAGTTGATCGAGTCGTACGCCTTCTCAAAGTCGACTTTGAAAATCAACAAGTTGGTCTTGCTCTTTTTTGCCCAAGCAACCGTCTCGCTTACTATTAAAGGGCTATCAAGAATACTTCTTCCACCAACAAACGCCGATTGACTCGGCGAAATCACGTCACTTACAATAGACTTCAATCTGTTAGCGAGAACTTTGGTGATAATCTTATAGATTGACCCCACCAACGAGATTGGCCGAAAATTGGATAGAACCTGCGGGTCTTTGATTTTTGGAATAACGACCACAAAAGAGGAATTACAACCGTCACTAATACTCCCCCTACAGTGGAATTCTCCCATAACAGCCATAATAAGCGGTCTCAAAAGATCCCAAAAAACTTTAAAATTTTTCATAGAAAACCCGTCAGGGCCCGGGGCTTTACTTCCACCATATCCTTTGATAGCCTCTTTAACCTCAACCACCGTGAAAGGGGCACACAGAAGATCTCCATTATACTCAGAAATTTGGGCAACCCGGTATCGGTGAATTTCGGACGCCTACGGATAGGCTCCAAGAATTGCTTTTTGAACCAACTTCTAACTTCAGATTTTAACTCAACTGGATCAGAAATCCACAAGTTTCGAAAACGAAGCCCATTGATTATGTTATTAGCAATGTTAACATTAATCACCCGATGGAAGAAAGAGGAATTCTCATCCCCAAACCGAATCCAGTTGACGCGAGCTTTTTGTTGTAAGTTCCTCCCTTTAAGATGTTCTAGTTTCTTTAACTTCAGTCTAAGTTCAACCCTTGTGCTTTTTTCCGACTGAGATATCGATGACACTTCCGCTTTTTTCTCTATTCTGCCGATTAAATCAATCATCTCCTTAACCTCTTTATTTTCAGCCGCTGCTACTTCCTGCCTCCATTTTTTTATTTCCTTTTTAATATTCCATAGAGAGTTCGCCAGAAAGACATCACTCGAGACATCACTCGAAATCCCATCATTTGCAACCGCAAGATTAAGCTCGACAATTTTAGCCAATTTTTCTTCTCCAATCCAGGAGTTGAAAATTTTAAACGGAATGGGTCCGAAGTCTTGGGGAATACAAGAAGGCTAAAGGGCAATGATCTGACAAATCGCGGGAAAGGACCTCCAGTTTGGCACATGGCCACAAATTCATAAACTCTGCATTCACCAAGAGCCTGTCAATCTTGCTCATTTTGACCTCAAAGTTATCGGATACGAAAGTAAAATTACCTCCACACATATGATACTCAAGGAGACCCAATCTGGTTATGAAACCATTAAACGCATTGGTCACTCCCCTATCAAACCGCGAATTAACCCTTTCTTCCTCAGCCCGCACCTCATTAAAGTCTCCAAACAGCACCCACACTCCTTCGTAATGTGATAACAAAGCAGCAATCTCCTCCCAAAGCAAACGTCTACTGCCCGGGTCATTCGGCGCGTGGAGGTTCAAAATGTAAATCCTATCACTCAATCCAATAATCCTCCCAGCTGTCAACAGAAATCTATGATTCTTAACCACGATCTCTAAAGTAAACACATCAGGATTCCAGATAGACACTAACCCACTGGATCTACCCACTGAATCAACAGTAGCAACCTGCATGTTGGCTTACCCCAACAGCAACGGAGAAAAGGCTCCGACAGATCCCCTTTATGAGTTTCCTGTAGGCCCAAGAAAGAGCATTTCAACTTACCTATGAGACCTCGCACCCAACCCAGCTTATTTGGATCAGAAATCCCATTAACATTCAATGACAAAAAAATTCATTGCTCAACATTGATTCCCTTCTCCCCATTGATCAGCTTTCTCACGTGGTTCCCAAAATCCTCCACCCCGATGCCCAACTTGGAGCCGAAAATTAGGGTTTCAGAAACTTCCTTCTCGAAATTTTGTCTCACCAAATCTTCTCCCGATCCTCCGTCAATCGAATCCGTAAGATCCTGCCTGATCGGATCTTTGTTTGCCGCTAACCTGGCTTCTTCCCCCATCCTGAAAATATCTCCAATATTGAAAGGATCTGTGTTCACCTCAGAATTCACTTCGTCGTTCAGATCAGGGGTAACAAAGTTATGGGCCTCCACTCTACTGGCTTTGTTCTTCTTGGATCTATTGGTAATATAGCTGGGCCTGGTTGGGTCCGAATTGAGCCCAATATCAGCAGAGGCATGGACACCCGGGTCCACACCTTCTCTTTCCTGAATAAAGCCAGCCGCCACAGATGGCATCCTAGATTCCTCCACCTCCTGCACGTGCGCCGAAATCTTGGGAGAAGGAACGTCTGAATAATTTCCCATGCAAGACTGCACGTTCTCCGACATGCAACCCTTCGATCTCAAACAACTGAATTCTGGCGACTTTTCAAATTCCGAAGCAACTTCAGGGATGGAGACTTCCGACGCGTCATTGCTGAGAAAATCCGGGCACCATTGGTCGGCTATCTCTTCAACCCAAACCTTGATCGACTGGTCTTTCCAGGATAGATTCATCTCCAAAGTGACTCTTTTGCCAGAATTGACAAGAATTGCCATCCTCTCTTCCCCCATATTACCATCCTCCGCAGAAGCTTCGGACTTAACGAGCAATCTACCACATCTTTCCCCGATCCGATTGAATACATGACGATCCCATAAGGAGATCGGAACCCCAATAACTTTTATCAATGGCACACGTTCAAACAACGGGGGGAGGCCATCCCAAACATACAGCCTAGAAAACTAGTTGGACCATTCTTCTCCCCTATTCCTCAAAAATTCGTCTGCTTCTTCAACATTGGAAAAGGAAACTAACACCTTTAACCCTCCCAAATATTTCAGCAACAGGCCGTCCTCCACCAGACCATTCAGATGAACTTTCAGATTATTCAGTATATCAATGTCCTTAACTTCTCCCACAAGGGATTTGAATTCCCACATCTTCTTAGTTTCCGTGTTCAATGGAGGTAATTCAATAGTAACTCCTGTGCTCGTAACATTCTGGCCAGAAACCACATTCCTATAGGAACGACCATCCACATTACCGGGTCTCTTTTCCTCCACGTGTTGTTTTTGTCTAACCGGATTCCCGTAATTGAGCCTTGAGAACACCGACACCCTTTCTCCAGACAATGGCAACTCCGACTTCGAGCTATCCCTATTGAACTTAGCCAGGTTCACTCCAATAACAACACCGTCAATCTTAACCTCCTTCAGCTTGTTCATCCAGCTATCCACGTCCTTCACATGAGCTAGTTTGATAAAACCAAATCTGTTTCCAGCTCTGTCCGATTTACAAGGAACATAAACATCTTCCAGGTTATCCAAAAAACCAAAAGCCTGCCATAAGGAATCCCTGGTATAGCCTTCGGGCAGATTAGAGATAAAAAAGGAAGTTGTATTTCGAAGCCGGTGCTCTCTTTGCATAAAAATTTTCTCCTTCCTAGCTTCTTTTTTGCTAAGCACCGTATTCCACCCATCATCCTTGGAGGATCTCTTATTCTATCCACCATATATGCCATAGTGGCCGCTCCTGTTCCCACCATACATAACGGAGAAAAGGGAGAAACCAAGAACAACGGAACCCACCGAGCCAACAGACCAGGACACAACTTCTACGAAGTGTTAACGGGATTCGAACCAGTCTAGCGGAGCTATACGGGATAGACGTGACCGGTATTAGACCCGCTAAGCCAACAAGAAGCAAGTCCGGCAAGATAGGCTAACGACCGACTAACGAACCAAAGAACGGAAAGAGAAACCCGACCCTGGAAGCGAATGGAAGAAACAGCCCGGAGACTTAGAATGAAAGGTCAAGCCGAGATACCGGCGACCTAGCACGCTAAACCTGGCAGACTACCTTCGTCGAGCCGACGGCGGTGCGGGAAGAAGAAGAAACCAGCGAAGAGAGAGAGAGTTACTATATCGTATTTCACACCCGAGCAAATTGAACTAATATACATTGTGAATGTGAAATGTGTTCATTCTGTTCAAGTGGACCTAGAGGCTGGAATATCAAAGTCAAACACTTAAATAGCTAAATTCAAATGGGAATTAATAAAGCCCACTTGTTAAAGAAACTGAATGTAAATGTGGGCTCATTCAACTACGAAGCTAGTATAAAAAGGCCACTTATCGAAAAGTCATCCAATTGAAAATTAACATAGGAGTCATTTAACCCACCTTTATCTTATTTAAGCTTGATAGTTATATTAATATATAAACAATTAAATATAACTAGTATGAAATATCTTGAAAATTTCAAATAAGGTTCTCAAATCTTATGATTCGATTTGAGTTTATATGGCTGGTTTTAAATTGAACAATTGAAAATAAAAAAAAACCAATCACAAAACCAAACCCATTACAAGTATAAGGGGCTGTTTGGCAACTTTTAAATGGTTAAGCGGTAAATCAATAAGAGGTCTGAATTATTAAGTGTTGAAGCACTAAGAAGTTTTGACAATTAAGAGCTAGTATAATGTTTAATCGTTTAGAGGCAAATGTTTGACCAATTCAAATTATAAGTCTTAACCATTCAGACTCAATATAATGCTTAACCATTCAGCTGAACCATTCAGACATCTGCTCGCGAAACAAACAGTCTGAACCATTAAGTGCTAAACAAGTAAAAAACCTGAACCATTAAGAGACTCATTAAGAGCTAAACAAAAAGCTCCTAAGAGGTTTAATTGTTTTAAACTAAAGAATTCATCATGGTTCATTTGCAAATGGCATTAAAACAAAAACAACCACAGTTACTATGTAGAAATCATTATTAGAAAAGTTGGGAGACCTTTTAAGGTAAATTGTCATGTACTTGTACTTTTTTTTTGACAATTATGGTTAACATTATGTTCTAGAAACAAACACAAAAGGGTAAAAAAAATCCTTCTAAGTCAAATTTCATGCTTTCCATCAAGTCACTGTGACCATGGGTTATAGTCACAATGCAAGTGATGTGGGGCTTAAGTGGCAAATATGTCCAGATCGAAAACACCACATTGGAATGTGGTACCGTGAGATCTCAGCCCTACCGGCCTGATGGCATCACGAGGTAACCTCCTCCCCGCTCCATTATCTATATCTATAACCTATAATACCTTATTAAGAGAACTAGGTTTTCTATCCTTATAGTAATTTTACATTGTGTACATATTTTGAAACAACATGTACAAGAGAGCCAAACTATTTTAGAGGGGGTAAACTTACGCATTATCCAAACATTTAAGACACTTTAGGGGCATTTTACGGATTTCAGCCTCATTGTAACCTATAATTAAGATAACATGTGAAGAGTCTAAATTAATTGTTATTCTAAATAAATTTATGCATTGTACATAAATGTAATTTTACATCGCGTACAAGTTTTGAAACAACATGTACAAAGGAGAACAAGGTATTAAGAAGCGCTAAATTTCAAGACACTAGAGGGATAAAGCGGTAAACTTACCAGGATTTTCCTTTGCAATCTGAAATCCAATTTCATATGTACCCTTGCTAATAATTCAGACTGAAGTTAGAAAGGCAGCCATTAAATACATTAAATTTTAAGTGTTATGAACACTGCCTTCTCATCTACGCATCTAAAAGATCAAAAAGAATAGAGAGAGAGAGAGGAAGATAGCGATGAGAGAGAGATGGGGCTATTGTCTCATGTGAACAGAAACGGCGATGGTTGTGGTGGAGTTTGACTCCGGCGGCGGCGGAATACAAACCACCACCCCGGTCTGGCGCTTTTTCAATCATAATACCTGTTTAAACAAACCTCAGCCGACTTCTTTTTCAATCATAATGATGGTGGTGAAGAGGAAGAAGGTATAAACCCTAACAAGATCCAAAATGAAACCACATTCAATGGAGAAGATTGAAAAAGCCCTAAAAGAGGTAGATTTTTGTATTTTAACTTATCAATTTCTATTATATTAAGCCGACTGCTTTTTCAATCATAATGATGTTGGGCATCCACAATCTCCTGGATTTGTTGCGCGAGACCCGGAGAAAGGAAAATTGTAGGTCCCTTGGAGGTTGAGGATAAACCTATTCCTTGTTATGTTTAACACACTAGCAAGTGCGTAATCCAAGCTAGAGTGCAAACCGGAGTTTAGATGAAAGCAAAGATTACAAAGAGAAAGAGTAGACAAGCAAAGTATCAAAGTTTTCTCTTGTATTTCAGTGGACACGGTTACATCCCTTGACCAAACTGAAATGCTCTCTTACAAGACCTTGGGTTCACTCACAAAAGCTCTCTAATCTATCCGAATGACTAACTGTGAAGTGAAAACCCTCATGGGATATATATACCCATATCAGACAGACATGCACGAAGGATCAGGCATTCTGGTCGAAGGATCATCTATCGACCAGAATTACCATCGAAAGATATCGAAGGATCCAAACATACCTCGAAGGATGGTATATCCTTCGAGGTCCATAAGTATCCATCGAAAGATCATCTTTCGAGGTCATCGAAGGATACAATCCATCCTTCGATGACATCCTTCGAAGCATACAAGTTTTACACACTAAGTGTTGACTGTTTGGCCAACTCAAACCAGGAGGATGGTTGACTTGGTCAAATACACATTCCAACACATAAACAACATAACAAAAGACGTAAACACAACAGACAAAAGACATCGTTTTATACATTACAAAATACAGACAAAGTACAGACACAAGTGCACCAACAAACTCCCCCTTGGCTGTAGCTTTGTCTTGGTCTTCGTGTCTTAAGTCTCGGACGTCCTTTCCACGGTCAAATGATGTGATGACCATGCACTTCCTGCGTTGACCAGCAGATTGAAACAATATCGAGCCATCCTTTGAAACTTCATAGCTTGATCTCGATCCTGAACTAAGTAGTTTATCTCATGATCTTTCAAAACAATAATATCCGATCTGGACATATTTGTAATCCACATCGGATCTATTATCCTGAAGTTCTCCCGATTATCTCTGAAGAGGATCACCGCTTCTCCAGTATCAGCATCGTAAACCCAGCAACGGAAGTTTCCAAGAAAGTCGGTCTTCATCTTTAGCAATGGTATCTTCTTCATCACCTTGGGAGGATCGTATACCAAACGATAACGAGCGGTGTTTGTTTCTGGATCAAGTGTGAACCTGATCTGCTCGTATCTTGGAAACTGAGGCTTGTACAGAGGATCCTTCCAACCCAATCTCCTTTCTAACCTGATTTTCTTAGCGAATAGATCCACCATCTGTTCTTTAGCTCGATTGATTACATCAAGCTGGGCTAACACTGCAACATCATGATATGGAAGTGTGAGAATACTGAGGAGAGTTCTAAAATACTGAAGACCCGTTTCTCTTTTCACGACCATGCAGTGAAGATCTTTGACAAACATCCAGCTAATGATGCGACCCCGAGCCTGATTTTTCTCCAGCATCATATAGTTAGCCTGTTCCAACGGAGCGAGCAGAGGAGGATTCCTAGCAAGGAAATCCGCTCGCCATTCATTAACTGTTTTCTCACGGCTTTCCTGAGCTGATGGCGAATCAGAAGAAAGATTGGCGAACTCTGCAGTCTTTTCAGCAACAAGGTCATCATCAAGGGCATTCACCTCCGCATTGTCCTTTCCAACATATACAGGACGTTCAGGATCAGAACTGATGAAGATTTCTTCAATTGTGGAGAAATCAGTTTGATCCTGTACCAGCGGAGTAGCATCTATCATACACACAGCAACTTCATCCAAATCAGTCAAAATCGAAATTTGTTCATCAGTCATCTCAGAAATAAACTCTCCCTCTTCCAGCAGTTCACCCGTCACAGGATGATGTTTCTGGGCACTTGAAGATTCAGGGAGATCTGTAGTAAATGTTTCCGGTTCCAGGCTAATCTGTTCAGGGCCTGCAGACGTTTCCAGTATTTCTGTCTGTTCTGATGGGCCAGTGGTAGCTGTCGGAGGAGCAGAAGGAGTATCCTGAGCTGTACCAGATCCACCTGCAGCACCGGATGCAGTTGCACCGGAGCCTGAGGCAGTTGTTTGATCTGGATTAGCTGCATCATCATCTTGATCATCCTCACGCCTTGAGGGAACTATCCTTAAGGTTTTGCACCTTTCATTCCACAATGTACCAACCATCGAATGAACCTTATTGAAATTTGTATACATAGGTTTGAAGGCTTCCATCAGTCTATCATCACGACTACTAACCTTTTCCCTTAACGCCTTCGCCTGAGTCTCCAAGTTAGTACTATGCCTCTTCATAATTTCCACCTCCCTATCTCGTTCCCTGTTTGCCTCTTTTAACCTTTCGATTTCATCAGCCTGTTCCTTGATCTTAATATTCTGAGCTTCAACAATTTTACACAGATGATTGTGTGCCATTGCATCCTGTTTACGCTGGACACGATATTCTTCAATAGTTCTTGTGTGTCGACCAACTATAGATCCCAATTCACTGACTTGTTCAATCAGGAATTGTATCTTGTCAGCTTCAGAAAATCCAGACAAGGTTTCTGCCAGAGTTGGCCTTGAAGGCTCAGGTCTTGAAGAACCAGACTGACCAGCCTGACCCGAGGCACCTGTAGGACCAGTAATAGTGAGAGGGGGTCGAGCATGTGTACCTGAGGTGGGAGTTTCAGGTGGCTGTTGATCAACAGTCACCTGTCGTGTCCCAGAAGACCTCTGAGGAGAAGACATTAACTCCAGCGTCTCTTTTTCAGTAAATTGATCACCAGAGGAAGGAACCTGCTGCTCAGGAGCAGATGAAGGCTGGACAGAGACAGGAACAGAGGAGTCACCAGCAGCTTTCTTTGACGCACGAATACCTTGTCGTTTAGCTTTCCTCTTTCTGATAAAACCCGGAGAAGTAAGGACATAATCCTCATCCCTGTCAGAGTCTCCAGAATCACCCGTCTTCTTGATACGCACAAATCGGGGGTTCCCGCGTTTATCAAAGACTTTCATCATCCCTGGAGGAGGAGGATTATCATCCTCAGACGAAGAACCACCATCATCAGAACCTCCTTCCTCTTCAGAAGATGAACTGCTTTCATCAACTAGCTTCCTCGTCTCATCTACTTTGCCTTTTCCCTTGTCAGTCGCAACAGTACCAGACTGACCAGCAACACCACCAGCACCACCAGCACTACCACCCGTTTCAACAACTACAGCACCACCATCACCACCAGTACTAACACGAACATCAGGATCTACAGACATTTCCTGAACCTCTTCAGCAGCAACATTTACGTCAACCTCAACTTGTGCTGCAGCACTAGAACTACCAGCAGACCTTCTAGTTGCCTTGATTCCATGTTTAGCTCCAAGCTGAGTGTCAGCCAAAGCAATCAACCTTGGTTCTTCATCGTCAGAATCACTTGCGTCATGTCGCCATTTGTGGTGCTGCGGTGCCTCATAGTTAGGAATATTAAGATGACCAATCAGTTTCCTAATTGGGTCCGATTCCTTATAGGCGGCCATAGACTTGAATATCAGCAGAGTGCGTTCGATCATCGGATTCACAGGAAGAACATCTGCCTCGGCTTTAGCAAGATCAGGAATCTGATCATCTATCATCATCTGCAGAAACCTGGGATATAACCAGAACTTGGTGGATGTTCGCTGTGTTGCAGACGGAAGTGGCCTTCGAGCGTTTTCCTTTAGGTTGTCGAAGATATAGCGAGATATGTTAAACGGCTTGTTCAGGATCAACGCCGTAAACAATCCAGTCAAATCGATCGGTGACAAGTCATACCCAGAACGCTTGTTGCTCAGGCAATGAATCAGAATATGTAGCAAGAACTTATACCGAAGTGGCATATACTTCTTGTTGATTTGATTAGCCAAAACATTTTCGCTGTACTTAATCCTCATCAGTAACCCCCGTTGACATTGTAGATCTATAGAAGTAGGATCTTCCGGTTGATCTCCAAGTCGTAGACGTTCTCTGATAGTGTTTTCAGTAATAACCACAGGTTTTTCAGCAACAGTAGCCCTGATCACTTCCTTATTATCTACCGTTTCAATCCCAGCAGAACTCCAGAATGCCTTGATGTGCGACTGATAGGCAATGTATTGCGTTGTGATAGCATAATTGATGCGCGAGCGGTGAAGATACTCCATGATGCCAGTGAACTCCGGACTGATACTGCCTACCGGTTGTAAATATGCAGCCATATTATGTCTAGATTCAGACATAGCCTCAACTTCCGATTTCTCCTTCTTTGTTGGCTTTGCCCGCTCCTTTTTCACTTTCGGTGCCATTTCTGCACATCACATTGACACGTAATAAGAAAAAGGTTAAACAGTCAACATTGGAATTCCACACTTAGAAAATTTTCAATTTCTTGAAAAATTCTAAGTGTTGAACTCTTCGAAGGATCCATATATCCATCGAAAGATTGAATCATGGCACGAAGGATGGCAATCTGTTTGAAAGATGACAAATGGTTCGAAGGATGTCACTTTCTCCTAAGGATAACAACCATATCGAAAGATCATCTTTCGAAGAATCAAGAAATTTGAAAGATGTCTTGATCCTTCGAAGGTTGATCAAATCGAAGGATGATCCTTCGTGAAATCTAACATCTTTCGAGAATCACCTCGAAGGATGTTGTTCAGCACATCTATCGAGGTGATGAGTCATCATCATCCTTCGCTCCGGAACTGTTCAACGGCGAGTTTTTCCGGTGGAGTTCTAGTGTTTTCCGGTGATGTTTAAACTGGATTCAAGTGTATGTTATATCACACAAACTCAACACTAATAACCATTTCACACCATCAACATTTTAACCCAACCCGGACATGAAACCAGACACATACATCAAATTTTACCATAAACCCTAAACATCCCCTGTTTAACCCAAACCAAACATTTCGACAACAATATTCAAACACAAACCTGTTATAACCATTACAATCATAAGAATCTTATAACTATCATGTTTATAACATCTATTGACTACATTCATCATACATCATTTAGAGTTTCACAAACTGAAAGTAAGAACATTAAATAACATGATCAATGAAATCTTCATGAAGTTGTTTGTTTTAATGTTTGTTAAGGGATTAAGACATGATCATCCTACCGAGTGATGCTTACAAATCCTGAAATCAACAATTTTTAGAAAATTTCGGCAGAGTTTCGGAAGGATGAGAGGTTTTGAGATGAATTTTTGAAACTGATAATGATGAATGAAGAAGAAGACCCTTTATATACCCTGACCTCGAAAGTCGAACCGCCTCGAAGGACTCAAGACCATTCGAAAGATGAACAGTTGTCTCGAAGGATTATCTTGATCTCGAAGGATCCCTATTTGGCTCGAAGGATCCAGATATTTGAAAGATCTGGATCGAAGGATACCAGATATTTTGGAATCCTTCGAAAGATATCTTTCGATCTAATCCATCTTTCAAAAGATCTAGTCAACTCGAAAGATCAATTTGTCAAATCTTTCGTTGACCAGCACATCTTTCGACTGAAACAGTTGACCTTCATTGACTTTCTTGACCATCTGATCTTTCGAGGGCCATTGCTTCCTCGAAGGATCAGATTTCCCACCAACACTTTGGATTTTTGGGAAATTCCAATTTACACCCTTTAAATTTTGGAGGTTTTTCAGAAATGACCATTTTGAAAAGTTGTCCATTATGAAGTTCTGCAAGGTTAATTTTATGAAGTATCTCGGCTTGTCAGGTATCGGATCGAGCACCAACATCATTCAATCAAAAATAAAGTTAAATTGAAAATCTTTTTGGATTTTGTGGTTTGATAAAATAAAAGGCAACAATTTTAAAATCCTTTGAATGTTATCAAACGACATCACCGCTAATGTCGTGCTGATATGCACCAAACGACAAAAACTGTTTTTTTTTTTTTAAATAAAGCAGTAAATAAAGCAGTAAGTAAATATGTACAAACACAACAATATTTTTGCGAGTTTCTGGCGAAGAGAATCATATCAGCTTGCGGTCTTTTGTCAAAAACACATTTCCTTTTAAAATTCTTTTACAGAGGTGGATAAGTATTCTACCACAATTACCGATATTGTTGTCCACTTAAACTCAGCGATCAAGTGTAATCATAATACAATGAGATACGTTTAAGGTATGATTTATACTTACCGACCGGTGTTCATCCACTCACGACACATTCCCGTATCAAGGTATGCACGGGAGTTCATCTTACTGGGGAGTATACCATTTATCATCCGTTTTTTTTTAACGTATATATATACAATGTGAACAAGTCACTTATTTGAGTTTGAAAACAAGCCCTATGTGATAGAATCACTTATTGATGAGGAACTTGATTTTCGATGCATGAGGGCACAGGAGCAAGTCCGTGAACAGGTCAGTACTTCCGTACAGCAGAGAGACGAACTTGACTCCCGGATAAATGTGATATTTTATCACTTATTTTGATGGACATGTGATTGTTTATCACTTATTGAGGTCGAATGCAGTATGAGATATGTACACGTATGTATGGTATCATGGAAGAACTTAGACTTTGTCTTTTATAGAAACAACCATGATACCCAGATGATAAACAGCATAAACCCCGAATATCTCAGAACCTCGGCAATCTATCAAACGAAATTTCGGTACCAAGACCATAGGCCAATGAACGGTTCCCACGCGGTTTTCAGTCTGTTATGTTTATATCTCCTGCATACTTTAAAATGATCGTGAGTTTACCGGTACATCATTAGTAGAGCTACTTATCATTTTCTTTTTCTTTTGATTTTTTAGAAACATGTTTCAACCGACCTCTGATGTAATATCACTTTCTCTTATATTACCAAGAAACTCATTTTTGTTTTTCTATTGTTTTTGTGTTTTTCTGAATTTTCTCCCCCTTAAATGCATAAAGTAAATAAATTAGAGACATATTTTTGTATTTTTGTGGTTTTTCAATGTTTTTGTATTTTTCTTGAAACTTTCTCCCCCTTAAATGCAGAAAGTAAATAAATTAGAGACATATTTTTGTATTTTTGTGGTTTTTCAATGTTTTTGTATTTTTCTTGAAACTTTCTCCCCCTAAAATTCAAAAATAAAGAAAATGAAAAATATTTTTGGATTTTTTGGTTTTTAGAAAAATATTTACAAAAACGATTTCCTGATGTCGGTTACTCTTGCTTCACCTTAATGCCGTTTACCAAAAGTAAATAATCAAATCTTGATTTATCAAATGCTTTGGTAAAAAGGTCGGCACGTTGGTGGTCGGTATGAATATGAACCACATCGACAAGTCTCTTTTCAAAGCAATCACGTATGAAGTGATATTTAATATCGATGTGCTTCGTTTTCGAGTGCTGTACAGGATTTCTAGTGATCTGTAAGGCAGCCTCATTATCAACATAAATAGGAGTAGTTAGGAATTCAAAACCGTAGTCCCGCATCTGTTGTTGGATCCATAGAACCTGGGAGCAGCAACTAGACGCAGCAATGTATTCTGCTTCACATGTAGACGTAGCCACACATGTCTGCTTCTTGCATTGCCAAGTGACTAGGCGATTGCCTAAGAACTAACATCCTGCTGTAGTTGATTTTCCATCTTTCTTGCAACCGCCGAAATCAGAATCACTGAAAGCTTTGAGATCGAAGTTATCATCCTTAGGGTACCATAACCCGGTGTCAGGGTAACTCTTCAGATAACGAAAGATCCTTTTGACAGCAGCATAGTGAGAGACCTTCGGATTCGCTTGATACCTAGCGAGAAGACAAGTTGGATACATAATGTCGGGTCTTGATGCAGTGAGATACATTAAAGATCCAATCATAGCACGATAAAGTGAAGAATCCACAGCATCCCCTTCTTCATCCGGAGTAATCCCGTGATTCTGCGGAAGAGGAGTAGAAATTGGCTTCGTATCGGACATCTGGAACCGGCTCAAGATGTCTCCGACGTACTTGGTTTGATGGATAAAAATTCCAGATTCGGACTGATTAACTTGCAAACCCAAGAAGAACGTCATTTCACCCATCGCACTCATCTCGAATCGATCTTGCATCACCTTTTCAAATTCCTTGCATAACTTATCATCGGTAGAACCAAAGATAATATCATCGACATACACTTGTACCAACAGAAGATCTTCACCTTTTTCTTTGATGAAGAGGGTACAGTCGATCAAACCTCGTCGAAAACCATTGCTGAGCAAATAGGTAGACAACGTTTCATACCAAGCCCGAGGTGCTTGATGAAGACCATATAACGCCTTGTTAAGCAGTAAAACCCTGTCAGGATGTAATGGATCTTCAAACCCCGGCGGTTGCTCGACATATACTTCCTCTTCGACTACTCCGTGTAGAAAAGCACTTTTAACATCCATCTGGTACACCTTGAATTTCTTGAAGGATGCGTAGGCTAGAAAGATTCTAATAGCCTCCAGATGAGCAACAGGTGCATACACTTCATTGTAGTCAATACCTTCAATCTGACTGAAGCCTTGAACCACTAACCTTGCTTTGTTTCGGACAACAATCCCACGGTCGTCCTTTTTGCACTTAAACACCCAGCGAGTTCCGATCTTTTTGTAGTTGTCGGGCCTATCAACCAATTTCCATACGCCCAACTTCTCGAACTGCTGAAGTTCTTCTTGCATGGCTTCCACCCAGGAATCATCTTTCAATGCCTCCTTCCAAGATTTAGGCTCTTCTTGGCTAACATAGCAGGCGAAAGACCAATCATTTTGTTGTCCCGATTCTCGTATCTCAGCATACAAGCCAGCATTTTCGTTGTTTCTGATTTGATTCCTTGTCCTTACACCACTGAGAACATCACCTATAATATTCTGCTGAGGATGAATGTTATGAATTCGGGTTTCAGTAACTGGAGGAACGTCAACATTTGACCTCAAGTTAGTGATATTTAAATTCCCGATATCATTCTGAAGCTGGTGAGTTGTAGAAGATGATGCATTTTCTTCTTGGATAATTGGCGCAGACACTGGATCCGTTGCTTCTGAAGTACCTTGAACCGGACGCAGTGCTTCACCATCATTTGCATCAACATACTCCTCATCTTCCGATGACAAATTGTAATCGACAGCATCATTAAACACCTCATTTGAAGCGAGATTGTTGACAGAAGAAGACGCTTGTGAGTCAACAATGATTGGACGAGCTAACTGAGAGCCAGTCGCATTCTCGCTTTCAGACAACATTTGAGCAATTGCATTATCATCATCAAATGTCGGCAGATTAAATGAGTCGAAAAGACCTTCATAATCGAACATCCATGGATCTCCAGAAGGCTTCGGAGGATTAGAATATCTTTGAACTCTTACTTCACCCCATTCTTCAATCCTTTTGGTAGTCAGGTTCCATACTCGCAGATTAGGAGTAGCATACCCAAGGAAGTAACCTTCGATAGCTTTGGCACCAAATTTCCCATCAGGTTCAATCATGGTACATGGTGCACCAAAAGGTTCTAGATATTCCAAGTCAGGAGTCTTCTTGTGTAGGAGTTCGAAGCACGTTTTTCCATGTCTTTTCACTGTTAGAACCCTGTTTAACGTGTAGCAAGCCGAGGCAACAGCTTCAGTCCAGAATCGAACTGGAAGCTGAGACTCAACCAACATGGTTCTTGCAGTCTCAATTAAGGTTCTGTTCTTTCTTTCAGCGACTCCGTTTTGTTGTGGCGTGTACCGAGAGCTGTATTCATGAAGGATTCCTTTTGCAGTGCAAAACTCATCCATAACCCTGTTTTTGAACTCGGTACCGTTGTCGCTTCGAATTCGCCTCACCTTTAGATTATACAGATTTTCCAACAAGGTGATCAAATTCTTCAGAATTTCTGGAGTCTCACTCTTGTGGACCATGAAGTCAACCCATGAAAATCTTGAGTAGTCATCAGTAACTACCAAGCAGAAAACTTCTCCGTGCACACTCTTGTGTTTGACAGGGCCGAAAAGGTCCATATGCAATCGCTCGAGTGGCATGTTGACAGTGTTAACCTTCTTCAATGGATGAGATTTCTTGGTCTGCTTTCCCTTTTGACATGGCACACAGACATCTTGAAGTTGAAAATTTTTCACATTAACACCTCTCACCAGATTTTTTTTGACAAGGTGATTCATTTTTCTGAGGTGAATACGACCCATTCGTCTGTGCCAAGAGATCGTCTCCTTTTCAGTGGCTTTTGAAATAAAGCAAGTAACTTGTTTTGACTGAGTTATTGCTTGGCTCATATCAAGGACATACAAATCATTAACTCTTGGAGCTGATAAGAGAATCCATTCAGCGGGGATCTTGAATCCTGGCTTCAGCACATAACAATCGGCATCATCAAAATGCACGGTGAACTTCTTGTCACAGATTTGAGAAACACTCAGGAGATTGTGATCCAACTGTTGCACATAATTGATTTTGTCGAAGCTCACAATTCCATTTGAGATCATTCCCTCGCCGGTGATATACCCTCCTTTGTCTCCAGCAAACGCAACATATCCTCCTCTTATACTTCGCACATCGAAAAGAAGACGATAGTCGCCTGTCATGTGCCTGGAAGCCCCACTATCAACGATCCAAAGACTATTGATAGTTCCTCCTGGAGCCGCCTGCACATGCAATTAACACATCAGTTTGAGAGGGGGACCCAAGCCTTTGTTGACTTGGGTCGTCCTTGATCATCAAGGAAAGTGATCTCAATCACTTGATGATTAGGAAATAAAACCTCTGGTGCTCCCCCTGATTTAGTGACCTGTTTTTGTTTCCAAGCTTGTTGTCCTGTACCAGTATTTGTTTTAATTGTTTTTGTATTTACTGGTTTTACATTTGTAGATTTAGCTTGAACAGGTTTTTCATCCTTGACCTCTGATTTTAAGGCCTTCTCAATTACCCTTTTGTTCTTTTGTTTTACCTTCTTTTCCCTTTCTTTCAAGACACGTGGGTCTTGTTTCGGGGAAACCGGTTGTTTTTGGTAATTGGTTTCTTGGGGAGCACTTGTTTTTCCTTTCAATTTTTGCAAGTATGGGCAATATCTTACAATGTGCCCAACTGTTCCACATTCAAAACACATTCTCCGCTCTACAAACCTCGGAGAAACGTGTTGATGACCAGACGAAGAACCAGATACTGAACTTTGTGATCTAGATGTGCTTGGACCTAAGTCACATCCATTGGTGTGTTGGGTATAATTGTTCTCATCATTTCTCTTTAAAATTCTAACTTGTTTTACAAAATCAATGTTAGATTTATTTTGAAATGTTTCAAGTTTGTCCGTACCCTTTGATCCAACAAAGTTCACTTTCTGTTCTCTTTTCTTAGCTGGAGCTCTTTTGTTTTGCACCCTTTGAACCTTAGGTTGCTCAACCTTAGATTGTTGAATTTTAGGTTGTGCAGCCTTAGGTTGAGGAGCCTTAGACTGCTCAACTTTAGGTTGTTGAACCCTTGGTTGTTCAGTCTTAGGCTGCTGAGCCTTTGGTGCTTGAGCATTCTTGTTTTGAGCCCTCTTTTCTTGTACCTGGCCCTTACCCTTTCTAGAATTCACTTGTTGTTTTCGCTCAACTGGCAGTTTTTGGTTTCCGTATTGTTTTCTAATTAGCTCACACGGAATTGGTTCACATTGAGTGACCGTCACTTTGTTACCTTTGTTTCCCAAAAACTTATCAGTTCGTCCTTCAAAAATTTTCTCAATTAAATCTTGATTTACATTTTTGATTGGAAAATCTCTGTCAGAATAAATTTTGCTGTCTCCCTTGAGCGTATACAACAAGTTATTCTTTTCAATGCTCGGTACACTGGGCTTCATTGCCTTTGGTGTTTCAGCCTTACTCGGTTTCACTGGTGGATCACACAAGATGTGATTCTCAATTGGAATGTCTGGTGTAACCGAGTAAGGCTGTGGTTTCTCATTTTCTTCAGATTCATCGTCCGAAGAATCAGCATCCTCAATAATCGGAGAACTCTGTTCCTTAACAGACGATGAATTTTTCACATTCTCAGATTCAGATTGCCCCGAGGATGATGTACCTGTTGTGAACCCGAGGCCAGCTGCAAAGTCATCTAGACCGAGTGGCACAGTAGGTTCAAAACGGGGCATATCCTCGTCATTAGGCAATTTGGAATAATTGTGATTCATCGGGGGAGGGCATGATTTGTAACCAATACATTTTGCATCCCCCTTTTTCCTTTGAACATCAATAATGTGATCCAAAACATAGCGGGAATTGGAATAGCTTTCCAATTTCTGCTTGATTGTTTCACATTCGCATCGAGCTGTAGCTAACTCTACCATTTGTTTTTCAATTGTGTCAATCAAATTATTATTAGCATGTTGTTTTCTTAAAACAGCCTTTTGAAGTTCAGAAACATCATGTTTTAATGACGCAATTGTTGCTTTAAACTCTTTTTCATTTCTTGTTAAAAACAAGTTAGCCTCAGTTTCTTTAGAAAGATCAACAATCAATTCTTGATTGTGTTTGTGTGTGATTTCAAAATGACTTTCCTTTTCTGCATATTCAAGACATTTAGCACATTCAACAGCAGCAGAAATAGAGTCAGGTTTAGAATCACATACCTGAGAGGTTTGTCCTTCAACATGAGCCATGAAGGCTGTATGAAAAGAAAAAGATCCATCTTCAGAGAAAAATTGAGAAAGCTTCTCAGAAGTTCCAGCAGCTTTCTGGCAAAGAATAGATCTTCTCTTGCATAATGCTTCAGCATCAGCCAATAACTCATCAACCTCCAGGTCTAAAGCCTCACTTGATAAATCACCAGCATCAAGTGATTCCCCATCCAAACTTCCACTATAACCCGAGCTATCTTCATCTTCTGAAGATTCACCAGCAGACACGGGTTCTTCAACCTTTTCAACCACCTTAGCATAACATGCTGTTCCACCATTTCCTCCTTCACCAAGCTGAAGATTCCAGTTGCAAATCTCATCAGCTTGAACAACTAATCCTCTGTGGGGATTAGAGTTTGTGGTTCCAGATGTATTTCCTCCCACGGGAACTATTTGTCTGTCAGAATTGTTCTGTTGTTGCTGAGGCTGTCTTTGATTCCTGAAAGGATTCTGATTGCCTTGCTTGGGTGGCTTCTGACATTCCCGCTTGAAATGACCCTTTTCACCACAGTTGAAGCAGGTGACAGCATTTTTATCAAAACCATACTTGGTGTTGTTGTTGCTTTCCAAGCTGGTTCTCCCCGTTCTCTCCATAAACTCTTTAGCTCTACGGATAGCACTAGCAAGAGCCCACTTTATATCCATCATCTCAAACTCTTCTTTATCAACCTGCTGATAATCTTCGTTGGTTAGGTTGACATTTCCAATCTGACCCGCAACCAACCCACAGTAGGCGCTAACCAAGGTGTTCAACATCTCCATATGTTCCTTGGCTATCTCAACACTGACTTTTGAAAAATTGGAAGTATCCAATCTGACAGTGTTCAGATTGGAAGTAGCTTGAAAGCTTGAAGAACTTCCATAAAATCCCTGCTGTTGTGGTTGTTGCTGTTGAGCTCTGTTAGGATCCAGGAAAGGCGGTGGAGTGAATTGTTGAGCTGTCTGTTGTTGTTGTTGTTGTTGAGAAGATGAATCTGGTCTTGAATACATCATTGTGTAAGCTGAAGGATCAAACTGATTAGCTGTTGAAGGTCCGGTGTTGGAGATGAACGCTGTTTGAAGCTTAGCATGCTGAGAAACTGGCTTTTCTCCAGTAATACCACCTGCAATCCCAAAATACATCTCTGGATTCTGACGAGTGATTGTTCTTTTCGCCTTGAGCTTTTCTTCAACATCTTTGTTTTCCAACTTCTGAATTAGCTCATAAACGGTAATTGTATCCAGAACACCGTTTTCCTTGAGAATCTCAAGATAACTGCTCCACTTTGCTGGTAAGCCATCAGCAAATCTCTTCACCATTTCTTGTGGAGTGGCAGAGACTCTGAAGGCAAACATTTCACTCAACAGATGGTGAAATCTTGTAGACAACTCTGCTAGACCTTCATTCTCCATGCAGGTAAAACCTTCAAACTCTTTCTTTAGCAGCTCCTGCTTGATCTTCCTTGATTGAGCATTTCCTTCACACCTTAACGTGAGCATATCCCACAAATTTTTGGTAGTCGTACAGTAGACGAACTGGTGGTATATATCTCTGTGAAGAGCCTGCGTGAGAATCATAAATGCTTTCTTTTCCAATTCAAACTTCTTCTTATCTTCGTCAGACATTGTGCTGTAAGTTTCTGGATTTGATCCTGCAACTTCCAACTCATTTTCAAATGGAGTGAAGAAACACATCCATAGATCTTGACCTTGCCCCTGAACATAAGTTCTCAGCCTTTCTTTCCACCATCCCCAATCATTAATGTGATTAAGCTTTGGCGGTTTCGTGCTTGTACCAGTTTCACTATCGTTCTGCATCATTGCTTGAATGCTGCTGCTTTGATTTGTGACCAAAGCCCATTGATTTGCAGTTATCATTGCAGCTTGAGTTGGGGCAATAGCCTGCATCCATGCAGTTTTGTTGAACTCTGGCGCAGATTGCGTGGTTGATGATTGCGTAGATGATGACTGTGGAGTCAAAGTTGTTGTAGTCCACGCAGATGGATCCCATTGACCGTTTGTTCCCATTTTATAATTAATATATTAGGTGAAAATTAATTTAAAAAAAATTGATTTTCACAAACTATGTTAAAAATTGAAGGATAACAAACTGTCGAAGGATCTAGGGTCGAAGGACCTGAAAATCACAAACTGTTAAGTCTAAACAGATAAGACTCGAAAGATGCTCGAAAGATGACACTTGTTCGAAGGATCAACAGTGTTCGAAGGATCACTGTTGAGTTTCGAACAATCACTTCGAAAGATTCTCCTACACGAAGGATCCTTATCTTTCGAAGGGAAACAGTAACTCGAAGGATGTATCTTTCGAAAAGATTCCTTGACTCGAAAGACAACACACTGACTTCGAAAGATGTTCGAAGGATGATTATCTTTCGAATCTCCTTGATCGAAGGATGATCTTTCGAGCTCGAAAGGTATCTTTCGACTGGTCTGACACACTGACAGAAAGGACGACTGGTTGGTGAAAAGGTGATGTGGTTGGTGAACCAACTTTCGGCAGAAGGGATGTTTCTGCACCAACTTTTGACCAAGTCAGATTTGACTTTCAAAAATAAGCCCAAAAAGGAAGTTTCTTATCCACAACCAAGCAACCGGAGTTTAGCCGGAATTTTGGCCGGAAAATAGCAAACCTCTTTGAACAAGATTTTTAAGTTACCCAAACCTTCCCGTAAAACACCCGGTTAGTTTAGAACACGTTTTTATGGTTAGAAAGGCAAGAAACACACTAAAAACGGGTGCTAAACCAAGAAAGTTTTTGTCCAAACACAACCAAAGTCTTGCACAAACCCGGTTTTAACAAGGAAAAGAGCCACGGCTCTGATACCACTTGTAGGTCCCTCGGAGGTTGAGGATAAACCTATTCCTTGTTATGTTTAACACACTAGCAAGTGCGGAATCCAAGCTAGAGTGCAAACCGGAGTTTAGATGAAAGCAAATATTACAAAGAGAAAGAGTAGACAAGCAAAGTATCAAAGTTTTCTCTTGTATTTCAGTGGACACGGTTACAGCCCTTGACCAAACTGAAATGCTCTCTTACAAGACCTTGGGTTCACTCACAAAAGCTCTCTAATCTATCCGAATGACTAACTGTGAAGTGAAAACCCTCATGGGATATATATACCCATATCAGACAGACATGCACGAAGGATCAGGCATTCTGGTCGAAGGATCATCTATCGACCAGAATTACCATCGAAAGATATCGAAGGATCCAAACATACCTCGAAGGATGGTATATCCTTCGAGGTCCATAAGTATCCATCGAAAGATCATCTTTCGAGGTCATCGAAGGATACAATCCATCCTTCGATGACATCCTTCGAAGCATACAAGTTTTACACACTAAGTGTTGACTGTTTGGCCAAGTCAAACCAGGAGGATGGTTGACTTGGTCAAATACACATTCCAACACATAAACAACATAACAAAAGACGTAAACACAACAGACAAAAGACATCGTTTTATACATTACAAAATACAGACAAAGTACAGACACAAGTGCACCAACAAAAATCTGCTCAAGAGATTCCTACAACAACTTCTCCTTCCGTGGCCTTTGGTTTTTTTCCTGAGAATATCGAGAAGAATCCTGGTGGGAACCAGGGTTCTTTTATTCAAGCTGATGAAAATTCTCCTATCCGCCGGAATGAAACTCCGGGGGATTATTATTACAGATGCTATTCGGAGAAACAGGCGGATGAAGTTCATGCGCCGGTGTGGAAGTTAAAGAAAGGGGATACTTTTTCTGATTGGCATGTGTGTCGCGAGTGGTTGCAAGGAACCTTTCCTCCTGGGGAAATTAAGTTCCAAGAGGGGCATCCTCATGAGCAGACTTATCATGCCTATCTTGAAGAGGTTGCTATACCTCCATTACGCACCGTATAGTGTGCAAATGGCATAGCATGCACAAGGAATGGACTGCTTTTAAAGCGTCTAAGAAGAAAGCTGATGAGGATGAGGCCCGAGCTGCCCTGCCGAGGGCTAAATTAGAAGCTGATCAGGCCAAATTTGAGAATGATCGAAAAACTGAAGAATGGTCGGTTGCGGGGTGGAAGAGAAAAACGGAAGCTGAAGCTGCCCTTCTTTCCAAGGAGCGTAAAAATTGGAAAGAGATTTGGTAGAAAGATAATGCTGAGAAGATGGGTCTCCGCAATGTTATCAACAATCTCAAAGCTGAAGTTGAGAAGTTGAAAAAACAAGATGCGGAAATTGAAAAATTGAAGAAAGAAAAAGTTGATGACGAAGCTGCGCGGGATGAAGCGCGTTCTCATAGGGAAAGAAGTGAACAACGAGAGGTACATACCTGCGCTACTCTTGCTCTTAGAGATAAGGAGCTAGAAGAACTTATTGCTTTACTATCTGAGCAGGAACAACTTAAGGCGGAAGTTGAGTCTGCTAAAAAAGATTTGGAGCTTGAGCTGACTGAGAAGGCTGAAACTTCCCGTCGTCTTGCTGAAACTGAAGAAAAGTTAGAAAATTCTAAAACTGCGCGAGCAACGGCGGAGAGTGAGCTTGAGCCACTGAAAAGTGATATGTTATGGTTGAAAGAACGCGGAATTGCAAGTGTAAGTTTTTCTTTCTTTGGTAATATTTGGAGATGTTCGCGCACCCTCTTACTTTGTTTTTTTCTTTTTTTGTGCAGGTTGCTGAATCAGTTCTTAATTCTGAAGAACTAGACAAGACAGTTGCGCATTTGTTGGTTGCTGAGCACAATAATGGTTATTCCCAAGGGTATGCGGAGTGGTCTCACCATGTGGTTAACGCTTTAAAGGTTGACTGGGATACTAGCAAGTCTGCTACCCATGGCGTGAATACTGAGGCTGCCCTTGTTGCTGCGAAGACGCAATTTAATAATTTACAGCTCCCAGTTATGGATCTTATTAATGTTGCGTTGCAGTCTGAAGACCATGTGGCGCAGTTGAAATTTTCCCAGACAGAGAAGATGAGGATGAAGATCTAGCCTAGGCTTTTCTTCCTTTGTATGAACAATTAACTGTAGGTTTTGGGACGTGGATCCCGGTTTGTTAATGCGCTGTTGCGCAAGTAACTTTGGTTGATACACTGCCGTGTATGTTTGTAATTTTAAGTTAAGGCGTGTGGTGCGTGATGTACTGCAAAGTACATATGTTTATAGTGTATATTTCGGTCAGTTTTCAGTCGTTTAGAGTCTAGTTTAGGTTAGAACTGCGATACTGCTGACGTTAAGCTTTGATTTCAGGTCCCGTAGCTTAAAGTGTTGAAAAACGAGCAAAACCGAGCAGTTTGGAAGAAAATCGGGATTCGTACGCGCGTCGGGAAGAGCCGGAAGCTGATAAGAATAAAAAAAAATAAAAAAAATATACAATGGAGGCGCCGCGTGACGCGACCCCCCTAGGCGTCACGCAAGGGTTGTGAAATCCGGAGAAAATTAGGGTTTTGTTGGATTGAAGAAGAAGAAACCGAACACAACTCTGAATACGAATCAAGAAACCCTAGGACGAATTTCGGAGGTGATTTTGAGCATTCTGGAGTATTTTGTCGAACGGGAATCATCCGGTTGAAGCTTGGATCGTGAGAGTGAAGATCTTTCGGGTTTTATCTCCCGGTGTTCCTTATTTTCGCGTTTTCGATACTTTACGATGAATTCTTGTTTTGAACTTGTTTTGTTTGTTTTGAACATCATGTTTCTTGGCTAGACTTTAGATACTACCTAGATTTGATGATGGTTTAATTTACTTATGGATCTTTTAACGGTTTTTATTGAATTGATTATGGATTGACTTCGAAAGTAACGTGTTCTAGATTTTCTGATTTGGTGCGTGTGCGTATTTACTTTTGATTGTGGATTGTTACTGTTTCACATAGATTTTGGTGGATGTCTTTCACATAATAGATATGTGTTGATTATTTGCATCCTTGCGGGTTCGGGTGATCTTTGGGTAAATCGGCCGATAGCCTTAGAAACAGTAATTAAAATATAATTAGAAGTAAATATTCTGCTTAACTTGTCGCTGAGAGGCTCGAGTTAGTTATTAGGTCGCGGTGCAGTATATAGCTAATTTAGATTTTGAGAGAAGTCGACGTTAGTTCCCTAATTGCATTTGTGTCTAGTAAACCAAGTCAGAACCTAGAACTGCCTTAGATTGTCGCGCTGAGAGGTAGATAGTCGTATTAGGGCACTTTTAGAGTCGTTAGAGGACTGAGAGGAAATCTAACAGTCGGTAATCATAACAGCCTTGTAGGGTTTCCTAGGTTTCTTCCTGAGAAGGGTCGGGAAGTCTTAGCATTGAAATACCTTAAGGTTTAGTATTTTACGATCCCGGCTCCATACATCAATAAAACCGTTAGAAGTCCATTTGTAGTTAAACTAGATTCAAGTCTAGGTAGTCCTTAATCGCATCTGAATTAAAACCCTAGTTTTATTCGTAATTTAGTTTAATTTCAATTTAATTGCAATTTTAGAATTTTAGTAAAACCCCCCAAACACAATATTTGTTTAGTCGTGTCAGTGTCTAGTCTAAGTTTAGTCGTTAACGTAATTCATTAGAGTCCTTGTGGGTTCGACATCCGGACTTACTTTGCTGTGCTAGAGTCGACCGGTACACTTGCCGGTGAGTAGTTTAGTCAGGTTAAAGAGTCTAGATTTTTATTACTTGAGTCTTAATTTAGGGTAATTTAGTTTATTTAGTTGAACTACTTTTTCCACATCAGTGCGCCAGTAACTAGTAACTAGTATGAAGTGTGTTTATCTTACAATATTTTGCATGAGTACAATTGCTTTGGTTAGGTAAGGCGAATAAAGGTAGTATAAAGCTCATGTGTGAACGTAAGGCTGGGCCTTGCGCTATGCGTATGATCGCTGACCGCTCATGAGACTTGTGTTATATTTACCATAATGTTTGATGTGTGTAAAATGCGACATATAAAATACATCAAATAAGGCATAAAACTAACCCTTTTTAAGTACTAATGTTGGAAAAAGAGTGCTTTTGTCTTCCTTTTGTATTTTCAGGATTAAATAAGCTCAAATTCACAAAAGAAGCAAAAAAGACAGCTAAATCTAACATAAATACAAGAAAAGGAACATAAGTGGATTGCCCGACCCCTCAACAGCATCCTCCCAAGCAAAATAGAGAAGGCAGAAGACTGGACACGCCTCGTGCTCAGCCAGCACGGGGCCGTGCCCAAGAAGCAGCAGAAAAGACAAACCTATAGAAGCTTCTATTGCCCACCACGGGGCCGTGTCCAGTGAACACGGGGGCGTGGCGAAAGTACAGCAGGCGCATTAATTGTAATTGCGAATTACAATTAATGAAGAGAGAGAGTGTCAGACAGGCACGGGGCGTGTCCAGCGGACAGGGGCCGTGCCCAGCCTTCTGTTCAGCCTATAAATAGGAGTGCTTGGTTTCATTGCAACTCATCCCTTGGCACACCACCTCTCTCACACTTCATCCACCACCCACCACCACCATAACACCATCGTCCACCACCATCATCCATTGTCCATCATAGAGTGTGTGAGTCGTCTCGGGATCCAAGATTGATCGTAAGAGTTCTTGACAATCAAGGCCATGTTTGCTTAAGTCTCTTACATCACTTGGTGAAGACAAGTGTTTAGTATAAATCTTTTTATTTTTAATCTTTTGCACTTTTTATTTGGTTTTGTATTAATGACTTTAATAACTAGTTGCTTATGTTGAAGGTGATATTTCCTTATCGTTTGTCCGTGGTGTCTTGGCATTATTTTACTGTCTATATAAAATAAAAGATTTTCACCATTCATATCTCCACGGTCTATATGGAGGTATGTTGGCTACCTGGTCGGGGGTTAAGGGAACGGTTTGGTAAGGGTCTTGCCCTTGTTCAGCATTTAGAGGTCCTGCAAGGGACCTGGGTCAAATTTAGTAGGATCTCCTTCAATGCCCATAGGTATTGGATGGCGGGGATCCAAACTCTTTGACCCCCTCATAAGTTAACTACTATTAATACTATAACCCGGCTATTTAGGACTGTATCCCTGCTGACTCAGACTACTTAGTCGAGGGTAACGTCACCGCCAAAAGCGGGGCCTACCATAATTTGCATTAATAACTTAATTCATTATCTTCCAATAATCCGACCCTTTAGGATTGTATCCTTGCTGACTCAAACTACTGGGTTGAGGGTAACGTCGCCTTCAAAAGAGGGGCCTACTACAATAACTAAGATAATCTCTTAAACAAGTGCAAAAGTGCGAAAATAATCAAATGTTATACTAATACACGAGTCGGATCCAAGTGATTCATCCTGTCTATCTGTTTTTATTTTATTTTATTTTTCAGCATTTAGTTAGTTTTTATTTTCTTAGTTTAAAAAACCTTTTCTAACATTTTGATTTGATTAGACGTTGAGGATAAACCGGTACTAAAAGCTCTTGTGTCCTTGGACGACCTCGGTATCTTACCAACACTATACTACGTCCACGATGGGTGCACTTGCCCATATGTGTGTTTAGTGTTAGTAAATATCGTGTTTTATAAATTTACAACTTGGCTAAAAGTGTAAAAATGGCTTAAAATATACATCAAAAATATATTACACTACACACGCATAAAGTTTTTGGCGCCGTTGCCGGGGACACAAGGATTTTAAGAAAGTTAGGAATCAACGGCCTAATCATATTTTTATTTTTCTTTTTAATTTTTAGGGTTTTTCTTAGTTTTCAGCTTCTGCAGAGCTCAGCACGGGCCGTGCCCGCTGAACACGCCCCCGTGCTCAATAATTGAAACTGGCAATCCTGTTTTAAGTCAGACAGTAAGCTGAACACGGGGCCGTGCTCACTCAACACGCCCCCGTGCCCAAGATTCACTTACTGAAAACAGAACCGTTAGATCCCGGCGGTTGGTAATTTCTGACATAAACATGAGTGATAGTAATTCTTTTTTACTTTCGGCACTCTTATGGTACGTGGTGTCAATTATGTGGAGGCGAACATAAAGAGTTAGAATGTTACTTTCTAAATTATAGGCCCCATTACATAGACCCACCGATTCCTTATAACCTTAAGAGGGGCGAAAGTAAAAATAAGCACTATCTCTCCCTCGAATGCGCCCAGCCAGATATTCTAGGAGAAATGCTCCTTGACGAGTTATTTCAACTAGAAGAGCTAATTCTAAATTGGTCAAAAGAGCTTAGGAAGGATTTTATTGATCCGCCCCAAGACGATGACCATGAAGAAATGTTGGGATCGCATTCCGACAACCTCGTTGCTCCCAAAGATACCTTCATTCCTAGCGAAGACTTGGACGATAGTCGTCCCTGTGCCGATTGTGCCGTGAAGGACTCTCCATCGACTTCGTTCGGTGCATACATAGACCTGAGTGATTCGGCATACACCTTCTTTAACGAGAGCCCAGGAAAGGGTTGGACTTGTCCACCTAGAATGAAAATAGGAATTACCCTCACCGACAACCTCTTGCGTTCTCGCCTTAGTCTAGGACAATTAAGGTATCTTAGGCACTTTGGGGTTGTTCCAACCAATCAGGAGCCACCCGATATTAGTGAGTTCCTTGAAAAAATTAGACAACTTCATAAAACAGTCCCTCGACACGGGGCCGTGTCCAGCCAATGCGCCCCCGTGTTCACCAAAAGATTCCTTTCTGATCAGTACGTCAGAATACGGACAAACTGTGTCAGAATACGGATAAACTTAACTTACTCACACTATAGTCCTACGCCATGGATTGGTAAGCTAAAGAACTTGACCAACATGTGAAGAGACTATTGTATGCAACTTGCTTCTTCCACTACTTAGTTCTTTGCCTTCTTACTCAGGCCTTCGTCGCCGCGAGTAATTTGTTTTATCTCTTTTCGCACGTTCTGCAATAAGTGGGTGAGCTCACCACTTTTGAGCGCTTTTTCAATCTCGGTGCGGAGACAGATGCAGTTGTTTGTAGTGTGACCATTATCTTTGTGATAGTCACAATATTGATTCGGATCTTGACCCCTCTTATTCTTCATTGGCGGAGGGGTCTTAAACTGATAGTCTTCTATGGTGAGCACCTCCGCCGGAGTTTTCGTTAGAGGGGTCCACTGCCGCTCTCTATTCTCTTGCTTCGTTTCCCTTTGAGCTGCGAGCTTGTTTACGGTAGCTCGCGCGTCTTCGGATGAGTAGGTTCCAGAATTTGAGTCGCGCCAACTCTTTTTGAACTTTTTCTGTGGTGAAGTTCACTATTTATAGTCGAGGTGATTTGTGAAGGAGATAGGCTGATGGGTCTTGGGCCTGAGGTCGACAACAAGGAATATCCATTCTGCCTCCCCTGTCACAATCGTTAGTGATTCCAGACGAGAGGGTAGCTGGCGCATGTTGAATAGATCCATGTGTCTTGCAATTGTCCTTGTTGTCTGGTCTGTCATCAGCAGTGGAGTGGAGATCATGGAGCAGTGGTCGTCGCACGCTGATTGGTGCCACATATGTGTCCTTGTATACTTCTTGTTCTCTGCACGATTGTTCGTCGTACAACATGATCCGATACAACCTGTTGAGCACCTATTGGCCCACTGCTCTGCCACTTGTACCTTATGTACTTGTCCGATGTTATCCTTGCACTTCTTGTCCCTGCGCGCAACTCGGGGCAAGCCCGTGTAGCCGGCGCAAGTTCAAGGAAGCTAGGTCTTTTGTCAAAGGAACTAAGTGTTAGAAATGGTTCTATCTTGGTCATGACCTCGCGTGCGGCTGGGGGCACACCCTTGTAGTCGGCGCAAGGTCGAGGAGCCCAAGTCTTTGGTTTACTTTGGGTATGGTCTCGCGCGCGGCATGAGGCTAACTCATGTGGTCGGCGTAAGATTTGGTACCATACCCCTTCAGTTAGAGTAAACAGCCATTTTGGTCCCTGAGGTTTGGTCACTTTTGCCATTTTAGTCCAAATTTGAAACTTTTTGCATCTGGGTCCCTGTGGTTTCACTTTTATTGCCATTTTGATCCAAAAGTGAAATCAGGTCAATTTCTCAAATTAAATCTTGGTATTTTGTCCTTTTCCTTAGGGGCAAAATGGTTATTTCATTTTTATTTTATTTAAAGTTTTTATTAAACAAATAATATTTTATGGGTCCCACCACACCTCATTCTTCTTATACATTCTTTGAAATCTGCAAGTTTGAGATAAGATGTTGTATAAAAAATTAACACCAAAACAATAAAATCCCCTGAAACATATAGTAGATATCAATCAAGAACAAACCAGTAAATACTACGCAAGTATCGGAGATTTTGTATAAAGGGAAATATTAGAGTTTCTACAACTAGAAGTAGGATGAGAAAGCACAGGAAGCCCCCATTAACAGGAGAAAACAATGGCCGGATATGAACCATCAACCTTCATCTGGTTCACCATATCACTGTAGATCTTTATTGTCCTCTTCGATGGCATCACCGACATCACGTGCGAATTCCCGTCGATTCTCAACGTCTTTTCGATCGACTCAGGTTCTTTCTTCTTCAAGTCTTCACCTGCTGAAATCGTTACTGGTGATTCCTCTAGTCTCGATGAATTTACATTTACAGTTTCGGATGATTTTTCTTCAATGGTAGTCAAACGAACCCCTTTATCTGATTCCACAGTTTCCATATCCAAATCAAAACTCGCTGCGACTGACGTTACTTTCTTTTCTCTGGATGATTCCATAGGAGGCAGAAGAAGAATGGGGTGTGGTGGGACCCACAAAATATTTTTGTTTTGAGTAAACTTCCGTTTTGCTCCTTGTGGTTTGGTCACTTTAACGGTTTTGCACCAAACCTTTAAAAATAGCCATTTTCCTCCAATAGTTTACTATGGTTTTTTCATTTTGCTCCCTGCGGGGAGCAAAATGGAAAAACAGACAATTTGGATGGAGTCAGAGGCGGGGAGCAAAATGGAAAAATCATAGCAAACTATTGGAGGAAAATGGTTATTTTTAAAGGTTTGGGGCAAAACCGTTAAAGTGACCAAACCACAGGGAGCAAAACGGAAGTTTACTCTATTGTTTTAATAAAAGCTTTAAATAAAATAAAAAAGATATGAGCATTTTGCCCCTAGGAAAAAGACAAAATATCATGATTTAATTTGAGAAATATGACATGATTTCACTTTTGGATCAAAATGGCAATAAAAGTGAAACCACAGGGACCCAGATGCAAAAGTTTTCAAATTTGGACTAAATTGGCAAAAGTGACCAAACCTCAGGGACCAAAATGGTTGTTTACTCCTTCAATTATTGTATGATAAGTTTTGGTAGCAGGCGTTTGAGTCATAATATGCAAAACGTTTAACCGTTAATATATCTAATATGGAAATTTTAATTGATCCAGAGCAATTTGAATTGTCATCTTTACAATATGCAGATATCATGGGTCAAATTGTGGATATTGAAACAGTGGTGGTGGAATTGGTTCATTTGTCGAACCAACTTTCGACTTAAAGGATTTGTGGGTGGCATTTGATTTTGCTTTACCATCCATTTGAGTAGAAAATATACATGAGTGGAAAATATACGAGTAGAATAGGATGAGAATGTTTTTTGGTGTACAAATTATCGTATTATAATGTATAAACACAATCTTTTTCTTTTTATTTATATTTGTAAAGCCAATGGATATACAACAACGGTCAAAACCCCAAACGATCAAAAGACCATTTCATTCGGTATCAAGCTCTTGTTCATTGTAAAAACTGCCTACCTAGAATGCATCCAAAATTAACTGTGGCAGTGTGCAAAACCAACCTGATAAAACCTGAAGGGCGCCCCGTGTAGGGCCGGCAATTTCAGACACAAACATGTTAACACAACACAAAATGACACGTTCTTAACACGTTTTCTGTTTGGCATTAATAAGTTTCGTGTCTTAAATAGGTCGGCACGTTTAGGACACGGTAAAATTTGTGTCTAGACTGGTTAAAGACCCGTTAAAATGTCAGCGACATGTTTATATATGTAATAGATGTTCTGATTTGACTTTTATGGATTTTTGTTTTAAAATTGCTAAGGCTAAAGGGTGTGGGAGGGGCTTTATTAACGCCACATCACATATGGGCTTTAAGGCCTCTCCCCTTAACTTGAAGGGTGTGAGATAAAGCCCCTTCAAGCTATAACGCCCCCCCCCCCCCCCCCCCATTTAACCAATCCTTCCTCGTTCTTTGCGATTGCTGCTCGTTACCATGGTGGAGCCAAGGCTATAGCGGCCCGAGTTGAATTGCTGGGTGTGGGACGATGGCGCCGAGTGGCGCTATAAGGGCTGAGGTGGCCCTGGTGGCGCCTCCACACCCTCCGACCTAAGGATTATATATAAGTTAACAACTTTATGAACTTTGGCAATTTTTGTTTCACTAAATAGCTTTCTAAATATATGTGATATTTATCATGTGTCTAAACAGGTTGTTTCGTGTTAACCTGGTCATGATCATGTTAGAAAAAAATGACAATAATTTTTTTTAACGATATTTTTTTTAATTTATGTTGTCTGTGAGACTTGAACATAAAACTTTCTTATTTCAGACATAAATGTTTATCATTTCATGTTTGTGTCTAACATACTTAATTGTTGTGTCATCCAACCCCTCATTTTTTATCTTTTCTTTTTCGTTTTCTATTAAATCATAGTTTTAATATTTTTATTATTACATTTTTTCTCTCGTTCGTAACCGCTTTTAAAATATTATAAAATGTGAAAGTCTCTTATCAAAATTACAGATACAACAACAACAACCATACCCAGTAAATACCATAAATAGCAAAACTACTCATAGGTGTTATCAAAATTACAGATAAACACTAATATTTTCTTCCCCTCTGTTCACAACCAGTTTTGAACAAATAAATCCTCTAACCCATGGCGGTCAAAACTCAAAAGAAGAGTCGTGTATTTATTTCAAACATCCACCGACCCGACCCGTCTATACGAATGAAAACCGCTTAGGTATTTATGCTTCAGATACCCCCCTTTCGTCTTCTTCACAAACCCTTGGCAGGGTAGGAAGTTCTGAATTCTCTTTCTCTGTTCGTATATACAATCAATTTACCACCGTAGGTTCTCGATCGCTTGGAGGATCGCGACAGGTGAGCTTTCATTTCATCCAATTTGCTAATTTATATCCAGTTTTCGCTCCTCATTGTGTATCAATTATTATTGATGTTTATGTTGATGTATTAATCGTTTTCGCGCCTTTCTGGTGGTGAATTTTCGAACATATCTTGTTTTGTTACGGAATTAGGTTAGTTCATTTTGTTTGCTCGTGAATGCGTATAGCTAATTTTGCATCTATGATTGTAAAGTTTATGCTTTTAGGTTTATGTTAGAAGTTTCTATCGTTATGTGTTACAGATTGATATTATACTGTTTGATTGCTTTGGAGTATCAATTTGGAATTTGAACTTTGAACCTAGGGTTTATGCGTGTGTGGTGGTTGGTGGAGATATAGTAGAAATACATTAAACTTTGTTTGAGGATTAAAGTAATCTATAAATCTAAATAGGTTTTATTCTAAAAGAATCAAACTTTGAGCTTTTTGATTTTGTATCATGAAGTGTCATGTATGATCATGAAGATGTACTTGATTTAACTTTATTGCATAGTTATTAAAGGCGCTAGGCGCACTCAAGGCGCATAGGTCTCGCCTGGGGCCTAGGCGCAAATTGCAAAAAAAGCGAGGGCCTGAGAAAAATAAAGTGCATAATGAAAAAAATTAAAAATATATTATGTATTAGAAAAAGAATACTATTCTTCAAATAAAATAAACAAAGTCTATTATGTAACACTTTATATCATCTAATTAGTACCAAAGTATTAGTGTAGAAAAGTAGGTTTCCTTGAATAAAAAGTAGAAATCTGGCTAGAATCTTGTCGGAATTTAGAGAATTTGGCTGGAAGCTCTCTGAAATCTAGGAATCTCGCCGGAATGTGCGCCTGAACCATCACCTAGAGAATTAAAGCGCAATTTCCTCGACTTAAAGCGCAACTGCCTCGCCTCGCCTGAAAAATGGGCCTAGGCGCAAGAGGCGATGGCTTTTAACAAGTATGCTTTATTGTGTTTCATTTGATTTTGGAAACGAAAATGATGGCTTTATAAATATCATTCGGAACTAATTTATGGCAAATTTGGATGACTACAATGTATTTTAGACTATTTATTTGTCAAAATCTGTTGGTTTATAAATTTTGGATCATACCTTAATGAGGTTTTTGCATGATTGTGTGTATGGAGTAGGGTTGGACATTGAGGCGTAATTGAAAGGCATGTTTTTTTTTTTTGTTTTTTTGTTTTTTTTTTAAGTTTGCAGTGGCGATTTGTTTTCATTTCTACTTATATTCAACTTGGTGGCTCTGAGTTTTATATAAAATAAATAAGTGTTTTTTATTTTAAACATTTGTAGTTATATGGTGGTAAAAACATTCAAATTACAGCAGTTGAAATTTCAATATGATTTTCATGTTAGTTAGTAAAGCAGACTAAAAGTGCTTGCAAGTATATTGTAAAGGATGGTAGACGTTTTCTGATTATCTAGTCACATTGATTTTGAATTTCAATCACTTATTGCAATTTGGTAGTGGATTCTACAAGTACAAGAAGTTAACTTTCGCACAGTTGCTAGTCCCATGATCCCATCAGCGGACTCTGACATTTCATGATTTCTTTTAATTATTCCTGGGCTTGCAAGTGACTTTTTTGGCCTTTGGCTTTAACCAAGGCTGAACTTATAATGTATCAACGAGGGATAGAAAGCTTTATTAATTGTACCTACTTGGGTAGGTTTACTCTTTCAGTGGCATTCGTTAATATTTTAAGCGACTGTAGATAATTTGTCACTGTAAGTAGTGAGTGGATGTTTTATTTGGGTTGATGCTCTGTTACACAATAGTTTTATGTGATTTTGTTTGTGGTTTAATAGTGATGGTATATGATATTAACGTATACGGATCAGGAATCACAATTAAACACTTTGTAGGTTTCACTTATGACTTTTTGTGTTGCATAAATTTTTGATATGGTCTTGACGTCTTGTTTTTCTGCTATAAAAATAGATCATGAGCACACCGGGTCAGGTTATGAAGTATGCAAGAAACAGTAGGCGAAGGAAAGCAGTGTTGGATCTCAATGTTCCTCCAGTCGAAAACCTGGAGCAAGTGGGAGGGCCCGCCATCTCAGTGTCTCATGCTGGTCAGGGTGATGTTCCATCTGTTACAGTGGCTCATGGCGGGGGTCAAGCTCATCAGCCCACAGGGTCCACACAACCTGCTCCAATTGACGTCGAAGAATTGGATGACGATGTTATTATATCATCGCCTAGAGCATTTGAAGAAGTAAATTTTTAATTACACTAGGGAACACTTTAAATGTTCTCGTATCATTCATGTTCATATTATGTTAATTTGTACTTTGTATTCAGGCGAAAAAGAAATCACGAAGAAGTAGGACAGTGGTGGTTGATGTGGAAGCTGGTAAAGATTTTTTACTTTACATGCATTCATATGAGCTCACTTGTGTTTACTTTCTGTTAGCTACTTTTTCTTTCTGAATTCAAGATAGTTTTTGCTACATTGCGAGATTTGATTGTTTCTATATGAAGCAATGCTATCCTATGTTTTATAGTTTAATTATCTAATGCGATTCATATAACAGAAGAAGCTGCTGGTAGGCATGGTCTTAACCAAGCCTACAAGCGTAGAAGAGGTCCGTCAATTGCACCAGTCATTAATTGTGAACTCTATGTGAATTTGGATGGAAGTAGCGGCTCCATGGTAATAACATTTTACTCTGGTGTCATAGCCAATATATTTCTTTATGTTATTTTGTATCTTATGGTTGAAGGAGTTTAATTCTAATTAGTTGACATGTGAAAGCTGAAGGGGTAAACTGTAACTGTTTAAATTTTTTAGGTATTAGGAGTTTGAATCTTAGTATGTTTAGAAAGTTATTTAATATAAATAGACGGTTAGTGTCTATGTAATTGGTGTGCAAGTTGTGATCGTGGTTTGATCACAAATATTCTGATTGTTTGTGTGTGTGTTTGGGCCTGATTTCCAACAATGGCGTTCTAAATAGTAAATTCTTAATAGTTTTTTTCTTTTTTGTTATCCTACTTTTTAAAAAATAGTTAGAAGGCTACAAGTTGTCGTTAGAAAATAGTTGAAATTGCTACCTACGCTAAGCAATTGAACATTGGTTAAAAACATTGTGTTCTGTTTTTGTAAATGCAGAGGGGGAAAGCACAATACGTTGCACCATCACCACCACCACCGCCGCCACCACCAAAGGAACCGACATTCAGCTGTCCCGTTTGTATGGGACCATTAGTTGAAGAAGTGACGACCAAGTGCGGTCACATCTTTTGCAAGGCGTGCATCACCGCTGCAATAAATGCTCAGCATAAATGCCCTACCTGTAGGCAGAAACTTACAAACAGAAACCTTATTAGGGTTTACCTCCCTGCCGCCAAGTGAGTTTAAGGTCTGTATATCTAATCCTTCAAATCACTTTTTGCTCCATCCTTTGCTAGTAAAGTTAAAAGACCATGTTGCGGGGTCCTAGTTGGCATCATGGGGCCGGGCAGTAACACCATGCTGTCGATGCGGTACCGTGGCTTCCCAACCCCACCGGGGTGATGGCACGGCGTGTGAGACCTCTATCACTGCTCCATTTTTTGACTGTTGGGGCTTTTAGACCTTTGACAAACGGTCAAAGTTAAATAACTCTGAAAAAGCATTTATCTTCTATAAGTACCACTTCAACTATTCACATTTTCACACAACAATCTTCACTATCTATTTCTTTTTTTCTTTCTACAAAATTGTGAGAATTAGAAGAGGGATTCATCTTCATCATTCGACGATAAGATAACGCATTATAGTTTCAAGTGAGGTTTTTTTTTTTTTTTTAATTTTATTATTATGTAGTGGTTTAAAAAATATTATTCAATTTAAATATTATCTTTATATTATATTCTTATTTAGTAAACGATTGTTCTAAAATTAACAAATATTATTTGTGCTAAAAGATTTAAAAAAAGGGAGAAAGCTGAAAGATTTGTGTATGGGTGAAAGACTGAAAGATGGTTACTATCCTAACAATCTATTGTTATCAACTTTTAGAACCTAAATAATCAATGCTCAAATATGTGTCCTTTACCCAAAACTTCTAGAACCTAAAGAGTCAATACTCAGTCCTTTAGTTGGGTAATGGGCCGGGCCGGGCCTCATCACTTTTTGTTTCTGTGAACTTTGTATTTGATATAGAGGTTGTGACAAAAAATGGGCGAGCGGGGTAATGTTTGGGCATGACCCACATCATTGTTTGCCTAATTTTTGAGCTTCAGCTAATCAATCAATGTGTTCCACATGAATTATTAAACCTTTTTATTAATTAGAAAATGTAAAAGTTTTAAATAAAAATACGAAACAATTTACTGATGGGCTTTATGTACTGATGACAGGTGGCAATCTTATGGTGTGCCTATTGATGTAAAGGAGATGTTGAGTAGTAAAAGATGACATTTGTTTTTGGTTTCTTGTTAAGGGGTAGGATGGGGGATATACGCAGCGGGTAGGGGTCTCTGAACTCATGGATTGTTATTTGAGGTTGCTTGCTCTTATCTGTTTTTTTTTTTTCGTTTAGCTGGTAATCTGTGCAGTTCCGTGTCTGTTATTTATAAATTCATGAATCATATTTGCACCTAAAAATTAAAAGCACACCCGCCTTAGGATGGCTGGAGCGCTTCTACCTAGTGTAGGCAAGTATAGTATAGAAGTCGAGCGCCTCTAAGCGCTTTCATCCGAGGTGTGGATGACTTTGGGCTTCTGGCAGTTTTAGTTTATGCCTAATATGTCCATGACAGTTTTCTTTCATTAATTTAATGTCAGATGCAGTTATTTTCTTTCAAATTGCTGCTTTTAATTTGTATGCTGATAAATACGTGAATTTTAAATGCACTATATGTATAGAAGTGTCGTGTACTTGATTGTGCCGCCTTTGCTTTTTATCTCGGCTTTGGGATCCTTTCACTTCAGCGTTTAGTACCGAGAGCACTAGTATAATGGGCATGTTGGGTAGCGACAGATTGACAGTTGATATACTATTCAATAAACAATTCAAGTTCTATACTAGCTATTCAATGTCTCTTTTAACATGTATTTAATTTTATGATTTCATCTGACCGTATCTAATAATGCTAAAAAAGTTTCAAATTTTTTTTTTTTTTTACAAATTCGAAACAAGTTTTTCTAGTTATAGAATTTCAAAATTTTTAAGTATAGTATTTTGAGTCGTTTGATGATATTACTATTATGCAGTATATAATAAAAAAAGCCAGCTTATTTTCAAATAGTGTGACTTCTTTTTTTTTTTCCATCGGCAAGATTTCTTATTCTACTATTATAATTTGTACTTGAAATTTTTTAAAGTTAAAATCATTTCATTTTCGTTTCAATGTTTTCTCTTAGGTTGGAAGGTATGGTGTGGGGAGGATGAGCCGTCACGTCATCGGGAGTGAGGATGGGCTTAAAGGGGATGGACCAAGGGGGTGGAGGATGGGGCTAAGTGTGTGTATATATATATATATATATATATATATATATATATATATATATATATATATATATATATATATATATATATAGATCAGTTAACGTGCAATAGGGCTTATCGTACATTACGTACGCGATAACCACAGCCGTCAGATCTTCATCGCCCATGCGATTTCATACCTCAATACGAACTGTACGAACTCTGCGAATTCAATCTTCCACATGCGATTTTGTCCATCTACACTCCCCATGCCATTTTTCACATTACCTCATGCTAACCATTTTTTCACATGCGATATTCAATCTTCCACATGCGATTCTACACACCCCATGCCATTTTTCACATTACCCCATGCTAGCCATTTTTTCACATGCGATATTCAATCTTCCACATGCGATTTTGTCCATCTACACACGCAATGCCATTTTTCACATTACCCCATGCTAAACCATTTTTTCACATGCGATTTCATTTGCATGGGGGATTTCAAACATGCGATTTCATTCCATTTTCAAGCCATGCGATTTCATTTGCCTTTTTATAACATGCGAAGATTGAATTCGCACCAGATTCGCACCTGATCGAACGGCTGGGATGATCGCGTACGTATCGTACGATAAGCGCATTTGTATTTTACACTTTACCTATATATATATATGTGTGTGTGTGTGTGTGAAGGATGGGGCCGGCGAGATCGTCCAAAACTAGACGGAGACAACGGGGACGGGCCATGGGGCGGTGTTCCGGGGCGACGTCGTGCCTAGCCAGCCCTTGGCCGTCCCCCATACCGACTGGCCTTAGGCTAGCTGGTTATAAAATTGACTACTTTCTGTTTAATTCAGTCATAAATATAATTAATTGGATGATTACTGCCACCGAACCCTTGTATAATTTACCGACTTTAGTACGGTTCGCAGCCAGGTTATCAATAATCTACAATCAGCCAAAATCTAAAAAAACACAAAAAACTATTACTAAAATTTGCAGTTGCAGCTTATTATTCGTCCATGCTATTATTACTAATCAAGTTTGCCGACTTTAGTACGGTTCGCAGCCAGGTTATCAACATTCTACAATCAGCCAAAATCTAAAAAAAAAAAAAAACACAAAAAACTATTACTAAAATTTGCAGTTGCAGCTTATTATTCGTCCATGCTATAATTACTAATCAAGTTTAACAGAAAACTAAAAAAAAAAAGTAAATCTGTAGGCATGTTCGCAGCGGGTATGCAGACTGTTCGCAGCCGGTATGCACTATGCAGACTATTTGCAGCCGGTCTACAGGTTGTTCGCAGCCGGTCTGCAGACTGTATGTTGCTAATTAAAACTTGGTTTTTTATTAAAAGTTCACTGAATGTAATTATAGAACTGGTAGCATAAATACATGAGCCATTGATCGTATGTTTGATACATTGACCCATTTAACGATTACGTAATTAGTTTTCTATTAAAGAGTTCACTAAACAGTCAATATGCTAGCATGTTCGCAGCCGTCGCCCGTCTGTTGGCATGTTTGATATTATAATTTGTACTTGAAATTTTTATTATGCAAGATTTCTTATTCTAGTATTATATTTTTTTTCCATCGGCAAGATTTCTTAGCGCCTTGTGCCCTGGCCAACTCGACTCCACCGACAAAGCCATAGCAAGTACATTCGTACCCTCCCACCCTCGGTCTCCAACTTCGTAGAGTCTGCTCAACCGAAAACCTTAAACCTACCCTCTAACCGCCAAATTCAACCACAATAGGATCTTGGATAGAAGCTTTCAACCAAAGGGTTCTACCAAAACCGTGCACCAAGCCACCACCGAACCAATCGCCGCACCTATGCCATCCAAACCATCACCCAAAACCAACTCCAATGGTAAGAAGCGAAAGGCTTCGAACCGGAATTTTGTTGTGGTTACTCCACTGAACCACCCTCAACAACAACTGTAACCACAACCCTAACAACAACTCGCCCTAGCCGTAACCCAAAACCCGAGCCGACAAAGCGAGCCTACACTGGGACTCACCCCAAGTGTAGTACTTACACTTATCACCACCCAACTCACACGCCGTGTCACCGTTGCACCATGTGCAATAAGTTTGGGCATTTCAACACCCAATGCCGAAGTGGCTAAAAACCACAAGGAAACCAAACCCAAGCCCAAGCCCAAAACCAAAACCAACCACATGCGAACAACGGTCGCACTTGTTACAAGTGTGGCGACCCGAACCACCTCAGCAATCAGCTCCTGCAATGCAACAATCAGGCACAACAACAAGCTCCTCGTGGACGAGCTTTCATTATCACCGCTGCTCAGGCGCAGAACAACAACGTCATCAATGGTATGTTTCTTGTAAATGATATGTATACTTCTTGTTTATTTGATACTGGTGCGGATAAAAGTTTTGTATCAGTAGAATTTGAACAATTGTGTACCTGAGAGTCCCCGGGACCCCTTGGAGTCACACCCCGACCAAGTAAAACAACAAGACGTGGCGGAAACGTCGGGGAGTGTTGTAACAGAATCATTGTTTCACAACCATGGAATAAATAATTTTGTTTTATTGAATAAATGAACTCATTGTTTAAATACAATCAAATAAGTACAACTATTGTCTTTCAAGTTTTAAAGTCGCTAACGCACGAGTCCATCCTAAGCGTAGCATATATCATCAGTCATTACAAAGCAGCACCTGAAACATGTGTAAAAATAGGTACGTCAGCATAAAAATGCCTGTGAGATACATAGGTTTTATTGTAATTGGGATTCATGACTTATAAGTTTAAATAAAAGGTTTTAATAAAAGTAGTCATGATCCTTGAAAAGGTTTTCTTTTACAAATCATACCAAAATTTATAAGAAATCAGATGATACAAAATAATACATAGGTAATTAAATAATTAAGTAAAATGAGTTTGTATAAAATGTATTGTTTGAAAAACAATATTTTGATAAAAAGATTTATAATATATATAAAAATATACTTCGGTTTTAAGAAAGTTGAATAAGTAATATATTAAAATATATTTTAGTTCCAAAACCATTAACCCAAGTGTACTAAATAACGCCACGGTATGTAATGCGATGAAAACACTTATATATAAGAAGTACCAGCGGCGTATCTACCATGTTTTCATCACATTACACCCGTCCCGTTATCTAAACACTAACAAAAAACTAGTCATTAAGTAAATAGTATATTAACCGTACTTTAGTTGGTAACATAAATAAGTTTTCAGTAGTATATCAAAAGTATACTTTGGATTTATAAATAACATATTAAACTATGTTTTGGTTTGAAAATAACATATTAAAACTATGCTTTGGACTATGAAGATAACATATCAAACTATGTTTTAATGACTAACAAAATATATGTTGGTTTTTGTACAATATTGTAGGACCGTTCCGATGACCTTAAATGTCAGTAGAAGTAGTTCATCTCAGTTTACAAAGGCGGAAACAAAGTAAACTAAGTCAAAACAGCTTGTTCCTTCCAATTTCTCTTTCTATTACTGATTGCGAGTCTTTACAATGATTCTGATACAAATCCGACAGCACCTCGACTCACAAATACACACATGCATCACTACTGTCCGTTTCAAATGAACTACTATTTATAGACCCAGCCCCCTTCCGTTTGAATCATGTTCAAACGATCAGGTGACTTCAAACGGCCAGGGTTCAAACGACTAGAACCAGTTCAAACGGCCAGGACCATTTCAAACGGCCAGGATCAATTCTAACCTAAACAACCCTACTTTAATCATGTTTGAACACTTGTTTAACCTATCTAGACACAAAACTTAATAAGACGTAGTCAGCAGACATTTCGTGCACCAACAGACTCCCCCTTGGATGTTGACGTAGTCTTCAGCTCCTGAGTCTTTAGTCTTGGTCTCTTTACAACTTTGCCTCCTCATTGTAACAACTCAATCTTCACAGGTTCAAAATCTTTTCCTAGCTCCATCTTCAGTCTTCCCTTTGGATGTTGATCCAGACTCCCCATTTCACAGACTCCCCCTCTCAGTATGCTGGGATCTGAGGTTTCTGGTTCAAGCTTTGACAATTAGCTTCCGTGGGAATGATGAAGTCCAAAACCTGTTACTCAACCAATAACATTAGACTTTATATTTTCAACAATAAACCACAAACACAATCAGCTTTAGAAATCCACTCAAGTATTCAGATTCAAGTTAATGACCCTGATACTTGATTAATCTACCAAGTTCAACTTAATGACCCTGGTCGATCTTTTGACGAATCAAACTGATTTAGTAAAATCATTTTCAACTTTTTCTAAAAATAACAAGTATCAAGTTAATGAACTTGTTTGAGACTCAGAAAACAAACAAACTTCCAATAATATAAGCTCTCCTCATTCTTCAGCTTAGAATCTCCTGCATCTGCTTCATCTTTCTAGAATCCGATAATCAACTTTCCACTCTGGTTTGTCTAAAATAAAGCAGAAATAAAATCTTTTTGGATTTTTAATGAGATCTAAACTAAGAAATGAAATAACAGAAAACTTAAATTGCAGAAAGTAAACTATTTACAAGTTTATTTTTGACGAGCGTGTCAGGGAATCATACCAGCTTTTCAGACAAATTACTAGTACCGTTAAGCTGCATTACATACTCAGACTTAAACAATTCACCTCGATTGTCGATATACTGATCCATCTTAAATTCTCACACAAACTTCAATCTATTCAGGATACAGTTTACATATCTTAAGAACTTATTTCAATTCATGTGTCCCACCTCTTAAATATACTCCCGTATCCAGAAGCCTAATATTCAGTCTTACAGGCAAGAATACTACAATGATATCTGCTCATAAATTAGGGGTTAAATGCGAAAACTAAGGGATCTCAGGTCAGAACTTCCGTTCAGCAGAGAGATATCAGTTTCGACTTTGCAGTGTGTCCCCTTTAGAGGATCTTTTCAGCTACAATAGATGATTATCAATTTTATTGTCTAATCAGCTGAGGGCTTTATGCTATATTTCAAGCATTTTAGATAAAGTATTAGCCAAGGACTAGGTCAGAACTACCGTTTAGCAGAAGTCCCGGAATAATACCCCAGACATCATAGAGTATAAACACCTAGTATATCAGAATACGAGACCTTTCAAACGAGATTTCAGGGGTTACCTATATATCCAAGTAGTGTTTCCCACGAATTTCACAAGTTTGAAATTTTAGGTTTATATCCCGAATAAATTTACTAAATGTACGAAAATCTATCGACACATCGTTAGAGAGACTGTTTAACTCAATTAGTCTTTCCAAATCTTTAGCATACTGTAATTGTCTAGCTGATGTACTATCATTTTCCCTATATACACAAGCTCTTTTTCAGATTTTATCATGTTTTTTTATTTTTCATTTTTATTTTTTATTTTTTAATTGTTTTTACTGTTTTTGTATTTTCTGAAAATATATCTATATACAACTATCTATCTCCCCCTAAATACGAAAACACGTAAAAAAGCGACAAACCATTGCAGATTGTTTCTCGTCTTCATCCGCAACAGTACTCTCATCAACGCTCACAACCCCATCCGACACTGAAAGCAATTTCATACCATTAAGTTTTAACAAATATTGAAACCGATTTTTATCAAAAGCTTTGGTATGCAAATCAGCTTTTTGTTCGTCAATGTGGATTTTCTCAATTCATATCAACTTTTCTCGAAGCAATCGCGAATAAAGTGATGACGAATTTCTATATGTTTAGTTTTAGCGTGATGTACTGGATTTTTAGTGATATTAATTGCGGCCTCATTATCAACAAACAGAGGTGTGTTAAGAAACTGCAAACCGTAGTCGCGCATCTGTTGCTGTATCCACAGGATCTGAGAGCAGCAACTGCTAGCAGAAACATACTCCGCTTCACATGTAGATAGCGCCACAGATGTTTGTTTCTTACACTGCCAGGTAACCAATCTCGGACCAAAGAACTGGCATCCTGCAGTTGTTGATTTCGCGTTGACTTTGCAGCATCCGAAATCCGAATCGGAATACCCTTCGAGCGTAAAATCGCCTTTCCTAGGATACCATAACCCCAATGACGGAGTACCTTTCAGGTAACGTAATATCCTCTTGACAATAATCATGTGCGATGCTCTCGGGTTAGACTGAAATCTTGCTGCGAGGCACGTTGGGTACATAATATCAGGACGTGAAGCAGTCAGATACATCAAAGAACCTATCATGGAACGGTAAAACGTTTCATCAGCCCTGTCTCCGGTGAGATCTGGGTGAATTCCATGATTAGTCGCAAGTGGGGTAGCAACTGGAGTAGAACTTGACATTCCAAATTTCTCTAGAATATCATGCACGTACTTCGTTTGATGAATGAAAATTCCCTCAGGTAGTTGTTCAACTTGTAAACCCAGAAAGAATTTCATCTCCCCCATTGATGACATTTCGAATTTCTGCTTCATCACCTGTTCGAAATCTTTACACAATTTCTCATTCGTTGACCCAAAAATTATATCGTCCACATAAATTTGTACTATCAGAAGATGACCATCAACGACTTTAGTGAAGAGAGTGGCATCCACTTTTCCACGAATAAACTGGTTAGCGAGTAGGTGTTGAGAAAAAGTCTCGTACCAGGCTCTCGGCGCCTGATGTAGACCATACAACGCTTTGTCCAGCAGATAAACTTTGTTTTTGTGGATTGGGTCAGTGAAGCCCGGCGGCTGACCAACATAAACCTCCTCTTTGACCTTCCCATAAAGAAACGCTGACTTCACATCCAACTGATATACTTTGAAATTTTTCCAAGACGCAAATGCTAGGAAAATTCTGATAGCCTCTAGTCGAGTTACAGGAGCATAGACTTCTGTAAAATCAATCCCCTCCTGTTGACTAAAGCCCTGAACAACGAGTCGAGCTTTGTTCCTTACAACCACTCCCCTGTCGTCCCTCTTACACTTGAAAACCCATTTTGTATTGATTTTCCTTTGACCCTCCGACAAATCTACTAACTTCCACACCCCCAACTTTTCAAACTGACTTAACTCTTCTTGCATCGCTATGACCCAAGAGTCTTCAGTAAGCGCCTCTTTGTAAGTTCTCGGTTCGACCTGCGAGATAAAACAACTTAATGAAAATTCAGTTTGAAAAGGTACTACTGTAGAATAAAAACATGTTAAGCCCTGGTCAATTTGACGTCTCGTGCGAACGCCTGATTGCAATTCTCCTATGATCAACTCCTCTGGATGATAAGACAGAGTTCGCGGCATCACTTCGCTTGGAACATCTACATTTCCCTCCAGATTAGTAACATTCTGCTCTGCATCTTGTTCACCAACTTGGTTTGTTTGACTTGATAACTGGATCTGCTCCCCCTCAAGATCTGAATCACCATGATCAAATACTGGCATGTTATCAGCTTCTTGATCATCATTCACCTCCGACTGATTACCAGGAGCAACTTCATCATCATGTTCACCAGCATTACTAGGACTGCTTCATCATTGTTTGAAGTGTCCCGAGGTCTCTCAGAATACTCCGCTGGGAACCTGAGCTGCGACTCATACTCTCGCAAAATATCCAGCTCATCAAAGAAATCTTCTTCTTCCTCTGATTCTTCTCTCATGTCAAACGAATCCCAAAGTTTGTCATAATGATAACGCCATGAATCACCAGGATTCTGTTGCGGCATAGTGTAACCTTGACATTCAACATTTGCAGCTTCAATAATCCGCTTTTCACTTGGGACGAATACACGTCGTGTAGGACTTGAATAACCAACAAAGATACCCTCAATGCTCTTCGAACCAAACTTTTCATTAGGCTCTATCACCGTACAGGGAGATCCAAACGGTTCTAGATACTTCAAATTCGGCTTGCGGTTATTGATTAGCTCAAAACACGTCTTGTTGAACTTCTTCACAGTAAGAACTCTGTTGAGAGTATAGCATGCAGCAGAAACAGCTTCAGCCCACAAATTAATTGGTAACTTAGAGTCTGCAAGCATCGTTCTGGCTGTCTCGATTAGCGTCCGGTTTTTGCGTTCTGCAACTCCATTTTGCTGCGGAGTATACGGAGCACTAAACTCATGCAGTATACCTCGTTCGTCACAAAATTCTTCCATCTTACTGTTTTTGAACTCAGTACCATTATCACTGCGAATTCTACAGATTGGCCTCTGGTACAGATTCTCAATTCTTTTAAACAATGCCATCAAGCTGTCAAACGTTTCGTCTTTTGATTTTAAGAATGAAACCCACGAAAATCTGGAATAATCATTAGTCACGACCAAACAGTAGTAATCTCCTGTTATACTCTTGACATTCACTAGACCAAACGAATCCATGTGAAGTCGTTCCAATGGTCTTGAAACTGAATTGACTTGCTTTGTAGGGTGTGACTTTTTCTTCTATTTGCCTTTGACACAACTTATGCACTCCCCTTCCAGATGAAAACCTTTGACATGCACTCCTGTGACCAAATCGTTATGCACCAAGTGTGTGACAACTCGAGTTTCTGACTTTCACTTTCGCATTAAATGCGCGTTGACTTTGACTGTCTAGCTGTTTGAATTATGGATTTGTAATTGTACTCGTTGTGTTTTAATGAGACATATCGTCATTGTGCCTATATGTGATTACTTGCTATAATAGAAAATAATATTGGAATTATTATTAGAATTATTATTAAACACTTAGTCTAGATCACGAAGCATGGCACACAGTTCGAAGGATCTCGAAACATATCCTTCGACTCGAAGGATCAGCTTCCGGTTCGAAGGATCTCGAAACATATCCTTCGACCAAAGACTCCATCCTTCGACATCTTTCGGCCCAGCCTTTCTAATGGGCTTGGCCCATTTCTGTAATACGTTTAAATACGTGATGCATGTAACCGGCAGTGAGTTTCTAAAAACCCTAATACCTTTCCCTCTCTCTCGAAGTCTTGGAGTCGGCTGAAAGTTCTTGTGCACCCGAAACCCCACTAGTTTCAATCCCCTAATCCGGTTAGTGTTTCACTATCATCGTTGATGACATGATGTTATTATTATTACATGCTTTGATTAAGAACGACTCGAATTGATTGTATGTTGAATGATAGGAATCGTATAAAGATGATCTTGTAGTTGTATGGCATGATAATAAGTTTAAATCGATTCAATGGTGCTTGTTATGTTACTGTGACGATGTATGCTCCGGATTGATAACTTGTTGATATATCAGTGAAATCGGGTTATTATGAAATCAGTTTACATGAGGTTGTTATGTCTTGATGGTAATCCGAATGAATACGGTTATTGTTCATGATTTCGGTTAGGGTTCTTGAGATTGAATATATGAAATGTGCTTGTTAATGATGATGACGGCTGTAGATGATTAGGGTTTCTGTTTCTGTAATTGACTGCATGATATCCGTAACTGATTGTGATCAAACGTAACTGTTAATTGTCGAAAGATATTGCTACTCGAAACATAGTTGTGGTCGAAAGATGCTTGTAGTCGAAACATAGTTGTGACCGAAAGATATCTGTTGACCGAAAGATACATGTTGACCGAAAGATATGTGTGTGATCGAAAGATGACAATAGGTTCGAAACATAACCTTCGGTCCGAAAGATAACTGAGATAACTAATGTGTCGAAAGATAAGGGTGGATCGAAAGATGCTTGGTTATGAATGTACTTTGAAAGATGGAATTATATGTTTGATTTATTTGGCATGCCATGCTTGATGAACGTTAACATTTGTATACGTGAAGTAATACGTGTTGTGCCGTTATGCAAACTGACTGTTATGTGAACATTAAATTGCATGCGTATCATTGCGAACATGAACTGATTTGTTATACGTGCATACAATAGGACGTGACTAATTACTTGTGAGTGCATAATCTAGCATACCGAGCAAACCAAGGTGAGTTCACACTCTTACCAAGGCATGGGGTTCCCGGGGTGTTGGGAATGGGATTGAAAGGTTGATTAGATACATTATTGACACTATGCCTAGACTACCACTTTACTATCCTCGGTTGTGAAGGATACCTATAGTTACGAGTAGTCTAGTGGTTATACAACGTGGAACACCACCACACAGTAACGTGGAACACCACCACACAGTAACGTGGAACACCACCACACAGTAACGTGGAACACCACCACACAGTAACGTGGAACACCACCACACAGTAACGTGGAACACCACCACACAGTAACGTGGAACACCACCACACAGTAACGTGGAACACCACCACACAGTAACGTGGAACACCACCACACAGTAACGTGGAACACCACCACACAGTAACGTGGAACACCACCACACAGTAACGTGGAACACCACCACACAGTAACGTGGAACACCACCACCAATAGAACATACAATCGGCCCGGTAGAGCCACCTGTTACAAACGAACTTACTATTACGCATTTACTTTCTGTGAACTCGCTCAACTAGTTTGTTGATCATTCTGTTACATGCCTTGCAGATCGTTAGGTACCTGGAGCTTGCACTGGAGAAGCGGGTCGTTGTGGACAAGGATCGTGGCTTTTCTGTTAAACTATTATGACACTTGAAACTGTTAGCTACTACTGGTTTATTTACTATGCTTCCGCTACATTTTGAAACGATGGTTTGTTTGATCACCTTTTGTATTGAATGGATGGTTTTCATTTATTTTACTTAATATTAAATGCATGTTCAATATGATTGGTGGCTTGATCCTGGTCAGTCACGCTCCCAAGCGGTGATACTCCGCAGGTGGATTTTGGGGGTGTGACAGATTGGTATCAGAGCCATTGGTTATAGAGAACTTGGTTTTAATAAGGGGAAAACGTTTTTATTAAAACCAGACTATAACCAGAACAGTGCTCTCAACGATCCACAACGACGCTTCGCTCCACGTGCAAGACTCAACTTCTTAGGTAATAAGGTTTATGTTTATTGCCTACATGCTAGAATTTGCTTAGAACTTTGCTCGTAGTATGCTTACATTACCTTGCTCACAACTTGTCATTGCATGAGAATACTTATGTGCTTACACTCTTCTGTCATCGCACTATTCGCGAACCTTTCTCACTTATATTGCCTTTGATGTGAAGATCAATGGCCGCACGAATTACCATGACTCAAGCCCAGCTAGAGGCTCTCGTTGCTGCGGCAGTTGCAGCCGCCCAAGCAGGTCAACCCGCTCAGCAACAGCCTGGGTGCACCTTCAAGAATTTCATGGAATGTCGTCCTAGTTCGTTCAGTGGCACGGAGGGAGCAGTTGGACTCCTCCACTGGTTTGAAAAGCTCGAGTCGGTTTTCGAAATGTGTGAATGCCCTGAGGCTCGCAGGGTGAAGTTCGCCACTGGCACACTTGAAGGGATTGCGCTCACTTGGTGGAACGCACAAGTGCAGATCTTAGGGTTGGCAGCTGCTAACGCCACCCCATGGAACGACTTTAAGGAACTCATCAAGCGTGAGTACTGCACGCGTGAAGATATTCATAAGTTGGAGGATGAGCTCTACAATCTGAAGATGGTCGGATCGGAAATTGAAGCGTTTACTAAACGGTCGAATGAGCTGGCCGTTCTGTGCCCAACCATGGTGGATCCTCCTTACAAAAGAATCGAGTTGTATCTCAAGGGATTGGCCCCAGAAATACAGAGCCACGTTACCTCGGCTAACCTCAACAACATTCAGGAGATCCAGCGTCTCGCTCATCGCATCACCGATCAGGCAGTGGATCAGAACAAACTGCCAAAGCGTATCAGTGCTACTGCTACCGCTACTGCTTCTACTACACTTGCTACTCCCAGTGAAAGTAAAAGAAAATGGGAGGGGGATTCTAGCAAGGGGTCAGCTTCAGTGCAGGCGCAGTCTCAGCAGCGAAAGACGGACAGCTACCAGAGTCCAAGTCAGCACTCCTCTAGCAGCCATAAACAAGGAGGGTATCGAGGAAACCTTCCAAAGTGTAACACCTGCAACAAACATCACAGTGGCCAGTGTAATAAGGTTCGTTGTCAAAGATGCCTCAAGATGGGTCATGAGGCCAAAGACTGTAGGAGTCCACGGCCTGCAAATCAGAACCAGCAACTCCCACCGCCAGCTCCACAGAACCAGCAGCAGCAACCACAGCGTGGAAACCGGGGATGTTTCCAGTGTGGGGCAGAAGGACACTACAAACGCGATTGTCCTCAGTTGAACCAGAATCAGAACCACAACAATAACCAGGGCAACGGGAACAACGACAACAACGGGGGAAACAACAATAACAATGGCAACGAGGCAAGAGGTCGAGTTTTCATGTTAGGAGGAGGAGACGCAATGAACGCTAATTGAACTTATGACTTCTTTTTGGGGTTTTTCATTATTATGTTTCCGCTATTCGAATAAAGTTTGGTTTGAACATCAAATGTTTTGGGTTTTATGAATTATTTCAACTACTATATTTTATGATTGATGTGATAAATGGTTTGATATTATTGAACACACCCGCCGTATTTATGGACATTACGAACAGAGTGTGCAAACCCTACCTAGACAAAATGTTCTTGACTCCATCAACGACATTCTGATCTACTCCAAGAGTCAGGAGGAGCACGAGCAGCATCTTCGTCTTATTTTGGAACTCCTTCGGAAGGAACAGTTGTACGCCAAGCTTTCTAAATGCGACTTCTGGCTTCGTGAAGTTCACTTCTTAGGCCACGTAGTGAACAAGGATGGGATACATGTCGATCCATCCAAGGTAGATTCGATCCGAAACTGGCCTGCACCGCGTACACCGACAGAAATACGTCAATTCTTGGGTCTGGCAGGTTACTACAGACGGTTTATTAGAGACTTTTCAAAGATCGCGCAACCACTTACGCTACTGACACAGAAGGGTGTTACTTATCGCTGGGGAGAGCCCCAGGAGACTGCTTTTCAGCACCTAAAGGATAGACTTTGCAATGCACCTATCCTCTCATTGCCAGAGGGCACAGACGACTTCGTGGTTTATTGTGATGCATCCATTCGGGGACTGGGATGTGTGTTAATGCAGCGCGACAAGGTTATCGCTTACGCCTCTCGTCAACTCAAGGTTCATGAACGAAACTACACGACGCACGATTTAGAGCTGGGAGCTGTTGTTTTCGCGCTTAAGATATGGCGACACTACCTGTACGGTACCAGGTGCACGATTTACACCGATCACAGGAGTCTCGAGCATATCCTTAAGCAGAAGGATTTGAATATGCGTCAACGACGATGGGTCGGGTTACTTAACGATTACGAATGCGCTATCAAGTATCATCCAGGCAAAGCCAATGTTGTGGCGGATGCCCTTAGTCGAAAGGACACTTTACCACGGCGCGTGCGAGCGCTACAGCTTACGATTCAGACTAGCCTTCCTGCTCAGATACGAGCTGCTCAGACAGAAGCCCTGAAGCCCGAAAACGTCAAGGCTGAAGCCTTACGCGGCTCACGACAACAAATGGAACAAAAGGCGGACGGCGCCTACTATGTCACGGGGCGTATTTGGGTCCCACTTTATGGCGGTTTACGCGAGCTTGTAATGGATGAAGCTCACAAGTCTCGCTATTCGGTACATCCAGGGTCGGATAAAATGTACCACGACATCAGCACTACTTATTGGTGGCCTAGTATGAAAGCCCACATCGCCACCTATGTTGGAAAATGCTTAACCTGTGCGAGAGTCAAGGTTGAATACCAGAAACCCTCAGATTTACTTCAACAACCCAAGATACCACAGTGGAAATGGGAAGAAATTTCCATGGATTTCGTTACGGGCTTACCTAGATCCCAGCGTGGGAATGACACTATTTGGGTGATCGTTGATCGACTCACAAAGTCTGCTCACTTCTTGGCTATCAAGGAAACGGATAAGTTTTCTACTTTGGCAGACATTTACTTGAAGGAAGTTGTTTCGAGGCACGGAGTGCCCACCTCTATTATTTCGGATCGCGATGCACGATTCACGTCAGAACTACGGCATGCGATGCACAAAGCGTTTGGCTCACGTTTAGACATGAGCACAGCATATCACCCTCAGACGGATGGGCAGTCTGAGCGAACTATTCAAGACATGCTTCGAGCGTGTGCTATTAATTTCGGCAACGGCTGGGAAAAGCACCTCCCTTAGTGGAGTTTTCGTACAATAACAGTTATCACACCAGCATTCAAGCCGCTCCATTCGAGGCATTCTACGGACGTAAATGCCGGTCACCTCTCTGTTGGGCAGAGGTGGGGGATAGTCGAATTACGGGTCCAGAGATTGTAGTGGACGCTATAGAAAAGATTGCACAGATACGACAACGCATGACGGCAGCACGCGACCGTCAGAAAGCCTACGCGGACAAGCGTAGCAAGCCTTGGAATTTCAGGTCGGGGACCGGGTTTTATTGAAAGTCTCACCCTGGAAGGGTGTGGTTCGATTTAGTAAACGAGGCAAACTCAATCCACGGTATGTTGGACCATTTGAAATCACTGAAGGAATAGGCCCAGTAGCCTACAGACTGAACCTACCAACTGAACTCGGTGCAGTTCACTATGTATTTCACGTGTCGAATCTGAAGAAATGCCTATCAGATGAGACCCTTATAGTTCCTTTTAAGGAACTCACTATCGACGAGCGGTTGCAGTTCGTCGAGGAACCAGTTGAAATCACGGACCGGGATGTTAAGGTCCTCAAACACAAGAGAATCCCTCTTGTTCGAGTTCGTTGGAACTCCCGACGTGGCCCAGAGTACACCTGGGAACGCGAAGATCAAATGACAGAAAAGTATCCCCAGTTATTCGAAACCAATGCATCCACTGCTGAGGCTGAAGCTACTACTACTGAATTTCGGGACGAAATTCCAAATCAACGGGGGGATGATGTGACACCCCAGGAAAACCGGTGAACGATGTAACTTGCCTAGCTTCCTCAGTGAGTGCGTACCAAATTTCGGGACGAAATTTCTTTTAAGTTGGGGATAATGTGACAACTCGAGTTTCTGACTTTCACTTTCGCATTAAATGCGCGTTGACTTTGACTGTCTAGCTGTTTGAATTATGGATTTGTAATTGTACTCGTTGTGTTTTAATGAGACATATCGTCATTGTGCCTATATGTGATTACTTGCTATAATAGAAAATAATATTGGAATTATTATTAGAATTATTATTAAACACTTAGTCTAGATCACGAAGCATGGCACACAGTTCGAAGGATCTCGAAACATATCCTTCGACTCGAAGGATCAGCTTCCGGTTCGAAGGATCTCGAAACATATCCTTCGACCAAAGACTCCATCCTTCGACATCTTTCGGCCCAGCCTTTCTAATGGGCTTGGCCCATTTCTGTAATACGTTTAAATACGTGATGCATGTAACCGGCAGTGAGTTTCTAAAAACCCTAATACCTTTCCCTCTCTCTCGAAGTCTTGGAGTCGGCTGAAAGTTCTTGTGCACCCGAAACCCCACTAGTTTCAATCCCCTAATCCGGTTAGTGTTTCACTATCATCGTTGATGACATGATGTTATTATTATTACATGCTTTGATTAAGAACGACTCGAATTGATTGTATGTTGAATGATAGGAATCGTATAAAGATGATCTTGTAGTTGTATGGCATGATAATAAGTTTAAATCGATTCAATGGTGCTTGTTATGTTACTGTGACGATGTATGCTCCGGATTGATAACTTGTTGATATATCAGTGAAATCGGGTTATTATGAAATCAGTTTACATGAGGTTGTTATGTCTTGATGGTAATCCGAATGAATATGGTTATTGTTCATGATTTCGGTTAGGGTTCTTGAGATTGAATATATGAAATGTGCTTGTTAATGATGATGACGGCTGTAGATGATTAGGGTTTCTGTTTCTGTAATTGACTGCATGATATCCGTAACTGATTGTGATCAAACGTAACTGTTAATTGTCGAAAGATATTGCTACTCGAAACATAGTTGTGGTCGAAAGATGCTTGTAGTCGAAACATAGTTGTGACCGAAAGATATCTGTTGACCGAAAGATACATGTTGACCGAAAGATATGTGTGTGATCGAAAGATGACAATAGGTTCGAAACATAACCTTCGGTCCGAAAGATAACTGAGATAACTAATGTGTCGAAAGATAAGGGTGGATCGAAAGATGCTTGGTTATGAATGTACTTTGAAAGATGGAATTATATGTTTGATTTATTTGGCATGCCATGCTTGATGAACGTTAACATTTGTATACGTGAAGTAATACGTGTTGTGCCGTTATGCAAACTGACTGTTATGTGAACATTAAATTGCATGCGTATCATTGCGAACATGAACTGATTTGTTATACGTGCATACAATAGGACGTGACTAATTACTTGTGAGTGCATAATCTAGCATACCGAGCAAACCAAGGTGAGTTCACACTCTTACCAAGGCATGGGGTTCCCGGGGTGTTGGGAATGGGATTGAAAGGTTGATTAGATACATTATTGACACTATGCCTAGACTACCACTTTACTATCCTCGGTTGTGAAGGATACCTATAGTTACGAGTAGTCTAGTGGTTATACAACGTGGAACACCACCACACAGTAACGTGGAACACCACCACACAGTAACGTGGAACACCACCACACAGTAACGTGGAACACCACCACACAGTAACGTGGAACACCACCACACAGTAACGTGGAACACCACCACACAGTAACGTGGAACACCACCACACAGTAACGTGGAACACCACCACACAGTAACGTGGAACACCACCACACAGTAACGTGGAACACCACCACACAGTAACGTGGAACACCACCACACAGTAACGTGGAACACCACCACACAGTAACGTGGAACACCACCACCAATAGAACATACAATCGGCCCGGTAGAGCCACCTGTTACAAACGAACTTACTATTACGCATTTACTTTCTGTGAACTCGCTCAACTAGTTTGTTGATCATTCTGTTACATGCCTTGCAGATCGTTAGGTACCTGGAGCTTGCACTGGAGAAGCGGGTCGTTGTGGACAAGGATCGTGGCTTTTCTGTTAAACTATTATGACACTTGAAACTGTTAGCTACTACTGGTTTATTTACTATGCTTCCGCTACATTTTGAAACGATGGTTTGTTTGATCACCTTTTGTATTGAATGGATGGTTTTCATTTATTTTACTTAATATTAAATGCATGTTCAATATGATTGGTGGCTTGATCCTGGTCAGTCACGCTCCCAAGCGGTGATACTCCGCAGGTGGATTTTGGGGGTGTGACAAAGTGATTCATTTTCCTTAAGTGAATATGCCCCATCTTTCGGTGCCATAACCTTGATTCTTTCTCCGTTGCTCTGGACACAAAACAATGAGCCTGACCCGTGGTTGTAGTAGCGACGCTCATGTCCAACACGTACAGATCATTTACTCTTGGTGCCCTCACGATGATCCACTCTTCAGGTTTCACAAATCCCGGTTTCAAGATCAAACATTCTTTGTCGGTGAAATGAGTAGTATACATCCTGTCACAAATCTGGTAGATACTTAGCAGGTTGTTCTCCAACTCAGCGATGTAGTTAACTCTCTCAAATGTTACGATGCCATTCGATAACGTTCCTTCACCTATGATCCTTCCTCCTTGATTACCTGCAAAACCCACATAACCACCGTTAATGTTTCTCACATCATACAATAATGCGGTCTTCCCTGTCATATGTCTCGATGCTCCACTATCCATGATCCACCTGGATACAAGTTTTGGAAGATCCTGCACATAACAAATCATCACTTAAACAACTTCAAGAAAGATGCCAATTCATGCTTCGCGAACCAGGAAGCTCCGGAAATTCAAACTGTTTAATCAAACATGGTGTCCACCCAGGCTTCATCAGCCTTAGGTGTAACCTTGATTTTCGCAATTTGAATTTTGAAATTTTCAGCCTTGAGAGGTGGAAAATTTGCATCATAATCAACCATAATTGATTCTTCAGCCTTTTTCACCTCAGAAGTTGAAACTTTCTTCTCAACTTTTGATCCAATTTTAGGTTTCCACGCCTGTTGAGTTACTGCAACCCTTTTGTAAAATTTACCATTTTGAGTTACCAACTTCTTTACGGGTTCATTTTTCACTTTGATGTTATCAATTTTAACATTCTTCTTCTCAACAAACATCGGTGTTTTACCCTTCACATCATCCTTCTTCTGTTGAACTTTCACAGCTTCAGTCTTAGGCTTCACATAAGTACACTTTCGTGCAATGTGACCAACCTTATCACATCTAAAACAAGTACGAGTATCAGCTACCCGACTCGTGCCTTCAGACTGAGCCTGTGAAGCTCTCTTCTCAAAAAATTCTTTGTTTGTTTTTGAAAAAATTTCTTTCTCTTCATCAGCTAGTAAACTCGAACTGTTCACAAACTTTTTCTTCTCGACAAACCTCTTGTTTGGAACATTTCTTTTCTGATATGGTTTACCCCCCTGATAACCACCCGACCAGTTGTTTCTGTTGTTATTGTAAAAACGTGGTGAATTAACAGATTTCTTGTTGTAAACCCTATCTTTCTTTCGACTCAGATTATTCACTACTGACAACTCGACTTCAACCAGTTTGAAAACATTTGTCAATTTGTTCAAGTTTACATTCTCTATCGGAAACTCTGAATCCAAAAAACAACTTATCCGAACCCATCATCTTGTACATGACAAGGTTTGATTCTTCATCTAAGTTGTTCTTGGACTTTTGTTTTGAAATGTATTTATCCAAGAAACACCCATCCTCCTCTGAAGTGTCACAATCCGGTTTAAGTACTTTGTCTACCACACTTTTCACCACATCATTTTGGACACCCTCGTCATTGGAAGACGTGAATGTGACATCAATGTTCTCAGGAAGTTTAACATCACTTTCTTCCTCAATTTCCACCAAACTAGACTGCTTTTTCGTGTAGTTGTCTAAAATTGGCGGTGGAACTTTGTGAAACCCTACACCCGTTCCATCAGAAAACACATCCTCGCCAGCTTTGTTTTTCCCTATAGGTTTGGGAACAATATGCTGCAAAACAAAGCTTGCTGAGCTATAGCTGTTTAACTTCAACTGAATTCTTTCATTTTCAATTTCAGCTTCTTGAACTTTAAGTTTCAGCTTAGCAATTTCATCCAGTTGGTTGTTAATTGATTCTTCTTTTATTCTCACCACAGCTCTCAGATGTTCATTTTCTTTAAACGTTTTGCCATTTCTATCATCACTATCTTTCACAATGGTTTTAAGTTTTTCAAACTTTTCTGAAATCTGACGGTTTTCAAAAATTAACTTTTCATTTTCACATTTTATTTTCTCACGTTCAGTTTTATCATGTTCAATTTGAGCCAATAATTCTTTGATTCGTTCAGTTGAAGCTTTTACAGTTTTGTCACGACCGAGAATCTGATCCTCAACACTTTTAACTTTCGTTGTCAGATTCTTGATTTTCTCATTGTTAAGATACATGACAGTGCTACAAAAATTGCATTGTTTGGTGCAATTTTTGCATTCAGTATTTCCATCAATCTTGTTACCTGACGCATTTGTTGACACACTTTGACTGACCAGCCCCTTTGACTCAGTAACAGAATTAGGGTCTACCTCAAGTGCTTTCGCAGCCAGCACCTTGTCAGCCATCTTTCCCAAGTTCTCTGCTGTCAACTCCTGCGTAGTATCAATCAAGCCAGTATCAATCTGCTTTGCTTTCTCAAACTCTTCTTTTTCTTTCATCTCTTTCTCCTTTCTCTCTTTCTCTTTCTCTTCTTCAATCATCTTCTCAGTTGGCGTTCCCCACCACTTGTGCTGCTAGTATTCATCTTCTTCTTTGTACTCCTTGATGATGGCTTCGATATCTAGCGTTTTGTCATCAATCGCGATGTTGCCATACTTATCAAGGTAGCACTCTCTATCTGGATCCCATCTATTTGCTCTTTTTGCCTCCAGAAATATACCAGAAAGTCTGATAATCTTGTTTTCAGCAATCATCTTTCGGTATTTATACTTCTGATCCTCTGCTCGATTATCTTTCCACGGAATGGGTTCATCGTTACTTGCCATGAATGCGTAACCCACCGCATCTTCTTCCGGTAGAACTTCCTTACTCCAATCATACCCCTCATCATCGTAAATCACAGCTAGAGCCCTTGATTTGACTCTGTTATCTTCAGACTGCTTCAATCTAGGCGGCTCGGATTTATTCTGATGGTAGATTGCCTTTTTGTAGTAATCGTCTCTAAACGGATTCTCTGACTCATCAGCGTATGCGTTTCTGCATTCACGCTTGAAGTGACCCTTCTGCTTACACTTAAAGCACGTCACCTTGGATTTGTCGAACCCCAACTTTGTAGACGGACCACCGATCGTCTTTCTCCTGGTAATTTCCATGAAACGCTGAGCACGTCGAACAACACTCGCCATCGCCCAACGAATGTCGATAAGCTCCATTTCTTCGGGGTCTATCTGATCGTAATCTTCTTTCATCAGATTTGTGTTCCCGATCTTACCAGCCACCAATCCTTCATAAGACTCTAGCACAGATGCCAAAAAGACCATCTGTTTCTTAGCCGACTCCTCATCAAAATTCTGTGCATTCTTCAGATCTATCGCGATGTTGCAAGAAAACTTCGCATCAGAACGATTTGCAGAAGACGAAGATCCACTGTGATAGCCACTATGACTTCCGCTGCTAGGACTGCTTTGACTTTCTTTGCTTGCTGAAGATACATTCTCAGCTGAAAATGCAGTCTTTTTAGAAGTTGCTTTTGGCATCATGCTTTTCGGATAATAGAGATCCAAATTCTGCTGAGAAGAAGAGTGATTGACTTTGTAAGTTTTCTTCAGTTCCAGCTCGTGACTTTCAAGTCTCTCAATCACCAAATCTGGAGTTCATTTTTCAGGAGCAATAGTGTTCTTCAACATAAGCGCATAATATCTCCAATCAACCTCATCTGGTAATGAATCGAACAGTTTGTCAACTAGTTCTTCATTAGAAAACTTGATTTCATGTCTTGCTAACTCTAGTTTCAGATGACCGAACCTCTCTATCATTTTACACACCGATTCATTCTTTAGACAACCAAAAAGATCAAATTCTTTTCTAAGAAGCTTTCGTTTGTTCTTTACAATCTCTTTGCTTCCAAGACACTTCTTTTCAAGTTTCTCCCACAAATCTTTAGCATTGGAGTAATCTATCAGCGAAATGATATCTTCCCGCACCGACTGAAACAATAATGCCACACACTTTTGCTCGGCCACAAAACTATCAATCTCATCAACCGATCTCAATGCTTCACCATTCTTCTTTCCCTCGGCATAACCATTCTTCATACTTTTCCAGCTAGGAAAAGCGAATGGCATCAACCAGTCTTCAAACTTTGTTGCCCACCTGCTGTAATCTTCTATAGCCATCAGCTTAGGAGGTTTGTTAAATGTTCCAAATGCGCTTTCGGACTCCCAAGCTTCCTTCTTTCTTTCTTTCGGTGGACTCTTGTTTGCATTGCTTGAAGAGGTGTCATTGTTTCCAGAACTCCCTGTGAAAGCATACATGTCGCTGAAGGGATTCATGAAAATATCATCCATTTTGATTGTACCTGAAAAATTAGACAACACTTAGAAAAATTTTGGTTTTGAAAAATATCAGATTCAAACGGAACCTGTTCAAATGGAATGGTTTCAAACGGTAGTCTTTTCAAACGATAGTCTCTCTTCAAACGTAATGGGCTGTTCCGTTTGAAACAAGAATATTTTCAAAGATAGATGTTCAAACGACCACCTTCAAACTATAGGATTCAAACGGTTACACTTCAAACGATATGGTTCAAATTCAAACGACAATTTCAAACGTACTCCATTTTCAAACGATCGTTGAAACGATAAGTCTGTTTTCAAACGGTATGATCAGTCTCAAACGATACGTTCAAACGGACTGTGTGTTTTCAAACGGATGACGTCATTTTTCTCGAATAGTTTCAAACGGACACGATGATTTCGATTAGTTTTAGATCGAATTTTAGTTCCAAATTGTCAAGGATTAGTTAATAGTGAATTTCGTTTGATATGTGAACGTTTCAAGCCATTTTAACCGCGACAACTAGTTCAAATCAGAAAAGAAAGGTAGAAGTGAGATAATCCGATGATTTCAAGCTGTATTTGGTATGAACTCCTCGTCCTGAGCTCTGATACCACTTGTAGGACCGTTCCGATCACCTTAAATGTCAGTAGAAGTAGTTCATCTCAGTTTACAAAGGCGGAAACAAAGTAAACTAAGTCAAAACAGCTTGTTCCTTCCAATTTCTCTTTCTATTACTGATTGCGAGTCTTTACAATGATTCTGATACAAATCCGACAGCACCTCGACTCACAAATACGCACATGCATCACTACTGTCCGTTTCAAATGAACTACTATTTATAGACCCAGCCCCCTTCCGTTTGAATCATGTTCAAACGATCAGGTGACTTCAAACGACCAGGGTTCAAACGACTAGAACCAGTTCAAACGGCCAGGACCATTTCAAACGGCCAGGATCAATTCTAACCTAAACAACCCTACTTTAATCATGTTTGAACACTTGTTTAACTTATCTAGACACAAAACTTAATAAGACGTAGTCAGCAGACATTTCGTGCACCAACAAATATCCCATATGAGAGCATATCAAACTATACTTTTGGGAGTATAACTTAATATACAAAAATACTGTGATTTAAGAATTCATTCAGACCTAGGGTATCAAAATACACCTTTGAGACTATAGAAATACCACAAAGGCAATCCCTATCTGGATGGAGCAACAAATTGGTTTCAGACATTCCATGACAACAGGAATGGGGTGTTAAATCCTATAGCGCTATATCATACTACCAACCGGTCTGGTGAACAAAATAAGTACTATTCCAACAATTAATTTCGTAAGCTTTGAAAAATCAGTGTTTAAACCATAGATAGTCATTTAGTTTGTCAAAAGATAAGTATTAACATGTATAATCATTTATACTTTGAAATCATGAAAATAACAGATAGGTACACATGCTTCACCCCAAAACAGTTGAAAATAGTAAAAGAGGGGACTATGTACTCACTTGAGAGTGCTTAGGAGTCTTGAACAACTACCAAGCAAGCTAGAGGGAGCACGGAATCAAGCGACACTTAGTATTGATAACTACATAAATATACCGGACCTAAATCGGGAGATTGGATAGTATGAGGTCTCGTGAACCAAATGAGTGTGGGAACTCATATGATATGGTTTAACAAGGCCTACATACTAAAAGGAAACCTATCCTAAGTGCTTACGACCCATTATGATCCATTAAGGTAGCTTACGCTACTTTAACGTGTCGCATGCGAAATGCGCGTTTGAGACGTCTAACTAGCCCTATGATAGGTATTATATGCCAAAACATGTTTTAAATACGTTACATAATCAGTTACGTGATGAAAGTTTAGGTTACATATGCTTAATTACCAATTATGTATGAAAAGGGCATTTTGGTAATTTACCTAAGGCATATAAACTACCTATCAAACAACTACTTAAACGAAGTGACCATAAGGTATAACCTCGGAAGGTTATTCCCTATACAACTATGGTCACTAAACATGTTTGGTCGGATCCTAGTGATCGACCAAACGGGTCTAGTTCGAAAGTCTAAGCGGGTGTTTAGTCCGCTTGACTTACGACTCTACACAAGCACTAATCTAAAAAAGTGACGAGCTAAACATGTCAAAACATGTTTAACAAAGTTAGAAAACAGGTTTGGTATCAAAACAAACGGTTTTGATACCTATAAGTAGCTTGGTTACAAAATACGCGAGAATACACATTTTGACCGAAGCTACGACTCGTCACTGAGCCTAGATAACGTGGTAATCAGTAGGTATAGTCACTAGGGACTATGACCATCGTGATTACGCTCACGTTATGAAGTTCGAACGAACTTCGCGTTGACCATAAACTGGTCAATGCAAAAAGTCAAACGCAGTTTGACTTTAACGCTAAAACGAAAGAAAAGCACGAAAGAATACTTACAGAAGGTCCCCGCAAGATTTGACCCGATTCGCTCTCAGGGAGGAAGCATATACTTCCACTTAGAAAGCTTTGAATCTGTTGGACCGTTGTTTGACCCGAAAAGTCAGTCAGAGTAGCTCATCTTCATGTATGAAGGCGGAATCAACATATATGAAGTTACAACAGCATATCCTTTCAATTCCTATCTTTTTATTGCTTTCTGATGAAATTTTGACAGAGTTTCGGCTCCTAAGCACACACATACACGTTACACACTAATGAACCGCTCAGCCTATTTATAGAGTTTCTGGTCCGCTCATAAGACATGCCAAATGAGCGGTCCAGAACACTTGACACAAAAGCGATCCACATAATGACATATGAGCGGTCCAGACTAAGACACATAAGCGGTCCATAATGAAACTTGACAAATAAGCGATCCTAACCCTATTTCACACAATATTTACATTTTGACCATCTGTTGACCAATTTTGACTTCAGACTTTTTGTAGACGCAGTCAACAGACATTCCATGCATCAACAGACTCCCCCTTGGATGTTGACGTAGTCTTTACGTATCTTCAGATCTGTAGTCTTCAGTCTTATTCTTAACTCTGTCTATTCTCACAAGCATTCTTCACAAGTTTCAGCATCACCTTGCTCTAACTTCAACTTCCCAATAACTGTTGATCCAGACTCCCCCTTTCACAGACTCCCCCTCTCAGTTTGCTGGGATCTAAGGTATCTGACTCAAACTTTGACAATTTACCTCCATTGGGAATAAACAAGCCTCCAAACCTGTTACTCAACCAATAACATTACAATCTATTCTTTTTCTAGCAATATACACTAATTCAATCAGCTTTAGAAATCCACTCAAGTTTTCAAGTTCAAGTTAATGACCCTGAATACTTGATTAATCTACCAAGTTCAATTTAATGACCCTGGTTGATCTTTTGACGAATCAAACTGATTTAGTAAAACAATTTTCTAATTTTCTTTCTGAAAATAACAAGTATCAACTTAATGAACTTGTTTGTGACTTTGAAAACAATCAAACTTCCATCAATGTAAGCTCTCCTCGATCTTCAGCTCAGAATCTCCTGCATCTGCTTCATCTTTCTAGAATCCGACAATCAACTTTCTACTCTGGTTTTTCTAAAATAAAGCAGAAATAAAATCTTTTTGGATTTTAAAATGATCTAAACTAAGAAATGAAATAACAGAAAACTTAAATTGCGGAAAGTAAACTATTTACAAGTTTTATTTTTGGTGAGCGTGTCAGGGAATCATATCAACTTTTCAAACAGATTACAAGTGTCACACCCCGACCACGTAAAACGACAAATCGTGGCGGAAACGCCGGGGAGTGTTGTAACAGAATTATTGTTTCAAACCATGGATACGAAGAGTTTCATTTCATTAAATATTAAACATGGTTTCAAAGTTAAACAAGCAAATCAAACATAGACTAATATCATTATTAAATCACTAAGGCCTCGTCCGGTCCTAAGTGAGCATGCTTCCTATTCGCAATCAAGACTAAGCAACTTCACCTGAAACATATGTAAAAACAAAGTCAGCAAAGAAATGCTGGCGGGTACATAGGTTTTATGAGAGTGTCAGATTCATGGCTCGTTTATACGTTGGAATAAATTGTGCAACCTCATTAATTGTCATTAGAAAACCTTGTTTTATAAAATGTTTGTATCGTAAAATGAATAACCGAATTAAAATAGTTTGGCTATAATTTATAAACCTCGAGCCATGGATCTTTACCCAAAACATTTGTTTTTCGCAAACCAGATCGTAAATCATTCTCGTAATAAAACTCGTATTGTTTATATCGTTCCGAAAACCTCGTTTGTGTGACATCGCTTCCAATTGTTTTTCCCAAATTGTTTAATTCGTTAAACACTGCTTTAGTCGTTTAAATCATTCTCGTTTTAGATCGTGAAACTACTTTTAGTCGTCTCGTTAACAACATTCAAACCTTTGTGACTCGTTCATCGTTCCACTTGTTCTCGTATTAACAAACCACCAAAGGGTAAGTTAAAAATCATCAGATTCGGTCGTTACCCACCTAACCCACACATAACCATGGGTCCGGTCTGATAACGGGATTTGTCGGATCCTATGGTACCATAACCTAATACTGGTCGGTTTGGCCGAAATTAATGAATGTCATTTGTTATGTAATTACAACCAACAAGCTCGTTCACATTATCGAAATCGTTATTAGTTTAATATAAACCATCGTTAAAACATCGAAATTGTTTTGATACATATGAATCACCCCAAAACATTTGAAAACAATAAAGTAGGGGAACTATGTACTCACCTTTGGGTGCGTTTTTATATGCTAACACAATCCCTCAAATTATTTATTTGTCCTAAATTAAATAAGAATGATTTAATAAACAAAATTCATAAAAAATGATGAAGTTTCTCTGATACTTAGAATTTTCACATAACTTTTAGATTCCCCGAAAGGTTATTATTTTTGATTATTTTGGTATATTCGCGTATATGTACTCAAGCGTAAAACAATTAATCTTGTCAAGTATTATCATGTCATCATACACATATTATAAAACACATAGCACATTGTAACACATAAAATTTACTCATGACCAACCCATTATAGTTATGTCGAAAAACACTTATTTTAGCGTTTCGGTAACATTTTTGAGCGTCGGAAGTCACGTATGACTAACCGAACACTAAGTAAACTTAATATAAGTTAAAATACTTGTTTTTATACCAAAAATATCAGTTTGGTTACTGATCTAAAAAAGTTTTGTAAAAGTCCTCCGAAAAGGCGATTTTTAACCGTTTTACCGCATAGTTTTGCATCAAACATTACCCGAACCATCCCAAATCGAAACGACTTGAAATTTTAACATAACCCATGTTATTTATTGAATAAAATAATGGTTATACTCATGATAGTGCAGGTCTTAAGTAAAGCACATAAATCATGTAAATTTCACATATTTTACCACTTTTTAAGCTATATGTACAACACGCAAAGCTATCAAACTTATGTCAAAGTTTCATGCCATTATAATACACTAAATAATGTCATTTTTAGTGTTTATAACCTGATCTAAAACATTTTTGCCATACAACCCCTTTTTACCATTTCTTGAGCTTTAAATCGAAATGTATCTTCATGTACAAGTGCCTAAAGCATACTAACATAGCATCAACATTTTATGTTGATCTAAATGCATCAAATATGTGTTGTTTTTAGGTTTATTTGCTGAAGTAATTTAAATTTAACATATCATACATAAATCACCAAATACTTGCATTTTTTTCCATCATTCAAGAACATGAAACACTTAAACAAGTACTTTATCCAAAATAAAGCTCAAAACTCAAACTCATATACACACATATATATGTACGGTTATATACATATGTATACACACCATCATTTTTTTTTATTTGTTTCATGACCCATTTCTTTTAGATTTCAAGTTTAGTGAAAATCCCAAGATTCAAGAGAAACTTCAAATCATCAAGAACAACTATGAACCAAAGGTATGATTTAAATATAAGTGTTATACCTTCAAGATTCAAGTAAGTTATGGGATGATAGGAAGCTTGTATTCACTTGACAACACCTTGGGAACAACCTTAGATCTTCACACTATCTTGAAGTTTACTAGAAAGGATGTTGAATCTTCAAGATCAAGACTTGAAGATATGAAGAAGATTAAGATAGAGAGAGGGAGAGATGGAGTGTAGTGTTGAGTGTGGAATGATGGAGTTATGGTATGGTGGTATTTATAGACCTTCCATATAGCATATTCCTAGCATATTCCTAGCATATTCCTAGCATATTCCTGTCATATTCCTAGCATATTCCTGGCATATTCCTGGTATATTCCTAGCATATTCCTGGCATATTCCTGGTATATTCCTGGCATATTCTTGGTATATTCCTAGCATATTCCTGGCATATTCCTGGTATATTCTTGGCATATTTCTGGTATATTCCTAGCATATTCCTGGCATATTCCTGGTATATTCCTAGGTTTGCTGCGTTGCCTGTGTTTTGCAGTATAAGCACTGTGTCGCGTAGGAACACACGGTACGCGCTTAAGCTTGAAAAATAACGTTTTTAAGCATTTTAATTTATTTTTCAACACGAACCTGATTAAAATAAGATTTTAATCATAATAGAATATTTGTGGGATTTAAATATTATCCGGGCGGTCACCAACGTTCGTTTCGCAGTTTTGTCGTAATTAGTTCTTTAGTTCAAATAAACATGTTCTCGCCATACCGAATCCTTCGAAACTTATTTCTAAGTTATGTAAGGGATATTTAGGGTATGTTTGGCTTACGTCACAGTTCCGGAGTGTATGTTGCTTTAAACTGATTGCGTTTATGCACCAGTTTGCGTATAACCTTCCAGAAAGTAATTTAAAGCTTGAAATTGGTATCGAATCAAATTGTAAAATTAATAAACACAATTGCACATATAGTAACACCAAAAAAACACATAATAACACCAAAGCATATTGTTTTATTGATAACGGACATTGTTTTACATAATACGATGATTATATATCACAGTTGTCACAGTCTCCCCTACTTTAGGAAATTTCGTCCCGAAATTTTACTTAGAGGAATCTTGTGAAAACAAATGCGGATATTTCTCCTTCATCTGGTCCTTATGTTCCCAAGTAAACTCGGGGCCACGTTTGGATTCCCAGCGAACCTTGACCAAATGAATCCGTTTGCCTTTCAACTGTTTGTATGTACGGTCCACTATCTCCACAGGTTTCTCGACAAAGTGCATCGTTTCATCGATTTGAATCTCGTCGAGAGGGACGTGAAGATCAGCATCAGCTAAACACTTTCGCAAATTGGACACGTGAAAAGTCGGATGAACATTTCCAAGCTCTGGAGGTAGTTCTAGTCGATAGACAACCTTTCCAATTCTTTCAACAATCTTAAATGGTCCAACATATCGTGGTGCAAGTTTTCCTTTCTTTCCAAATCTCACCACTCCCTTCCAAGGTGACACCTTGAGTAGGACACGGTCTCCGACTTGGAATTCTACGGGCTTGCGTTTCATATCCGCATAACTCTTTTGACGGCTTCTAGCTGTCACAAGATTATCGCGAATTTTCTTGATTTTGTCTGTTGCTTCCAGAATGATCTCAGGTCCAGTAAGCTGAGCTTCACCGGTCTCATCCCAACAGATAGGTGAACGACATTTTCGACCGTAGAGAGCTTCGAATGGTGCCATCTTAATGCTAGCATGATAACTATTATTGTATGAGAACTCGATCAATGGTAAATGAGAATCCCAATTACCACCAAAGTCTATCACGCATGCTCTAAGCATATCCTCCAAGGTTTGAATCGTCCTCTCAGATTGACCATCTGTTTGGGGATGATAAGCAGTGCTTAGATTCAGTTGGGTTCCCAAAGCAGATTGCATGGTCTTCCAAAAATGAGATGAAAATCGAGCATCACGATCAGAAATGATATCCAAGGGAACACCATGTCGTGATACAATCTCGTCTACATAGATCTTGGCAAGCTTTTCAGCAGAGAAATCCTCACGGATTGGTAAAAAGTGAGCAGATTTTGTCAAACGATCAACTACGACCCAAATAGCATCGTGACCTTTAGACGTACGCGGTAACTTGGTGATGAAATCAATTGCAATGTTCTCCCATTTCCAAACAGGTATCTCTGGTTGTACAAGCAAACCAGAAGGTCGTTGATGTTCCGCCTTGACTTTGAGACAAGTTAGGCATTTCGATACATACAAGGCAACATCCTTCTTCATACCAGGCCACCAATACTGGGTACGAATATCCTTGTACATTTTGTCAGCACCAGGATGGATAGAATATCGAGACTTATGAGATTCGTCCATTACTAAGGTGCGAAGATCGTCCTGATTCGGAATCCACAAACGATTCTCAAAATAGAGTAAACCATCGTCCTTCCTTTCGAGTTTAAGCTCAAGTTGAAGCGGTAGCTCATACTTCAATAAGTCTTTGATCACACACGATCGTTGAGTTTGAAGGACGCGAGATTGAAAATCAGATAGAGTTTGAACAGAATGAAGCTTGACTCGTTCCTTTCGACTAAGCGCATCGGCTACGACATTCGCCTTACCAGAGTGGTAGCAGATATCGCAATCATAATCGTTTAAGAGTTCAACCCAACGTCGTTGCCTCATGTTCAGCTCCTTCTGATTGAGAATATGCTGGAGACTTTTGTGGTCTGTGAAAACCACACACTTTGTTCCATAGAGGTAGTGTCTCCAGATTTTAAGCGCAAAAACCACAGCTCCTAACTCAAGATCATGAGTCTTATAGTTCCTCTCATGAATTTTTAATTGTCTAGACGCATAAGCTATGACTTTACCACGTTGCATAAGAACGCAACCAAGTCCTAGATTCGACGCGTCCAATAGACAACAAAATCATCGTTTCCCTCAGGCAGAGATAAAACAGGAGCATCACAGAGCTTTCGTTTCAGCATTTGGAATGCTTCTTCTTGCTTAGGTCCCCACTCAAAAGGCTTATTTTTCTGAGTCAAAGCAGTGAGTGGAACCGCGATCTTCGAGAAATTAGAAATGAATCGACGATAATAACCAGCAAGACCAAGAAAAGAACGAACTTCTGTTGGTGTCGTTGGTGTATTCCAATCCTTAATTGCAGCAATCTTGGATGGATCTACATGAATACCCTTCTCATTGATAATATGACCCAAGAACTGAACTTCCTTAAGCCAGAATTCACACTTGGAGAATTTAGCAAAAAGTTGTTCCTTCCTTAGGAGTTCCAATGTCAAACGAAGGTGTCGTTCATGATCGGCTCAAGACTTTGAATAAATGAGAATATCGTCGATGAACACAATGATGAACTTATCTAAATAAGGTTTACATACCCAATTCATTAAGTCCATGAAGATAGCTGGGGCATTCGTTAAACCAAAAGGCATGACAGTGAACTCGTAATGCCCATATCTTGTACGGAAAGCAGTTTTGGGAATATCTTCTTCGAAAATACGAAGTTGATGATACCCAGAATGCAGGTCGATCTTGGAAAAGCATGAAGCACCTTGCAGCTGGTCGAAGAGGTCATCAATTCTAGGTAGGGGATATCGATTCTTGATGGTAAGCTTATTAAGCTCACGATAATCGATACACATTCGAAAAGATCCATCTTTCTTTTTGACAAAGAGGACAGGAGCTCCCCAAGGTGAAAAGCTCGGACGAATGAATCCTTTATCAGACAACTCTTGAAGCTGTTTTGATAACTCTTGCATTTCCGACGGTGCAAGACGATAAGGTGCTTTCGCAACCGGGTTGGCATTGGGTACAAGGTCAATATGAAACTCGACTTGACGAACTGGAGGCAAACCAGGCAGTTCATCGGGAAACACCTCTGGATAATCCCGAACAATCGGAATATCCTGAATACTCTTGCTCTTGCCTTTCTCCTCGGTGATATGTGCCAGGAAAGCGATATATCCTTTTCGCAAATAACTTTGAGCCTTCGTACACGACATAAGCTTCAAACCACCTGATGGTTTCTCGCCACGAACTTCCAGAACATCACCAGATGGAAGAGGAATACGAACTATCTTATCGAAACAAACCACCTCAGCATGATGTTTGGTTAACCAATCCATCCCCACGATAATATCGAAACTACCAAGTTGCATCGGTGTGAGGTCGATGGGAAAAAGATGGTTATCAAGGTTTAACTGACAATCACGGATAACAGAATCGAGAACGAGAGGTTTACCAGTAGCAACTTCGACAGTTAAGGGTTTCCTTAGTTTAGTTCTAGGTATCGCAAGGAAAGGCTCAAAAGATAATGAAACAAAACTTCTATCGGCACCAGAATCAAAAAGAATAGATGCAGGTCGATTGTTAACAAGAAACGTACCATTGACGACGAGGTTGTCAGCTCGCGCCTCGTTGGCATTCAGATTGAATACTCGTCCACGAGCGGGATTCGCATTTGCATTGACATTGACATTCACGTTCGGATTTGCATTCGTATTTGCCAACCTCGGACAGTTGTTGCGGAAATGACCATACTCTCCACAATTGAAGCACGAACCCGGTGGGAATCTAACAACATTCCCCTGTACTGGAGCTTGATTTTGAACAATCTGATTCTGACCAAAACGACAGACGTTGGCCAGATGCCCAAGCTTACCACACGTTGTGCATTGCCTACAAGCTTGTTGTGCAACGTGATGACCGTTGCAGCGAGCACAATGGGGTGCGGTACCAGCATATGCTTTCTTAGCAGGAGGTTGAGCTGCTGGGTTCTGAGGGTTCTGAGCAGTTTGTGCAGTTACTGCAAAGTTCTGAGCACCCTTTCGCTTCCTCGACTTCTTCGATGACTCACCCTTCTTACCATTACCCTTTTCCTTGTCTTTAGCAGAATCAGTTGACTTCTTCTTATCACCTTTGCAGGTAAGTTTACGCTTCCTGACTTGCGACTCAGTCAGGGTAGCAGCTAACTCGATCGCTTGGCGAACAGTAGTAGGATTAGCACCAGTCACAATGTCTTGTATGGAATCGGGTAACCCATCGATATACCTCTCTATCGCTTTCTCCAACGGGGTAACCATAGTAGGACACAAAAGACTGAGCTCCTCAAATCGATTCGTATATGCACGGTGTTCTCCCCCATCTTGTTTTAGATCGTCAAACTCTCGTTCCAAAGTTCGAATTTCGTGACGGGGACAAAACTCTCTCATCATGAGAGCTCGAAGCTCTTCCCAGGTTTGTGCCAACGCTACTTCAGCACCCCTATCATGCATCACTCCGTTCCACCAAGTAAGGGCACGCTTCTCGAACACACTTGATGCAAATTCAACCTTACGCCCATTCGGACATTGCACATGTCTGAATGTGTTCTCGATACTTTCGAACCATTGGAGGAGTGCAGTCGCACCTTATGTCCCAGAAAACTTTAGCGGCTTAGCAGAGTTGAAACTCTTGAAAGTGCATTGTGCATTGTTATCGTTATTGTTGTTGTACAGCTCGTGGATTTGGGTCACAACGCCTGGGAGCACAACAGCCATTTGCTGAGAGACAAGGGCTGCGATTTCTTCAGCAGTAAAAGGTTGTGCATCACGTCGAGGAGGCATCGTCTAACAAGGAAATATGGGAAACGTGTGAGGTCGACGATTAGGAAAAACAAAAGAGGTTTTGAAAATATCGACGAAATATAAGGAAGGCGATCATTTGTTCGTTACCTCGAACAAACAAACAACACGCAGTGACTAATCAAAGTAATGAATCGAAATAATGTATCGCGAAGACATGCTCGCCTATAAGTGAACACTCACCCCAAGAGTTCCCAGGTAAGAGTGACTGGTCCGATTATGTGGATTTGTACGAACACTCTAGCCTTAGACAGAAAACTCAGGGTATAGGCATTCACTCTTCCAGTTTGCACGTGTTCACATTATTTAGACCCAAACTTTGACGAGATTTTGAAAACTCAGGAGGCACTAAGCCAAAAATGAATCAAAATGGGAGGGTTCAAAATCTAGTAATCAATCATCCTAGAACGGACGATTAATTTTTGAAGCAGATTCGGATTTCGTTTTTAAAATTCTAAACGCAAATCAACTTGCGTTGGGGTCCTAGAAAGTTATAGTCTAGGTCGAAATTTTACTAATAACCTAATTCTCTATAACCATTGGCTCTGATACCAACTCTTCTGTCACACCCCGACCACGTAAAACGACAAATCGTGGCGGAAACGCCGGGGAGTGTTGTAACAGAATTATTGTTTCAAACCATGGATACGAAGAGTTTCATTTCATTAAATATAAAACATGGTTTTAAAGTTAAACAAGCAAATCAAACATAGACTAATATCATTATTAAATCACTAAGGCTTCGTCCGGTCCTAAGTGAGCATGCTTCCTATTCGCAATCAAGACTAAGCAACTTCACCTGAAACATATGTAAAAACAAAGTCAACAAAGAAATGCTGGCGAGTACATAGGTTTTATGAGAGTGTCAGATTCATGGCTCGTTTATACGTTGGAATAAATTGTGCAACCTCATTAATTGTCATTAGAAAACCTTGTTTTATAAAATGTTTGTATCGTAAAATGAATAACCGAATTAAAATAGTTTGGCTATAATTTATAAACCTCGAGCCATGGATCTTTACCCAAAACATTTGTTTTTCGCAAACCAAATCGTAAATCATTCTCGTAATAAAACTCGTATTGTTTATATCGTTCCGAAAACCTCGTTTGTGTGACATCGCTTCCAATTGTTTTTCCCAAATTGTTTAATTCGTTAAACACTGCTTTAGTCGTTTAAATCATTCTCGTTTTAGATCGTGAAACTACTTTTAGTCGTCTCGTTAACAACATTCAAACCTTTGTGACTCGTTCATCGTTCCACTTGTTCTCGTATTAACAAACCACCAAACGGTAAGTTAAAAATCATCAGATTCGGTCGTTACCCACCTAACCCACACATAACCATGGGTCCGGTCTGATAACGGGATTTGTCGGATCCTATGGTACCATAACCTAATACTGGTCGGTTTGGCCGAAATTAATGAATGTCATTTGTTATGTAATTACAACCAACAAGCTCGTTCACATTATCGAAATCGTTATTAGTTTAATATAAACCATCGTTAAAACATCGAAATCGTTTTGATACATATGAATCACCCCAAAACATTTGAAAACAGTAAAATAGGGGAACTATGTACTCACCTTTGGGTGCGTTTTTATATGCTAACACAATCCCTCAAATTATTTATTTGTCCTAAATTAAATAAGAATGATTTAATAAACAAAATTCATAAAAAATGATGAAGTTTCTCTGATACTTAGAATTTTCACATAACTTTGAGATTCCCCGAAAAGTTATTATTTTTGATTATTTTGGTATATTCGCGTATATGTACTCAAGCGTAAAACAATTAATCTTGTCAAGTATTATCATGTCATCATACACATATTATAAAACACATAGCACATTGTAACACATAAAATTTACTCATGACCAACCCATTATAGTTATGTCGAAAAACACTTATTTTAGCGTTTCGGTAACATTTTTGAGCGTCGGAAGTCACGTATGACTAACCGAACACTAAGTAAACTTAATATAAGTTAAAATACTTGTTTTTATACCAAAAATATCAGTTTGGTTACTGATCTAAAAAAGTTTTGTAAAAGTCCTCCGAAAAGGCGATTTTTAACCGTTTTACCGCATAGTTTTGCATCAAACATTACCCGAACCATCCCAAATCGAAACGACTTGAAATTTTAACATAACCCATGTTATTTATTGAATAAAATAATGGTTATACTCATGATAGTGCAGGTCTTAAGTAAAGCACATAAATCATGTAAATTTCACATATTTTACCACTTTTTAAGCTATATGTACAACACGCAAAGCTATCAAACTTATGTCAAAGTTTCATGCCATTATAATACACTAAATAATGTCATTTTTAGTGTTTATAACCTGATCTAAAACATTTTGCCATACAACCCCTTTTTACCATTTCTTGAGCTTTAAATCGAAATGTATCTTCATGTACAAGTGCCTAAAGCATACTAACATAGCATCAACATTTTATGTTGATCTAAATGCATCAAATATGTGTTGTTTTTAGGTTTATTTGCTGAAGTAATTTAAATTTAACATATCATACATAAATCACCAAATACTTGCATTTTTTTCCATCATTCAAGAACATGAAACACTTAAACAAGTACTTTATCCAAAATAAAGCTCAAAACTCAAACTCATATACACACATATATATGTACGGTTATATACATATGTATACACACCATCATTTTTTTTTATTTGTTTCATGACCCATTTCTTTTAGATTTCAAGTTTAGTGAAAATCCCAAGATTCAAGAGAAACTTCAAATCATCAAGAACAACTATGAACCAAAGGTATGATTTAAATATAAGTGTTATACCTTCAAGATTCAAGTAAGTTATGGGATGATAGGAAGCTTGTATTCACTTGACAACACCTTGGGAACAACCTTAGATCTTCACACTATCTTGAAGTTTACTAGAAAGGATGTTGAATCTTCAAGAACAAGACTTGAAGATATGAAGAAGATTAAGATAGAGAGAGGGACAGATGGAGTGTAGTGTTGAGTGTGGAATGATGGAGTTATGGTATGGTGGTATTTATAGACCTTCCATATAGCATATTCCTAGCATATTCCTAGCATATTCCTAGCATATTCCTGGCATATTCCTGGCATATTCCTAGCATATTACTGGCATATTCCTGGTATATTCCTAGCATATTCCTGGCATATTCCTGGTATATTCCTGGCATATTCCTGGTATATTCCTAGCATATTCCTGGCATATTCCTGGTATATTCCTGGCATATTCCTGGTATATTCCTAGCATATTCCTGGCATATTCCTGGTATATTCCTAGGTTTGCTGCGTTGCCTGTGTTTTGCAGTATAAGCACTGTGTCGCGTAGGAACACACGGTACGCGCTTAAACTTGAAAAATAACGTTTTTAAGCGTTTTAATTTATTTTTCAACACGAACCTGATTAAAATAAGATTTTAATCATAATAGAATATTTGTGGGATTTAAATATTATCCGGGCGGTCACCAACGTTCGTTTCGCAGTTTTGTCGTAATTAGTTCTTTAGTTCAAATAAACATGTTTTCGCCATACCGAATCCTTCGAAACTTATTTCTAAGTTATGTAAGGGATATTTAGGGTATGTTTGGCTTACGTCACAGTTCCGGAGTGTATGTTGCTTTAAACTGATTGCGTTTAAGCATCAGTTTGCGTATAACCTTCCAGAAAGTAATTTAAAGCTTGAAATTAGTATCGAATCAAATTGTAAAATTAATAAACACAATTGCACATATAGTAACACCAAAAAAACACATAATAACACCAAAGCATATTGTTTTATTGATAACGGACATTGTTTTACATAATACGATGATTATATATCACAGTTGTCACAACAAGTACCGTTAAGCTACATTACATACTCAGACTTAAACAATTCACCTCGATTGTCGATATACTGATCCATCTTAAATTCTCACACAAACTTCAATCTATTCAGGATACCGTTTAAGTGTTTTAAGAACTTAGATCAATTCATGTGTCCCACCTCTTGAATATACTCCCGTATCCAGAATCTCAATATTCAGTCTTACAGGCAAGAATACTACAATAATGTCTGTACATAAATTAGGGGTTAAATGCGAGAACTGAGGGATCTCAGGTCAGAACTTCCGTTCAGCAGAGAGATATCAGCTTCGACTTAGCAGTGTGTCCCCTTTAGAGGATCTTTTTCAGCTACAACAACTGATTATCAATTTTATTGTCTAATCAGCTGATCAGCTGAGGGCTTTATGCTATATTTCAAGCATTTTGGATAAAGTATTAGCCAAGGACTAGGTCAGAACTACCGTTCAGCAGAAGTCCCGGAATAATACCCCAGACATCATAGAGTATAAACACCTAGTATATCAGAATACGAGACCTTTCAAACGAGATTTCAGGGGTTACCTATATATCCAAGTAGTGTTCCCCACGAATTTTGGATAAAGTATTAGCCAAGGACTAGGTCAGAACTACCGTTCAGCAGAAGTCCCGGAATAATACCCCAGACATCATAGAGTATAAACACCTAGTATATCAGAATACGAGACCTTTCAAACGAGATTTCAGGGGTTACCTATATATCCAAGTAGTGTTCCCCACGAATTTCACCAGTTTGAAATTTTAGGTTTATATCCCGAATAAATCTACTAAATGTACAAAAACCTATCGACACATCGTTAGTAAGACTGTTTAACTCATTTTGTCTTTCCAAATCTTTAGCATACTGTAATTGTCTAGCTGATGTACTATCATTTTCCCTATATACACAAGCTCTTTTTCAATTTTATCATGTTTTTGTATGTTTGCATTTTTTACTGTTTTTGTATTTTTCTGAAAATAAACTATGTACAACTACAACTATCTATCTCCCCCTAAATACCAAAACACGTAAAAAACCGACAAACCATCGCAGACTGTTTCTCATCTTCATCCGCAACAGTACTCTCATCAACGCTCACAACTGTAGGATCGTATTGCGACCCGAATGAGCCGATCAGAGGTGTTTTCGTCAATTACAGGTGCGGAAAACAAGTAATCAACGTAGGAATAGCTTGCGATTCACTTTAAACTCTTTCTTTATTGATTTGACAGCAATTACAAACAGTTCTCGATCCGGAAGCACTTCGGTACGAGATTCAGCCAACTTACAACTGAAATCGCTCATAGGGTATTTATAGGAATCTGGAACCGCTTATTGGACAGGCCCAATAAGCGGTCCATACACATGACACATGAGCGGTCCAAGAAGTTGCCACTCGAGCGATCCATGACTTTGACATACGAGCGGACCAGCACAGTTGCCGTTCGAGCGGTTCAGCCCATTGCCACTCGAGCGGTCCAAACCCTAATGGTCCATATGAGCGATCCAACCATCTAAACCTATACAATTTCACTATTTCTCGTATTTCGTGCCCAGATCTAACAATCTAAAAACTATGACTCGATACAAGACGTAATCAGCAGATGTAGTGCACCAACAGACTCCCCCTCAGATGTTGATGGAGTCGACTATCGAGTCACAACAATGCTGTGTCTTCACATCTTCAGTCTTGATCAGTCTTCGGGCTTCTCTCTCTATCTTCAGACTCCCCCTCTTGATTTGTTGGCATTTCTTTGATTTTCAGCAACATCTTCAGGATCGTTATCTGGCTTTTCGTCTAACAACTTCTCATTTTATCCTGCACATGCTCTACCTCAAAGTAAATTTCTTTCACAAATATATTACAAACTTATAACCCTGCACCAATTCAGATTTTCATTCAAACAAACATAGATTTTGATGAACCACTTGAAGGGTTAGATTACAAAAACATTTAATTTCACACACACACTCCCCCTCAAGTATTGCTCATCATGTTTAGCACTCGGAATTTTGAAAATCAGCTATTCAACATCAGTTGTCAAAAATCTTTTTGACTTTTACAAAAAATTATGCTAAAACACACTGAAAATCTTTTTGGATTTTGAAATAAAGAAACTTGAAATGCAATAACAGAAAATATTTACAGACAATATTTTTGTGAGCTCGTGCAAGAGGATCATATCAGTTTTCAGACAAATCACTCGCACCGTTAAGCTTTAAACATTCTCAGTTCTAAACAATTTACCTAGATTGTCAGTATGTTTGTCCACTTAAATTTTCACACAGATTTCAATTGATTCGAGATACGATATTAATGTTTTAGAGACTTAAACTTAATTGTGTATCACTCCACTTGAATATACTCCTGTATCCAGATTCCAAATATTCAGTCTTACAGGTGAGTATACCACAGATGATATCTGTAAAGGGGTTATGTGCGAGGGCCGTGAGAGCTCAGGTCGATACTTCCGTATACGCAGAGAGATGACGGCTTCGACTTTTGGTGGGTCCCCTTTAGAGGATCTTTTTTACAAAAATAATGACTATCAATTTTATTGTTTAATCAGATTGCTGAGGGCGAGCTTATATTTCAAAGCTGTTAGCAGAAAGTATTATTCGGGGACTAGGTCAGTATTTCCATACAGCAAAAGTCCCGGAATAATACCCCAGATATCACTGAGCATAAAGACCTAGTATCTCAGAATACGGGACCTTTCAAACAAGATTTCGGGGGTTACCCATATATCCAAGAATAGTTACCTACGAATCAAGCAAGTTTGATTTAGGTTTATATCTCGTTTCAATTTACTAAATGTGCGAAAATCTACTGACACATCCTCAGTAAGATTGTTTATCACATTTTGACCTTCCAATTCTTTAGCGTGCTGTGATAGTCCACTGATGTACTATCATTTCCTCTTTTTCGTAACAAAAACTCATTTTTGATTTTATCATGTTTTTGGCTTTTTCAAATTTTCTGATGTTTTTGGATTTTCTAAAAATTCTTACTCCCCCTAAAATTCAAATACATCTAATGAAAATAGAAAACAAACTGTACAAAACATGACAACTGATATCGAATCACCTCAATTCGCTATTCACTAGGCATAAACAATCAGAACTCCCCCTATCAACAAACTATTTTCCCATTTAGATTTCAAAACACTTAAGTTTGTTTTAATCAAAATGGTTTTTCCGGAAAATAAGTTTGTTTGATTTTACCAATTGTAGGTTACCATTTGTAGGTTTAACAACAAGTGTTCGGGGGTGTGGTTCATCATCTTGTCTATCGACCAATGTAGGAAAATACAAGTACAACTTAATGTCCTTGATTTACCATTTTCAGTTTAGAAACCTCTGTACCAATTGTAAAATATACACAAACAAACCTCTTTACCGTTTGTATGATTGACGTTACCGAATAAAATTCAAGAAAAATGCCGATTCATGATCCACGATACCATCTTGGGATCTCCGGCAAGTCCTGAGACTTACTGTTCATAATATGTACCATCCCAGTCACAAACCAGGGATGGTTCAACCTTTTCTTTCTTTGTCTTCTTCTCATAAAATTCTTTAACTCCGTTGACTTTTCGATCAATCATTTTTCCAAAGATATTCTTTACTTTGGAGTTAAAGACCTTCTCAGCATCAAATTCCTGTTCATCATGATAAAATTGGTTAGAAATTTCAACTTTACCAATTTCTTTTTATAATTCTCAGCCCGAAGTAATGGAAACTCCTCATCATTAACAAACGGAACTGAGTTCTCAACTTTTACATCAGCTTCACAATTTGAAACAACTTGTGGCTCAACTGACTTTGTGGAATCAGTTTCATCGCCTGAAGATAGCTCCTCTGATTTCGACCTATCAGAATCATCGCTAGAGCTTTCACCAACCTTCTTAACAACCCATTTCTGGTTGTCAGATTTTGCTCTTTTCTTGTAAAACTTGTTCGAACTCTCACCAATTTCAAAAATAGAATCTTTAAACAATTTATTCTATCTAGTGGTGATTCAAACGCAAACACCTTTTCTGAGATTTTGCGAAAAACTCCCTGTTTTGATTGTATCGCCTGAGAACAATCTTTGGCGATATGTCCAACATTGTTGCACTTGAAACAGGTTCTCGAGTCTTTCTTTTGTTCAGCTACCTTCTTCAACTCAACTTGTTTCTTTTTCAGAAATTCACTGTTTGTTTCCCTCCAGAAACTTGTCTTTTCTTCTTCATCAGTTGATGTACCTGAAACAAATGACATTCTTGATTTAAAATCACGAACATATTTTTCATTTTTCTGTTTTTCTGTAGGAGTAAAGCCTAAACCTTTCTTTTTGAAATTACCGTTATGATTTGATTTCTTTTGGAAACCTGAACCAGAACTGTAATTCTTTTTCTTGTTTAACCTTTGTTGTACTCTTGAGGTGTAAAATTTTGGTTTTTCATTAAGACATAAGCCTTTTATTTCAGAAATATTAATTTCTGTGAGTACAAAAACCTTTTTTATCAATTCAGTTTTAACACCTCTTATTGGAAATTCCTCATCAGAATATAATTTGTCCGAATTATTCAAAGTATAAGCTACTTTAAACAACCCATCATCCAAATTAGACTTTGATAAAAGAAATTTTCTATCATAAACTAATTTTCCCTGTTTTTCTGTTTGTCCCGGAGTTTTTGACTCAGATTTTGACTCTGACGCAGACTCCGACTTTGACTCTTCACTGTCATCACTATCTAACACATGATCCACTACTTTCTTCATCAATTGAGACTGTTGATCAGTGTCAGATGATGTAAACACAACATCAATACTTTCTGGAAGATTGACCGACGACTCTGACTCCCACTGTAAATTTGTGGCCTTTTTTACTCTTTCATCATTAGGATGTCTAGGCAAATATCCATTTTCCAGCGGAGGTGGACATCTATTATAACTGACACATTTCTTCTTATCAGATGACGTCGTTTTAGTATCCTTTTTCTTGTCACTCTTCTTCTTGTCAGCAATCTTTTCTTCAACATCAACTCCAGCTGCATTCTCTTCAGTTACATCATCCTCTTCCCATACCTTCATGCTCTCAACCGTAGGATAAATCCTGTCAATCACATAGGAAGTACATGAGTAACTTTTTAATAAACGATTAAGTCTCTCTGTTTCAATTCTCTGCAACTCAAGCTTTTGTTCTAAAACAGCACACTTTTCAATGTAATTGTTTACAACTTTTTGTTTTGTCATAAACGCTCCCTGAAGTGTCTTCATAGCAACTGCTTGTTCTTCACTAGTTTGATTGTACTGATTCATTGTCTTGTTCAGCACATCATAAGACTCCTTCAGACTGTTTAAGTTGTAAATCAATGTGCTGTTTTGCTTTTTCACAATCTCACAGTTTTCACATTTTACAAAAACTTCTTTTGCATCAACTTGTTCTTCAACTTTAAACTTAGACACTTCTGTCATCTTTTGCCTTCTCACCACCGGCACTTCTTCATCGTCACTACTCACCGGTGTCTTTATCTTTTTCTTCTTTTTCTTGGCTTTTTCATCTTCACTATCACTTTCAGCAAGTAACTTCATATCTTCTCTGTATTTTCTCGCCCAATACTCTGTATCATCATCACTATCATCTTCAATCTTTGCTGTAAATGTAGTGTAAGCTGTGGTTTGATCAGGAATATAATCATCCCAAGTAAAGTTTTCCCAGCTAAAACCTTCTGCAAGCTTTTCATCTTCTTGATCAATCAAACAAGCTTTTCCATTTTCTGGAATATAATTATCCCAGTTAAATGATTGCTTTTGATTTGGATTAACCACACAAGCTCTCTTTCCGGTATCTTCAATTACATCTCTTCTGTGTGCAGTCTGAGCTTGATGTTTTTGTTGTTGAGATGATTGACCAATTTGGTGATAGATGGCTTTGCGATAGTAATCGTTGTTGTTGTTGAACGGATTTTGAGCTCCACTTGATTCTCGGTTTGTACACTCCCTCTTGAAGTGTCCTTTTTCCCTACACCGAAAACAAGTAACTTTAGATTTGTCAAAACCTAAAGTAGAAACATTTGCATCACGAAGATCATCTCTCCCCGTGATTTGTTTAAACTTCTCAGCTCTCCGTAAAACACTAGCCAGACACCACTTTATGTCCATCAGTTCCATCTCTTCAGCATCTATCTGGTCGTAGTCTTCTTTGGTTAACATTGGATTGCCAATACGACCTGCAACAAAACAAGTATAAGATTCCAAAACCATTCCTAATAAAGACATTTGGTTTTTGGCAATTTCCTCAGAATAATCTTGATCATTCTCAAGATTCAATACAATGTTGCACTGTAATTTTCTCCCATTCTTAGTTGCTGAGATGTTCGGATCGAATGATGAAAATGAAGTAAAACTGGTTTTGCTGCTTGATCCAGATGATGGACTTTCAGATACACTTTTGGCACTCATACCAGTCACAATCTTTGGAGATAGATTTGATGATTTCTCATTTACCCCAGCTTTATAATATAACCCGATGTCTTGTTCACCATCGAAGTCTTTCATTCTAATCACTTTTCTCTGTTCCATTTCTTGAGCTTCAATCTTTTCGATAAACTTACTGAGCGTCAGATTGCTAAAACCTTTCTTGTTTCTGAGCATCATCAAGTATGTGCCCCAACTCTCATATGGCAACGCATCAACAAGTTTGTCGATCAACTCTTCATTACTCTTTTCAATACTCAACTTTTCATATTGGCAAGCAAGTTACAGTATCGTTCAATAATCTCTCGTGTACTCTCATTCTTTAACCCACGAAAAAGATCAAATTCTTTCTTTAGAAGCGACTTCTTGCTTTTAACCATCTCTTCACTTCCCCTAAACTTCGACCGTAACGCTTTCCAGATCGAGTACGAAGTTCCATTATGCTGTAAAAGTACCATGATATCTTCTTTGACTGCCTGTTGAAGAAGACTAAGCATCATTTTTTCATCTTTGTACTTTTTCCGAGCATCAGCAGTAAGATCTTTGATTGGAACAGGTTCTTCATCATCGTTCAATGGTCTAACATACTTTGTTTCTACGCATTCCCAAGCATCAAGATAATTCGCTTGCACCCAATTTTCAAACCGACCTTCCCAACCCTTATATTCTTCGATGTTCATTAATTTGGGAGGTTTTTGCATCGTCCCTGTTTTGTTTTCTAACATTGTTGTTTGAATAGCAGTGATTGGTGTACTAGGAGTAGCGAACGCATTATAAAAATCCTCGTCCATTTTCAAATTTTCGGACAATTTAATAATCAGCCTTAAAAGCGAACCCAAATACCAAGTGTACACAAAAGCGGCCCAATAAGATCAGATGAGCGGACCAGATGTGTTCAAATAAGCGGTCCAAAGATGTTCGATCGAGCGGTTCAAGAAATGCAGTACGATCGGTTCGAGAATTGTCCGGATGAGCGGTTCCCAATCGACCGAGTGAGCGGTCCAAAGATGTTCAGAAAAGAGGTCCAAAACAGTGAAATTTCGAGCGATCCAGATCACTCGACCGAATAAGCGATCCAACTACGGTCCAATACGCGATCCAAAACTGTCCGAATGAGCGAATCACCAATCGGACCTGTTTTTCCTTCGAATTTTGGCTCCAAACTTTCAAGGGTTTGTCTCTATACTATCGTGCACAATCCCTGAGATTTTCAGCAAATTTCGACCGTTGAAAGTGTCTGAATCTGAAAAAGAAGGTGTAGAAGACAGAAATTTTGATGTTTTTCAGCTATTCTCTGCAGAACTCCTCCTCCTGAAGCTCTGATACCAATTGTAGGATCGTATTGCGACCCGAATGAGCCGATCAGAGGTGTTTTCGTCAATTACAGGTGCGGAAAACAAGAAATCAACGTAGGAATAGCTTGCGATTCACTTTAAACTCTTTCTTTATTGATTTGACAGCAATTACAAACAGTTCTCGATCCGGCAGCACTTCGGTACGAGATTCAGCCAACTTACAACTGAAATCGCTCATAGGGTATTTATAGGAATCTGGAACCGCTTATTGGACATGCCCAATAAGCGGTCCATACACATGACACATGAGCGGTCGAAGAAGTTGCCACTCGAGCGATCCATGACTTTGACATACGAGCGGACCAGCACAGTTGCCGTTCGAGCGGTTCAGCCCATTGCCACTCGAGCGGTCCAAACCCTAATGGTCCATATGAGCGATCCAACCATCTAAACCTATACAATTTCACTATTTCTCGTATTTCGTGCCCAGATCTAACAATCTAAAAACTATGACTCGATACAAGACGTAATCAGCATATGTAGTGCACCAACAACAACCCCATCCGACACCGAAAGCAATTTCATACCATTAAGTTTTAACAAATATTGAAACCGATTTTTATCAAAAGCTTTGGTATGCAAATCAGCTTTTTGTTCGTCAGTGTGGATTTTCTCAATTTGTATCAACTTCTTCTCGAAGCAATCGCGAATAAAGTGATGACGAATCTCGATATGTTTAGTTTTAGCGTGATGTACTGGATTTTTAGTTATATTAATTGCGGCCTCATTATCAACAAACAGAGGTGTGTTAAGAAACTGCAAACCGTAGTCGCGCATCTGTTGCTGTATCCACAGGATCTGAGAGCAGCAACTGCTAGCAGAAACATACTCCGCTTCACATGTAGATAACGCCACAGACGTTTGTTTCTTACACTGCCAGGTAACCAATCTGGAACCAAAGAACTGGCATCCTGCTGTTGTTGATTTCGTGTTAACTTTGCAGCATCCGAAATCCGAATCGGAAAACCCTTTGAGCGTAAAATCGCCTTTGCGAGGATACCACAACCCCAATGTGGGTGTACCTTTCAAGTAACGTAAAATCCTCTTGACAATGATCATATGCGACGCTCTCGGGTTAGATTGATATCTTGCTGCGAGGCACGTTGGGTACATGATGTCAGGACGTGAAGCAGTTAGGTACATCAAAGAACCTATCATGGGTCGATAAAGTGTCTCATCAACCCTGTCTCCGGTGAAATCTGGGTGAATCCCATGATTAGTCGCAAGTGGAGTAGCAGCTGGAGTAGAACTTGACATTCCAAATTTCTCCAGAATATCATGCACGTACTTCGTTTGATGAATGAAAATTCCCTCAGGAAGTTGTTCAACTTGTAATCCCAGAAAGAATTTCATCTCCCCCATTGATGACATTTCGAATTTCTGCTTCATCACCTGTTCGAAATCTTTGCATAATTTCTCATTTGTTGACCCAAAAATTATATCGTCCACATAAATTTGTACTATCAGAAGATGACCATCAACGACTTTAGTGAAGAGAGTGGCATCCACTTTTCCACGTATGAACTGGTTAGCGAGTAGGTGTTGAGACAAAGTCTCGTACCAGGCTCTCGGCGCCTGATGTAGACCATACAACGCTTTGTCCAGCAGATAAACTTTGTTCTTGTGGATTGGGTCAGTAAAGCCCGACGGCTGACCAACATAAACCTCCTCTTTGACCTTCCCATAAAGAAACGCTGATTTAACATCTAACTGAAATACTTTGAAATTCTTCCAAGACGCAAATGCTAGGAAAATTCTGATAGCCTCTAGTCGTGCGACAGGAGCATAGACTTCGGTAAAATCAATCCCCTCCTGTTGACTAAAGCCCTGAACAACGAGTCGAGCTTTGTTTCTTACAACCACTCCTCTATCGTCCCTCTTACATTTGAAAACCCATTTTGTATTGATTTTCCTTTGACCATCCGGCAAATCAACGAACTTCCACACTCCCAACTTTTCAAACTGACTTAACTCTTCTTGCATCGCTATGACCCAAGAGTCTTCAGTAAGCGCCTCTTTGTAAGTTCTCGGTTCGACCTGCGAGATAAAACAACTTAATTGAAATTCAGTTTGTAAAGGTGCTATTGTAGAATAAAAACATGTTAAGCCCTGGTCAATTTGACGTCTCGTCCGAACGCCCGATTGCAATTCTCCTATTATCAACTCCTCTGGATGATAAGAAAGAGTTCGCGGCATCACTTCGCCTGGAACATCTACATTTCCTTCCATATTAGTAACATTCTGCTCTGCATCTTGTGCACCAACTTGGTTTGTTTGACTTGACAACTAGATCTGCTCCCCCTCAAGGTCTGAATCACCATGGTCAAAAACTGGCATATTTTCAGCTTCTTGATCAGCATTCACTTCCGACTGATTACCAGGAGCAACTTCATCATCATTTTCACCAGCATTACTAGGACCTGCTTCATCGTCATTTGAAGTTTCCCGAGGTCTTCTAGAATACTCTGCTGGAAACCTGAGCTGCGATTCATACTCTCGCAAAATATCCAGCTCATCAAAGAAATCTTCTTCTTCCTCTGAATCACCAGGATTCTGTGGCGGCATAGTGTAACCTTGACATTCAACATTTGCTGCCTCAATAATCTGCTTGTCGCTTGGAATGAAAACGCGTCACAAAGGGCTTGAATAACCCACAAAGATTCCCTCAATGCTCTTCGGACCAAACTTTCCTTTAGGCTCTATCACCGTACAGGGTGACCCAAACGGTTCTAGATACTTCAAATTCGGCTTGCGTTTATTGAGTAGCTCAAAACACGTCTTGTTGAACTTCTTTACAGTAAGAACTCTGTTGAGAGTATAACATGCAGCAGAAACAACTTCAGCCCAGAAATTAATTGGTAACTTAGAGTCTGCAAGCATCGTTCTGGCTGTCTCGATTTGCGTCCGATTTTTGCGTTCTGCAACTCCATTTTGCTGCGGAGTGTACGAAGCACTAAACTCATGCAGTATACCTCTTTCATCACAAAATTCTTCAGTTTTTCTGTTTTTGAATTCAGTACCATTATCACTGCGAATTCTACAGATCGGCCTCTGGTACAGATTCTCAATTTTCTTAAACAATGCCATCAAGCTATCAAAAGACTCATCTTTTGATTTCAAAAACATCACCCAAGAAAATCTGGAATAATCATCAGTCACGACCAAACAGTAGGAATCTCCTGTTATACTCTTGACATTCACTGGACCAAACAAATCCATGTGAAGTCTTTCCAAAGGTCTTGAAACTGAATTGACTTGCTTTGAGGGATGTGACTTTTTCTTCTGTTTGCCTTTGACACAACTTATGCACTCCCCTTCCAGATGAAAACCTTTAATATTCACTCCAGTAACCAAATCGTTATGTACCAAGTGATTCATTTTCCTTAGGTGAATATGCCCCATCTTTCGGTGCCATAACCTTGACTCTTTCTCCGTTGCTCTGGACACAAAACAATGAGCCTGACCCGTGGTTGTAGTAGCAACGCTCATGTCCAACACATAGAGATCGTTGACTCTTGGTGCCCTCATGATGATCCACTCTTCAGGTATCACAAATCCCAGTTTCAAGATCAAACATTCTTTGTCGGTGAAATGAGTAGTATACATCCTGTCACAGATCTGGGAGATACTTAGCAGGTTGTTCTCCAGCTCAGCGATGTAGTTAACTCTTTCAAACGTTATAATGCCATTTGACAATGTTCCTTCACCTATGATCCTTCCTCCTTGATTACCCGTAAAACCCACATAACCACCGTTAATGTTATTCACATCATACAGCAATGCGGTCTTCCCTGTCATATGCCTTGACGCTCCACTATCCATTATCCACCTGGATACAAGTTTTGGAAGATCCTGCACATAACAAATCATCATTTAAACAACTTTAAGAAAGATGCCGATTCATGCTTCGCAATCCAGGAAGCTCCAGCAATTCAAACTGTTTAGTCAAACATTGAGTCCACCCAGGCCTCATCAGCCTTAGGTGCAACCTTGACTCTCGCAATTTGAATTTTGAAATTTTCAGCCTTGAGAGGCGGAAAATTTGCATCATAATCAACAATAATTGGCTCTTCAGCCTTTTTCTCTTTAGAATTTGAAACTTTCTTCTCAACCTTTGATTCAGTTTTTGGTTTCCACACCTGTTGAGTTTCTGCAACCCTTTTATAAAATTTATCATTGTGAGTTACCAACTTCTTTACGGGTTCAGTTTTTACGTTGTTAATTTTAACGTTTTTCTTCTCAACAACTTTCTTCTTAACACACATCAGTGTTTTACCCTTCACATCAACCTTCTTTTGTTGAACCTTCACAGCTTCAGTCTTAGGCTTCACATATGTACACTTTCGTGCAATATGACCAACCTGTTCACATCTAAAACAAGTACGAGTATCAGCTACCCGACTCGTGCCTTCAGACTGAGCCTGCGAAGCTCTCTTCTCAAAAAATTCTTTGTTTGATTTTGAAAAAAATTCTTTTTCTTCATCAGCAAGTGAACTTGAACTGTTCACAAATTTTTTCTTTTCGACAAACCTCTTGTGTGAAACATTCCTTTTCTGAAACAGTTTACCCCCCTGATAACCACCCGACCAATTGTTTCTATTGTTATTGTAAAAACGCGGTGGATAACCAGTTTTCTTGTTGTAAACCCTATCTTTCTTTCGACTCAGAGTATTCACTGCTGACAATTCGACTTCAACAAGTTTGAAAACATTTGTCAATTTGTTCAAGTTAACATTCTCGATCGGAAACTCGGAATCCGAAAACAACTTATCCGAACCCATCATCTTGTACATGACAAGGTTTGATTCTTCATCTAAGTTGTTCTTGGACTTTTGTTTCGGAATGTATCTGTCTAGAAAACACCCATCCTCCTCAGAAGTGTCACAATCCGGTTTAAGCACTTTGTCTACCACACTTTTCACCACATCATTTTGGACACCCTCGTCATTGGAAGACGTGAACGTGACATCAATGTTTTAAGGAAGTGTAACATCACTTTCTTCCTCAAGTTCAACCAACCCAGATTCCTTTTTAGTGTAATTGTGCAAAATCGGCGGTGGAACTTTGTGTAACCCTACACCGGTACCATCTGAAAACACATCCTCGCCAGCTTTGTTTTTTCCTATAGGTTTAGGAACAATATGCTGCAACACAAAGCTTGTAGAGTTATAACTGTTAAGTTTCAACTGAATTCGCTCATTCTCTATTTCAGCTTCTTGAACTTTAAGTTTCAATTTAGCAATCTCATCCAGTTGTTTATTATTGATTCTTCTTTTATTCTCACCACAGCTCGCAGATGTTCATTTTCTTTAAACGTTTTACCATTTCGTTCATCACTTTCTTTAACTGTGGCTTTGAGTTTTTCAAATTTTTCAGAAATTTTACGATTTTCAAGAATTAACTTTTCATTTTCAGTTTTAACCTTTTCATGATCAATTTTATCTTTTTCCATTTGAGAAGTTAACTCTTTGATTCGTTCAGTTGAAGCTCTCACAGTTTTGTCACGACCGAGTATTTGATCCTCAACACTGCTGACCTTGACTGTGAGGTTTTTAATTTTCTCATTGTTGAGGTACGTGACAGTACTACAGAAATTGCATTCTTTTGTGCAATTTTTGCAGTCAATGTTTCCATCAATCTTCTTACCTGACTCATTAGCTGACACATTTTGACTGACCTGATCCTTAGACTCAGAAACAGAATTAGAATCTACCTCAAGTGCTTTTGCAGCTAGCACTTTGTCAGCCATCTTTCCCAGATTTTCAGCTGTCAACTCCTGCGTAACATCGATCAAACCCGTATCAATCTTTTTCACTTCATTTATCTCTTCTTCTTTCTTTTCTTTCTCCTCTTTTTCTTTCTCTTTCTCTTCTTCAATCATCTTTGATGTTGGTGTTCCCCACCACTTGTGCTGCCAATATTCATCTTCTTCTTTATACTCCTTGATGATGGCCTCGATATCAAGCGTTTTGTCATCAATTGCGATGTTGCCACACTTATCAAGGTAGCACTCTCTGTCTGGATCCCATCTATTCGCTCTTTTTGCCTCTAGGTATACACCAGACAATCTGATAATCTTGTTTTCAGCAACCATCTTCCGGTATCTATACTTTTGTTCCTCTGTTCGATTATCTTTCCATGGAATAGGCTCATTCTTCGCCATGATAGCATAACCAACAGCATCTTCTTCCGGCAAAACCTCTTTGCTCCAATCGTAACCCTCATCATCATAAATAACAGCTAGAGCCCTCGATTTGTCTCTGTTCTCTTCCTGCTGCTTCAATCTGGGCGGCTCGGATTTATTCTGATGATAGATTGCCTTCTTGTAATAGTCATCTCGAAACGGATTCTCCGATTCATCAGCATATGCATTCCTGCATTCCCTCTTGAAATGACCCTTCTGCTTACACTTAAAGCACGTCACCTACGATTTATCAAACCCCCACTTTGTAGACAGACCACCGATCGTTTTTCTCCCAGTAATCTCCATGAAGCGTTGTGCACGTCGAACTGCACTTGCCATTGCCCAACGGATGTCGATCAGCTCCATTTCTTTGGGGTCTATCTGATCGTAGTCTTCTTTCGTCAGATTTGTATTTCCGATCTTTCCGGCCACCAAACCTTCATAGAACTCCAACACAGACGCCAGAAAAACCATTTGTTGCTTGGCCGACTCTTCATCAAAATTTTGTGCGTTCTTCAGATCTATCGCGATGTTGCACGAAAACTTTGCATCAGAACGTTTGTCAGAAGACGAAGATCCACCGTGATAACCACTGTGGCTTCCAATGTTTGAACTGCTTTGACTTTCTTTGTTTGCTGAAGAAACATTCTCAGCAGAAAATGCAGTTTTAGGAGAAGTAGCTTTCGGCATCAAGCTTTTCGGATAATAAAGATCCAAGTTTTGCTGATAGGATGAGTGATTGACTTTGTAAGTTTTCTTCAATTCAAGCTCATGACTTTCAAGTCTCTCAATCACCAAATCTAGAGTCAAATTTTCAGGAGAAATAGTGTTCTTCAACATTAATGCGTAATATCTCCAATCCACTTCATCTGGTAAGGAATCGAACAATTTGTCAACAAGTTCTTCCGGAGAATACGTAATCTTATGTCGTGCAAGTTCCAGCTTCAGATGACCGAACCTTTCAATCATTTTACAAACCGATTCATTTTTAAGACAACTAAACATGTCAAACTCTTTTCTAAGAAGTTTCGTTTTATTTTTTACAATCTCTTTGCTACCAAGACACTTCTTTTCAAGTTTTTCCCACAAATCTTTAGCATTGGTGTAATCTATCAACGAAATGATATCTTCCCGCACTGACTGAAACAATAAAGCCACACACTTTTGCTCTGCCACAAAAGATTCAATTTCGTCAGCTGATGATAAAGTTTCTCCACTTTTCTCTCCATGAACATATCCATTTTTCAAACTCTTCCAACTTGCAAACGCGAAAGCCATCAACCAATCCTCAAATTTTCTCGACCACCGGCTATATTCCTCGATTGCCATAAGCTTTGGAGGTTTGTTGAATGTACCGAATGCACTCTCAGACTCCCAAGCTTCCTTCTTTTTCTCCTTTGATTGATTCTCATTTGTATTGTTCGAAGATGTATCGTTGTTTCCCGAACTACCCGTATGCATACATATCGCTGAACGGATTCATGAAAATATCATCCATTTTGATCGTACCTGCAAAATCAACCAATACTTAGAAAAATTTCCGAGATTTTTGAAAAACAGAACCACAAAAGCGGATCTATCTGTAAGATTGACAAATAAACAGAACTGTTTGATCCAAATAGGCGAACCAAACAATGTTCTCTCGAGCGGACCAGACCAATAAGATGTACTAAAAAGCGAATCCAACTATGTCCGAATAAGTGGACCAAATAAGCGAGTCAATTGTGTCCGTTTGAGCGGACCAACAAAATTCGTATGAGCGGTTCAGAATATGATCATTCGGGCGGACCACGTAGTGTCCGTTCGAGCGGTTCAGAATATGATCGTTCGAGCGGTCCAGGCTATGATCGTTCGAGCGGTCCAGGCTATGATCGTTCGAGCGGTCCAGGTAGTCCAAACAGATATTTCGAGCGGTTCAAACAAATTCTTTCGAGCGGTCCTGAATGTTCGAAAACGCGATCCTTAGTTTTTAGCCTGTTTTACCCATTTTTAGTCCGAATTTCACTCTAAAACTTTCTAGGGTTTGTTATTAGTGTGTTTTACACGTTATACTCAAATTTCAGACGATTTCGACCATTGGAACCACTAGAAACTGAAAAAGTATGAGAGAAAGTGAGTAGAAAAGAGAGATTTCTGCAGATTTATGCTGTAGTAGTATGAACTCCTCGTCCTGCGCTCTGATACCACTTGTTGGACCGATCTTTGACCCGAAAAGTCAGTCAGAGTAGCTCATCTTCATGTATGAAGGCGGAATCAACATATATGAAGTTACAACAGCATATCCTTTCAATTCCTATCTTTTTATTGCTTTCTGATGAAATTTTGACAGAGTTTCGGCTCCTAAGCACACACATACACGTTACACACTAATGAACCGCTCAGCCTATTTATAGAGTTTCTGGTCCGCTCATAAGACATGCCAAATGAGCGGTCCAGAACACTTGACACAAAAGCGATCCACATAATGACATATGAGCGGTCCAGACTAAGACACATAAGCGGTCCATAATGAAACTTGACAAATAAGCGATCCTAACCCTATTTCACACAATATTTACATTTTGACCCCCTGTTGACCAATTTTGACTTCAGACTTTTTGTAGACGCAGTCAACAGACATTCCATGCATCAACAGAATCAGATCAAATGTGAGGGATGAATGAAATGGGGTTGGGTTTATATAGGCATGGCACAACCGTTAGGATCGTTCATCGGAAAACGTGCTTCGATCTAGGCCGTCCACATGGGCCCATTGTTTTGAAAAACCATTTGAGCCCATAGATTCAATCCCCTGATTTGAAAATACCATTTGCAATGGGTTTTGAAGTGTATAACAGCTGTTAACAGCTATAAAAACGAGTTTCTGCATCTGGAGGGGCCTCGCGTGACACCAAGGGGGCTAGGTGTCACGCTAAGGTCCTTCTGATCAGCAACAGTTTCCAAAGTTTCCATTTCAGTCCCCGTTGTTTATTAAGGCCATTTCCGACATGTTTAAGGCTCGTTAAGTGAACTTTAAGGCCCTAAAATGATGCCTAAACATTGTGGACATGAAACATGCTCAAAAATATACCGGATGTCGGTTCGTTTGGTCGTACGATCGCGATGTTCGCTTAATTACGACGGAATGCGCATAAGCGCGAAAGACGATCCAAATTGCGCGACGAATGGATTTTTCTCATGCCAAACACTAAAATAAAATATTTTAATGCTTACATAAATTTTTGGATGTCCGGATGTAGTCAGAACGTAAGATATGAGCGAAAATGCAAACTTGTGCACTTTTTGACGCTTTTAGTCCCTGAATGACCAAAAGTTTATTTTTGCGCATCAAACACCTCAAAGCCTATTTCTAAGCTATGTAAAGGAAATTTAGGGCATATTAAACTTATGATCAAGTTCCGGAAGGTTCATTACTATACATATCGGTATAGTTTCGCAGTTTGACACAAATAGTCCTTGCGATCGAACAAACTTGATTTCAACACACTAAACCATCCAAAACTTATTTCTAAGTTATGTGGAGGTTATTTAAGGTATGTTAAGCCTATTTCACTATTCCAGAGTGTTTGTTGCATTAAACTGGTTATATTTACGCATCAGTGCGCGTATAACCTTCCACAAAGCGATTTAGAGCTTGAAATCGGACAAGAATCGATATGTGCAAACGATACACATATTTTTACAAATCCCTAGTATGAAATTCAATATTTCATTGGTTTGGCATTTGTTTGATGGTTGAAGTGACACAGGTGTCACAGTCTCCCCTACTTTAGGAAATTTCATCCCGAAATTTAATTTTAGGGGAAACTTTGTGAAGACAACTGTGATGGTTTCGCCTTCGAATGAATCCCTCGAACCCTAAGTAAAACTCTGGGCCATGTTAGGATTCTTAGCGAAATTATCAACTCTCAAAGTGAAGTCCTTGTAGTAACAAAACATGGAGTTTCAAACTATGGACAGGAGAACTTTTCTTATGAAGAATTATCATAGAAACTTGTGTGTGCTTGAAATCAGCATTGGGGAGTGTAAGATAAAATGACATCGGTCAAAGTCCAAGACTTCTCCCGTATCATTATTCTTGTTACTATAGGTCTTAACACATGACAAAACTTCATGTGGTTTCTGTGCACTAAATTCCATAATTATGTAGGCCTCCATAATTACGTAATTCTTTGCACAGTCCGCACAATTCATTTCATAATGCGTAAGGGAAAAATCAATTGAATAAACATGAAGCGATTTGACTAGACCACCAAAGGATCTTTTTAACTAGATCAATGAACGATCTTTTTAACTAGATCAACACATGATCTCCTTAACTAGACCTTCGTACGATCTCCTTAAATAGACCACTTTAAGGGATCTTTTCAATTATATCATCACATGATATTCCTAACCAGATTTTCAAATCAATCTGTTTAACTAGACCACTCAAGGGGTCCAATTATAGTATAGTACTTTAAAACCCAAGGGACTTTACTACAACGTAGAAGTCCATTAAGGATTTAAGATAGTACCTTTGGATATCCTACTATGAATCCCTCATATAAGATATGGAAGATTCTATGAGGATTTGGATGGATCACACAAAACATATAAGAGAACATATAAGCACATAATTAGTTAACTTGATCTTTAATTTGTTATCTTTGGGCACAGATAATTAAAGTACCCCTGGAATCCAATCCGTGGATTTCATTTGGTACTTTAGTCATTAAGAATCTATCTATGGAGATAGAAGGATCTGCAACAGGAGTTTGGCTTTGTTTCTTAAAAGAAACGAGCGTTGGGGAGATCACAAGTGATCATAATAATGACAGAACCACACGAATAGTTTGTCTTTGTGTTGACATCATAAGGTTGCATCAAACATTCATACAATCGCATCAGTTTTGCAGAAATAAAAACAACAAATCTTTATTTATGTAACAACCGAATTGTTTTGAAATGTCAAAAGATAACAACCAAAGGAAATAACAAAACACTAATTGTTCACTGCTGCATCATTGTTTACGTTTGCCTCATTGATGTTAAACGCCCGTCCACGTGCTGGAGGTATGTTAACAAGTCTTGGGCAATTGTTTCTGTAGTGAGTAAGGTCACCACAGTTATAACATGACCCCGGTGGGAACCGTGCTTGAACAGCAGCGGGGTTTGCAGCAACTTGATTTATATAACGGCAGACATTGATCAAATGTCCCAACCGCCCACAGTGGGCACATTTGTGACACTGCTCCTGCTCCAGATGATGACGGTTGCACTTGTTGCACAAAGGTGCGGTACCAAGATAGTTTTGCCTTTTGTGAGGTTGTGCTGGTTGGTTTGGTGCAACCTGCTTCTCTTGAGTAGTGATGGCACAGTTTTGAGAAGCCTTACGCTTCTTCTTTTTGGATCCTTCAACCTGCTTTTCCTTTGTTTCAGCTGAAGTAGTCTTGTCGGATGGTCTTGGGTCGCCTTTTCGAAAAAGCTTTTTCTTCCTGATGTGAGATTCAGTCAGAGTGGCAGACAATTCAATGGCTTGCCTAACAGTATGTGACAACTCGTACTTTAGACCTATCTTGTAATGTTACGTGAGCTACTCTAATTGAATAAATGCATGTTTACGTGATATGTGTTTCTATTGTATGTTACGAATAAAATGCTTGTATGTATGTTACTCGAACTAAAACCGCACAACATGGATCAATCACACAAGGCCATTGGGCCGTATGGTTTGCACGGACCAAGGGCAGCCCGTGAAGGGCCGACCCACTCTCTTTGCACGAATAACAATAGGGAAGGGGGGTAGACTCCTCAATTGTTTTGGCAAAACACTTCACACACAAAAACCCTAGTCGCTACTTCTCTCCCTCTCTCGTGTGCTTTGGAACCCGACGGCAACAACCCTTAGGATCGAAGATTATTCCTTGTTCGGATCACCCTTGTTCACTCGAGACCTCACTTGTTTCGATCCTCTAACCCGGTTAGTATATGTTTACCGATTTCATGCTTGGTGATGTTGATGATTTAATCGGTTAATTTTTATTAGATGATGTTGAGATTGTTTTGATTGTATATGATTATATTAGGGTTATGCATGCTAGTAACATGGTTCATAGGTTGTACGATTTTATGAATGCATGATAACCGGATTGAAGGCTACTGCTATGGTCATTGTTTTTATTCGAATGCATGTTGTTAACCGGTTGTGATATTATGATAAGGGGTTACAACTTAGGTTGCATGATAGTTCATAATTCGATTAATCACATGAATCCGATTATATGTTCTGCATGTTGGCAAATAGATGTTCTTGAGATGATATGAATGTAGATGAACATGTTTGATTTCCTGAATAAGTTGTTGATTGATCTGAATTGTGAAACTGCTAAATCTGTTTGCTGAAATTACGGAATGATTGTTGCTAATGATTATGGAAATCTGTTACAAATTGGTAGACTCAACACGGTTGCGAGTCGAGACCGTGTGATCTCGACCTGAGCATGATAACCCGAGACCAGCGTTGCGAGCCCCGTTGCGACTCGAGACCTCACACCGACACACAGCAGCATGAGCTGAGACCAGCGTTGCGAGTCCCGTTGCGACTCGAGACCGGACCATGACAACTCGAGATCATTCTTGTTGCGACTCGAGACTGTGCAGCACGAGCCGAGACCACGGTTGCGAGTCCTGTTGCGACTCGAGACCGGACCATGACAACTCGAGATCATTCTTGTTGCGACTCGAGACTGTGAGCACGGGCACCTTATTACTGGACTGTTTAACCTTATTGGGCCGATAGGTGGTTGAATTGTTATGTTATCTGGGCCGGGAACTATTGAATCTCATCGGATGGACCGCACAAGGATGTTGGGCTTGTGCGAGTCCAAATCTTGCATACGTTAATAACTGTTAAAGTGTGTTTGACTGAATACGTGGTTGCCATGACTTATACGTGCATTATTTGAAGTCAAAACCTGACTTGTATGATAACCCTGTTAGGACGTGGTTGACCTCTTTAGTTCAAGAAACCTCTTTGTGTATCTGCCGAGCAAACCAAGGTGAGTTCACACAGCCAAGGCATGGGATTCCCGGGTTGGGAATTGGGTTGGAATGTTTGATATGGAATGATTACTCGTACTTACGCAATCACTAGACTATAGACCATCGTCCTCAGGTTAGTCAGGACACTTACATAAAACCTACGTAACCTAGTATCTACCATTGTCTCCCGGGTCGGGAGGACACTTACGTAAAACCTACGTAAACTAATACCTACTACTGTCTTCCGGGTCGGAAGGAAACTTACGTAAATCCTACGTAAACCCCACGCGCACCACTGTCCTCGGGGTAGGGCACTCACGTAAATCCTGCGTGACCTTGTACGTATTCCTGTTCTCGGTTTAAGAAGAACACATGGTTGCAAATAGTCTAGTAAGTACCATATTGGGAAGCCCCATTAGTAGAGATAAACGTGGGAATCCCCCACTAGTAATATATATACAAGGCATGGGAAACCCCCACCATTAGTACATACATGCATGGGAAGCCCCCACTAGATGAACTTACGCATTACTGTTATGAACTTACTTTCTGTGAACTCGCTCAACTAGTTGTTGATTATCTGCTGCATGCCTTGCAGGACCTTAGGTACATTATGGAGCTTGCACAGGGAGGAGCAGGTCGTTGTGGGATACGGATCGTGAACGATATTTGAACTTATAACTTATTTTGGGTTTTCATTATTATGCTTCCGCTACTTAAACAAAGTTTGGTTTTGAACATCAATCATGTCGTGATGATTCACTTTATCTACTTTTATTATTAAATACTATGGTTGATATGATTGATGGCTTGATCCTGGTCATGTCACGCCTCCAAGCGGTGGTACTCCGCGTGTGGGATTTTGGGGGTGTGACAGATTGGTATCAGAGCCATTGGTTATAGAGAACTTGGTTTTAATATGGGAAAACGTTTTTATTAAAACCAGACTATAACCAGAACAATGCTCTCAACGATCCACTACGACGCTTCGCTTCACGTGCAAGACTCGACATCCTAGGTAATAAGGTTTATGTTTATTACCTGCATGCTAGAACTATATAGAACTTTGCTCGTAGTACACTTAGGTACACATGACTTTATTACATGAGAATACCTACGTGCTTACACTTTTCTGTCATCGCCCTACTCGCGAACCATTCTCACTTACGCTACTTTTACAATGAAGATCATGTCTGGACGAATTAACATGACTCAAGCCCAGCTAGAGGCTCTCGTTCAAGCTCAAGTTGCTGCGGCACTTGCAGCCGCACAAGCAGGAGGTATATCCTGTGGTTATAGCACACACTAGGATCTTTAGATCCTACACTCCTAAACTAGCCCTTGTAATTAAACTTTGCCCTATTCATAAACAATAGGTCAACACGCGCAGCAACCTGTCTGCACTTTCAAGAATTTCATGGACTGTCGTCCAAGTACCTTCAGCGGCTCGGAGGGAGCGGTTGGACTCCTCCATTGGTTCGAAAGGCTCGAAACTGACTTCGAGGTGCATGATTGACCTGAGTCACGTAGAGTAAAGTTTGCTACTGGAACACTCGAAGGTGCTGCATTAACCTGGTGGGAAGCACAGGTTCAGATGTTAGGGCTGGCAGCTGCTAATGCCACTCCCTGGAACGAGTTCAAGGACCTAATTAAGGAAGAGTTTTGCAGTCGAGAAGACATCCACAAACTAGAGGTAGAGTTCCTCAACCTACAGATGGTGGGGTCTGAAATTGAAGCTTATACGAAGAGATCGAATGAATTAGCCACATTTTGTCCTACTATGGTAGACCCTCCCACCAAACGCATCGAACTGTATCTCAGGGGTCTGGTGCCCGAAATTCAGAGTCATTTGACCGCAGTCAACCTTGGTACTATCCAGCAAGTCACTCGTCTTGCTCATCGTCTCACAGATCAGGCAGTGGATCAGAACAAGCTGCCAAAACGCATCAGTGCTACCACTACTGCTGTCACTACTTCTGCTACTCCCAGTGACAACAAAAGAAAATGGGATGGGGATTTCAGCAAGGGATCAGCTTCAGTTCAGTCACAGGTTCAGCAGCGAAAGACTGACAGTTATCAGAGTCCCAGTCAGCACTCTCCAGACAACCAGGGGCAGGGTGGATATCGGGGAATTCACCCACTATGTAACAGGTGCAACAGACACCACAGTGGACGGTGTCGCAAGGAATGACGTCAGAGATGTCTCAAGATTGGTCATGAAGCTAAGGATTGTCGAAACTCACGTCCTGTAACTCAAGAACAACAACGACCGCCTCAATCTTCATAGAACCAGCAACTGCAACTATCAGCTCCACAGAACACACAGCAGCAGCCACAACGTGGAAACGGGGGATGTTTCCAGTGTGGGACTGAAGGTCATTTCAAACGCGATTGTCCTCAACTGAACCAAAACCAGAATCGCAACAACAATAACCAGGGCAACGGGAACAACAACAACGGGGGAAACAACAACAATGGCAACGAGGCAAGGGGTCGAGCTTTCGTGCTAGGACGAGGAGACGCAATGAACGATCCCAATGTGGTTATGGGTAAGTTTCTCCTCGACGATATTTATGTTACTGTTTTATTTGATTCGGGTGCGGATACAAGTTATATTTCTGTGAAAGCCAGTAAATTGTTAAAACGTACATCAACACCCCTAAACACCAAACACGTCGTAGAACTAGCTAATGGTAAGAGCTTAGAAGCCACGCAGATAGTCAGGGGTTGTAGTATCGTCTTAGCCGGTCAAGTTTTCTCGATCGACCTTATTCCCATAGCTTTGGGAAGTTTTGATATCGTTATTGGGATGGATTGGTTATCCCAACATCAGGCAGAGATCTTATGCAGTGAGAAGGTCATTCGTATTCCACGTTCTGGTCAAGAACCTCTCGAAGTTCAAGGTGACAAGAGTGGTGCTGTGGTTGGCATCATCTCTTTCATGAAGGCTCAGAAGTGTCTGCGGAAGGGTCACACCGCAATCTTGGCACTCGTTTCAGACGCATCAGCAAAGGAAAAGAAATTGGAAGATATTCCAATTGTACGCAACTACCCTCAGGTGTTTCCTGAAGATTTACCTGGATTACCGCCTCACCGTCAGGTCGAATTTCAAATCGAGCTCGCTCCAGGAGCAGCACCCATAGCTCACGCACCATATCGTCTGGCTCCATCAGAATTGGAGGAACTGTCAAAGCAGCTACAAGAGCTCTTGGAAAAGGGCTTCATTCGTCCAAGCTCTTCGCCTTGGGGAGCTCCAGTGTTATTCGTGAGAAAGAAAGACGGTACGTTCAGAATGTGCATCGACTACCGGGAACTGAACAAGGTAACAGTGAAGAACCGTTATCCTCTTCCACGCATAGACGACTTATTCGACCAGTTGCAAGGGTCGTGTTATTACTCCAAGATAGACTTGAGGTCTGGTTACCATCAGCTGAGAGTCCGGGAGGAGGACGTCTCCAAGACAGCCTTCAGAACTCGTTACGGTCACTACGAGTTTCTTGTCATGCCATTTGGGTTAACGAACGCGCCTGCCGTATTTATGGATCTCATGAATAGGGTGTGCAAACCCTATCTTGACAAGTTCGTCATAGTATTCATTGACGACATTCTGATTTACTCCAAGAGTCAGGAGGAGCACGAGCAGCATCTACGCCTTATTCTGGAACTCCTACGGAAGGAACAGCTGTACGCTAAGTTGTCGAAATGCGACTTCTGGCTCCGTGAAGTCCACTTTCTAGGCCACGTAGTGAACGAGGATGGGATCCACGTCGATCCATCCAAGGTAGACTCGATCAGAAACTGGCCTGCACCACGTACACCAACGGAAATACGCCAATTCTTGGGTTTGGCGGGTTACTACAGACGGTTTATCAAGGATTTCTCAAAGATTGCTCAGCCGCTTACACTACTGACACAGAAGGGTGTCACCTACCGTTGGGGCAACACGCAGGAAACTGCTTTTCAGTACTTAAAGGATAGACTTTGCAGTGCACCTATCCTCTCCTTGCCAGAGGGCACAGACGACTTCGTGGTTTATTGTGATGCATCCATACAGGGTCTTGGGTGTGTATTGATGCAGCGGGATAAGGTTATTGCCTACGCTTCTCGTCAACTTAAGATTCACGAACGGAACTACACGACGCACGATTTAGAGCTGGGAGCTGTTGTTTTCGCGCTTAAGATATGGCGACACTACCTGTACGGTACCAGGTGCACGATTTACACCGATCACAGGAGTCTCGAGCATATTCTTAAGCAAAAGGATTTGAACATGCATCAACGGCGATGGGTTGAACTACTTAACGACTACGAATGCGCCATCAAGTACCATCCAGGCAAAGCCAATGTTGTGGCTGACGCCCTCAGTCGGAAAGACACTTTACCTCGGCGCGTGCGAGCGCTACAGCTTACGATTCAGTCTAGCCTCCCTACACAAATACGAGATGCACAGGCAGAAGCATTGAAACCAGAAAACGTTAGGGCTGAAGCCCTACGCGGCTCACGACAACGGTTAGAACAGAAGGCAGACGGCGCCTACAATGTAACGGGGCGTATTTGGGTCCCACTTTATGGCGGCCTACGCGAACTTGTAATGGATGAAGCTCACAAGTCTCGTTATTCGGTACATCCAGGGTCGGATAAAATGTACCACGACATCAGAACAACATACTGGTGGCCTAGCATGAAGGCCCACATCGCTACCTATGTCAGCAAGTGCTTGACCTATGCGAGGGTCAAGGTTGAATACCAGAAACCAGCTGGCCTACTTCAGCAGCCTAAGATACCGCAATGGAAATGGGAAGAAATTTCCATGGATTTCGTTACAGGCCTACCTAGATCTCAGCGTGGGAATGACACCATATGGGTGATCGTGGATCGACTCACCAAGTCTGCACACTTCCTGGCTATAAAGGAAACGGATAAGTTCTCCACTCTCGCAGACATTTATCTTAAAGAAGTTGTTTCGAGGCACGGGGTGCCCACCTCCATCATTTCGGATCGGGATGCACGATTCACGTCAGAGCTATGGCAAGCGATGCACAAATCCTTCGGCTCACGGTTAGACATGAGCACAGCATATCATCCTCAGACGGACGGGCAGTCTGAGCGAACGATCCAAACTCTTGAAGACATGCTTCGAGCATGCGTTATTGATTTCGGCAACGGCTGGGAAAAGCACCTCCCTTTGGTGGAGTTCTCATATAATAACAGTTATCACACCAGCATACAAGCCGCTCCATTCGAGGCATTGTACGGACGTAAATGCCGGTCACCTCTCTGTTGGGCAGAGGTGGGGGATAGTCAGATTACGGGTCCAGAGATTGTAGTGGACGCCACAGAAAAGATAGCACAGATAAGACAACGCATGGCGGCAGCACGCGACCGTCAGAAAGCCTACGCGGACAAGCGTAGAAAGCCTTTGGAATTTCAGGTCGGGGACCGGGTTTTACTTAAAGTCTCACCCTGGAAGGGTGTGGTTCGTTTTGGCAAACGGGGCAAACTAAATCCGCGGTATGTCGGACCGTTCGAGATTATTGAGAAAATAAGCAAAGTGGCCTACAAGCTAAACCTACCAGTTGAACTCGGTGCAGTTCACAATGTATTTCACGTGTCGAATCTGAAGAAGTGCCTATCAGATGAGACCCTCGTAGTTCCTTTTAAGGAACTCACTATCGACGAGCGGTTGCAGTTCGTCGAGGAGCCTGTTGAAATCACGGACCGGGATGTGAAGGTCCTCAAAAACAAGAGAATCCCTCTTGTCCGAGTTCGTTGGAACTCCAAACGTGGCCCAGAGTACACCTGGGAACGCGAAGACAGGATGACAGAAAAGTACCCCCAGTTATTCGGAACCAATGCAACCACTACTGAGGCTGAAGCTCCTACTGCGGAATTTCGGGACGAAATTCCAGATCAACGGGGGGAGGATGTGACACCCCAGGAAATCCTGTGAACGATACAACTTGCCTAGCTTCCTCAGTGAGTGCATACCAAATTTCGGGACGAAATTTCTTATTAGTTGGGGATAATGTGACAACTCGTACTTTAGACCTATCTTGTAATGTTACGTGAGCTACTCTAATTGAATAAATGCATGTTTACGTGATATGTGTTTCTATTGTATGTTATGAATAAAATGCTTGTATGTATGTTACTCGAACTAAAACCGCACAACATGGATCAATCACACAAGGCCATTGGGCCGTATGGTTTGCACGGACCAAGGGCAGCCCGTGAAGGGCCGGCCCACTCTCTTTGCACGAATAACATTAGGGAAGGGGGGTAGACTCCTCAATTGTTTTGGCAAAACACTTCACACACAAAAACCCTAGTCACTACTTCTCTCCCTCTCTCGTGTGCTTTGGAACCCGACGGCAACAACCCTTAGGATCGAAGATTACTCCTTGTTCGGATCACCCTTGTTCACTCGAGACCTCACTTGTTTCGATCCTCTAACCCGGTTAGTATATGTTTACCGATTTCATGCTTGGTGATGTTGATGATTTAATCGGTTAATTTTTATTAGATGATGTTGAGATTGTTTTGATTGTATATGATTATATTAGGGTTATGCATGCTAGTAACATGGTTCATAGGTTGTACGATTTTATGAATGCATGATAACCGGATTGAAGGCTACTGCTATGGTCATTGTTTTTATTCGAATGCATGTTGTTAACCGGTTGTGATATTATGATAAGGGGTTACGACTTAGGTTGCATGATAGTTCATAATTCGATTAATCACATGAATCCGATTATATGTTCTGCATGTTGGCAAATAGATGTTCTTGAGATGATATGAATGTAGATGAACATGTTTGATTTCCTGAATAAGTTGTTGATTGATCTGAATTGTGAAACTGCTAAATCTGTTTGCTGAAATTACGGAATGATTGTTGCTAATGATTATGGAAATCTGTTACAAATTGGTAGACTCAACACGGTTGCGAGTCGAGACCGTGTGATCTCGACCTGAGCATGATAACCCGAGACCAGCGTTGCGAGTCCCGTTGCGACTCGAGACCTCACACCGACACACAGCAGCACGAGCCGAGACCAGCGTTGCGAGTCCCGTTGCGACTCGAGACCGGACCATGACAACTCGAGATCATTCTTGTTGCGACTCGAGACTGTGCAGCACGAGCCGAGACCACGGTTGCGAGTCCTGTTGCGACTCGAGACCGGACCATGACAACTCGAGATCATTCTTGTTGCGACTCGAGACTGTGAGCACGGGCACCTTATTACTGGACTTTTTAACCTTATTGGGCCGATAGGTGGTTGAATTGTTATGTTATCTAGGCCGGGAACTATTGAATCTCATCGGATGGACCGCACAAGGATGTTGGGCTTGTGCGAGTCCAAATCTTGCATACGTTATTAACTGTTAAAGTGTGTTTGACTGAATACGTGGTTGCCATGACTTATACGTGCATTATTTGAAGTCAAAACCTGACTTGTATGATAACCCTGTTAGGACGTGGTTGACCTCTTTAGTTCAAGAAACCTCTTTGTGTATCTGCCGAGCAAACCAAGGTGAGTTCACACAGCCAAGGCATGGGATTCCCGGGTTGGGAATTGGGTTGGAATGTTTGATATGGAATGATTACTCGTACTTACGCAATCACTAGACTATAGACCATCGTCCTCAGGTTAGTCAGGACACGTAAAACCTACGTAACCTAGTATCTACCATTGTCTCCCGGGTCGGGAGGACACTTACGTAAAACCTACATAAACTAATACCTACTACTGTCTTCCGGGTCGGAAGGACACTTACGTAAATCCTACGTAAACCCCACGCGTACCACTGTCCTCGGGGAAGGGCACTCACGTAAATCCTGCGTGACCTTGTACGTATTCCTGTTCTCGGTTTAAGAAGAACACATGGTTGCAAATAGTCTAGTAAGTACCATATTGGGAAGCCCCATTAGTAGAGATAAACGTGGGAATCCCCCACTAGTAATATATATACAAGGCATGGGAAACCCCCACCATTAGTACATACATGCATGGGAAGCCCCCACTAGATGAACTTACGCATTACTGTTATGAACTTACTTTCTGTGAACTCGCTCAACTAGTTGTTGATTATCTGCTGCATGCCTTGCAGGACCTTAGGTACATTATGGAGCTTGCACAGGGAGGAGCAGGTCGTTGTGGGATACGGATCGTGAACGATATTTGAACTTATAACTTATTTTGGGTTTTCATTATTATGCTTCCGCTACTTAAACAAAGTTTGGTTTTGAACATCAATCATGTCGTGATGATTCACTTTATCTACTTTTATTATTAAATACTATGGTTGATATGATTGATGGCTTGATCCTGGTCATGTCACGCCTCCAAGCGGTGGTACTCCGCGTGTGGGATTTTGGGGGTGTGACACAGTAGTAGGGTTGCTGCCAGTAACAATATCCTGAACTAGGTCAGGAAGACCATCAATATATTTCTCAATCGCCTTATCCACAGGTGTAACCATAGCAGGACATAGCAGGCTCAATTCCTCATAGCGGTCAGTATAGGCGCGATGCTCACCGCTGTCTTGCTTCAGGTCATCAAATTCCCTTTCTAAAGCCCTTAATTCATGACGAGGACAAAACTCCCTCATCATAAGAGCCCTAAGCTTAGCCCAAGTTTGTGCTAATGCGACCTCAGCACCACGGTCCCTCATAATTCCGTTCCACCATGTGAGAGCCCTCTTCTGAAACACACTGGATGCAAACTCGACTTTCCGATTGTCTGGACATTGAACATGACGAAATGTACTTTCGATGCTTTCGAACCACTGTAGGAGCCCAGTTGCTCCTTCAGAACCGCTAAACTTGAGGGGGTTAGCTGAATTGAAACTTTTGAAATTGCAGGGAGCATTCTGGTTGTTATTGGCTTGGTTCACTTGAGCTATAATGTTTGGGAGTGCGGCAGCCATGTGCTGTGCTAGAATATCTGCCATTTCGGCATTTGTGAGCGGATTTTCGCGTCGAGGAGGCATTCTAAAAGGGGAAACAGGAAGGAAAACAAGTGAAAGGATTAGACAAAAAGAATGAGATGAGACAAAATTGATGAAAGCAAAGATGGTGGTCATTTGTTTGTTACTACAAAGCAACAAACGACACACGGTAATTAATCAAAGTAAATGGGTCAAAAATAATGTATCGCGAAGACATGCTCGCCTATAAGTGGACACTCACCCCAAGAGTTCCCAGGTAAGAGTGACTGGTCCGATACTGCGGATTTGTACGAACACTCTAGCCTTAGACAGAAAACTCAGGGTACAGGCACCCACCCTTCCAGTTTGCACGTGTTCACATTATTTAGACCAAACTTTGATGGGATTTTGAAAACTTAAAGGGTTCAAAACCTTATAATAAATCATCCTAGAACGGATGATTAGTTTTCAAGATGGAAACGAAATTTGTATTCTTATTGTGGTTGTCACCTAAGAATAAGTGACGGTATTGTTTTAAAACTAAACACAAGATAACTTGTGTTAGGGTCCTAGGAAGGTTATAGTCTAGGTCAAAGCATTACTAATAACCTAATTCGCTATAACCATTGGCTCTGATACCAACTTTTCTGTCACACCCCGACCACGTAAAACAACAAGACGTGGCGGAAACGTCGGGGAGTGTTGTAACAGAATCATTGTTTCACAACCATGGAATAAATAATTTTGTTTTATTGAATAAATGAACTCATTGTTTAAATACAATCAAATAAGTACAACTATTGTCTTTCAAGTTTTAAAGTCGCTAAGGCACGAGTCCATCCTAAGCGTAGCATATATCATCAGTCATTACAAAGCAGCACCTGAAACATGTGTAAAAATAGGTACGTCAGCTTAAAAATGCATGTGAGATACATACGTTTTATTGTAATTGGGATTCATGACTTATAAGTTTAAAGAAAAGGTTTTAATAAAAGTAGTCATGATCCTTGAAAAGGTTTTCTTTTACAAATCATACCTAAATTTATAAGAAATCAGATGATACAAAATAATACATAGGTAACTAAATAATTAAGTAAAATGAGTTTGTATAAAATGTATTGTTTGAAAAACAATATTTTGATAAAAAGATTTATAGTATATATAAAAATATACTTCGGTTTTAAGAAAGTTGAATAAGTAATATATTAAAATATATTTTAGTTCCAAAACCATTAACCCAAGTGTACTAAATAACACCACGGTATGTAATGCGATGAAAACACTTATATATAAGAAGTACCATCGGCGTATCTACCATGTTTTCATCACATTACACCCGTCCCATTATCTAAACACTAACCAAATACTAGTCATTAAGTAAATAGTATATTAACCATACTTTAGTTGGTAACATAAATAAGTTTTCAGTAGTATATCAAAAGTATACTTTGGATTTATAAATGACATATTAAACTATGTTTTGGTTTGAAAATAACATATTAAAACTACGCTTTGGATTATGAAGATAACATATCAAACTATGTTTTAATGACTAACAAAATATATGTTGGTTTTTGTACAATATCCCATATGAGAGCATATCAAACTATACTTTTGGGAGTATAACTTAATATACAAAAATAATGTGATTTAAGAATTCATTCAGACCTAGTGTATCAAAATACACCTTTGAGACTATAGAAATACCACAAAGGCAATCCCTATTTGGATGGAGCAACAAATTGGTTTCAGACAAGCCATGATAACAGGAATGGGGTGTCAAATCCTATAGCGCTATATCATACTACCAACCGGTCTGGTGAACAAAATAAGTACTATTCCAACAATTAATTTCGTAATCTTTGAAAAATCAATGTTTAAACCATAGATAGTCATTTAGTTTGTCAAAAGATAAGTATTAACATGAATAATCAATTATACTTTGAAATCATGAAAATAACAGATAGGTACACATGCTTCACCCCAAAACAGTTGAAAATAGTAAAAGAGGGGACTATGTACTCACTTGAGAGTGCTTAGGAGTCTTGAACAACTACCAAGAAAGCTAGAGGGAGCACGAAATCAAGCGGCACCTAGTATTGATAACTACATAAATATACCGGACCTAAATCGGGAGATTGGATAGTATGAGGTCTCTTGAACCAAATGAGTGTGGGAACTCATATGATATCGTTTAACAAGGCCTACATACTAAAAGGAAACCTATCCTAAGTGCTTACGACCCATTATGATCCATTAAGGTAGCTTACGCTACTTTAACGTGTCGCGTGCGAAATGCGCGTTCGAGACGTCTAACTAGCCCTATGATAGGTATTATATGCCAAAACATGTTTTAAATACGTTACATAATCAGTTACGTGATGAAAGTTTAGGTTACATATGCTTAATTACCAATTATGTATGAAAAGGGCATTTTGGTAATTTACCTAAGGCATATAAACTACCTATCATACAACTACTTAAACGAAGTGACCATAAGGTATAACCTCGGAAGGTTATTCCCTATACAACTATGGTCACTAAACATGTTTGGTCGGATCCTAATGATCGATCAAACGGGTCTAGTTCGAAAGTCTAAGCGGGTGTTTAGTCCGCTTGACTTACGACTCTACACAAGCACTAATCTAAAAAAGTGACGAGCTAAACATGTCAAAACATGTTTAACAAAGTTAGAAAATAGGTTTGGTATCAAAACAAACGGTTTTGATACCTATAAGTAGCTTGGTTACAAAATACGCGAGAATACGCATTTTGACCGAAGCTACGACTCGTCACTGAGCCTAGATAACGTGGTAATCAGTAGGTATAGTCACTAGGGACTATGACCATCGTGATTACGCTCACGTTATGAAGTTCAAACGAACGTCGCGCTGACCATAAACTGGTCAATGCAGAAAGTCAAACGCAGTTTGACTTTAACGCTAAAACAAAAGAAAAGCACGAAAGAATACTTACAGAAGGTCCCCGCAAGATTTGACCCGATTCGCTCTCAGGTAGGAAGCATATACTTCCACTTAGAAAGATTTGAATCAGATCAAATGTGAGGGATGAATGAAATGGGGTTGGGTTTATATAGGCATGGCACAACCGTTAGGATCGTTCATCGGAAAACGTGCTTCGATCTAGGACGTCCACATGGGCCCATTGTTTTGAAAAACCATTTGAGCCCATAGATTCAATCCCCTGATTTGAAAATACCATTTGCAATGGGTTTTGAAGTGTATAACAGCTGTTAACAGCTATAAAAACGAGTTTCTGCATCTGGAGAGGCCTCGCGTGACACCAAGGGGGCTAGGTGTCACGCTAAGGTCCTTCTGATCAGCAACAGTTTCCAAAGTTTCCATTTCAGTCCCCGTTGTGTATTAAGGCCATTTCCGACATGTTTAAGGCTCGTTAAGTCAACTTTAAGGCCCTAAAATGATGCCTAAACATTGTGGACATGAAACATGCTCAAAAATATACCGGATGTCGGTTCGTTTGGTCGTACGATCGCGATGTTCGCTTAATTACGACGGAATGCGCATAAGCGCGAAAGACGATCCAAATTGCGCGACGAATGGATTTTTCTCATGCCAAACACTAAAATAAAATATTTTAATGCTTACATAAATTTTTGGATGTCCGGATGTAGTCAGAACGTAAGATATGAGCGAAAATGCAAACTTGTGCACTTTTTGACGCTTTTAGTCCCTGAATGACCAAAAGTTTATTTTTGCGCATCAAACACCTCAAAGCCTATTTCTAAGCTATGTAAAGGAAATTTAGGGCATATTAAACTTATGATCAAGTTCCGGAAGGTTCATTACTATACATATCGGTATAGTTTCGCAGTTTAACACAAATAGTCCATGTGATCGAACAAACTTGATTTCAACACACTAAACCTTCCAAAACTTATTTCTAAGTTATGTGGAGGTTATTTAAGGTATGTTAAGCCTATTTCACTATTCCAGGAGTGTTTGTTGCATTAAACTGGTTATATTTACGCATCAGTGCGCGTATAACCTTCCAGAAAGCGATTTAGAGCTTGAAATCGGACAAGAATCGATATGTGCAAACGATACACATATTTTTACAAATCCCAAGTATGAAATTCAATATTTCATTGGTTTGGCATTTGTTTGATGGTTGAAGTGACACAGGTGTCACACTTGGATCGTCGACGAATAACATCCACTGCCCTCGAACAAGACGTGAAACATCAAAATATGAACATGATAGAAAGATGTAGAAGATGAATCTCTTTATTATTGAATCAATCATCACAAATTTACAAACCGAAATAGTATGTATCTTCTACAAGCTGGTTTAGATCACTACATCTATACCTAGCTTTCTCTCACTGTCACATGGTTTCCCTCTCTAGAATGTGCACACACTAATGAAGGATTGCAAGAGTTTGTGAGAGTTGCCCTAATCTAACCTATCAGCACATATATATAGACTAGGGACTAAACCCAGACAAAATATATTGTTCGGGCTACACAAAATCGAACTCCTAAGTCTTGACAATCTAGTCTGAACTTACACATATATTCAAACATTACAAGTAAACAAAACCTAAGCACAAGTTCAACAAACTCGGACATAAAATCTAACCAGGAAGTTCGAATTTACCATTATATTCGGACTTCTTATATCAACAAACTCAGACATACAAAATACTTTGTTGACTTGGACCTTTGACTTAGTTGAGCGTTGACCAGAACTGATAAAGCACACTTACCTGGCAGAAGCTACACTTACAGACTCCCCTTTAACTGTTGCTATCAGTTCTGTCTGAAAATGATATCTTTAGTCACCGGATACTGCACTTATAGACTTCCCCTTAACTAATGATATCATGCCTACTTTTAACTTTGGCTGAGAGTTGATCTTTCTGCAGAGCACAGCGATCTTCGACCCTTCTAATGAAAGACTTGTTGGCGATCACTTAAATGGCTGCTTTGAGAAACCCGAAGAATCCAACACCAAGCACTTTCGATCATTCCCCTCAAACTACTCCCGGATCAAGTTAAAGCGAACCAACCTACAACCAAATGTAAGAACATCGCTCGATCCTTGATCTTCAGACTTAACCGACAGAAGAACGAAACGTCAGTTTCCAATGCCCGACATCGAACACTTCAAATTCCGCAAAGATATGAAGTTTGGCTCGATAAGTTATTAAGAAACCAAATCCGAAAATGTACATCCACCATCTTGATCAAAGTCTTCAACCGAGTGTCTGAAATCATTTCATCTCGAATCTTCAAGAATCTTGTATCTTCACGAATCCACCAATTACCCGATGACTTTCGTTTCCGATCCCCCCCTCAAAGTAAGAACCTCCTAATTATTTCGAGAATCCAACTAGTCACCAACTTAGAAGAGGGACCAAGAAGACTAATCTTCTCTACTTTAACCGGCATATGATAAAAGCTCAATCTTCAATTAGTTGCCAAAGGAACAATCAGCTTCATCACATCAACACTTGATCAAACCTCGAACAAACTCAATCACACACTTGCTCTAAAATTGTATCATGTTTTTAAACTTTTCTGCACCAGCAAGATCAAACCTCATTTATTTCACGATTGTAAACACGAACTAGGTTCATTATCGCACCACGAGCTTTTAGAAGTTTACAAAGAAAATAGGATATTTTTAAATTTTTACTCCCCCTCTTTCCTTATAAACTTTCAAAGTCCAAGCCACTTTGACTTTTTTTCTCTCTAGAATGCCAGATAAAAGTCCAAAATTGCCCCAAAAACTATAATACAGACCAAATCCAAACACCGAGAATCTAGTAACTGAATTTAACTTAAATATTCTGAATTCCGGTGGGCCCGGATGGGTCGTGACGATTGGATAGCAGTATCACAATTTAATATGAATGCAGCGGAAGTTTTAAGAGTAAAAATATTCATAACATTAGAAGTGTCGAATATACAAATACAAAGTTGTTCTAGTTTAAGCCCACAGGCGGGATCGAGATAAAACGCGGGATCGAGATAAAACGAAGCTTAGACATCATTGGCCTTAAGCTAGGAGTTACAAATTCCATAGCCTTTATTATAGCCGACCCGGATTCCCAGCATAATATCAAGGTTCGGTACCTTCAGTTCAGTCTTTTGAAAATACGTCAGCTTTCGCTGGTAAATACAATTAACTGGCCCATTTTGGAAAATAATTTTTTTTTCAAAAATGATTTTATACATAGAGAAAACCCGTAGGTAATCATTTAGCATTTCTTGGGATTTTGTCTTTTCACCAGATTTACATATTTATCATACAATGGGAACCAGATATCAAAGCCGGTCATTTTTAGTGCTATAATGATTACCATACACACCAAAGTTGAATAAAGTGTCTTACAGTCAGTATGCCTACCCTGGCACGTTATTTTGTATGGCCAAAATAGTTCATGAGTCGGGACGCCCGGACACGGTACCAATAACCCTCAATTGTTTCAGTTATCAAATATAACGGATTAAACCGGGTCTTACATTTATGAGCAATCATAGGCAGCTCATTTATGGAATACCCGCTCCAAGTGGCCTATTCGCCATACCCCAAGTTTTAAAAGAAAATGAGTTAAGAGTATTTACCTTTTTGCTAGCTTCCAACCGATAACAGTCTTAATATAACAAAAGCCATAAAGACAAGTAATTAAGCTCAAGTACGAATATCTCGGGGTTCTATAGTCCGGAGTGAACAGATTCAGTTATCTGTTAGAATGAATACGGGTCATAGGTTAGTTCCTTAGACACGACCATTACTTAAGAATAAGATCGGTTCGCTAGATTAAGCGTAACCCGGTTAGAATGTGGTTTTTACCTATCCGAGTATAAGGACTCATTGGATAAAGGTTAATTAAACCAACATTCTGATTTGGAAGAGTTTTTAAAAGGTTTTGACCTGTTACGCCTAGTTTATGTGAACTAGATTCGCATAACTAGCTATGCATGTAAAGACGGGTTCGGAAGGTCGGATGGGTATATGACAAGTCCATTTATGAAAAAATATATTTTCAGTATACATATATTCAGTTCCAAAGTCATATTCTAGTTCAGTTTGGTTTGAAACCATTTAATTAGCTCATTTGACCACATAAGGGTATTGTGGTCATTTTTAACAATGTATTCAAGACTTGTCATTTAACCCATCAAACGAAGTGACCACATGGTATAACTTTGGAGAGTTATACTCAACAATATTATGGTCCTAAAACAAGTTTAAAACAGATCTGAACATTGACTAAACGGGTCAGAATCAAAAGTCAAAGTAAATGTCAGAGTGCTTGACTTTTGACATAAAATGAGACTCTAAACTAAATTGGACAAGTTGGGCATGCTAACATCAGTTTATATAAGTTGTAAAACTGATATAAATGTCAAAAAAGTGAGTTATAAGTAATAAAAACCATTTTCATCATTTATGAAATTTATTTAAATGTTCTACTTATGCATAGCATGCTCGATTTAATAATTCAACTAGTAAACGTGATTATCCAAGGGTATGATCACAGAGGGATCATACCAACGTTATTACAATCACGTAGGAAAGTTCGGATTGAACTTTACCTTGACCAAATTGGTCAGAGGCGAAAGTCAAACAGAAAGTCAACTGTTTGACTTTAAACCGTAAAATAACTAAATAAATGAAATAGAACAAGTGGAAACACTTACTTGGAAGTGTTTGAGCAGAAAACTGCTGAGAGGGGAGTCCTCTTGTCCAGAGGAAAGCTCTAAGAGTGATTAGAGTGGAAGAGAATGAATGAGCAAGTTGAAGGAATGAATGAGCTTGCTATTTATAGCTAAAGAAGGTGAAGAGGATGATGCCAAGTGTTTCCATAGGTCCTCAGGTATTGCCAAGTGCCCATGGACGTGGAAGAAGGGCAAAGATGGTGGCAAGAGTGGTTGCAAGGTGGCAGAACAGGCTGCAAACATCCAACTGTTTTCTTATCTGCAGGTCCCTTACGAACCGTAAGCATAATGCCCTTACGGTCCGTAAGGACCTTGTTTTGCTTGCCAACCACTCACGTATGTGGACCGTATGTATTTAAACCTTACGGTCCGTAAGACCTATTGGTGAATAATATTTCAAATGTCTTATGGTCCGTAAGGACTTCAGGAATAAGAATTTTACGCTTTTGACCCCTTGGGTTTAACAAGTTATTGATATGTGCAATATTAGTCCCCGTCCTTCCACACAGTGGGGATTAGCTGGACATCTAGGACGCGTCTCAGTTAACGCACAATAAAAGTCCCTCTCCTTCCCATAGTCGGGATTAGTCAGAGATTCGTGATGCGTTTCAGTGAACGTACAGTGTAGTTCCTTCCTCGTTCCACATAGTCGGGATTAGCTGGAGGTTTCTCCCTCCACGTAGTCGGGATTTGTTGGAGAATTGGACACGTGTCGTCACATAATTAGACGAAATTTTTAGGGTGTTACAAATTTCGACAAGGTAGTCTAAAAAAATTCGAAACCAACCTTAACCCTAAATTCGGAAATATTATCACCAACAAATCCGGATACTGGTACCCAACCAAATTGGAATGTATGGTAAGGCTAAATACGAAATAAAGTAACTCACACACAAATTCGGACAAGGTTAATCAAACAAATTCGGAATGATTGGAGTATGGGAAATCCGGAAGAGATATAAACTCTCAAACTCGGACAAGACTCAAATTTACAAATCCGGACACCACTTCCGAATTTATTTCCCAAGTGTGACTTCTCACTGGGTCATTAATAAACTTGGAAGCTACAAATTCAGAATACAACAAGTTCGGACAACAAATTCAGAACTTTTAACAAAATACATAAATTCGGATAGCTCAGTTTCAGATCAAACCTCAGATCTGCTGCAACTTGGAAAAAAAGAAAACCATCACAGTCGACAAATAACTTCAATTTCTTCAAGTGTTCTACAGAATCTTCACATCTTCATGATGTTTGGCAGAAACAAACTTCAAATCAAGAGCAATGGTGATTCAGAATGCGGTTAAACCGTTCCGAATCGATAACCATGCTCTGATACCACCTAAAAGTCCCCGGGACCCCCTGGATCGTTGACGAACAACATCCGCTGCCCTCGAACAAGACGTGAAACATCAACATATGAAAAAGATAGAAAGATGTAGAAGATGAATCTCTTTATTGTTGAATCAATCATCACAAATTTACAAAACGAAAGAGTATACATCATCTACAAGTTGGTTTAGATCACTACGATCTAAACTTTGCTTTCTTTCACTAATACATGGCTTCCCTCTCTAGAATGTGCACACACTGATGAAGAATTGTAGGAGTTTATGCGAGTTGCCCTAATCTAACCTATCAACACATATATATGGACTAGGAACTAAACCCGGACAAAACATATTGTCCGGGGTACACAAACTCGGACTCCTAAGTCCTGACAACTTAGTCTGAACTTAGACATATATTCGGACATTACAAGTAAACAAGCCCTAGACACAAGTTCAACAAACTCGGACATAAAAGCTAACCAGGAAGTCTTAATTTACCATTATATTCGAACTCTTTATATCAACAAACTTGGACATACAAAAGACTTTGTTGACTTGGACCTTTGACTTAGTTGAACGTTGACCAGAACTGATAAAGCACAGTTACCCTGTAGGAGCTGCACTTCCAAAGTGTAGACGCTCTAAGTTGCCAAAATCATTTGCGGTCGAAGTCGCTAACTAAAAATCTCTAATCGTCGATTCTGTCCTTCCTAATTGTACTCTCAACCTCAACGAGCATAAATTCTCAATCAACCTCATACCCATGCAAATGGGTAGCTTTAATATCATAGTAGGCATCGATTGGCTTCAAAGAGTCCGTGCCGAAATTGTTTGTTCTGAGAAATTCATTCGTCTTCCTCTTCCGTCCGGTGACTTGTTGCACGTCTACGGTGAGAAACCATTAAAAAGTCTTAAACTTATGTCGTGTACTCAAGCGAACAAGTACTTATGCAAAGAGTACTTTGCCTTTCTAGCCCACATTGTGGAAAAGAAGGACAAAGGAAAAAGTGTGAGTGATGTTCCTGCCGTTCGTGACTTTCCCGATGTTTTCCCTGAAGACCTACCTGGTTCTCCTCCTCCTCGTTCTGTTGACCTTCACATCAACCTCATACCCGATGCTACACCCGTTGCACAATCTCCGTACTGTCTCGCACCTTCAGAGATGCAAGAGCTATCGAGCCAATTTTTAAGGATTACTTGATAAATGCTTCATACGCCATAGCACTTCTCCTTGGGGCGCTCCGGTTCTCTTCGTCAAAAAGAAGGATGGATCCTTCGTATGTATATCGATTACTGTGAACTCAACAAACTCACCGTCAAGAACCGTTACCCGCCCCCTCTCATCGCCGAACTTTTCGATCAACTCCAAGGCACAACATGCTTTTCCAAAATTGACCTTCGTTCTTGCTACCATCAACTTCATGTCCTTGAAGAGGACATCCCTAAAACCGCATTTCGTACTAGATACGGTCACCACAAGTTTGTAACCATGCCTTTCGGCTTAACCAACTCACCTGCGGTCTTCATGGATTTTATGAACCATGTGTGTATTTTATATTTGGATCGCTTTGTGATTGTATTCACAGATGATATTCTCATCTATTCTAAAACCCAAGCCGAACACGAGCGTCACTTGCGTCTAATCCTCGAACTTCTACGTGCCGAACAACTATACGCCAAATTCTCCAACTTTGAATTTTGGCTAAAGGAAGTACAATTTCTCCGATACTCTATTCATCCCGGTGCCGACACGATGTACCAGGACCTTCGTATGTCTTTGGTGGCCCGATTTGAAGAAAGACATCGCCACATTCGTTTCGAAATGTCTCGCTTGTTCTAAGGTGAAAATCGAACATCAAGATCCCTCTTGCTTACTCAAAGAACCAGAAATTCCGGTCTAGAAATAGGAGAGTATAGCTATGGATTTCATCACCAAACTTCCTCGAACTTCATCAGGAAGTGATAGTATTTAGGTAATCATTGATCGTTTGACCAAATCCGCTAACTTCCTCCCCATTTGTGAAGATTACCAAGTTGAGAAATTAGCTCATATCTACACAGATACACGGATGAAGTCATTTGTCGTCATGGTATCCCCATTGACATTATTTCTAATCATGATGGTTGTTTCACCTCGCGTCTTTGGCAAACCTTTCAGACTGCTCTTGGTACTCAACTCAACCTTAGTATGGCTTTTCACCTCAATTGGATGGTCAAACTGAGCGTACTATCCAAACTCTCGGGGATATGCTTTGTTCTTGGGTAATCGATTTTGGTGGCGACTGGTATATACACTTACTGTTGGTAGAATTCTCGTATAATAACAGTTATTACGCTAGCATTCAAATGGCTCCATTCGAGGCATTGTATAGACGTAAGTGCCCTTCGCCTATTTGTTGGCACGAGATTAGAGACGAACAAATCACCGGTCCCGAGCTTATACGAGAGACGACGGACAAGATCTTGCAAATTCGTGACAACCTACTTAAGGTTAGAAGTCGACATAAGAGTTACGCCAACAAGAGACGCAAACCTTTGGAATTCAACTCCTCAAGGTATCCCATTGGAAAGGAGTTATTCAATTTGGTAAGAAAGGTAAGCTCGCTCCTCACTTCGTAGGTCCTTACAAGATTCTCGAAAGGATTGGTAAGGTAGCATACCGACTGGATTTACTTCAAGAGCTCAATAACGTTCATCTGATGTTTCATGTGTCCAACCTCAAGAAGTGCCTAGCCAAAGAAGGAATTCAAGGTCTACTTGATGATTTACAAACCAACGATTCCTTACACTTTGTCGAAAAACTGGTCGAAATCATGGATCGAGGAACCAAGCAGCTTAGGCGCAGTCGAATTTCCATAGTCAAGGTTCGATGGGAAGGACTTCAAGGTCCACTTATAATCGTATTGTATTCATATTTTTTTATCCAAATCTTGTAATCTGAGGCTTTGACCATAATGAATTATATTTTCATACATACACATACTACATGCACGCAATATACGTTACAAGCTTGAATGCATAATTATATGCGCAACCGATAATCGAAACTTTTGTATTTATAATTTATACGTGCATTATAGCTAATAAATATGTGATTATATATTTTTTCCTTACATACTTGAAACGGGCTAAATTACGGGAATCTGGCATGAAGTAACCCAACATATAACCTTTTGGCCGAAGACTCACGAAGGCAGCCCAAAAGGCCACCTCCGTGGCCTTCAAGACCACACGAAGGCTAGGCCTTTGCCCCATTTTCTTTCTCACGAAACACAAGACACGAAGGCACCCATGTGCCTCTTGTCACTCAATACACACAAACACGAAGGCATATATGCCTTCTTGTCACACGAATTACATACACCCATGAAGGCGCATGTGCATTCGTGTAAAAATGGACACCTTCGCGTAGATATGTCTTCACACAAGAACAATTTCACAAATTATTACAGAAGGTTTTTAAAACTTCTGTTTCTCTTTATCTCAACTACCAACTACAACCAACCATATTAATGACCACAACCATCTTAGCTTATAAATTGGAGCCTCCTTACACTCTTAAATCCTTTCCACTCACCCAAATCACTCTCAAGTGCTCTCATTTCTCTCAAGTTCTTCCAGGAGTCAGTGAACTTCTAAGTGTTCACAGTGAGTTTCCACTCACTATTTCACTCCTTTTCTTTCTATTTTCTTCTCTAAACTTCTTGGATAACCTCTAGGAAGGTTTCCACAACTTTGCCTTGGCAAACTAAAGTGGAACCACACAACATTTGAGGTCCACAAAAGTTATAGAATTCTGTTTTGAATCATGTTCTTGTAACTTGTTTATGTTGGTTAAAACTTGGTGTAATCTTGTACCTACCATGCTCCCAACTATGTTCATAGTTGTAGGTTTGTGTTGTGTATGGTTTCCTCCAAGAAACAAGCTTAAAACATTCTTTAAATTCTGCTCATATATGTTCTAAGTGATTGAAAACCATCCAAGCTTCAACCTTTCCATGTTGAAAGACTTGTGCATGAGTTATGTGTGAACGAACCATGGAAGCTTTGACTTTCCAAAACTTGTTCCACAATCTCACTTGTTCTCACTTTTCATACCATAAGTCACAAAGCAACTTCCACTAAAGGGACAAAGCTGCGACACGTCCCCAAACACTTTCCATGCTCGGGTGCACGCACCTAGCTTTCTCTCTTGGTTGTATTAGGACTTAGAGTATACCAAGTAGCTTCCAAGAATCAAAGCAAGATAACCCCGTGATGTATTTCAAAATACATCCTTTATTCGTGTGTAGTTTGTACAATTTCTCGTTATTTCTAGTTTAGTTTTAGTTAGAATGTGCATACTATTGATAAATTTGTGTTTTCCAGGTCTTGGTACTTTAAATTGCTGAAAATAGAGAAAAAACGAGCTACAATGCTGAAGCACCAAGTCCCGGAACAAGCTTAAAGGAGTTAGAATAATTTTTGAGAGTTTTGAGAAGTTAGAGCTGGGATTTTTGCGCAACATTCTGTGGAAATACTGCAGTCGCGTCGCGCCACGGCAACATGTCAAACCAGTCGCGCCCCGCCACCAATAAACAATGAATTTTTGGATTTCTTCATCGTCGCGCTGCGCGACCACCAATGCCCTCACCCGTCGTGCGGCGGACGGGGTTATATTACGGTCAAAATTCGCTGAACATTAGGGTTTGTTATAAAAACTCAAGAAACTTAATCATTTAACCCTAATTATGAATTGGAGATATCTTGGGCGATGTTGAGAGCTTGTTTTGAGCGTTTTCGGAGATTGTGATGCTTACGAACCAGTGGTACGAGTTCCACACGAAAGATCGAAGACTATACGGGTTTTCTAGTTCTTTGTTTTTGATTCTTTTCACGAAACTTGCTATCATGAATTCTATTTTGAACATCTTTGATTTGTTTTCATTTATGAACATGCTTGGCTAAACTTTTAAGCCACCTAGACTTGATGAATGGATTGATATGAAGTTTTTACCTTTTACGTTATTTGCATGAATGTTATGGATTGATTGTGTTTAGTAAAGAGTTTGTTTTATTGATTTGATGCACATGCGTACTTTAACTTGGTTTATTATTGTCATTTGCTTCGTATGATTCTTAGTGACGGTCTTTATCACAATATAGAGTCATGCTAGGGTTTTAGATTTTGGTGAGTGTCTATATCACATAAGAAATCTTAATTCTTTAGGGAGAATCGACCGATAACCCCTAGAAGTAATTGTTAGTAATTTGCTAGGTTTTAGTGTTCTGCTAGTCCTAATACCTGGAATGTGAGGGGCTATTGATAGGTCTTACCCGACGAATTTCTTTAGATAGTCCTTGGAAAAGGTCGTGAATTTAGTTGCCCCGTCGGTTTATTAGTCTATCAAGTCAAGTTTAATAATCCAAACTACCCAAGATCTATGATTGGAAAAGAGTAGGTCAACATTAGGGTACTTACACAATAATTAGACAACTGGAAAGACGTCTAATAACCGTTAGGATTAACGGCCTAGGTAATGCCATAAGTTTCACCTCGAGAAGGGTTGAGGGGCTTAGTTGGTGTTTAATAGGTTTAGCACTATAAGATACTGGTTCCATAAATCGTGCATTTAACTTAACTGGTAATTCTTTAAAATCAATCCAGGATTCTAGTCTAGGTGGTCCTCGTTATCATATAAGAATCGTCTTCGTCTTCTTTCGTATCTAGTCTAGTTCTTAGTTTAATTAATTAATTTAAATAGATTTCCTAGATTTTCCGTAACCCCCCCCCCCCCCAAAACAATTAAACAAGTTTGTGTCGTGTCTGTCAGTGTCTGTTAGAGTCTAGTTTGCGTGATTTATAGAGTCTCGTGGTTCGATATCCGGACTACCTAGGGTTATACTACAGTGATCGGTACACTTGCCGATTGTGTGGTTTTAGGTCGAGTCTAGAATTAAAGCTTTTTAGTGTCTAGAATAGAGAGTCTTATTTAGTTAATTTTTATAGTCTGTTTAGCAAACATCACCCCGCCTCGCCTCCAACATTTGACATGTTGGGTATGACATGACCCATTTGTTATTACTTGGCTACTTGATAAACTTAGTTAGTTTATTCTTATTAATGACCAACTAAGTCATTAACTTAGTTGATGACTTTGTGATTTGGTGAATCATACAATGAGGTTAATCCTACCTCCATGCTTGACTTACATTAAAATACATGATAATAAATAATGGACTAGATTATAACTTATATTATATAATATATATTTATTAACCGAATTATTGATGCTAATCGGATTATGGTTAGATGTCAAGGATTTAGGTTATATTATCTTTGTTTCTAGACTCCTTGTTTGTGATTATAATGGGCAAGTTAGGACCCATGAAAACACAAAAAATTAGTGTCCAAACGAGTATTTAGACAAGATATACTTTCGTGTACATATAATTTTTGTACTTAAATCCGAATACCACTCTCCATAAACTTCCCATACTCATACATCATCGTTTCCCCAATTTAGGGTAACTTCGGTGCTCCACTCTCAACGACTCATGAACTCCCGGTTACTTCGGAAAGCTTAGCAAACCATGAGTGTACATGACCCCCCCCCTTTTTTTACACTTTTGGGTGCAATACATATGACTTTCAAACTCACACAATCACATACAAACATGCTTGACATAAACAAACAATCCGTTATTCATGCTTAACATGTTATGCTAGAAACTTTATTTGCACTATACTTTGTCATTGACTTCATACAAGCCTCCCTTAACATGTATAGTGCTATAGGAGTAACACACCGCCCGTATTCTTGAGGTCATGTTAAGTTATAAAAAAACGGTCTTGTTGTTGCGACGAAAATATTACGCTAGTAGGAAACTTTGGGTTGACAAGTAGGAGACGCATGCTAGTGTTGTATTGATATGTCTTAGTTTACGATTATGCCATGTGGTTTCGTTTAACCGTTTATATACTTATGCTAGTAATTCAAACTTGTATGCTCACCAATACTTTATGTGTTGACATGTACTTTAATATGTATTGCAGGATCTTGATGATGTTATGTTGAAAGGAATCTAGTAGGTCGACTAGAAACGCACTTTAACTTTTAGTACTTGTTTTGTATTTTGTTTCCATGCCACAAGTTGTTGTAATTTGTTTTCAATCATTGTACTTTTGCCTTTGTTATGAATTAAAATTCTGATTATTAAATATTATCACAATTGCCTTTGTTATGAATTGGGGTTTTCAATCTCGTTTTCGTCTCACCCCGCCTCCCGATAAAGGAATCTACCAGAAGAATGTCTCTAAAGGTGCATTTGGGGTTTCCAAAGTTTTATGGTGGGTAATGTCTCCTAAGGTAAACTGGATTCGGAATAAGAACCACATGCATGATAAAAGTATACACACATTGAATACAAATTCACCAACCAAAATATGCCCTTCTACTACTTCTTTTGTTGCTCTCACGCCAGAGGTTGGTCATGGTGAAACTCTTGGGTACCCTTTGACGTGACTAGCGGTGTTGGTTTTGTAGGAGCTTTGTGAGGATTTGGAAACTCGAGAAGCTCAAGATCAAGTACTCGACGCTGTGCTAATTTTCAATTCTACACTAAGTTTTGAAACTTGTTTTTTACCTTTATACATACGTGTATATCATCTCTATCATGCAATTTAGTGTCACACCCCGACCACGTAGAACAACCAGACGTGGCGGAAACGTCGGGGAGTGTTGTAACAGTATCATTGTTTCATAACCATGGAATAATTAAATTCTGTTTTATTGAATAAATGAACTCATTGTTTTAATACAATCAAATAAGTACAGCTATGATCTTCTAAGTTTTAAAGTTGCTAAGGCACGAGTCCATCCTAAATGTAGCATGTATCAACAATCATCTCAAGACAGCACCTGAAACATGTGTAAAAATAGGTACGTCAGCATAAAAATGCCTGTGAGATACATAGGTTTTGTGAATATAGGATTCATGACTCATGTTTGAGAAAATGTTTAGTCATGAACCTTGTAATTTGCTTTGTCTTGTAAATCATTGAAAAACGATAAGATTAGATGATATGTATAAGTAAGAGAATAATGTATGGTTAAATGAATAACCAAGTAAAATGAGTTTGTATAAGATAAGTTATTGTAAAACAAAGTATTATGATAAGTATGAAATGTTATATGACTTAAATTGAAATGATTCAAGTAACGCTACGATATGTAATACCATACAAACACTTATATATAGGAAGTACCAGCGGCGTATCCACCATGCTTGTATCATATTACACACGCCTCGTTACTTAAGTCACTTACGCAAACCAAACCACCAATATAGAATGTTCATGTTTAAACCAATAGTCCAATGTTATCGTATAACTCAAGTTAAATGTAAACCATGTAATGCATAAACAAAAGTTATGTGTGGCAAGTAAAATGAGGCTTCTTAAACCACAAGTAAAAATGTACAAAACAAAGTGTTTGAATAAATCAAAAGTTATGCTTTGTAAAATAATGTAAGGTTAAACGAATAACCTTATAGTAGCATACTAAAAGTATACTTTGGATTTGTAAATAACATATTAAAAATATGTTTTGGTTTGTTGATAAAATATATATGTTGGTTCTGTACAATACCACACATGAGAGTAAATCAAACTATACTTTTGGGAGTATATCAAAATATACTTTAAAGGTGTGATTTAACAGTTCATTCAGACCTAGTGCATCAAACTACACCTTTGAGACTATAAGGATACCACAAAGGAAATCCCTATTTGGATGGAGAAACAAATTGGTTTCAGACATTCCATGACAACAGGAATGGGGTGTCTAGTCCTATAACGCTATATCATACTACCAATCGGTCTGGTGAATGTATAAAATAAGTACAATCCAACAATAAATTTTATAATCTTTGGAAAATGAGTGTTTAAATCATAAATAATCATTCAGATTGTGAAAAGATAAGTATTAACATGTATAATCAATTATACTTTGAAATCATGAAAATAACAGATAGGTACACATGCTTCACCCCAAAATAGTTGAAAACAGTAAAAGAGGGGACTATGTACTCACATAGACACCTTGAAAGCATTTAAAAGATGGGGTTCTATGTACTCACCAGATATTGCATTGAAGTTCTTGTACAACAACCAAATAACGCTAGAGATCACGGATATCAACTGCACCTAATATAGGTAACTATGTTAATATACCGGACCTAAATCGGAGGATCGGATAGTATGCGGGTTCGTAAACCAAACGAGTATGGAGACTCGTGTAATATGGTTTAACAAAGCGTACATACTAAAATGAAACCTAACCTAAGTGCTTACGACCCATTACGACCCGTTTAGGTAGCTTATGCTACCTTAACGCGTCATTCGCGTAGAATGCGTTTGGAACGCCTAACATCGTGACCATAAGGTATAACCTTGGAAGGTTATTCCCTATAGAACTATGGTCAGCTAAAGTGTTTGGTCGGATCCTAATGATCGACCAAATGGGTCGGGTTCGAAAGCATAAGCGATTGTTTAGATCGCTTACCTTACGACCCTATATAAGCACTAAACTAAAAGTGACGAGCTAAGCATGTTAGAACACGCTTAACTAAGTTTAGAAAACAAGTTTGGCATCAAAACAAACGGTTTTGATACCTATGAGTATTTTGGTTACAAAATACACAAGAATGCGCATTTTGGCCGAAACTACGACTCGTCACTGAGCCTAGATAACGTGGTGATCAGTAGGTGTAGTCACTAGGGACTATAACCATCGTGATCACGCTCACGTTATGAAGTTCCAACGAACTTCGTGTTGACCATAGGCTGGTCAACGCAGAAAGTCAAAGAAAACTTTGACTTTCGGACTAGAAAGCGATTAAAAGAACGAAAGAACACTTACGAAGGGTCCCCGAAAGCTAAACTTGATCCATGAAGCAATAGCATCAACTTAGAGCTCTTTTGTGACAACTCGAAATTTAGAACCTTTCGTTGTAACTTACTTGTACGTTATGTGACTAGTTAAAATGATAACGTGAATCTTTTTATGTGATAAGTGCTTTGTTACGCGTGTATTGTATATATATATATGTGTGTACGTGTTATATGTGAACCGAGAACCCGACACGAAACAACGGACCCGACTCGAGACCAAGAGGTCTCGAGTGAATAGTGACCGAATAGGCCTTTGGGCCGAGAACCTTGTGGCCGGTTGGGCCATTGGGCCGTGAACCCCCACTCGAAACCCACTAAGGGTGCACACTCTTGGAACTTGACTATATATACCATACCTTAGTTAGTTTTTACCATTTGTTGAACATTACACCCACACACTCTCCTACTTTTCTCTCTAAGCCTTAAGCACACAAACCCACCTCCAAGACTCTCGGATCTAATCGGTTAGCACAAGAACTCTCGGGCTTGGAACTTCGGATCGACACACACACACACTTCATTAACCGGTTAGTGCTTTTAATGTTTATGGATTTATGTTAATCATGTTAAATGATAAAATGCATGAGATGATGTTTATTGTTAGTATTTCTTGATGATTATTGTTAGTTTATGTTATGTTTGTGTTTAAATGGATGCATGAATGAGATGAAGTTTTATGTATGTTAACAAGTTATAGTGTTGGAATGTGTTGCTAAAGAACTCATGACATCTTGTGTTAAATAGAGTTAAACTACTAGATCTTGATGATACATGAAATCGGATTTGCATTTCTCATGAAATCGGACATATATAAAAACCGAGTTGTGTGTTATGTTTAGTGTTTTGATGCTTGTTCATAGTTTTGTTTGAATAAAGGTTGAATACTTGATGAATATGTGTTTGAACATAGGAAGAACACTTTGAATGAATGTTGAGGATTGAAAACCCTTGTGATTTTGATCCATCTTTGACTAATGGCCTGATTAGGAAAAATGTTAGTGGATTTCTATTGGTTGTTTCCTGATTTGGGCCTGATTATATTGTACCATTAATCTGACTATCTGCATCAGCACCTGAACGTGGAAAATGACAGCTTACCGACTCGCAATCACCTGGTTGCGACTCGCAACCACAGCGTGATGACTCGAGACCACGCGGTTGCGACTCGCAACCATAACAGGACAAGCCGAGACCGCAGGTTACGAGTCCGGTTGCGACTCGAGACCTTAGCATGATGAACCGAGACTACGGTTGCGACACCGGTTGCGACTCGCAACCATCCATGATCAACACACAGCATGACTCGAGACCATGCTTGCGAGTCCGGTTGCGACTCGAGACCACACTTTTTGGGCCTTAGTTAATGGGCCAGACTGATGGGCTTCTGTGTTAACTGCTTTTACGTGTTTGGGCCTAAGTAGTTGGGCTGAACTTGTGAACCGTATGTGCTACGGTTGACTGTTAACTGTTACTGCTAAACGTGCTTGCCAAACGTGTTGAACATTTGTGCACTACTTGGTTCGAATCTGATTATACGTGATATCCGTGTTAGGACGTTATTGACTACTTGCGACTTGATTGACTTTCTGTGTTTGACTGCCGAGCAAACCAAGGTGAGTTCACACCCTTTACAAAGCATGGGATTCCCTGGGTTGGGAATGGGATTCAGGAACATGGGTTCCTCGTCTACCATTGGGTAGGACGTCAGTGGTTCAGGAATGTGATTCCTCGTCCGGATGGACGGATAAACGTACTAGACTAAAACTCTATCACGAAGTCCCTCCTTTTTGTATCGACTAATCGCCGGGCCAATGGCGAGCGGGTCATTAGTTAGATAGCGCTATTTAGGTCTGACAAGCCTCACACCGTGCCGCAGAGGACGGGCGTGAACTAATGGATCTGGGGCACGTCAATGATGATAGACATTGATGTTTTCAGGGCACATAAACATGACTACAGTCAGCAATCGATACGGTAACGAGTCTAGTATACACATGGGGTAGCCCCCACGGCCGAAATGCCTGATAACTATATGGGGTAGCCCCCACGGCCGAAATGCCTGATAACTATATGGGGTAGCCCCCATGGCCGGAGTGCCGGAGTAACTGGGAACGAACTGGTCACGTTTTTAAAACTATGGGGTAACCCCCACGGCTGGATGCCAGATAAAGTAAACTGTTTTCGAAACAACTAAAACGAACGCCCACCCGTGAACTCACTCAACTAGTTGTTGACTCGTTACTACATGCTTTGCAGGACCATAGGTACTTAGCTGGAGCTTGCATGGAGGAGGATCGTTGTGGGACATGGATTGCTACAAGGCCATGATAAACTTGAAACTTTTGGAACTTATGTTATAACTTTAAACTTATGCTTCCGCTTGCAACTTAAACTTATATGTTTTGAAACACCAATCGGGATGGTTAAACTTTTATAATTACTTATATGCTTGTTCAGTATGATTGGTGGCTGGGTCCTGGTCAGTCACGCCTCCAAGCGGTGGTACTCCGCAGGTGGGATTTTGGGGGTGTGACAGATTGGTATCAGAGCCATTGGTTATAGTGAACTTGGTTTTAATAAAGGAGAAACGTTTTTGTTAAAACCAGACTATAACCGGTTTAGTGCTCAACGGTCCACAACGACACTTCGCTCCTCATGCAAGGCTCGACGTTCTAGGTAATATAATGTATGTATATGGCCTACTTGTTAGTTGCGTAGTACATTGCTCATGGTATGCTTGACTAGTATAACTACTGTTGTTTGAACACATGCGTACTTACTCTGTCCTACTATCGTGCTTTCGCGAACCTCTCTCACACGTATTGCTTTTATTATGAAGAACCATGTCTGGACGCGTTAACATGACACAAGCCCAGTTGACGGCTTTGATCAACGAGCGAATTGACGCAGCGCTCGCAGCTGCACGCGCAGGAGGTATATCCTGCAGTCCGAAATTGTTCTAGGATCGTTTGGATCCTACTCTCGTGAACCAACCTTTGTGTTAAACTCTGTCTTTTCTTTCACCTACCTTAGGTCAGTATGCTCAGGCACCGGTGTGCACTTTTAAGACCTTTATGGACTGTCGACCCACAACTTTTAGCGGCACTGAAGGAGCAGTAGGTCTCCTACACTGGTTTGAGAAACTGGAGTCTGTGTTCGAAATGTGCGAATGCCCTGAAGCGCGCAGGGTGAAGTATGCTACTGGTACTCTCGAGGGTTTGGCTCTCACGTGGTGGAATGCTCAAGTGCAGATGTTAGGGTTGGTTGCTGCCAACGCCACCCCATGGGAAAACTTCAAGGAAATGATCAGGGAGGAATACTGCAGTCGTGACGACATTCACAAACTGGAAGATGAGTTCTACAATCTTAAGATGTCGGGGTCGGAGATTGAGGCATACACTAAGAGATCGCATGAGCTTGCTTTGTTGTGTCCTACTATGGTGGACCCTCCATATAAGCGAATTGAACTCTATCTCAAGGGCTTGGTGCCGGAAATCCAAAGTCATGTGACTTCAGCGAGGCTGACTACTATCCAGCAGGTTGTACAGTTGGCTCACCGTCTCACCGACCAAGCGGTGGAGCAGAACAAGTTACCGAAGCGAATAGGTGCTGCAACTACTTCTGGTGCTTCTAGTGGGGATAAACGGAAATGGGATGGAACTTCAAGCAGGGGTTCAACTTCAGTGCAAACTCAGTCTCAGCAGAGAAAGACGGACGATCACAAGAGCCCCAGTCAGCAGTCGTCTGGTGGTCAAAGTCACGGTGGATACAAGGGGAATCACCCCAAGTGCAATCGTTGTAGCCTACACCACAGTGGGCCATGCACCAGGGGCAACTGTCATCGATGCAACAAGCCTGGTCATGTTGCAAAGGATTGCAGAAGCGCATACCCCGTCAACCAGAATCGTCAGCAACCTCAGCAGAATCAGCGACAGCAGCAGGGTAACAACAAAGGGTGCTTTCAGTGTGGAGCTGAAGGTCATTTCAAGAAAGATTGTCCCCAACTGAACCAGAACAACAACAACAACCAGGGGAATGGTAACAATGGAAACAACAACAATGGTGCTAGGGGGCGTGTGTTCGTGATTGGTCAAGGTGAAGCAAGGAATGATCCCAACGTGGTGACGGGTAAGTTCCTTCTCGACGACTTTTATGTTACAGTCTTATTTGATTCGGGTGCCGATACTAGTTATGTGTCACTAGAAGTTAGTAAGATGCTTAAGCGTATTCCTACACCCCTGAGCGACAAGCACACTGTAGAGCTAGCTAATGGTAAGAGTTTGGAAGCCTCTCACGTAGTCAAGGGTTGCCAGCTTATTCTCGCTAACCAGACCTTCTCTATCGATCTTATTCCTATTGTCTTGGGTAGTTTCGACGTTGTCATTGGGATGGATTGGTTATCCCAACACCGAGCAGAGATTCTTTGCAACGAAAAGATCGTTCGTGTTCCTGGTTTAGGTAGTGAACCTCTCATGATTCGTGGCGACAAGAGAAGTGCTGTTGAGAACATCATCTCTCTTCTTAAGGCCCAGAAATGCTTACGAAAGGGCCACACTGCGATTTTGGCTCTAGTTACTGATACCACAGAGAAGGAGAAGAAGTTAGAAGATTTTCCCGTTGTACGCGACTATCCTGAGGTATTCCCTGAGGAATTACCTGGTCTTCCGCCCCATCGCCAAGTCGAGTTTCAGATTGATCTAGCTCCTGGAGCCGCGCCTGTAGCCCGTGCACCTTATCGTTTAGCGCCATCAGAGTTGGAAGAACTCTCCACGCAACTACAAGAACTCTTGGATAAGGGTTTTATTCGTCCTAGCTCATCGCCTTGGGGAGCTCCAGTGTTATTTGTGAAGAAGAAGGACGGTACCTTCAGAATGTGTATCGACTATCGCGAACTCAACAAGGTGACTGTGAAGAATCGTTATCCTCTACCGCGCATTGACGACTTGTTCGACCAGTTGCAGGGGTCGAGCTACTACTCAAAGATCGATCTGAGATCGGGATATCACCAGCTGAGAGTTCGAGAAGAGGATGTTTCCAAGACGGCCTTTAGAACTCGATATGGGCACTATGAGTTTCTGGTCATGCCGTTTGGGTTGACGAACGCACCGGCAGTTTTTATGGATTTGATGAATCGAGTGTGCAAACCGTACCTGGATAAGTTTGTTATAGTCTTTATCGACGACATCCTGATCTATTCTAAGAGCAAAGAAGAGCACGAACAACATCTACGACTTATTTTGGAACTCCTTCGGAAGGAACAGCTTTACGCAAAATTCTCGAAATGCGACTTCTGGCTTCGTGAAGTCCATTTCCTAGGGCATGTGGTGAACAAGGATGGGATTCACGTTGATCCATCCAAAGTGGAATCTATTAAGAACTGGCCTGCGCCTCGTACACCAAAGGAGATTCGCCAATTCTTGGGATTGGCAGGTTACTACAGGAGATTCATTAAGGATTTTTCTAAGATCGCGCAGCCTCTCACCTTACTAACGCAGAAAGGCGTTGTTTATCATTGGGGAAATGCACAAGAGTTAGCTTTTCAACATCTAAAGGATAGACTTTGTAGTGCACCTATCCTTTCACTGCCAGAGGGCACAGATGATTTTGTGGTTTACTGTGATGCATCAATTCAAGGTCTTGGTTGTGTATTGATGCAACGAGATAAAGTCATAGCTTACGCCTCACGACAACTTAAAGTTCACGAGAAGAACTACACGACACATGATTTAGAGCTGGGAGCTGTTGTTTTCGCACTTAAACTATGGCGGCATTACCTGTACGGAACCAAGTGCGCCATCTACACCGACCACAGAAGTTTAGAACACATATTCAAGCAGAAGGAACTGAATATGCGGCAACGACGATGGGTCGAACTGCTGAATGATTACGAGTGCTCTATCAGGTATCACCCGGGCAAGGCCAATGTTGTGGCAGACGCCCTCAGTCGAAAGGACACTACGCCTAAGCGTGTAAGAGCTTTACAACTCACGATCCATTCTAGTCTACCTTCGCAGATACGAGCTGCTCAGATAGAAGCACTGAAACCAGAAAACATTAGAGCCGAAGCCCTACGCGGGTCAAGGCAACGCTTAGAACAGAAGGAAGACGGTGCTTATTATGTAACAGGACGCATTTGGGTCCCACTCTATGGCGATTTACGAGAACTTGTGATGGATGAAGCGCACAAATCTCGCTACTCGGTACACCCTGGTTCGGACAAGATGTACCACGATATTAAAACCACGTATTGGTGGCCTAGCATGAAGGCCCACATAGCAACGTATGTCAGCAAGTGTTTGACTTGTGCGCGAGTCAAGACGGAATATCAGAAACCCTCAGGCCTACTTCAGCAACCAGAGATACCACAATGGAAATGGGAGCAAATTTCCATGGATTTCGTTACTGGCCTACCTAGATCACAGCGCGGAAACGATACTATCTGGGTGATCGTGGATCGACTCACGAAATCCGCACACTTTTTGGCAATCAAGGAAACGGATAAGTTCTCCACTCTAGCGGAGATATACCTCAAGGAAGTTGTTTCGAGGCACGGGGTGCCCACTTCTATCATCTCTGATCGAGATGCACGTTTTACTTCGGAACTGTGGCAGGCAATGCACAAGTCTTTTGGCTCACGTTTAGATATGAGCACAGCATATCACCCACAGACGGACGGGCAGTCCGAGCGTACTATTCAAACCTTAGAAGACATGCTTCGCGCTTGTGTAATCGACTTTGGCAACAGCTGGGAAAGACATCTGCCACTCGTGGAATTCTCGTATAATAACAGCTACCACACCAGCATTAAAGCTGCTCCGTTTGAGGCATTGTACGGACGTAAATGCCGGTCACCCCTCTGTTGGGCAGAGGTGGGGGATAGTCAGATCACTGGTCCAGAACATGTAGTAGACACTACTGAGCGGATTGCTCAAATACGACAACGCATGGCGGCCGCTCGTGACCGTCAGAAGGCATACGCCGATAAGGGCAGGAAACCACTTGAGCTCCAGGTTGGGGAGCGGGTATTACTCAAAGTTTCACCCTGGAAGGGTGTGGTTCGTTTTGGTAAACGCAGCAAACTCAACCCACGATACGTTGGACCTTTCGAAATCCTTGAGAAAATAGGCAAGGTGGCTTACAGACTGAAATTACCAGCAGAACTCGGTGCAGTTCACAACGTTTTCCATGTGTCGAATCTGAAGAAGTGTCTGTCAGATGAGACGCACGTAGTTCCTCTGAAGGAACTCACGATCGACGAACAGTTGAAATTCGTCGAAGAACCTGTCGAGATCACGGACCGGGATGTTAAGGTCCTCAAGAGCACTAGAATACCTCTCGTTCGAGTTCGTTGGAACTCACGTCGCGGTCCAGAGTTCACCTGGGAGCGCGAAGATCGGATGAAACAAAAGTATCCCCAACTGTTTGAGAACAGTACAAACGCTACTGAGGCTGAAGCTACGGAATTTCGGGACGAAATTCCAGATCAACGGGGGGTGGATGTGACACCCCAGGAAAACCGGGAAAACCTTGCAACTTGACTAGCTTCCTCAGTGAGTGCCATCAAATTTCGGGACGAAATTTCTTTCAACTTGGGGATGATGTGACAACTCGAAATTTAGAACCTTTCGTTGTAACTTACTTGTACGTTATGTGACTAGTTAAAATGATAACGTGAATCTTTTTATGTGATAAGTGCTTTGTTACGCGTGTATTGTATATATATATATGTGTGTACGTGTTATATGTGAACCGAGAACCCGACACGAAACAACGGACCCGACTCGAGACCAAGAGGTCTCGAGTGAATAGTGACCGAATAGGCCTTTGGGCCGAGAACCTTGTGGCCGGTTGGGCCATTGGGCCGTGAACCCCCACTCGAAACCCACTAAGGGTGCACACTCTTGGAACTTGACTATATATACCATACCTTAGTTAGTTTTTACCATTTGTTGAACATTACACCCACACACTCTCCTACTTTTCTCTCTAAGCCTTAAGCACACAAACCCACCTCCAAGACTCTCGGATCTAATCGGTTAGCACAAGAACTCTCGGGCTTGGAACTTCGGATCGACACACACACACACTTCATTAACCGGTTAGTGCTTTTAATGTTTATGGATTTATGTTAATCATGTTAAATGATAAAATGCATGAGATGATGTTTATTGTTAGTATTTCTTGATGATTATTGTTAGTTTATGTTATGTTTGTGTTTAAATGGATGCATGAATGAGATGAAGTTTTATGTATGTTAACAAGTTATAGTGTTGGAATGTGTTGCTAAAGAACTCATGACATCTTGTGTTAAATAGAGTTAAACTACTAGATCTTGATGATACATGAAATCGGATTTGCATTTCTCATGAAATCGGACATATATAAAAACCGAGTTGTGTGTTATGTTTAGTGTTTTGATGCTTGTTCATAGTTTTGTTTGAATAAAGGTTGAATACTTGATGAATATGTGTTTGAACATAGGAAGAACACTTTGAATGAATGTTGAGGATTGAAAACCCTTGTGATTTTGATCCATCTTTGACTAATGGCCTGATTAGGAAAAATGTTAGTGGATTTCTATTGGTTGTTTCCTGATTTGGGCCTGATTATATTGTACCATTAATCTGACTATCTGCATCAGCACCTGAACGTGGAAAATGACAGCTTACCGACTCGCAATCACCTGGTTGCGACTCGCAACCACAGCGTGATGACTCGAGACCACGCGGTTGCGACTCGCAACCATAACAGGACAAGCCGAGACCGCAGGTTACGAGTCCGGTTGCGACTCGAGACCTTAGCATGATGAACCGAGACTACGGTTGCGACACCGGTTGCGACTCGCAACCATCCATGATCAACACACAGCATGACTCGAGACCATGCTTGCGAGTCCGGTTGCGACTCGAGACCACACTTTTTGGGCCTTAGTTAATGGGCCAGACTGATGGGCTTCTGTGTTAACTGCTTTTACGTGTTTGGGCCTAAGTAGTTGGGCTGAACTTGTGAACCGTATGTGCTACGGTTGACTGTTAACTGTTACTGCTAAACGTGCTTGCCAAACGTGTTGAACATTTGTGCACTACTTGGTTCGAATCTGATTATACGTGATATCCGTGTTAGGACGTTATTGACTACTTGCGACTTGATTGACTTTCTGTGTTTGACTGCCGAGCAAACCAAGGTGAGTTCACACCCTTTACAAAGCATGGGATTCCCTGGGTTGGGAATGGGATTCAGGAACATGGGTTCCTCGTCTACCATTGGGTAGGACGTCAGTGGTTCAGGAATGTGATTCCTCGTCCGGATGGACGGATAAACGTACTAGACTAAAACTCTATCACGAAGTCCCTCCTTTTTGTATCGACTAATCGCCGGGCCAATGGCGAGCGGGTCATTAGTTAGATAGCGCTATTTAGGTCTGACAAGCCTCACACCGTGCCGCAGAGGACGGGCGTGAACTAATGGATCTGGGGCACGTCAATGATGATAGACATTGATGTTTTCAGGGCACATAAACATGACTACAGTCAGCAATCGATACGGTAACGAGTCTAGTATACACATGGGGTAGCCCCCACGGCCGAAATGCCTGATAACTATATGGGGTAGCCCCCACGGCCGAAATGCCTGATAACTATATGGGGTAGCCCCCACGGCCGGAGTGCCGGAGTAACTGGGAACGAACTGGTCACGTTTTTAAAACTATGGGGTAACCCCCACGGCTGGATGCCAGATAAAGTAAACTGTTTTCGAAACAACTAAAACGAACGCCCACCCGTGAACTCACTCAACTAGTTGTTGACTCGTTACTACATGCTTTGCAGGACCATAGGTACTTAGCTGGAGCTTGCATGGAGGAGGATCGTTGTGGGACATGGATTGCTACAAGGCCATGATAAACTTGAAACTTTTGGAACTTATGTTATAACTTTAAACTTATGCTTCCGCTTGCAACTTAAACTTATATGTTTTGAAACACCAATCGGGATGGTTAAACTTTTATAATTACTTATATGCTTGTTCAGTATGATTGGTGGCTGGGTCCTGGTCAGTCACGCCTCCAAGCGGTGGTACTCCGCAGGTGGGATTTTGGGGGTGTGACATCTTTGATCAGTTTTGTGGGTTTTAACACAAATGGGGGGGTATTTATAGGAAAAGCAAAACTGTTAGGATCGTTTCTTGAATTTCGTGCCATGATCTCAATCGTACACTTGTCAAGATGTTGTGGTAGCTTATTATGACCTTAACCCTAAAGATGGTGAAGGGGCATTGCCCTTTGGAGTGATTGAAAGGCCAAAATCAGCAAAAAAACGAATTTCTGCATCTGCAGGGCTCACGCGGCCCGCATTAGGATCCAGACAAAACTCAGGTGGGCCGCCTGGCCTTGTCTGATCTGCACAAACTTTCAGAAATGACAGTTTTGGTCCCTGTTGTGGTTTAAGGCCATTTCCGACACATTCAAGGCCCGTTAAGCCATCTTTAAGGCCCTAAAATGATGCCTAAACATTGAGGACATGAAACATGCTCAAAAATATGTCGGATGTCAGTTCGTTTTGGTCGTATGAACGCGATGTTCGCTTAAGTACGACGGAATGCGCATAAGCGCGAAAGACGATCCAAATGACGCGACGAATGGATTTTTCTCATGCCAAACACTAAGGCATAATATAAGGATGCTTACATAAATTTTTGGATGTTCGGATGTATTCAGAACGTAAGTTATGCGCGAAAGTGCAAACTTGTGCACTTTTTGACACTTTTAGCCCCTGAATGACCCAAAAGTTTATTTTAGCACACCGAACCCCTCAAAGCCTATTTCTAAGCTATGTGAAGGATATTTATGGTATGTTTAACTCATGGTCATGTTCCGGAATGTCTGTTACAGTTCAAATCGGCATACTTTCGCAGTTTGTCGAATTTAGTCCCTGTAAGCGATTTAACTTGATTTTGTCATACCAAAGCCTTCAAAACTTATTTCTAAGTTATGTAAAGGTTATTTAAGGTATGTTAAGCCTATTTCAATGTTCCGGAGTGTTTGTTGCATTAAACTGGTTATGTTTACGCATCGGTGCGCGTATAACCTTCCAGAAAGCGATATAAAGTTTGAAATCGAACAACAATTGATATGTGCAAATGATACACATATTTTTACAAATCCCAAGTATGAAATACAATATTTCATTGGTTTGGAATTTGTTTGATGGTTGAAGTGACACAGGTGTCACAGTCTCCCCTATTTTAGGAAATTTCATCCCGAAATTTAATTCTAGAGGAAACTTGTGAAGACAGCTGTGACTGTTTCGCCTTCTAAAAGATCCATTGAACCCTTAAGTAAAACTCTGGGCCATGTTAGGACTCTTAGCGAATTTGTTAACCCTCAAAGTGAATTCCTTGTAATAGTAAAACATGGAATTTTGAACTACGGACAGAAGAACGTTTCTTATGAAGACTTACCATAGGAAACTTGGCATGTGATTGAGATCAGAATTGGGGAGTGTGAGAATAAATGACATTGGTCGAGGTCCAAGACTTCTCCCGTATCATTATTCTTGCCACTATAGGTCTTAACACATGACAAAAGCTTCCTGTGGTTTCTGTGCACTGAATTCCATAATTATGTAGGCCTCCATAATTACGTAATTCCTTGCACAGTCCGCACAGTCCATTTCATAATGCGTAGGAAAAAATTACTAGAATAAACATGAAGCGACTCGACTAGACCACCAAAGGATTCTTTTTAATTAGATCAACGAACGATCTTTTTAACTGGATCAACACATGATCTTCTTAACTAGACCATCGTACGATCTCCTTAAATAGACCACTTAAGGGATCTTTTTAGTTACATCATCACATGATATTTCTAGTCAGATTTTCAAAATCAATCTGTTTAACCGGACCATTCAAGAGGTCTAATTATAGAATAATACTTTATAACCCGAGGGACTTAACTATAATGTTGAAGTCCATTAAGGATTAAAGATAGTATCTTTGGATATCCTATTATGAATCTCTCGTATGAGATATGGAAGATTCTATGAGGATTTGGATGGATCACATACAACCACAAAACATGTAAGAAAACACATAAGCACAAATTTAGTTAACTTGATTCTTTAATTTGTTATCCTTAGGTATGGATATTAAAGCACACTAGGAATCCAATCTATGGATTTCATTTGGCACGTTACTGATTTTTAAGGATCTATCTATAAAGATAGAGGGATTCTCAATAAGAGTTTGACTTTATTTCTTAAAAGAAACGAGTGTTTAAGGTTCTTGGGGTGATCACAAGTGATCATAAAATGACAGAACCACACGAGTAGTTTGTCTTTGGGTTGACATCATAAGGTTGCATCAGCATTCATACAAACGCATAAATTTTGCAGAAATAAAAACAACAAATCTTTACTTATGTAACAACCGAATTGTCTTGAAGTGTCAAAAGATAGCAACTAAGGAAATACAAAATACTAATTGTTCACTGCTGCATCATTGTTCATGTTTGCCTCATTGATGTTAAACACTCGTCCTCGCGCTGGGGGTATGTTAACAAGTCTTGGGCAATTGTTCCTGTAGTGGGTAAGGTCACCACAGTTATAACATGACCCCAGAGGGAACCGTGCTTGAATAGCAGCGGGGTTTGCAGCAGCTTGATTCGCATAACGACAAACATTGATCAAATGTCCCAACCGCCCACAGTGGGTACATTTGTGACACTGCTCTTGCTCTAGATGATGACGGTTGCACTTGTTGCACAAAGGTGCGGTACCAACATAGTTTTGTCTTTTGCGAGGTTGTGCTGGCTGGTTCGGTGCAACCTGTTTGTCTTGAGCAGTTACAGCGTAGTTTTGAGAGGCTTTGCGCTTCTTCTTCTTGGACACCTCAGCATTTTCTTCCTTTGGTTCCACATGAGTAGTCCTGTCAGATGGTCTTAAGTCGCCCTTCCGAAACAGCTTGCGCTTCCTGATATGGGATTCAGTCAGAGTGGCAGCCAATTCAATGGCTTTTCTGATAGTAGTAGGGTTGCTGCCAGTAACGATATCCTGAACTATGTCAGGAAGACCATCAATGTATTTCTCAATCGCCTTATCCAGAGGTGTAACCATAGCAGGGTATAACAAGCTCAATTCCTCATAGCGGTCAGCATAGGCTCGATGTTCCCCACTGTCTTGCTTTAACTCATCAAATTCCCTTTCTAGAGCCCTTAGCTCATGACGAGGACAGAATTCCTTCATCATAAGAGCCCGAAGCTCGGCCCAAGTCTGTGCTAATGCAACCTCAGCACCGCGGTCTCTCATAACCCCGTTCCACCACGTAAGAGCCCTCTTCTGAAACACACTCGAAGAAAACTCGACCTTGCGATTTTCAGGACACTGAACGTGACGGAAAGAATTCTCAATGCTCTCGAACCATTGAAGAAGCCCAGTTGCTCCCTCAGAACCACTAAACTTGAGCGGTTTAGCCGAGTTAAAATTCTTGAAATTGCATGGAGCATTGTATTTGTTGATGGCTTGAATCATTTGAGCATAAAGATTTGGGGAGGCAGCAACCATTTGCTGCGCGATGATTTCCGCCAGTTCGGCATTCGCTATCTGATTGTCGCGTCGAGGAGGCATTCTAAAAGAGGAAACATGAGAGGAAACGAGTGAGAGAATTAGACGAAAAGAATGAGATGAAACAAATCTGATGAAAGCAAGGATAGTGGTCATTTGTTTGTTACTACAAAGCAACAAACGACCCCGATGATTAATCAAAGTAAATAGGTCAAAAATAATGTATCTCGAAGACATGCTTGCCTATAAGTGGACACTCACCCCAAGAGTTCCCAGGTAAGAGTGACTGGTCCGATTATGTGGATTTGTACGAACACTCTAGCCTTAGACAGAAAACTCAGGGTACAGGCACCCACCCTTCCAGGTTGCACGTGTTCACATTATTTAGACCAACTTTGATGGGATTTGAAAACTAAAAGGGTTCAAAACCATATAATAAATCATCCTAGAACAGATGATTAGCTTTCAAAGCGGGATAGAAATTTATGTTCTTATTGTGGTTGTCATCTAAGAATAAGTGACGGTATTGTTTTAAAACTAAACACAAGAAAACTTGTGTTAGGGTCCTAGGAAGGTTATAGTCTAGGTCAAAGCATTACTAATAACCTAATTCCCTATAACCATTGGCTCTGATACCAACTTTTCTGTCACACCCCGACCACGTTGAACAACCAGACGTGGCGGAAACGTCGGGGAGTGTTGTAACAGAATCATTGTTTCATAACCATGGAATAATTAAATTCTGTTTTATTGAATAAATGAAATCATTGTTTTAATACAATCAAATAAGTACAGCTATGATCTTCTAAGTTTTAAAGTTGCTAAGGCACGAGTCCATCCTAAATGTAGCATGTATCAACAATCATCTCAAGACAGCACCTGAAACATGTGTAAAAATAGGTACGTCAGCAAAAAAATGCCTGTGAGATACATAGGTTTTCCAAATATAGGATTCATGACTTATGTTTGAGAAAATGTTTAGTCATGAACCTTGTAATTTGCTTTGTCTTGTAAATCATTGAAAAACGATAAGATTAGATGATATGTATAAGTAAGAGAATAATGTATGGTTAAATGAATAACCAAGTAAAATGAGTTTGTATAAGATAAGTTATTGTAAAACAAAGTCTTATGATAAGTATGAAAGGTTATATGACTTAAATTGAAATGATTCAAATAACGCTACGATATGTAATACCATACAAACACTTATATATAGGAAGTACCAGCGGCGTATCCACCATGCTTGTATCATATTACACACGCCTCGTTACTTAAGTCACTTATGCAAACCAAACCACCAATATAGAATGTTCATGTTTAAACCAATAGTCCAATGTTATCGTATAACTCAAGTTAAATGTAAACCATGTAATGCATAAACAAAAGTTATGTGTGGCAGTAAAATGAGACTTCTTAAACGACAAGTAAAAATGTACAAAACAAAGTGTTTGAATAAATCAAAAGTTATGCTTTGTAAAATAATGTAAGGTTAAACGAATAACCTTATAGTAGCATACTAAAAGTATACTTTGGATTTGTAAATAACATATTAAAAATATGTTTTGGTTTGTTGATAAAATATATATGTTGGTTCTGTACAATACCACACATGAGAGTAAATCAAACTATACTTTTGGGAGTATATCAAAATATACTTTAAAGGTGTGATTTAAGAGTTCATTCATGTCACACCCGGACCACGTAAAACGACAAATCGTGGCGGAAACGCCGGGGAGTGTTGTAACAGAATTATTGTTTCAAACCATGGATACGAAGAGTTTCATTTCATTAAATATTAAACATTGTTTTAAAGTTAAACAAGCAAATCAAACATAGACTAATATCATTATTAAATCACTAAGGCCTTGTCCGGCCCTAAGTGAGCATGCTTCCTATTCGCAATCAAGACTAAGCAACTTCACCTGAAACATATGTAAAAACAAAGTCAGCAAAGAAATGCTGGCGAGTACATAGGTTTTGTGAGAGTGTCAGATTCATGGCTCGTTTATACGTTGGAATAAATTGTGCAACCTCATTAATTGTCATTAGAAAACATTGTTTTATAAAATGTTTGTATCGTAAAAGGAATAACCGAATCAAAATAGTTTGGTTATAATTTATAAACCTCGAAGCCATGAATCTTTACCCAAAACATTTGTTTTTCGTAAACCAGATCGTAAATCATTCTCGTAATAAAACTCGTATAGTTTATATCGTTTCGAAAACCTTGTTTGTGTGACATCGCTTCCAATTGTTTACCCAAATCGTTTAATTCGTTAAACATCGCTTTAGTCGTTTAAATCATTCTCGTTTTAGATCGTGAAACTACTTTTGGTCGTCTCGCTAATAACATTCAAACCTGTGTGACTCGTCTATTGTTCAACTCGTTTTCGCATTAACAAACCTCCAAAGGGTAAGTTAACAATCATCAGATTCGGTCGTTACCTTCCTAACCCACACATAACCATGAGTCCGGTCTGATAACGGGATTTGTCGGATCCTATGGTACCATAACCTAATACTGGTCGGTTTGGCCGAAATTAATGAATGTCATTTGTTATGTAATTACAACCAACAAGCTCGTTCACATTATCGAAATCATTATTAGTTTGATATAAACCATCTTACTCGTTGTGAAACCATCGTTAAAACATCGAAATCGTTTTGATACATATGAATCACCCCAAAACAATTGAAAACAGTAAAATAGGGGAACTATGTACTCACCTTCGGGTGCGTTTTTAAACGTTAACACAATCCCTCAATTGTTTATCTGCCCTAAATTAAATAAGAATGATTTTTAATAATCAAGAACCACACTTTGGCATGCAATTACTACTTATGTCACTTCTGTTTTAATGTATATGAAACTGGACTGTTTTCGGACATTTAAATAAAATGGTTAACTTATTCTAAAAATTCCCAAATTTTTACAGAACATCTTACACGAACCAAATATTATTGTGTAAAAATATTGGGGTCTAGTTCATTACCATTATTTTATAAAAATTCATTTTCCCGGACTGAAGTCAGATTTGTTACTTTCTAACCGCAGTCTACGGAATAATTCACTAAAAATTAATCGCAAGTCCGATTGACGTAATTCCAGCTGGAGGGTCACTGTGACAACTGTGTTCTGTAAGCACCGTATAATGTAAAACAATGTTGGTTATCAATAAAACAATACGCTTTGGTGTTATTATATGTGTTCTTGTGTTTAATGATTTTACAATTTGATCCGATTTCGACTTCAAACTTTAAATCACTTTCTGGAAGGTTATACGCAAACTGGTGCTTAAACGCAATCAGTTTAACGCGACGTACATTCCGGAACTGTGACGAAAGCCAAACATACCCTAAATATCCCTTTCATAACTTAGAAATAAGTTTCGAAGGATTCGGTATGGCGAAAACATGTTTATTTAAACTAAAGAACTAATTACGACAAAACTGCGAAACGAACGTTGGTGACCGCCCGTATAATATTTAAATCCCACAAATATTCTGTTGTGATTAAAATCTTATTTTAATCAGGTTCGTGTTGAAAAATAAATTAAAACGCTTAAAAACGTTATTTTCCAAGTTTAAGCACGTACCGCGTGTTTTTGCGCGACACAGTGCTTTTACTGCGAAACGCGGACAACGCAGCCAGTCTTGGCAACTGAAATTTATTTCAGTAATATTTTGGCGAGTTTATTTTTATAGAATAATAAAAATAAATTGGAACGCCATAAATCGGGATTTAAACGCTAGATAAAATACCCGGTACCCGATTAAACACCTGTTTTTATCTAATATACCATCGAATCTACACTTTACCCCCCCCCCCCCATCTAATTTCCGTTCAAATATTATGGGGACCCCACCATATATTTTGTCAAGATTTTCCAAGATTTGAATTGATGTTTCTTGGATTTCTTTAGATTTTATTTAGATTATGTTTAGATTTTATGGGATTTTTCTTTTATAAGTACACCATCTTCACTACAACAACACTCAATCCACTCCATCTCCTTCTCTCCTCCCTCCCCAAAACCGTAAGCACCACCACCCTCACCATTTTCATTTCTACAACTTTGTTCTTCAAGATTTAACCCCATTCCAAGCCAACTTCAAGTTGGTGTGAAGATCCAAAGAAGTTTCCAAGGTATTTTCAAGTGATTTCAAGCTCCATATCATCAAAATCTCATCAACAACTTACTTGAATCTTGAAGGTATAAAATTTATGTTTAAATCATACTCTTGATTCTTGGTTGTTCTTGATGATTTGAAGTTTCTCTTGAATCTTGGAATTTTTCACAAACTTGAGATCTAAAAAGAAATGGGTCTTGATACAAAATAAAAATGGTGATGTATATATATGTGTGTGTATAACCGTATATATATATATGTGTGTATGAGTCTTGAAGTTTGATTCCTTGTTAAGTACTTGTTTATGTTGTTGCATGTTCTTGAATAATAGTTTAAATGCAAGTGATTGATGATCTATATATGATATGTTAAGTGTTCAAGTATATCAGCAAATAATCATGAATATAGCACATATTTGATGCATCTAAACTCATATAAAATGTTGATATGCTTTAGACACTTGTACATGAGAATACATGTTGATTTAAAGCTCAAGAAGTGATAAAAAATGGTTGTATGACAAAAATGTTTTTGAACAGGTTATAAACACTAAAAATAACATTATTTGGTATAATATAATGGCATAAAACTTTGACATAGGTTTGGTAGCATTGCATGTTGTACATATAGCTTAAAAAGTGATAAAATATGTGAAATTTGCATGATTTATATGCTCTATTTAAGACCTGCACTATTGAGAGTATAACCATTATTTTATTCAGCAAATAACATGGGTTGTGTCAAAATTTCAAGTCGTTTCGATTTCGGATGGTTCGGGTAACGTTTGATGCAAAACTATGCGGTAAAACGGTAAAAAATCGCCTTTTTGGAGGACTTTTACAAAACTGTTTTAGATCAGTAACCAAACTGATATTTTTGATATAAAAACAAGTATTTTAACTTATACTAAGTTTACTTGGTGTTCGGTTAGTTTTACGTGGCTTCCGACGTCCAAAAAATGTTACCGAAACGCTAAAATAAGTGTTTTTCCACATACACTAGAATGGGTTGTTCATGGGTAAATTTATGTGTTACAATGTGCTATGTGTTTTACAATATGTGTATGATGATGTGTTAGTGTTAACAAGATTATGAGTATTACGCTTGAGTATATGTATATATACAAATACACCAAAATAATCAAAAATAATAACTTTTCGAGAAAACTCAAAGTTATGTGAAAATTCCAAGTAATCGGAGAAACTTCGTCATTTTTATGAATTTTGTTTATTAAATCATTCTTATTTAATTTAGGACAAATAAATAATTTGAGGAATTGTGTTAGCATATAGAAACGCACCCAAAAGGTGAGTACATAGACCCCTCTTTTACTGTTTTCCAAACATTTTGGGGTGAAACACATGTGCCTACTTGTTACTTTCGTGCTTTCTTGTTTTCACATCATATGTTGCTATGTTCTTTAGTACACTTATAGTACATGATTTCATTACATTATTTTGCTATGTATGTTAACTTGGCATGCTAGCACATTGATTTACAATACATTACTTTGCTATATATGTTTACATGGCATATTAGCACGTTGTTTTACATGACTTTTCTGCTTTGTATGTTTACTTAGCATACTTAGTACATTGTTTTCACATAACTTGTTTACATTTGGTATAACATTTGGTTTGCATAAACGGTTCTTTACTACATTCATTAACATTAGCTACGCCGCTCGGTAGTAAGTAATGGTACCATAGGACTTGACAAATCCCGTTCCTGACACCCTAGGTTTGTTTGGGTGAAAGGAATGACTGAATCCGTGAACATTTTTACTTTGATAACCTTTACTCTAAGGTTATCCTGCTGTCTCAAGGCTTGAATGTAATGCGTTATCTTACCACATAAATGTTTGTATCAATAAAACAAGTTTTCTACTTGGCAAAACATAACTTTTTGATTCATTCAAAATACTTTGTTTTGTTCCTTTTTACTTATGGTTAAGTATTCTCATTTTGTTACTTACCATACATAACTTTTGTTTATACATAACTACATGACTACATTTTGGGTTTTAAACATTGACAATGGTTTAGACAAGAACATTTGATGATTGGTTTGAACATGAACTATATGCTTTGGTGGTTTGTTTAAGTGACTTAAGTAATGATATGTGTGTAATATGATACAAGCATGGTGGATACGCCGCTGGTACTTCCTATATATAAGTGCTTGTGTTGTATTACATTTCATAGCGTTATTTAAATCATTTAGTTTGGACTTATACATTTTTACACAAATAATACATTTTTCACAAGACTTCGTTTTACAAAAACAACTTGCTTTATACAACTTATTTTACTTGGTTATTCTTTAACCATACATAATTCTTTTATTTATACATATCATCAAATTTTATCGCTTTTCAAATGATTTACAAAACAAAACATTTTACAAGGTTCATGACTAACTTTTATTAAACACTTTTCTTAAACTTATAAGTCATGAATCCTATTTTCACAAAACCTATGTTACTCGCCGGCATTTTTATGCTGACATACCCATTTTCACATGTGTTTCAGGAGATGATGCATAGGATTGATCAAGATACACATAGGCCGACTTGGGCCTTAGTAACAATAAAAGATGCAAGACTAGTTAATTATGTTATACTTATTTGTTTGTTAAGACATTGTAACTTTTTTTAATCAATAAAACAATATTTCAATTTTCCATGTGTTATGAAACAATGATTTTGTTACAACACTCCCCGACGATTCCGCCACGTTTTGTTGTTTTACGTGGTCGGGGTGTGACAGTCACGGAGACAATAGTGACCATCTACAGTATAAGTTTCATGATCTAATCCTACACAGAATCCAGGTTATGACTGAAAATAGGACGCACATTTTCAGCAGAAAAATTCAGCTTAAGCTGCTGTTACGGAAAGGCACTTTAAAAATAGTAAACGGGGTCCAAAAATTACGATTCCGGTGTCATTAGAACCGTATTTTATAATAACACATTATAGACTTAATAAAATAAAGTTTTTGTTAAGTTACGATGCAGTTACAGCCAGTTAAAGGTGGCTGGAAAAGCAGATCAGCATGCTGTTTTCAGTCTCTTATCATCATAAAGTGCGTTCGATTGATTCCGTTAACTTGTTTAGCGATCACAACAATACTTACAGCAGATTATTACTTATTTATATCAGATTTATCAAGCAATATCATATTTCATTCATCATTTTAACACTACTTTAACCATACTCCATCTTTAGTTACTTACACTTCAAGACTTGTTTATGTTCATTAGGATTTCCATCTTTTGATCTATAAACATCATTAACCACATAAAAACATGAACAAGATGAAGATCTAAGGAACTTACTACTAGCACAAGGCTAGGGGAGTTCGAGTGTAGAAAAGTGGTGGATAAAAGAAAACGAGAGCGGTCCTTCGACTTCCGAACGCACCAAGCTTCGTTGTGTATCTCCTTGCACCCTTGTATGGTAATAGAATGGATGGAACAAGGTCGAATGATGGTGGTAGGGTGGTGGTTGATGGCTGCCGATTTCAAAGAAAGAGAGGAGAAGTGATGGAGTGTGAATGAGTGTGGTGATCTATGGTGTTCATATATATAGGCCAAGATCTCAAAAAAATCTAGGGTAATCTAAATAAAATCCAAGAAATCAAAAGAAATCCAAGGACTATCACATCAAATCTTGAGAGATCTAGGCAAAATATTTGGTGATCTCTTAGAAGATATGGAAGGATATATAGAGACTTGAAAAGATTGCATAACCTAAAAAAAAATCCAAGAAAGGTCACACAATCAAGCCATATCAAGAAAGATATCTAGGAGATATATGGTGGGGCCACACATAAATATATGACCAAAAATATATATGGGGGGGGGGGTTAAATGTAATTTTTGATGGTTTCCTAGATAAAAATAGGTGTTTAACTGGATACCGGGTATTTTATCTAGCGTTTAAATCCCGGTTTATGGCGTTCTAAATTATTTTTATTATTTTATAAAAATAAACTTGCCAAAATATTACTGAAATAACTTTCAGTTGCCGAGACTAGCTGCGTTGTCTGCGTTTCGCAGTAAAAGCACTGTGTCGCGCAGAAATACACGGTACGCGCTTAAACTTGAAAAATAACGTTTTAAGTGTTTTAATTTATTTTTCAACACGAACCTGATTAAAATAAGATTTTAATCATAATAGAATATTTGTGGGATTTAATTATTATCCGGGCGATCACCAATGCTCGTTTCGCAGTTTTGTCGTAATTAGTTCTTTCGTTCATATAAACATGTTTTCGCCATACCGAATCCTTCGATACTTATTTCCAAGTTGTATAAAGGATATTTAGGGTATGTTTGGCTTACGTCACAGTTCCGGAGTGTACGTCGCGTTAGACTGATTGCGTTTAAGCATCAATTTGCGTATAACCTTCCAGAAAGTGATTTAAAGCTTGAAATAGGTATCGAATCAAATTGTAAAATTAATAAACACAATTGCACATATAGTAACACCAAAAAAAACACATAATAACACCAAAGCAAATTGTTTTATTGATAACGGACAGTGTTTTACATAATACGATGATTACAGATCACAGTTGTCACAGTCTCCCCTACTTTAGGAAATTTCGTCCCGAAATTTTACTTAGAGGAATCTTGTGAAAACAAATGCGGATATTTCTCCTTCATCTGGTCCTTATGTTCCCAAGTAAACTCGTGGCCACGTTTGGATTCCCAGCGAACCTTGACCAAATGAATCCGTTTGCCTTTCAACTGTTTGTATGTACGGTCCACTATCTCCACAGGTTTCTCGACAAAGTGCATCGTTTCATCGATTTGAATCTCCTCGAGAGGGACGTGAAGATCAGCATCAGCTAAACACTTTCGCAAATTGCACACGTGAAAAGTCGGATGAACATTTCCAAGCTCTGGAGGTAGCTCTAGTCGATAGGCAACCTTTCCAATTCTTTCAACAATCTTAAATGGTCCAACATATCGTGGTGCAAGTTTTCCTTTCTTTCCAAATCTCACCACTCCCTTCCAAGGTGACACCTTGAGTAGGACACGGTCTCCGACTTGAAATTCTACGGGCTTGCGTTTCAAATCGGCATAACTCTTTTGACGGCTTCTAGCTGTCACAAGATTATCGCAAATTTTCTTGATTTTGTCTGTTGCTTCCAGAATGATCTCAGGTCCAGTAAGCTGAGCTTCACCGGTCTCATCCCAACAGACAAGTGAACGACATTTTCGACCGTAGAGAGCTTCGAATGGTGCCATCTTAATGCTAGCATGATAACTATTATTGTATGAGAACTTGATCAATGGTAAATGAGAATCCCAATTACCACCAAAGTCTATCACGCATGCTCTAAGCATATCCTCCAAAGTTTGAATCGTTCTCTCAGATTGACCATCTGTTTGGGGATGATAAGCAGTGCTTAGATTCAGTTGGGTTCCCAAAGCAGATTGCATGGTCTTCCAAAAATGAGATGAGAATCGAGCATCACGATCAGAAATGATATCCAAGGGAACACCATGTCGTGATACAATCTCGTCTACATAGATCTTGGCAAGCTTTTCAGCAGAGAAATCCTCACGGATTGGTAAGAAGTGAGCAGATTTTGTCAAACGATCAACTACGACCCAAATAGCATCGTGACCTTTAGACGTACGCGGTAACTTGGTGATGAAATCCATTGTGACACTTCGGGTTTTCCCGAGCAACCATCTCTGTATTTAATCAACGTGTTTATATATTATATTGAATGAAAGTTTGTGATTCTAGTTGTGATTCTCTGTGACGTGCTAATTATCGATAACATGTATGTATTATATATATTTATATAGATAAAGTGTGTGAGGTGAGCCGAAACCATGACCCAACTCGAGACCCCTTGGTCTCGAGTGAACAGTAAGACATATTAGGGGCCGGTTTGGTTTGGGCCATGTGAGAGCCCAAGTCGCAACACCCTAAGCCCACTCGAAATCTTATATAAACCAACCCTCCCCTCCCTTAATCATTTTTGCAACACACCTCCCACACTCACCCTCCTACTCTCCTCTCATTTCTCCTTCACTAAAACCCTAGCACAACACCCTCATTTCCTCTCCTTTCCTTCTTCCTCGGATCAACCGGTAACAAGATCACCCTCGGATTCTAGCTCGAGATCATCATTTGGAGCTTGGTTCATTGATTCCTTGTACCCCTACTTCCAACCGGTTAGCATGAATATCCTTATAGTTGTTTTGCTTGTTTGTCTTGTTACTAAAATACTTGATAGTGCTTGATTGTTGATGTTTGTTGCTATAAAATGCTTGTTTGATGATAAAAGTGGTTGCTTGAAATGATTTTGAGTCTTATTGAAAATGATCCGGTTTTGTGTTTAAAGGTTTGCTATTCGGTTGTAGTAAGGATTGGTTAGGAGGTTTTAGGCATAAATGTTTGTTTGTGTGCCTTGATATTGTCCGAGAAGTATATAGAAATTTTGGGTTGGATTATTGATAAATGGGGTTTGATTGTTCATAAGAAATTTCTTGAATGTTATTTGAATATGATGAACAGCATGAATGTCACTTGAATATTTTGAATATGCCTTGTTTGATCCGATTTAGACACAAAATAGACAAACAGACATGTTTAGTGTGGATAGTACGATGTTTCATGAAAATGCAATATCATTGGTTAGTACATGTCAGGTTCTAGAAGATCTTCAGTGCACGTAATCACGGTTGCGAGTCGCAACCTTTGGTTGCTACTCGAGACCACATCAAGTCTTGTGGAGATCTCCCGGTTGCGAGTCGCAATCAACGCGTATCGAATCCGGTTGCGAGTCGTAACCACTGCTGCTAAGTCGGAACCGCTAGTTGCGAGTCGTAACCTCTGGTTGCGACTCGAAACCAAAACGTGATGAACCGAGACCTCGGTTGCGAGTCGTAACCTCGGTTGCGAGTCGCAACCACCCTTGTCTCGACTGGACTATTTTGGTGTTATTGGGCTTTGACTGTTGGGCTTTCTGTTGACTGGGCTACGTGATGTTGCTGCTGATTGTATGTATAGGGCTGACCCAATAACCCAACTGTTTGTGTATTCGCATGTTATACGCGTTTGCTATATGTATTGCCATACGTGTTCGCTATGTGTTTACTTGTACCCGACTTGACCCATATTTGGTAACCATGTTAGGACGTGGTGACCAACATACTTGACCGGGTAAAAATATCTACCGAGCAACCCAAGGTGAGTTCACAACTTAAAAGCATGCGTCCCGGTGGTTTGGGACACGAGACTAAAACAACCCTATCCCCTTGTAAAGGGGATACCATTTACATTCCTTCCCTAGTTACTGGGAACAAACTTACTTTTCCTTCCCTTGTATTGGGAAACCTTTTAGTTAATTACTGTTTATACGGAATGCAACCAGACGGCACTAAACGCAACTCTATCACTCAAGTCCCTACTACATAATACCGATTAGTCGCCGGGGCCAGGCGAACGGGTTATTAGTTGATAGCGCTATTTAGGTTTTACCAACCTCACACCGTGCCATGGTATGGGATCGGTCGTGAACTAATGTACTCAGGCATCCGTCAATGATGATAGAACATTGACATCGGGGCATCCTGCGGAAACGCAAACGGTTACCTAGTGTTCGGTATTGGAAAAACAGTTTAGTCGCTAACTTTTGGGGTAGCTCCCCATGGCATGTATAAACGGATAAATTAACTGGTGAAACAAGTTTTTGGTAATTAAAACTGGACAACTAATGAACTCACTCAGCATTTTTGTTGACCCCTTACTGCATGCTTTGCAGGTGGCCAGTGACTGGAGCAGCTGCTTGGGATGTGTAGTGGTCGTCTGCCCGCGTGTTGGGCATTTATCATGCTTACCTTATGAACATTGTTTAAAACTGTTTAATTATGCTTCCGCTACTTTTTACTCTGAACTTAAGATATTGAACTCTAAATCTAACACTTGCTAATCGTATGGTTAGTAAGTATTACTTTTGTTATCAATTTAATTATTCAGTATAATTGGTGGCCGGATCCTGGTCAGTCACGCCCTCGAAGCGGGTGTTATCCGCAGGTGGATTTTGGGGGTGTGACAGATTGGTATCAGAGCCATTGGTTATTGTGAACTTGGTTTTAAAAAGGGAAAAATCTTTTTGAGAAAACCACACTATAACCCGTGACTCGTGACGACACTACACTCCAAGTGCAAGGCTCGACTTATCTGACCTCATAGCTCGGACCCATATTTACTTGTTTATTTGTCTTATGCGTTCTGCCTTATTATGCGTACTAGTTTGCCTGATTAGATAGATACGCCTCCCCTCTTCTATCTTATTCTCGCTATGTTACGACACCACACTCATACTGTGTTTTCTGGTTATGAAGACAATGAGTGGACGCGGACGAGGAAACGTCAACATGACTCAGGCTCAGTTCACTAATCTGCTCAACACAGTGGCTGCAGCTTTCGCAGCTCACCCTATAGGTAAGCTCGTTGTTTTAGGATGTTTAGATCCTACCGCCACGTCGTCTTTTCGCCTCTAAACCTATTTCGCTCCACACAACAGGTCAGCCTGCGCCTGTGCAACCACGTGTCTGTACCTTCAAGACCTTCATGGATTGCAAGCCTCTTCCATTCAGTGGCACTGAGGGTGCCATAGGTCTCCTGCACTGGATCGAGAAGGTCGAAGCTGTCTTCGCTGTCTGCGAGTGTCCCCCTGCTAATTGGGTGAAGTTTGCTACTGGTACTCTTGAGGGAAGCGCACTTTCATGGTGGAAGACGCAAATTCAAATGCTTGGTTTGGAGACTGCTAACGCTACTGCATGGGAAGATTTTAAGGATATGATCAAGGAAGAGTACTGTCACAGGGATGCCATCCACAAACTCGAGGACGAGTACTATGAACTCAAGATGGTTGGGTCAGAGATTGAGACCTACACCAAGCTGTCCAACGACTATGCTGCTCTTTGTCCAAACATGTCCCGACCCATGTACCGAAGGATCGAATTGTACATCAAGGGTTTAGTCCCGGAAATCAGGAGCCACGTAACCTCGGCCAACCTCACTGCCATACAGCCCGTGGTTCGTCTTGCCCACAAACTCACCAACCAGGCTGTGGAAGAGGGCAGGTTGCCCAAAAGGATCAGTGCTGCGGAAGGAACTTCCAGTGATGGTAAACGAAAGTGGGATGGAAATCAGGGCAAAGATGCTAACTCTACTCAGGCCCCAGCTCAGCAAAGGAAAACTGACAACAACAAAGGCACTCAGCAACAGGGTGGCTACCGGGGAAGCTACCCTAAGTGCAACAAGTGTAACAGGCACCACAATGGGGCATGTAACAAGGGCCAGTGTCAGCGATGCCACAAGATGGGGCACGAAGCCAAGGACTGTAGAAGTCAGTTCCCAGCAAGGCAGAATCAGCAACAACCTCAACAGCAACAGCAGCAGGGAAACAACCGGGCATGTTTTAAATGTGGGGCAACAGGGCACATGCGAAAGGATTGCCCTGAACTGAACCAGAATCGCAACAACAATCAGGGAGCTGGGAACAATGAGCAAAACAACAATGCTGGGAATGCAAGGGGAAGAGCTTTCGTGATTGGAGCTGGAGAAGCAAGGAACGACCCCAACGTCGTGGCGGGTAAGTTCCTACTTGATGATCGTTATGTTTCTGTGTTATTTGATTCCGGTGCCGATGCCAGTTATGTATCCCTTCGCATTAGTAAGAAACTTAAGTACCCGCCTGCATTATTAAGTTCTAAGCACGTCGTCGAGATAGCTAATGGTAAGAACATTGAGGCCACGCACATGATCCACGACTGCACACTAGAATTGTCTGGCCACACGTTTAGTATCGATCTTTTCCCCGTCAAACTTGGAAGCTTCGATGTCGTCATTGGTATGGATTGGTTATCCAAACATCGCGCTGAGATCCTCTGTCAAGAGAAAGCGGTTCGCATTCCTCGTCGTTCTGGCCAACCCCTCATTGTTCAAGGCAACAAAGGTGGAGAAGTCACAGGCATTATCTCGCTTTTAAAAGCCCAGAAGTGTTTACAAAAAGGGCACACCGCTATCCTAGCACTCGTCACCGACACCCACGAAAAGGAAAAGAGGATTGAAGATTTTCCTGTAGTACGCGACCATCCCGAGGTATTTCCTGAGGAACTACCTGGACTCCCTCCCCACCGTCAGGTCGAATTCCAAATCGAGCTAGCTCCCGGAGCAGCACCCATAGCTCGTGCACCGTACCGTCTAGCCCCTGCAGAACTAAAAGAACTCTCCACGCAATTACAGGAACTATTGGATAAAGGATTTATCCGTCCTAGTTCGTCACCCTGGGGAGCACCAGTACTCTTTGTCAAGAAGAAGGATGGCACATTCCGAATGTGCATTGACTATCGTGAGTTGAACAAGGTTACCATCAAGAATCGTTACCCTCTCCCGCGCATCGACGATTTGTTTGATCAACTGCAAGGATCGAGTTACTATTCTAAGATTGACCTGCGATCAGGCTATCATCAGCTGAGAGTTCGTGACGAAGACATCTCTAAGACTGCATTCAGGACTCGTTATGGTCACTATGAATTCCTCGTTATGCCTTTTGGAATGACTAACGCACCTGCAGTGTTCATGGATCTTATGAACCGCGTATGTAAGCCTTACCTCGACAAATTCATGATTGTGTTTATCGACGACATCCTGATCTACTCGAAAAGTCAAGAAGAGCACGAACAACACCTACGCCTCATTCTGGAACTCCTTCGCAACGAGCAGTTGTACGCCAAATTCTCTAAATGTGACTTCTGGCTTCGGGAAGTCCATTTCCTCGGCCATGTAGTTAGTAAGAACGGAATTAATGTTGACCCAGCTAAGATCGAATCAATAAAGAACTGGCCTACACCTAAGACTCCCACTGAAGTTCGCCAATTCTTGGGATTAGCAGGTTACTACCGCAGATTCATTCAGGGATTCTCAAAGATTGCACAACCCCTCACTATACTCACTCAGAAAGGCGTCGCCTACAAGTGGAATGAAGCACATGAATCTGCTTTTCAGAGGCTTAAGGATAACCTCTGTAGCGCTCCTATTCTCTCGTTACCTAAGGGCACTGACGACTTTGTGGTTTACTGCGATGCGTCTATCCATGGGCTCGGTTGCGTGTTAATGCAACGCGAGAAAGTTATTGCCTACGCCTCACGACAACTCAAGACACACGAAAGGAACTACACGACGCATGACTTGGAACTGGGAGCAGTGGTTTTTGCTCTTAAGATATGGAGACATTACCTGTACGGTACCAAGTGCACTATTTACACCGATCACAGGAGTCTCGAGCATATCTTTAGGCAAAAGGAATTAAACATGAGACAACGTCGATGGGTCGAACTCTTGAATGACTACGAATGCGCCATCAAATACCATCCGGGCAAGGCCAATGTCGTGGCAGACGCCCTCAGCCGAAAGGACACTATACCAAAGCGCGTGCGAGCATTGCAACTTACCATCCAGTCTAACCTCCCTACCCAGATCCGAAATGCTCAAGTTGAGGCATTGAAACCGGAAAACATCAGGGCTGAGTCTCTGCGAGGGTCGAGGCAGCGACTAGAACAGAAGGAAGATGGCGCTTACTATGTAACAGAGCGCATTTGGGTCCCTCTCTATGGGGATTTACGTGAACTCGTGATGGATGAAGCCCACAAATCCCGCTACTCCGTACATCCTGGTTCGGATAAGATGTACCACGACTTGAAGACTACGTATTGGTGGCCTGGTATGAAGGCCCACATAGCAGCATACGTCAGCAAATGTTTGACTTGCGCAAGAGTCAAGACAGAATACCAGAAGCCAGCAGGTCTACTTCAACAACCAGAAATCCCGAAATGGAAATGGGAGCAGATTTCCATGGATTTCGTTACAGGGCTACCTAGGTCTCAACGCGGAAATGATACTATTTGGGTAATAGTAGACCGATTGACCAAGTCCGCACACTTTCTGGCTATTAAGGAAACAGACAAGTTTTCTACCTTGGCGGAGATTTACTTAAAGGAAGTAGTTTCGAGGCACGGGGTGCCAACCTCAATTATTTCCGACAGAGACGCTCGTTTTACTTCGGAATTGTGGCAAGCTATGCACAAATCCTTTGGCTCACGTTTGGACATGAGCACCGCCTATCACCCGCAAACGGATGGACAGTCTGAACGCACCATCCAAACCCTAGAAGACATGCTTAGAGCATGTGTGATCGATTTTGGCAAGAATTGGGAGAAGCATCTACCGCTAATAGAGTTCTCCTACAACAACAGCTACCACACTAGTATTCAGGCAGCACCTTTTGAGGCATTGTACAGTCGTAAATGCCGGTCACCTCTCTGCTGGGCGGAAATCGGTGATAGTCAAATCACGGGCCCAGAGATGGTGGTAGATACAACGGAAAAGATTGCCCAGATCAGACAACGCATGGCGGCAGCTCGTGACCGTCAGAAGAGTTACGCTGATAAGCGTAGGAAACCATTGGAATTCCAGGTCGGTGACCGGGTTCTACTTAAAGTCTCACCCTGGAAGGGTGTGGTTCGCTTTGGTAAACGGGGCAAGCTAAATCCGCGATATATCGGACCATTCGAAATTACCGAGAAAGTCGGTAAGGTTGCTTATAGATTGAACCTGCCTGGAGAACTGAGTGCGGTGCACAACGTATTTCACGTATCTAATCTGAAGAAGTGTCTATCAGATGAAACGCTCGTAATTCCTTTCAAGGAACTAACTATCGATGAACAGCTACACTTTACTGAGGAACCAATTGAAATCACTGATCGAGAGATCAAAACCCTCAAACGTAGCCAGATACCTCTTGTACGAGTCCGTTGGAACTCGCGACGCGGCCCAGAGTATACCTGGGAGCGGGAAGACCAGATGAAGCACAAGTATCCCCAGTTGTTCCCAAACGAAAACCCCAGCACTGAAGCTACAACCGAATTTCGGGACGAAATTCCAAACTAACGGGGGGATGATGTGACACCCCGTTGAAACGCTTTCACTTACGCTAGCTTGACAGTGGCTGCCTTAACTTTCGGGACGAAAGTTCCTAAAACTTGGGGATAATGTGACACTTCGGGTTTTCCCGAGCAACCATCTCTGTATTTAATCAACGTGTTTATATATTATATTGAATGAAAGTTTGTGATTCTAGTTGTGATTCTCCGTGACGTGCTAATTATCGATAACATGTATGTATTATATATATTTATATAGATAAAGTGTGTGAGGTGAGCCGAAACCATGACCCAACTCGAGACCCCTTGGTCTCGAGTGAACAGTAAGACATATTAGGGGCCGGTTTGGTTTGGGCCATGTGAGAGCCCAAGTCGCAACACCCTAAGCCCACTCGAAATCTTATATAAACCAACCCTCCCCTCCCTTAATCATTTTTGCAACACACCTCCCACACTCACCCTCCTACTCTCCTCTCATTTCTCCTTCACTAAAACCCTAGCACAACACCCTCATTTCCTTTCCTTTCCTTCTTCCTCGGATCAACCGGTAACAAGATCACTCTCGGATTCTAGCTCGAGATCATCATTTGGAGCTTGGTTCATTGATTCCTTGTACCCCTACTTCCAACCGGTTAGCATGAATATCCTTATAGTTGTTTTGCTTGTTTGTCTTGTTACTAAAATACTTGATAGTGCTTGATTGTTGATGTTTGTTGCTATAAAATGCTTGTTTGATGATAAAAGTGGTTGCTTGAAATGATTTTGAGTCTTATTGAAAATGATCCGGTTTTGTGTTTAAAGGTTTGCTATTCGGTTGTAGTAAGGATTGGTTAGGAGGTTTTAGGCATAAATGTTTGTTTGTGTGCCTTGATATTGTCCGAGAAGTATATAGAAATTTTGGGTTGGATTATTGATAAATGGGGTTTGATTGTTCATAAGAAATTTCTTGAATGTTATTTGAATATGATGAACAGCATGAATGTCACTTGAATATTTTGAATATGCCTTGTTTGATCCGATTTAGACACAAAATAGACAAACAGACATGTTTAGTGTGGATAGTACGATGTTTCATGAAAATGCAATATCATTGGTTAGTACATGTCAGGTTCTAGAAGATCTTCAGTGCACGTAATCACGGTTGCGAGTCGCAACCTTTGGTTGCTACTCGAGACCACATCAAGTCTTGTGGAGATCTCCCGGTTGCGAGTCGCAATCAACGCGTATCGAATCCGGTTGCGAGTCGTAACCACTGCTGCTAAGTCGGAACCGCTAGTTGCGAGTCGTAACCTCTGGTTGCGACTCGAAACCAAAACGTGATGAACCGAGACCTCGGTTGCGAGTCGTAACCTCGGTTGCGAGTCGCAACCACCCTTGTCTCGACTGGACTATTTTGGTGTTATTGGGCTTTGACTGTTGGGCTTTCTGTTGACTGGGCTACGTGATGTTACTGCTGATTGTATGTATAGGGCTGACCCAATAACCCAACTGTTTGTGTATTCGCATGTTATACGCGTTTGCTATATGTATTGCCATACGTGTTCGCTATGTGTTTACTTGTACCCGACTTGACCCATATTTGGTAACCATGTTAGGACGTGGTGACCAACATACTTGACCGGGTAAAAATATCTACCGAGCAACCCAAGGTGAGTTCACAACTTAAAAGCATGCGTCCCGGTGGTTTGGGACACGAGACTAAAACAACCCTATCCCCTTGTAAAGGGGATACCATTTACATTCCTTCCCTAGTTACTGGGAACAAACTTACTTTTCCTTCCCTTGTATTGGGAAACCTTTTAGTTAATTACTGTTTATACGGAATGCAACCAGACGGCACTAAACGCAACTCTATCACTCAAGTCCCTACTACATAATACCGATTAGTCGCCGGGGCCAGGCGAACGGGTTATTAGTTGATAGCGCTATTTAGGTTTTACCAACCTCACACCGTGCCATGGTATGGGATCGGTCGTGAACTAATGTACTCAGGCATCCGTCAATGATGATAGAACATTGACATCGGGGCATCCTGCGGAAACGCAAACGGTTACCTAGTGTTCGGTATTGGAAAAACAGTTTAGTCGCTAACTTTTGGGGTAGCTCCCCATGGCATGTATAAACGGATAAATTAACTGGTGAAACAAGTTTTTGGTAATTAAAACTGGACAACTAATGAACTCACTCAGCATTTTTGTTGACCCCTTACTGCATGCTTTGCAGGTGGCCAGTGACTGGAGCAGCTGCTTGGGATGTGTAGTGGTCGTCTGCCCGCGTGTTGGGCATTTATCATGCTTACCTTATGAACATTGTTTAAAACTGTTTAATTATGCTTCCGCTACTTTTTACTCTGAACTTAAGATATTGAACTCTAAACCTAACACTTGCTAATCGTATGGTTAGTAAGTATTACTTTTGTTATCAATTTAATTATTCAGTATAATTGGTGGCCGGATCCTGGTCAGTCACGCCCTCGAAGCGGGTGTTATCCGCAGGTGGATTTTGGGGGTGTGACATCCATTGCAATGTTCTCCCATTTCCAAACCGGTATCTCTGGTTGTACAAGCAAACCAGAAGGTCGTTGATGTTCCGCCTTGACTTTGAGACAAGTTAGGCATTTCGATACATACAAGGCAACATCTTTCTTCATACCAGGCCACCAATACTGGGTACGAAGATCCTTGTACATTTTATCAGCACCAGGATGGATAGAATATCGAGACTTGTGAGATTCGTCCATTACTAAGGTGCGAAGATCGTCCTGATTCGGAATCCACAAACGATTCCCAAAATAGAGTAAACCATCGTCTTTCCTTTCGAGTTTAAGCTCAAGTTGGAGCGGTAGCTCATACTTCAATAAGTCTTTGATCACACGAGATCGTTGAGTTTGAAGGACGCGAGATCGAATATCAGATAGGGTTTGAACAGAATGAAGCTTGACTCGTTCCTTTCGACTAAGCGCATTGGCTACGACATTCTCCTTGCCAGGGTGGTAGCGGATCTCGCAATCATAATCATTTAAGAGTTCAACCCAACGTCGGTGCCTCATGTTCAGCTTCTTCTGATTGAGAATATGGTGGAGACTTTTATGGTCTGTGAAAACCACACACTTCGTTCCATAGAGGTAGTGTCTCCAGATTTTAAGTGCAAAAACTACAGCTCCTAACTCAAGATCATGAGTCGTATAGTTCTTCTCGTGAATTTTTAATTATCTAGACGCATAAGTTATGACTTTACCACGTTGCATAAGAACGCAACCAAGTCCTAGATTCGACGCGTCACAATAGACAACAAAATCATCGTTTCCCTCAAGCAGAGATAAAACAGGAGCATCACAGAGCTTTCGTTTCAGTGTTTGGAACGCTTCTTCTTGCTTAGGTCCCCACTTAAAAGGCTTATTTTTCTGAGTCAAAGCAGTGAGTGGAACCGCGATCTTCGAGAAATTAGAAATGAATCGACGATAATAACCAGCAAGACCAAGAAAAGAACGAACTTCTGTTGGTGTCGTTGGTGTATTCCAATCCTTAATTGCAGCAATCTTGGATGGATCTACATGAATACCCTTCTCATTGGTAACATGACCCAAGAACTGAACTTCCTTAAGCCAGAATTCACACTTGGAGAATTTAGCAAAAAGTTGTTCCTTCCTTAGGAGTTCCAATGTCAAACGAAGGTGTCGTTCGTGATCGGCTCGAGACTTTGAATAAATGAGAATATCGTCGATGAACACAATGATGAACTTATCTAAATGAGGTTTCCATACCCTATTCATTAAGTCCATGAAGATAGCTGGAGCATTCGTCAAACCGAAAGGCATGACAGTGAATTCGTAATGCCCATATCTTGTACGGAAAGCAGTTTTGGGAATATCTTCTTCGAAAATACGAAGTTGATGATACCCAGAACGCAGGTCGATCTTGGAAAAGCATGAAGCACCTTGCAACTGGTCGAAGAGATCATCAATTCTAGGTAGGGGATATCGATTTTTGATGGTAAGCTTATTAAGCTCACAATAATCGATACACATTCGAAAAGATCCATCTTTCTTTTTCACAAAGAGGACAGGAGCTCCCCAAGGTGAAAAGCTCGGACGGATGAATCCTTTATCAGACAACTCTTGAAGCTGTTTTGATAACTCTTGCATTTCCGACGGTGCAAGACGATAAGGTGCTTTCGCAACCGGGTTGGCATTGGGTACAAGGTCAATATGAAACTCAACTTGACGAACTGGAGGCAAACCAGGCAGTTCATCGGGAAACACCTCTGGATAATCCCGAACAATTGGAATATCCTGAATACTCTTGCTCTTGCCCTTCTCCTCGGTGACATGTGCCAGGAAAGCGACATATCCTTTTCGCAAATAACTTTGAGCCTTTGTACATGACATAAGCTTCAATCCACCAGATGGTTTCTCGCCACGAACTTCCAGAACATCACCAGATGGAAGAGGAATACGAACAATCTTATCGAAACAAACCACCTCAGCATGATGTTTAGTTAACCAATCCATCCCCACGATAATATCGAAACTACCAAGTTGCATCGGCGTGAGGTCGATGGGAAAAAGATGGTTATCAAGGTTTAACTGACAATCACGGATAACAAAATCGAGAACAGGAGGTTTACCAGTAGCAACTTCGACAGTTAAGGGTTTCCTTAGTTTAGTTCTAGGTATCGCAAGCAAAGGCTCAAAAGATAACGAAACGAAACTTCTATCGGCACTAGAATCAAAAAGAATGGATGCGGGTCGATTGTTAACAAGAAACGTACCATTGACAACGAGGTTGTCAGCTTGCGCCTCGTTTGCATTCAGATTGAATACTCGTCCATGAGCGGGATTCGCATTCGCATTGACATTGACATTCACGTTCGGATTTGCATTTGCATTTGCATTTGCCAACCTCGGACAATTGTTGCGGAAGTGACCAAACTCTCCACAATTGAAGCATGAACCCGGTGGGAATCTAGCAGCATTCCCCTGAACTGGAGCTTGATTCTGAACAATCTGATTCTGACCCAAACGACAGACGTTGGCCAGATGCCCAAGCTTACCACACGTTGTGCATTGTCTACAAGCTTGTTGTGCAACATGATGACCGTTGCAGCGAGCACAATGGGGTGCGGTACCAGCATACACTTTCTTCGCAGGCTGTTGAGCGGGTGGGTTCTGAGGGTTCTGAGCAGTTTGTGCAGTTACTGCAAAATTTTGAGCACCCTTTCGCTTCCTCGACTTCTTCGATGACTCACTCTTCTTACCCTTACCCTTTTCCTTGTCTTTAGCAGAATCAGTTGACTTCTTCTTATCACCCTTGCAGGTAAGTTTACGCTTCCTGACTTGCAACTCAGTCAGGGTAGCAGCTAACTCGATCGCTTGGCGAACAGTAGTAGGATTAACACCAGTCACAATGTCTTGTATGGAATCGGGTAACCCATCGATATACCTCTCTATCGCTTTCTCCAACGGGGTAACCATAGTAGGACACAAAAGACTGAGCTCCTCAAATCGATCCGTGTACGCGCGGTGTTCTCCCCCATCTTGTTTTAGATCGTCAAACTCTCGTTCCAAAGTTCGAATTTCGTGACGGGGGCAAAACTCTCTCATCATGAGAGCTCGAAGCTCTTCCCAGGTTTGTGGCAACGCTACTTCAGCACCCCTATCGCGCATCACTCCGTTCCACCAAGTAAGGGCACGCTTCTCGAACACACTTGATGCAAATTCAACCTTACGCCCATTCGGACATTGCACATGTCTGAATGTGTTCTCGATACTTTCAAACCATTGGAGGAGTGCAGTCGCTCCTTGTGACCCAGAAAACTTTAGCGGCTTAGCGGAGTTGAAACTCTTGAAATTGCTTTATGCATTGTTATTGTTGTTGTACAGCTCGTGTATTTGGGTCACAACGCCTGGAAGCACAGCAGCCATTTGCTGAGAGACAAGGGCTGCGATTTCTTCAGCGGTAAAAGGCTGTGCATCACGTCGAGGAGGCATCGTCTAACACGGAAATATGAGGAACGTGTGAGGTCGACGATTAGGAAAAACAAAAGAGGTTTTGAAAATATTGACGAAATATAAGGAAGGCGATCATTTGTTCGTTACCTCGAACAAACAAACGACACGCAGTGACTAATCAAAGTAATGAATCGAAATAATGTATCGCGAAGACATGCTCGCCTATAAGTGAACACTCACCCCAAGAGTTCCCAGGTAAGAGTGACTGGTCCGATTATGTGGATTTGTACGAACACTCTAGCCTTAGACAGAAAACTCAAGGTACAGGCATTCACTCTTCCAGTTCGCACGTGTTCACATTATTTAGACCCAAACTTTGACGAGATTTTGAAAACTCAGAAGGCACTAAGCCAAAAATGAATCAAAATGGGAGGGTTCAAAACCTAGTAATCAATTATCCTAGAATGGACAATTAATTTTTGAAGCAGATTCAGATTTCGTTTTTAAAATTCTAAACGCAAATCAACTTGCGTTGGGGTCCTAGAAAGTTATAGTCTAGGTCGAAATTTTACTAATAACCTAATTCTCTATAACCATTGGCTCTGATACCAACTCTTCTGTCACACCCCGACCACGTAAAACGACAAATCATGGCGGAAATGCCGGGGAGTGTTGTAACAGAATTATTGTTTCAAACCATGGATACGAAGAGTTTCATTTCATTAAATATTAAACATTGTTTTAAAGTTAAACAAGCAAATCAAACATAGACTAATATCATTATTAAATCACTAAGGCCTCGTCCGGTCCTAAGTGAGCATGCTTCCTATTCGCAATCAAGACTATGCAACTTCACCTGAAACATATGTAAAAACAAAGTCAGCAAAGAAATGATGGCGAGTACATAGGTTTTGTGAGAGTGTCAGATTCATGGCTCGTTTATACGTTGGAATAAATTGTGCAACCTCATTAATTGTCATTAGAAAACCTTGTTTTATAAAATGTTTGTATCGTAAAAGGAATAACCGAATCAAAATAGTTTGGTTATAATTTATAAACCTCGAAGCCATGAATCTTTACCCAAAACATTTGTTTTTCGTAAACCAGATCGTAAATCATTCTCGTAATAAAACTCGTATAGTTTATATCATTTCGAAAACCTTGTTTGTGTGACATCGCTTCCAATTGTTTACCCAAATCGTTTAATTCGTTAAACATCGCTTTAGTCGTTTAAATCATTCTCGTTTAGATCGTGAAACTACTTTTGGCCGTCTCGCTAATAACATTCAAACCTGTGTGACTCGTCTATTGTTCAACTCGTTTTCGCATTAACAAACCTCCAAAGGGTAAGTTAACAATCATCAGATTCGGTCGTTACCCACCTAACCCACACATAACCATGAGTCCGGTCTGATAACGGGATTTGTCGGATCCTATGGTACCATAACCTAATACTGGTCGGTTTGGCTGAAATTAATGAATGTCATTTGTTATGTAATTACAACCAACAAGCTCGTTCACATTATCGAAATCGTTATTAGTTTGATATAAACCATCTTACTCGTTGTGAAACCATCGTTAAACATCGAAATCGTTTTGATACATATGAATCACCCCAAAACAATTGAAAACAGTAAAATAGGGGAACTATGTACTCACCTTCCGGTGCGTTTTTAAACGTTAACACAATCCCTCAATTGTTTATCCGCCCTAAATAAAATAAGAATGATTTTTAATAATCAAGAACCACACTTTGGCATGCAATTACTACTTATGTCACTTCTGTTTTAATGTATATGAAACTGGACTGTTTTCGGACATTTAAATAAAATGGTTAACTTATTCTAAAAATTCCCAAATTTTTATAGAACATCTTACACGAACAAAGTATTATTGTGTAAAAATATTGGGGTCTAGTTGATTACCATTATTTTATAAAAATTCATTTTCCCGGACTGAAGTCAGATTTGTTACTTTCTGACCGCAGTCTACGGAATAATTCACTAAAAATTAATCGCAAGTCCGATTGATGTAATTCCAGTTGGAGGGTCACAGCGACAACAGTGACCATCTACAGTATAAGTTTCATGATCTAATCCTACACAGAATCCAGGTTATGACTGAAAATAGGACGCACATTTTCAGCAGAAAAATTCAGCTTAAGCTGCTGTTACGGAAAGGCACTTTAAAAATAGTAAACGGGGTCCAAAAATTACCATTCCGGTGTCATTAGAACCGTAGTTTATAATAACACATTATAGACTTAATAAAATAAAGTTTTTGTTAAGTTACGATGCAGTTACAGCCAGTTAAAGGTGGCTGGAAAAGCGGATCAGCATGCTGTTTTCAGTCTCTTATCATCATAAAGTGCGTTCGATTGATTCCGTTAACATGTTTAGCGATCACAACAATACTTACAGCAGATTATTACTTATTTATATCAGATTTATCAAGCAATATCATATTTCATTCATCATTTTAACACTACTTTAACCATACTCCATCTTTAGTTAGTTACACTTCAAGACTTGTTTATGCTCATTAGGATTTCCATCTTTTGATCTATAAACATCATTAACCACATAAAAACATGAACAAGATGAAGATCTAAGGAACTTACTACTAGCACAAGGCTAGGGGAGTTCGAGTGTAGAAAAGTGGTGGATAAAAGAAAACGAGAGCGGTCCTTCGACTTCCGAACGCACCAAGCTTCGTTGTGTGTCTCCTTGCACCCTTGTATGGTAATAGAATGGATGGAACAAGGTCGAATGATGGTGGTAGGGTGGTGGTTGATGGCTGCCGATTTCAAAGAAAGAGAGGAGAAGTGATGGAGTGTGAATGATGTGGTGATCTATGGTGTTCATATATATAGGCCAAGATCTCAAAAAAATCTAGGGTAATCTAAATAAAATCCAAGAAATCAAAAGAAATCCAAGGATTATCACATCAAATCTTAAGAGATCTAGGCAAAATATTTGGTGATCTCTTAGAAGATATGGAAGGATATATAGAGACTTGAAAAGATTGCATAAGCTAAAAAAAAATCCAAGAAAGGTCACAAAATCAAGCCATATCAAGAAAGATATCTAGGAGATATATGGTGGGGCCACACATAAATATATGACCGAAAATATATATGGGGGGGGGTTAAATGTAATTTTTGATGGTTTCCTAGATAAAAGTAGGTGTTTAACTGGATACCGGGTATTTTATCTAGCGTTTAAATCCCGGTTTATGGCGTTCTAAATTATTTTTATTATTTTATAAAAATAAACTTGCCAAAATATTACTGAAATAACTTTCAGTTGCCGAGACTGGCTGCGTTGTCTGCGTTTCACAGTAAAAGCACTGTGTCGCGCAGAAATACACGGTACGCGCTTAAACTTGAAAAATAACGTTTTAAGCGTTTTAATTTATTTTTCAACACGAACCAGATTAAAATAAGATTTTAATCATAATAGAACATTTGTGGGATTTAAATATTATCCGGGCGATCACCAATGCTCGTTTCGCAGTTTTGTCGTAATTAGTTCTTTCGTTCATATAAACATGTTTTCGCCATACCGAATCCTTCGATACTTATTTCCAAGTTGTATAAAGGATATTTAGGGTATGTTTGGCTTACGTCACAGTTCCGAAGTGTACGTCGCGTTAGACTAATTGCGTTTAAGCATCAATTTGCGTATAAACTTCCAGAAAGTGATTTAAAGCTTGAAATTGGTATCGAATCAAATTGTAAAATTAATAAACACAATTGCACATATAGTAACACCAAAAAAAACACATAATAACACCAAAGCATATTGTTTTATTGATAACGGACAGTGTTTTACATAATACGATGATTACAGATCACAGTTGTCACAATTCAGACCTAGTGCATCAAACTACCACAAAGGAAATCCCTATTTGGATGGAGAAACAAATTGGTTTCAGACATTCCATGACAACAGGAATGGGGTGTCTAGTCCTATAGCGCTATATCATACTACCAATCGGTCTGGTGAATGTATAAAATAAGTACAATCCAACAATAAATTTTATAATCTATGGAAAATGAGTGTTTAAATCATAAATAATCATTCAGATTGTCAAAAGATAAGTATTAACATGTATAATCAATTATACTTTGAAATCATGAAAATAACAGATAGGTACACATGCTTCACCCCAAAACAGTTGAAAACAGTAAAAGAGGGGACTATGTACTCACATAGATACCTTGAAAGCATTTAAAAGATGGGGTTCTATGTACTCACCAGAGATTGCTTTGAAGTTCTTGTACAACAACCAAATAACGCAAGAGATCACGGATATCAACTGCACCTAATATAGGTAACTATGTTAATATACCGGACCTAAATCGGAGGATCGGATAGTATGCGGGTTCGTAAACCAAACGAGTATGGAGACTCGTGTAATATGGTTTAACAAAGCCTACATACTAAAATGAAACCTAACCTAAGTGCTTACGACCCATTACGACCCGTTTAGGTAGCTTATGCTACCTTAACGCGTCATTCGCGTAGAACGCGTTTGGAATGCCTAACATCGTGACCATAAGGTATAACCTCGGAAGGTTATTCCCTATACAACTATGGTCACCTAAAGTATTTGGTCGGATCCTAATGATCGACCAAATGGGTCGGGTTCGAAAGCATAAGCGGTTGTTTAGATCGCTTAACTTACGACCCTATATAAGCACTAAACTAAAAGTGACGAGCTAAGCATGTTAGAACATGCTTAACTAAGTTTAGAAAACAGGTTTGGCATCAAAACAAATGGTTTGATACCTATGAGTATTTTGGTTACAAAATACACAAGAATGTGCATTTTGGCCGAAACTACGACTCGTCACTGAGCCTAGATAACGTGGTGATCAGTAGGTGTAGTCACTAGGGACTATAACCATCGTGATCACGCTCACGTTATGAAGTTCCAACGAACTTCGTGTTGACCATAGGCTGGTCAACGCAGAAAGTCAAAGAAAACTTTGACTTTCGGACTAGAAAGCGATTAAAAGAACGAAAGAACACTTACGAAGGGTCCCTGAAAGCTAAACTTGATCCAGGAGCTTAGGTATGAAGCAATAGCATCAACTTAGAGCTCTTTGATCAGTTTTATGGGTTTTAACACAAATGGGGGGGGGTATTTATAGGAAAAGCAAAACCGTTAGGATCGTTTCTTGAATTTCGTGCCATGATCTCAATCGTACACTTGTCAAGATGTTGTGGTAGCTTATTATGACCTTAACCCCAAAGATGGTGAAGGGGCATTGCCCTTTCGAGTGATTGAAAGGCCAAAATCAGCAAAAAAACGAATTTCTGCAACTGCAGGGCTCACGCGGCCCACATTAGGATCCAGACAAAACTCAGGCGGGCCGCCTGGCCTTGTCTGATCTGCATAAACTTTCAGAAATGACAGTTTTGGTCCCTGTTGTGGTTTAAAGCCATTTCCGACACATTCAAGGCCCGTTAAGCCATCTTTAAGGCCCTAAAATGATGCCTAAACATTGAGGACATGAAACATGCTCAAAAATATGTCGGATGTCAGTTCGTTTGGTCGTACGAACGCGATGTTCGCTTAAGTACGACGGAATGCGCATAAGCGCGAAAGACGATCCAAATGACGCGACGAATGGATTTTCTCATGCCAAACACTAAGGCATAATATAAGGATGCTTACATAAATTTTTGGATGTCCGGATGTATTCAGAACGTAAGTTATGCACGAAAGTGCAAACTTGTGCACTTTTTGACACTTTTAGCCCCTGAATGACCCAAAAGTTTATTTTAGCACACCGAACCCCTCAAAGCCTATTTCTATGCTATGTGAAGGATATTTATGGTATGTTTAACTCATGGTCATGTTCCGGAATGTCTGTTACAGTTCAAATCGGCATACTTTCGCAGTTTGTCGAATTTAGTCCCTGTAAGCGATTTAACTTGATTTTGTCATACCAAAGCCTTCAAAACTTATTTCTAAGTTATGTAAAGGTTATTTAAGGTATGTTAAGCCTATGTCACTATTCCGGAGTGTTTGTTGCATTAAACTGGTTATGTTTACGCATCGGTGCGCGTATAACCTTCCAGAAAGCGATATAGAGTTTGAAATCAAACAAGAATTGATATGTGCAAATGATACACATATTTTTACAAATCCCAAGTATGAAATACAATATTTCATTGGTTTGGCATTTGTTTGATGGTTGAAGTGACACAGGTGTCACATTTAGCATGTTGCATCTATACCTACAAAATGCATTAGTCATAATTCTTTTATGTAAGTACATAATTAGTTAATCATGCACTTCAAAATCCATAGTACACTACAAGAAAAATGTTTTTTCTCGACATCAAATGTCGTTGCTATAGGGTCCTGATGTCTTCGGATAACATGTTGTCATCTAAAGGTTTGTCGCCATTGCTTCATCATGATAGAGGAAAATGTCCTCGCCAAAGAGTCTTCATCATTAACATGGAACACTGAATTTATATAAAGGTTATCGTGAATTTCAAAAAGATGCTAGAGCTACTCAAGATCAATACCAAATTTGTATAAAGGTTGTCATGAATTTTGAAGAGATTTTAGAACTATTCAAGTTTAAATCTAAGTGATTAAGGTGTAAATTCCAAACAACTTTAACTGTGTGACAACTGCCACTTTTCATGTAATTTCATACAATGTGAACAGTAATTTGTAATATATGGTTGTGCATGTTGAACTTATGATATGAATGATTTCATGATTTACTTTCAAAAGACTCACAAATACATTACATGATGCATGCTACTTACTATTGTTAAATGCAACTCGAAACAGTTTAATTAGTGCACAGACATAACTAGCACACTTGCCGGATAAACTAATAGTACTCACAGGAGTTCAGTACTCAGACAGACGGTATGTTTAGGACACAGAATGAGTCCCAGAAACCATGATATGTTTGAACTTTATGAGAGAAAATAAGAGTTTGCAAAACTGCGTACCGAGTGACAAGTAGACACTAGAAACTGGCCGAAACTAGCACTAAATAGTAAAATTCAGCATAATTCAGCAAAAATCAGCATTTGTCAACTTATGTTATAATATGAAATTATACCAGAATACTCAGAATGACTTAAAAGATGTTGAAAAACATTAACATCTCATAGTTACACAATATAACAAACAATGCATTAATGTTAACAATTTAAACAATCTGACGACCAAACACACATCCAAACACAACTAGAAGCATCTAGTGAACTAGTTACCAATATTTTGACACCAAAATACTAGTCTACGACATCAAACACCTTATTACACTTAAGAATTCATAACACACTTAAACTTTCTAACTAAAACACATGACTTACTAAGGTTACTACACTTAACAACTTTTAACAAAATCTATACCCCCCCATGTTGACCGTCCCCAAGGGACCCACCCCCTCCTAATTGTGTTGACAAATATCTTCTTGGTCAAAGATGCCACTTGGTTGTCCATTGGTTAAAGTTTAGGAGGGAAGTTAAGAACCAATGGTCTAAACACCTTATCCTTAACATAAAGACCATCATCAACATCATTTTAACATAACACTTCCCACCAACACACTCCTCTCCCTCTCCTCTCCTTGTTTCGGCCGAGAACACCCCCACCCCCATCCATCATCTTCATCCAATTTTCAATCATTCCAAGCTCATCCTAAAGTGTATCAAGCTCATATAAGAAGGTTGCAAGGATTGGATCTTGAAGGACCACTCCCAAGAGCTTTTATCCACTCTCTTTTCTTCACCATCATCTTCTAGTTTTCTACCCTAGCCATTGTGCTAGTAGTAAGTCTCTTGAACCCATTTTACATCTTGTTTTCGTAGTTAAAGGTCATGTATAACTAAAAGTCTAAAGATCTTACATAAACAAGATGATGAACATACGAGCCAAACTAAAACTCATGAGATTATAAGTTGTTTGCGTTATGTGTTGAACTTGTTTGGTGATTCTTGTGTGTATGGTGTTAGACACCACATAAAAGCTTGCTAGATGATGATTTAAAACATGATCTAGCAAGTATGATGTTAGATCTTGAAAGATCCATGTTAAACTCACACTATGTGAAGTATGAACTTGTAAAGTAAGTGTGATTTTGTGATGAAAATGGTTCCTACAAGTTGTAGATCTTGAAAATGAAGGATTTCACACATTAAAGTTTTCAAGAAAACAAAGTTTACTTCAAGTTTAGCATGATTTTGTTTTTAAAGGAAATTGAACATGTTTAAATGAAACGCCCAAACTTCTACATCCGAAAGATTATACTTTTATACAATTATTTAACAAAATTTGGGCATGACCCGTTCGCTTTATGAACAATTTCCTGTTTACAATATTCAAACCATTTATCCTACGACACATTCCATAAAAACATAATGAAAACCATAACATTTAAAGGCTTTTAAAACATCCATCCAACACATCAGGTTTAAAGCATTTAAAACATTTACAACTAAAGTGTTCACAAAGAGTAAAAACATCAAGTTTAGAGTTTGTAAACGCCAAACTTGGCCTAATTTAACAAAACATTTAACCATTGATGACATTTCAAAAGTTGCGGAAGCGCAATAAGGGCGTTCATGACGTGTTCGATCCGAGCGAGACAAAAGCACTTAAGCTTGAGTTTTACCTAAAAACCAATGCGACAAAGGAACTTGTTAGTATGCTTACATATTAAAATTTAATTTCTAGCAACAACAACATTCAACTTTCTTAGGTTCATTCTTTTACTCATTACGTCATCAATATGTAAACCCCAACGAATGGGTTAACATATATATTACTACTTTCCTTCTTTTCTTTCTTTTAAGCGGTCGACCCGTTTAGATACGGTTCGGCAAGCTAACATTCTTTTTCATCCTTATTCTATACAAATAATCCCATTCATAACGAACCATCATCATAACCAAATCATGAACATTCCCATTCATTCCCAATTGACCCGTTCAATACGGATCAACATAACTCCTTATTCTTGACTACACGTGCAATTTTGAACATACCTTCTATATTTAACAAGAAACTAGTGGATTATAAAACTAGCAATAGTCATGGATTTGTATCAATAATGTACAACTATTAACATTACATAAGCTTGTAAATGAATGGACTTACCTTGTTCTTGCGATTTTTATTACGAACCGGAGCTTCCTCCTTCTTTCTTGTTTCCTACACATAATCCATCCTTACTTAGATCATGTCATCTATTTACATAGCTTTCATATTCATATTAAATTCACATTCCACACATAAGGCAAAACATCCCAATTCACTCAATTTACAGTTTTACACGAATCGATTATTCAAGCATTTAATCGAACACTTGGCGTGCGTACATCAATTTTAGCACTAAGTACAAGTGTTTAGGCATAATTTCTCTAGTAGGATTCACAACTCTTTTTATCAATCTAAATCACATAACAAATCATTCTACAACATAATAATTCATCAATTATCTTAGAATTCATACATTCATCTATCACAACAACTCAATTTATTGAATTGCAAGATTACCATACTACTAGGTTAAATAGGTTTAACTTCAAACCTTCACTACAAACGAATCCAGACATAGAACATCTTCTAAATAACAATTCTAATGCATATCTAAGCTTAATTTCATACTTATTCACAGATTGATCAAAACCCACATTCACTAACTAGAATCAAATCATAAAATCTGACTTACTCTATGTAGGAGACTCTTAGATGGTTGAGATTTTGATCACATGCATTCGAATTAGGGCCAGAATTCATTCAATTGTTTGTTGATTTGAGAAGCTAGGGCAAGAAGGGTTGTTCCCTTCCTGAACGTTCCCTGCGTCGCACATACCCACACTCCAGACAATTCCCTTCTTTTATTTTCTTATTTATTACAAATTTACACATTCAGTCCCTTGGGATTTTTCAAGTTATCATTCTGGTACATTTTCCTAACTTCCTAAACTTCCTAAACTTCCTTGTTTATTAAAACTTAATATAATTTACTTAAAACTTTTAAACATTAAAATAATCTATTATTAGATTTTTGGGATGTTACATTAAAGTGTAAGAATGGAACACTTGAAGTGTTTAAGCCATGAAAAATCCAAGAAAATGATTTTTTTGCAAAAGTAGATTACAAGTCGTGAAGATGAAATTTTTATAAAAATGATTTTTATGAGATAAAAATGATGTTTTTAGTGTTAATAGAGCATGTTAAACACTATGTTAAAATACTACAAGTTTTTATAAAACTTCAAGTTCATGACTTCATGTAGAGATGTGTTTATGGCATAAGTTGTAGTATTGTTTTTGATGATTGTTGATGAATTTTTGAAAAAGAAAATGATATGCTATAAGCATGGAACCCTCCATTTTCAAAGGAAACTATGGCAAAATTTTTGTAAAAATTTAACACTTAGAAAAATATGTTTAAACAAGTGTTTACAAGTGATTTTGAATCATGGTTTTAAGTATAAAAATTTGTCATAATTTTTGTTATGAAAATTTCAAATAATGGAGGTTGTTTTTTCAAAAATAAAAATGACTAAGTATATATTTAGGAAAAATATATATTTAGAAATCACACAAATTATGTGCTATGTGTATATTATTTGTATTACTTATATTAAAAGTTACGAATTTGAAAATAGTATACCACTCAAACACCAAAAATTGTAATTTGAAGAATTACAAAAATCACAAGAAAATGAATATATAGCTTGCATACAAATATTGGAAAAATTATATAAATTCCTGAAATTTAGTTCGTATTATGACAAAGTTGGTAAACGGTATTTTCAAAACCGAACAAACGACGAGATATGTATTTTTACAAGAATCATAAAAGTATATCATTTTTTGTCAACTTGAAAATATATTATTTTGAGTATAAGAAAATATATTTTCATTAACACTCTAAAAATATATCATTTTAGTGGAAACTAAAAATATATTTTTCTAACTTATCCTAAAAATAAATTATTTTTGTTGGTGCATGCATCTGTCGACTTCGTCTTGTATCGAGTTTAGAGTAGAATAGGTTAGATCAGGGCACGAAATTCGAGAAACTGGATTAGAATGTGATTTCGCCCCAAATGACACGTTGTCATTTGGAGCGAAACCCCTATGATCTGATTTCGCCCGAGAGTACATTTAATCTGATTTCGCTCATTATGAAAATGCTGATTTCGCTCCTGTTGTCCTTGCATGTTGGAGCGAAATCAAGACACCTATAAATAGTGTCATTTAAAGCAAAATCATAGAGTTGTTAGGGTTATTGCCATTCCGGTTGCCACGAAGTGCTGCCGAAGTGTTGCCAGGATTGTAAACGTCATTTAAATCAATAGATCAACAGTTAAAAGTGTATACTCGGTGAATTGAACCTAATTTGTTTGTTTCCGCCGCTCAAATTAGGAAAAGTTCTTCTGAATAGACTCAATTGGGTCCGAACACGATCCTACATGCGGTATCAGAGCTAAGGAGGAAGAGCTCTTGCCAATTCAGCCGAAAATTCTGTTTTTCTACACCTTCTGAACTGCATTTTTCATTTTGACTGGGAAAAAGTTATCGATTTGATCTGAATTTTGAACATGTTGCTCGGAATTAGTGACTGAAAAATCCTTGAAAGTTTCATCAGCTAATTTGAAGTAAAACTTGACAAAATTGTGATTTCGCTCGAAACGTTTTCGAGTAATGATGATGTCACGCTTGATTTCGCTCAGAATTACATCTTGATTCCGCTCCAAACTCCTGATTTCGCTCGAACTGCAGATTCCGCTCCAAAGTTACATTCTGATTTCGCTTCTGAGTATAGTGTGATTTCGCTCCAAAGTCACCTTGTGATTCCGCTCCTGATTAACTTGGTGATTTCGCTTCTGATCATTTGTGATTTCGCTCCAATCAGTGAACCAAGATTGTTTTGTGAATTTTTTTTAAATCTGAAAAATGGACGAGGAATTCTACAATGCATTCGCTACCTCGGCTACCCCGATTAGTCTGGTACAGAACACAATGGTAGAAAACGAAACGGGAACAATGCAAAAACCGCCCAAACTCATGAACATAGAAGAATATAAGGGTTGGGAAGGTCGTTTCGAAAACTGGGTACAAGCTAATTACCTAGACGCATGGGAGTGTGTTGAGACAAAGTATGTGAGACCGTTAAATGATGATGAAGAGGAAGTTGCGATCAAAGATATGAATGCCGATGACAAGAAGAAATACGAGAATGAGAAAATGATGCTGAATTTACTACAACAAGCTGTGAAAGAAGATATTATGGTCTTGTTGCAACACAACGGAAGTTCTTATTCAATTTGGAAAGCTTTAAGATCGAAGTTTGTTGGTAGTCAGGAAATGGTCAAAAACAAGAAATCACTCTTGAAGAAGGAATTTGATTTGTTTCGAGGTTTAAAGAATGAGAGCACAAAGCAAATCATCGAAAGATATTGCAATTTGTTAGTGAATATGAAGAGGGTAGGCATCAACAAAGATAATGAAGAACTGATAGAAAAGCTTGTAGATGCATTACCTCATGAGACTTGGGGCACATATTTGATGATGCTCAGAAACAAGAAAGGATTTAGCACGTTAACCTTGAGCAAATTCATTGAGAAGTTGGAAGCTCAAGAGATGGAGCAAAGAAAAATTGTTCGAATGAAAGATTTCGACGGTGAACTGGATATCGGGTTGTACTACAAAACAGGGGTGAATGAGAAGTCTACAAATTTATCTCCAAAAATAGAAACTGCGTACAATGCCAAAAATTCAACTGGAAGTTCATCAAAAGGATCAAGCAGTAACACAAGTTTCTCATCATTTCCGTCATTCGATCCAAACATTTCAGCAACAAAGAATGGAAGAAAACTTCAGTGAAATATTGTTTTAAATCTTGAGAATGATCAAGATTATTCAGATGAAGTTGCTAAAAATCAAATGTCTTTATTGGGAATGGTTTTAGAATCTTACAGTTGTTTTGTTGCAGGTCGTATCGGGAATCCAATGCTTACAAAGGAAGATTATGACCAGATAGACGCTGAAGAGATGCAGCTGATGGACATAAATTGGTGTTTGACCAGTGTGTTAAGGAGAGCTGAGAAATTCAAGCAGATCACGGGGAGAGATGATCTTCATGAAGCTAATGTTTCTACTTTGGGTTTTGACAAATCTAAAGTCACTTGTTTTCGTTGCAGGGAGAAAGGTCACTTCAAAAGGGAGTGCACCAACCGCGAAGCAAGTGGAGCTCAGAATCCTTTCAACAACAATAATGATTACTACCGAAAAGCCATCTACCATCAAGTTTCTCAACAACCTTCTCAACAATCATCACAACAACATCAACATCAAGCTCAAACTGCACATGGAAGAAGTGTGATTGAAGATTCTAGAAAGAGAGCTTGTGTGGTCAATCAAAATGAAAAGAAACCACTCAATTGGGATAATTACATTTCAGCTGATGGAAAAGCTTGTGTGATTGATCAAGATGATGAGAAATTACCTGAGGGTTTTAGCTGGGAGAATTTCACTTGGGATGATTATATTCCGGATCAAGCCACAGCACATACAGCTCACAAAGCTTTTGTTACAAGAATTGAAGAAGATAGTGATGATGATGGAACTGAGTATTATGCTAGATAAATGGCAAAACATCTGAAGATGACGGCAGAAAGCGACAGTGAAGATGAGAAGGTAAAGAATAAAAAGAAGAAAGTAAAGACACCGGTGAGTAGTGATGATGAGACAGTACCGGTAGTGAGAAGAAAAGTGAAAGAAGTTCCAAAGTTCGAGATCAATGAAGAAGCCATTGCTAAAAAGAGTCCAGTAACTTGTGAAAATTGTGAAGCTGTAAAGAAACAGAACAGTTCATTGATCCACAACATGAACAGATTGAAAGAATCATATGATGTGTTGAACAAGGCAATGAATATGTACAACGACACACGTGAAGAACAGGCTACAGCAATGAAAACACTTCAGGGAGCATTCATGATCAAGCAGAAAGTTGTGAACAACTATATCGAGAAGTGTGCTGCTCTTGAACAAAAACTGGAACTTCAGAGGATTGAAACTGAAAGAGTTAATCGCTTGCTGAAAAGTTACTCATGTTCATCTTATGTCATTGACAGGATTTATCCGATGGCTGAAAGCTTGAAGGCATTTGAGGACAATGAAATAACTGAAGAAAAGAAAGTTTCGGAAGAAAAGAATGAAGAAAAGAATCCAGTGAAAAAGACTATAAAGAAGAAAAACACTGAGGAAACGGCATCTAGTAAGAAACAAGGTGTTAGTTACAACAAGTGTCCACCCCCGCTGGAAAATGGATATTGTTAGTGCATACATCTGTCGACTTCGTCTTGTATCGAGTCTTAGTCTTAGAATGTTAGATTAGGGCACATGGTACGAGATTTCCCAACATGTCCATATGTGGGAAACCACATGTTCATATGTGGGAAATCACATGTCCGTATGTGGGAAACCACATGTCCGTATGTGGGAAACCACATGTTCATATGTGGGAAACCACATGCCCGTATGTGGGAAACCTTATGGATAGTTTCGCTTATGTGTACATGTCCGTATGTGGGAAACCTTATGGATGGTTTCGCTTATATGTACATGTTCATATGTGGGAAAACTTGTAGATAGTTTCGCTTATATGTACAATGGGGAGGTTTCGCTTTTATGGACATGTCCATATGAGCGAAACCTAGTCCCTATAAATATCCTAGGAGCGAAATCATTTGTAACGTGTTCTTGTTTTCCATACCGAGGTGCTGCCGGTGTGAGATTTGGTTGTAAACGCTGTTATATCAATCAAAAGTGTGATTTAAGTGAAGATCTAGCTATTTCTACGTCAGGTACTTGTTTTCCGCACCTGTATCTGATCAAAACTCCTCTGATAGACTCGTTCGGGTCAGAATACGATCCTACAAGTGGTATCAGAGCTTCAGGAGGAGGAGTTTTACAGAGATTTGCTGGATTTCATCATAAATTCTTACTTCTACACCTTCTTTCATCATTTCAGAAAGATTTACCGGTCGAGATTCGCTCAAAATTTCACAGATTGTGTGTTATTGATCATAGTTAAATCCCTGAAAGTTTAAGCTTAAAATTCACACTAAAAATGGTCCAAAATAACCTACGAGTTGGTTTCGCTCATACGAAAAAGTCCTAGTTTCGCTCATTTGACAACTAGTTTCGCTCATTTGACACCTAGTTTCGCTCATTTGACATAAGGGTTTCGCTCATAGGACCTTCTAAGTGACCTATTTCGCTTTTGTGTTAGTATACATGTGATAGAAGGTTTGTATTGGTGTGCCAAAACCAAAGTATTAGGTCCAATTAAATCAATCGGTGTATCATAGGGTGTCTGTAACATTCACTTAAAGGTCATATTATAATCAAGATACGTGAACAAGTGTCGGATTGCATTTATTGATCAGACCAATCAATTGATTCAAGTGCGTGTGATCTGACCAAAAGTCTCGGCCCAATCATAGTCTTTGAGTTAAAGTTGAGGTCCAATAAATTGAAGTGTGCAAATTGTCAGCCCAATCATATCATATTGTTACTAATCAAGTTGTCGGCACATGTTTCCAATTGAAGCCTTGCCTGTGAATCAAGTTGTCAGCCCACATGATCCGTTTGATTTAGTCCGTTTGATTTCAGACTCGTTCAAGGTTGTTTGAAATTGATCCGAGTCATAGCAGTTCTCACGGTTTGCCAATTTAAACCTCAGTTCACACAGAATAATCACCAGTTCGAGTTAAAGTCTTATTCTGTTAATTGATAAGTCTTTAAACTGATTGTGTTTTGTTTGTTTGTGTGTCTTCAGGTGATACAGGTGTTTTACGAGGTGAACCAGTTAGTTTGAAAGCTTCTTTAAAAAATTCTTCGATATCGAAACATGGATTCTGAATTCTACAATGCGTTTGCTACAACCCCGACTAGTCCATCCGACATTACTAAGACCATGACAATGGAGATTGAAACTGGAACAATGCAAAAACCTCCGAAACTTATGGGAATTGAGGATTATCACGGATGGAAGAAACGGTTTGAGAATTGGGTTCAGGCGAATCATCTAAAAGCTTGGGAGAGCATCGAAACTGAATATGAGAGGCCAAAGAATTCAATTGGAGTTGGTAAAATCATTTCAGAGTTCACTGAGCAAGAGAGAGAAAGTTACAAAGCCGAAAAAATGATGATCAATCTGTTACAACAAGTTGTTAAAGAGGATATATTTGTGTTTCTTCAACATGATGAAAGTGCTTATTCTATCTGGGAAGCTCTCAAAAAGAAATTCGAAGGAAGTACTGAGATGCTTCAGAGTAAAGCAGCATTGCTGAAAAAGGAGTTTGAACTTTTTACGTGCATGCCTGGTGAAACAACAAAGACTCTTATTGAAAGATACTGTCATCTTGTACGCACCATGTCACAGTTGAAGATTACAAAAACTCCAGCAGAATGGGTTGAAAAACTTGCTGATGCGTTACCGCAACAGGAATGGGGTACATATCTGATGATATTGAAGAATTCCGGACAGTTTAGCAGGTTATCGATTGCACAGTTTATAGAGAAATTGGAGGCACAGGATCTGGAGCGGTAGAAAATTGCTAGAATGAACAGTTCAACTAATCAACAAGATATTAAATTGTACTATAAAGGAAATGTTCAAACTGCTGAAGCCAGTCCAAAGATACAAACTGCATTTAGTGCTGGAAATCAGTCTACACCAAGCAGTCAAGGATCAGTCAACTCTAGTGGATTTTGAACTGTGAATCCTCCAAGTGTTCAAAGTGCATCTGCTGGGAATGGGCATTCGATTCAGTGTAATGTAGCTCTACATCTTCAAAATGGTCAAAATTATTCTGAAGAGGTTGTAAAGCATCATATGGGATTATTGGTCACTGCATTAGAGTCTTATGAAGGGTTGATTGCCGGAAGAATTGGCAATCCGATGCTCACAAAGGAAGATTATGACCAAATCGATGCAGAGGAGCTGGAACTGATGGATATTAAATGGGCTTTAGCGAGTGTTTTGAGGAGAGTAGAAAAGTTTAGATTGCTTACAGGAAGATATGACTTTTTGGATGCAAATCTTTCTAATCTAGGATTTGATAAATCTAAAGTTGTCTGTTTTCGTTGCAGGGAGAAAGGCCACTTTAAAAGAGAGTGCAAGAATCAGGAGTCGAGAGGAGCAAAGGAGTCGTCTGGAAAAGATGATTATTATAGGAAAACTATCTATCAGCAGATCACTCATCAACCGAATCAACAAAAAGAAGCTCAAACGGCACATGGAAGAATGATCGAGGATGCAAACATGAAAGCTTATTATGGCATCGTTGATCAAGATGATGAGAAAATGGCTGAAGGTTTTAGCTGGGACAAGTTTATTCCAGCTGATACAAATGTTCAAGCGTTTATTGCACATATTATTCGAAAGCAAGAAATGCTGAAGGAATGGATGGAAGTGTTATCTGATAAAGAGAAAAGTGAAGATGAAGGATCTGTTTCATCTGAAAACAGTTCATCAGAAACAAGTGATAGTGATGAAGAGATGGAACAAATAAATCTTGGAAAAACGCATTTATCTTCTGACACTTTTGAATTTTATTTTGCAGAAAAATTGAAGAAACTAAAAGAGAAGAAAGCTGCAAAAGAATTGAAAGAAGTCAAAGTGATTGAGAAGATTGTGGAAGTTGAAAAGATAGTTGAAGTCGAGAAGATCATTGAAATCACAAAACCCTGTCTTACATGTTTAGACTCTTGTAAACAATGTATAGAAAAAGATGAGAGGTTTAGTGAGTTAGAAAAGTTGAAAGAACAATTGTTGTTTGATGTAAATAATTTGAAAAAGTCGTATGATGTATTGAACAGACATGTGAATAGTTTGGAGAAGACTAACTCTGAAAGAGAGAAAGCTTTGAAGATGATGAATGCTACCATGATGACAAAGCAGAAAGAGATCAACATGTACATAGAAGAATGTGCAAAGTGGAAGAAAGAGTTGGATAGTGAAGCAGTTGAGAATGAAAGAATCAGAAGATTGCTGCAGAGTTACAAAGGTTGTGACTACATAATTGATCGAATTTACCCAACAGTTGAAGGATTTGAAGCATTTAAAGGTGAAGAAACAAAGCCAAAGAAGAAGAAGGATACTGGTAAGAAACAGGGTGTGTGTTATAATAAGTGTCCGCCTCCGATTTGGGAAGGGTACTCACCTAGAAAACCTAACGAGGAAGAACTAAAACAGGCGGTCAATATTAAGCTAGAATCCGAGATAACCGATGTTTTACCAGACAATATTAATGTCACGTTCACAGCGTCCGACACAGATCATGAGTCCGAACTGATAAAACGAGTGGTCGATCAGGTGTTGGATAAGGATGAGGAGTCAGAGTCAAAGTCCGAGTCCGAAAGTTCGTGTCAGTCAGTCGGGAGTTTAAATTCGTCTGAAAAGAGTTCAAAATCATCGAGAAAACAGGTTTACAGTAAAGAGTTTTTGTTGTCAAAATCTAATTTGAATGATGAAACATTTGAAGTTGTGTATACTTTGAATGATTCTGACAAATTATATTTTAATAAAGAGTTTCCAATAAGAGGTGTTAAATCAGAAATGATCAAAAAGGTTTTCAAACTAACAGAAATTAATATTTCTGAAATAAAAGATGAAAATCTTACAAGAAAACCAAAACCTTACACCTCAAGAGTTCAACAAAGATTAAACAAGAAAAAATGTTACAATTCTGGTTCTGGTTTTCAAAAGAAACCAAACCAAAATTGTAGCTACAAAAAGAAAGAACTTGGTTTTATTCCACCAGAAAATTATAAAAATGAAAAATTTTCTAAAAATACAAAATTTGTTTCAGGTCCATATGCTGAAGAGGAAAAGAAAAGCTCATTCTGGAGACAATCAAATCAAGAATTTCTAGCTGAGAAAAAGCAGAAAGAAGTTCATAGAAAAGAAACCAGAACCTGTTTTAGATGCAATGAAGTTGGACACATTGCATGGAATTGTTCTAAATCAACCAAGACAAAACAGGGAGTTTCTGGAAAACTAAAAGAAGTTGTTGTTGATAAAACCGAACCACCAACTGAAAAATTTAAAGTTTTCAATTCAACATTTGAAGTTGGTGAGTGTTTGAAGAGATTTTACAGGCGAAGTGTGAAGCTTGACAACCAAAAATGGGTTGTTAAGAAATCTGAAGTAAAATCTGGTGATGAATCTGATTCCACAAAATCAGAGGAGCCACAGTTTGATGAGAGTGATGAAAACTCAGTTCCTTCAATGGATGATGAGAACTTTCCACCATTGAGGACTGAGAATTTTAAAAGGAAAGTTGGAAAGTCTGAAATCTCAAATCAGGGTTATTCTGAAAAGGATAATTTTGATGTTTAGAAAGCATTTAATTGGAAAGTTAAGAAGATTTTGGGAAAAAATGGTTAATGGAAAGGTGAAAGGGGTAAAAGACTTTTACGCTAAAAAGAAAGCAACTTACACCCCAACTAAATCCGAATTGAAATCACCCAAGGTTGGTCAGGCTTGGGTGGACATTTTCTTTGCTTGAAAAACCTGACTTGCCGGAGATCCCAAGTTTGTAATCGTGGATCAGTAATCGGCATCTTTCATGTTTAATAAGGTTGTTTTGAAAATGCTTGAAATTGTTAAAATTTTACAGGTTGAATGACTACGCCGGAGCTTCCAGGTTGGTAAGTGCGAAGCAGGAACCGGCACTTTGTTGGGTAAAGTGTAGATGACTCATTCCTACAATTTGTATTGATTGGTTATATCTACAAGTGGTTATTCTTACAAGTGGTTTAGAGGTTGCTTGATTGCAAACAGTGAATCAAGGACATTAAGTTGTACTTGGTTTACTACATTTGATAAAACTGACAAGATGATGAACCATATCCCTGTACTTAAACAAGTGGTAAACTTACAAGTGTTTTGAAACAAACTCATTTTCCGGAAAAATCATTTTGATTAAAACAAACTTAAGCGTTTTGAAATCTAAATGAGAAAATGGTTTGTGAAAGGGGGAGTTCAGATTGTTTATGCCTATTGAATGGCGAATTGAAGCGATTTGATATCGGTTGTCATGTTTCTGTACAGTTTGTTTTGAATTTTCTTCAAGTGGGTCAAGAGCTTAGATAGTTTTCAAATTTCTTTAATGTGTTTGCATTTTAGGGGGAGTAGAAAATATTTCAGAAAATCCAAAAACATTAGAAAATTTGAAAAAGCCAAAAACATGATAAAATTCAAAAATGAGTTTCAAAAAGCCAAAAACATGATAGAATTCAAAAATGAGTTTCGTTGTGAAAAGAGGAAATGATAGTACATCAGTGGACTGTCACAACATGCTAAAGAATTGCAAAGTTTAAATGTGATAAACAATCTCACTGCGGATATGCCAGTAGGTTTTTGCACATTTAGTAGATTGTGACGAGATATTGTCACACCCCGACCACGTGGAACAACAAAACGTGGCGGAAACGTCGGGGAGTGTTGTAACAGAATCATTGTTTCATAACACATGGAAATTGAAATATTGTTTTATTGATTAAATGAACTCATTGTTCTATTACAATCACATAAGTACAACTATGATCTTCCAAGTTTTAAAGTTGCTAAGGCACGAGTCCATCCTAAATGTAGCATGTATCAACAATCATCTCAAGATAGCACCTGAAACATGTGTAAAAATAGGTACGTCAGCATAAAAATGCCTGTGAGATACATAGGTTTTGTGAAAATGGGATTTGTAACACCCCCCAAAAATCCACCTGCGGAAACCCCGCGAGGCGTGTTACGCATCAGAGTTCGAGCCACCAATCACATTGAACCAATGATAAATACTTAATAAAACATACCATTAATTACCCATTTGAAAATGTCAAACATGATTTCAATTCTCACAATGTTGTATAGCGGAAGCATGTAATAAATCGTTTAGCAACTGTTTCATAATAATACTTAAAACCAATGTATCAAATGTAAGTTAATCCAAGAGCCTCGATCCATGACCACTCCAGCACTCCCAGATAGCAAGTCCATGTTCCAAATGTTAACGACCTACAAGCATGCAAACAAGTGTGTCAGACTACGCTGGTGAGTTCGAGGTTTCGTTAACGTGTTTTGTTACCAGATGTATGTTAATGCGATTCAATGCTGCGTTACGATGTCGTTCACGTTAGATACCCTAGGGAGTGTGCCCATATGTATCCGGGGAGTGTGTACCCCTTAACGACCGATGCTATGTTGCCTTCGCTAGATACCCTAGGGAGTGTGCCCATATGTATCCGAGGAGTGTGCCTCTAACAACCATAGCGATACCCAGATAATTAGTTCACGCCCGTCCTTACGGCCCGGTGTGAGGTTTCCCACCTAATAGCGCTATCAACTAATTACCCCCATTGCCCTCCAGGCAATCCGATGATAGATTCCATGTTTAATAACCAAAACCGATTAAGTTGTTTACCCAAGGTTTCCCCTCCAAATGTCTACCAGTTGTCCCAAACCACCGGGACGCATGCTTGAGAAATGCAATGAACTCACCTTGGTTTGCTCGGTAAGATACACAAAAGGTTCTTGAATTAAAGATGGTCAACCACATCCTAACAGGGTTATCATATGAGTCAGGCTTGGTTCAAGTAAAGCACGTACGGTTACACATAATTAACACGTTACAACACTTATAAATCATGGCAACACTTAACAGTCAAATAGCATCTTCAACTTGTGCGATTCAATGTCTAAGCCTAAAAGATAATCGGCCCAATTAGTATATCAGTCCAACAGCCTACTCGGCCCAAATAACAATCATGTAAGTGACTTGTGCGATCCGGGTAACCTTGTACGATCCGAATTTCTTGTGCGATACAAACAGTTGTGCGATTGGGGACTTGGGCTGTCCGGCCCAGTAACATTAACAGTTCATATATTGGTGTGTGGCCCAACATGTTGTGCGATCGGCACCAACTTGTGCGATCCACAAGATGTTGTGCGATCATGTGATGCTATGCTTGTACACTGTGCTTATCGGTTTGTACATAACTTGTGCGATTACACTTGTGCGTTCAGTCTTGTGCGACTAGAACCTCTTGTACGATCAAGAGGCTTGTGCGACTAGTTTAGTTATCCGGGATTCATGCTATTCGGTTACAACATTAATCTAGCCAAATCAGTTACAAGGTTTCCAAGTTTATCATTATCAATCAACATAATTCCAATTAATCGGTTACAATCACTTAAACAGTTTCCTATTTCTCATGATTACCAATTAACATCAAACCGGATTCATCTTAACCAAACAACCACAATTGATCATGCAACTCGACTAAATAATCATATTGAACTGGATCTAACTAGTTTTGCTCACATCCAACGAATCAAAACTAGTTCCTTCTTCCTAACCAGTATTTGGTCCAATAGCAGTACATGTGATGTTGAGGTTCATGTGCTCATCTGACATGTATTAATAACTCAATCACATGAATATCTCAGATCCTTTATTAAGTGGCCCTATCATACTCTAACAATTAACTTGCAATCCACTATCAAGAATTTCAACAACAGTCAAGTGGATCTTGTGGTCCAATTATATTAATGGAATATGGATATCTCAGTTTATTTAATTCAAAGAACTGATTACATGTGAAGCATTCAAGTGTGTCGGCCATTGCTATTTTTGATACACATCCTAGTTGCATGAATCACAGGCTCCGGCGAAACTTATCGCCCCTAACACTTACAGTTTAGGGTTTATCAGATCAACCCATTCTTTCAGTAGGGTCATAAGCAATCAGTTACGTGCCATCGCATTACATAAACATCATAACATATATTATCACATAACCAAACTTGATTCCTTCACAGTTTACAAACATCACAACACAGTAACAATTCATTATGATATGATCTAGTCAAAAAGTAGATTATTATAACATGATCCAATCATAAAACAGTTAATTAGAATCCTATTCCATGCAATTACTAATACACGTAACACCTTGTACAACCATAATCAATGCTAGGAACCATGTACCGAAACAGTTATGCATGCATGACAAGAAGATTTATTTTGAAACATAATAAGATTATACTAACCGCAAGAATCCAGATATTAGACGGATTCGAAGAAACAGCTTCACGAGGGTGGAGTATTGCCGTCAGGTTCAAGAAGGTGATCTAGGGTTGTTTGTTCTCAAAACCATACGAATGTAATCTAATTATACACAAACCCAAAAGGGTTTTGGGCTAAATTGATGGGGGCCAATTTGTGGGTGGGCCGAAGCCACACATAACAAATACACTCACGTTTTAACAAGTTTACCATAACAAAGTGTTTAACAGGTTGACATAGTAAGGACGTTTAACACGTTAGAGAGGAATAACTGGGAGTTAAGATTACAGGATTTTACGTTACTAAACTTGAAAGTTCGGGTTGTCACATCATCCCCAACTTGAAAGAAATTTCGTCCCGAAATTTGGTACGCACTCACTGAGAAAGCTAGGTAAGTTATATCGTTCACTGGTTTTCCTGGGGTGTCACATCATCCCCAACTTGAATGGGAATTTCGTCCCGAAATTCACCAGTGATATCAAGAGTTGGTTCAATCCCTTGAACAATTGAGAACATTGAAGTTTTAACATATCCTTCCGTTCCTATGTGAACTTCAGTCCACGTATTGAAGTTTAACGAGCCCTCACGATTGTCATATGACTCATGCTAGCGAACCTTGACTTCTTAGCCCATGCTTCCGATAGATTCCCTGATATATACAACTGATCCGATGACCTCAAATTCCGGTAAGGGTAGTCACCGTTTGTTCCAGTAATCCGAATGTCTCACACGTCGTAAAGTAAGCTTGCCATGTTTTCTATAGCATACCGCACCCCCCCCCCAGGGTGATGCTTTCGATTTTGAGACGTTTGCCTACAACACACTCCCAGTGTTTCCTAAGCTAATCAGCTTTCCTAGCGCTCATGCGCTGCCATCAAACAATTTCTGATCTAAGCAATGTTCGAGAGTTTTGAGCTCAAGTCCTGGACCTGAGATTACGTTGTCGACTACATTAGTCCAACAAGGAGATTAGAGTTACTGTCCAGGTTATTCCTCAGCATGGGCTGTATGCATACTATCATAGTGCAGCTGCATTAGAGCTTCTCCCCAAGATAAGTGTCCTTCCCAAACGTTTACTAAAGTCAGTTATGCACATACTTACAACATGCCTTCGTGTGCTCAGATGGTTCGTCACTTTGCTCGATTGTCCTCATGCCTATAATCCGTCTCTTCCAGAGAAATTTTCACAAGCTGAGAAGACTCATCAGTTCCCTTGACTGCAAGGAGGTGTGCTGGTCACATTCAGCAATCAACGATTGTTACTGTTTGTGTTTCCATTTCGAGTTGTAAATAGACTAGTGGCAGCATTCATAGCAGTCTGCTCCCATCTTCCACATAGGTGTTGCCAGTTTCTTATACTTCGCCTTGACTTTTCCCAAAGTCAAAAGTCATACCCATACATTGTTAGACGGGTTTTCGTGCCCAATCATCAGTACAAGATTTACATGTCCAAACATCTTTCTTAAAAATCCAGTCGAAGCCGGTGTGTTTTGCTAACCACAACTTCCCTACCGTTGCTGTGAAATGAGATTTATAGTCGTTCTATGAGTTAATGAATATCGTTCGTTTCACCAAGGTTGCTCTTCCATGCCCCGCATGGACTCAACTTGAAAATTCTCTCCCGTTAGTTCCCTAGTTTGTACAGAACGAGTTGGGTCAGGTGGGTTAGAGTCGATGGCGAGCTGCAAAGTCCATACACGTTCAGGTTCCACAGTCGTAATCCACTCAGAAGTTCCATCCAACGATGCCATTCACTGATTTAGCTCTTTCGAAACCAGAGTACACGGAAGGCCCTTGTGATCGGTCTAAGTAACGCATTTGGTACCGTCCAAGTAATGCCTCCGTGTAACTCCAAAGACCACGGTTTCCACCACCAGTTGTGTGTCATGCAGTTCTTCTTTGTAATTTCAGTACGTAAGTCGTTACTCTCTCGTGTTGCGTCGACGTGTAACTGGGACTCTGATTCAAAACATAATGATATACCACTGTATTACCCATGCCCTTGGGTAAAAATGAGGCTCAGTACCTTACTGAATTAGGATTCGAAAGCTGAAGAGACGTCCTCATGTTCTGTCTTTCGCGGACACGGCACCCCGCTGTGCTAAAGGGATCTAAGCTATGCGACCTTCGAAATTCCTGTGATAAATCAAGCGGAACCAAGAAATCGTTGTATCCTCAAAGGACTTTTAGTGTCGGTCAGTTTCCAAAGAAAACGGGTCTTAGCGAGATTCACGTGCATTCCCACTTTGTTGATTACATTACCCAAAAGGTACCTCTCGAATTCAGAAGCTACATTTATCAAGACTTCGCGTGATGTGGCTCCTCCATCAGGACCTCCCAAATAGGATAAAGAGTTGTCCATGTTGTTGCTTTCCCCCTGAAAAAGGTTCAAAATGTCACCCAATAGCACGGTCGGTTCACATGATCTATGAGGCTGCTGGTGTGATGATCGCTCTAAAGGTCTTGGAGTGCAAAGTTGTATGGCCGAATTGCGTCTGGTAAGCTTCTTTAGGAACTTTCTCCCCTTGGGTTTCCATCTGATAATAATGCGCTCGTAAGTTAATCCTTGAATGAAAGCTCGTCTCTTGTAACTAGTCGATCGGTTTTCGATACATGGCCGCGGCAAACGGTTCTCAACTGTCGTCTCGATGGGTGCTCGATAATTGGTACGTACACACAAAAAGGCTTATCTTCACGGATATAACTGGGGCTTCCCAAAGTGAGAATTAGGTCCAACAAAACTCTTGTGCAACAATTCTCGTAGCAGATTACACAGTTCTTGCAACCCTCCTGGTGTAGGACGGTAAGAGTATGAGTATTCGGAGCTCCCTCTAATCGTGAGATCACTGAGTTTCTAACTAATAGTTGTGGTAGTAGACCTGAAAGCTCCTCCAATTGCACTTTGAGATGAGTCACAACAATCGGTGGGTCCTCGATCCTATCTTACTTAGTCTGATCATTAGATATAGTTGCTAATACAGTGAGGTCCTCCTTCCATAGGCGCTTTCGAGGCTGTCATTACTGACATGATGCCAATCTTTTCACCACTCTGGTACTTTAGAGCATATAGTGACGCTAAATTTCTTCTCACAGAGTACGTCCGGGCGATATGTCCTAATAACCCACCAACACTAACTATTGCGCCGTAACTACCAAGGATAGCAGAGGTAACACCGGTGTCGAATGTCCGTCCCCCGCAATATCGAGTTTGCATCCCAACTAACATATGCGGTTTCCGCTGACCTGCCATCAGCCGGTTTCATAACAGGTTTGGTTTCAAGAAGCATCAGGGTTAAACGGAATCGAGCCGAAGCGATTTGCTATCCATCCAAACTACCATGTTGTTATTGTCCTGTCGTCGCCCACGTCAATCCTAAATACCCTTTCGCGAGCACCACTGCCGGTGTTATTGTTACAATCACACGGATTTCTACCATACTGTCATCGCTCCCTTGGTTGTTGTCGTCTTGAGTTATCAACTGCCATTACATGCCGTAGGCACCTTCATTTCCATACTGTAAGCTACTATTACAAGTACCTTGATGTCACGATAGTTGTTGCTTCTAATGTTGTTGCTCGAAACAGGACTCTACGATCCTTCACCAACGATGTCCATCTCTTCATATTTCGTGCTAAGTTCCAGGGTGCTACTCGTTGTGTTGGAAGTTACACAGTCCACATCCTGGTCGATTGTCATTGTTTACGTTTCGATTGATTCATAAAAGTCGGCTCCAATAAGTTGCTGACTAGAATTAAGGATTCGTTTGGAGTCAAATCGTTGATGTTCATTGTCAATAATTGGAGTCGTTCAAATGCTGAAGTCGGTAGAGTACTATATTTACCCTTATGCCCATCGTTCTTACAAGTTGACTGGGTAAAACACGGTAGGTTTCCAGAGTGTTGCAGGTGTGACCACCCTTCAGGGTCTGAGATGTGAGTATATTGAGTTCCAACAACAAAGAGGAGTGAGGGGAAAGAAAAGGGGTATAAACCAATCATGGACGCTGCAACATCCACTCAGGGACGTTCGTACAAGCACCCAGCATTCTACTTAGTTCGCTAGGCGTTCAAAGGGACGTTCAAGTAATACTCGATAGCATTGCGATTTCAAAAGGGTTCAAGGAGAGGTGAGAAAGTCACATTTGAGTAGGAGACGATCACTGCTGTGACTCCTATTAGTTTGTTACGTTTCACGCTGATCAATTAACAGAGCGGAACCCCTCCTTCACTTGTTAAGCCTCACTGGGACTCGCATGCACCCCACATTATTATTATGTGTGCACCCACAATAATATTGTGATTTGCATGCTCATCTCAGCTCCTCCTAACTCATGTCGAATGGTTCCCCCAACTCGAATAGTAAACAAGAGCATCACATAACATAAGTCACGAATGTTTAGGGAATTACCACCCTATCAATCATATAACACGTGCAAGGGATACGTAAGTTCATACTATCGTGTTTAACGTGCACCAGCATGCAATATCATATGTAAGTGTCCACTAGTTACGTAGTACAATGAGTATACGAAAGACGAACCTTGCAATCTGGAGCTGAGTGTCATGATCGATTTTCGAAGGTGTTCGGTTATAGTCTGGTTTTACAAAAACGTTTTAAAAGCTAGTTCACTATAACCAGTGGCTCTGATACCAACTGTAACACCCCCCAAAAATCCACCTGCGGAAACCCCGCGAGGCGTGTTACGCATCAGAGTTCGAGCCACCAATCACATTGAACCAATGATAAATACTTAATAAAACATACCATTAATTACCCATTTGAAAATGTCAAACATGATATCAATTCTCACAATGTTGTATAGCGGAAGCATGTAATAAATCGTTTAGCAACTGTTTCATAATAATACTTAAAACCAATGTATCAAATGTAAGTTAATCCAAGAGCCTCGATCCATGACCACTCCAGCACTCCCAGATAGCAAGTCCATGTTCCAAATGTTAACGACCTACAAGCATGCAAACAAGTGTGTCAGACTACGCTGGTGAGTTCGAGGTTTCGTTAACGTGTTTTGTTACCAGATGTATGTTAATGCGATTCAATGCTGCGTTACGATGTCGTTCACGTTAGATACCCTAGGGAGTGTGCCCATATGTATCCGGGGAGTGTGTACCCCTTAACGACCGATGCTATGTTGCCTTCGCTAGATACCCTAGGGAGTGTGCCCATATGTATCCGAGGAGTGTGCCTCTAACAACCATAGCGATACCCAGATAATTAGTTCACGCCCGTCCTTACGGCCCGGTGTGAGGTTTCCCACCTAATAGCGCTATCAACTAATTACCCCCATTGCCCTCCAGGCAATCCGATGATAGATTCCATGTTTAATAACCAAAACCGATTAAGTTGTTTACCCAAGGTTTCCCCTCCAAATGTCTACCAGTTGTCCCAAACCACCGGGACGCATGCTTGAGAAATGCAATGAACTCACCTTGGTTTGCTCGGTAAGATACACAAAAGGTTCTTGAATTAAAGATGGTCAACCACATCCTAACAGGGTTATCATATGAGTCAGGCTTGGTTCAAGTAAAGCACGTACGGTTACACATAATTAACACGTTACAACACTTATAAATCATGGCAACACTTAACAGTCAAATAGCATCTTCAACTTGTGCGATTCAATGTCTAAGCCTAAAAGATAATCGGCCCAATTAGTATATCAGTCCAACAGCCTACTCGGCCCAAATAACAATCATGTAAGTGACTTGTGCGATCCGGGTAACCTTGTACGATCCGAATTTCTTGTGCGATACAAACAGTTGTGCGATTGGGGACTTGGGCTGTCCGGCCCAGTAACATTAACAGTTCATATATTGGTGTGTGGCCCAACATGTTGTGCGATCGGCACCAACTTGTGCGATCCACAAGATGTTGTGCGATCATGTGATGCTATGCTTGTACACTGTGCTTATCGGTTTGTACATAACTTGTGCGATTACACTTGTGCGTTCAGTCTTGTGCGACCAGAACCTCTTGTACGATCAAGAGGCTTGTGCGACTAGTTTAGTTATCCGGGATTCATGCTATTCGGTTACAACATTAATCTAGCCAAATCAGTTACAAGGTTTCCAAGTTTATCATTATCAATCAACATAATTCCAATTAATCGGTTACAATCACTTAAACAGTTTCCTATTTCTCATGATTACCAATTAACATCAAACCGGATTCATCTTAACCAAACAACCACAATTGATCATGCAACTCGACTAAATAATCATATTGAACCGGATCTAACTAGTTTTGCTCACATCCAACGAATCAAAACTAGTTCCTTCTTCCTAACCAGTATTTGGTCCAATAGCAGTACATGTGATGTTGAGGTTCATGTGCTCATCTGACATGTATTAATAACTCAATCACATGAATATCTCAGATCCTTTATTAAGTGGCCCTATCATACTCTAACAATTAACTTGCAATCCACTATCAAGAATTTCAACAACAGTCAAGTGGATCTTGTGGTCCAATTATATTAATGGAATATGGATATCTCAGTTTATTTAATTCAAAGAACTGATTACATGTGAAGCATTCAAGTGTGTCGGCCATTGCTATTTTTGATACACATCCTAGTTGCATGAATCACAGGCTCCGGCGAAACTTATCGCCCCTAACACTTACAGTTTAGGGTTTATCAGATCAACCCATTCTTTCAGTAGGGTCATAAGCAATCAGTTACGTGCCATCGCATTACATAAACATCATAACATATATTATCACATAACCAAACTTGATTCCTTCACAGTTTACAAACATCACAACACAGTAACAATTCATTATAATATGATCTAGTCAAAAAGTAGATTATTATAACATGATCCAATCATAAAACAGTTAATTTGAATCCTATTCCATGCAATTACTAATACACGTAACACCTTGTACAACCATATTCAATGCTAGGAACGATGTACCGAAACAGTTATGCATGCATGACAAGAAGATTTATTTTGAAACATAATAAGATTATACTAACCGCAAGAATCCAGATATTAGACGGATTCGAAGAAACAGCTTCACGAGGGTGGAGTATTGCCGTCAGGTTCAAGAAGGTGATCTAGGGTTGTTTGTTCTCAAAACCATACGAATGTAATCTAATTATACACAAACCCAAAAGGGTTTTGGGCTAAATTGATGCGGGCCAATTTGTGGGTGGGCCGAAGCCACACATAACAAATACACTCACGTTTTAACAAGTTTACCATAACAAAGTGTTTAACAGGTTGACATAGTAAGGACGTTTAACACGTTAGAGAGGAATAACTGGGAGTTAAGATTACAGGATTTTACGTTACTAAACTTGAAAGTTCGGGTTGTCACAGGATTCATGACTTGAGTTTAAAGAAAACGTTTAATAACAGTCAGTCATGAACCTTGTAATTTGCTTTGTCTTGTAAATCGTTTGAAAAACGATAAGATTGGATGTTATGTATAAATAAGAGAACACTGTATTGTTAAACGGATAACCATGTAAAAATGTGTTTGTATAAGATAAGTCGTTTGTAAAACAATGTCTCGTGAAAAGTGTGTTATTTGTATAAAATGTCATGTCTCAAATTGAAATGATTCAAATAACGCTACGATATGTAATACCATACAAACACTTATATATAGGAAGTAACAGCGGCGTATCCACCATGCTTGTATCATATTACACACGCCTCGTTACGTAAGTCACTTACGCAAACCAAACCACCAATATAGAATGTTCATGTTTAAACCAATAGTCCAAGGTTATTGTATAACTCAAGTTAAATGTAAACCACGTAATGTATAAACAAAAGTTATGTATGGTAAGTGAAATGATGTAAGGTTAATCGAATAACCTTATAGCAGCATATTAACAGTATACTTTGGATTTGTAAATAGCATATTAAAAATATGTTTTGGTTTGTTGATAAAATGTTTGTGTTGGTTCTGTACAATACCACACATGAGAGTATATCAAACTATACCTTTTGGGAGTATATCAAAATATATTTTAAAGGTGCGATTTAAGAATTCATTCAGACCTAGTGCATCAAACTACACCTTTGAGACTATAAGGATACCACAAAGGAAATCCCTATTTTGATGGAGAAACAAATTGGTTTCAGACATTCCATGACAACAGGAATGGGGTGTCTAGTCCTATAGCGCTATATCATACTACCAATCGGTCTGGTGAACAAAATAAGTACTATTCCAACAATTACTTTTGTAATCTTTGAGAAATCAGTGTTTAAACCATAGATAATCAATCAGTTTGTTAAAAGATATGTATAATCAATTATACTTTGAAATCATGAAAATAACAGATAGGTACACATGCTTCACCCCAAAACAGTTGAAAACAGTAGAAGAGGGGAACTATGTACTCACCTGAGATTGCTTTGGAGTTCTTGTATAATAACCAGATAATGCTAAAGATCACGGGATATCAAACGGCACCTAATAGGTAGCTATGTTAATATACCGGACCAAAATGGAAGGATCGGATAGTACGCGGGTTTGTAAACCAAACGAGTATGGAGACTCGTGTAATATGGCTTAACAAAACCTACATACTAAAATGAAACTTAACCTAAGTGCTTACGGTCCATCACGACCCGTTTAGGTAGCTTATGCTACCTTACGCGTCGTTCGAGTAGAACGCGTCTGGAACGCCTAACATCGTGACCACAAGGAATAACCTCGGGAGGTTATAGCTATGGTCACCTAATGTGTTTGGTCAGGTCCTAATGATCGACCAAATGGGTCAGGTTCGAAAGTATAAGCGATGGTTTAGATCGCTTACCTTACGACCCTATAAAAGCACTATACAAAAAGTGACGAGCTAAGCATGTTAGAACATGCTTAACTAAGTTTAGAAAACAGGTTTGGCATCAAAGCAAACGGCTTTGATGCTCACGAATAGTTTGGTTACAAAATATGCAAGAATGCACATTTTGGGCCGAAACTACGACTCGTCACTGAGCCTAGATAACGTGGTAATCAGTAGGTATAGTCACTACGGACTATAACCATCGTGATCACGCTCACGTTATGAAGTTCCATGAACTTCACGTTGACCATAGGCTGGTCAATGCAGAAAGTCAACAAAACGTTGACTTTCGGACTCGAAAAGCGAATAAAAGAGCGAAAGAAGACTTACGGAGGGTCCCCGAATGCTAATCTAGATCAAAATAGCTCAGGTATGAAACAAAGGTTCCAACTTAGAGCTTAGATCAGATTCTTGTGGGTTTTTGGAACAAAGGGGGGGGTATTTATAGGAAAAGCATAACCGTTAGGATCGTTTATCGAATATCGTGCCGCGATCTCGTGCGTACACTTGTCAAAAATGTGGTGGTTACTGAAAATGGCCTTTGGCCTTTGATTGGGTGAAAGGGCATTGCCCCTTGATCGAACGAAAGGCCAACTGCATTGATTAGAAACATTGAATCTGGTCTGACAGTCTGACGCGGCCCGCCTCAACATTTAGGCAAAACTCACGCGGGCCGCCTGAAGCTTCTAATCTGCACATACTTTCAAAATTGGCAGTTTTGGTCCCTGTTGCGTATTTAAGCCATTTCCGACACTTCTAAGGCCCGTAAAGCCAACTTTAAGGCCCTAAAATGATGCCTAAACATTGTGGATCTGAAACATGCTCAAAAATGTTCCGGATGTTGGTTCATTTGGTCGTACGAACGCGATGTTCGCTTAATTACGACGGAATGCGCATAAGCGCGAAAAACGATCCAAATGACGCGACGAATGGATTTTTCTCATGCCAAACACTAAGGCATAATATAAGGATGCTTACATAAATTTTTGGATGTCCGGATGTATTCAGAACGTAAGTTATGCGCGAAAGTGCAAACTTGTGCACTTATTGACACTTTTAGTCCCTGAATGATCCAAAAGTTTGTTTTAGCATACCAAACACCTCAAAGCCTATTTCTAAGCTATGTAAAGAATATTTATGGTATGTTTAACTTATGGACATGTTCCGGAATGTTTGTTACAGTTCAAATTGGCATACTTTCGCAGTTTGTCAAGTTTAGTCCCTGTAAGCGAATTAACTTGTTTTTGCCATACCAAAGCCTTCGAAACTTATTTCTAAGTTATGTAAAGGTTATTTAAGGTATTTTAAGTGTATGATGGTCTTCCGGAGTATTTGTCGCACTAAACTGAGTACGTTTACGCACTAGTTTGCGTATAATTCCCCAGAAAGTGTTGCAGAGTTTGAAATTGAACAAGAATTGATATGTGCAAAACATACACATATTTATACAAATCCCAAGTATGAAATAAAATATTTTATTGGTTTGGCATTTGTTTGATGGTTGGAGTGACACAGGTGTCACAGCCTCCCCTACTTTAAGAAATTTCGTCCCGAAATTAAATTCTAGAGGAAACGTGTGAAGACAGCTGTGACGGTTTCGCCTTCTAATAGATCCCTTGAACCCTTAAGTAAAACTCGGGGCCATGTTAGGACTCTTAGCGAATTTGTTAACCTCAAGCGAATTCCTAGTAATAATAAAACATGAAATTTTGAACTACGAACAGAAGAATGTTTCTTATGAAGACTTAGTCGCTGATGAAACATAGCATCGCCCTCAGCAAGCTGATGAAACAATAAACTTGATAGTCGCTGCTGTTGAAATAAAAAAGATCCTCTAAAGGGGACACACCGAAAAGTCGAAGCCGTCATCTCTCTGCGTATACGGAAGTATCGACCTGAGCTCTCACGGCCCTCGCATTTAACCCCTGAACAGATATCATCTGTGGTATACTCACCTGTAAGACTGCATATTGGGATCTGGATATGGGAGTATATTCAAGAAGTGGGACACACGGATAAGTTCAAGTCATTAAAACATTAACATCGTATCTCGGATTAATTGAACTTTGTGTGAAAATTTAAGTGGACAAATATACTGGCAATCTAGGTGAATTGTTTAAAACTTAAAATGAAATGAAGCTTAACGGTGTTGGTGACTTGTCTCATAAACTGATATGATCCTCTTACACGAACTCACAAAAATATTGTTTGTAAATATTTCTTTATTGTATTACATGATTCTTTATTTCAAAAAATTCAAAAAGATTTTTGACAACTGGTATTGAAAAGCTGTTTTTTCAAAATTCTGAGAGCTAAACATGATGAGTATAATTTGAGGGGGAGTTTTTGTTTAAAACTGATTATTTTTTATCAAACCTTCAAGTGGTTCATCAGATTGAAAAATCATTTTGCTTGGGTTTTGAAGAAGAGTCTGAGTTAGTGCAAGTTTATATGTTTGAAATATGTATGTGAGAGAAATTTACTTTGAGGTAGAGCTTTTGCAGGATAAGATGTGCCAGGTTATTCGTTCCTGAGATCTGTGCTAGATGAGAGCCAGGTTCCAATACCTGAGGACTCTGATTGAAGGTAGCCAGACAACGATCTTGGAACATGAAGAGCCAGGCTGATTGATCTTGAGAAGCTGTGAGATGGAAAGCCAGACAACGATCCTAAAGCTGATGATGCTGATGAACTGACGAAATGCTAGCATATCGCAAGGGGGAGTCTGAAGACCTGCGAGAAAAGATTGAGAGAGTGAAGCCCAGAGACATATCAAGACTGAAGATGCGAAGACTCGACACTTAAGACTCGTTAACATCTGAGGGGGAGTCTGTTAGTGCATACATCTGTCGACTTCGTCTTTTATCGAGTCTTAGTCTTAGAATGTTAGATTAGCGCACATGGTACGAGATTTCCCGACATGTCCATATGTGGGAAACCACATGTTCATATGTGGGAAACCACATGTCCGTATGTGGGAAACCACATGTTCATATGTGGGAAACCACATGTCCGTATGTGGGAAACCTTATGTATAGTTTCGCTTATGTGTACATGTCCGTATGTGGGAAACCTTATGGATGGTTTCGCTTATATGTACATGTTCGTATGTGGGAAACCTTGTAGATAGTTTCGCTTGTATGTACAATGGGGAGGTTTCGCTTTTATGGACATGTCCATATGAGCGAAACCTAGTCCCTATAAATACCCTAGGAGCGAAATCATTTGTAACGTGTTCTTTTTTTCCATACCGAGGTGCTGCCGGTGTGAGATTTGGTTGTAAACGTTGTTATATCAATCAAAAGTGTGATTTAAGTGAAGATCTAGGTATTTCTACGTCAGGTACTTGTTTTCCGCACCTGTATCTGATCAAAACTCCTCTGATAGACTCGTTCGGGTCAGAATACGATCCTACAGATATCTGGCTAGAAATCCAAATGATGAAAGAGTCAAAAAGGCAACAAATTTACAGTGGGAGTCGGAGTCGTCAGTAAATTTGCCAGATAGTATTGATGTCGTGTTTACATCGTCTGACACTAATCAACAATTTCAATTGATGAAGAAAGTGGTGAATCATGTGTTAGATAACGATGAAACTGAGGAGTCAAAGTCGGAGTCTAGTTCAGAGTCAAAGTCTGAGTCAAGCACTCCGGGTCAAACAGAAAAACAGGACAAAATAGTTTATGATAGAAAATTCATGTTATCAAAATCTAATTTGGATGATGAACCGTTTAAAGTTGCTTATACTTTGAATGATTCGGACAAATTATATTCTGATGAGGAATTTCCAATAAGAGGTGTCAAAACTGAACTGATAAACAAGGTTTTCAAACTCACAAAAATTAATATTTCTGAAATAAAAGATTTACATCTTAATGAAAAACTTAAAAAATACACCTCAAGAGTACAACAAAGATTAAACAAGAAAAAAGGTTACAGTTCTGGTTCAGGTTTTCACAAGAAACCAAACCCTAACCGTAATTTCAAAACGAAAGAATTGGGATTTATTCCAACAGAAAAATGAAAAATATTTTCGAGATTTTAAATCAAAGATGACATTTGTTTCAGGTACATCAGCTGAAGAAGAAGAAAAGAAAGAATTCTGGAGGCAGTCAAACAGTGAATTCCTTGCAAAGAAGCAAGAGGAAATGAAGAAGATGACTGAGCAGAAGAGAGATACAAGAACCTGTTTCCAATGCAACAAAGTTGGACATATTGCTAGGGAGTGTTCTAAGGCAATACAATCAAAACAGGGAGTATCTCGTAAACTGAAAGAGAAAGTGGTTGAATTTGAACCACCAGTTGATAGAACTAAACTGTTTAAAAATTCTACTTTTGAAATTGGTGAATGTTCAAACAAGTTTTACCAGAAGAAAGCTAAATCTGACAACCAGAAATGGGTTGTTAAGAAAGCTGTTGAAAGCTCTAGCTATGATTCTGATAGGTCAAAATCAGAGGAGCTATCTTCTGGCGATGAAACTGACTCCATAAAGTCAGTTGAGCCACATGTTGTTTCAAAATGTGAAGCTATTTTGAAAGATGAAAAATCAGTTCCGACTGTGGATGATGACAATTTTCCATCACTTCGGGCTGAAAATTATAAGAAGAAAATTGGTAAAATTGAAATTTCTAACCAATTTTATAATGACAAACAGGATTTTGATGCTGAGAAGGTTTTTAGCCCCAAGGTAAAGCATATCTTTGGTAAGATGATTGACCGAAAAGTCAAAGGGGTTAAATAATTTTACGAGAAGAAGAGAGGAGGTAAGAAAACGAGTGGTGACTCGGTGACACCCAAGGCTGGTCATGCTTGGGTGGATATTTTCTTTGAATAGAAAAACCTGACTTGCCGGAGCTCCCAGGTTGGTAAGTGTGGAGCATGTATCGGCATCTTTCTTGAGGAATTTATTCGGTAATGTCATCGTACAAACGGTAAAAAGGTTTGTTTGTGTTTTACGTACAAGTGGTTAGGAGATTTGATTGTGCATTATTGCATATGGTAAATCAAGGACATTAATTTGTACTTGCATTTTCCTACTAGTGGTTGAAAGACAAGATGATGAACCACATCCCTGAACCTATTATTGATATACCTACAAGTGGTAAAATCAACCAAACTTATTTTCCGGAAAAACCATTTTGATTAAAACAAATTTAAGTGTTTTGAAATCTAAAATGGGAAAATAGTTTGTTGATAGGGGGAGTTCTGATTGTTTATGCCAAGGGAATAGAGAATTGAGGCAATTTGATATCGGTTGTCATATTTTTGCACAGTTTGTTTTCAATTTTTCTTTAATGTGTTTGCATTTTAGGGGGAGTAGATTTTCAGAAAAATCCAAAAACATTAGAAAATTTGAAAAAGGCAAAAACATGATAAAACAAAAATGAGTTTTGTTGTATAAAAGATGAAATGATAATACATCAGTGGACTGTCACAACATGCTAAAGAAATGTAAAGATAAAATGCGATAAACAATCTCACCGCGAATGTGTCGGTATGTTTTTACACACATAGTAAATTGTGATGAGATATAAATCTAAAAATTCAAACTTGCTTATTCTGTGGGTAACAACTTCTTGGATATATAGGTAACCCCTGAAATCTTGTTTGAAAGGTCCCTTATTCTGAGATACAAGGTCTTTATGCTCAGTGATATCTGGGGTATTAGTCACACCCCCAAAATCCACACGCGGAGTACTACCGCTTGGAGGCGTGACATGACCAGGATCAAGCCACCAATCATATTGAACATAAGAGTAAATAGTAAATGTCATTCATCAATACGAAAGGTGTTTTCAAAACCAACATAATCAAATGTGTAGCGGAAGCATTAATGTAAAAATCCAACATAAGTATCAAGTTCTCATAATGTAAATGTTTAACATGGAACTCAACAGTCCATGTGCCCACAACGACCGCGCCTCCCGTGCAAGCTCCAAGTACCTATGGTCCTGCAAGGCATGTAACAGAGAGTCAACAACTAGTTGAGCGAGTTCACAGTAAGTAAGTTCGTAATAGTAAGTTCGTTTCGTAACATGTGGCTCTACTAGGCCGATAGGATGTTCTATTAGTGGGGGCTTCCCATAGTTGTATATACACTAGACTATTTGTAACCATAAGTGTTCTTCTTAACCCGAGAACAGTAGTGCGTACAAGGTTTTTGTAGGTTTTACGTAAGCGTCCTTCTCAACCCGAGGACAGTGGTACGCGGGGGTTTACGTAGGTTTTACGCAAGTGCCTGTTACAACCCGAGGCAGTAGTGAATATGAGTTTACGTAGGTTTTACGTAAGTATCCTTCGCATCCTTGGGACTGTGATGAGTACAAGTATACGTAGGTTTTACGTATGTATCCTTCGCATCCGAGGACGATGGTAGATAGTCTAGTAACAGTGTAAGTACAAGTATTTGTTCAATCATATTCCTTCAATCCCATTCCCTACCCACCGGGAATCCCATGCCTTGGTAAGAGTGTGAACTCACCTTGGTTTGCTCGGCAGATACACAGAAAGTCAATCAAGCTATTTGGTGGTCAACCACGTCCTACCATGGTTACCATACAAGTCAGGTTCGTATTTAGGTAGTGCACGTATATGTTCTTCACGTATAAGTTGTGTACATGTATTGATTAAGGCATACACATGTAACTATGGCAATTATCATCAGTTCATACGAATTCAACAGTAGCATCACGTAAACAATCAAAGCCCAACAGTGCGGCCTAATTACTTAGGCCCGTAACAGTGTGCAAGTCCAACAGTGTGCACGTGTATATGGTCTCGAGTCGAGACTAGAGATCTCGAGTCGAGACTGTGTGGTCTCGAGTTGAAGTCTTGGTGTTCTCGAGTCGCAACCAAGAAGGTCTCGAATCATGCATGTACTAGTCGAGACTACACGGTCTCGAGTCGCAACAGGACCCGCAACCATGGTCTCGATTTATGCTGTTTTGCTGATGATGTGTGGTCTCGAGTCGAGACTATGAGTTCTCGACTCGCAACCCGTGTCGAGACTAGGCATGTGTAACAAATTTCCTTATTTGCCGATCATTAATTCCGTAATGTTTGCTAACAATTTTGGCAGTTTCAAATCAGATCAATCAACAGTTTCTATCATGTTTTCAAACGAATCAAAACAAAAATCATGAATATTCAGCAACCCTAATCATGATCTAAGCAAGAACAATCAACCAAGTCATCATACGAAACATACAATCGGATCATTAAGCTAGTAGATTCTGGACTAATCATGCATCCTAAATCATGTGCATAGCAATTCACTTATCCGAAACATCATCATTGATCTGTTAATAGGTCTTCAATTCATTCGATTTATACGGACACCATCCAATATATATATGAGCCGATTACAACATCAACATTAACAGTTTATACATCATTAATAATCATATTTACCACGTAGAGCATACATATCACAACATCATTAAACATGAAATCGGTAAACATACACTAACCGGTTAGGGAAAGGAATGATCTGAATCAAAGCTTTCGGGAGGGGTGGGGTGTTCGCCGTCGCACAAGGGAGAGAAGGGGAGAGCTTTAGGGTTGATGTGTGTGTTAGTGTTTTGTAAATTATGAGGAATTAAACCCCAATGTTACTAAGTGTAGGTGAACAAGAGAAGTGGGGATTGAACCCTACCAAAGGAACAGATAATAAAAGTCAAAACTGGATCACAGCAGTAGATTCAGAATAAGCAGATGTTTGGTTGCAAGTCTCTCCCCTTGAAAGTGGTTTCAACATCTGCTGACCTCCTATCTGCTGATCATGCAATCTGTTGACCTACAACTGCTGACCAAGACAAAGTATGATAGAAGAACTAAAGCTCTGCTGCTCGATCTACTGCCTTGGTTCAAGCACTGCTGATCATAACAAGTACTGCTGGGTTCACAGCAGTGGAAGGATGCAGCAGCAGTTTAAGCTTAGTTTATGCATTGAAATGTAATATCAGTTGTTAGCATAGCAGTGTTTGTATAGATCAGAGGTTAGAGTTTGTTAGGAGGTTAGATGTCACTTTCATGGTGACGTCAGCTTTGATGCTCAGTGGTTTGCAAGTGCCTATAAATAGAACAGTACTCTGTACTGTTCTGTTTAGCTCATTCACCATCTTCTTTCTGCACGAACAAACACTGAGCTCAGGCTGAGGGGGAGTTTGCATATCATACACACATTGTAATCAGAGTTTAAAAATAAATTTAATCATTTGATTCAGTGTTAGAAAATGTATGATTGATAGCATTTCTTCTGTTTGATTGTGAAAAGTTTGGTTCCATTAAATTCCGCTGCACTACTCTTTCATTTGTTCATCTAAATTCAAACACAAATCACAATCAATCCAAACTCAGATCCCAACAATTGGTATCAGAGCTTGGACAGTCAAACTTGATCTAACAATCATTTTGACGTAAATAGTTCAGCTAGAAATTGTTGATACTGATCGTTTGTTCGTTGTGTTGAAAAACAGAGTAAGGTTTAATCACCAATAAAGTTGATTAATCAGTACCTGTAAAACAACAGGAAAGATGTCGCAATCTCAAGATGATAAAAATAACATTGGCTCTTTGTTTAAACCACCTATGCTGAAAAGAAATGAGTACAACATCTGGGAGCGAAGGATGCGTCACATCCTCGCTCAACAAAACACTGGATGTTGGAGGTCTGTCGTTTTCGGTCCTCATGTTCCTATGGTGCCAAGCGCAGAGGACGCCAAAAAATCCGTTCCTAAACCAACTGAAAATTACACTGAATTGGATTTTCAGAAGTTTGAACTGGATGCCAAAGCGTTTAGCATCATAGCCTCTGCACTCCCCAACGAAATCTATGCTGGACTGTTACATTGTGACAGGGCAAAAGAATTGTGGGATGCATTGAAGGAACAGTTCGGAGGAACAGAGGAGGTTATCGAAAACAATAGGGAAATTCTGAATCAACAGTATGAAACGTTTTGTCACATCAAAGGGGAATCACTAACCCAACAATTTGAACATTTTAGTTATCTCATCAGTGAGCTAAGGCTTGTTAAGGTTACATTTCCAAATGCAACCCAAAATAGCAGGTTCCTTAGATCATTGCCAGAAAAATGGGACACAATTGTTTTTGTCACCAGAAATTCAGTTGAATTCAAAGATCTGACCCTGACCCAACTCCATGGTAGACTCCTGACCTATGAAAGGGAGTTGAACCAAAAAAGGAGGTTGCAAGAGTCTGGTAAAGTTGCTGATGACTATTCATTCGGCAGCACAGCTCTGTTTGGTTAGGAAGAATTTGGCAGTAGTAGTAAGGATCAGAGTTATGATCATTTTATTGACATAACAGCTGGGGGTAACTTCGTCAACTCTGATTCTCACTCTACAAATTATGCTTTCACAGCAAATACTGAAAACCAGATGTCAGATAATTTGTGTTTTGAGCTTAATGATTTGCAACATTTTGATCCCACTGACTTAGAGGAGATGGACATCTTGCATCAGATGGCCTTGCTTAGTGTAAGAACAAGCAAGTTCTACAAAAGAACAGGGAGAAAATTTCCAGGGCTTCATGGAAATTTGAGGGTGGGGTTGGATAAATCGAAAATCAAGTGTTACAAGTGTAGTAGGCTAGGTCACTTTGCTAGAGAATGTAGGAGTCAAACTACTGGTCCCATAATAACTCACCCTAGCACAAATCCTAGACCACAACAACAAAACACTGTGCACTATACCCAATATGCCCCTGCAGCACATGTTAACACTGGTCATTATGCTGCAACCCCTGTGCCGGTGCATTATGTTCAAACCACTGTTCCACAAATTTAGTATGTTCAAGCCCCTGTCCCTCAGGCACAAGTGCAACCTGCTGCACCTCAAACAGCTGCTCCAACTGTGACACAACCAGATCAGCAAAGCTTTTTCACACAAGGCTTTGTTGATTGGAGCAGCATGCCTGAAGAGCTTGTGATGAAAATTTTGCTCTATATGCTTCTAATGATGCTTTTAATGATGAATTTTGTTTGATGGCATTAGAGTCAATACCAGAAGGGGATGAAGCTGAAGGTGAACAGCTAAGTGCTGAAACAGTAGATGAAGTTGCTGAAGCAGTGGTTACTGCAGTTGCTGGTGAACTACTGCTGGAAGAAAATTCAGAAACCCTGATTGAACCACTTGCCGACCCTTGGTCCAAAGAAGACAAAGAGGAAGATGAGCCGAAGAAAGTTGGTGATGAAGAAGAGAGAGCTGATGAAGAAGATAATCATCAATGTGATTGTGCCATGATGGCTGCTGCTAAGGTACCACCTCAAGTTCTTGAAAAACTATGTTCAGACAACTGTATTATTGCATTTGCTAACATTAAAGAGGTGAATGAAAACCTTAGAGATAAAATCTTGTCTGATGAGGTCAAATTTGAAAAGTCATTGAAAGAACTTAGAAACAAATTGGCTGAAAAAGATAAAGAGATCAGCAGTTTGAAAGAAGAACAAAGCATAACCAAAACTCAACTCCAAACTATGGTAGAAAAATACCAAGTTTGCAAAAAGGAGTTAGAGTCTACCCAGATCACCTGTGAAAGGTGGGTGGAGTCTTGCAAAGGGTATGAGGTTATGCTTGAGAAACAGCTTAAAAGCAATGTCAAGTTTGGTATAGGTCATAGAAAATATGATGACATTGCAAGCACTGCTGCAATGCAAGCTGTTTCTTCTGAAATCATACCAACCAACAAAAATGGCCAAGAGGTTAAAATAACCGACAAACTTGGTAACAAAATTACTCTGGAAAGATCTGTGGGATCCTCAACTTTTGAGGAAATTGAGAAATACCAATTTAAACCCACATGGTCTGATGAGTGTGATATCCTTGAAAATTTCAAACCAATGGATTTCACAACCACTGATGGTGTAAAAGCTCCAAAAGCAAGAGTCATTCCAATCAAAGATATCCCAACAGAGGTTCAAAACTCTGTTGCAAAGGAATCTGAGAAAAGAAAGAAAAGAGAAAAGATCAAAAACTTGTTTTGTGAATTCTGTGAAAAGAAGAATCATCTAACAAAAGATTGTTTTCATCTAAAAGCATATGATATAAACAAAACAAGCAACATTTCACCTGCTGCAAGCTGCACCATCTGTGGTAAAAATAACCACAAAACTAAGGAATGTGTGTATCTCAAAAACTTTGATGAAAAGAAGAAAGAGTACACTGCAAAAACATCCTTAAGTTCATCAGCATCATCTGTTAAGTTCACCAAGAAACAACCACTGTTGATCCCTGTCCAAACTGCTATCACAAAACAGCTGAACCAAACATCTGTTCAAAGGGATGTACAGGTGACAGATGCACCTCCAACCAATCAATTCAGAAAAGGCAAGGAAAAAGCATCATACCAAAGGATTCCACATGTTTATGAGACTTACAAAAAGCCCTCTAAACCAAAAGTGAACAGGCATCCTTTTGGTTACTAACAGATGATAGGTCAAGACCCCCAACAGTGGTTAGAGAAATACATTCCCAAAAATGTACAAACCCCTGAGCTAACCATTGTCCATGCATCTGCCTCCATCCCAGACACTGTTGAGACCCCATCCAAAGCCCTGTTGGCTTTGGAAACCTTTTTGAACTAATCCTTTACTTCATGTGCAGGGAGCTTCTGCATGCTTAGATAGTCTTTGGTATGTAGATAGTGGAGGCTCCAGGCACATGACAGGATGTAAAGCCCTTCTTCAAGATTTCAAAATTCATGGAGGGGGTGATATATCCTTTGGTAATAATAGTAAGGGAAAAGTTCTGGGGTCTGGTACTGTAAAGTCTGGAAATGTAAAATTTGAAAATGTCAATCTTATTGATAATCTGAAATTCAACCTCCTGAGTGTGTCTCAAATGAGTGATAAAGGGTTTGGATCATTCTTCACAAAAGATTGTTGTAGGATTGTCGGACTAGAAATGGTTAGTAAGATTGAAGCAATAATCAAGAAAGGCTCAACAAAACTTGTTGCTCAAAGAAGTGGCAATGTTTATGTTGTTGACTTGTCAAGAGAGTGTCCCAGAACTGATGCCTGTCTGTTCTCAGCTGCCTCTAACAAAGAGACAGAGTTATGGCACAAAAGACTGGGGCACACAAATCTCAAAACAATCAATGAAATTTCAAAAAATGGCTTAGTAAGAGGCTTACCACAAAAAATGTTTTCATGTCCTGAACACGGTGTTTCTTGTTTAAAAGGAAAACAGCACAAGAGCTCTTTTAAGTCCATTGAAGAGTCCAAAACAACCCAGTGTTTGCAAATGCTACACATGGATTTGTTTGGCCTAGTGCAAGTCATGAGTCTCAAAAAGAAAAGATATTGTTTGGTTATTGTTGATGACTTCTCTAGGTTTACATGGACCTTCTTTTTACACTCTAAAGATGAGACTGCAGGCATTTTGCAAGACTTTGTTACACAGGTTGAAAAGCAATTTGACCTTCCAGTAAAAGTCTTCAGGAGTGACAATGGCACAGAATTCAAAAATAAGGAGTTGGATGCTTTCTGTGTGAAGAAAGGGATTGTAAGGCAGTACAGCATTCCTAGAACACCAGAGCAAAATGGAATTGTTGAAAGAAAGAACAGAACATTGATTGAGGCTGCCAGAACCATGCTTGCAGATTCAGGTTTGCCATTAACTTTTTGGGCAGAGGCAGTAAACACTGCTTGCTATGTCCAAAACAGAGTTTTAATCAACTCTAGGCACAAAAAGACTCCTTATGAAATTCTGTATAAAATAAAGCCATTAATCTCATATTTCAAATTTTTTGGTTGCCATGCTTCATTTTGAATTTAAAAGATTCTATCTCAAAATTTGCAGCCAAAATCGATATGGGATATCACTTGGGATACTCATCCACTGCTAAGGCCTACAAAGTGTTTAATACACGGACCAAAGCAGTGGAAGAGACCTTGAATGTAAAGTTCAATGAACTTTCATCACTGAAAATCCCTGCAAATCCTGCAGAATTGTTTGATCTTGAAAAATTCACTTTTGAAAATACTGCTGTCAAGACTAACACTGCAGGTCCATCAGAGGATTCATCACCAGACTATGGATATGAAATCATCATTCCTCAAAAGTCTGCTTCAAAAGGGGGAGCATCAGTTGTTCAAAACAGTTGTCAAAGCTCAACCACTGCTACCTCAACAGTTGTTGACCAAAGTAGCCCCTTAACCACTGCTTCCACCTCATCAAACACTGCTGACAAAAGTCCTCAAACAGTGGATCAAAGTCAGTAGGTGTTCACACCTTTACCTCCAATGCCTCCACCCTTTGAAGCCACTGCTGGGTCATCAAAGTCACCAGCAAGGGTTAGCTCAAATGATACACATCTGCAGCCTTCACCACAAAATGCCATCATTCCCTACCAAGGAGAGCTAATCTTCTTGAAATCTCATCCACCAGATCAAATCATTGGCAACATCAATGAAGGGGTGCTTACAAGAAAGCAGTCCCAAAACATTTGTCCTTTTGCTGGCTTTCTATCACTCCATCAGCCAGTCAAGTACCAAGAGGCACTGAAAGACAACAGCTGGGTAGAGGCCATGCAAGAAGAGCTCCAACAGTTCAGAAGACAACAAGTATGGGAGCTTGTACCACTGCCAGAGAATGTAAGTCCTATTGGCACAAAGTGGGTCTTCAACAACAAAACTGATGAAAGGGGCATTGTTGTCAAGAATAAAGCCAGGCTTGTGGTTCAAGGCTACAGACAAGAAGAGGGAATTGATTATGATGAAACATTTGCTCCTGTTGCAAGACTTGAAGCAATTAGACTCTTCCTGGCCTTTGCTATCAACCACAACATCAAGGTGTACCAAATGGATATAAAATGTGCATTCCTCTATGGTAAGATTCAAGAAGAGGTATATGTCTGTCAACCCCAGGTTTTGAGGATCCATTTTATCCAGATCATGTCTACAAGCTAAACAAAGCTTTGTATGGCTTGGAACAAGCACCCAGAGCCTGGTATGAAACTCTTTCCACCTTTTTACTTTCCATTGGTTTCACCAGAGGCAGGATTGATAAAACACTGTTTTTAAAATGGAGAGGAAAGGATTTGATGATTGTCCAGATTTATGTGGATGACATCATTTTTGGAAGCACATGTAATAAAATGTGTGAAGAGTTCAGACAACTCATGACAGCTAAGTTTGAAATGAGTGCAATGGGTGAACTCCAGTGCTTTCTTGGTCTCCAAGTAAAGCAGCTGCAAAATGGCACTTCCATCCATCAAGGAAAATATGCAAAAGAACTTTTAAAGAAATTTGATATGGATGATTGTAAGCCATGTAGTACACCCATTGCAACCAATAAATTGATCATGTCTGAAGAAAAGGATGATTTGGTTGATCAGACCTTATATAGAAGCATGATTGGGTCTTTATTGTACCTAACTGCATCTTGACCAGATATCATGTTTGCAACATGTGTCTGTGCAAGATCCCAATCATCCCCTAGAAAGTCAAACCTTATTGCTGTAAAAAGGATATTTAGATACCTCAAAGGTGCTCCCACACTTAGTATCTGGTATCCAGCTGATGGTAAAATTGAGCTTTCAGGTTTTTCAGATAGTGACTTTGCTGGATGTGATAAAACAAGGAAGTTCACTTCAGGAGGGTGCCAATTCCTAGGCAATTGCTTAGTGTCTTGGCAAAGCAAAAAGCAAGCAGCTGTTTCCACATCCACTGCTGAGGCAGAATACATAGCTGCTGCAAGCTGTACAGCCCAACTACTCTGGCTTCAAAATCAGTTACTGGATTTTGGTATCACTGCCTTAAAGACACCACTCATGTTGAACAGCCAGGCAGCAGAAAATATCATCAAAAATCCAGTTTCCCATTCAACCACCAAACATATCGACTTCAGACATCACTTTGTGAGGGATTGCTATGAAAAAGGTTTGATTTCTCTGCATCATGTTCCAACTAAGGATCAGCTGGCAGATGTGCTAACCAAAGCATTAGACACATCTACCTTTGAAAGCTTGATCTCTGGATTGGTATGCTCAACATGGAATAACAGGCAAAATCCTGTTTTTCTATGAATAAAAGCATTAAAATATTTTCAGAAAATCAAAAATCCATCCTTAAAAATAGCTAAAAATGAATTTTTCATTAAAATCCTAAAAGTCTGCCATAACCACTGTTGGGTTCAAAAGTCCATGCTGCTACAAAAGTCTGTCCACTGCTAAAAGTCATCCCCTGTTCTCATTTTTCTTGATAACCACTGATGATCATAATCAGTGTTGTATCCACTGCTGAGCTATCTACTGATAGTGAAAAGCATCCACTGTCCTCCATTTCCATTGTAACTACTGCTTTCACCAGTTGTTTTCACAAAAAGTACTGCTCAAAAGTACTGTCCTTCACTTCACCAGGGGATGGCATGCGGACAGTACTTAGTGGTCAGACCTTTTGTAACTGCCGCCACGTCAGCATTCACTCTTCCTCTATAAAACCCCCTTTCAACACCCAAATAGGGTTTCACTGTCGAATTGAATTCTCAAAAATTCTCTTCTCAAAGCAGTTTTTATCACATTTCTTCAAATCTCTCCACAATCTCATCTTCGATCCTCATCTTCAAAATGACAAAATCGAAATCATCCGCTTCAAAAGGGGCCTCCCAAAAGGCTACCTCCACCGACATCCCACACATACCATCTCACAATCTACTGGGTCTTCTCACAAAACCGGGCAACATCGATACATTTGACTCCATCCTCGACATTATCAACGCTTCAAAGTACAAAACTTTGTTGACCGCTGATGCACCAATTTACCTGCAAACTCAGAGAGAGTTTTGGAAAAACTGCATCCTTGAAAAACAAGAAAAAGATGTCATAGCCAATAACTCCACTCTGCAGAAGAAAGCAGTCCAAATAACACCGCAATCCATATCTGAAGTCTTTCAACTCGATGATCTGCTAGGTAAAGACTCTTTTCCTAAAAACGAGTTAAAAATTGACTTCATTGAGAGAGGGTATGCAGACACAATGATGAAGAGGGATACCTTAGAAAAAGGTTTCTTCCCTTCTGCAACCAGATTTTTATTTCATACCCTTCTCATGTGTGTTTCAAACAAAACCACCTCCTTTAATGAAATACCATTGAAAATTCAAAACTTGGGGTATGCTATTTTACAAGGAGAAAATCTTAACTACTCCAAGGCAATTTTCAATGATTTGGTTAAAAATGTTGAAACAAAATCATTCTTACTGTTCCCAAGATTTTTAAGTTATTATTTTGAGAAAAAGTTCAGTAAGAATGATATTGCGGTAATAAACCAAGGTGACTCTTTTCTAACCCACCAACAAGAGACTGGGCTTGATGTATCAATCTTTGCTAACCCACCAACACAACCTGAGGAGGTTACACCCCTTGAGTTACACGTAACTCTTGGTGGTATTCCAAGTGAAGTAGCCACTATAAGTGTTGAACCTATAGGTTTACACTTGGACAGTGGTTACATCAATAAGACTTCCTTGGAGGCAATTCCTTCTATAACACCTCTGTTATCTGCCAGTGAGTTTGTACTAACCACTGGTAACATCAAAAGATTATCAAGTGTTGAAGGAAGAAGACCCCAGTACCAAGAAAAAGGGGCATCAGTTGTTGATGTTTGGAGTACACTCCCTACTTCAACTTCTGATAAAACCACTGCTAGTGGGAAATCATATGATCCCATTAAATTGGGTGATGGTTTAAAGTACCAAGAATTGACGGAACGTGATGAAAAATTGGATACATCTGTTGCAGAAATTAAAGAAATGCTGCAACAGTTGTTAACAATTCAAAAGGTACCATCCACTGCTGTTCCATCTCAAACACCTGCTCCACCACCAGCAGATGTTACAAATGAGCTCTGGAACCTCTTTCAACCTTTTCTCCATCAACAATTTCAGTTGGCCGAGCACCAACATGCCAAACATGTCCAAGAGCTCAAAAAGGCAATGGAGTCTAGGTTCAGGGATACAAACGATGACATCAAGGCTCTTAAGGCCCATTTGCTGAAAACCACTGGCACTGCTCCTCCGACTATACTTTATATTGATGACCTCCCTGCAGATAATGCCAAAAAGGGGGAGAAAATGAAGGAGTGGGTAAAGAAGGGGATTGATAATGGGCTATACCTTGACACAGAAAAGGATGCAATGCTCAGAGATATTCCTTTGCCAGATGGTAGTAAAAAGGTTGATGTTACCAAAAATGCACCTGATGATGCTGTCATAAGTGTAAAGAAGGATAGAGCGGCAAAGGATCTAGCAAGGTGGAATGAGGAGAAAAGAGCTTTCATAAAGCTGAATGCGCAGGGTTGTTCTGGTGAAAAGGATGATCAAAGTCCGATTCCAAAAGGAAAGCTTACTAGAAAAGTAAGGAAACCCAAATCCACACCATCCAGCCTTCCAAAGCACACTCCAAAAACACTGTCCAAAAGCCACCAACATCAAACCTCCATCCAAACAGTTGTTACAACAACTGCTCCCACTCAAACACACACCACTTCAACACACACTACCACCACTGCCTTACCACCACCATCTGTTCTTGCCCTAAAGCAGAAGACAGCAGATGACAAAACATCTGCTGTAATGACAACAGTGGTTGAAACACCAGTTGTTTCAACAGATGTTAGTCAACCACAAACCACTGATCCACCCAAAACATCATATGCCTTCCCTAAAGTAAAAAGGAGAAGGGTTGTTATATCAGATGATGATTCTCCATCACCACCACCCAAAGCTTCAAAATCCCAAACACTTGTCACAACTTCAAAACCCATTCCTCTCTCTTCAGCTCAATTGTACAAACCCTTACCTCCTGCAGGTGTTCAATTTCCTCTTGAACTTGTGACAGTCAGAGATGAAATTAAGTCTTTCTACTATGAGGATGACCCTGCCAAAAGGAGCTTGCTATCAATTGAAGGATATCCCAGGCCAACTAATATTGAAGAATACTTGAAAATCAAGGCCAAGCAAGCAGAGGATATCTCAATCAAAAACAAACAAGGGAAATCTGATAGAGAGTATCAACAAAACTATCAGTTTCTACTTACACAGGTCAAAGCTTTGGAACAATTTGCAAAACATGTATGTCAGCAAATCTCTGAAAGAGCAGATGAGTCCTTGAGAAAAGACTACATTGAAAACATCATGACCTACAAGACATACAAGGGGGAGAGGCACATGTTCAGAAACTAGACTATTCCTGAGCTTGAAAAGGAAGTAGCCAGGATTCATGAAATGATCAAGAATAAAGTCAAGCAGACTCCCCCAGAAAAATTCAAAAGGGTTGAAGCTGATAAGGCCTTAGAGCTGAAGAGAATGAAAGAGGAGCTGATAATTGCTGAATATGGGTCAAAGAACTCTGTGTCTAAGTGGGGGGAAGCGAGGGTCAGGGCCACCTACAAAAGTTTGGAAGAGTTAAGGAAGAAAGATCCAAAAGCTACACAAAAGCCTGACTACTCCAAAGCAGAGGTTTCGAAAGGATCATCAAAGCCACATCTCAAAAGAACCACTGCTCCTGCTGGTACCGCCATCTACAAAAGAAGGAGACAAAGCCAGTTAGGTTCTGAAACAGTTCAAGAGATTCTTACTGGAAATGTCGTTGTGAAAAAGGGCCTGCTGTTAATGTTGAAAGAAGAATCTGAACTGGAAAACTCTGCAAATACTGCTCAGCCAGTAATGAATAGGCCAGCATCACCAAACTCCTCATCAAATAAAAATCTCCCAAGAAACCCATCTCGCCTAAAAATACAAGAGTGGAAAACTGATAAACAGAACCACGTATTGACTATGGTCAGGGCAGATGGCGAAGTGAAGAAATTTACAAGGGAACAAGCTCTTGGCCTGAGACTTGAAGATTTGCAGGATCTCCTTGATCTTCCACTTAGCAGGGATGAAGATGATACAGATGCCTTACCTTTGAACTACAATTCAAAGGGCAAATAAGGGAACTGTTGTTGAGGCAATAAAAATCTACAATAATGTAGAGTTTGGCATTATCTGTTCCAGGGGGAGATTGTTGGGATTGAACCCTACCAAAGGAACAGATAATAAAAGCCAAAACTGGATCACAGCAGTAGATTCAGAATAAGCAGATGTTTGGTTGCAAGTCTCTCCCCTTGAAAGTGGTTTCAACATCTGCTGACCTCCTATCTGCTGATCATGCAATCTGCTGACCTACAACTGCTGACCAAGACAAAGTCTGATAGAAGAACTAAAGCTCTGCTGCTCGATCTACTGCCTTGGTTCAAGCACTGCTGATCATGACAAGTACTGTTGGGTTCACAGCAGTGGAAGGATGCTGCAGCAGTTTATGTTTAGTTTATGCATTGAAATGTAATATGAGTTATTAGCATAGCAGTGTTTGTATAGATCAGAGGTTAGAGTTTGTTAGGAGGTTAGATGTCACTTTCATGATGACGCCAGCTTTCATGCTCAGTGGTTTGCAAGTGCCTATAAATAGAACAGTACTCTGTACTGTTCTGTTTAGCTCATTCACCATCTTCTTTCTGCACGAACAAACACTGAGCTCAGGCTGAGGGGGAGTTTGCATATCATACACACATTGTAATCAGAGTTTAAAAATAAATTTAATCATTTGAGTCAGTGTTAGAAAATGTATGATTGATAGCATTTCTTATGTTTGATTGTGAAAAGTTTGGTTCCATTAAATTCTATTGCACTACTCTTTCATTTGTTCATCTAAATTCAAACACAAATCATAATCAATCCAAACTCAGATCCTAACACACATTATCCCCAACTTGAAAGAAATTTCGTCCCGAAATTTAGCATGCGGTTACTGTGGAAGCTAGGTAAGTTGTATCGTTTACTGGTTTTCCTGGGGTGTCACATCATACCCCCGTTGAGTTGGAATTTCGTTCCGAAATTCCGTTGTAGCTTCAGCCTCAGTAGTGGTTGTATCGTTCTCGAACAACTAGGGATATTTTTCTTTCATCCGGTCTTCGCGTTCCCAGGTGAACTCTGGGCCACGACGGGAGTTCCAACGAACCCGAACAAGAGGTATTCTGGTGTGCTTGAGGACCTTAACATCCTGGTCCGTGATTTCAACTGGTTCCTCGACGAATCGCAACTGTTCGTCGATAATGAGCTCCTTCAAAGGAACTATGAGGGTCTCATCTGACAGACACTTCTTCAGATTCGACACGTGGAAAACGTTGTGAACTGCACCGAGTTCTGCTGGTAAGTTCAGTCTGTAGGCCACTTTGCCTATCCTTTCTATGATTTCGAACGGTCCGACATACCGTGGATTAAGTTTACCCCGTTTTCCAAAATGAACCACACCCTTCCAGGGTGAGACTTTGAGTAGCACTCGATCCCCAACTTGGAACTCGAGCGGTTTCCTGCGCTTATCAGCGTAACTTTTCTGACGGTCACGAGCCGCCGCCATGCGTTTCCGTATCTGTGCAATCCGTTCAGTAGCATCAACTACCATTTCTGGACCTGTGATTTGACTATCCCCACCTCTGCCCAACAGAGAGGTGACCGGCATTTATGTTCGTAGAATGCCTCGAATGGAGCGGCTTGGATGCTGGTATGGTAACTGTTATTGTATGAAAACTCCACTAACGGGAGATGCTTTTCCCAGCTGTTGCCGAAATCGATAACACATGCCCGAAGCATGTCTTCTAGAGTCTGGATAGAGCGCTCAGACTGCCCATCCGTCTGAGGGTGATATGCTATGCTCATGTCTAATCATGAGCCGAAAGCTTTGTGCATCGCTTGCCGTAGTTCTGAAGTGAATCGTGCATTACGATCAGAGATAATCGAAGTTGGCACTCCGTGCCTTGAGACAACTTCCTTGAGATATATGTCTGCTAGGGTGGAGAACTTATCTGTTTCCTTAATAGCCAGGAAGTGTGCAGACTTTGTGAGTCGATCCACAATCACCCAAATGGTATCGTTCCCACGCTGGGATCTAGGTAGGCTAGTAACAAAATCCATGGAAATTTCCTCCCATTTCCACTGTGGTATCTTGGGTTGCTGAAGTAGGCCTGATGGTTTCTGATATCCGCCTTGACTCTCACACAAGTCAAACATTTGCCGACGTAAGTTGCTATATGGGCCTTCATACTAGGCCACCAATACGTAGTCCTGAGATCGTGGTACATCTTATCCGAACCAGGATGTACTGAGTAGCGGGACTTATGTGCTTCGTTCATTACAAGCTCGCGTAAGTTGCCATATACGGGAACCCAAATACGCCCCGTTACATAATAGGCACCGTCTTCCTTCTATTCTAATCGTTGCCTTGAGCCACGTAAGGCTTCTTCCCTGACGTTTTCTGGTTTTAATGCTTCTACTTGAGCATCTCGTATTTGAGCGGGAAGACTAGACTGAATGGTGAGTTGTAGTGCTCGTACGCGCCTAGGCGTAGTATCCTTTCGACTGAGGGCGTCAGCCACCACATTGGCTTTGCCCGGATGGTACTTGATGGCACATTCGTAATCGTTTAGTAACTCGACCCATCGACGTTGACGCATGTTCAATTCCTTCTGCTTGAAGATATGCTCGAGACTCCTGTGATCGGTGTAGATGGTGCACTTGGTACCGTACAGGTAGTGTCGCCATATCTTAAGCGCAAAAACAACAGCTCCCAGCTCTAAATCGTGCGTCGTGTAGTTCCGTTCGTGAACCTTAAGTTGGCGCGAAGCGTAGGCAATGACTTTATCCCGTTGCATTAGCACACATCCAAGACTCTGAATGGATGCATCACAATAAACCACGAAATCGTCCGTGCCCTCTGGCAATGAAAGAATAGGTGCGCTGCATAGTCTATCCTTTAGGTGCTGAAAAGCTGTTTCCTGTGCATTGCCCCAGCGATAAGTGACACCTTTCTGTGTCAGTAGAGTAAGAGGCTGCGCAATCTTTGAGAAGTCTTTAATGAATCGTCTGTAATACCCTACCAAACCCAAGAATTGGCGTATTTCCGTCGGTGTACGCAGTGCAGGCCAGTTCCTGATCGAATCTGCCTTGGATGGACCAACATGAATCCCATCCTTGTTTACCACATGGCCTAGAAAATGAACCTCACGAAGCCAGAAGTCGCATTTTGAAAACTTGGCGTACAGCTGTTCTGTTCGAAGGAGCTTCAGAATAAGTCGCAAATGCTGCTCGTGTTCCTCCTGACTCTTGGAATAGATCAGGATGTCATCGATGAAGACAATCACAAACTTGTCTAAATAAGGCTTGCACACTCTGTTCATAAGATCCATGAAGACTGCCGGTGCGTTCGTTAGCCCGAATGGCATAACTAGAAACTCGTAGTGGCCGTAGCGAGTTCTGAATGCTGTTTTGGAAACGTCCTCATCCCGGACTCTCAGCTGATGGTAACCTGACCTCAGGTCTATCTTGGAGTAGTAGCTCGACCCTTGCAATTGGTCGAATAAATCATCAATTCGTGGAAGAGGATAGCGGTTCTTCACGGTAACCTTGTTGAGTTCGCGTTAATCGATGCACATTCTAAAGGTACCGTCTTTCTTCTTCACAAATAGCACTGGAGCTCCCCAAGGCGAAGAGCTAGGACGAATAAAACCCTTATCCAAGAGTTCTTGCAATTGCTTGGACAGTTCCTCCAGTTCTGATGGAGCTAAGCGATACGGTGCACGAGCTATGGGTGCTGCTCCTGGAGCTAGTTCAATCTGGAATTCGACCTGGCGATGAGACGGTAGCCCAGGTAAATCTTTAGGAAACACCTGAGGAAAGTCGCGTACAACTGGAATATCTTCCAATCTCTTTTCTTTTGCTGATGCGTCAGTAACAAGTGCCAAAATGGCAGTGTGACCCTTTCGCAAACACTTCTGGGCCTTCAGGAAGGAGATGATGCCAACCACGGCACCACTCTTGTCGCCTTGAACTTCAAGAGGTTCTTTGCCAGAACGGGGAATACGAACTATCTTTTCCTTGCATAAGATCTCTGCTTGCTGTTGGGATAACCAATCCATGCCAATAACGATGTCGAAACTACCCAGAACTATAGGGATAAGATCGATAGAGAAAGTTTGACCAGCGAGGATAAGATTACAACCCTGAACTATGTGTGTGGCCTCTAGACTTTTACCGTTGGCTAACTCTACGACATGTTTGGTGTTTAAGGAAGTTGGTGCACGTTTTAACATTTGACTGACTTTTAGAGACATATAACTTGTATCCGCACCCGAATCAAACAATACAGTAACATAAAAGTCGTCGAGAAGAAACTTACCCATAACTACGTTGGGATCATTCCTGGCATCACCCTGCCCCAGCACGAAAGCACGTCCCCTAGTGCCGTTGTTCCCATCATTGTTATTTCCCTCGTTGTTGTTCCCGTTGCCTTGGTTATTGTTGTTGTTGTTGTTCTGGTTTCGGTTTAACTGGGGGCAGTGTCTTTTGAAGTGACCTTCCGCGCCACAATGAAAACATCCCTTGTTGCCCTGTTGCTGATTCTGCGGTGTTTGCTGCTGCTGCTGGTTCTGAGTGATAGGCCGTGGGCTCCTATAATCCTTGGCCTCATGACCCATCTTGAGACACCTCTGACAACGACCCTTGTTGCACTGGCCACTGTGGTGTCTGTTACAATTGTTGCACCTTGGGTGATTTCCACGATACACACCCCTTCCCTGATTGTCACACCCCGACCACGTAGAACATACAAAACGTGGCGGAAATGTCGGGGAGTGTTGTAACAGAATCAATTGTTTCAAATCCATGGTAAACGGAGTTTCGTTTTATTAATCAAACATGAAAGTTTACATTGTCTTAAACAAGAACCAAAGAATACATAACATAAATTAACTAGTTCTTGTCTCGTTTTAAGTCACTAAGGCACAGGTCCGCTTAAGTATGTCTTGATAAGTCCTATGCATCATCTCCTGAAAACACATGTGAAAATAGGTACGTCAGCATAAAAATGCCTGTGAGATACAATGGTTTTGTGCAAACGGAATTCATGACTTATGTTTGAGAAAATGTTTAGTCATGAACCTTGTAATTTGCTTTGTCTTGTAAATCATTTAAAAAATGGTAAGATCAGATGATATGTATAAATAAGAGAACAATGCATGGTTAACTGAATAACCATGTAAAAATGAGTTTGTATAAGATATGTTGTTTGTAATTCAGTGTCTTGTGAAAAGCGTGTTATTTGTATAAAATGTTCTATGTATCAACTTGAAATGATTTAAATAACGTTACGATATGTAATACCATACAAACACTTATATATAGGAAGTACCAGCGGCGTATCCACCATGCTTGTATCATATTACACACGCCTCGTTACTTAAATTACTTACTCAAACCAAACCATCAAGATGAAATGTTTAACAACAGTAGAAATGTTTATGTATAGTCAAATGTCTATTGTCAACTGTAAGTCATGTCAATGGATACAACTGGTTTACACGGTTCAATGGTTACAAACGGTTCATATAATCGAAGGGTTAAGACGGTTCACATGGTCAAATGGTTACAACGGTTCAAAATGTAGTATAATGTGTTCATATGCTGGATGAGCATATGCAACAGAAATGCAATGTGAAACAATGTACTACGTATGCACACAATGGGCGTACGTAGCATGAAATGTATTGTAGAGTACAACGGTTCAAAATGTAGTATAATGTGTTCATATGCTGGATGAGCATATGCAACAGAAATGCAATGTGAAACAATGTACTACGTATGCACACAATGGGCGTACGTAGCATGAAATGTATTGTAGAGTACAACGGTTCAAAATGTAGTATAATGTGTTCATATGTTGGATGAGCATATGCAACAGAAATGCAATGTGAAACAATGTACCACGTATGCACACAATGGGCGTACGTAGCATGAAATGTATTGTAGAGCAATGTACTAAGTACGCACACAATGGGCATACATAGCATGAAATGTATTGTAAAGCAATGTACTAAGTACGCACACAATGGGCATACATAGCATGAAGTGTAGTGAAATCATGTACTAATATGTACTAACGAACGTAGCAGGTATATGATGTGAAAACATGGAAAACATGAAAGTAACAGGTAGGCACATGTGCTTCACCCCAAAACAGTTTGGAAAACAGTAAAAGAGGGGTTCAATGTACTCACCTGAGATTGCTTTGAAGTTCTTGTATAATAACCAGATAATGCTAAAGATCACGGGATATCAAACGGCACCTAATAGGTAGCTATGTTAATATACCGGACCAAATCGGAAGGATCGGATCGTATGCGGGTTCGTAAACCAAACGAGTGTGGAGACTCGTGTAATATGGTTCAAAAAAGCCTACATACTAAAATGAAACTTAACCTAAGTGCTTACGGCCCATCACGACCCGTTTAGGTAGTTTATGCTACCCTAACGCGTCGTTCGCGTAGAACGCGTTCGGAACGCCTAATATCGCGACCACAAGGTATAACCTCGGAAGGTTATAGCTATGGTCACCTAATGTGTTTGGTCGGATCCTAATGATCGACCAAATGGGTCGGGTTCGAAAGTATAAGCGATGGTTTAGATCGCTTACCTTACGACCCTATATAAGCACTATACTAAAAGTGACGAGCTAAGCATGTTAGAACATGCTTAACTAAGATTAGAAAACAGTTTTGGCATCAAAACAAACGGCTTTGATGCTCACGAGTAGTTTGGTTACAAAATATGCAAGAATGCACATTATGAAGTTCCATGAACTTCGGGTTGACCATAGGCTGGTCAATGCAGAAAGTCAACAAAACGTTGACTTTCGGACTGGAAAAGCGAATAAAAGAACGAAAGAAGACTTACGGAGGGTCCCCGAATGCTAATCTAGATCAAAAGAGCTCAGGTATGAAGCAATGACATCAACTTAGAGCATTTTGATCAGATTGTGTGAGTTTTTAGCAACAAGGGGGGGGGGGGTATTTATAGGAAAAGTAGAGCCGTTAGGATCGTTTCTTGATTTTCGTGCCACGATCCTAAGCGTCCACTTGTCAAAATGTTGTGGTTACTGAAAATGGCCCTTGGCCCTTGATTGGGTGAAAGGGCATTGCCCCTTGAATGAACGAAAGGCCAACTGCAAGTGGATTCAATAAATCTGCTGTTCTGGGGAGGCCTTACGGACCGTATGGGTTTTGGCTTACGGTCCGTAAGCCCCTAGTTTGGCAGATTTACAGTTTTGGTCCCTGTTGTGCCAAAACTTGGTATTTGATGCATTTTTGACATGTTTAAGCCCCGTCAACCCCATTTCAAAGCTCTAAAATGAAGTTAAAGTATAGGGAACTTAAAGTGTTCTCAAAAATATCTCGGATGTCGGTTCGTTTGGTCGTACGGTCGCGATGTTCGGTTAATTACGACGGAATGCGCATAAGCGCGGAAGACGATCCAAATTGCGCGACGAATGGATTTTTCTCATGCCATACACTAAGGCATAATATAAGGATGTTTACATAAATTTTTGGATGTCCGGATGTATTCAGAACGTAAGTTATGCGTGAAAGTGCAAACTTGTGCACTTTTTGACACTTTTAGTCCCTGAATGACCCAAAAGTTTATTTTAGCACACCGAACACCTCAAAGCCTATTTCTAAGCTTTGCAAAGGATATTTATGGTATGTTTAACTTATGGACATGTTCCGGAATGTTCGTTACAGTTCAAATTGGCATACTTTCGCAGTTTGTCAAGTTTAGTCCCTGTAAGCGAATTAACTTGTTTTTGCCATACCAAAGCCTTCAAAACTTATTTCTAAGTTATGTAAGGGTTATTTAAGGTAGGTTGAGTATATGTTGATGTTCCGGAGTATTTGTCGCATTAAACTGAGTACGTTTACGCATCAGTTTGCGTATAATTCTCCAGAAAGCGATGTAAAGTTTGAAATTGAACAAGAATTGATATGTGCAAAAGATACACATATTTATACAAGATCCCAAGTATGAAATACAATATTTCATCGGCTTGGTATTTGTTTGAGGGTCGTGGTGACACAGGTGTCACAGTCTCCCCTACTTTAGGAAATTTCGTCCCGAAATTTATTCGTAGGAGTCTGTTTGTGACTTTGCCAAATAACCACCAGCGGTATGCAAGGCAATATCCTGTCATTTCCTTGACGGTTCATTCTTCAGAAACGAAAATGAACAGACGGAGTCATTTTCCTCATCGAGTATTCTTCAGAAATGGAAATGACGGAATAAGCAAACGGATGTTCATTTCCTCATCGGACAAATCTTCATAAACGAAAAATGAACAGACAGAGTCATTTTCAATGGTTGCTTCATCAGAAATGGAAATGAAGGATTGACAACGGATATTCATTTCCCCAACGGATAAATCATCAGAAACGAAAAATGAACAGACAGAGTCATTTTCAACGGTTGCTTCATCAGAGTTGGAAATGAAGGATTACACAACGGATATTCATTTCCCCAACGGATAAATCATCAGAAACGAAAATGAACTAACGGAGTCATTTTCAACGGTTGCTTCATCAGAGTTGGAAATGAAGGATTACACAACGGATATTCATTTCTCCAACGGATAAATCATCAGAAACGAAAATGAACTAACGGAGTCATTTTCAACGGTTGCTTCATCAGAGTTGGAAATGAAGGATTACACAACGGATATTCATTTCCCCAACGGATAAATCATCAGAAACGAAAATGAACTAACGGAGTCATTTTCAACGGTTGCTTCATCAGAGTTGGAAATGAAGGATTACACAACGGATATTCATTTCTCCAACGGATAAATCATCAGAAACGAAAATGAACTAACGGAGTCATTTTCAACGGTTGCTTTATCAGAGTTAGAAATGAAGGATTACACAACGGATATTCATTTCTCCAACGGATAAATCATCAGAAACGAAAATGAACTAACGGAGTCATTTTCAACGGTTGCTTCATCAGAGTTGGAAATGAAGGATTACACAACGGATATTCATTTCTCCAACGGATAAATCATCAGAAACGAAAATGAACTAACGGAGTCATTTTCAACGGTTGCTTCATCAGAGTTGGAAATGAAGGATTACACAACGGATATTCATTTCTCCAACGGATAAATCATCAGAAACGAAAATGAACTAACGGAGTCATTTTCAATGGTTGCTTCATCAGAGTTGGAAATGAATAGGGTTAATTCTAGACACATGACAGAACTTGCTAAGATTTCTGTGCACTAAATTCCATAATTATGTATGCATCCATAATTACGTAATCCCTTGCACAGTCCGCACAGTTTGTTTTGTAATGTTTTGGGGAAGGATATCAAACTTGTGATGAGGGTGACTAGACTTCCATCGGTTCCTTTTTAATTAGATCGACAGGGGATCTTCTTAGTTAGGCCACCAAGGAGTCCTTTCAACTATATCATCACATGATATCCCTAGCCAGATTTTTGGATCAATCTGATTATCTAGACCACTCAAGGGGTCTAATTATGAAGTAGTACTTTATAATCCAAGGGACTTAACTATAACATAGAAGTCCATTGAGGATTTTAAGTAATACCTTTGGGTATCCTACTATGAATCTCTTGTACAAGGATATGTAAGATTCTACGAGGATTTGGATAACATAATTTGGATCACACAACAACACATAAGGGAACACATAAGCACAAAGTCATATAATTGTTTAACTTGATTATAATTTGTTATTAACTTGTTATTGATTGAATACGGATATGGAAACCAATCGACGGGTCTCAATGTTCACTGGGATCTATCTGAGAAGATAGAAAGATCTCCCAAAATTCGATTTTTGATTACAAGGAATCACCACATTCGAATTAAGGTATACAACAATTAAAGACTTACGGGAAGTCCTTAGGTACCCTATTAAGGATTTATAGCCTTGTACTTCGTTTCCTTAGAATAAACGGGTACTTAGGAATTTCGTGGAAGACGCAAGCGATTATAGAATGGGAGAATTTTGGGGGTAGTTTGTTCTTCAAGGAATACGGTTCCTTGATTGTCGGTATTGTAAGGGATATGTCGTTTATACATGAAACCACAGAAATACATTGCAATGCAAATAAAAGATTTATTTATAAACAACGATAACAACTGTTTCTTGGATCTTGACAACAAAAGAAAATAATACATAAGACGCGATTATTTCTAAACGATGTTGTCTTCTAGTCAGTCAGGTGCTCATCCCTGTGCTGGATTTGCATTAGCAAGCTTTGGGCAATTTCTTCGGAAATGACCCATCTCGCCACAGTTGAAACAAGAGCCTGGTAGAAAACGACCTTGAGTAGGATTGTTGCCAGCTTGGTTTGGTGCAGCTGCAGCTGGGCAGACTCTTGCTGTGTGGCCTATAAGTCCACAAGTTTGGCATTTGCGGCACTGCACATTGGCGTGATGATGGAGACTACATTGGTTGCACAAGGGTGCAGTTCCATTGTATGGTTTTCTAGCAGGGGGTTGAGCTGGTTGGTTGGGGACGGCTTGACCATTGTGAGCGACCACGGCGAAGTTCTGAGAAGCCTTTCGCTTCTTTGACTTCTTAGGAGATTCAGTCTGTTCATCCATGATCTTTGATTCCTCGATTGGGTTCGATTCCCCGACCGGTTTCTTGTCACCTTTTCGGAAAAGTTTACCTTTCCTGATCTTTGATTCAGTCAAGGTTGCAGATAGCTCAATGGCCTGTCTAACTGTAGTAGGGTTGCTACCAGTCACAATGTCTTGTATTGAGTCAGGGAGGCCATCAATGTACTTTTCGATTGCTTTATCCAAAGGTGTAACCATATCCGGGCATAACAAACTTAACTCCTCATAACGGTCCGTGTAGGCTCGATGCTCACCGCTAAATTGCTTAAGATTGTCGAACTCCGTTTCCAAAGCCCTGATCTCGTGACGAGGACAAAATTCCTTCATCATCAGAGCTCGAAGCTCTTGCCATGTTTGAGCCAATGCCACATCGGCACCCCTATCTCTCATCACACCATTCCACCATGTCAAAGCTCGTTTCTCAAAGACGCTAGATGCGAATTCTACCTTTCGCTCGTTTGTACATTGAACATGTCTGAAGGTGTTCTCTAAACTCTCGAACCATTGCAGAAGTGCAGTCGCTCCTTGAGACCCAGAAAACTTTGATGGCTTAGCTGAGTTGAACGTCTTGAAGTTGCAGTGGGCATTATTGTTGTTGTTGGCTTGGTTCCATTGAGCAAAGAGGTTTGGGAATTAAGCAGCCATTTGCTGCGCAATGATCTCTGCCAGTTCTGCAGTCGCTATCTGGTTTTCGCGTCGAGGAGGCATTCTAAATGAGAGACAAGAAAGAAAACAAATGAAATGGCATTGGGTAAGAATAGGATGTTACAATTACCGGCCATAATCATGGTTGATGATCATTTGTTTGAATCCATGAAGCAAACAAACAACACCAAGGCTGAGTCAAAGTAAATAGATCCTCTTAGTGTATCGCGAAGACATGCTCGCCTATAAGTGGACACTCACCCCAAGAGTTCCCAGGTAAGAGTGACTGGTCCGATTATGTGGATTTGTACGAACACTCTAACCTTAGATAGAAATCCCAGGGTACAGGCATTCACTCTTCCAGTTTGCACGTGTTCACACTATTTAGGACCCAAAACTTTGACGAGAGTTTTGAAAATTCAAAGGGGTTCAAAACCTTATAACAGAGGGTCCAAAACCTAGCAATCAATCATCCTAGAACAGATGATTAGTTTTCAAAGCGGTTTTGAAATTTATGTTCTTGTTGTGGTCATCGCCTAAGGATAGGTGACGGTATTGTTTTATGACTAAACGCAAGTAAACTCGCGTTAGGGCCCTAGGAAGGTTATAGACTAGGTCAAAGCATTACTAATAACCTAATTCCCTATAACCGTTGGCTCTGATACCATCTTTTCTGTCACACCCCGATCACGTAGAACATACAAAACGTGGCGGAAATGTCGGGGAGTGTTGTAACAGAATCAATTGTTTCAAATCCATGGTAAACGAAGTTTCGTTTTATTAATCAAACATGAAAGTTTACATTGTCTTAAACAAAAACCAAAGAATACATAACATAAATTAACTAGTTCTTGTCTCGTTTTAAGTCACTAAGGCACAGGTCCGCCTAAGTATGTCTTGATAAGTCCTATGCATCATCTCCTGAAAACACATGTGAAAATAGGTACGTCAGCATAAAAATGCCTGTGAGATACATTGGTTTTGTGCAAATGGAATTCATGACTTATGTTTGAGAAAATGTTTAGTCATGAACCTTGTAATTTGCTTTGTCTTGTAAATCATTTAAAAAACGGTAAGATCAGATGATATGTATAAATAAGAGAACAATGCATGGTTAACTGAATAACCATGTAAAAATGAGTTTGTATAAGATATGTTGTTTGTAATTCAGTGTCTTGTGAAAAGCGTGTTATTTGTATAAAATGTTCTATGTATCAACTTGAAATGATTTAAATAACGCTACGATATGTAATACCATACAAACACTTATATATAGGAAGTACCAGCGGCGTATCCACCATGCTTGTATCATATTACACACGCCTCGTTACTTAAATTACTTACTCAAACCAAACCATCAAGATGAAATGTTTAACAACGGTAGAAATGTTTATGTATAGTCAAATGTCTATTGTCAACTGTAAGTCATGTCAATGGATACAACTGGTTTACACGGTTTAATGGTTACAAACGGTTCATATAATCGAAGGGTTAAGACGGTTCACATGGTCAAATGGTTACAACGGTTCAAAATGTAGTATAATGTGTTCATATGCTGGATGAGCATATGCAACAGAAATGCAATGTGAAACAATGTACTACGTATGCACACAATGGGCGTACGTAGCATGAAATGTATTGTAGAGTACAACGGTTCAAAATGTAGTATAATGTGTTCATATGCTGGATGAGCATATGCAACAGAAATGCAATGTGAAACAATGTACTACGCATGCACACAATGGGCGTACGTAGCATGAAATGTATTGTAGAGTACAACGGTTCAAAATGTAGTATAATGTGTTCATATGCTGGATGAGCATAAGCAACAGAAATGCAATGTGAAACAATGTACTACGTATGCACACAATGGGCGTACGTAGCATGAAATGTATTGTAGAGCAATGTACTAAGTACGCACACAATGTGCATACATAGCATGAAATGTATTGTAAAGCAATGTACTAAGTACGCACACAATGGGCATACATAGCATGAAGTGTAGTGAAATCATGTACTAATATGTACTAACGAACGTAGCAGGTATATGATGTGAAAACATGGAAAACATGAAAGTAACAGGTAGGCACATGTGCTTCACCCCAAAACAGTTTGGAAAACAGTAAAAGAGGGGTTCAATGTACTCACCTGAGATTGCTTTGAAGTTCTTGTATAATAACCAGATAATGCTAAAGATCACGGGATATCAAACGGCACCTAATAGGTAGCTATGTTAATATACCGGACCAAATCGGAAGGATCGGATAGTATGCGGGTTCGTAAACCAAACGAGTATGGAGACTCGTGTAATATGGTTCAACAAAGCCTACATACTAAAATGAAACTTAACCTAAGTGCTTACGGCCCATCACGACCCGTTTAGGTAGCTTATGCTACCCTAACGCGTCGTTCGCGTAGAACGCGTTCGGAACGCCTAATATCGCGACCACAAGGTATAACCTCGGAAGGTTATAGCTATGGTCACCTAATGTGTTTGCTCGGATCCTAATGATCGACCAAATGGGTCGGGTTCGAAAGTATAAGCGATGGTTTAGATCGCTTACCTTACGACCCTATATAAGCACTATACTAAAAGTGACGAGCTAAGCATGTTAGAACATGCTTAACTAAGATTAGAAAACAGTTTTGGCATCAAAACAAACGGCTTTGATGCTCACGAGTAGTTTGGTTACAAAATATGCAAGAATGCACATTTTGGCCGAAACTACGACTCGTCACTGAGCCTAGATAACGTGGTAATCAGTAGGTATAGTCACTACGGACTACAACCATCGTGATCACAGTCACGTTATGAAGTTCCATGAACTTCGGGTTGACCATAGGCTGGTCAATGCAGAAAGTCAACAAAACATTGACTTTCGGACTCGAAAAGCGAATAAAAGAACGAAAGAAGACTTACGGAGGGTCCCCGAATGCTAATCTAGATCAAAAGAGCTCAGGTATGAAGTAATGGCATCAACTTAGAGCATTTTGATCAGATTGTGTGAGTTTTTAGCAACAAGGGGGGGGGGGTATTTATCGGAAAAGTAGAGCCGTTAGGATCGTTTCTTGATTTTCGTGCCACGATCCTAAGCGTCCACTTGTCAAAATGTTGTGGTTACTGAAAATGGCCCTTGGCCCTTGATTGGGTGAAAGGGCATTGCCCCTTGAACGAACGAAAGGCCAACTGCAAGTGGATTCAATGAATATGCTGTTCTGGGGAGGCCTTACGGACCGTATGGGTTTTGGCTTACGGTCCGTAAGCCCCTAGTTTGGCAGATTTACAGTTTTGGTCCCTGTTGTGCCAAAACTTGGTATTTGATGCATTTTTTACATGTTTAAGCCCCGTCAACCCCATTTCAAAGCTCTAAAATGAAGTTAAAGTATAGGGAACTTAAAATGTGCTCAAAAATATCTCGGATGTCTGTTCGTTTGGTCGTACGGTCGCGATGTTCGGTTAATTACGACGGAATGCGCATAAGCGCGAAAGACGATCCAAATTGCGCGATGAATGGATTTTTCTCATGCCATACACTAAGGCATAATATAAGGATGTTTACATAAATTTTTGGATGTCCGGATGTATTCAGAACGTAAGTTATGCGTGAAAGTGCAAACTTGTGCACTTTTTGACACTTTTAGTCCTTGAATGACCCAAAAGTTTATTTTAGCACACCGAACACCTCAAAGCCTATTTCTATGCTTTGTAAAGGATATTTATGGTATGTTTAACTTATGGACGTGTTCCGGAATGTTCGTTACAGTTCAAATTGGCATACTTTCGCAGTTTGTCAAGTTTAGTCCCTGTAAGTGAATTAACTTGTTTTTGCCATACCAAAGCCTTCAAAACTTATTTCTAAGTTATGTAAGGGTTATTTAAGGTAGGTTGAGTATATGTTGATGTTCCGGAGTATTTGTCGCATTAAACTGAGTACGTTTACGCACCAGTTTGCGTATAATTCTCCAAAAAGCGATGTAAAGTTTGAAATTGAACAAGAATTGATATGTGCAAAAGATACACATATTTATACAAGATCCCAAGTATGAAATACAATATTTCATCGGCTTGGTATTTGTTTGAGGGTCGTGGTGACACAGGTGTCACACTGATTGCCCGAAGATTGCTAACCAGGGCTCTGATAGTTGTCAGTCTTTCGCTGCTGAGCCTGAGACTGAACTGATGCTGAACCCTTGCTGGAATCCCCCTCCCATTTTCTCTTGTTGTCACTGGGAGTAGCAGGAGTGGTAGAAGTGGTAGCGGGAGTAGTAGCGCTGATGCGCTTAGGCAGCCTGTTCTGTTCCACTGCCTGGTCCGTGAGGCGATGAGCAAGACGCTGAATGTCCTGGATATTGTTGAGGTTAGCCGATGTCACATGGCTCTGAATTTCTGGTGCTAGCCCCTTGAGGTACAACTCGATGCGCTTGACTGGAGGGTCCACCATAGTTGGACACAAGATGGCCAGCTCGTTTGACCGTTTCGTATAAGCGTCAATTTCCGACCCTGTCATTTTCAGATGGTAGAGCTCCACTTCCAACTTGTGGATGTCATCACGTGTGCAGTATTCTCGTTTGATGAGTTCCTTAAAATCATTCCCAGGGGTGGCGTTAGCAGCTGCCAACCATAAAATCTGAACTTGTGCGTTCCACCAAGTCAGCGCAATTCCTTCTAGAGTACCAGTGGCATATTTCACCCTGCGAGCCTCAGGGCATTCACACATTTCAAACACTGACTCGAGCTTTTCAAACCAATGGAGGAGTCCAACTGCTCCTTCGGTGCCACTGAACGTGCTTGGACGACAGTCCATGAAATTCTTGAAAGTGCAAACAGGTGGCTGTGCGTGTTGACCTATTGTGTATAAGAATAGGACAAGGTTAAACACAAGAGTTGGTTTTAGGAATGTAGGATCTAGAGATCCTAGTGCGAGTTACGACTGCAAGATATACCTCCTGCCTGTGCGGCTGCAAGTGCCACAGCAACTTGTTCGTTGATGAGAGCCGTCAACTGGGCTTGAGTCATGTTAATACGTCCAGACATGATCTTCATAGCAAAGGAAATCATAAGTGAGAGAGGTTCGCGAAAAGTGTAATGACAGAAGAGAGTAAGCACACAAGTGTTCTCAAGAAATAGTAGTTATGTGTATCTAAGCATACCCTGAACAAAGTTCTATGTACTCTAGCAAGTAGGCAATAAAGAATATACCATATTACCTAGAATGTTGAGTCTTGCACGTGGAGCGAGGCGTCGTTGTGGATCGTTGAGCACTGTACTGGTTATAGTCCGGTTTTAATAAAAACGTTTTTCCCTTATTAAAACCAAGTTCTCTATAACCAATGGCTCTGATACCAATCTGTCACACCCCCAAAATCCACAAGCGGAGTACTACCGCTTGGAGGCGTGACATGACCAGGATCAAGCCACCAATCATATTGAACATAAGAGTAAATAGTAAATGTCATTCATCAATACGAAAGGTGTTTTCAAAACCAACATAATCAAATGTGTAGCGGAAGCATTAATGTAAAAATCCAACATAAGTATCAAGTTCTCATAATGTAAATGTTTAACATGGAACTCAACAGTCCATGTGCCCACAACGACCGCGCCTCCCGTGCAAGCTCCAAGTACCTATGGTCCTGCAAGGCATGTAACAGAGAGTCAACAACTAGTTGAGCGAGTTCACAGTAAGTAAGTTCGTAATAGTAAGTTCGTTTCGTAACATGTGGCTCTACTAGGCCGATAGGATGTTCTATTAGTGGGGGCTTCCCATAGTTGTATATACACTAGACATTTGTAACCATAAGTGTTCTTCTTAACCCGAGAACAGTAGTGCGTACAAGGTTTTCGTAGGTTTTACGTAAGCGTCCTTCTCAACCCGAGGACAGTGATACGCGGGGGTTTACGTAGGTTTTACGCAAGTGCCTGTCACAACCCGAGGCAGTAGTGAATATGAGTTTACGTAGGTTTTACGTAAGTATCCTTCGCATCCTTAGGACTGTGATGAGTACATGTATACGTAGGTTTTACGTATGTATCCTTCGCATCCGAGGACGATGGTAGATAGTCTAGTAACAGTGTAAGTACAAGTATTTGTTCAATCCTATTCCTTCAATCCCATTCCCTACCGACCGGGAATCCCATGCCTTGGTAAGAGTGTGAACTCACCTTGGTTCGCTCGGCAGATACACAGAAAGTCAATCAAGCTATTTGGTGGTCAACCACGTCCTACCATGGTTACCATACAAGTCAGGTTCGTATTTAGGTAGTGCACGTATATGTTCTTCACGTATAAGTTGTGTACATGTATTGATTAAGGCATACACATGTAACTATGGCAATTATCATCAGTTCATACGAATTCAACAGTAGCATCACGTAAACAATCAAAGCCCAACAGTGCGGCCCAATTACTTAGGCCCGTAACAGTGTGCAAGTCCAACAGTGTGCACGTGTATATGGTCTCGAGTCGAGACTGTGTGGTCTCGAGTTGAAGTCTTGGTGTTCTCGAGTCGCAACCAAGAAGGTCTCGAATCATGCATGTACTAGTCGAGACTACACGGTCTCGAGTCGCAACAGGACCCGCAACCATGGTCTCGAGTTATGCTGTTTTGCTGATGATGTGTGGTCTCGAGTCGAGACTATGAGTTCTCGACTCACAACCCGTGTCGAGACTAGGCATGTGTAACAAATTTCCTTATTTGCCGATCATTAATTCCATAATGTTTGCTAACAATTTTGGCAGTTTCAAATCAGATCAATCAACAGTTTCTATCATGTTTTCAAACGAATCAAAACAGAAAACATGAATATTCAGCAACCCTAATCATGATCTAAGCAAGAACAATCAACCAAGTCATCATACGAAACATACAATCGGATCATTAAGCTAGTAGATTCTGGACTAATCATGCATCCTAAATCATGTGCATAGCAATTCACTTATCCGAAACATCATCATTGATCTGTTAACAGGTCTTCAATTCATTCGATTTATACGGACACCATCCAATATATATATGAGCCGATTACAACATCAACATTAACAGTTAACATCATTAATAATCATATTTACCACGTAGAGCATACATATCACAACATCATTAAACATGAAATCGGTAAACATACACTAACCGGTTAGGGAAAGGAATGATCCGAATCAAAGCTTTCGGGAGGGGTGGGGTGTTCGCCGTCGCACAAGGGAGAGAAGGGGAGAGCTTTAGGGTTGATGTGTGTGTTAGTGTTTTGTAAATTATGAGGAATTAAACCCCAATGTTACTAAGTGTAGGTGAACAAGAGAAGTGGGCTGAACCCAGCATCGAGTCCAATAGAGTGAGCCGAGAGAGAGAAGTGCACGGCCCAAAAGGCTTGTGTGACCGAGCAAGTGTTGTGCAACCGAGCTTATAATATTCACATGCAATTACGTAACACATAGCATAACAAAACATGGTATTCCATATAATCAAACACGTCAACTAGTCACGTATAGTCCAAACAAGTTACATCGAAGCACACAAATAGAGGTTTGAAATACGAGTTGTCACAGTATTATCCCGGGACTTCTGCTGTATGGAAATACTGACCTAGTCCCCGGATAATACTTTCTGCAAATGCTTGAAACACAGCAATGCCCTCAGCAAGTTGATGAAACAATAAAATTGATAGTCATTGCTGTTGTATCAAAAGATCCTCTAAAGGGGACACACCAAAAGTCGAAGCCGTCATCTCTCTGCGTATACGGAAGTATCGACCTGAGCTCTCACGGCCCTCGCAATTTAACCCCTTTACAGATATCATCTGTAGTATACTCACATGTAAGACTGAATATTGGGATCTGGATACGGGAGTATATTCAAGTGGTGGGATACACGAATAAGTTTAAGTAATTAAAACACTAATATCGTATCTTGGATCAGTTGAAGTTTGTGTGAAAATTTAAGAGGACAAACATACTGACAATCTAGGAGAATTGTTTAGAGCTTAAAATGAAATGAAGCTTAACGGTGTTAGTGATTTGTCTCAAAACTGATATGATCCTTTTGCGCGAACTCGCAAAAATATTGTCTGTAAATATTTTATTTTTGCATCTTGTTCTTTCAAAAAATCCAAAAAGATTTTTAGTGTGTTTTAGCATAAAATTTGAAAAATTCAAAAAGATTTTCGACATCTGGTGTTGAAAAGCTGATTTTCAAAATTCCAAGTGCTAAACTTGATGAACAGGTTTGGGTGTGGTGAATGTGAAAGTTTTAAAGTTAAAATCTGCAAGTTGTTCATTAGAAACGAATTGATAGATCAGTTTGTGATAAGATCTACAAGTGGTGTCTGATTGCTTAAATGTTTATCATAAAACTTATTTTGTGGTAGAGTTTTGCAGGATAAGAGCTAGGAAAAGATTCTGAATCTGTGAAAGCCAGACTACGATCCCAGCAGATTGAGAGGGGGAGTCTGAAGTCAGAGTTGAGAAAGCAGTTAGAGCCAGTACTGATCCTGGAACTGCATTTGCGCAATAGAGATTGAAAAGAGAAGATAGAGATTGATGATGCTTCCAATGTCAAACATTTCAAGGAGAAGCCCAGAGACTGATCAAGACTGAAGATGCAAAATCATGACACTGTCAAAGACTCGACACGTGCGACTCGTCAACATCTGAGGGGGAGTCTTTTGGTGCATGCATCTGTTGACTTCGTCTTGTATCGAGTCTAGAGTAGAATAGGTTAGATCAGGGCACGAAATTCGAGAAACTGGATTAGAATGTGATTTCGCCCCAAATGACATGTTGTCATTTGGAGCAAAACCCCTATGATCTGATTTCGCCCGAGAGTACATTTAATCTGATTTCGCTCATTATGAAAATGCTGATTTCGCTCCTGTTGTCCTTGCATGTTGGAGCAAAATCAGGACACCTATAAATAGTGTCATTTAAAGCGAAATCATAGAGTTGTTAGGGTTATTGCCATTCCGGTTGCCACGAAGTGCTGCCGAAGTGTTGCCAGGATTGTAAACGTCATTTAAATCAATAGATCAACAGTTAAAAGTGTATACTCGGTGAATTGAACCTAGTTTGTTTGTTTCCGCCGCTCAAATTAGGAACAGTTCTTCTGAATAGACTCAATTGGGTCCGAACACGATCCTACAATTTTTAAGATGTATGTGAGTATATACATATTTTGCCAATGCCACATATAGATATTCTTCTATAAAATTTTTCTTAAAATATATATCTTAAGAATACAAAAATATTGATTTTAATGGAAAAAAATCATATATACATTAAGTAAGAAATACTTAACAAATACAAGAATATGCGTATTCCTATACGTACAAATACATACCAACACACACTACCAACGCTTGGTAAAATATCATTGTACAAGTATTATACACAATTATGAGAATACAAGTGACATACTTAACATGTACATAATACAAGTATACCTATACTTGTAAATACGTATATGAGGACCATATGACGAAACGAGTTAAAAATATATTATTTTTATCAAAACCCCCCGAATGTTTGCAAGAGAATAACATAAGTTAAAATATAATTATTTTAACTAATGTACTACATTTGAAGTTATATATAAATAGAAAAATTATATATACATCATACACCGAAAGTGTGACTCAAAGAATACAAATTCCAAAACAAGTCCTAATAAACAATTAAGACTAAAAGTCGTTACACGACCAAAGTGGCTAATAAAATATAGCACGTGTGTAGGTAGTGACACGACTCACAGATATCAGCTTTGAGAGCACACGACTACGAACGCAAACTAGTGAGTTCATGTCCCCCTTTTCTCTTAACGTTTTCGGTTTATAACTTTCGGGGGGAAATATATGTCAACTTGGGTATGATTAAGCTAGGGGATGAACTATTAGATCATGTGAGCATAGGCATTAACTGAAGTGCCATTAATCCTTTTAAGGACCACGGAACAAAGGTTAGATCTAATGGCTATGGGCGAGCCCCACTCATGGTCCAACTTCGTATGAACTCTGGATGAACCCTAGTTTCGTACGAAGGGAAGATGGAATAAATGTGGATTCTGGCTTCGTACGAAGTGAATAAATGTGGCTTCGTGCAACAACTGAATTTGTCAAATTGAACAAGTAAATGTGGCTTCGTATATTTGCATGTGGCCATTTGGGTTCGTAAAAAACAATGTATACATGCAAGTTAGTGGCTTCGTAAAATGTGCACACCAAACTGACTTCGTAACATATGTGCTAATATGGCTTCGTAGAAAATATTGTGGCTTCGTACAAACTATGTTAGCTTTGTACGAAGCTACAACCAATACCAATAGGTTCGTACGAAGTGAACTAGGTTCGTACGAAGTGGGACTGAACAACACGACTTTTCAACCACTTTTTTTTATCAAATTGAACTAGTAAAACTTTGATTTTTGTTTTGAAACTTTGTAGGATTAATCAAACATGTTTTTCGCACATCATTTCAAAAATTCAAGAGTTTTTAACCGTTAAAACTTGGTAAATCTGAGTTTTAAGTTGTAAAAAGTAAAGAATATGAGTAGAAACAGAAAGTATGATGAATATAATGCAATTCAGTTCCGAATCTTATGAAATATCGTGTCTTGAATCCGTGCAATCGATCTCCCGATCTGATACCACTTGTGGATGCGATTCCGGATTGAATTCGAACTCCCGATACGATTGCGAAGAACACGTATCACGTGTGGAATCCTTGTACATGTGTGGATCGACAAGAACGTAATAATATGATGTTTCGACTAAATATTTGACAAAGTACAAGCAACGTGAATCACCTTGTAGCACTTTCTCTCTCTAGAACTCTAAAGCTCCTCAAAAGTGCAAAAGTTCTAACAACTAAACATAAGGCTCCTATTTATATGCAATGGCAATAAGGAAGGTTTCCTTATTTACGAGAATACCATTCTCCTATATTTAACATTATAACACATTGTTTTAATCAGTTTTCTCCTACGAAACATGATTGACGGAAGTGATAGACATTATGCACTCACAAAGAGTGAGTAGTATTAACACCTTAAGTTTTGAAATCCACTAGATCAATTTTATAAAAAACTCATTAGAAAAACTACACTGAAATTGTTAATGAAGAACATATGAGAATAAAAATTTAAAGAACAAAAGGTATTATTTTCCCATGAAAAAGTCTGGGAATGTAGTTTGAAAATCACCGCATAGGATCAAATTTGAACTTGTAGTCATCTTTTGACAATTATTTTGAGCAATCACATGTGACTTGAACTTTCAGTCGTCTTTGGACAATTGTTTTTGTGTGTGACGTTTGCTAATATTAAACCGATTTAACGGGTTGGGATGAGTTGGGTTTGAAGGTAATCCGGGAGAAGATTCAATGGGCAGCGATCGTGGCCCAAGATACGATCCAAGGAGGAGGTGACGACATGAAAGTGGGGGCAGGTCGGGGAAATGGGATTTGATCACTTTCTTTTGATAAAATTGTAGAAATCAACCTTTATGTAATACCCAAACTGCACTTGGTATCTTTCACTATGAAATCCGCAAAAACCAACCTTTATGTTCATGTTTTGATACAAGGGTCAGCCTTTAACATTAACACCGTTAAATTTCTTGGTTAAATTACATGACATGCAATGCATGTGAGGACATTTAGTCTTTCTCCAACACATTTATTATAATTATATATAAAAACTTTTTTCCTTCACCCCCTCTCTCTTGCTCTTTCTCTCTATAAACCTGCAACCACCCTCCTTCATTAATTCAACCTCCCAAAGGTAGCAGCACATAGCAGATCAGCTTCTTTCACGTCTTTATGGATGCACAACAACTTTGTATCCGTCTCCATCATCCCCAAAAATATTTAGATCGATGATGCCGCCGACCATGATCTCCAGTCGACGCACTTTTAATCCCCCATCAACCGTTATCTTCATCTGATGACCGGAGGTTTATTCCTTTTTCCCTTTTTTATCATCCATATTGTCTGCGAATATACACGATAATTTTTGCCTGCCCTAATTATCCAAATCTGAAATTGCTACGGATCACATGCTGTTTCACAATAGAATCTGAGTGATTTAATTAAATGATTATTTTATTTTTTAGGATTTTTGTTTTTGTTTTTTGATTGTATTCGCATACCGTAGCCTAATTCATGTGTGTGACAACTGGCACCAAACCGGTAATTTCCGTACACTTTAATTATTATTTAATGACTGCAATTATGTGCTTGATTGTCAGCAATGGCTGAACACATACTAAACAAGTGAATTCATGCACGTTGTATACTATAAAATACTGTTTTATGCATAAACGAGAGTGTTGCGTCAGAAATACTAAGTAAACTCACCGGTAGGACACGTTGTGTCAACAGAACTGCAGAAAGCAGTCAGACATTAAAATTAGAGCCTAGGTGTAGGTCCAACAACAAGAATACATTCAAACCCAAGAGTACATACAAGGGTTTAATATATATACTCACCGGAAGCAAAAATAAGCACTAAAAAGCACCCGAAACGCACTTTAAGTGTAGAATTTTATATAATTCAGCTCAAATCAGCTTTTAACAACATAAATATCATGCAGAACTTTCGTTTTATCAACCAGAATATTTCCCTAAGTGTCGGGAACCGAAAGTATTACAAAAAGATACTTAATAGGCACTAAACAGTGCAATTTAGCACTTTAACGAACCGGTATTTAACCGAACAACTGGACAATCCCCGGAACACCAAAATAATGCTAGGAGCATTGTTTTTATTTTTCTAAGCTAGTTAGGGTCCCCGAACACCCTAACACGCAACATATTACTTAACACACTTAAATCACTAACTAAATCACCTAAACTACCAACTAGGATAAGTAACTTGAAAGTTGAAATGTAACCAACACCCCCCCCCCACTTACGGTTAGGAGACAAGGGTGACCCACCCTTTTATTCTCTTTGATTATTTTATTCAAATGATGTTGGTTAAAGAAACATAATGTATAGTGGTTAATGTGAACTTTGGATTATAAATAAACACATTGGTCTTGAATCACTCCACTTCACAAATCACCAAACAAGCTTTCTTCTCTCCCTCCTCTCCTTGGCTTCGGCCGAACGCAAACCCAGCCACCATCACCACTTTCATTCAATCTCCACCCATTCTACAAGTATACAAGGGTGTAAAACGTCGTACGAAGGAGCTAGGAGCTTTCGGAAGTTCAAGAACCTTCTTCGTTTGCTATTAACCACCACTTTTCTACACTCGAACTTCCCTAGCCTTGTGCTAGTAGTAAGTGCTTCTAATCCTCATCTTGATCTTGTTTATGGTGGTTAATAGGTGATTAAATGGTTAAAAATTGTGAACACAAAAGAATATAACATAAAGTCTTGAACATAAGAAATTAATGGTGGATAAAGAGTAAATATGGGTGTAAATCATGTGAATCTTGTCTAGTAGTGATTATTTGATATTGTTTGTCATTAAAAGTGGGATGGATCATCATCTACACACACTAGATCATGTTCAAGAACATGAACTAGTAGTATGGTAAGTGTTAGAAATATAAAAGATGATGAAATCATCCACCATGAACTTGGAACTTGTGTAAACATAATCTTTCTTGTAAAATAAGACTCTAAACATGTAGATCTAAGGATCTACAAGTGGTTTTTCGGAAGAACCAAGCGAAAATACTAACTTCGTTAAAAACCCGGATCTAGTATAAACAAAGCACATTTTTAAAGGGGTAAACAAGTGTATGAACACTTGTGTAACAAGAAATTTAACAAAGAAGCGTTTTTGTAAACTTTGACTAGAAGTTGTTAAACTTCAAATTCTTTAAAAATGAAATTTACAAGAAACCAATCATATTTTTAGAAATAACAAAGCCTACTAAATGAGATGGTGATTTACTACATATTTTTGCAACACCTTCAAGTTCATGAGTTTGTGATTTAGGCTCGTTTTGTCAAGTCTGATGTTTAAATATTGATGGTTGATGATTGATAAATTGCTTGATTAAATTTTTGAAAAGAAAATGATACGCTTGTAAGCGTGGACACCTCCAGTTACAGAGGAAACTCTTGCAAAATTTTTCTAGAATTGCAACACTTAGAAATATTTTTCTAGTAAATGGTTACAAATACATTTTTAACTTGTTTTCAGAATATAAACTTCGCCATGATTTTTAGTACAAAATACCAAATACCGGAGGTGGATTTTCATAAATAAAACTTGTTAAACATATGTTTTGAATATATATTTATTAATAAATCGCTTGTGTGATTATGTGATTATTTTGTGAACTAGGTATATATTATTTTTAGGGTAAAAATAATATGACTTGGAAATACTCGTAAGGAGTAAAAAATACCAAAAGATACACATACAACCTATTTAGAGAAAATACATAATTCGGGTGCAAAGTGCAAAATACCATACACTTATATTATTTTTGAGAAAATAATATAAGTAAGACACATAGTTAAAAATATAAAATATTTTTAACACAAGAAAAACATATACAAGAAGATAGTGACTTGTGCTTGTACGATACAAGTGACTAACGATAATAAAACACGTTTAGGTCACGACGTTAATTAAAGCAAATCCGGTGAAGTTTACGACGCAAGGAACGCAAAGTTGTGAGTTCATGCTCCCCCTTTTCTTTAACTGTTTTTGGTTTATAACTGCGGGGGTGAAATACATGTTACAAATACTTCGATAATCACAAAATGGTATGATACAAAAACAAGAAGCGCACTTGGTGATGACTAGTACCAAGTATGATGCGTTTTGAGAAATGATACGAGAAATCGTGTCACGAATAGGGTACCACAAGCACCATTAATCGTGTACACACTAAGACCGCAGAACAAAAGGTTAGATCTAATGGGTTTCACGGCAGCCCCACTCTTGGTGACAACTATAACCAAGTAGTGTTTTTGTGTCTCAGTCGTGAATCGACTACAGAAAAATGCCTATGGTTTGGTGACTTCCTATGTCGTGTCACATGTTAATGGCTTTGCAACCCATTAACACTTGATACATATAGAAATACTTGACTACACATGAATACGTGATTTAAACAAAATACATACCATGTTTTTCATACAAAGTATACAAACGTACAATACAAAAACTGCATAAATTCACACCAATATTATGTTGACGTTTTTCCAAAACTCACATGTATTTCAGGTAACTAAAGGTGGATGTGTGCGCGGTCCCACTCATGCTTATGGATGTCGTCTATGTTTTGTTTAAATAAAGTTGTAAATTTTTAAGACAATGTTTTATGCTATCGTCGCGATGTAGACGCTAAACTTGTGTTTTCAAATTATGAATGGTTGGTATTTGAAGTTATTTTTTTGAGCATGTAGTATGTTCACCTTTCGTATGCAATGAGAACCTTTCATGATCACACCTCGTGCTTCCGACGCAGAAAGGGGTGTGACAATGTGTTGGAGTTGGTTGTTGCTATCATGTGTCGGAGTTAGTTGTAGCACATGTTCTTGAGTTTGCTCTTCAGATTATTGTTAACTATTTTGAATCTATGATGTTTTTTGTGTAGGTTTGGCGTATGTTAGTTGGGTTCACTCATAAAAAAGCTTACCCGAAAAGTGTCGAAAGAATAGAGATCATCATGGAGTTTTATGAAATACAAGAACAAACCGTCGCCAGAGCTCCGAAAAACCGCTCCGACTCATCGGATCTTGGTTGCTGGTTAACATTGAAGATTACCGGAGGCGAACTGACGTCTTTGATGAGGATAAAGATTCCAGCGAGTTTGACGACGATGTCATCTGTGAAGTAGCCGCATCGGAGCAAACTAGTGTTTTATTTGACGATGATGACGATGATGGTGTCGGTTTTCTATCATATACATAAACTGTTTTGCATTAATTTAAAACATAAATATTAAAATCTGGGTTTGACCAAGTGTATGTGATTGAGGGGGTGGGTTGGGGAAGACAAAGTGGAAAAAGACTAAAATACCCTCACATGCAAAGCATGTGAGGTAACTTAACTGAGTTTTTTGATAACGTTAGTTGTAAATGTTATAGAATGTAATAAAACATGAACATAACAGTTGGGTTTGGCGGATTTCATAGTGAAAAGTATTAAGTGCGGTTTAGGTATAACATAAAGGTTGATTTGTGCAATTTAGTCCTTTCTCATTGAACTATGATTCACCAATAAAACATGGGAATTGTTAAAAATATATTTCAATTTCATAATCAAAAATTTATATAATCTTCTTTTCTCTAATATGTTGTTTATTTCATTTTGCATATGGGTTGGGTCTAAGTTATGGTTCCCTATTTGGCTTAATGGACTTAGAAGATCTTAAATTGTCATTCTACTACATCTTAAAAGACAAAGTCGGTGGAAACCACGCCGACTTTGTCTTCCTCCCCTCTATTTTTACGGATCTTGCAATTTTAGCCCCTTGAGTTTGGTATTTTTAAAGTTTCATAAAATCACAAATTTAGACCCTAAATTACTACTCCATTTTACAAATAGTTTGTTTTGGCCACCCAACTTTGTGGTAGTTTCCTTTTTAGCCCCAACTTTGTTGTAGTTTCCTTGTTAGCCCAAAACTTTATCAAATTTTATCTTTACCCTTTCTTAGCCCTTAGGTTTAGAAAATGCAATTTTTAACCACTTAACTTTTTATGAACTTTGTAAATGACACTTTCACCCTGTTGGTCCCAGTTGGACTTAAAAACTTTCTTTTCTCGTAATATGGCAAGTGATTTCAACGGATGTGAAAATAGTGTGCGGAAATAGAAATCAGACTTTCAAGAAACAAGAACTACAGAATTTTCAAGTTTATATCACCTTGAAACAAAATGGTTTACAAGGTGATTGTGAGGTTATTAGCTATTACAAATGAATACTTGTGTAATTTTGAGGTGAAAGGACAATGGAGTTTTTGTTGTATGTATTGAATGCTAGGCTTAATTCATCGTCCTTTGTTGAGTAGCTTTCTATTTATAGAAAGCATTGGGGCATAAATAAACATTTGTTTATTCATGCACTTGTCCTGCAGAAAGTAGCTTTTTAACATATTCATTGAATCCAATAATGTCAAGTTGCTTCGGTAAATGTGGCAGGATAGAACTCGTTCAGACAAGTGGTGATTATTAGAATTTCTGATAACCACTTCATCAGAAATTCTGATGAACAAATCATCAGAAAGTTCGATGATCAGTTTTACCATAAACTGATGATATATAATTATCATTAGATCCATCATAATGGTCTTTTCGGGTAACCTTCTCTTGTTCTTGATCAGCTTCTGATTCTTCGTTGAAGATGTGTTGTTCTTTTCAAGTGTCTTATCTCGTTTCTTCTTGTTGTTTGATCTTCACGACATTATCTTCTTCTATTGATCAGGTTGAATATGTTTTTCTTCAATACTTACATTAAAGTTTCCTAACAGTTTATCTTCACGCCACTTTTGAAAATATCACCCTTCTTCAACTTCTTCTTGTGATCAATTATCTTGTGTGTTGCTCTGTATAGGTCTTTGTACCATCCTCTAGCATCCTTCTATTCATCAATAATATCTTCAATCTTCTTCCTCAGCTGTTCATTCTCCTTTCCTTTCTCTTTGAGCTTAGCTTGTTTCTGGTTCATGCAATCTTTGATGTAATTCAAGGCCTGGTTTGAATACCTGTAAATTTCATAAATTCTAAACAAAGCTCTTTCATTATTAGCATCTTTGAACACCACTGATATTTCTAGTGTTTCAAAGATAGATCCAGTTCTTGCTTTGGACATGATTTCAGCTGGAATGGTATTGTTGGGAGGAGGTATGTGCACTTTCTTGCTGTATTCAAATGTGATGCATAAGTCAAAGTCTGCCAGTGCAGCTCTTTGATAAACTTTTCGTCCTGCTTCTGAGATGCCGTAAATGGCCCTTCGGTTGTACCTTGCGTTCCCCTTTTCTAGATCAATAATCTATTTCATCTTTATTATGTCTAGGGGATGAAGTTGATCAGCCAAATTTGCATCCAGAACAGTTGCTGTGTTGCCATCTTTTCTGATCAGTGTATACTTGTTCTGCTCATAAGTTCCCATGACTTCACCTTGATGACTTTGAGTGCTTATTTTTCCAATTCAACTACTGGGTTTGTAAGGGGATCACGCATAACAGACCTGTTTCTCATTTGTCTTACTTCAATAATTCTTGTGCTCATAGGAGAGAGAAGCCTTTCCAGTTTGTCCTCCTCATTATTCCAGTAGTAGTTCTTCAGGGTACATCATAGTGTCCTGATCAGCTTCCAGAAGTGTGTATTCTTTTGCCTTTCCATTAGGACCTTCTCTAATCACTGTTCTTGGCCTTTTTGAAGATGTTACTTCCCCTTGCCATTTTCTTTTCCCAGCATCAGCCAATTGCTTACTGAACTCTGTTTCATCAGAAAAGGCTACACTTTGTTAGCCTTTTGAGATGGAAGAGGTTTCAGTTGAAATTGGTGTTAGTGCCAGCATCTTTACTCTTTCTGGTTTTGGCACATGTGGTGGGGGACCCATGGGTTGTTTTTGCTTGTATGGGGTTGAAGTTTCTGCTTGTTTGGGTTGTTCTTGATGGGAGATTTCTGGTTCTCTTAATGGTGTATCTTGCGGAATTAGAGTTCTCAGCTCATGCACATCTATGTTTGCCAATCCGACAACATTTAGCTGCAACCTCTTCACTAACAATTGAACATTGGATAGAGTTTGAGCATTCTTCTCTTCTTGTTTATACATTTTCTGAAATTCTAGCTTGTTCTGATCTTTTTGTGTTGACAATTCCGCCACCATCTTCTCAAAAGCTTCTGCCATACTGTTGTTATTAGCTCTTAAGACTTGAATTTCTTCCAGAATTTTCCCTGCACTTGTACTTTCTCTTGCACTTACTGTTTCTGCTATCTTTGTCTTGATCTCTTGAATTTCTTTGACAGCTTTTTCCAGATCTGATGTTGTTTCTTTTCTTTCTGATGGCTGTTGGAGTTTGTTCAGAATTACAATGTTGTCTTCTGTTTGTTTTCTGATTGTTTCAACAGTTTTTGATAAAGTTTTTATATCAGATCTTTGAATTCTGATCTCTTCCAGTAGCAGATCAAGCTTCTCTTTTGTGGATGTCTTTCCAGTGCAAAAATTTGTGATGTTTTCAAGCTCTTTATGAAGCTGTTATGTTGACATAGTTGGTTGGGTGATAGGAGGAACAACAGATGCTCCACCTCTAACACCAGCAGAAGACTTACATGCTGCTGTTTGAAAGTTGTCAGGTTGGAAGTAACTCCAATTATGCAAATCTTTACCAGGAAACTAAAACTTATTTAAATCCAAGTTTTCCACATTTCCTTGAACCTTTTCAAGTTCTCCATGAGTTGTTGAGAAACTCTTATTTTTCTCTTCCAGGTTTCCTTGATCAGTATACTGATCTCCACCTGTTGCCACCTCATTCTCACACCTTGTTTATCAGAAACAGGTACTATAGGTTCTAAAACATAATTACCCTCAATTAAATCATCAGAATCACTATCAGAATTTTGAACAACATTAAGTTTAGAATGTTGTGCACCTGTTTCTCCCATGTAACATGTTTCTGCATGATGCTGCTTAGCTATTGGACTCAGTTGGACTTGTTCATTACCTTGTTCAGGTTCTGATTGAGCCTCCTCCTCTATTTGTGGTACACTTGATTCTTGGGCATCATGCTCCATTGGGGATACACTATCATACACTAGTACACCTTCTGGTCTTCTGTTCAATATTTTCAAATATTCTGCCCTGTAGGGTGAATCCTCTGGTATCAGATTCATCATACTTTTTGATAAGGCAAGCACATCATAATCTGATTTCCAGAAGCCTACAGCAAACCATGGTTTCATCACTTCTGTTCTCCACATGTTTTCCGATGCAAGAATTTCCATATTTCTCTCAGCAGAAGTATCAGAAATTAGTATTGACAAAAATCTAGGAAAGGGTAGATGTGAATCTATTCTCCCAGTATTTGTCAATACTGATCTTCTTATTAGATTGAAAATTTCTGGTCCAAAATCAATGTTCATCCCAGTGATGAGACAAAACATAATTGTCAAAACATTCTTGTTGATCTGATCTGTTCCCCCAATCTTTGATGATATGCACTTGTTCAAGATCTCCATCATCACTTGCCAAAAGGCAGGTAATTTGTTTCTTTTAAAATCAGCAATTTTTGAGATTTTTACCTTGTATCCCATCACAGCGTCAAGCTATGCAAACATGCCATCTTTTGTTTGTGCTGGATCATAGTTGTGGCTCATAGGTAACTCCAGACATTCCCTTATTCTCTCTGGTGTAATTACAATGAAGATGTCTCCCCACATGTGTGCTGTCAGCTCACTCATATCTGTATGTTTGATGGTCTTCACCAGTTGTTGTATGATCTTTTCCGGTACTTCTCTGGTCTTGGTTAGGGCTTGAGCGATTGGGCACTTTGTCAGAAGTTCAATTAGGATTTGGAACTTCACGTCATAATCTTCAATATTGGTATTCATCACTTCATTGTTGCTCTTTAAAGGTAGGAACTCTGCCTCACTGATGAATTGAACGGAGTGTTCAATTGGTGGATTGTTGATGTTGATTGCGGCCATGTTGTTCTGAATTTTGCTTCGAAAAGGTTTCTAGGGTTCTTAATTTTGAGGGTGGAAGTTGAAGGTGGTTTACTCTACCGCTTACAAGATGTATTTATAGTGTTTTTGAGACAGAGATCGTGGAGTATTTATCATGGGTGGTTAGTATTTAAGGTGGTTAATGATGCCTTAATGATGTTTTAATCCCTTGTTAAAACAACTGTCCACAAAACCTTTGGTATATCTCTGAATTTTTTATATATATCTTTTATTAAAAATCGGAGAGGTTTAGTTTTGAATGATGAATACTAACAGCCAAGTTGCATCTTTTCTTCCTGTGGGACCCTTTTATCATAAAGGGGTCCAATACAATCCCTTTTGAAATGGTAAAGTTAGAGCGGTTTTGGTACCCAGACTTGCTTGGGTACTTTTTCTGATGAATTTTTAATCAGATTGTCTTCTTTTGATGAACTTTCATCAGAATATTTGTTGCATGCTGAGCCATGAACAAATTTTTCAATTTTTGTTTGGAGATGGTGTTGAACTAGCTTCAGAATGTCAACACACATACATGTTTCTTTATCAGAATTTTCTGATTTCTCTTCTTGTGATGGAAATTTTGGAAAATTTTAAAATTTTGAATGAATCACTTCTGGATTTTTTAAAAAATTTTGTTTGGATTAATTTCTTTTTCCTTTTAAGTTGATTTTTGAAATTTCAAAAGAGTTCTTAGAACTTATTGATCTGCAGGCTTCTGAATCAGATTCTGATGTCAATTTATCAAAAATCTGATGTGTTGCCATTACAAAGGTGGTGGGTTATTTACATTTGTTTTTACATATCCTAAACCTTCACCTGTGACAACTGTGCTCTGTAATCGATGTACGATATAAAACAATGTTGATTATTAATAAAACAATGTGCTTTGGTGTTATTATATGTGTTTTGGTGTTATTTTGTGTGTATTTGTGTTTGGTGATTTTACAATTCGATTCAATTCCAATTTCAAGCTTTAAATCTCTTTCTGGAAGGTTATACGCGCACTGATGCGTAAATATAACCAGTTTAATGCAACAAACACTCCGGAATAGTGAAATAGGCTTAGCATATCTTAAACAACCTCCACATAACTTAGAAATAAGTTCTGGATGGTTTGGTGTGTTAAAATCAACTTTGTTCGATCGCAGGGACTATTTGTGTCAAACTACGAAACTATACCGATTTGTGTAGTAAAGGAACACTCCGGAACTTGATCATAAGTTAAATATACCATAAATATCCTTTACACAGCTTAGAAATAGGCTTTGAAGGGTTCGGTATGCTAAAATAAACTTTATTGATCAATAGGAACTAAAAGCGTCAAAAAGTGCACAAGTTTGCATTTTCGCGCATATCTTATGTTCTGAATATATCCGGACATCCAAAAATTTATTTAATCATTAAAATATTTTATTTTAGTGATTGGCATGATAAAATTCATTCGTCGCTTAATTTGGATCGTTTTTGCGTTCGTTACGACTTCCGTCGTAATTAACCGAATAACGCAACCGTACGGCCAAACGAACCGACATCCGTGATGTCTTTGAGCATATTTTAAGTTCCCTATACTTTAATATCATTTTAGAGCCTTGAAATGAGGTTAAAGGGGTTTAAAAGTGCCAAAACATCAAGTTTTACAAGTGCATGGACCATTTTTGAAAATTCTGGCAGATACATTGAACTTGGTCCATTTTTTAGGCATCCATGGTATTTCAAAACAATGTGCCACACATGGATGGTTTTGATCCTTGTTTTGCAATACCATTTGATGGTTTTAAGTATTCCCATGGTTTTGAAAACCATGTGCCCACATGTAAGGTCTAGATCAAAGCACGTTTTTCGACGAACGATCTTAACGGTACTTGAATTCCTATAAATACCCAAACCCATTTCACTCCCAAAGCACACTTGAATCTGATTTTTGCTCTCTAAGTTGAAGTTTATGCTTCATACCTGAGAGTAAATCGGATCAAGAGCTTGCGGGGACCTTCTGTAAGTATTCTTTCGTTCTTTTCATTCATTTCTATCGTTAAAGTCAAACTGTGTTTGACTTTCTGCTTTGACCAGTTTATGGTCAACGCGGAGTTCGTTCGAACTTCATAACGTGAGCGTAATCACGATGGTTATAGTCCCTAGTAACTATACCTACTGTTTACCACGTTATCTAGGCTCAGTGGCGAGTCGTAGTTTCGGCCAAAATGCGTTTTCTCGCGTATTTTGTAACCAAACTACTCTAGGATGTCAAAACCATTTGTTTTGATATCAAAACCTGTTTTCTAACTTAACTAAACATGTTTCGACATGTTTAGCTCGTCACTTGTTAGTTTAGTGCTTGTGTAGAGTCGTAAGTCAAGCGGACTAAACACCCGCTTAGACTTTCGAACACGACCCGTTTGGTCGATCATTAGGATCCGACCAAACATGTTTAGTGACCATAGTAACATAGGGAATAACCTTTCGAGGTTATACCTTATGGTCACTTAGGTTTAATTAGTCGCATGATAGGTAGTTATATGCCTTTGGTAAATTACCAAAATACCCTTTTCATACATAATTGGTAATTAAGCATATGTAACCTAAACTTTTGACACGTAACTAATTATGTAACATAATTTAACATGTATGGGCATATAATACTTTTCATAGGACTAGTTAGACGTCTCGAACGCGCTTTTGCGTGCACGACGCGTTAAAGTAGCGTAAGCTACCTTAATGGGTCACGATGGGTCGAAAGCACTTAGGTTAGGTTCCATTTCAGAATGTAGGCTTTGTTAGACCATATCACATGAGTTCCAACACTCATTTGGTTTACAAGACCTCATTCTATCCGATCTTCCGATTTAGGTGTCTATTGTTTAACTAGTGGTTCGATTACTAGGTGCTACTTGATTCCTTTGGTTTGCTTGAGTTCTATTGATCGAGGATACTTTGCACTACATGTGAGTACATAGTTCCCCTATTTTACTGTTTTTAAATGTTTTGGGGTGATTCATATGTACGAAATGTTTTCAAAGTTTAAACGATGATTTCAAAAACGATTAAAACGATTTTTACTAAACTAATAACGATTTCAATAATGTGAACAAAACTTGATGGCTGTAGTTACATAACAAATGACATTCATTAGCATTGATCAAGCCGACCAGTATTAGGTTATGGTACCATAGGATCTGACAAATCCCGTTACTTTACTACACCCATGGTTATGTGTGGGGGTTGTGGGTAGCGACTGAATCTGATGTTTGTTAACTTACCCTTTGGTGGTTTGTTAATACGAGAACGAGTTGAACGATGGACAAGTCACAAAGGTTTGAATGTTGTTAACGAGACGACCATATATAAGTTTTCACAATTAAAACGATGACGATTTAAACGATATGGAAACGAGTAAACGATTGGGAACGATTGGAAACGATTTGGGAACGAGTAAACGATTTGGGAACGATTTGGAAACGATGTTAAACGATTTCGATAAACGATTGGTTTTTGGTTAAGTGTTTAGATAATGAGACGGGGGTAATGTGGTGAAAACATGGTAGATACGCCGTTGGTACTTCTTATATATAAGTATTTTCATCATATTACATATCGTGGCGTTATTTAGTTCACTTGGGTAAACGATTTTGAAACGATGTCACACAACGATGTTTTTCTAAGAGATATAAACTATACGAGTTTTTAACGAGTTTTTACAAGATGTTTTACAAGTTGGTTTTCTAAAGAAAATGTTTTTGGGTTAAGAATCATGGCTACGAGGTTTTATAAACTATAACCCGCTTGATTTGAGTTGGTTAATTAAGTTGCAATATTATACTCTTTTCAAAACAAAGTTTTTAATAAAGTATTGCAACATTTAAACTAGCCATGAATCAAACACTCCTATAAAACCTATGTACTCGCCAGCATTTTTTTGCTGACTAAGTTTTTACATATGTTTCAGGTGTTGATGCTTGAATGACTACTAGGATGCATGCGTCACATAGGATCTGGACGAGGCCTTAGTGACATAATAATAGTGATAGACGATGTAAAACTTGTTTATTCTATGTTAAGACAATGCAATGTTTAATATTATCAATAAAACGAAACACTTTTGTATCCATGGTTGTGAAACAATAGCTTCTGTTGCAACACTCCCCGACGTTTCCGCCACGGTTTGTTGTCCTACGTGGTCGGGGTGTGACAGAAGAAAGTTGGTATCAGAGCCAATGGTTATAGGGAATTAGGTTATTAGTAATGCTTTGACCTAGACTATAACTTTAGGACCCTAACACAAGTTTACTTGTGTTTAGATTTTAAAACAAAACTGTCACCTATCCTTAGATGATAACCACAACGAGAACACAAATCCGAATCTGCTTCGAAAATTAATCACCCGTTCTAGGATGATTGATTACTAGGTTTTGAACCCTCTGTCATATGGTTTTGAACCCTTCCAGTTGATTCATATTTGGCTTAGTGCCTTTTGAATTTTCAAAATCTCGTCAAAGTTTGGGTTTAAATAATGTGAACACGTGCAAACTGGAAGAGTGAATGCCTGTACTTTGAGTTTTCTTTCTAAGGCTAGAGTGTTCGTACAAATCCACATAATCGGACCAGTCACTCTTACCTCGGAACTCTTGGGGTGAGTGTTCACATATAGGCGAGCATGTCTTCGTTGATACATTATATTGACCCATTTACTTTGATTAGTCACTGCGTGTCATTTGTTTGTTCGAGGTAACGAACAAATGATCACCTTTCTTTTGTTTTGTCAATGTTTTCAATGCCTCTTTTGTTTTTCCAATGATCGATCCCGCTCGTGGACGAGCATTCAATCTGAATGCAAACGAGGCTCGAGTTGACAACCTCATTGTCAATGGTACCTTTTTTGTCAATGGTACGTTTCTTGTTAACAATCGACCCGCATCTATTCTTTTTGATTCTGGTGCCGATAAAAGTTTTGTTTCGTTATCTTTTGAGCCTTTGCTTGCGATACCTAGAACTAAATTGAGGAAACCCTTGTCTGTCGAAGTTGCTACTGGTAAACCTCTTATTCTCGATTCTGTTATCCGTGATTGTCAGTTGAACCTTGATAACCATCTTTTTCCTATTGACCTCACACCGATGCAACTTGGGAGCTTCGATATTATCGTTGGAATGGATTGGTTAACCAAACACCACGCTGAGGTGGTTTGTTTTGATAAGATTGTTCGTATTCCTTTGTCTTCTGGCGATATTCTGGAAGTTCCTGGCGAGAAACCTTCAGGTGGATTGAAGCTTATGTCGTGTATGGAAGCCCAAAGGTATTTACGAAAAGGATATGTTGCTTTTCTAGCACATGTCACCGAGGAGAAAAACAAGAGCACGAGTATTCAGGATATTCCGATTGTTCGGGATTATCCAGAGGTGTTTCCTGATGAACTGCCTGGTTTGCCTCCAGTTCGTCAAGTTGAGTTTATCGACCTTGTACCCAATGCTAACCTGATTGCGAAAGCACCTTACCGTCTTGCACCATCAGAGATGCAAGAGTTATTGAAACAGCTTCAAGAGTTATCTGATAAAGGATTCATTCGTCCGAGTTTTTCACCTTGGGGAGCTCCTGTCCTCTTCGTGAAAAAGAAAGATGGGTCTTTTCGAATGTATATCGATTATCGTGAGCTTAATAAGCTTACCATCAAGAATCGATATCCCCTACCTCGAATTAATGATCTCTTTGACCAGCTGCAAGGTGCTTCATGTTCTTCTAAGATCGATCTGCGTTCTGGGTATCATCAACTTCGTGTTCTCGAAGAAGATATTCCCAAAACTGCTTTCCGCACGAGATATGGGCATTACGAGTTCACAGTCATGCCTTTTGGCTTGACAAATGCTCCAGCTATCTTTATGGACTTAATGAATAGGGTCTGTAAACCTTATTTAGACAAGTTCATTATTGTGTTCATCGACAATATTCTCATTTATTCGAAGACTCGAGCCGATCACGAGCAACACCTTCGCTTAACGTTGGAACTCCTTAACAAGGAACAACTTTTCGCTAAATTCTCCAAGTGTGAATTCTGGCTTAAAGAAGTTCAGTTTCTGGGTCATATAGTCAATGAGCAGGGTATTCATGTGGATCCATCCAAGATTGTTGCTATTAAGGATTGGAGTACGCCGACGACACCTACAGAGATTTGATCTTTTCTTGGTCTTGCTGGTTATTATCGTCGATTCATTTCTAATTTCTCGAAGATTGCGGTTCCACTCACTGCTTTGACTCAGAAGAATAAGCCTTTTGAGTGGGGACCCAAACAAGAAGAAGCGTTCCAAACGCTGAAGCAGAAGTTATGTAATGCTCATGTTCTATCTCTGCCGGAGGGAAGCGATGATTTCGTTGTCTATTGCGATGCGTCCAACTTAGGCCTTGGTTGCGTCCTCATGCAACGAGGTAAGGTTATAGCATATGCATCTAGACAGTTGAAAGTTCACGAGAAGAACTATACGACTCATGATCTTGAGTTAGGAGCTGTGGTTTTCGCGCATAAAATCTAGAGACACTACCTCTATGGAACGAAGTGTGTGGTCTTCACGGATCACAAAAGTCTCCAGCATATTCTTAATCAGAAAGAGCTGAACATGAGGCAACGACGTTGGGTTGAACTCTTGAACGATTACGATTGCGAGATTCGCTACCATCCTGGTAAGGCGAATGTCGTGGCCGATGCGCTTAGTCGAAAAGAGCGAGTCAAGCTTCATTCTGTTCAAACGCTATCTGATCTTCAAACTCGTGTTCTTCAAGCTCAGCAATTTTGTGTTTCACAAAATTTGATAGGTGAGGAGTTGTCGCTTCAACTTGAGCTTAAGCTCGAAAGGAAAGGCGATGGTTTACTCTACTTCAAGGATCGTTTGTGGATTCTGAAACAAGACGATCTTCGCACCCTAGTGATGGACGAATCTCACAAGTCTCGATATTCTATCCATCCTGGTGCTGATAAAATGTACAAGGATCTTCGTACTAAGTTCTGGTGGCCTGGTATGAAGAAAGATGTTTCCTTGTATGTATCGAAATGCCTAACTTGTCTTAAAGTCAAGGCTGAATATCAACGACCTTCTGGTTTGCTTGTACAACCAGAGATACCGGTTTGGAAGTGGGAGAACCTTGCGATGGATCTCATCACTAAGTTACCGCGTACATCTAAAGGTCACGATGCTATTTGGGTTGTTATCGATCGATTAACGAAATCATCTCATTTTATTCCGATTCGCAAGGATCTATCTGCTGATAAACTTGCAAAGATTTATGTTGATTGTATCACGACATGGTGTGCCTTTGGATATCATCTCTGATCGTGATGCTCGATTTTCATCTCATTTTTGGAAAACCATGCAATCTTCTATGGGAACCCAACTAAATCTAAGCACAGCTTATCATCCCCAAACAGATGGTCAATCTGAAAGGACGATTCAAACTTTGGAGGATATGCTTAGAGCATGCGTGATAGACTTTGGTGGTAATTGGGACTCTCATCTACCAATGATCGAGTTCTCTTACAACAATAGTTATCATGCTAGCATTAAAATGGCACCATTCGAAGCTCTCTACGGTCGAAAATGTCGTTCACCTGTCTGTTGGAACGAGACTGGTGGAGCTCAGCTTACTGGACCTGAGCTCGTTCTGGAAACAACAGACAAAATCAAGAAAATTCGTGATAATCTTGTGACAGCTCGAAGCCGTCAAAAGAGTTATGCGGATATGCGACGCAAGCCCTTAGAATTTCAAGTCGGAGATCGTGTCCTACTCAAGGTTTCACCTTGGAAAGGAGTCGTGAGATTTGGAAGAAAGGAAAACTTGCACCTCGATATATGGGACCATTCAAGATTGTGGAAAGAATTGGGAAGGTTGCCTATCGACTAGAGCTACCTCCAGAGCTTGGAAATATTCATCCGACTTTTCACGTGTCCAATTTGCGAAAGTGTTTAGCTAACGCTGATCTTCACATTCCTCTCGATGAGATCCGAATTGATGAAACGATGCACTTTGTCGAGAGACCCGTGGAGATAGTGGACCGTACTTTCAAGCAGTTGAAGAACAAACGGATTCATTTGGTTAAAGTTCGTTGGGAGTCCAAACGTGGCCCAGAATTTACTTGGGAACGTAAGGACCAAATGATGACCAAATATCTGCATTTGTATTCACAAGCTTCCTCTAGTTAAAAATTCGGGACGAAATTTCCTGAAGTAGGGGAGACTGTGACAACTGTGCTCTGTAATCGATGTACGATATAAAACAATGTTGATTATTAATAAAAAAAATGTGCTTTGGTGTTATTATATGTGTTTTGGTGTTATTTTGTGTGTATTTGTGTTTGGTGATTTTACAATTCGATTCAATTCCAATTTCAAGCTTTAAATCGCTTTCTGGAAGGTTATACACGCACTGATGCATAAATATAACCAGTTTAATGCAAAAAACACTCCGGAATAGTGAAATAGGCTTAGCATATCTTAAACAACCTCCACATAACTTAGAAATAAGTTCTGGATGGTTTGGTGTGTTAAAATCAACTTTGTTCGATCGCAGGGACTATTTGTGTCAAACTACGAAACTATACCGATTTGTGTAGTAACGAACACTCCGGAACTTGATCATAAGTTAAATATACCGTAAATATCCTTTACACAGCTTAGAAATAGGCTTTGAAGGGTTCGGTATGCTAAAAGAAACTTTATTGATCAATAGGAACTAAAAGCGTCAAAAAGTGCACAAGTTTGCATTTTCGCGCATATCTTACGTTCTGAATATATCCGGACATCCAAAAATTTATGTAATCATTAAAATATTTTATTTTAGTGATTGGCATGATAAAATTCCATTCGTCGCTTAATTTGGATCGTTTTTGCGTTCGTTACGACTTCCGTCGTAATTAACCGAATAACGCAACCGTACGTCCAAACGAACCGACATCCGTGATGTTTTTGAGCATATTTTAAGTTCCCTATACTTTAATATCATTTTAGAGCCTTGAAATGAGGTTAAAGGGGTATAAAAGTGCCAAAAAATCAAGTTTTATAAGTGCATGGACCATTTTTGAAAATTCTGGCAGATACATTGAACTTGGTCCATTTTTTAGGCATCCATGGTATTTCAAAACAATGTGCCACATGTAACATTTGTGCTTGTAATCATTATGAACAGTTCAATTATCAATAAAACAATGTTATTTATCCCAATGATTGTTTGGTTGTGTTTTGCATTTTTCATGTTTTGACTTTTGTTCAATTCCAAACTCTACATCGCTTTCTGGAGAGTTATACGCTAACTAGTGCGTAAACGTACTCAGTTTAATGCGACAAAAACTCCGGAACATCAACATATACTCAATGTACCTTAAATAACCTTTACATAACTTAGAAATAAGTTTTGAAGGCTTTGGTATAGCAAAAACAAGTTAATTCGCTTACAGGGACTAAACTTAACAAACTGCGAAAGTATGCCAATTTGAACTGTAACGAACATTCCGGAACATGTCCATAAGTTAAACATACCATAAATATCCTTTACATAGCTTAGAAATAGGCTTTGAGAGGTTTGGTATGCTAAAACAAACTTTTGGATCATTCAGGGACTAAAAGTGTCAAAAAGTGCCTAAGTTTGCACTTTCGCGCATAACTTACGTTCTGAATACATCCGGACATCCAAAACTTTATGTAAGCATCCTTATATTATGCCTTAGTGTTTGGCATGAGAAAAATCCATTCGTCGCGTCATTTGGATCGTCTTTCACGCTTATGCGCATTCCGTCGTAATTAAGCGAACATCGCGATCGTACGGCCAAACGAACCGACATCCGACATATTTTTGGGCATGTTTCATGTCCACAATGTTTAGGCATCATTTTAGGGCCTTAAAGATGGCTTTACAGGTCTTAGAAGGGCTGGAAATAGCTTAAACACGCAACAGGGACCAAAAGTGTAAATTCTGCAAGTGGTGCAGATCAGAGAGGGCCAGGCGGCCCGCGTGAGTTTTGCCCAAATGTGAGGCGGGCCGCGTGGGGATGTCTGACAGAAAGATTTTTGCATTTAATGCAGAATCTGGCCTTTCGTTCGATCAAGGGGCAATGCCTTTTCACCCAATGAAGAGCCAAGAGTCAAGTTCACTGAACTTATCCACTAGACACATGTACGCACGTGATCAAGGCTCGATATTCGATAAAACGATCCTAACGGTTCCACTTTTCCTATAAATACCCCCCCCCCTTTAGTGTAAAAATCACAAAATCAGATCCTAAAGCTCTAAGTTGAAACCATTGTTTCATACCTGAGCTGTTTGATCTTGATTTGCACTCGGGGACCCTCCGTAAGTCTTCTTTCGCTCTTTTATTCGCTTTTCGAGTCCGAAAGTCAACGTTTTGTTGACTTTCTGCATTGACCAACTTATGGTCGATGTGAAGTTCATGGAACTTCATAACGTGAGCGTGATCACGATGGTTATGGTCCATAGTGACCATACCTACTGATCACCACGTTATCTAGGCTCAGTGACGAGTCGTAGTTTCGGCCAAAATGTGCATTCTTGCATATTTTGTAACCAAACTACTCGTGAGCATCAAAGCCGTTTGTTTTGATGTCAAACCTGTTTTCAAACTTAGTTAAGCATGTTCTAACATGCTTAGCTCGTCACTTTTAGTTTAGTGCTTATATAGGGTCGTAAGGAAGGCGATCTAAACCATCGCTTATGCTTTCGAACCCGACCCATTTTGTCGGTCATTAGGACCTGACCAAACACATTAGGTGACCATAGCTATAACCTTCCGAGGTTATACCTTGTGGTCACTATGTTAGGCGTTCCAGACGCGTTCTACGCGAACGACGCGTAAGGTGGCATAAGCTACCTAAACGGGTCGTGATGGACCGTAAGCACTTAGGTTAAGTTTCATTTTAGTATGTAGGCTTTGTTAAACCATATTACACGAGTCTCCATACTCGTTTGGTTTTCGAACCCGCGTACTGTCCGATCCTTCCGATTTGGTCCGGTATATTAACATAAGCTACCTATTAGGTGCCGTTGATATTCCGTGACCTCTCGCATTACCTGGTTATTTCACAAGAACAACAAAGCAACCTCAGGTGAGTACATAGAACCCCTCTTTTACTGTTTTCCAAACTGTTTTGGGGTGAAACACATGTGCCTATCTGTTACTTTCATGCTTTCCTTGTTTTCACATCGTATATCTGTTATGCTCATTAGTACATTATAGTGCATGATTTCATTACATTTTATGCTATGTATGCCCATTGTGTACATACTTAGTACATTGATTTACATAACATTTCCGTTGCATATGTTTACTCAGCATATGGACACATTGATTCACATGAACATTTCTGTTGCATATGTTTACTCAGCATATGGACACATTGATTTACATGAACATTTCTGTTGCATATGTTTACTCAGCATATGGACACATTGATTTACATGAACATTTCTGCTGCATATGTTTACTCAGCATATGGACACATTGATTTATATGAACATTTCTGTTGCATATGTTTACTCAGCATATGGACACATTGATTTACATGAACATTTCTGTTGCATATGTTTACTCAGCATATGGACACATTGATTTACATGAACATTTCTGTTGCATATGTTTACTCAGCATATGGACACATTGATTTACATGAACATTTCTGCTTCGTATGTTTACTTAGCATACTTAGTACCATTGTTTACATCACATGCCTTCATTTTGTTATGACATTTGGTTTGTTTAACATGGGACAATACATTCATTAACATTAGCTACGCCGTTCGTTAGTAGGTAGTGGTACCATAGGAATTGACAACTCCCATTCCTGAAGTCCTGGGTTTGATAGGACTGGAAGGAATGACCGAATTCGATATACATAACTTAGATAAACCTTTAATTTGTTTAAGGGTTATCGCCGCAGTCTCAAGGCTTGGATGTATGCATAGTTTACAATACCGCATAAATGTTAATATCAATAGAGCATGCATTTTCCGCAGAACATAACGTTGATTTAAACCACGTTTTACTTCAACGACTTGTTTTGTGCATATGGTTTAAGTTGATACATTTCGCTTACCATACATGATACATTTTGGGATGCACATTACATGATTTACATTGAACATAAACACGTCGACATTGACATACACATTTGGTGGTTTACATTTGAACATAAACATTTGACATGGTTTACAATAACACTTGACATTTGGTTTACACATGAACAATTTACATGGTGGATTGGTTTGGGTAAATGATTTAAGTAACGTGGCGTATGTAATATGATACAAACATGGTGGATACGCCGCTGGTACTTCCTATATATAAATGTTTGTATAATATTACATATCGTGGCGTTATCTAAGTCATTTCAGTTTAGACACATTACACTTTACATAAGTAACATATTCTTCACAAGACATTATTTTCACAAACAACTTATCTTATTCAACTCATTTTACTTGGTTATTCGTTTAACCTTGCACTTATCTATACATATCGTTTGATGTTATCGTTTTTTTCAAATGATTTACAAAGCAAAACAAATTACAAGGTTCATGACTGACTGTTATTAAACATTCTTTAAAACTCAAGTCATGAACCCCATTTTCACAAAACCTATGTATCTCACAGGCATTTTTATGCTGACGTACCTACTTTCACATGTGTTTTCAGGAGCTATTCCATAGGACGATGATCATGATTCTAGGGCGGACCCGTGCCTTAGAGCCTAGAAATGAAGTTTGAACTAGCTTAATTATGTTTTGATTTCCGTACTCTCTTTCTAAGACAATGTAACACCTTTGTTTATAAATAAAATACAACTTGTATGCCATGGTTATGAAACAATTTAATTCTGTCCACAACACTCCCCGGCGTTTCCGCCGCGGTTGCATGTTATACGCGGCCGGGGTGTGACAGAAGAGTTGGTATCAGAGCCAATGGTTATAGGTGTCACACCCTGTCTTTTGCGGAAGCGTATGATGTGTGACTAGCTTGTTATCATTGCATTCGATCATAATAAACGACTACATGATTTAAAACGATGTTCATCCATTCGGAAAATTTTGAGGATCACAAACACTTGTCATTTAAGTTTTAAAACACAACCTTCATCTAGGTTACAATTCAACAAAAGTGGATGACATCTAAACTTGTAGTCTACTTCTAGTTACAACACTTGCGCCCAAGATCCATCCTGTCACCTGAAATACATGTAATTTTGGAAAACATCAACATAAAGTTGAGCGAGTTCATGCGTTTTGCATACCGAGTATGAAAACATGGTATGTATCTTGTATAAATAAAGTATTCTTGCAAAAATCAAGTTTTCTTGTGTACACCACGTACTAATTGAATGTTTGTACAAAGACATTTCGGCATGTGAGGACATATGGAGCATTAGTGTTGGCTCCTTTAAGGCATGTGAGGACTTATGGAGCATTAGTGTTGGCTCCTTTAACTATGTCGATTACCCTCGACTGTGTCGATTAACCTCGACTGTGTCAATTTCCCTTGACTGTGTCGATTACCCTCGACTGTGTCGATTACCCTCGACTGTGTCGATTTACCTCGACTGTGTCGATTTACCTCGACTGGGACACCGAAGCACTCAAGAGGTCACATAAGGACCATGAGTGGGGCTCGGCCGTACCCGTTAGATCTAACCCTCGTCCCTAATTACTGAATGTTTTTAATGGCTTGGTACTAGTTTTCACCAAGACTTTATGGCATTTTTAGTATTAAGTCTATGCTCACATGATCTAGTAATTTCTAGGCATTTCTTAAAGCACATCATACTTGGTTCTCGTTCTCACCAAGTGTGCTTCTCGTATTTTTGTATTCTCGATTCGTATTGCACTCGGTACTCGTTCTCACCAAGAGTGCTTCTTGTATTTTTACTACTTGTAAAAAAATTATAATATTTGTAACATGTATTTCACCCCCGAGAGTTATAAAACCAAAAACAGTTAAAGAAAAGGGGGAGCATGAACTCACAACTTTGCGTTCCTGCGTCGTAAACTTCACCGGAGTTGCTTATCTAGCGTCGTGACCTAAACGCGTTTTATTAACGTTAGTCACTAGACTTGTATCGCACAAGTGCAAGTCACTATCTTTTGTATTTGTGTTCTTGTGTTAAAAATATTTATATTTTTAACTATTTGTCTTATATCATTTTCTCAAAAATAAATATACGTATCTTGTATTTTGCACCCGAATTATGTATTTTGTCCAAGTAATATATTTTCATAAATATATCCTCTTGTATGTGTCTAAGCATGTTGTATGTGTATTTTCATGTTTATACTCCTCATGAGTATTTAGTGTATCTTTACGTCTCAATACGCTAGCACGTATAACACATACTATATACACTTAGCACAAAAGTTGGTGATAAAATAATATATATTTTTCTCTCAAAAATATACATATTTATATCCACTTTTATTTTTGAAGAAATCCTCATTTCTTATCACCAAAAATTAGGGAAACCTTGGTAATACCTTTAAATACATTTTTAGGGAATAAGTTCTTCAAAAACTTATATTTTTCTAAGTGTCAAAATTTATAAAAATTTTGACAGAGTTTCCCCTAAAAATGGAGGTTTCCCATATTTTCAAAACATGTGTTTATTTTCTTTTAAATCATCAACAATCATCAACAACAATTATCAACAATAATCATCAACAACAATTATCAACAATAATCATCAACAACAATTATCAACAATAATCATCAACAACAATCACTAATTTTCCCCATTTCATGAACTTGCATATTTACAAAAATGTGTAGTAATTTACTAGCACATTTAGTAAGTCTTGTTATATTTAAACATAAGTTTAATTTCTTAAAAAAAAAACTTTATTTTTAAAGAATATGAAGTTCCACAACTTCTAGTTGGTTTTTACGAAAATTATTTCTTTGTTAAAACTTTTGTTACACTAGTGTTCGCACACTTGTTTGATCACAAAAAATCACTTTTGTTTGTGTAAGATCCGGATTAGAACATGTGATTTCTTTTGACGCTTGGTCTTTTGAAAATACCACTTGTGGACACATAGATCGGCTAGTTTTAGACACTATTTCATAAGTAAAAATACTTTTACACAAGTTCATGTTTCTTGTGTGGTAGAGTTTCACCTTTTAACCCTTGCACCATTTCAAACAAGCTTATGTCAAGATCCATGATCTTAACCAAACAGGGTTAAATGATGATCCGAGCTACCACAACATAGATCGGGCCTAAATAATCACAAATTTCAATTACTACAACATTTACACAACTAGTGAGCTTTTAACCATCATTTTTCATGTTTTTAGTAGACTTTAATGCACCATTTTGTAAGATTTCGAGTTTTAATCATTACACATCACATTAACCACTTCAAAATAGCTCAAGAATATGTTTTAAGCAACATACCACTAGCTCGAGGCTAGGGAAGTATCTAGACGCGAATGTGGTGGATAAAAGCAAGAGAAAGAGGTCCTTCGAGCTCCGAGTGCACCAAGCCTTCTTATGCGAGACACTTGACACTTGTATGATGTTGGAATGTGAAGAACAAAATCGAAAAATATGATGGATGATCAAGGGGTGTTCGGCCGAAAGTTTTTGAGGGAGAGGAGAGAGTAGTTTTGTGGTGTTGGGTGGTGAATTGTCTAGTGTGCCATCTCAAGGTATTTATAGACATTCCATATGGCATATTCCTGGCATATTCCTAGAATATTCCTAGCATATTCCCGGCATATTCCTGGAATATTCCTAGCATATTCCTGGCATATTCCTGGCATATTCCTGGAATATTCCTAGCATATTCCTAGCATATTCTTTGGAATATTCCTAGCATATTCCTAGCATATTCCTGGAATATTCTTAGCATATTCCTAGCATATTCTTGGAATATTCCTAGCATATTCCTAGCATATTCCTGGAATATTCTTAGCATATTCCTAGCATATTCCTGGAATATTCCTAGGTTTTCTGCGTTGTCTGCGTTTTGCAGTGTAAGCACTGTGTCGCGTAGGAACACACGATACGTGCTTAAACTTGAAAAATAACGTTTTTAAGCGTTTTAATTTATTTTTCAACACGAACCTGATTAAAATAAAATTTTAATCATAACAGAATATTTGTGGGATTAAATATTATCCGGGCGGCCATCAACGTTCGTTTCGCAGTTTTGTCGCAATTAGTTCTGCTCTTAAAGTGTGTTTCGGGTGCTTTTTAGTGCTTATTTTTGCTTTCATATAGCATATATATTAAACCCTTGTATGTACTCTTGGGTTTTAATGTATTCTTGTTATTGGACCTACACCTAGGCTCCAATTTTATTGTCTGACTGCTTTCTGCAGTTCCGTTGACACAGTGTGTCTTACCGGTGAGTTTACTAATATTTTTGACGCAACGCTCTCGTTTTTGCATAAAGCAATATTTTGTAGTATAAAACATACATGAATTCACTTGTATGTAATTCAGAAACTTATTTCTCTTGTAAACTAGATCATGTATGTTCATTAAGGCACAGATCACTGTTCATTTAGTGTACGGAATGTACGGAAAAGTGACGGTTGTCACAGTCTCCCCCCGTTAAAAGAATTTCGTCCCGAAATTCAAGCGATGCCATCGGTCGCAGGGGAGTTGTGAAACCAATATGGTCACTTATATTTGAAACACGTCTTTGTGTTCTCATGTCATGTATTTTATCATGCTCAAGTAAATCAATCATGTCTTTTCTGCATTTTGTGGACTCTTGGTTCGAAACCTCAACAGGTTGTATAGTATATCATTGACGTGAATCTTATTTGTGGGAACTATGACTGTTCCTTGCGTCAGACTCCTCTAAAGACTAGACACATGAATGTGTCGCGATCACTACTGATCTTTTTCTGGAAGCTTCATCTTGTGAACAATGGTTCCGATCCCTACACCGGGGATTCAATCTTTTCGTTTTCCAATTCACACTACGCCCTTTCTAGGCGCGGCTCTCAATTTAGTCGTGCTTCTTGTCTCAAATTCTTACGATTTCTGCCTCTCATCGGCGTAATCTTTCTGTGTTCTGCGGGCTGTCTTGATATAATCGCATATATGAACGACCTTGCCTCTAGATTTTTCCTGGACCATCTCGGCCAATTGATCCATTATTCCCGGTCTCCGTTCAACACAACGGGAATTGACTCATTACGTTCCATCTAAAGCTTTACACAAAGCGGTTTAGACGGCGGCGTGATAAATACTGTTGTAGGAAGACTCTACTAAGGGTAAGTGAGTGTTCCAACTTTTTATCAAAGTTTATCACACAAGCACGCATCTTGTTCATACAGTCTGCATCGTTCAACAGCTCAGTTCATATTCGAGTTCTTACGATCATCGGTGTGCTGCAATCCCTTGCGATCAGTAAAGATCGTGCAACGTTTTCTTTCAGGTAATAACGCCCAGTTGCTGCGCGCAATGACTGTACCTATCTCAAGGGTTCTTCTCATGATTCCTTAATCAATGTGCCACGTATGTAATGTCGTGGTCTTGTTGCATCGGCGTACAATCGAGACTTTGTCGAGAGGCGTCACATAATTGCAACTCTAGCTCCTTAGCTCTTGGTTGCAGGGTTGGCATGAATCTTGTTCTTATCCATCATGGATCTGAAAGTTCTCACTTCGCGAATTCGAAATCCGCTTTTCGTCATTATAGCGCTTAACTGTTCTTTCTCTAAGAGTTGCAAGGTAAATTGCAGTTGTTGCTCACGACCTTCCTTGGTCATTGGCCATATGAGAATGTAGTCAATAAGTATATGGCTTATCTAGGTATGGCTTACACGTTCGATTTCATGAGGTCCATGAATATTGTCGATGCATGTGTTAGGCCAAATGGTACGACAAGGAACTCGTAACTTCCAAAGCGAGTCCTAAAGGTCGTTTCAGGGACACTTCCTTCTGGTATACACAGTCATGGACATCCTGTCCTCAAGTTGATCCTTGGGTGGCAACTAGGATCTTATGATTTTGTCTGTTTATGTTGCCAGTCGTTGGCAAAGGATTCTGATTCTCAATTCTCAGGAATTTACGCAAAATGGAACTGCCAACTTTCTCCTCATATCCCTAACTAAAGGCGTCATGTCCTTAACTTCCTCTGTCTGGTAGCTCTTGCAGTTACGTCCGGAGCTCATGCTTTACGGACGAAGTTAGTCGGTAAGACATTATTCGACACTGGTGTTGCTCTTGGCACGTGGTTTATCCTAAACTTCTCTTGACGCTGCGAAGGGGCATTTCTGGCAAGTCTTTTGAAAAGGCTACTAGAACTTCTTCCATCGCGGGGATGTTCCCAGGTTCTGCAGTCTACTCAGAGGCATTTCTATGCCTCTTCGACCAATGAAGGATGTCGTAGATCTGCCGCCTTATGGGGTCTAGCATCCTTGCGCCTATTACAGTAAAGTTGGGTTTCATCATTCGCACGAGGGATGCATCTGATTTTCTCGTATTGACGACTTCAGCTGCATACTTGGATTTCCGATCCATGCTGATTATTATGACCTCACGAGTCAATGGTAACAGAAGGTTACGGCCCTCTGAGTGCCTAATCACGATCCTTAATCGCTTCGACTGTTTAAGCTATCCTTCTATATGCCCATTTCTAAAGAATACGGGACGTCTATCTTACTTGAGACTAGGCCAAGAAGTTTCTTAAGTTCTAAGCATGCAAGGTTAAGGTTGATGCCAGTATTAGAAATAGATGCATAAGGGTGGTTAATAGGGAACGTACCCGTAACCGCATCTGGATCCTAGCGTGGTTCACGAGTTTCGATCGTGAAAACCCTTCCTTGCTTGTTTCTTCTTTGGGCAATCTTTCCTAAAGTGCCCTGCTTCACCACATTTGTAGCAACCGGGTATTCTCTTATTTCTTCCATCTGGGTCCTTCGCCCAACAGGCGTCCCTGTTGTGCCCTTCTTTTCCACACTTTCCACACCTAGGCTTCAGACATCGACCTTTATGGTGAAAAGTGCATTCTCTGCACCTCGGCTTAGTCCCCGAGTAAACATTACCACCTGCCCTATTAATGGCTCCATCAGTGCTCCTGCCATGTGGCGAATTCACTTTCTTTCTTTTGTTTGCTTTAGAGCTTCCATAGTTGAGTTGGGTGCTCATCTTTAGGTTTGAGGACTTCCTCTTCTTGTTGCTTGACGACTCCACATGAGTCTCTTTCTTGTTATCCTCAGATTCCGAAAATTTTCCCGCACGTAGAGCCTCTTCAGTAAGGGTGACACTCATATCGATAGCCTCTGCGATGGTTGAGGGTTTTGAGGTAGTAACCATGCCCCTAATCTGGGGTGCAAGTCCCCAAATGAATCGTTCTATCCTCTTGAATTCCGGTTTGACTAGGTAGGGGACGACCCTAGACAAGTCGTGAAATCGCTGGACGTATTCAGGAATCTTCTGTCCGTCCATTTTCAAATTCCAGAACTCCACCTCAAGCTTCTGGATTTCAGTCCTAGAACAGTATTTCTTTTCCATCATTTCCTTGAGCTCGTCCCAGCTCAGTGCATAAGCAGCATCTGCACCAAGGGTCTGAACCTGAAGGTTCCACCATGAGAGTGCGCCATCCAGAAATAACCCTGAGATATAGGTAACGCTTTGTTGGGGTGAACAGTTACTCATTCTTAGAACTGAGTCCGTCTTTTCTGTCCAACGAACAAATGCAACGGCACCTCCTGTGCCATCAAAATTCAAAGGCTTGCAGTCCAGGAACTGTTTATAGGTGCAGCCAGTTGGAGGGTTATTCTCAGTCGTGCCATTGATGTGCTTAGAGCGGAGGGCTTCATCTCGTGCAATTGCCTGCGAGATGCATTCTTGCAGCTCGGCTTCTGTTCTTGGTAGCGTACTGGTGTTTGTGTCTCGCCTGGGCGGCATTCCCTTCTGCCAAAACGGTATGAAGTAGGTTAGGCAACATTCCAGGTGTCTATGAGGTACATAGCACCATAAGCCATTATGTAATCACCCAATTTCACATGTATACATAAATACTCAATGTATGAGCGGGAAACAGTTACTGAGCCTTCACTTAGGCTTGCCAACTTGGCTTAAAACGAACTTGAGGTTACATTGCCTCGGTCATTTAGGTTTCAGTTATTTCCCGCTACATTGGTTTTCTTAGGTTTTTGGCTTTACTGGGGCGTACATTTTCCCTTAGAGGGGGTTGCTCGTGTATGGGTGATAGAGAGTGCAAAGTCGCTGAATCTCTTGAATGTTTCTCATCTTCACTTGCTTAAATGTCGTTTTCCTCAAACGTCTCGTACGCAGGTAGAAGTGTCAGTCACGAAGTAGGCTAAGACAGGCTTCCTACTTTCTTACGTGCTAAAGCACTGATCTATGTGATGTTCTACCAGATGAAGGTGAGGACACCTATACATTGAATTTGGTGTGGTTTTCATTAGCTCGACCCGTAGAGTCCACCAGGATTTCTGTGCACTACAAGTCGTTATTACGTGGGCCCCCGTAATAATAAATTGTCTTGCACAGTTACCCCAATTTTCTCTCGTCCAAGCAGATGACTGATCTAGGAGGGGACACTACTGTCCTTACACTCCTTGCCATGGAAAGGACCATTGCGGAGGTCCATGCGCTAACATTCGTTACTGTTATGCGCGTATAGGCACGATGATTAGATGGAATAGGAATGGAGAGAATTCCTAGTAGTTGGAGGGGCACCTTCGTGATGAATACTTCATCTTCCTTTTCTAGTCAAGTATGTTGTCAATTTTGCTTCACATAATCCGGAGGGATCTCGTCCCGTTGCTTAAGAGTTCGTTCAAGGTCGCCGCCTCTGCCTCGTCATCACCACCGTAGTTTGGCATCTTCACGTTCGAGAGGGAAGAGCAGCCATCTCCTACGGAAGTAAGCTCAGAGTCTTGTCTGGTAATCACTCCCAGCCACGAGCTTTGCAAAGGACGCGAGGTCGATAGCTTCATCGTGCGAGTCACGTACCGTAATAGGAGTCGGAGTCGAAAGAATTTTATTCACGTCAATAATCATTCCGTACACTTATTCGTATGCATGAATACAAATAACAAATATGCTACTTAGCATAATCAAGTAACTTAATGCATTATACCACGTATAACTCTCGTTTTGGGGGGGGTCATTTTGTCAAGTCTAACTTTTGTAGACTATGCCTTGGTTGGCACCTTACTCTATGGGTATTCCTCACTAATGTCCTTGCCTTGTCTTTTCTTTGAAAAGTGTCTGACTCGTGGATCTTGGCGCTTTCGTGAATGCAATGAAAACCATTTTGTAAAATGTTTTTGTGAAAGCACTTTAGTGATTGTAGTCTAGACTCGAGAAGGAATCCTAGTTCACTACAATCGAAGCTCTGATACCAAACTGTCACACCCTGTCTTTTGCGGAAGCGTATGATGTGTGACTAGCTTGTTATCATTGCATTCGATCATAATAAACAACTACATGATTTAAAACGATGTTCATCCATTCGGAAAATTTTGAGGATCACAAACACTTGTCATTTAAGTTTTAAAACACAACCTTCATCTAGGTTACAATTCAACAAAAGTGGATGACATCTAAACTTGTAGTCTACTTCTAGTTACAACACTTGCGCCCAAGATCCATCCTGTCACCTGAAATACATGTAATTTTGGAAAACATCAACATAAAGTTGAGCGAGTTCATGCGTTTTGCATACCGAGTATGAAAACATGGTATGTATCTTGTATAAATAAAGTATTCTTGCAAAAATCAAGTTTTCTTGTGTACACCACGTACTAATTGAATGTTTGTACAAAGACATTTCGGCATGTGAGGACATATGGAGCATTAGTGTTGGCTCCTTTAAGGCATGTGAGGACTTATGGAGCATTAGTGTTGGCTCCTTTAACTATGTCGATTACCCTCGACTGTGTCGATTAACCTCGACTGTGTCAATTTCCCTTGACTGTGTCGATTACCCTCGACTGTGTCGATTACCCTCGACTGTGTCGATTTACCTCGACTGTGTCGATTTACCTCGACTGGGACACCGAAGCACTCAAGAGGTCACATAAGGACCATGAGTGGGGCTCGGCCGTACCCGTTAGATCTAACCCTCGTCCCTAATTACTGAATGTTTTTAATGGCTTGGTACTAGTTTTCACCAAGACTTTATGGCATTTTTAGTATTAAGTCTATGCTCACATGATCTAGTAATTTCTAGGCATTTCTTAAAGCACATCATACTTGGTTCTCGTTCTCACCAAGTGTGCTTCTCGTATTTTTGTATTCTCGATTCGTATTGCACTCGGTACTCGTTCTCACCAAGAGTGCTTCTTGTATTTTTACTACTTGTAAAAAAATTATAATATTTGTAACATGTATTTCACCCCCGAGAGTTATAAAACCAAAAACAGTTAAAGAAAAGGGGGAGCATGAACTCACAACTTTGCGTTCCTGCGTCGTAAACTTCACCGGAGTTGCTTATCTAGCGTCGTGACCTAAACGCGTTTTATTAACGTTAGTCACTAGACTTGTATCGCACAAGTGCAAGTCACTATCTTTTGTATTTGTGTTCTTGTGTTAAAAATATTTATATTTTTAACTATTTGTCTTATATCATTTTCTCAAAAATAAATATACGTATCTTGTATTTTGCACCCGAATTATGTATTTTGTCCAAGTAATATATTTTCATAAATATATCCTCTTGTATGTGTCTAAGCATGTTGTATGTGTATTTTCATGTTTATACTCCTCATGAGTATTTAGTGTATCTTTACGTCTCAATACGCTAGCACGTATAACACATACTATATACACTTAGCACAAAAGTTGGTGATAAAATAATATATATTTTTCTCTCAAAAATATACATATTTATATCCACTTTTATTTTTGAAGAAATCCTCATTTCTTATCACCAAAAATTAGGGAAACCTTGGTAATACCTTTAAATACATTTTTAGGGAATAAGTTCTTCAAAAACTTATATTTTTCTAAGTGTCAAAATTTATAAAAATTTTGACAGAGTTTCCCCTAAAAATGGAGGTTTCCCATGTTTTCAAAACATGTGTTTATTTTCTTTTAAATCATCAACAATCATCAACAACAATTATCAACAATAATCATCAACAACAATTATCAACAATAATCATCAACAACAATCACTAATTTTCCCCATTTCATGAACTTGCATATTTACAAAAATGTGTAGTAATTTACTAGCACATTTAGTAAGTCTTGTTATATTTAAACATAAGTTTAATTTCTTAAAAAAAAAAAACTTTATTTTTAAAGAATATGAAGTTCCACAACTTCTAGTTGGTTTTTACGAAAATTATTTCTTTGTTAAAACTTTTGTTACACTAGTGTTCGCACACTTGTTTGATCACAAAAAATCACTTTTGTTTGTGTAAGATCCGGATTAGAACATGTGATTTCTTTTGACGCTTGGTCTTTTGAAAATACCACTTGTGGACACATAGATCGGCTAGTTTTAGACACTATTTCATAAGTAAAAATACTTTTACACAAGTTCATGTTTCTTGTGTGGTAGAGTTTCACCTTTTAACCCTTGCACCATTTCAAACAAGCTTATGTCAAGATCCATGATCTTAACCAAACAGGGTTAAATGATGATCCGAGCTACCACAACATAGATCGGGCCTAAATAATCACAAATTTCAATTACTACAACATTTACACAACTAGTGAGCTTTTAACCATCATTTTTCATGTTTTTAGTAGACTTTAATGCACCATTTTGTAAGATTTCGAGTTTTAATCATTACACATCACATTAACCACTTCAAAATAGCTCAAGAATATGTTTTAAGCAACATACCACTAGCTCGAGGCTAGGGAAGTATCTAGACGCGAATGTGGTGGATAAAAGCAAGAGAAAGAGGTCCTTCGAGCTCCGAGTGCACCAAGCCTTCTTATGCGAGACACTTGACACTTGTATGATGTTGGAATGTGAAGAACAAAATCGAAAAATATGATGGATGATCAAGGGGTGTTCGGCCGAAAGTTTTTGAGGGAGAGGAGAGAGTAGTTTTGTGGTGTTGGGTGGTGAATTGTCTAGTGTGTCATCTCAAGGTATTTATAGACATTCCATATGGCATATTCCTGGCATATTCCTAGAATATTCCTAGCATATTCCCGGCATATTCCTGGAATATTCCTAGCATATTCCTGGCATATTCCTGGCATATTCCTGGAATATTCCTAGCATATTCCTAGCATATTCTTTGGAATATTCCTAGCATATTCCTAGCATATTCCTGGAATATTCTTAGCATATTCCTAGCATATTCTTGGAATATTCCTAGCATATTCCTAGCATATTCCTGGAATATTCTTAGCATATTCCTAGCATATTCCTGGAATATTCCTAGGTTTTCTGCGTTGTCTGCGTTTTGCAGTGTAAGCACTGTGTCGCGTAGGAACACACGATACGTGCTTAAACTTGAAAAATAACGTTTTTAAGCGTTTTAATTTATTTTTCAACACGAACCTGATTAAAATAAAATTTTAATCATAACAGAATATTTGTGGGATTAAATATTATCCGGGCGGCCATCAACGTTCGTTTCGCAGTTTTGTCGCAATTAGTTCTGCTCTTAAAGTGTGTTTCGGGTGCTTTTTAGTGCTTATTTTTGCTTTCATATAGCATATATATTAAACCCTTGTATGTACTCTTGGGTTTTAATGTATTCTTGTTATTGGACCTACACCTAGGCTCCAATTTTATTGTCTGACTGCTTTCTGCAGTTCCGTTGACACAGTGTGTCTTACCGGTGAGTTTACTAATATTTTTGACGCAACGCTCTCGTTTTTGCATAAAGCAATATTTTGTAGTATAAAACGTACATGAATTCACTTGTATGGAATTCAGAAACTTATTTCTCTTGTAAACTAGATCATGTATGTTCATTAAGGCACAGATCACTGTTCATTTAGTGTACGGAATGTACGGAAAAGTGACGGTTGTCACAATAAGGAACTAGGTTATTAGTAATGCTTTGACCTAGACTATAACTTTAGGACCCTAACACAAGTTATCTTGTGTTTAGAGTTTAAAACATGCACATCACCTATCCTTAGGTGATAACCACAACGGGAACTTCGGTTCCGAATCCGCTTTGAAAATTAATCATCTGTTCTAGGATGATTGATTACTAGGTTTTGAACCCTCTATTATAAGGTTTTGAACCCCTTTGGATTTTCAAAAATCCCGTCAAAGTGTTGGGTTAATAGTGTGAACACGTGCGAACTGGAAGGGTGAATGCCTGTACCCTGAGTTTTCTGTCTAAGGCTAGAGTGTTCGTACAAATCCACATAATCGGACCAGTCACTCTTACCTGGGAACTCTTGGGGTGAGTGTTCACTTATAGGCGAGCATGTCTTCGCGATACACTAATTCTAACCCATTTACCTTGACTAGACATTTCACGTCGCTTATTTGCTTTGCGATGCATAACCGCCATCTTTGCTTTTGATTGCTTTTGGTTCATCTCATTCTCTTCATCCAATCATCTCACTCGTTTCATTTCATGTTTTTCTCTTCTAGAATGCCTCCTCGACGCGACAACCAGATAGCTACTGCCGAGCTGGCGGAGATTATTGCGCAGCAGATGGCTGCTCAATTTCCGAATCTCTTTGCTCAATGGAACCAGGCCAACAACAACAATGGTACATGCAAATACAAGGATTTTAGCTCAGCTAAGCCACTCAAGTTTAGTGGTTCTGAGGGAGCAACTGGGCTTCTTCAGTGGTTCGAGAGCATCGAGAACACTTTCCGTCATGTGCAGTGTCCTGACAATCGCAAAGTCGAGTTTTCTTCAAGCGTGTTTCAGAAGAGGGCTCTTACATGGTGGAATGGGGTTATGAGAGATCAAGGTGCAGAAGTTGCTCTAGCTCAAACATGGGCTGAACTGAGAGCTCTTATGATGAGGGAGTTTTGTCCTCGTCATGAGCAACGAGCGTTGGAGAAAGAATTTGATGTGTTGAAGCAAGATAGTGGCGAGCACAGGGCTTATACAGATAGGTTTGAGGAGCTGAGTCTTCTTTGCCCGACTATGGTTACCCCACTCGATAAGGCCATCGAAAGATACATCGACGGCCTACCTGACTCAGTACAAGATATCCTTACTGGTAGCAACCCTACCACACTCCGTCAGGCAATCGAGTTATCGGCGACGTTGACTGAGTCGCAGATCCGAAAGAATAAACTACACAGGAAGTGCGACAAGGGCAAGAAACAGTCGGCTGACAAGGAAGATAGCAAGAAAGGTCAAAACAAGAAGGGAAAGGACTCTGGTTCCTCAAGGGGGTCAAGGAAGCGTAAGGCTTCCCAAAATTTTGCTGTGACTGCCCAAGCTAACCAGGCAGCTCCCAACCAAGCCGCACAGCCTCCAGCCAAGAAACCCTATTCAGGAAATGCACCTTTGTGCAATCGATGCAACAGTCACCACCAACCACAATATCAGTGTCGTTTCTGTACTAACTGTGGGAAGTCGGGTCATCTTGCCGATGTTTGTCGGTTTGCTCAGAATCACGCAGTCCAGAACCCTGCTCAACAGGTTGCTCAACAACAGGGTCAGGCTGCACGACCAAACTACCCACCAGGTGCATGTTATAATTGTGGGGATCTGACCCACTACAGAAATCGGTGTCCAAGACTAGTCAACCAGAACCAGAATGCAAACCAGAATCCGGCACCGGCTCGAGGTCGAGTCTTCAACATGAATGCACAAGCAGAAAACGAGGTGGTGAACGGTACGTTCTTTATTAATAATCAGCCAGCATCTGTTCTTTTTGATTCGGGTGCCGACAAGAGCTTTGTGTCATTGTCTTTTGAGACAATGCTTCGCGTGTCTAGAACGAAACTAGGTAAACCTTTGACAGTAGAGGTTGCCAGTGGTGAACCCATTGTTCTTAATTCTGTTCTACGCAACTGCCATTTAAACCTTAACGACCACATTTTTCCTATTGACCTCACGCCAATGCAACTTGGAAGCTTCGACGTTATAGTGGGAATGGATTGGTTATCCAAGCATCACGCAGAAATAATTTGTTCTGAGAAGATTATTCGTGTACCGCTGTCGACAGGCGAGATCCTACAAGTTCGTGGTGAGAAGCCTGCCGGTGGTCTCAAACTCATGTCTTGTTTTAAAGCACGGAAGTATCTGCGAAAGCACTATGTGGCTTTCTTAGCACATGTTACAGCAGATAAAGGCAAGGGTAAGTCTATTTCAGATATTCCTGTCGTTCGGGATTATTCCGAAGTATTCCCTGAAGACTTACCTGGTCTACCTCCAGCACGCCAAGTCGAGTTCCGTATTGATCTCGTACCTGGTGCAAATCCCGTTGCCAGAGCTCCATATCGTCTTGCACCGTCCGAGATGCAAGAGTTGTCTAAACAGCTGCAGGAACTCTCCGACAAAGGTTTTATCCGTCCTAGCTTTTCACCTTGGGGTGCTCCCGTTCTCTTTGTAAAGAAGAAGGATGGATCTTTTAGGATGTGTATCGATTATCGTGAGCTTAACAAGCTTACCATCAAAAATCGATATCCCCTACCTCGCATTGATGATCTCTTCGATCAATTACAAGGCGCATCTTACTTTTCAAAGATTGATCTACGATCTGGATATCATCAGCTTCGTGTACATGAAGAAGACATTCCCAAGACAGCGTTCCGTACTCGTTATGGACATTATGAGTTCACAGTCATGCCATTCGGTTTGACTAATGCTCCTGCTGTTTTCATGGACTTAATGAATAGGGTCTGCAAGCCTTATTTAGATAAGTTCATCATCGTTTTCATTGACGACATTTTGATATATTCTAAGACGCGAGCTGATCATGAAGAACATCTTCGTCTTACGTTGGAACTCCTAAAGAAAGAGCAACTTTTCGCCAAATTCTCCAAGTGTGAATTCTGGCTTAAAGAAGTTCAATTCTTAGGACATATTGTCAACGAACAAGGTATTCATGTGGATCCCTCCAAGATCAGTGAGATTAAGGATTGGGATACACCTACTACCCCTACTGAAGTTCGTTCTTTTCTTGGTCTAGCGGGTTATTACCGCCGCTTCATAGAAAATTTCTCGAAGATTGCAGTTCCTCTAACTGCTCTAACTCAGAAGAACAAGCCATTTGATTGGGGAGTCAAACAAGAGGAAGCGTTTCAGACTTTGAAACAAAAGCTTTGCGACGCGCCTGTCCTAACATTGCCTGAGGGCAACGATGATTTCGTCGTTTATTGCGACGCATCTAAATTAGGACTTGGCTGCGTCCTGATGCAAAGAAACAAAGTCATAGCATACGCATCAAGGCAGTTGAAGATACATGAGAAAAACTACACCACTCATGATCTTGAGTTGGGTGCAGTTGTCTTCGCTCTTAAGATTTTGAGACACTACTTGTACGGTACAAAATGTGTGGTTTTCACTGACCACAAGAGTCTTCAACACATCTTCAACCAGAAAGAACTCAACATGAGGCAAAGACGTTGGGTTGAACTCCTAAACGACTACGACTGCGAGATTCGCTACCATCCTGGTAAGGCGAATGTCGTAGCCGATGCATTGAGTCGCAAGGAACGTACTAGGCTTCATTGTGTACGTGTCCAATCTGTTATTCAAACTGATATACAAGCCCGTATTTCTCAGGCTCAACAAGCTTGTGTTTCACAAGGTTTAATGGATAAGGAATTTCCTTATCACATAACACCTGCTCTTGAATTGAAAGACAATGGATCGTATTATTTCATGGACCGTTTGTGGGTCCCAAGCCAAGATAATCTCCGTACCTTGCTTATGGATGAAGCCCATAAGTCTCGTTATTCTATTCATCCTGGCTCAGATAAGATGTATAAGGATCTTCGTATTCAGTATTGGTGGCCTGGTATGAAGAAAGACATTGCCTTATACGTATCCAAATGCCTTACTTGTCTTAAGGTTAAGGCTGAACATCAGCGTCCTTCTGGCTTATTGGAACAACCAGAGATCCCAGTTTGGAAATGGGAAAACATTACTATGGATCTCATTACTAAACTTCCGCGCACAAAGAAAGGTCACGATGCCATCTGGGTAGTCGTGGATCGTCTTACAAAGTCAGCGCATTTCTTACCAATCCGTGAGGATTTTTCGGCTGACAAACTTGCTCAAATCTACGTAGATGAAATTGTAGCTCGACATGGTGTTCCTTTGAGCATCATTTCTGACAGAGATGCTCGTTTCACTTCTCATTTTTGGAGAACCATGGAATCTGCTATGGGGTCTCAACTTAATCTGAGCACAGCTTATCATCCGCAAACGGACGGTCAATCTGAAAGAACAATCCAGACACTGGAGGATATGCTTAGAGCTTGTGTGATAGACTTTGGTGGTAGTTGGGATTTACATCTTCCATTGATTGAATTCTCCTACAACAACAGTTATCACTCCAGCATCAACATGGCTCCTTTCGAGGCTCTCTATGGTCGAAAATGTCGTTCACCCGTCTGCTGGAATGAGATTGGCGAGGCTCAGCTTACTGGACCCGCCCTCATTTTGGAGACGACAGAAAAGGTAAAGAAAGTTCGTGATAACCTTCAGACAGCTAGAAGCCGTCAGAAGAATTACGCGGACCTAAAACGCAAACCCTTGGATTTTCAAGTTGGTGATCGTGTATTACTTAAGGTCTCACCTTGGAATGGTGTGATCAGATTTGGAAAGAAAGGAAAACTTGCACCTAGATATGTTGGACCATTCAAGATCGTCGAAAGAATCGGTAAGGTAGCCTACAGACTTGAGTTACCTCCTGAACTTGGAAATGTTCATCCAACCTTTCACGTGTCCAATCTCAAGAGGTGTTTAGCTGATGAAAACCTCCACATACCGCTTGACGAAATTCGTGTTGATAAAACACTGAAGTTTGTTGAGAAACCGGTAGAAATCATGGAACGTGAAGTCAAGTGGCTTAAACGCAAGCGCATTCCTTTGGTCAAGGTTCGTTGGGAATCTAAGCGTGGACCCGAGTTTACTTGGGAACGTGAAGATCAAATGAAGGCAAAATATCCGCATCTTTTTCAATCAGTTTCCTCTAAATAAATTTCGGGACGAAATTTCCACAAGTAGGGGAGACTGTAACATTTGTGCTTGTAATCATTATGAACAGTTCAATTATCAATAAAACAATGTTATTTTATCCCAATGATTGTTTGGTTGTGTTTTGCATTTTTCATGTTTTGACTTTTGTTCAATTCCAAACTCTACATCGCTTTCTGGAGAGTTATACGCTAACTAGTGCGTAAACGTACTCAGTTTAATGCGACAAAAACTCCGGAACATCAACATATACTCAACGTACCTTAAATAACCTTTACATAACTTAGAAATAAGTTTTGAAGGCTTTGGTATAGCAAAAACAAGTTAATTCGCTTACAGGGACTAAACTTGACAAACTGCGAAAGTATGCCAATTTGAACTGTAACGAACATTCCGGAACATGTCCATAAGTTAAACATACCATAAATATCCTTTACATAGCTTAGAAATAGGCTTTGAGAGGTTTGGTATGCTAAAACAAACTTTTGGATCATTCAGGGACTAAAAGTGTCAAAAAGTGCCTAAGTTTGCACTTTCGCGCATAACTTACGTTCTGAATACATCCGGACATCCAAAAATTTATGTAAGCATCCTTATATTATGCCTTAGTGTTTGGCATGAGAAAAATCCATTTGTCGCGTCATTTGGATCGTCTTTCACGCTTATGCGCATTCCGTCGTAATTAAGCGAACATCGCGATCGTACGGCCAAACGAACCGACATCCGACATATTTTTGGGCATGTTTCATGTCCACAATGTTTAGGCATCATTTTAGGGCCTTAAAGATGGCTTTACAGGTCTTAGAAGGGCTGGAAATAGCTTAAACACGCAACAGGGACCAAAAGTGTAAATTCTGCAAGTGGTGCAGATCAGAGAGGGCCAGGCGGCCCGCGTGAGTTTTGCCCAAATGTGAGGCGGGCCGCGTGGGGATGTCTGACAGAAAGATTTTTGCATTTAATGCAGAATCTGGCCTTTCGTTCGATCAAGGGGCAATGCCTTTTCACCCAATGAAGAGCCAAGAGTCAAGTTCACTGAACTTATCCACTAGACACATGTACGCACGTGATCAAGGCTCGATATTCGATAAAACGATCCTAACGGTTCCACTTTTCCTATAAATACCCCCCCCCCCTTTAGTGTAAAAATCACAAAATCAGATCCTAAAGCTCTAAGTTGAAACCATTGTTTCATACCTGAGCTGTTTGATCTTGATTTGCACTCGGGGACCCTCCGTAAGTCTTCTTTCGCTCTTTTATTCGCTTTTCGAGTCCGAAAGTCAACGTTTTGTTGACTTTCTGCATTGACCAACTTATGGTCGATGCGAAGTTCATGGAACTTCATAACGTGAGCGTGATCACGATGGTTATGGTCCATAGTGACCATACCTACTGATCACCACGTTATCTAGGCTCAGTGACGAGTCGTAGTTTCGGCCAAAATGTGCATTCTTGCATATTTTGTAACCAAACTACTCGTGAGCATCAAAGCCGTTTGTTTTGATGTCAAACCTGTTTTCAAACTTAGTTAAGCATGTTCTAACATGCTTAGCTCGTCACTTTTAGTTTAGTGCTTATATAGGGTCGTAAGGAAGGCGATCTAAACCATCGCTTATGCTTTCGAACCCGACCCATTTTGTCGGTCATTAGGACCTGACCAAACACATTAGGTGACCATAGCTATAACCTTCCGAGGTTATACCTTGTGGTCACTATGTTAGGCGTTCCAGACGCGTTCTACGCGAACGACGCGAAGGTGGCATAAGCTACCTAAACGGGTCGTGATGGACCGTAAGCACTTAGGTTAAGTTTCATTTTAGTATGTAGGCTTTGTTAAACCATATTACACGAGTCTCCATACTCGTTTGGTTTTCGAACCCGCGTACTGTCCGATCCTTCCGATTTGGTCCGGTATATTAACATAAGCTACCTATTAGGTGCCGTTGATATTTCGTGACCTCTCGCATTACCTGGTTATTTCACAAGAACAACAAAGCAACCTCAGGTGAGTACATAGAACCCCTCTTTTACTGTTTTCCAAACTGTTTTGGGGTGAAACACATGTGCCTATCTGTTACTTTCATGCTTTCTTTGTTTTCACATCGTATATCTGTTATGCTCATTAGTACATTATAGTGCATGATTTCATTACATTTTATGCTATGTATGCCCATTGTGTGCATACTTAGTACATTGATTTACATAACATTTCCGTTGCATATGTTTACTCAGCATATGGACACATTGATTCACATGAACATTTCTGTTGCATATGTTTACTCAGCATATGGACACATTGATTTACATGAACATTTCTGTTGCATATGTTTACTCAGCATATGGACACATTGATTTACATGAACATTTCTGCTGCATATGTTTACTCAGCATATGGACACATTGATTTATATGAACATTTCTGTTGCATATGTTTACTCAACATATGGACACATTGATTTACATGAACATTTCTGTTGCATATGTTTACTCAGCATATGGACACATTGATTTACATGAACATTTCTGTTGCATATGTTTACTCAGCATATGGACACATTGATTTACATGAACATTTCTGCTTCGTATGTTTACTTAGCATACTTAGTACCATTGTTTACATCACATGCCTTCATTTTGTTATGACATTTGGTTTGTTTAACATGGGACAATACATTCATTAACATTAGCTACGCCGTTCGTTAGTAGGTAGTGGTACCATAGGAATTGACAACTCCCATTCCTGAAGTCCTGGGTTTGATAGGACTGGAAGGAATGACCGAATTCGATATACATAACTTAGATAAACCTTTAATTTGTTTAAGGGTTATCGCCGCAGTCTCAAGGCTTGGATGTATGCATAGTTTACAATACCGCATAAATGTTAATATCAATAGAGCATGCATTTTCCGCAGAACATAACGTTGATTTAAACCACGTTTTACTTCAACGACTTGTTTTGTGCATATGGTTTAAGTTGATACATTTCGCTTACCATACATGATACATTTTGGGATGCACATTACATGATTTACATTGAACATAAACACGTCGACATTGACATACACATTTGGTGGTTTACATTTGAACATAAACATTTGACATGGTTTACAATAACACTTGACATTTGGTTTACACATGAACAATTTACATGGTGGATTGGTTTGGGTAAATGATTTAAGTAACGTGGCGTATGTAATATGATACAAACATGGTGGATACGCCGCTGGTACTTCCTATATATAAATGTTTGTATAATATTACATATCGTGGCGTTATCTAAGTCATTTCAGTTTAGACACATTACACTTTACATAAGTAACATATTCTTCACAAGACATTATTTTCACAAACAACTTATCTTATTCAACTCATTTTACTTGGTTATTCGTTTAACCTTGCACTTATCTATACATATCGTTTGATGTTATCGTTTTTTTCAAATGATTTACAAAGCAAAACAAATTACAAGGTTCATGACTGACTGTTATTAAACATTCTTTAAAACTCAAGTCATGAACCCCATTTTCACAAAACCTATGTATCTCACAGGCATTTTTATGCTGGCGTACCTACTTTCACATGTGTTTTCAGGAGCTATTCCATAGGACGATGATCATGATTCTAGGGCGGACCTGTGCCTTAGAGCCTAAAAATGAAGTTTGAACTAGCTTAATTATGTTTTGATTTCCGTACTCTCTTTCTAAGACAATGTAACACCTTTGTTTATAAATAAAATACAACTTGTATGCCATGGTTATGAAACAATTTAATTCTGTCCACAACACTCCCCGGCGTTTCCGCCGCGGTTGCATGTTATACGCGGCCGGGGTGTGACACCACACATGGATGGTTTTGATCCTTGTTTTGCAATACCATTTGATGGTTTTAAGTATTCCCATGGTTTTGAAAACCATGTGCCCACATGTAAGGTCTAGATCAAAGCACGTTTTTCGACGAACGATCTTAACGGTACTTGAATTCCTATAAATACCCAAAGCCATTTCACTCCCAAAGCACACTTGAATCTGATTTTTGCTCTCTAAGTTGAAGTTTATGCTTCATACCTGAGAGTAAATCGGATCAAGAGCTTGCGGGGACCTTCTGTAAGTATTCTTTCGTTCTTTTCATTCATTTCTATCGTTAAAGTCAAACTGTGTTTGACTTTCTGCTTTGACCAGTTTATGGTCAACGCGAAGTTCGTTTGAACTTCATAACGTGAGCGTAATCACGATGGTTATAGTCCCTAGTAACTATACCTACTGATTACCACGTTATCTAGGCTCAGTGGCGAGTCGTAGTTTCGGCCAAAATGCGTTTTCTCGCGTATTTTGTAACCAAACTACTCTAGGATGTCAAAACCATTTGTTTTGATATCAAAACCTGTTTTCTAACTTAACTAAACATGTTTCGACATGTTTAGCTCGTCACTTGTTAGTTTAGTGCTTGTGTAGAGTCGTAAGTCAAGCGGACTAAACACCCGCTTAGACTTTCGAACACGACCCGTTTGGTCGACCATTAGGATCCGACCAAACATGTTTAGTGACCATAGTAACATAGGGAATAACCTTTCGAGGTTATACCTTATGGTCACTTAGGTTTAATTAGTCGCATGATAGGTAGTTATATGCCTTTGGTAAATTACCAAAATACCCTTTTCATACATAATTGGTAATTAAGCATATGTAACCTAAACTTTTGACACATAACTAATTATGTAACATAATTTAACATGTATGGGCATATAATACTTGTCATAGGACTAGTTAGACGTCTCGAACGCGCTTTTGCGTGCACGACGCGTTAAAGTAGCGTAAGCTACCTTAATGGGTCACGATGGGTCGAAAGCACTTAGGTTAGGTTCCGTTTTAGAATGTAGGCTTTGTTAGACCATATCACATGAGTTCCAACACTCATTTGGTTTACAAGACCTCATTCTATCCGATCTTCCGATTTAGGCGTCTATTGTTTAACTAGTGGTTCGATTACTAGGTGCTACTTGATTCCTTTGGTTTGCTTGAGTTTGCTTGAGTTCTATTGATCGAGGATACTTTGCACTACATGTGAGTACATAGTTCCCCTATTTTACTGTTTTTAAATGTTTTGGGGTGATTCATATGTACGAAATGTTTTCAAAGTTTAAACGATGATTTCAAAAACGATTAAAACGATTTTTACTAAACTAATAACGATTTCAATAATGTGAACAAAACTTGATGGCTGTAGTTACATAACAAATGACATTCATTAGCATTGATCAAGCCGACCAGTATTAGGTTATGGTACCATAGGATCTGACAAATCCCGTTACTTTACTACACCCATGGTTATGTGTGGGGGTTGTGGGTAGCGACTGAATCTGATGTTTGTTAACTTACCCTTTGGTGGTTTGTTAATACGAGAACGAGTTGAACGATGGACGAGTCACAAAGGTTTGAATCTTGTTAACGAGACGACCATATATAAGTTTTCACAATTAAAACGATGATGATTTAAACGATTTGGAAACGAGTAAACGATTGGGAACGATTGGAAACGATTTGGGAACGAGTAAACGATTTGGGAACGATTTGGAAACGATGTTAAACGATTTCGATAAACGATTGGTTTTTGGTTAAGTGTTTAGATAACGAGACGGGGGTAATGTGGTGAAAACATGGTAGATACGCCGTTGGTACTTCTTATATATAAGTGTTTTCATCATATTACATATCGTGGCGTTATTTAGTTCACTTGGGTAAACGATTTTGAAACGATGTCACACAACGATGTTTTTCTAAGAGATATAAACTATACGAGTTTTTAACGAGTTTTTACAAGATGTTTTACAAGTTGGTTTTCTAAAGAAAATGTTTTTGGGTTAAGAATCATGGCTACGGGGTTTTATAAACTATAACCCGCTTGATTTGAGTTGGTTAATTAAGTTGCAATATTATACTCTTTTCAAAACAAAGTTTTTAATAAAGTATTGCAACATTTAAACTAGCCATGAATCAAACACTCCTATAAAACCTATGTACTCGTCAGCATTTTTTTGCTGACTAAGTTTTTACATATGTTTCAGGTGTTGATACTTGAATGACTACTAGGATGCATGCGTCACATAGGATCTGGACGAGGCCTTAGTGACATAATAATAGTGATAGACGATGTAAAACTTGTTTATTCTATGTTAAGACAATGCAATGTTTAATATTATCAATAAAACGAAACACTTTTGTATCCATGGTTGTGAAACAATAGCTTCTGTTGCAACACTCCCCGACGTTTCCGCCACGGTTTGTTGTCCTACGTGGTCGGGGTGTGACATCACCTTTGTTCTTGGGTATGGTTTCAATAAAGTTAATGAATTCCTTTGCCTGCTGAAAACCCTTTACATTTATTTCTTTGTCATGAATTTTCTTGTATAAATCCTTCATTTCTGTTTCATAAAATTCAATTTTTGCTCTGTTGTTTAAGTTCTCTTCAATCAGTAACTGGTTTTCAATTATAACTTTATTTAAGGTTCTTTGCAACTCATTAGATTTTTTGTTTTCTGATTTCTCTTTTTCTTGCAGGTTTAGAAAATCTGACATAAGTTTGTTTAATTTATGTTCAAGATCAAGATTATCTAAATTTACCTTTTGTTCTGATGTTTCAGGTTCTTCACCAGAAAGTGCCATGAGACAGAAATTTGCCATCTCTTCTTCTTCATCATCAGAAGAGTCATCTGACAAGCATGTATTTGTTCCTGCTATTAAACTGACTTGTTGTTGCTTTTTGGCTTCCTCCAGTTTCTTCTCATAATATGCAACATTCTTCAATCTTTTATTTTTTCACTCTGATACATAGTGACCCTTTTGTTTACACATGTAACACATAACTTCTAATTTTCCTTTATCCCTTGATTTTCCTTCCATCCTCCCTTTATCACTTTTCTGATACTTCTGACTACCTCCCCTTAACCTCAGCTCAAAAGTTTTTCTGAGCAATGCAATTGCCTCAGCAAATGCAGAAAAATATGAAGATGTATCAGAATTTTCAATATTTTGGCAGTTTGAGGTTTGTGGATCACAGGTGGGTGTTCTTTGTGAGTTTGAGATTAGAGCTAATGATCCCCCTCTTTGGTTTGATTCTTCATATATTTCTTCTTCTCTGGGGATAAGAATGCTATATAAGTCATGAAGACTCATATTTCCTAGTTCTAAAGTGGAGGATAATGTCACGGTTAGACTTCTCCATTCTCTAGGTAAAGCATCTAGGAATTTTACATTCCTTTCATCATTTGATTTTACAATTCCAAATTTCTTTAGCTCATTTAAAAGTTTTACAGATCTATTACAAGTTTCACAAAGTTTTTCATTTGGTAAACTTTTGAATCTCTCATAGGAGGAAACATAATTTGTTCTCTTGTTCCTTTTCATCCTTTCCCCTCCTTCACAATGATTTTCTAACTAATCCCATATCTCTTTAGCTGATGCACATGCATCCACTTGAGAGAATATGTCATTAGGAAGTACCATAACCAAAAGTGATTTGGCCCTTTCATCTGCAGCCACTATCTCCTTGTCTTCTTGGCTTCAGTGAATTTCACCTTTGGGAGCCAAGGAATAGCTGGTATTTCAGTAGTTGGTACATGTGGACCCCTTTCAATGGATTGAAACAGAGCTCGGTCATGTCCATTAAGGAAGTTGACCATCCTGATTTTCCATTGTGGGTATTCCTCTCTGACCAAGGTCGGAGGTTTAGACATAGAACCAATATTGAAAGCATTATTCCATGTTTGAAAGTTTGACATATTTAGAAAAAAGAATGAGCAATTGTGCGTTTAAAAATAATTTATTCAATAAGCTCTGATACCAATTGTTAGTCCTAGTTGGACTTAAAAACTGTCTTTTCTCGTAATATGACAAGTGATTTCAACAGATGTGAAAATAGTGTACGGAAACAGAAATCAGACTTTCAAGAAATAAGAACTATAGAATTTTCAAGTTTATATCACTATGAAACAAAATGGTTTACAAGGTGATTGTGAGGTTATTAGTTATTACAAACGAATACTTGTGTAATTCTGAGGTGAAAGGACAATGGAGTTTTTGTTGTATGTATTGAATGCTAGGCTTAACTCATCGTCCTTTGTTGAAGAGCTTTCTATTTATAGAAAGCATTGGGGCATGAATAAACATTTGTTTATTCATGCACTTATCCTGCAAAAAGTAGTTTTTTAACATATTCATTGAATCTAATAATGTCAAGTTGCTTCGGTAAATGTGGCAGGATAGAACTCGTTCAGACAAGTGGTGTTTATCAGAATTTCTGATAACCACTTCATCAGGAATTATGATGAACAAATCATCAGAAAGTCCGATGATCAGATTCACCAGAAACTGATCAGAAATATCATCAGATCCATCATAATGATCTTTTCTGATAACCTTCTCTTGTTCTTGATCAGCTTCTGATTCTTCGTTGAAGATGTGTTGTTCTTTTCAAGTGTCTTATCTTGTTTCTTCTTGTTGTTTGATCTTCACGACATTATCTTCTTCTATAGATCAGGCTGAATATGTTTTTCTTCAATACTTACATAAAAGTTTCCTAACACACCCCCTCGATCGTTTTTGTCTTGACGACACCGACTTTGCCTTCCCCCCCCATACTTTCACGGATGTTTCCATTTTAGCCCCTTGACTTTGGTATCTTCAAAGTTTCATAAAATGTCAAATTTAGTCCCTAAACTACTACTCCATTTTACAAATAATTTGCTTTTAACACCCCAACTTTGTAGTAGTTTACTTTTCAGCCCCAACTTTGTTATAGTTTCTTTCTTACCCTAAAACTTTATCAAATTTTATCTTTACACTTTCTTAGCCCTTATGTTTATAAAATGCCATTTTTAACCACTTAACTTTTTATTAAATTTGTAAATGTCACTTTGACCCCCTCGAGAGTTTTTGTCTTTACGATATAAATTCGAGTTAGTTGGGTCGCGTATAATACGTTATGATTGTACGATACGTTACGTTTTGATCCATTCGCAATGCAACTATAGGATACATTGAGTTCGATTGGATACGTCAAAACGTGCGTTTCCATATGGTTAACACATCACATAACGCTTGGACTAATCCGTTCGATATTTGCAAGGTACCTGCGCCGCAAAGCGTGCGGGTCTTCTTACTAGTTTAGACTTATAAACATGACAAAAGGATTCTCTGCTTCTTCTCCGCCTTAGATTTATGGAGTCACTCAATCAAGCAATTTAGTTGGCGTTTTCCTTCTTTAAGAAAAGATCCGTTTGGTTATTTCGTGCTTTTTTTGTTTGCCATTTGTTTGCGGTTCCGTGTACGCATCTATACAAGACGTTAAGTTATCAGCCTCAGTGCCGGACCCAGGAATTTTTCCATGGGGTACGGAATATTTTTAAATATTTTAGGCCCATAGGTATATAAAAAGTACGGTTCATATCAGGTGGGATTGGTCGGGTCATGTAAAACAAAAGAACATCAAACTAAAATTTATATAACCTTCAAAAACATGTAGAACGTCATTACAAGCATATTTAAAATTGTGTCCTACGAGTTTTCACTTTTTGAAATTTATGCAAAACATCATATAGTTCTACTTTCCTAATGGTTCCTCTTGAGAAATCTTGCCAAAACTTCTCTCTCATAGTTCCTATGACATATAAATCAATCCATAAGTTCATAAAAACACTAAACACTTAACCAAAATAGACAATCATGTTCAACCATAGTCCATAATTTTCAAGTCCTACTAAAGTATAGGACAACAAAAAAAAGAGATCAAAACACATAAAATTTCAAACCCTTTTAACACCTTGTTAAATTTTGGACTCCGAGTGGTGGGGTGGCCAGAGTCAAGCTTTTGCGGTGAGAATAAAGCCGCTGTTGCCGTGCCTGTTGACTGCATTTGTGCATCGGTCGTTGTATGATCAAGAGAATGGGAGCGGGAGAAAGAATGGAAGGGGCGGTCGGGTTGAGTTATTTTATTTAACTTCAAATTTAATTGGAATGGGTTACTTGGGCTTGGTTACAATGGAATTTTTATTGGGCTAATGACTAAATTGTTAAGTGAAAGTTATTCAATTAAATTGTTAAGTAAAGTGGTTAAAGAATAATTATATAAACTAGGTTATATTTTAATAAAATCAGTGTTTATAATTTTTTTTATAAATTCATAAGATTTTTTTATAAGGGGCCGGTTGAAAATTTCCAATGGGTACCCTAAATTGCGGTCGGGATTTTGCGCGAAATTTATCCCTAAATCTTTTTTTCAAGGGGTGCGGCTGTTCACCCACACCAGTTGGTAGGTCCGCCCTTGGGCAACCCGCAATATGGACGAGGAATAAGACATGTGTCATGCCAAGTCTAGGTTTTAAAAATTGAAGTCTCACGGGACTCTTATGTCTCACATTCTCGGGACTCAAGTCTCACATTCTTACTTATTGTTACAGGATTAAACGTCAATATATATTATAATAAGAAGATAGTCTTCCTTTTAACAACAATCTAATTCACTTTTAAATTTAGAGAGTTGTCTACCGCATAATTTAAACCATCGACACTAATAGAGCAGTGGTTCATTAATAAAGACAAAACCTCCAAACACCTAGGTTTGAGAGAAGAAAGTTTTGAGTTCAATTTTCATGGATGAGAAGGCTTAAAAGAAATTTGTCATTTAAAATTAATCAAACCCTTCACATTTAAAAAGTGTCATAATTTTACACACTTTGATATCGGTATCCTGTGATATTAACAAGATAGTTAGATCGAATATATCATTCTTCATCAAGCCTTAAAAATTAAAATATGACATCTATGTGTTTGACTAATATAGCTATTATTTTAACATGACAAATAGGTATTCCCACGTCTTGTCAGGTCCGTATTTAGTATTCATGTTTTTGTGCTACATTAATATCAAAGAGTTGGAAGCAAAATGTTCACACCAATGCTTGCTGTACAGTTATTTTCTAGAATTTAATGGATTCTGCGTATCTCGGTTTGTAATAATATATTATTTATCAGTTTATAAATCAGCTAATTCAATCACAGAAGATATACTAATTAATAATGCCAGTTAATTTCATTAGATAAATCAATTAATGCGGATAGGTGAGGACATGCTACATATCATATTATTGACTTTTTTCTATTTATATAATAATCATCGTATCATTAGGCTATGGGATGGTGGATTGGATCATGGATTGTTACATGGGACATAATTCTCATGGTATATCGTCCCCTTTCTCAAACCAAGATGGTTTATATGGTTTAATCTATGACAACCATGATCCTCTTTTAGTTAATTAGGTGATTTTGATTGGTGGGAAAAATAGTAACCATATAGGTTGATGGATGAGGGTGGGGTGACATGATGTTGGCGTAGAGGTTAGAGGTAATCATTGGGTTCACGACCTCACCACTTAATCTTATGGGTTTTAACTTTCGTTATTAAATTAATTTATTAAAATGATACTATTTATATACTTTCATCTAGAGTAAATTGTCATTTTAGTCCCCGAGTTTTAGTCGAATAGTTTTTTTTTTCTCAGAAACTAAAATGACAATTTACTCTTTCTAAAGTGGCATTTTAGATCAAAACTCATGGACTAAAATGACAATTTACTCTTTCTTCTAATTATCATTTACAGTTAACAAATGAAAAACAATTGCCATCGTATGAAATGGTAGATGTGTAAGCTTATTTTGTGGAAGGTCTTAGATTAGATACAATAAGTACAGACAAGGAGTAAATTATAATAATTTGGAGTATATATAGATGTAAAGTAACATTCTTCTTAAGAAAATGAAATGCAGTTAGTCAATATAAAAGTTTAGGGTCTTCATTATCCAAATTTAAATTTAATAAACGTATATTATTTGTTTGTTTTTATTTTTCTTACAAATCCATTTATTCTAATCAACATGGGTTCCAAATTTTTTATTGGAAGCGGTTTTGTAAACACCAATTTTTGTTTTAATTTAGTTTAAAACTTTTAAATTCTAACATCCATAAATCATCCTAAACCCTATGGATGAACACCTTAAAGCTCGCAAAGTTAGTGTGTGTTAGTAAGCTGTTCCTTCTAGCTGTGAGATCAAGGCTTTAAGTCTCATGGTGTACATAAGGTGTAGACTTAGTCGTAGAATTAGATATTGTGTGATTTAGCCATTAAAATGCTAAAAATAAAATAAAAGTATAAACTATGTAACAAATTCAATATACAAATAGGTCTTCGATGTGACAACTCGAGTTTCCAAGATTCCATTTTCGCATTTATTGCACGTTCACTGTTTTGTTTAATCGTTTACTTGCACAATTAGTTGCTATGGAATTGTATACGTTTTGATTCAGTTAAGTATATTGTATATTGAGCATGGTTATGTGTTAATTATGAAAGATTTGTCAAATGTATGAACTTAGTGGTGAAACTGTGAAATTGTTTGAGATGGTGTACTATTGTAAAATATGATACTTAGGGATGTATGGAGTAATTAGAGAAACTCTAATCATTCTTAACCCTAATCATTCACTAATCACTACACAAAAACCAAAACACGTACTTTACTTTCTCTGAGTTTCTCTGGAAATCATCATCATCATCATCTTTGGCACAAGTCTTAACCCTAATCATTCACCAAGGTAATTGTTAATGATTGTTTGTTGTTTTTGATTCTTGATTGTGATTCTTGTAAACCCTAAGTTCTTCATATGATGTTCTGTGTTTATTGATTGGATTCCGATTATGGTGATAATGATATTGATTAGTCGTATAATCGATTGTATGATGATTAAGATACATGATTTGTCGAATGATTGATTTGAAATCGGATTACTGCTATACAGATGCAATGAAATTAGGGTTTTCTGAATCTTGAGAACGTAACTGTTAGATTGAACTTGATTAATACGTATGTTGATAGTCTGTGGATTAGGTAAGAGTTTTGTGATATCCAATAGTCTGAGTTTTATAAAGAACACATGATGTCCGAACTTTATTATCATATACATAGTGTCCGAATTATTTGTATGAAAGCCATAAGGTCCGACTTTTACTTGTAATGCTAGTCCAAACTTTGTACCAAGCAAAGAGGTCCGACTTTTGTAAGTGGACCAGGAATCCGAATTTTATAAAGGATGTTTGAGGTCCGAGTTTTAGGCTAAGAAGCCTAGTCTGACTTTTGTGCACACAAGGGTCCGGATTTTACTATTTTACATGTGGTCCGAGTTTCAATAAGTGGTGTGTGTCCAAGTTTTTAAGGCATAAAGCCTATCCGACTTTTGTTCATTACAAGGATACCGACTTTTGTTCATTACAAGGTGTCCGACTTTTATAAGGTTAAACAAGGAGTCGGACTTTTAAAGAGAACAAAGGGGTCCGACCTTTTACTTGGGATATAGTGTCCGATTTTCTGCTTGTATTGGTGAGTCTGACTTTATGCCTTGTATAAGATACCTAGTCCGACCTTTTAGAGAGGAACAACATGGTCCGACCTTTAGTTAGGGATGCTTGCCTTGTCCGAATTTGTTTATAAAAGTTGATGTGGTCCAACTGTTATATCTGTTAAGTCAGATAACCCTGTTAAACATGTCGACTGTGTTACGTATGAAAAGTATATGAATCCCTGTTAAGCCAAGCTGATTAACCCTGTTAACTGTTAAGTGTTAACTGTGTTCTGTTCTTCATGATATGATACCATATGTTGCTGTAATTGTTGTATATTACTGTATTTATGTGCAAACCATGTCAGATCAGTATGTAATCAATTATCACACACAGTCGATTGAACACCAAGACTTGTAAACCCTAATTGATTTCAAACACTTACATCGAATCATGTGCAATGTATCCTAGGTCGTGTGTAACGGACTTAGACATTTAAATAACCCTAGAAGCAATAACATACCGAGCAAACCAAGGTGAGTTCACACAACCAAGGCATGGGGTTCCCAGGGTGGGAATGGGATTGGTTTATTTACTTGTACTTCTCTAGATAATGGAACGTAGTGATATGATCCTCGGGTGAGGAAGGTGATTGGTTAAGATACTGCTAGACTAGTGATACTAATAGAACTGATCTTCGCATACACGCCAGGGTTGGCCGCGATAATATGACTGATCTTCGCACACATGCCTAGAAAGGGCTGCGAACTATTCACTGAACTTCGCATCAGATGCCGGGTGGCCGCGATACAAATATACCTAGTCTAGAATACTTGAGAACTTTCCTTAATCTTCGCATACATGCCTAGAGGGCCGCGATACGAACTAATACGATACATGACTTAATGAACGAACACAAGGCTTACTATACTATTACAATTACTGAACTATAAACTGTGAACTCGCTCAACTAGTTGTTGATCCTCTGTTACATGCCTTGCAGGTCGTTAGATACATGGAGCTTGCATAGGGAGGAGCTGGTCGTTGTGGGCACGGATCATGAATGTTTTGTTAAACACTTTCTGACTTTCATACTTATTTATGTTGGGTTATTTATACGCTTCCGCTAAACAGTGATAACATACTTATATTTTGGAACACCTTTCATATTGGTGGTTGAATGGCATTACTTTTATATATTAATTACATGTTCAATATGATTGGTGGCTTGATCCTGGTCATGTCACGCCTCCAGGCGGTGTTACTCCGCGTGTGGATTTTGGGGGTGTGACAGATTGGTATCAGAGCCATTGGTTATAGAGAAGTTGGTTTTAATATGGGAAAAACGTTTTTATTAAAACCAGACTATAACCAGAACAGTGCTCTCAACGATCCACAACGACGCTTCGCTCCACGTGCAAGACTCAGCCTCCTAGGTAATAAGGTTTATGTTTATTGCCTACATGCTAGAATTGCATAGAACTTTGCTCGTAATATGCTTAAATTACCTTGCTCACTATTTGTTATTGCTTGAGAACACCTATGTGCTTACACTCTTCTGTCATCGCACTACTCGCGAACCATTCTCACTTACACTACTTTTACTATGAAGAACAATGGCTGGACGCATTAACATGACTCAAGCCCAGTTGACGGCTCTTATCAATGAACAAGTTGCTGCGGCACTTGCAGCTGCAAACGCAGGAGGTATACCCTGCAGTCGTAACTCATCCTAGGATCTTTAGATCCTACGTTCCTAAACCAACTCTTATGTTTAACCTCATTCTGTTCTTACACATTAGGTCAACACATTCAGCAGCCTGTATGTACTTTCAAGAACTTCATGGACTGTCGTCCAAGCACATTCAGTGGCACCGAGGGGGCAGCGGGACTCCTCCATTGGTTTGAGAAACTAGAGTCAGTGTTTGAAATGTGTGAATGCCCTGAGGCTCGCAGGGTCAAGTACGCCACTGGTACTTTGGAAGGAATCGTGTTAACTTGGTGGAACGCGCAAGTACAGATCCTAGGGTTGGCAGCTGCTAACGCCACCCCTTGGAATGATTTCAAGGAGCTGATTAAACGTGAATACTGCACACGGGAAGATATTCACAAGTTGGAAGATGAGTTCTACCATCTGAAAATGACTGGGTCAGAAATCGAAGCTTATACTAAACGGTCGAACGAGCTGGCCGTGCTGTGTCCAACTATGGTGGACCCTCCAATTAAGCGTATTGAGTTGTACCTCAAGGGGTTAGCGCCAGAGATTCAGAGCCATGTGACATCGGCTAATCTTGATAATATCCAGGCTATTCAGCGCCTTGCTCTTCGTATTACGGATCAGGCAGTGGAACAGAACAAGCTGCCAAAACGCATCAGTGCTACCACTACTGCTGTTACTACTTCTGCTACTCCCAGTGACAACAAAAGAAAATGGGATGGGGATTCCAGTAAAGGTTCAGCTTCAGTTCAGTCACAGGTTCAGCAGCGAAAGATGTAAGACCCAGCTTATAAAACCAGATTTATATACATTGTTAAACATTTCCTTGCATTTAATGTCAAAATATTGACTTAACAAAAACTTTCATCATTTTAATCCAAACTAGACACCACAAACATGTACAATTCTTACAAAATCATAACCAAGACATTAACTACAATTGTTTACATGGATTTTAAAACAAAAGATTATATGCGGAAGCGTTTGCTAGAGTGTTCGGTTCGAATTGTCATGCTTGATCTTCATCCTTCACTTGTGTACCTGAAAGCTAATGTGTTTAACAAGCATTAGAGTTATTAACTATGATAGAACACGTAATTGGATTAGATTCGAAAACTTATTCAAGACAAGAAATAAATTTTCTTCAACAAGGCTCCACCGTAATTTACGGTATCACCGTAAATTACGGTGGCTTCTGGACATTTGGGGGCCTACCGTAACTCAGTAGGAATCCACCGTAACAAATTTGCAGGTCACCGTAAATTACGGTACCACCGTAATTTACGGTAGACTCTGCACATGACTCCTTTGTTTAAAATGCAGGATATTGCTGGTTCATTATGTGACGAAACAGCATACTTTCGCATAAATTGTTAAATGGCTGGGCTAGTTCTTCATATCTGTATTTCGGTTATCACATTGCTCATTTATAACTTAATTGGGCATGTAACGGAATTTAACAATCACGCTAAATTACAAGATTTCTAATAGATCTTTTGTACTATGATCATGCATTCAAACCAAAACGTAGCGTCTAAAATAAGAACAAGGTTTATAAGTTTGTCTTATGGTATTCGCTACACGGCCTACACCTCATGTATCATTTGCACATTATAATAAAGTCATGTTTCGTGTTTATTCTCAAAACTTGTTTGACCCGTTTAGGTGCATAATGTAGGCACCTTACGGACACTAGACATCATGTTTATAACATGTTTAGGGCAATAGCCAATTTCATGACATAATGGTAATTCTCGGTCATCATGCTTTTATTCCTCTTTAACCAACTCATAAAGCTATCGATATGTACAATGTAATGAAACGATAAATTTCATACCTTTTAGAGCGCGTCTTTTCCTCGTGAACTCCCTCCGGCTTGTCCGCTAGATGAACCAGACTCTTTGCCTAGAAAAATTCAGTTTTTATAACATGTTTAGAACCCCTTTTTATGACCATAATCACATAATTATGGACCATTATCAAATCTGCGTTTTTATCCAAATTTCACATTTAAATCCCCACTTAGGCATTTCTACAAACACCTAGCGGGTCGGATTTTTCCCACCTTCATTAACAAGTTCATGACTTTATGATTTGACATCAAACATCACTATAATAGAAATTTTACATACATTTAGTATCAATATCACTGGAATTACTTCTTATAATGAAATTTATACTAGGATTACACTCAAAATCCTAATATTCATCATCAACATACAAAACCCATAACTTAACATCTATGGATTCATGGAATTTTCCTGAATTAGGGCATGATTTCATATATAGTTGTCTAGGTTTTAATCCTAGACACTATATCATCTTTAATCTAACTAATTACTGTCATGCATTAACAAAATTTCAGATTTGCTAGATTCATGAGGATTTCAAGTAGTGAATTCTCACAAAATTTTACATACCTCTTAATCCTCTTGCGATGAGGAACACAATTCTAAGCTCGGATTTCGTTTTGGTTAGGATTTGAACCTTCAATTTGCAAGAAATTGTGATGTTAGGGTTTTGGAACAATGGGGGTCGCCCCTTTTCTTGCTTCTGTCGACCAGACCACCAATTTGGTGTGTTTGGTTTAGTTTTGTTACTATTAGTGACATATCTTTGGGTTTTTGACAGGTTTAGCCCCTTTACTATGATTTTTCTTTAGTTTTAATTATTTTAACCATAACATGCATTAATTCAAGACTTGGAATTTAACTAGGTTAAATTCCTAGTTGGTAAACTCTTGTTTATCTATTCTCTGAACTTGATAATGTACGGGTTTATGTTTTTGGGGTGTTACAAAAGACTGACAGTTATAAGAGTCCCAGTCAGCACTCTTCAGGCAATCAGGGGCAGGGTGGATATCGGGGAATTCACCCACTGTGTAATAGGTGCAACAGGCACCACAGTGGACGATGTCGTAAGGAGTGTTGTCAGAGATGTCTCAAGATAGGGCATGAAGCTAAAGACTGCAGGAGTTCGCGACCTGCAAATCAGAATCAGCAACACCCACCACCAGCTCCACAGAACCAGCATCAGCAGCAGCAACAGCGGGGCAACACGGGATGTTTTCAATGTGAGGCTGAAGGTCATTTCAAGCGTAATTGCCCCTAGTTAAACCAGAACCAGAATCGCAACAATAACAACAATCAGGGCAATGGCAACAACAACAACGGTGGGAACAACAACGGCAACGAACCAAGGGGTCGTGCATTTGTGTTGGGGCAGGGTGATGCCAGAAATGATCCCAACGTAGCCATGGGTAAGTTTCTTCTTGACGACTTTTATGTTACTGTATTGTTTGATTCGGGTGCGGATATAAGTTACGTGTCATTGAAAGTTAGCCAAATGTTAAAACGTACACCAACTCCCTTAAACACCAAACATGTCGTAGAATTAGCTAATGGTAAAAGTCTAGAAGCAACACACATAGTTCAGGGTTGTAATCTTATCCTTGCTGGGAAAGCTTTCTCCATCGACCTCATTCCTATAGTTCTAGGTAGTTTCGACATTGTCATCGGCATGGATTGGTTATCCAAGCAGCAGGCAGAGATCCTATGTAAGGAGAAGATCATTCGTATTCCTCGTTCGGGTAAGGAACCTCTCGAAGTTCAAGGCGACAAGAGTGGTGCTGTGGTTGGCATCATCTCTTACTTGAAGGCTCAGAAATGTTTACGAAAGGGTCACACTGCCATTTTGGCACTAGTTACTGATGCATCGACGAAAGAGAAAAGGGTAGAGGATATTCCAGTTGTACGTGATTTTCCTCAAGTATTTCCTGAAGATTTACCTGGTCTACCGCCTCATCGCCAGGTCGAGTTTCAAGTCGAGCTAGCTCCAGGAGCAGCACCAATAGCCCGCGCACCATATCGTTTAGCTCCAACTGAACTGGAGGAACTGTCAAAGCAACTACAAGAGCTCTTGGATAAGGGCTTTATTCGTCCAAGCTCTTCGCCTTGGGGAGCTCCAGTACTATTTGTGAAAAAGAAGGATGGCACTTTCAGGATGTGCATAGACTACCGCGAACTGAACAAGGTCACAGTGAAGAACCGCTATCCTCTTCCTCGTATTGATGACTTATTCGACCAGTTGCAAGGGTCGAGTTACTACTCCAAGATTGATCTAAGGTCAGGGTATCATCAGCTGAGAGTCCGGGATGAGGACGTCTCCAAGACAGCATTCAGAACTCGCTATGGCCATTACGAGTTTCTAGTCATGCCATTCGGGCTGACGAACGCGCCTGCAGTTTTCATGGATCTAATGAACAGGGTGTGCAAACCCTACCTAGACAAGTTCGTCATTGTTTTCATCGACGACATTCTGATCTACTCCAAGAGTCAGGAGGAACACGAGCAGCACTTACGTCTTATCTTGGAACTACTTCGAAAGGAACAACTGTACGCCAAGTTTTCAAAATGCGACTTCTGGCTTCGTGAAGTCCACTTCTTAGGCCATGTGGTGAACAGGGATGGGATTCATGTCGATCCATCCAAGGTAGATTCGATCAGGAACTGGCCTACACCGCGTACACCAACGGAAATACGCCAATTCTTGGGTTTGGCGGGTTACTACAGACGATTTATCAAAGATTTCTCGAAGATCGCACAGCCGCTTACAATGCTGACACAGAAAGGTGTTACCTATCGTTGGGGTAATACACAAGAAACGGCTTTCTAGTACCTGAAGGATAGACTATGCAGCGCACCTATTCTCTCATTGCCAGAGGGCACGGATGATTTTGTGGTCTTTTGTGACGCATCGATACAGGGGCTTGGTTGTGTATTGATGCAGTGTGATAAAGTTATTGCCTACGCTTCGCGGCAACTCAAAGTTCATGAACGGAACTACACGACGCACGATTTAGAGCTGGGAGCTGTTGTTTTCGCGCTCAAGATATGGCGACACTTCCGGTATGGTACCAAGTGCACTATTTACACCGATCACAGGAGTCTCGAGCATATCTTCAAGCAGAAGGAGTTGAACATGCGTCAACGGCGGTGGGTCGAACTGCTTAATGATTACGAATGCGCCATCAAGTACCATCCAGGGAAAGCCAATGTTGTGGCTGACGCTCTCAGTCGAAAGGATACTCTACCTAAGCGTGTACGAGCTTTGCAACTCACTATTCAGTCTGATCTTCCTGCACAAATACGAGATGCTCAGGTGGAAGCATTGAAACCAGAAAACGTCAGGGCTGAAGCCTTACGCGGCTCAAGACAACGATTAGAACAAAGGGAAGACGGCGCCTACTATGTAACAGGGCGTATTTGGGTACCACTATATGGCGGTTTACAGGAACTTGTGATGGATGAAGCTCATAAGTCTCGCTACTCGGTACATCCAGGTTCGGATAAAATGTATCACGACATCAGAACTACATATTGGTGGCCTAGCATGAAGGCCCACATAGCAACTTACGTCGGCAAGTGTTTGACTTGTGCGAGAGTCAAGACAGAGTACCAGAAACCCTCAGGCCTACTTCAGCAACCAAAGATACCGCAGTGGAAATGGGAAGAAATTTCCATGGATTTTGTTACTGGTCTGCCTAGATCCCAGCGCGGGAATGATACTATTTGGGTGATCATTGATCGACTCACAATGTCTGCTCATTTCTTGGCTATTAAGGAAACGGATAAGTTCTCTACATTAGCAGACGTCTACTTGAAGGAAGTTGTTTCGAGGCACGGAGTGCCAACCTCTATTATTTCGGATCGGGATGCACGATTCACTTCGGAACTATGGCAAGCAATGCACAAAGCTTTTGGCTCTCGATTAGACATGAGCACAGCTTATCACCCTCAGACGGATGGGCAGTCTGAGCGCACAATTCAAACTCTAGAAGACATGCTTCGGGCATGTGTTATCGATTTCGGCAACAGCTGGGAAAAACATCTCCCGTTAGTGGAGTTCTCGTACAACAACAGTTACCACACCAGCATACAAGCCGCTCCGTTCGAGGCATTGTACGGACGTAAATGCCGGCCACCTCTCTGTTGGGCAGAGGTGGGGGATAGTCAGATTACAGGTCCAGAAATGGTAGTTGACGCTACTGAACGAATTGCACAGATACGACAACGCATGGCGGCAGCACGTGATCGCCAGAAAAGTTATGCTGACAAACGCAGAAAACCGCTCGAGTTCCAAGTTGGGGATCGAGTGCTACTCAAACTCTCACCCTGGAAGGGTGTGGCTCGGTTTGGTAAACGAGGCAAGATCAATCCACGGTATGTTGGACCGTTCGAAATCACTGAAAGGATAGGCAAGGTAGCCTACAGACTAAACCTACCAGCTGAACTCGGTGCAGTTCACAACGTATTCCACGTGTCGAATCTGAAGAAGTGCCTGTCAGATGAGACCCTCATAGTTCCTTTTAAGGAACTCACTATCGACGAGCGGTTGCAGTTCGTCGAGGAACCAGTTGAAATCACGGACCGGGATGTCGAGGTCCTCAAGAACACTAGAATACCTCTTGTACGAGTTCGTTGGAACTCCCGTCGTGGCCCAGAGTATACCTGGGAACGAGAAGATCAAATGGAACTCAAGTATCCCCAGTTATTCGGAAACCGTGCAACCACTACTGAGGCTGAAGCTACTACTACAGAATTTCGGGACGAAATTCCAAATCAACGGGGGGATGATGTGACACCCCAGGAAAACCAGTAAACGATACAATTTACCTAGCTTCCTCAGTAACCGCATGCTAAATTTCGGGACGAAATTTCTTTCAAGTTGGGGATAATGTGACAACTCGAGTTTCCAAGATTCCATTTTCGCATTTATTGCACGTTCACTGTTTTGTTTAATTGTTTACTTGCACAATTAGTTGCTATGGAATTGTATACGTTTTGATTCAGTTAAGTATATTGTATATTGAGCATGGTTATGTGTTAATTATGAAAGATTTGTCAAATGTATGAACTTAGTGGTGAAACTGTGAAATTTTTTGAGATGGTGTACTATTGTAAAATATGATACTTAGGGATATATGGAGTAATTAGAGAAACTCTAATCATTCTTAACCCTAATCATTCACTAATCACTACACAAAAACCAAAACACGTACTTTCACTTTCTCTGAGTTTCTCTGGAAATCATCACACAGCCAAGGCATGGGGTTCCCAGGGTGGGAATGGGATTGGTTTATTTACTTGTACTTCTCTAGATAATGGAACGTAGTGATATGATCCTCGGGTGAGGAAGGTGATTGGTTAAGATACTGCTAGACTAGTGATACTAATAGAACTGATCTTCGCATACACGCCAGGGTTGGCCGCGATAATATGACTGATCTTCGCACACATGCCTAGAAAGGGCTGCGAACTATTCACTGAACTTCGTATCAGATGCCGGGTGGCTGCGATACAAATATACCTAGTCTAGAATACTTGAGAACTTTCCTTAATCTTCGCATACATGCCTAGAGGGCCGCGATACGAACTAATACGATACATGACTTAATGAACGAACACAAGGCTTACTATACTATTACAATTACTAAACTATAAACCGTGAACTCGCTCAACTAGTTGTTGATCCTCTGTTACATGCCTTGCAGGTCGTTAGATACATGGAGCTTGCACAGGGAGGAGCTGGTCGTTGTGGGCACGGATCGTGAATGTTTTGTTAAACACTTTCTGACTTTCATACTTATTTATGTTGGGTTATTTATACGCTTCCGCTAAACAGTGATAACATACTTATATTTTGGAACACCTTTCATATTGGTGGTTGAATGGCATTACTTTTATATATTAATTACATGTTCAATATGATTGGTGGCTTGATCCTGGTCATGTCACGCTTCCAGGCGGTGTTACTCCGCGTGTGGATTTTGGGGGTGTGACATTCGAGCCTTCTGCCTAATGGTAGCTTTTAAGTAAACTATATATCAACATAAAAAAAAAACTTTATATCATCTGTGAAATTGGGAGTTACTCACATCATGTGTTGGAAAATCTAGATAATCTTAGGAAGGAATGATAAGAAAAACTTAAAGTCAATGTGATATTCTAAATGGATACAGAACCCGATTTCTGGGAAGGAATTCAGGTATTAGATTTATTTGGAGTTTTACGTCTTGGGTTCCAGTCTTCCAGATTTATTAGTAGGTGACCCAACCTAATTATATGAAATTTAATATTACATCCTGATATTTGAATATTAAAAAGTTATAGACATTTAACAAAATAACAATTCAGTGAAATATAAAAATATTTTTTGTAGTTTTAGTTCGAGCTTGAGACCCTGTTATAATTAGAATAAGGTTAGTGGCCGTATTATTATTATTATTATTATTATTATTATTATTATTATTATTATTATTATTATTATTATTATTATTATTATTATTATTATTATTAAAGGTAAACTTCATTAAAACACAAGCTGTCTCAAATCAAGGCAACCGAGAACAACATTACAAATTTACAAATTTACACCAATCTGCCCAAGACGTAGCATTTCCTATGGTTCTAGCCGTATACCACAGAAAACAATCTTTTTAACCTCACCAAAAAGATAATCTAATTTGATCACTTTGTTCTTGAACCTAGCCTCATTTCTCGTTCTCCATATAGCCCAACAACCAATTCTAATCAAGCCTTTTAGAACCTCCTTCTTCTTCCCATCCAAACCCACGTGATTATGGATCTCAATGAGATCTCAAAAGGAGAATACCACCAAGTTCTGGCACTTACACCAATTACTAACGAGAATCCAGAGCATCGACGCAAAATAGCAAGATGTGAACACTCTCTTCCCCATCTTCGCATAACCCACATGACGTGCTACCATCTCCGATGTTTCTTCTTTTTAGAGCATCCAATGTAGCAATTTTACCCATTTAAGTGGCCGTATAGGTAGTTGATTTTGATTGGGTTAGTGGCAGTAACGAGGGTAGCTATATATCATAGACGGTTAAACCATCAAATTTGGCGCCAAAATTTGATTGAATCGATACGTATATATAGATAGATTGCCGCATTGATTATGTACGATATATATTATCATTATTTGAATTTGTTTATCTTAATTTCTACAAACACATTGTCTTTGTGCTTCAAATCATTGTTTCAGTTTCGTCATCATTATTATACTATGTTTTCGTTTCCTTGTCTTTGTTCGAGTGAATCCCAAATCATTTGAAGTCGATCTTGATACTTAACATTTATGTGGTCTTTACAGTTGTATTTATGTAAATAATAGTAGTGGAATTGATTTTTCACTAATTTTGAACAGTAAATAATTGTTTATATATATATAAGTTATATAGATAATTATTTATAGGTTTATGTTCTAGATAAAGACTTCTAAACTTTGATGACTCTAGTATAAATTCATCTTTGTCAAAATTGGTTATTTTATGAGACTTTTTTACTATTTTGTTTACTATCACATTAATATGTTATAAATCAAATTAATTATGTATTTGACTTACAATGAAGGTTGTTATTGTTATAATTATATTTAAATAATAAAAATTAAATATGGAGTTTTGGTTTTGAGTATAAAAAGAATGTTATGATTAATTGTTGGATACAAAAAATAAAATAGAGAAAATGAGATGAAAGAGAGATTCTAGAGAAATTTATTTGTGTACAAAGTTTTCTAGAATTTAGAGAGGAGTGATCTCTAATTTTTCCATCATCACCAACTTCATCTTTATATTTTTCCACATAATTTAGAACACAATTATACCCGATTGCAATCTTCGGCGCGAGAGTCATCTCTGGTAGTATACATAATGTTCCGGTTATTGTACACTGGGAAACAAATGCGTTTGCCTTTGGATACGCATAATTTGTTTTAAGGGCTCAGTGTCAAACATGATTCTAAACAAAAAAAAAACTACTAGTATTTATTTTTCATGAACACTAGATGAATCACATTTGATGAACCCACCAAAGACGTGGTTGAATCACACGGTAAATATAAAATTGTATTTTATATTTATTTTTCATCTAGCTTTGTAACCATATTGTACTAGTATATTTCATATGAATAACGGGAGCCTTGTTATTATATATTTTGAATAATATTCGAATAAAAGTAAACCCACTTCCTATAAACTTAAACAAATTTTCGTGAACATTGTTTGGTTAATCTTAAAAACCTTCTTATAAAGTGTTTTTGGGTTTATAAAAGTTTAAAATATTAATTGTGATTTTTGTTAAAAACTTATAAATATATTTTGGTAAATATTTACGTAGTACAAATGAGTCGGATTAATTTTATGAATGGAGTACAGATTTTAATCTGATACCGTGTTACAATATGAATGTAAGATACAACATTTGGGTTTCATAGGTTTTGATAGGATTTTGTTGAACCGAATAATATACAAATTAACATGTATTTTAAAATATATTTTGAAATAATAACTTTTTCTAATGAGTCTATTAGAAAATTGTTGTTATAAACCTATTTAAAACGTTTGTGAACATTTAATTTTATTTTCTAACAAATATTTTGTCAGAAATATAATTTTAATGAGCGCATTAGAAATTTGTTATGACATAAAAATAACAAATTTATAAAACTTTTTTTCTAACAATCATAAATGACTAATTTTGTAAAATAATAAGTTTTAAAACAGCTATACTTTCTAACTAGCGTGTTAGAAATGATTATTGTTACAAAATAAAAATTTTTATAACTTTTAGATTTTCTAACAAGCATGTTAGAAATGACTAATTTCGTAAAATAATAAATTGTAAAACATTTATACTTTCTAACGAGCGTTTTAAAAATAATTAGTTAGTAAAACTAACAAGTTTTAAAGACGTTTTGGTGCTAGAAAACATTATTATTACAAAATAATCATTAATGAGCGGGTTAGAAACAATTATTTTATATTTTCTAAAATAATCACTAAAATAATAAACTTGAAACGGTTTGATCTAAACTTTATATTTTCTACCGATCGAGTTGGAAACGGTTGATTTTAACACTGGAGTTTATGTCGTGGTCTCTAAAACATTTAATTGAAGATAGTTTATTTTAATAAACATTAAAACATTTTTGTATTTCTTTAGTTTTCTAATGAACGTATTAGAAATGTTTTTTCTTATAAACTTTAAGACAAATTTTGTAATCGTTTATTTATAATAAACAGGTTAGGAACGGTTTATTTTCAATAAATACAATTTTGACAATCTTTTATTTCTAACGAGTATGTTAGAAATGATATACTTTTTTTATAAAACAAAAGGTCTTATGAAATTCTATCATTTATTTCTAATAAGCATGTTAGATACAGTATATTTTATTTAAACAGAAAGGCTTTATGAAGATAGTTCTAATCGTTTACTTCTAATGTGCGTGCTAGAAATGGTTTATATAAACCAAAAGGGCTTATGACGATAAGTATATTTGTTAAATTTCTAACGAGCGGGTTAGAAACAGTTTACTTTATAAAAACAAAGTATTCTGAATGTTTGTTGAACATTTTAACGAGCGGGTTAGAAACAGTTTACTTTATAAAACAGAGTATTCTGAATGTTTGCTGAACATTTAAGTTTTAATGAGCGTAGTAGATTAGTTTATCTTAAAACCACCAATTTTAACGATTTATATTCGTTTATTCTCTAACGAGCGTGTTAGAATTGGTTTGACTGTGATTAACTATTTTTGATAAAATGATTTGTAATCATTTTATCTTTCTAATGAGCGAGTTAGATAGTGTTTTGTTTTTAATAAAACTATTTTGGAGTTTATGAATTTAATTTTGTAATCAAAACATAAATATATATAGTTTAAGTTTAAAACACTTGCAAAACCAAGAATTTGTTTGAACGAATAAAACATGTCATTTTGCAATTTATAAATTGTACGAAACTTCTAAGAGAAGTATCATGTCCTGAACCATATGATAGTATTGGGAAAACTATTTGTTGAAAAACAACTCGATGTTGTTATGAAATAGTTGATTGTTCTACTAAGAGGGTACCTCAAAATATAACACCAAACGATATAATTGCGATTATTTCGGTTGAATCATGAAAGCGTTGAAGATAATAACACTTCGAGATTCAATGTCTAGATATCATTAATGTATATGTTCAATTTATGTTTGCATTTAGGTCTATTTTTTAGACAAACAAGTTGATAAAAATATAACAAAAAATAAATATAAAAGGAAAATGCAAGACACATAATACAAGACTCATATTCCACGACTTGATTAAGAATATATTTTAACTGAAAGTGCAAGAAGTAATTTGTACAAACGCAATGAACGAGTTGTGATCATAACTAATGTAATAAGTCATAAATGAGACATCAAACTTCTAATTAACACATACTACAAGACTTGTATTCTATGATTCGTAAGTTGCATAACATTCGAGGATTGGATATGAAAATATGGATTAAATTATTAGACTTTCAATCACTTCATTGTCTTTCTGCATTTTCAAACCATCACATTTTTGTTTCAATGTCGCATTTTTTTTTTGGGTAAAGGGTTACCCCGGTGAATCTAATATAAACAACCGCAAATTAGTATAAGTAGTGAGGATGAGTTCCACACTAGTTCATATATAGGACATGCCCCATATATGTAAGCCAACAAACATAAAAGTACCTATGACATCACATCAACCTAGCCTACTATACATCATGAAAAGATATCTAGCAGACAAAACAATACATAACCAAAATCTTCAACCTCCATCATCAGAAATGAAGTTGCCACGAACCGGCGGCCCCTTTAGACGAACCAAAGACAATCTAACCATTGGAAAACTTTGTGGAAGAGGTGCTTGCCCCTGCTCTTGAAGACGAAGGATATGTACCCTAAGTCATAGACTCATTGGTTTCATCATAGACAACTTCAACCTCATCCTCATCTGAATCCTCACGAATCTGTCTACCCCCTTTATTTCTCCCTTGAATTGAACCACCATGTCCCCCAACATAATCAAGAGCAGAAAATGGATTATGAGTTTGAATTTTATGGGAAGTAGAAACCTGCTAAGTTGCAGCAGCCTTTTTCTTCCTATCCACCGGTCTGTACTCAAATTTAGGCTTATGGTTATTAACTTGAAAGCCATTCTTCTTTGCACTCTTCTTAACCTTAACTTCAGTGAAACCATCCTCATCTACTTTCGGCCTGTTAGTAGGAGGTTTGGATGTTGAGCCAATACGTTTAGGGCATTCCTCAGAGTCATGCCCAAACACACAGCAGTGAGCACATCTCGGAGGTTCCCATTCATACTCCACTCGAATAGTCTCTGTAACATATTTGTTTCCATCCAATTCAGGAATAGCCATGGTTAGGGTGCCTTTCAAATCCTGATCAGCCGATATTTCAATGAGAGCCCTAGCATAGCTGCTCCGTCCCCAAGCCTCATTACACATATCAATAGTATACGAATCTAGCCGCACAGGAGACCCAATTTTTGAAGCCAGCATGCTTAAACCATCATCAAAATACGCCACTAGAGGAACGTCATGCAATTTCACCCAAACTGCAACCTTTTTAGACTCTTCTTTTTTAAGGGTGTTTGTAGGGGACCAAATGTTGAGAAACATAGGTTTGTTACGGATCATCCAAGGTCCCCCTTCAAGAACAGCGTCCATTCCCTTTCTATCTTCAAACTTGAAGAAAAAGAACCCATTTGAATTCATCATCGTTTTTAGAAGACCATGTTTCTTCCAATTTGTTCTCAAAAAATATTCAACTACTGGATATGCAATTCTATCCCCCAGGAAATAACCATAAAGAGTGTTAGATAACCTATTGTTAACCTTGCGAACAGAATCAATCGGTAGCACTACATCCACACCATCCAATGAGGCATCTGAGTTTAGCGTTCGAAAATTGACTTTCGAAACTTGCTGAGCCGCATCATTGGCCTTCCTAGCGTTTGCATCCACATTTTAATTCTGATTTGGATTACCAGCCCGCTTAGTACCTCCCTGCTCTACCTGTTTGTTTAGGACCACATCAGCATACAATTCCTGTTGGACTCGAGCATTATCACCCTGTTCCTGCTTTCGCACACGAGCAGGACAGACATCATTTAGCGATAGCACAAATTATACCTTTCTCTTATCAAAAACCACTGCATAATCCTCATCTGGGGAATCAGAACAGCCAAGAACGTAGTCAGTATCATTCAGCGGTAACATGAACCGTACCTTCTTATTCCCCACTTTTGAAACCGTAGGCATTTGTGACGTTTGTCTTGGCTCAAATGGTTTCCCATCAATACTTTTGATCTTTCTTGCAAAAACGTTTGAATTATCCTCATTTTGTTCTTCCTTATCAACAGCCATAGCGGAGAACGTAAACTACAAACCAACTGAAACCTTGATTAGGGAAAGGTTTGAGCAGGTGTTTGCATAGCACCTGATGATAACCCCAAGACACGATTGGATCAGAATATGTACAATCTGATCGCACATCAAACAACAATGAATGGAGCAGGACTGCCGAAACCCTAATGCAGTTATGTATAACGAACCAGCTGCTCACACCTCGTAGACAATCGTAAAGAAACCAAGAACAAAAGAGCAAAACCCTAAAAGCGAAAACCTAATCTGACTTCAAGTGGTTAGAACCTAAGGAACGATTAAAGGATTCCTTACCAGAGAAGAAATCAACCTCCTTATATGCTAAACAAAATCAGTCGAGACCAGGTATGGATGGAACAATCCAGAGTTTTCACGAAATTGCCGAAGTCGCCCAAAGCTTCCCCATCGCCCACTCAATGTCCCATTTTCGTTTCAAGTTTTCGTAACCAACCTATTTAATTGATTGCGTGAAGTTAAAACCGGTAAACTTATAATGATTTCATATGGTCTTTTAAATGTAACACCCCCAAAATAAGAAACTCGATTGTCATGTTATTATAATATGTTAACATGGGGTGAGGTTCCTGCAAAAAGGACCTTTTTCGTGAGAAGTGTGAGAAAACATAGAAATTGGCATGTATGCATCATGTTTTCGATTTAGGCATGATGTTTTGGGTTGTTTTGCCAAGAAAAACACCAAACATAACAATTTAAAACAAAATGTAACGTATTATGGGCGAGAAATTTAAAACACAACTAAAACACATTGTTTAACACTTAAAACACACTACTTAACGTTCTTGGCATGGTATTTTAAGTCTTAAGCCTAGAATTCATTGAACTGTGTCTTAAATTGTTGTGTTTGGTGTTTTTCTTGCTAAAACAACCCAAAACATTATCCCCAAGTCCAATACAAAATGCCTACATGTCAATTCTTATGCATTCTTACAGTTCTCACGAAAAATGTCCTTTTTGCAGGATCCTAAAACTGTTAACATGAATAGATATAACGAAATGAGAAGTTAAATGAATAAAAGCAGAAACTTATAAAAAAGACACACACTCGTGTGAAGTAGTGAAGCTTGAGATTTTCGACTGGGGGGGGGGGGTCGAAAACCTATATACCCAAAAATTTCTATAGTACCGGGGGTCGAAAACCTATATACCTAAAAATTTCTATACGAAAACTACATACATAATACTACTAAGCGAAAAGTTCGGGGGGTCGGGCGCCCCTCCTAACCCCTTCTAACCTGTGCCACTGCTTGTGTGTGTTTTGGTCGATTAGAGGGGGGGTAGAATAGCAAAAACCTAATGTTAAAGAATCTAGTGAAATCTGGGTGTTTAGCTTGTATGTTTAAAGAGATTTCAAGTCCCTCACATCATTCAAACCTAAGGTATGTGGTAGATTCTCATATGGTGAGACTTTTGATGTTGAAGGATTCATGGTAGATTGTGAGTCTAACTTGAATTCTTAGAAATTGAGTGTTGTTTGATATTGCAATAGAGTTATAACTATAATGTAGAGAATTGAGTAGAAATTCATACATGACAGGATGTTATGAAGTAGGTTTTTTGTCAAAGATGTGAAAACCCCATTCGATTATGGTTGGGAGATAATGAGGAAACATTAATACAGAATGTTGGAGGCTTGAGCTAAAATGCTTAAAGGGCCGTAACGGGTCGATTTGAGTAAAATGTCAAACCGAAAGATGGTATTGGAATGCTAAGGTGTCACACCCCGACCACGTAAAACATCAAATCGTGGCAGAAACGTCGGGGAGTGTTGTAACCGAATTATTGTTTCACAACCATGGCATATAAGTTATATTTTATTAATCAAACAAACGAGTTTCATTGTCTTAAAAAAAGATACAAGAGTACATCACATAAATTAAACTAAGTCTATCTTCATTTTAAGTCTCTAAGGCACAGGTCCGCCCTAGTGTCACGATCAACATCCTAAGCAACAGCTCCTGAAAACACATGTGAAAATAGGTACGTCAGCATAAAAATGCCTGTGAGATACATAGGTTTTGTAAAAATATGATTCATGACATAAGTTTAAGAAAAGGTTTAATAAAAGTTAGTCATGAACCTTGTAAAATATTTTGTTTTGTAAATCATTTGAAAAGCGATAAAATCAGATGATGTATATATATATATATATATATATATCAAGAATAATGTATGGTTAAATGAATAACCAAGTAAAATAGGTTGTATAAAATAAACTGTTTTTTAAAACAAAGTTTTATGAAATATATGTTATTTGTGTAAAATGTATAACTCCAAATTGAATGATTTAAGTAATGCTACGATATGTAACATAATACAAACACTTATATATAGGAAGTACCAGCGGCGTATCCACCATGCTTGTATCATACTACACACGTATCGTTACTTAAGTCACTTAAACAAACCATCAATGTATAAAGTCTATGTTTAAACCAAATGTCAAATGTTCTTGTATAAACCAATGTCAAATGTTTAAAAGTCCAAAATGTAGTCATGTATGTGTAACAAATGTTATGTATGTTAAGTAGAATGTGTTCACTTAAACCAAATGTATAAATGTACAAAACAAAGTATTTTGAGTATATCAAAAGTTATGTTTTGCAAAGTAATAGCATGTTTTAATGATACAAACATTTATGTGGTAAGTTAACGCATACATTCAATCCTTGAGACAGACGGACTGTGACAACCCTCACTAAATCAGGTATCCGTACGGTTTAATTAATAATTAATTACTGCTTTATTACTGTGCTTGCTTGAAATTACGGATGAACTGCTACTTGATTTCTGATACTTGTACATATCTGCATCATACTTTAATTACCGTCACAACATTATTTACATACTGAACTCTAGTGACAAACATGATGCACAAAAGCACAGTAGCACCATGAACGGATAACCTATTGAACATGCTGATAAAGCCAGCATCAGGCAGATATTGCCTCTAAGGCCTGTATGAGCCAGAAATATTTCACTACACCCATAGTGAGTGTAGGGATACAAGGGTTGTAGAACTGCGTCTCTAGGGATAAGTTATAATGACTGGATGTGCCTAAAACGTACACTAAGCACAAAACTCAGCACTTTAATAAACAATTCAGCTTCTAGCTAACTGATAAAGTGCCAAAACATGAGAAAAATATTACTAGACACTTTCCAAAGTGTCAGGAATAAGTTATGTCAATAAAAATGGTATTAACGACACTTTAAAGCTTTGTTAAGCGCTTTAACGGATTACTATCCAACCGAACAACCGGACTATACCCGGAACATGAAAATATTGCCATTAACATTATCTGTCTTTTTCTGAGCCAGTTAGGGTCCCTGAATACCCTAACACCCGCCATAAAGCACAACGCACAACTAACCGGGTTAATACTTAACTAACCTAAACTAACCTAACTAGTAACCAACTAAATGGTTAGAAATGAACCAAGAACCCCCCCCCCCCTTTGGCCGATTTCGGTCACATTGTGACCACAACTTGTACCATTTTCATTATTTTATTTCCTTTGTCCCATATCAAAGAGACAAGAGAACCTTTGGATCTTAACTAAATATTTGTCTATAAGAACAATGGATTACACATATGATTATTTACATTCACAACTCAACACAAAACAAACCCTCTCTCTCTCTCTAAGAAGTTCGGCCGAACACTCCCCTATACATCCATCACATTTTCGGTTTCCTTCATCACATTCCAAGCTCACACAAGTGTCAAGGATCACGTATAAGGAGTCTTGGTGCACTCGGAGCTTAAAGGACCTCACTCTCTTGCTTTTATCCACCCTTTTTGTGTCTAGATTCTTCCCTAGCCTCGAGCTAGTGGTATGTTGCTCAAATCACCTTCTTTAACTATCTTAAAGTGGTTAAAACGATTTGTAATGGTTAAAACTAGTAAACTTACAAGATGATACATTAAAGTTTACTAAAAATGCTTGTAATGATGGATAAAAGCTTATATGTTGTGTAAATGTTGTAGTAATTGATTTGTGTGGTTATTTGGACCCGATCTATGTTGTGGTAGCTCGGATCATCATTTAACCCGGGTTGGTCATGATCATGGATCATGACATAAGGATGTTTTGAAGTAACAAGGGTTAAAGGATGAAACTCTACCACACACAAATCATGAACTTGTGTAAAAGTGATTTTGCTTACAAAATAGTGTTTAAAACTAGTAGATCTACGGATCTACAAGTGGTATTTTCAAAGAACCAAGTATAAAGGAAATTATGTTTTCTAAAGACGGATCTTACGTTAACTAGAACGATTTTTAGAACACACAAGTGTGTAAACACTTGTGTAGCACAAAGTTTCGACAAAATAACAATTTTTGTAAAAGATGACGAGAAGTTGTGAAGACGGAATTTCTTTAAAAGCGAGGTTTTTACGAAACCGGACTAATTTATATTAAGATCCGCTAAAAGTAAAGAGATTTACTTCGTATTTTTGAGTAAATCACAAGTTCATGAAATCTTTGCGATTTACATATTTATTAACTAGTTTGTTGTGGTGAGTATTGTTTTGATTGAATAAGAAAACTGGTTGATTGATTTATAAAAGAAAATGATACGCTTGAAAGCGTGGCCACCTCCAGTTACAGAGGAAACTCTGGCGAAATTTTTCCAAAAACCTAACACATAGAATTATTTTCACTATAAGTGTTAGAAATACTTTTCGACATGTTTTCAAAATATAAGTTTCGCCACGACTTTATTTACAAATATCGGAGGTGGGATTTTCACAAAATTAAACGCGATAAATATATATTTAGCAAATATATTTTTTCACAACGTCACTTGTCAATTATTTTGTGAAGTGTATAAATATTATTTTTAGGGTAAAAATAATATTATCAGACATTAACGAATCCAAAATAATACGAACGCTTTCACGATAAATATATAAGTTACACCGGTAATTATTATTACCACTCGATCGTTAAAACGTAACTTACGCATTTTACGGAAATAATTATGAACGCGTATTTTTGTTAAAGTATTATTTTGGGAAAATCATACGTGTTAAAATATAATATTTTTGAGAAGAATATTTATATTTTGAAATAAGGAATAAATATATATTAAGTGAGACTTTATAATATATTACGAACACACATGTATTAAATCCCCCATCCTTGGGAAGGAAAATAATTACCAAGTATGCACAGAATGTAAACACGAAATAGTTGTCTAACTATTTCCCAAAACTGAAACCATAAAGCTAAGGCACGGCCGTCCGTCTAATAGAGTTAGTACATGTAGGTCGTTGCACAGCTGCTTGACTTGGAGACATACTTGGTAGACCCGCACCGTTGTGAGTTCATGTCCCCCTTTTCTCTTAACTATTTTCAGTTTTCTAAACTGCGGGGGTGAAATACATGTTACTATGATTACGAATATGTCTTACATGGTATGGTTAGCGTAAGGAGGGTTGTTACTTAGATCATGTGAATGGGTAGGCGGAAACTTGAGGTCATTAATCCTCAGGGTAGGACCGAGGGGCAGGAGCGGTAGATCTACTTGGGTGTAGCGAGCCCAACCCCAGGCCCAGCATAACGGACCTCGGGGTGACTTTGTACCCAACGCATAAATCTGCTAGGTTTGAGCCTTCCTACTTGCATTTCACACATATCAATGGCCTTGCAAACCATTGGTGATCTCTTTTTCCTTATTTGCTACATACCAGGATTTTTATACGAACAAAGGTTTATTTGCTCACTTACACATGAACTCGCTCAACATTATTGTTGATTTTTCAACTTACATGTATTTCAGGGAATTAAAGGATCTGGCACGGTATGGCACGTTTTCCCGCTGCACTAGTACGAGGTCATCCGGGTTTAGTGAATGTGACTCTTTCCTGGACAAGTCACAGTCCTTAAATTGTGTTTGTGTTATGTTGATGTTTGTGTTTGTTGAACAATGTTTATGTCGTTAGGGTGTGTTCCCGTTGATACAATGTTGTTGTATTTGGTTTTAAAACTTAATTGAATGGATGATCTTGCATGGTTTTTATTCATATAGCTTTGTTATGGTTAAGCTATGGTATTAAGAAGTCACACCAAATTAACCACGCTTCCGCAAAGCCAGGGTGTGACAGCTTGGTATCAGAGCTCTGATCATAGCGAACTAGGATTCCTTCTCGAGTCTAGACTATGATCACTAGTGCTCTCACGAAAACATTTTGACTGCATACCACTTAAGTCCAGATCCAAAACGTTTTTACAAACAAATGTTGAGCACATTTTATTTATTATTATTAGGCTCTGTCTCAGAGGCTGAGGCTCGGTCTTGGAGACCGAGGCTCGATCTTAGAGATCGAGGTAGATGGCTAGTAAGACTAGGAAGAGTAGGCTCAGTCTTGGAGGCTGAGGCTCGGTCTTGGAGGCCGAGGCTCGATCTAAGAGATCGAGGTAGATGGCTAGTAAGACTAGGAAGAGTAGGCTCAGTCTTGGAGGCTGAGGCTCGGTCTTGGAGGCCGAGGCTCGATCTAAGAGGTCAAGGTAGATGATAGAGCAGTCTTAGAGACTGGGAGAATTTGGCTATTGGGACTAGGAATGTCAGTCTAGGAGACTGGGAGGCTAGTGGGACTAGGAGAATTATGTGATTTCTTACTTGGTGACTAATGTGTTTACCTGATTGTATGACTGATTATTTGTGCATATTTGTGTTTATGTTACAGACACATGGACTCGCCCGGTACTGGCGACTCAGACACTACAGGACCCAGACCTATAGTATCAGATGACCTAGCATCTTCAGAGCACGAGGTGCAACACGTCGGACGTTTCTAGCACGGATGAGGATGACTTTCAGCCCTTCGCGCTACCTGACGAGGCTGATGAGCTCGCCGATGGCCCTCTTATTGGGGACCTACCGTTAGTGGAGATCCCTGCTCCCATACCCTTAGCTGTTTACCCTGCCTACGATTTACTTCTTGACGCCGAGGCTGACGGCGATATTGATCTGTTTGACGATGATCTCCTAGAGGACGATGAGGAGGGCGAGGCCCTCATAGCCGAAGGAGGACCTTTACTGCTCGCAGATGCTCCAGCTGCGGAGTCACCTGCACACTCACCTGCTCCAGACTCCTTCGAGTCTGTGGCCTCCGCACCTTCCCACACTCTGAGCACACAGCACTTTTCACATGGTTCAGATCCTGAACAGGCATCCTTTGTTGCCCCTATTCCTAGCTTTGCTTTCGACCATGATGATGTGGAGGATTCCGATCCTATCTTTCCCCCAGTGTTCGACCCGGATCAGGATATAGAGTTTATACCTATGGATCAGCCTATGGAGGATCCAGTCGACCCAGCTGACCCAGTTGATCCCATTGACCCTGAGTTTGACTTTGAGATGGCTTTTGATGATCCCGAGCCTGCCATGGCCCCTGAGCAGGTAGCCGCTCTAGACCCAGTGCTTGAGCATGACCCCGTTCATGTTGGCCTACCTATTGAGCCTGTGATTGATGACCCACCTATTGATGATCACCCTGTGGATGCTCCGTTGTTGGAGGGCGATTATGTCACTGCTGCTGATCATGTTGATCACCCACTTATTGCTGATGCACCCGTTCACCCTCTTGTTGCTCCCCCACCTGATCCCGTTCCACTAGAGCCCGAGCATGCACTATTCGCGACCCACATGGATCCACGAGATGAGCACGCACAGCACGGGTGGATTCCTGCTGATGATGAGGTTCCACCTATTCCTCCTCAGATCACTGATACTCGTCATGTTGATACCTCCTTTTCATTCCCTCAGTTTACACCTCCAGCGCGACCTGGAGAGGGTTCCTCGGCCCATCCCTTTGGGCATGTGCCGACATCTGTTCCCTTCATGCCACAGTTTCCACCTGTTTTACCCCCTGTTTCTCCATTTCATGTGACACCTTTTGATCCCACCAGTGAGCCACTCCTTTGGTCATCACCACCTGTCATGCCACCGACCGATCCTTACCATCCGTTCCATATGGGATATTCTATTGAGGATGTTTTGATGTCTTTTGTCGCCCAGCACGAGGCACACACACAGCGCATTCAGGAGCTTGAGAGAGCTCAGCCGCCGCCATGTCAGTGCCAGGGTCAGACCCACTCTCCGTTGCAGCCCTCTCGACCACTGCCACCAGATTATGATGCACGCCTTCTCACTTTAGAGCGGCAGGTTGCTTCTTTCTTACGTACTCAGAGAGCCATGGAGGAGGACTGGCTCCAGTTGCGTCGTTTGTTCTACACTCACTTTCCCCCTCCTCCACCGCCATCTGTATAGAGCTTATCAGTACCGTTTGGGTAGACGTTGGTGAGAAGACGGCGATTACTTTTGACTGCACAGCATTTTTGGAGACTACTTTCTGATTATGACTTTTGTTGATTTTGTACATGGGATGTAGTGACACTGATTTGATATAGTTTTTGGACAGGGGTGATGTAGCCCTTAGTCGATTGATGTGTATGACACTGTGATGTACTTGTACACTTACTATGTGGTCTCGATATATGGCAATCGCAGTATTCTCATCATATTTGATGCTTGATTGGTTATTTATATTTTTATGACATGGGATGTTGTGTGAATGATATTTGTGACATGAGATGATATGTGAATGATATATTGATAACATGAGATGTTATGTACTATTACTATCATTATATATGCACGCTTTACTATGGCCTGACCAACATAAACACATCTTTTAGAAGATGCCGCTGAGACGTCAACAACCGCAAATGCCTACCAATCAGGCAGAACTCCAGCAAATCATCGCTGCTGCCATCACACAATACGTCGCCTCTCAAGGAGGGACTAGTGGAAGCAACTCAGGCAACACTGGCAACAACGACCCACCTCATGGGTGCACCTACAAGCAGTTTCTAGACTGCAAGCCAGTCAACTTTGATGGCACAGGAGGTGTTGTCGCCTTTGTTCGTTGGGCTGAGAAAACTGAATCTGTTCTTCGCATGAGCAAATGCGCACTAGATCAGCAAGTCACCTATATCTCTGGGCTATTCTTGGATGGAGCCCTATCTTGGTGGAATTTGCAAGTACAGACACTTGGTGAAGCTGCTGCCTACGCGCTAACCAAGACCGAACTGAAGGAACTTATGCGCAAAAAGTATTGTTCCCGCGCTGAAATCCAAAGATTGGAAACAGAGTTCTGGCATTTAAAGATGGAAGGTCCAAAGATCGCAGAATACGTTCAGAGGTTTCATGACTTATCGCATGTGGTACCCTACATGGTCACTCCAGAGTTCAAAAGGATCGAACGTTTTATTTGGGGATTAGCTCCTCAAATCATAAGCATGGTGACCTCCTCCAAGCCTGCGACTATTACTGAGGCGATTGATTTGAGCGTGGCTCTCACAGAGGAAGCTATTCGCCTGAACAAGTTTGATGAAGCTGAGCCAAAGAAGAAAGAGACTCATGTGGAGTCATCAGGAGGTAACAAGCGGAAGTTTTCGAACTTCAAGCAAGGCACTAGCGGTGTGGTTAAGAAAGGGGAACCAAGCACGCCAGCTCAGGTTACAGCTGGTAGTGGGAAGAAAGGAAAAGGATACATGGGCACCCAGCCCAAGTGTAATACCTGCCAGCGCCACCATTCTGGCCGTTGTGGTTTGAAAGTTTGTGAAGCTTGTGGAAAGACTGGCCACTTGAAGGATTCTTGTTGGGCCATAGCTGGCCAGAGAGGCCAGGGAGGATTCGGAAACAGAAACACCAACCGGGGCGGAAATGGAAATCGCCCACAAGGGAACAATGGAGGTGATGAAAATCGAGTTAAGAACGCTAATCAAGTGGGCGCTGTGAATCGTAATCAGAGGAATAATCCAGCTGGTGGAAATGGGCAGAGATCCGGATGCTTCAACTGTAGTGATCTTGGGCACTACAAGAGGAACTACCCAGAGTTAAACCAGGCCCGTGGAAGAGTGTTTAACATTGAAGCAAGGGAGGCGCGCCAGGATCCCAATGTTGTTACTGGTACGTTACCTGTAAACCAACGCTATGCATCCGTTTTATTTGATACTGGCGCCGATTATAGCTTCGTGTCGTTAGAGTTTAAGAATATGCTTGGTTTAGTCGCTAGTAAATTAGATATTCCGTACTCGATCGAATTGGCGAATGGAAAGTTGGTAGAAGCCAATGAAGTTATCAGAGGTTGTGTGATCGAATTGGGAGAGCGTGAGTTTGCTCTGGATCTACTACCAGTCCAGTTGGGAAGCTTCGACGTGGTGGTAGGAATGGATTGGTTATCAGGCAACAAGGCTGAGATAGTTTGTCACGAAAAGGTAGTTCGTATCCCAACTGATGATGGTGAGACAATTGTGGTTCACAGAGAAAAGCGTGATACGCCGTTAAGGATTATCAGCTGCCTCAAAGCGCGAAAGTGTTTACAGAAGGGATGTGCTGCCTTTCTGGCACACATTGTAGATAAGAAAGCTGAAGAACCGAAGATTGAAGACATCCCTGTCGTGAGGGAATATCCAGAAGTCTTCCCAGAGGACTTGCCTGGATTGCCACCTCAGAGACAAGTGGAATTTCACATCGACTTAGTTCCAGGCGCCGCGCCTGTGGCTAAGGCACCTTACAGACTTGCTCCGTCTGAGATGCAGGAACTGTCGACACAACTTCCAAGAGTTGCTAGACAAGGGATTTATCCGACCAAGCTTCTCGCCTTGGGGAGCTCCGGTCCTGTATGTCAAGAAGAAGGACGGTAGTTTTCGTTTGTGTATCACTACCGGGAGTTGAACAAGTTGACGATCAAGAATAGATACCCTCTGCCAAGGATTGATGATCTGTTTGACCAACTGCAAGGCTCAAGCTTTTACTCTAAGATCGATCTTCGATCTGGATACCATCAGTTAAGGATACAAGAGGAGAGTATCCCGAAGACAGCCTTCAGAACTCGATATGGACACTAAGAGTTTCTAGTCATGCCGTTTGGGTTGACAAACGCACCTGCAGTGTTCATGGATTTGATGAATCGAGTTTGCAAGCCGTATTTGGATAAGTTCGTGATAGTGTTCATCGATGATATCTTGATTTATTCAAAGACGAAGGCTGAGCACGAACAGCATTTAAGAGCCATTTTGGAACTGCTGAAGAAGGAACAGCTGTATGCCAAGTTCTCTAAGTGCGAGTTTTGGCTACGAGAAGTACAATTCCTTGGGCACGTGGTAAATGAGGATGGGATCCACGTGGATCCAACCAAGATCGAGGCGATCAAGAATTGGGAAATGCCAAAGACGCCTACCGAGATTCGACAATTCTTAGGTTTGGCTGGTTATTACCGAAGATTCATTGAGGATTTTTCAAAAATCGCTCAACCATTGACGCTCCTCACGCAGAAAGATAAGAAGTTTGATTGGGGAATCAAACAGGAAGAGGCGTTCCAGATATTGAAGGATAAGCTCTGCAACGCGCCAATCTTAGCACTACCGGAAGGTACAGATGATTTTGTGGTATACTGTGACGCCTCACGCCAAGGATTGGGTTGCGTGTTGATGCAACGCCAAAAGGTTATTGCTTACGCGTCACGCCAGCTGAAGGTACATGAAAAGAACTATACCACACATGACTTGGAGCTTGGCGCAGTAATTTTTGATTTAAAGATCTGGAGACACTACCTTTATGGTACGAAATGTACGATCTTCACAGATCACAAGAGCCTACAGCACATATTCAACCAGAAGGAGCTGAATATGAGACAAAGACGTTGGGTTGAGTTGCTGAACGATTACGACTGCGAGATAAAGTACCACCCAGGAAAGGCGAATGTGGTCGCCGATGCCCTAAGTCGAAAAGAGAGGATCAAGCCTATAAGGGTTAGGGCTTTAGAAATGATAATTCAGACCGATCTTTCCTTGCGCATTCGTGCCGCGCAGAAAGAAGCTCTCAAGGAAGGGAACCTTGAAGAGGAATATCTCCGTGGGATGGAGAAGTTATTGGTACCAAACAAGGAAGGAACGTTATATTTTGAGAAAAGGATTTGGGTTCCTTTGTTTGGAGGTTTAAGGAAGGTTATTTTTGATGAGGCACACAAGTCGCGGTACTCTATCCACCCTGGAGCAGATAAAATGTACCAAGATCTTAAGGATTACTACTGGTGGCCTAGGATGAAAGGCGATGTTGCTATTTATGTGAGCAAGTGTTTAACATGCGCTAAAGTGAAAGCGGAATACCAGAAGCCTTCAGGACTTCTGCAACAACCAGAGATTCCCAAGTGGAAATGGGAACAAATCTCCATGGATTTTATTACGAAGTTGCCAAGAACGCCAAAAGGCCATGACACTATTTGGGTAATAGTGGACCGATTGACGAAGTCAGCACCCTTCTTACCTATCAGAGAGAAGGATAATACGAGCAAGTTGGCCGAAATTTATATGAGAGAAATCGTTACACACCATGGAGTACCTCTCTCAATCATTTCTGATAGAGACGGAAGGTTCGTATCAAGAATTTGGCAATCCTTCCAAGAAGCTTTTGGCTCGCAATTGAATATGAGCACCGCGTTTCACCCGCAGACCAACGGGCAAAGCGAACGGACGATACAGACTTTGGAAGACATGCTGAGAGCGTGTGTTATGGATTTGGGCGGTAGCTGGGATAAGCATTTGCCTTTGGTCGAATTTTCATACAACAACAGCTACCACACCAGTATTGGTGCCGCGCCATTCGAAGCTCTATATGGCCGCAAGTGCAGATCACCGCTTTGTTGGTCTGACGCAGGTGATAGACAGTTGGTTGGTCCTGATGTGGTCTAGGAAACCACAGATAAGATTGCACAGATTCGAGATCGCATCAGTGCGGCTCGTGACCGTCAGAAAGCCTATGCGGATCGAAAAAGAAAGCCTCTGGAATTTGAGGTAGGAGATATGGTTTTGTTGAAGGTATCACCCTGGAAGGGAGTGGCACGCTTTGGAAAGCGTGGAAAGTTGAACCCGCGGTATATTGGTCCGTTCAGAATTTTGGAAAGAATTGGGTCCGTAGCATACAAGTTGGATCTACCTGCCGAACTGAATGGTGTTCACGATACGTTCCACGTATCAAATTTGAGGAAGAGTCCAACTCAAGATACCGTTGTCATTCCTACCGACGAAATTCATGTTGACGACACGCTCCACTTCGTTGAAGAACCCGTTGAGGTTACGGATTGGAAAGTGAACAAGACCCGCCGGAGCAGTGTCAAGCTCGTCAAGGTTCATTGGAATGCCAGACATGGTCCTGAATTCACCTGGGAGCGTGAGGACCGGATGAAAGAGAAATACCCCCACTTATTTCCCAAGAACCCTGCATCTACAAGCAGAACTTAAATTTCGGGATGAAATTTTTCTAACGGGGGGAGAATGTGACAACCCTCACTAAATCAGGTATCCGTACGGTTTAATTAATAATTAATTACTGCTTAATTACTGTGCTTGCTTGAAATTACTGATGAACTGCTACTTGATTTCTGATACTTGTACATATCTACATCATACTTTAATTACCGTCACTACATTATTTACATACTGAACTCTAGTGACAAACATGATGCACAAAAGCACAGTAGCACCATGAACGGATAACCTATTGAACATGCTGATAAAGCCAGCATCAGGCAGATATTGCCTCTAAGGCCTGTATGAGCCAGAAATATTTCACTACACCCATAGTGAGTGTAGGGATACAAGGGTTGTAGAACTGCGTCTCTAGGGATAAGTTATAATGACTGGATGTGCCTAAAACGTACACTGAGCACAAAACTCAGCACTTTAATAAACAATTCAGCTTCTAGCTAACTGATAAAGTGCCAAAACATGAGAAAAATATTACTAGACACTTTCCACAGTGTCAGGAATAAGTTATGTCACTAAAAATGGTATTAACGAAATTTTAAAGCTTTGTTAAGCGCTTTAACGGATTACTATCCAACCGAACAACCGGACTATACCCGGAACATGAAAATATTGCCATTAACATTATCTGTCTTTTTCTGAGCCAGTTAGGGTCCCTGAATACCCTAACACCCGCCATAAAGCACAACGCACAACTAACCGGGTTAATACTTAACTAACCTAAACTAACCTAACTAGTAACCAACTAAATGGTTAGAAATGAACCAAGAACCCCCCCCCCCCTTTTGCCGATTTCGGTCACATTGTGACCACAACTTGTACCATTTTCATTATTGTATTTCCTTTGTCCCATATCAAAGAGACAAGAGAACCTTTGGATCTTAACTAAATATTTGTCTATAAGAACAATGGATTACACATATGATTATTTACATTCACAACTCAACACAAAACAAACCCTCTCTCTCTCTCTAAGAAGTTCGGCCGAACACTCCCCTATACATCCATCACATTTTCGGTTTCCTTCATCACATTCCAAGCTCACACAAGTGTCAAGGATCACGTATAAGGAGTCTTGGTGCACTTGGAGCTTAAAGGACCTCACTCTCTTGCTTTTATCCACCCTTTTTGCGTCTAGATTCTTCCCTAGCCTCGAGCTAGTGGTATGTTGCTCAAATCACCTTCTTTAACTATCTTAAAGTGGTTAAAACGATTTGTAATGGTTAAAACTAGTAAACTTACAAGATGATACATTAAAGTTTACTAAAAATGCTTGTAATGATGGATAAAAGCTTATATGTTGTGTAAATGTTGTAGTAATTGATTTGTGTGGTTATTTGGACCCGATCTATGTTGTGGTAGCTCGGATCATCATTTAACCCGGGTTGGTCATGATCATGGATCATGACATAAGGATGTTTTGAAGTAACAAGGGTTAAAGGATGAAACTCTACCACACACAAATCATGAACTTGTGTAAAAGTGATTTTACTTACAAAATAGTGTTTAAAACTAGTAGATCTACGGATCTACAAGTGGTATTTTCAAAGAACCAAGTATAAAGGAAATTATGTTTTCTAAAGACGGATCTTACGTTAACTAGAACGATTTTTAGAACACAAAAGTGTGTAAACACTTGTGTAGCAAAAAGTTTCGACAAAATAACAATTTTTGTAAAAGATGACGAGAAGTTGTGAAGACGGAATTTCTTTAAAAGCGAGGTTTTTACGAAACCGGACTAATTTATATTAAGATCCGCTAAAAGTAAAGAGATTTACTTCTTATTTTTGAGTAAATCACAAGTTCATGAAATCTTTGCGATTTACATATTTATTAACTAGTTTGTTGTGCTGAGTATTGTTTTGATTGAATTAGAAAACTGGTTGATTGATTTATAAAAGAAAATGATACGCTTGAAAGCGTGGCCACCTCCAGTTACAGAGGAAACTCTGGCGAAATTTTTCCAAAAACCTAACACTTAGAATTATTTTCACTATAAGTGTTAGAAATACTTTTCGACATGTTTTCAAAATATAAGTTTCGCCACGACTTTATTTACAAATATCGGAGGTGGGATTTTCACAAAATTAAACGCGATAAATATATATTTAGCAAATATATTTTTCACAACGTCACTTGTCAATTATTTTGTGAAGTGTATAAATATTATTTTTAGGGTAAAAATAATATTATCAGACATTAACGAATCCAAAATAATACGAACGCTTTCACGATAAATATATAAGTTACACCGGTAATTATTATTACCACTCGATCGTTAAAACGTAAGTTACGCATTTTACGGAAATAATTATGAACGCGTATTTTTGTTAAAGTATTATTTTGGGAAAATCATACGTGTTAAAATATAATATTTTTGAGAAGAACATTTATATTTTGAAATAAGGAATAAATATATATTAAGTGAGACTTTATAATATATTACGAACACACATGTATTAAATCCCCTATCCTTGGGAAGGAAAATAATTACCAAGTATGCACAGAATGTAAACACGAAATAGTTGTCTAACTATTTCCCAAAACTGAAACCATAAAGCTAAGGCACGGTCGTCCGTCTAATAGAGTTAGTACATGTAGGTCGTTGCACAGCTGCTTGACTTGGAGACATACTTGGTAGAGACGCACCGCTGTGAGTTCATGTCCCCCTTTTCTCTTAACTATTTTCAGTTTTCTAAACTACGGGGGTGAAATACATGTTACTATGATTACGAATATTTTTTACATGGTATGGTTAGCGTAAGGAGGGTTGTTACTTAGATCATGTGAATGGGTAGGCGGAAACTTGAGGTCATTAATCCTCAGGGTAGGACCGAGGGGCAGGAGCGGTAGATCTACTTGGGTGTAGCGAGCCCAACCCCAGGCCCAGCATAACGGACCTCGGGGTGACTTTGTACCCAACGCATAAATCTGCTAGGTTTGAGCCTTCCTACTTGCATTTCACACATATCAATGGCCTTGCAAACCATTGGTGATCTCTTTTTCCTTATTTGCTACATACCAGGATTTTTATACGAACAAAGGTTTATTTGCTCACTTACACATGAACTCGCTCAACATTATTGTTGATTTTTCAACTTACATGTATTTCAGTGAATTAAAGGATCTGGCACGGTATGGCACGTTTTCCCGCCGCACTAGTACGAGGTCATCCGGGTTTACGGAATGTGACTCTTTCCTGGACAAGTCACAGTCCTTAAACTGTGTTTGTGTTATGTTGATGTTTGTGTTTGTTGAACAATGTTTATGTCGTTAGGGTGTGTTCCCGTTGATACAATGTTGTTGTATTTGGTTTTAAAACTTAATTGAATGGATGATCATGCATGGTTTTTATTCATATAGCTTTGTTGTGGTTAAGCTATGGTATTAAGAAGTCACACCAAATTAACCACGCTTCCGCAAAGCCAGGGTGTGACACGGACAATCCTAAGTAAAGGTTATCAAAAGAAATGTTTTCGGATTCAGTCATTCCTTTCATCCAAACAAACCTAGGATGACAGGAACGGGATTTGTCAAGTTCTATGGTACCATTACTTACTACCGAGCGGCGTAGCTAATGTTAACGAATGTATATAAGTTCCGTTTGTGCAGACCAAATGTTATACCAAATGTAAACATGTTATATGAAAACAATGTACTAAGTATACTAAGTTAACGTACGAAGCAGAAAAGTCATGTAAATTAATGTGCTAATATGCCAAGTAAACATATGTAGCAAAACAATGTAAAGAAATCAAGGTGCTAGTATGCTAAGTTAACATACATAGCAAAACAATGTAATGAAATCATGTACTATATGCGTACTAGTGAACATAGCAAGTATATGATGAAAAAAAAACATGCAAAGCACGAAAGTAACAAGTAGGCACATGTGTTTCACCCCAAAATGTTTGAAAAATAGTAAAAGAGGGGACTATGTACTCACTTGAGATTTTCTCAATAGACTTTAGATATCCACCAAGCAAGCTAGAAGATCACGGATTCAAACGGCACCTAATATAGGTATCTACATTAATAAAGGGACCTATCGGAGGATCGGGTAGTACGAGGGTTTGTAAACCAAATACGTGTAGGAACTTATGTAATATGGTTTAACAAAGCCTACATACTAAAACGAAACCTATCCTAAGTGCTTTTGACCCGTTACGACCCGTTTAGGTAGCTTATGCTACTTTAACGTGTCGTTCGCGTAAAACGCGTTTGGAACGCCTAACTAGCCCTATGACAAGCAAGATATGCCTTAACATGTTTAATATTGTTGCCAAATCAGTTTATATGTCAAAAATTACGTTACATAGGCTTAAAATGAATTTTGGCGTGAAAAGGGTATTTTGGTAATTTTCCTAAGGCATAGAAACTACTTATCATACAACTACTTAAACGACGTGACCATAAGGTATAACCTCGGAAGGTTATTCCTTATACAACTATGGTCACCTAAAGTGTTTGGTTGGATCCTAAAGATCGACCAAATGGGTCGGGTTCGTAAGCATAAGCGATTGTTTAGATCGCTTACCTTTACGACCCTAGACAAGCACTATTCTAAAAGCGACGAGCTAAACATGCTAGAACATGTTTAGTAAAGTTATAAAACAAGTTTGGTATTAAAACAAACGGTTTTAATACTCTAGAGTAGTTTGGTTACAAAATACGTCAGAAAACGTATTCTGGCCGAAACTACGACTCATCACTGAGCCTAGATAACGTGGTAATCAGTAGGTATAGTCACTAGGGACTATAACCATCGTGATTACGCTCAGGTTATGAAGTTCAAATGAAATTTGCGTTGACCATAAACTGGTCAATGCAGAAAGTCAAACACAGTTTGACTTTAACGCTAAAACGAACGAAAAACGTGAAAGAATACTTACAGAAGGTCCCCGCAAGATTCGAACCCGATTCACTCTCAGGTAGGAAGCATATACTTCCACTTAGAGAGTGTAGAATTAGATTCAAATGTGAGGAAATGAGCAAGACAAGGTGGGTATTTATAGGTTTAGCACTACCGTTAAGATCGTTTATTGGAGAAGGGGGCACGATCTAAGCCGTACACTTGCCACATTCTGATTTAGTACCTTGATAGGCACACAAACCAGCCCATAGAAACCTAAAAACCATGTGCACAAGTGGGTAAAAGCTGGAACAAGTTGGAAAGCACTTTCTGCTGATTTGGGGGTTGCTTACGGACCGTAAGCATGTCCATACGGTCCGTAAGGACCCTGCAGACCAGCTAAGTTTGCATTTTGATAGCTTTGGTCCCTGTGCGCGTATGGTCGTGTTTTGGCACTTCTAACACCCGTCAAACCCATTTTTAAGCTCTAATAGGATGTTAAAGCATAGGGAACATGAAATATGCTCAAAAATATGCCGGATGTCGGTTCGTTTGGCCGTACTATTGCGTTGTTCGGTTAATTACGACGGAAGTCTAACGGACGCAAAAACGGTCCAAATTGCGCGACGAATGGATTTTTGACAAGCCAATCACTAAAACATAATATTTTAATGATTACATAAATTTTTGGATGTCCGGATGTATTCAGAACGTAAATTGTGCGCGAAAATGCAAACTTATGCACTTTTTGACGCTTTTAGTCCCTGAATGAGCATAACGTTTATTTTAGCACACCGAACCCCTCAAAGCCTATTTCTAAGCTATGTAAAGGATATTTAAGGTGTGTTTAACTTATGGCCATGTTCCGGAATGTTCGTTACAGTTCAGATTGGCATACTTTCGTAGTTTGTCAATTTTAGTCCCTCTAAGCGAATAAACTTGATTTTGCCATACCAAAGCCTTCAAAACTTATCTCTAAGTTATGTAAAGGTTATTTAAGGTATGTTAAGAATAAATTGATGTTCCGGAGTATTTGTCGCGTTTAACTGATTACGTTTACGCACCAGTTTGTGTATAATCCTCTAGAAAGCGATATAGAGTATAAAATTGAATAAAAACTAAAACATGAAAAACATCAAACATAAATAAACAAACATTGGATCAAATGACTTTATTTCCTTAATAATTGGATTGTTCACAATGATTACAAGCTCAAATGTCACAGTCTCCCCTTCTTGTGGAAATTTCATCCCGAAATTTGTTTAGAGGAAACTCGTGAGAATAGATGCGGATACTTCGCCTTCATTTGATCTTCACGTTCCCAAGTAAACTTAGGTCCACGTTTAGATTCCCAGCGAACTTTGACCAAAGGAATGTGCTTGCGTTTAAGCCATTTGACTTCACGATCCAAGATTTCCACAAGTTTCTCAACAAAAGGGAGTGTTTTATCAACACGAATCTCGTCAAGTGGTATGTGGAGGTTCTCATCAGCTAGATACTTTTTGAGATTGGATACGTGGAAGGTTGGATGAACATTACCATGTTCAGGAGGTAATTCAAGTCTATAGGCTACCTTACCGATTCTTTCGACAATCTTGAATGGTCTAACATATCTAGGTGCAAGTTTTCCTTTCTTTCCAAATCTGATCACACCTTTCCAAGGTGAGACCTTTAGTAATACACGATCACCGATTTGAATTCCAAAGGCTTGCATCGTCGGTCCGCGTAACTCTTTTGACGGCTTCGAGTTGTCTGAAGGTTATCACGAACTTTCTTAACCTTGTTAGTCGTTTCTAGAATGAGGTCAGGTCCAGTAAGCTGAGCTTCACCTATCTCATTCTAGCAGACTGGTGAACGACATTTTCGACCATAGAGAGCCTCGAAAGGAGCCATGTTGATGCTAGATTGATAACTGTTGTTGTAGGAGAATTCAATCAAGGGAAGATGTGAATCCCAACTACCACCAAAATCGATCACACAAGCTCTAAGCATATCCTCCAAAGTCTGGATTGTTCCTTCAGTTTAGCCATCAGTTTGCGGATGATAAGCTGTGCTCAGATTAAGTTGGGTCCCCATAGCTGATTGCATGGTTCTCCAAAAACGAGACGAGAAACGAGCATCTCTATTAGAAATAATGTTCAAAGGAACACCATGTCGAGACACGATTTCATCCACATAGATTTTAGCCAGCCTTTCAGCAAAAAAATCCTCACGGATTGGCAAGAAATGCGCTGATTTAGTAAGACGATCAATGTCACACCCCGACCACGTAAAACAACAAAACGTGGTGGAAACGTCGGGGAGTGTTGTAACAGAATCATTGTTTCACAACCATGGAATAAATAATTTTGTTTTATTGAATAAATGAACTCATTGTTTAAATACAATCAAATAAGTACAGCTATTATCTTTCAAGTTTAAAGTCGCTAAGGCACGAGTCCATCCAAAGTGTAGCATATATCATCAGTCATCACAAAGCAGCACCTGAAACATGTGTAAAAATAGGTACGTCAGCATAAAAATGCCTGTGAGATCATAGGTTTTATTGATTTAGGATTCATGACTTATAAGTTTAAAGAAAAGGTTTTAATAAAAATAGTCATGATCCTTGAAAAAGGTTTTGTTTTATAAATCATTTATAAGAAATCAGATGATATAGAATAATAATACATAGGAAATTAAATGAGTAAATAGAATAAGTTTGTATAAAAATATATTGTTTTGAAAAACAATATTTTGATAAAAAGTTTCATAGTATATATAAAAATATACTTCGGTTTTAAGAAAGTTGAATAAGTTATATATTAAAATATATTTTAGTTCCAAAACCATTAACCCAAGTGTACTAAATAACGCCACGGTATGTAATCCGACGAAAACACTTATATATAAGAAGTACCAGCGGCGTATCTACCATGTTTTCATCATATTACACCCGTCCCGTTATCTAAACACTAACCAAAAACCAGTCATTAAGTAAATAGTATATTAACCATATTTTAGTTGGTAACATAAATAAGTTTTCAGTAGTATATCAAAAGTATACTTTGGATTCATAAATAACATATTAAACTATGTTTTGGTTTGAGAATAACATATTAAAACTATGTTTTGGATTATGAAGATAACATATCAAACTATGTTTTAATGATTAACAAAATATATGTTGGTTTTTGTATAATATCCCATATGAGAGCATATCAAACTATACTTTTGGGAGTATAACTTAATATACAAAAATAATGTGATTTAAGAATTCATTCAGACCTAGTGTATCAAAATACACCTTTGAGACTATAGAAATACCACCAAGGCAATCCCTATTTGGATGGAGCAACAAATTGGTTTCAGACTTTCCATGACAACAGGAATGGGGTGTCAAATCCTATAGCGCTATATCATACTACCAACCGGTCTGGTGAACAAAAATAAGTACTATTCCAACAATTAATTTCATAATCTTTGAAAAATTAGTGTTTAAACCATAGATAGTCATTTAGTTTGTCAAAAGATAAGTACTAACATGTATAATCAATTATACTTTGAAATCATGAAAATAACAGATAGGTACACATGCTTCACCCCAAAACAGTTGAAAACAGTAAAAGAGGGGACTATGTACTCACTTGAGAGTGCTTAGAAGTCTTGAGCAACTACCAAGCAAGCTAGAGGAGTCCCGGAATCAAACGGCACCTAGTATAGATAACTACGTAAATAAACCGGACCTAAATCGGGAGATCGAATAGTATGAGGTCTCGTAAACCAAATGAGTGTGGGAACTCATATGATATGGTTTAACAAGGCCTATATAATAAAATGAAACCTATCCTAAGTGCTTACGACCCATCACGACCCGTTTAGGTAGCTTGCGCTACTTTAACGCGTCGTTTGCGTAAAACGCGTTCGAGGCGTCTAACTAGCCCTATGACAAGTATTATATGCCAAAACATGTTTAAATATGTTACATAATCAGTTATGTGACAAAAATTTAGGTTACATATGCTTAATTACCAATTATGTATGAAAAGGGCATTTTGGTAATTTACCTAAGGCATATAAACTACTTATCATACAACTACTTAAACGAAGTGACCATAAGGTATAATCTCAGAAGGTTATTCCCTATACAACTATGGTCACTAAACATGTTTGGTCGGATCCTAATGATCGACCAAACGGGTCGGGTTCGAAAGTATAAGCGATTGTTTAGATCGCTTACCTTACGACCCTACATAAGCACTAATCTAAAAAGTGACGAGCTAAACATGCTAGAACATGTTTAGTTAAGTTAGAAAACAGGTTTGGTATTAAAACAAACGGTTTTAATACCCTAGAGTAGTTTGGTTACAAAATACGCGAGAAAACGCATTTTGGCCGAAACTACGACTTGTCACTGAGCCTAGATAACGTGGTAATCAGTAGGTATAGTCACTAGGGACTATAACCATCATGATTACGCTCACGTTATGAAGTTCAAACAAACTTCGCATTGACCATAAACTGGTTAATGCAGAAAGTCAAACGCAGTTTGACTTTAACGATAAAAACGAATGAAAAACGCGAAAGAATACTTACAGAAGGTCCCCGCAAGATTTGAATCCGATTCTCTCTCAGGTAGGAAGCATATACTTCCACTTAGAGAGCTTGAATCAGATTCAAATGTGAGGAATGAATGAAAACATGGTGGGTATTTATAGGAAATCTAGAACCGTTAGGATCGTTCACCGTAAAACGAGCTTCGATCTCATCCGTACACATGTGCCCATGTTTTTGTGAAACCATGGGAGCCCATAGTTTCATTAAAACCATGTGCAAATGAGGGGAACAGCTGGAAAAAGCTGGAATTTAGATTTTTCATTATGGTCCCTTCCTAAGATAACTATGGCAGAATGTCAATTTTGGTCCCTGAACTTCAGAATCTTGCATTTCGGCTCATTTTGACACGTTTAAGCCCCGTTAACCTCATTTCAAGGCTCTAAAATGAAGTTAAAGTATAGGGAACTTGAAATGTGCTCAAAAATATCCCGGATGTCGGCTCGTTTGGTCCTACGGTTGCGTTGTTCGGTAAATTACGACGGAAGTCGTAACGAACGCAAAAACGATCCAAATTAAGCGACGAATGGAATTTTATCATGCCAATCACTAAAATAAAGTATTTTAAAGATTACATAAAATTTTGGATGTCCGGATGTATTCAGAGCGTAAGATATGAGCGAAAATGCAAACTTGTGCACTTTTTGACGCTTTTAATCCCTGAATGACCAAAAGTTTATTTTTGCGCACCAAACACCTCAAAGCCTATTTCTAAGCTATGTAAGGGATATTTAGGGCATATTTAACTTATCATAAAGTTCCGAAAGGTTCGTTACTATACAAATCGGTATAGTTTCGCAGTTTGACACAATTAGTCCCTACGATCGAACAAACTTGATTTCAACACACCAAACCCTCCAAAACTTGACTCTAAGTTATGTAAAGGTTATTTAAGGTATGTTAAGCCTATTTCAATATTCCAGAGTGTTTGTTGAATTTAATTGGTTATATTTACGCATCAGTTTGCGTATAACCTTCCAGAAAGCGATTTAAGGCTTGAAATCGGACAGGAATTGATATGTGCGAACGATGCACATATTTTTACAAATCCCAAGTATGAAATACAATATTTCATTGATTTGGCATTTGTTTGATGGTTGAAGTGACACAGGTGTCACAATCAACAACTACCCAGATGGCATCATGACCTTTCTTAGTGCGCGGAAGTTTAGTAATGAGATAAATAGCGATGTTTTCCCATTTCGAAACTGGAATCTCTGGTTGTTCCAAAAGACCAGAAGGATGTTGGTGTTCAGCCTTAACCATGAGACAAGTAAGGCATTTTGAAACGTACAAGGCAATATCTTTCTTCATACCAGGCCACCAATACCGGGTACGAAGATCCTTATACATCTTGTCTGAGCCAGGATGAATAGAATAACGAGACTTATGGGCCTCATCCATAAGAAAAGTGCGGAGATCATCTTGGCTTGGAACCCACAAACGGTCCATGAAATAATACGATCCATCATCTTTCAGCACAAGATCAGGCTTAATGTGATAGGGTAACTCCTTACCCATCAAGTCTTGTGAAACACAAGCATGTTGAGCCTGAGAAATGCGTGCTTGGATATTAGATCGAGCTTAAACCTCAGATTGAACACGAACACAATGAAGCTCAGTACGTTCCTTACGACTCAATGCGTCAGCCACAACATTCGCCATACCAGGATGGTAGCGAATTTCGCAATCATAGTCGTTCAGGAGTTCGACCCAACATCTTTGCCTCATGTTGAGTTCTTTTTGATTGAAGATATTCTGAAGACTTTTGTGGTCAGTGAAAACCACACATTTTGTGCCATACAAATAGTGTCTCCAGATTTTGAGAGCGAAGACAACTACACCCAACTCAAGATCATGAGTGGTGTAGTTTCTCTCATGCACCTTCAATTGCCTTGATGCGTAGGCTATGTCTTTATTCCTTTGCATCAGAACACAACCAAGACCCAATTTCGATGCATCACAATAAACGAAAAAATCATCATTGCCCTCAGGCAAAGTCAGAATAGGTGCGTCACAAAGCTTCTGCTTCAAGGTCTGAAATGCTTCTTCTTGCTTAGAACCCTATTCAAAGGGTTTGTTCTTCTGAGTTAGAGCAGTTAGAGGAATTGCAATCCTCGAGAAGTTCTCAATGAAGCGGCGGTAATAACCCGCAAGACCAAGGAAAGAACGAACCTCAATAGGAGTAGTAGGCGTATCCCAATCCTTAATCACACTGATCTTGGAGGGATCTACATGAATACCTTGTTCGTTGACAATATGTCCCAAAAATTGAACTTCCTTAAGCCAAAATTCACACTTGGAGAATTTGGCAAAAAGTTTCTATTTCTTTAGGAGTTCCAGAGTAAGACAAAGATGTTGCTCGTGATCAGCTCGCGTCTTAGAATAAATCAAGATGTCATCAATAAAAACGATGATGAACTTATCCAAATAAGGCTTGCAGACCCTATTCATTAAGTCCATGAAAACAGCAGGAGCATTGGTCAAACCGAATGGCATGACTGTGAACTCGTAGTGCCCATATCGAGTGCAGAATGCTGTCTTGGGAATATCCTCTTCATGCACACGAAGCTGATGATACCCAGAACGAAGATCGATCTTCGAAAAGCAAGTAGCATCCTGTAACTGGTCAAAGAGATCATCAATGCGAGGTAGGGGATATCGATTCTTGATGGTAAGCTTATTCAGCTCACGATAATCGATACACATTCTGAAGGATCCATCCTTCTTCTTGACAAAGAGAACGGGAGCACCCCAAGGTGAAAAGCTAGGACGAATAAAACCTTTGTCAGAAAGCTCCTGAAGCTGCTTAAATAGCTCTTGCATCTCAGACGGTGCAAGACGATATGGAGCTCTGGCAATGGGATTTGCACCAGGTACAAGATCAATACGGAACTCGACTTGGCGTGCAGGAGGTAGACCAGGTAACTCTTCTAGAAACAGCTCCGGATAATCCCGAACAACTGGGATATCTTGAATAGACTTATCTTTGTTGTTATCTGTTGTAACATGTGCCAAGAAGGCCACATAGTTCTTTCGCAGATACTTCCGAGCTTGAAAACAAGACATAAGCTTGAGACGACTAGCAGGTTTCTCACCACGAACCTGTAGGATCTCACCTGACGGAAGCGGCACACGAATGATCTTTTCAAAACAAACTACCTCTGCGCGATGCTTGGCTAACCAATCCATACCCACAATAATGTCGAAGCTTCCAAGTTGCATAGGCATGAGGTCAATAGGAAAAAGATGGTTGTTAAGGTTCAACTGGCAGTTGCGAAGGACAGAATCAAGAACAACGGGTTCACCATTCGCAACTTCGACTGTCAAAGGCTTACCTAGTTTCGTTCTAGACACGCGAAGCAAGGGCTCAAAGGACAAAGACATAAAACTCTTATCGGCCACTAAATCAAAAAGAACAGACGCAGGTTGATTATTAACAAAGAACGTACCGGTCACCACATCATTGTCTGCTTGCGCCTCTTGTGCATTCATGTTGAAAGCTCGCCCACGAGCCTGAGCTTGAACTGGATTCGCGTTCACCAATCTTGGACACTGGTTACGGTAGTAGGTCAGATCCCCACAGTTGTAACAAGAGCCTGGCGGGAAGTGAGGTCGTGCTGCTTGACCTTGTTGCTGAGCAAGAGGCTGAGCAATTTGTTGAGCCGGGTTCTGAGCTGCCCGATTTTGATTGGCAGGAATACGGCAGGTAGCAGCAAGATGACCAGGTCTGCCACAGTTGGTGCATTGACGACATTGGAGGTGTGGCTGATGATGACCGTTACACCTGTTGCACAAAGGTGCATTGCCAAGATAAGGCCTCTTGGCAGGTTGTTGCGCAGGCTGATTTTGCGCAGCTTGAGCCTGTGCAGTAACGGCATAGTTTTGGGAAGCCTTTCGCTTCCTAGAACCCTTTGAGGAACCCGCATCATTTCCCTTCTTGTTTTTACCTTTCTTGCTATCATTCTTGTCAGACTCCTGCTTCTTACCCTTCTTATCGCCCTTTCTGTGCAACTTGCCCTTTCGAATCTGCGACTCAGTCAATGTCGCAGATAACTCGATCGCCTGACGAACGGTGGTAGGATTACTACCAGTAACGATGTCTTGTACGGAGTCAGGTAGACCATCGATGTATCTCTCGATAGCCTTATCGAGTGGGGTAACCATTGTTGGGCATAGCAAGCTTAACTCCTCATACCTGTCAGTATATGCCCTGTGCTCACCATTTTCCTGTTTCAAATCATCAAACTCCCTATCCAACGCTCGCAGCTCATGACGAGGACAAAACTCCCTCATCATAAGAGTTCTAAGTTCAGCCCATGTTTGTGCTAAAGCAACTTCAGCACCACGGTCTCTCATAACCCCGTTCCACCATGTAAGCGCCCTCTTCTGAAACACGCTTGAAGCAAACTCGACCTTCCTATTTTCAGGACACAGAACGTGGCGGAATGTACTCTCAATACTCTCGAACCAATGAAGGAGCCCAGTTGCCCCTTCGGTACCACTGAACTTGAGTGGTTTAGCCGAATTGAAACTCTTGAAGTTACAAGGAGCATTCTGATTGTTGTTGGCTTGGTTTCTATAATGTTTGGGAGTGCGGCAGCCATGTGCTGTGCCAGAATATCTGCCATTTCGGCATTTGTTAACGGGTTTTCACGTCAAGGAGGCATGCTAAAAAAGGAAACATGAGAGGAAACGAGTGAGATGAGCAGATGAAAAGAACGAGAGGAAACAAACTCAACAAAGGCAAAGATGGTGGTCATTCGTCTGTATCACAAAGCAAGCAAACCGACACCCAGTGACTAATCAAAGTAAATGGGTCCAAAAATAATGCTTAGAGAAGACATGCTCGCCTATAAGTGAACACTCACCCCAGGAGTTCCCAGGTAAGAGTGACTGGTCCGATTATGTGGATTTGTACGAACACTCTAGCCTTAGACAGAAAACCCAGGGTACAGGCATTCACCCTTCCAGTTTGCACGTGTTCACACTATTTAGAACCCAAAACTTTGACGAGATTTTGAAAACTTGGAAGGCACAAGACCAAAAGAATCGTTCAAAAACAAATGATAAAATTTTCAAAATCAAATTGAAAAATCAAAAAGGGTTCAAAACCATATAATAAATCATTTGAAAACAGAAGATAGTTTTTCAAAAAATCGTTTCAGAAAATTGGGTTCACGTTTTGGTGATCACCTAAGGAGAGGTGAAGTGCATGTTTTAAGATCTAAACACAAGAAAAGTTGTGTTGGGGTCCTAGAAAGGTTATAGTCTAGGTCAAAGCATTACTAATAACCTAATTCCCTATAACCATTGGCTTTGATACCAACTCTTCTGTCACTCCCCGACCACGTAAAACATCAAATCGTGGCGGAAACGTCGGGGAGTGTTGTAACAGAATTATTGTTTCACAACCATGGCATATAAAGTTATATTTTATTAATCAAACAAACGAGTTTCATTGTCTTAAACAAAAGATACAAGAGTACATCACATAAATTAAACTAAGTCTATCTTTATTTTAAGTCTCTAAGGCACAGGTCCGCCCTAGTGTCACGATCAACATCCTAAGCAACAGCTCCTGAAAACACATGTGAAAATAGGTACGTCAGCATAAAAATACCTGTGAGATACATAGGTTTTGTAAAAATAAGATTCATGACTTAAGTTTAAGAAAATGTTTAATAAAAGTTAGTCATGAACCTTGTAAAATGTTTTGTTTTGTAAATCATTTGAAAAGCGATAAAATCAGATGATATATATATATATATATATATATATATATATATATATATATATATATATATATATGAAGAATAATGTATAGTTAAATGAATAACCAAGTAAAATAGGTTGTATAAAATAAACTGTTTTGTAAAACAAAGTTTTATGAAATATATGTTATTTGTGTAAAATGTATAAGTCCAAATTGATTGATTTAAGTAATGCTACGATATGTAATATAATACAAATACTTATATAAAGTCTATGTTTAAACCAAATGTCAAATGTTCTTGTATAAACCAATGTCAAATGTTTAAAAGTCCAAATTGTAGTCATGTAGTCATGTATGTGTAACAAATGTTATGTATGTTAAGTAGAATGTGTTCACTTAAACCAAATGTATAAATGTGCAAAACAAAGTATTTTGAGTATATCAAAAGTTATGTTTTGCAAAGTAATAGCATGTTTTAACGATACAAACATTTATGTGGTAAGTTAACGCATACATTCAAGCCTTGAGACAGACGGATAACCCTAAGTAAAGGTTAACAAAAGAAATGTTTTCTGATTCAGTCATTCCTTTCATCCAAACAAACCTAGGATGACAGGAACGAGATTTGTCAAGTCTTATGGTACCATTACTTACTACCGAGCGGCGTAGCTAATGTTAATGAATGTATATAAGTTCCGTTTGTGCAGACCAAATGTTATACCAAATGTAAACATGTTATATGAAAACAATGTACTAAGTATGCTAAGTTAACATACGAAGCAGAAAAGTCATGTAAATTAATGTGCTAATATGCCAAGTAAACATATTTAGCAAAACAATGTAAAGAAATCAAGGTGCTAGCATGCTAAGTTAACATACATAGCAAAACAATGTAATGAAATCATGTACTATATGCGTACTAGTGAACATAGTAAATATATGATGAAAAAAAACATGGAAAGCACGAAAGTAAAAAGTAGGCACATGTGTTTCACCCCAAAATGTTTGAAAAACAGTAAAAGAGGGGACTATGTACTCACTTGAGATTTGCTCAATAGACTTTAGATATCCACCAAGCAAGCTAGAAGATCACGGATTCAAACGACACCTAATATAGGTATCTACATTAATAAACGGACCTATCGGAGGATCGGGTAGTACGAGGGTTTGTAAACCAAATAAGTGTGGGAACTTATGTAATATGGTTTAACAAAGCCTACATACTAAAACGAAACCTATCCTAAGTGCTTTTGACCCGTTACGACCCGTTTAGGTAGCTTATGCTACTTTAATGTGTCGTTCGCGTAAAACACGTTTGGAACGCCTAACTAGCCCTATGACAAGCAAGATATGCCTTAACATGTTTAATATTGTTGCCAAATCAGTTTATATGTCAAAAATTACGTTACATAGGCTTAAAATGAATTTTGGCGTGAAAAGGGTATTTTGGTAATTTCCTAAGGCATAGAAACTACTTATCATACAACTACTTAAACGATGTGACCATAAGGTATAACCTCGGAAGGTTATTCCTTATACAACTATGGCCACCTAAAGTGTTTGGTTGGATCCTAAAGATCGACCAAATGGGTCGGGTTCGTAAGCATAAGCGATTGTTTAGATCGCTTACCTTTACGACCCTAGACAAGCACTATTCTAAAAGCGACGAGCTAAACATGCTAGAACATGTTTAGTAAAGTTATAAAACGTGTTTGGTATTAAAATAAACGGTTTTAATACCCTAGAGTAGTTTGGTTACAAAATACGTGAGAAAACGTATTCTGGCCGAAACTACGACTTGTCACTGAGCCAAGATAACGTGGTAATCAGTAGGTATAGTCACTAGGGACTATAACCGTTGTGATTACGCTCACGTTATGAAGTTCAAACGAACTTCGCGTTGACCATAAACTGGTCAATGCAGAAAGTCAAACACAGTTTGAGTTTAACGCTAAAACGAACGAAAAACGCGAAAGAATACTTACAGAAGGTCCCCGCAAGATTCGAACCCGATTCACTCTCAGGTAGGAAGCATATACTTCCACTTAGACAGTGTAGAATCAGATTCAAATGTGAGGAAATGAGCAAGACAAGGTGGGTATTTATAGGTGTAGCACTACCATTAAGATCGTTTCTTGGAGAAGGGGGCACGATCTAAGCCGTACACTTGCCACATTCTGATTTGGTACGTTGATGGGCACACAAACCAGCCCATAGAAACCCAAAAACCATGTGCACAAGTGGGTAAAAGCTGGATCAAGCTGAAAAGCACTTTCTGCTGATCTAGGGGTTGCTTACGGACCGTAAGCATGTCCATACGGTCCGTAAGGACCCTGCAGACCAGCTAAGTTTGCATTTTGACAGCTTTGGTCCCTGTGCGCGTATGGTCGTGTTTTGGCACTTCTAACACCCGTCAAACCCATTTTAAGCTCTAGTAGGATGTTAAAGCATAGGGAACATGAAATATGCTCAAAAATATGCCGGATGTCGGTTCGTTTGGCCGTACGATTGCGTTGTTCGGTTAATTACGACGGAAGTCGTAACGGACGCAAAAACGATCCAAATTGCGCGACGAATGGATTTTTGACAAGCCAATCACTAAAACATAATATTTTAATGATTACATAAATTTTTGGATGTCCGGGTGTGATCAGAACGTAAATTATGCGCGAAAATGCAAACTTATGCACTTTTTGACGCTTTTAGTCCCTGAATGAGCATAAAGTTTATTTTAGCACGCCGAACCCCTAAAAGCCTATTTCTAAGATATTTAAAGGATATTTAAGGTGTGTTTAACTTATGGCCATGTTCCGGAATGTTCGTTACTGTTCAGATTGGCATACTTTCGCAGTTTGTCAATTTTAGTCCCTGTAAGCGAATAAACTTGATTTTGCCATACCAAAGCCTTCTAAACTTATTTCTAAGTTATGTAAAGGTTATTTAAGGTATGTTAAGCATAAATTGATGTTCCGGAGTATTTGTCGCGTTTAACTGATTACGTTTACGCACCAGTTTGCGTATAATCCCCAGAAAGCGATATAGAGTATAAAATTGAATAAAAACTAAAACATGAAAAACATCAAACATAAATAAACAAACATTGGGATAAAATGACTTTATTTCATGGATAACTGGATTGTTCACAATGATTACAAGCACAAATGTCACATAAGGTTTGTCCAAAGAACCGACCATAATTGTGGTTGGGGGAAATAAGGGAAAACCTTGACAAGAATATACGAGGCATAAACTAGAATGCATCTTAACAGGTTGGTTTGGGTTAAAACACCAAACCGAATAAAGGAAGTGAAATTTAAAGAATCTGGGTTCGGGTAGTGGATTACACTGGCAACTTTCTGTAAAATGGCCTCCCCCATGACAAGCGGAGGAGAGACCAGGCTCATTCGCGTGTCGTGGGGGAGCCCGTCAACAGAAAAAGTCAAATTAGCCTCCTAGTGACATGCGGAGGGGTGAGCTTGTTCCTCCGCGTGTCGTAGGCACACCCAATTTTCAGAAAAATTGTTTCTCTGTTTGATTTTAACAATTTCGTTCAAATAATTTAATTACTAATCGCTTGAATGAGATCTTATGATAGGTAAAACCTAAGTTTAAGCACTAGATGAAGATTAAGTCACGTCAAGATCTGAACACTTCATGAACTTGTTAACTTCGGCTTTTGTTATGTTTCTTTAAGATATAGAAATGAGAATTGCATTTTATTTAAAACCATTCGCCACTTTTTGATAACTTCGCTTTTTTGTAAACAATGAAATGTTGGTATAATTACTTAGTCAAAGCAAACTTTTATGGTTTTGAATGGAAAAAAATATATATAATAGAAGACAGGTCTTACATTAAACCTTCCATTAAAACAAATAATCAAAATCCTCCATATTGTCACTCGCAAATTATCCTGATCGAACCTTCCCCGCGTCAATAAAAAATTCTGAAGACGTCCACCGTGAATCAGAATCAAATTACTATGAACACCTCACCGCATCTCCGTCCACCATCATCATTTCCGTCAATTGCCTCCTCTGACCCGCATCAGCAGTCACACAACCGTAGCTACCTTCTAGGGGTGCATATGAAAATATGAATTTAAATTATTAGACTTTCAAACACTTCAGCTATCTTTCTTCAATTTCAAATGTTCACTTTTTTGTTCCCATGTCTCATTTCCGTTTCAAGCTTTTGTAACCGACCTATTTAATTGATAACCATACATGAAGTTACAACCGGTAAAGTTATATTGATTTCATATGGTCAATTAATGCTTTCATTAATCTAAACTAGCGAAATCTGCGACACCACCTCTCGCAAATTATCTTGATCAAACCTCCCACGCATCGATAAATGTTTTTGAAGCCATCCACCATGAATCAGAATCAAACTACTATGGTCACCTCACCCACACCTCTGTCCGCCATCATCATTTTCGTTATTTGCTGCCTCCTCGGACTCTGTCCGCCATCATCATTTTCGTTATTTTTGTTTATATAATACCTGAACTCCCTTCAACCATCTCATATACTGTCATCGTTAACTAATAACCAACACACATTATTAAAAGTTATAACATTTGTGAGGTGGATCTTTCAAAATGTGTCTAAACCTACAGGCTTTGAGAGTAAATATCGAATTAACAAGTTGTCCTTTATGGAAGGACGAGTGAGAATTGACTAATCATCTCATGTTCAAATATATCCTAATGCTTGGTAGTCCAAGTAAACTCTAAAGTGTTAATATTTAACTACATTGAAGTGGGCTATTTCAATACTAGTCTGTAAGTTGAGAAAGAATACAAAATAAACATTAGGGGGTACGGGTGAATGGAAAATGTAACACCACATGAATGTGGAAATGCAAATCTAACATCTTCATATTGATTCTATCAACAAGTAGCTAGTCACCTGTCCGATTGACTGGTCCAGTCCAATAATTAAAACATTTTTATAGAATGAACCTTTCCCTAAATTATGTTGTTTTCTCCTTAAAAATATAATAATATTATGCTTGGTAAATGTTATATGTTCCATTTGCCTCTCTCTTACAGGTTTAAATGATCTAGCTCAGAACAATGATATTATGTAATAAAATAAATTTCTATATACTTTTCTTTGAACTACAAATTTCTTTTTATCCGTGTTGTTTGCGGGATTTGAACTCAAGATCTCTCCCTCCCAAACTCAAGTATATGTAAAGGCTTTGTCTTTGCCAATAGACCACCACCCCATTGATAAATAAAGTTTTATATACTATAGAGTAAAGTTCCCGTACAAATAACTTTAACGTACTAAATGGACGAATAGCATGAAAAAGGCAAAAAAACGTGGTGGCATTTTCGTGATTATTTGCTCGTAGGGTAATTATAAAAATTATCTATAAATGATTCTGTAGAGTAATTTTAACCTTGTAGAATAATTTTGTAAAATGTTCTTATAGAGTAATTTTGATCTTGTAGAGTAATGTTGTAAAATGTTTTTGTTGTAGAGTAATTTTGATCAACAAACTATACCTCACCAAAAAAACCTAACCCCTCCCCTCCTCCCCCCCCCCCCCCCCAAAAAAAAAAAAAAAAAAACTAAATGCTAAAAACTAAACCCCATAACTAAATGCTAAATTTTTTTTACAAAATTACTCTAAAAGATCAAAATTACTCTGCATGATCATTTTACAAATTATTCTACAAGATCAAAATTACTCTAAAAGATCATTTGTAGAGTAATTTTGAATTGTATGTTGTTTGATAAACTTGCAGAGTAATTTTGAATTGTATGTTGTTTGATAAACTTGCAGAGTAATTTTGATACACTTGTAGAGTAATTTTGATAATTACCCTACAAGATCAAAATTACTCTACAGGAATATTTTACAAAATTACTTTACAAATATCAAAATTACTCTATAGGATTATTTGTAGAGTAATTTTGATAATTCCTAATAATTACGAAAATGTCACCGCGTTTTTTCAGCAAAACCTTCTGTTCGTACATTTTGTACCTTAAAATTATTTGTATTTGATCTTTTGTCATATACTATATTGGATCTAAAAAATAAATTTTATTAATAGATAAATTGAAATGGATGCATGTAGTCGGACATAAATGTGAACCTATGACAACTATTTTCTTATTAATTAAATTCCAGTACCAAGTTATAACACTATAAAAGCAATAGGATGCTTAATTAGTCCAAGCACACACCAAAAGCCAACAATCCTAAAACTCTCCAGTTTATTGTTGTTGTGGTGGTGATCAACCAAAAAACTTTCAAAGATGGCTGATGCGGAACATTGGCAGCCAGAGGTGGAAGAAGGGGGGGAAGCTGGGTTGAAAGCTATCGCCACCATTGACGCCTTGCCTGACAATGGCATTGCATCTGCGGTTAGCTCTAAAGAAGTCGCCGATGGCAATGATCTGGACAAAAATGGAGGTAATTTAAACTTAATACATGTTTTGGTTAGTTTAGAAGTTCTAGAGATAACTTATAATGTTTAATATACCACAAGTGGACTTTAAGACCTAGAAACACTTCCCATTAGACTACAACCAACTAAACCTAGAAAAGATTCACAGTATATATTAGTGTTTTCTCTCATGCCATGTTTGTATAATCTTACATGAATCCAGATGCACATGTTGAGGATATTTTGGAATTTGATGACATTGGTTCCAATGTTAATGGAATCACAAACGGAAGCGAAAGCAGTACTAGTCAAGTCGAAAGCAGAGAAAGCTCCAGAAACGGTGGAGAAGTAGTAGAAGAGGAAATAGTCGAGTTAGAGTTCGAAAAAGTGAAACCAAAGCTCACAACACATTCTATGCATTGTCCCAATTGCAAGTCTGAAATTACAAAAGTTGTTCTTCGTCGTAAGGTCTTCATCACTAATCGGTCCCAACCCGAACCAGAACCAGAACCAGAACCTGAACCCAATCCGGGACTTATTGTTGGATGTTTAGCTTGCTTAAGTTTGTTCACTTGTTCAGGTATAACAAAATAAAGTTACATCTAACGTATGTCTATTAATACCAACACATAGAATCTGAATCTCATATCCCCTTTCTTAAACAGACGACGGATGTTTTAACCCATTCAACATCTTCCGACCAAGACCGGACACTACTACGAGTCTTGCATCTTCACCTCCTGCCGGAGAGAAAGGAAACGGCAGCGGTAATATATCCTTAATTAACAAATGAAATTTGTTATGTTATACATTTCTTTGGTCTTAGTTTCATTAGTTCTGAAAATTATTGCTTCTTCAAATTAAACAGGATCATGTTTCAGCATGTTTTGGGTTCTCCGGAAGGAAAAAACCAACCCTATACCAAACAATCCTCAGCAATCAGAACCAGTGAATCCACATTCAATAATAAGTCCCGAACAAGCTGAAGAACCCGTGAAGTCCATTATAACTCGCGACCAAGTTCAAGAACCACTGTATGTGAATCGACAGTCGGTAATAAGTCCCGGTCTACTTCAATCTCATACATTTGTCCCAGGGACTACTTCCAATACCGTGAAAGGTAAATTGTTCAACATCTCAAGAATACTAATTATCATATAATTTCAGCCTACTTATATATTTTTTTATTTATCTTAATTTGGTTATAAGTTGGCCACTAGAAAAAAATTGTTAGTTTTATATAGTTAAAGATTTGTGTGTATATATATATTATGGAATTGACTTTTTTATATAGTCATGACTGGCATGTTCATCATCTTGGAAATATAATATCTAATTTATGCAAAATTTAATACACATACTTAGTTGTTAGTTGAATATGTAGAATAACTTAGTTGTTTTTTTTGAACGGCAAATTTGTATCACTGTCGGACCATTGGAGTATCATCGTGCTACCAGTAGAATCACCCGATTATATCCATCTCCACTAGGCAATAATGCATATACACCAATTCAGGGGAAACCCAATAAATCTGGGAAAACTCCTTTGTGAGAATCGAACCCATGATCAAATGGTCATAAACCTTATCCCACCCCCAAGATACCACTAGACTATAATTCCATGGTTAGAATAACTTAGTTGTTAGTTGAATATGTAGAATAAAATAGAAATTGTCAATTTAACGTAACGGTTATTGATGAAATAATAATTAATTTAACTTTTATTTACCAAAACACTTAATTGTGTAACATTTAAATAGGACGACCTATCTAAACCATTTTATTTTCCATTAAAAAGCCTTTTATTGGTTTCTTGTTTTCTAAAGGATGTTTTCGCTTTGTTTTCTTTTCAAATGATAAAAACTTAAACCAATAAATTACGTCTCTAGCATGAGATTTAAATCCACAAAAAAAATATTATAGGAAATAGATACCATCAGGCGATATTATTTTATACAAAGTAATAAATCATGACTAGAAATTTGAAATTGCAAAACTGTTAATTAGACAATCGGTGCATCTTTATAAAATCTGCTTTCTAGCCGCACTAATGTCACGTCTAAATTCAATATTTCATTTTACAGTATCTTCTGAAGGTCCTTCTTTGGATATCCATGAGTCACCAAAAATTGATGATGCAATAATCCATGTTGACGATGCAGGAGGTAAGTGATTGAAACTGAACAATATAAAGAGCATATAGTGGTGTTTTACACATAATGTTTGGTGACTATAATACAGAAACCATAAGTGTTGCACAACCTAGAGGAAGACCATGGCTTGGTTCTGATGGTATTCTTCTCGAGATCTTGAAGAGTATTGTTTATGGAGGTTTAATGGAGGTCATTGCAAGCTTAAGTGTTGTAGCATCCGCAGCTGCTTCTGATGCCGCAACACGTAAGTTTTGATTTGTTCTTTTTCTAGTGATTGATATTTGTTTAACATGACACGCGTCGCTGGTATAAATGATAAACAAATGGGTTGGATACTTGTTCCGGGTCAAATTAAGAAAATTACTAGGTCGATCAACTTGTGTGTCTATGATATCGCATGTTGAATGGTTGTTACACGTTTGTATAGTTGGCAAAATAGGTGGAATTCGCAGTTAGCTAATTGTGACATATTTAATAACATAGGTCTAGAAAGATATTTTTTAGGTTATAAAATCTTATTGCATTATAAGATACTTTCAACTCGCTCAACATATTTAATCAGATATCTTTTAGTCATGTTATTATTTTTTTTTTTTTTCATATTTAACCCATTAAAATTTACTAAACCTTATTGGCTTGCGGTTGGGATTTTCTTGGTGACCCATGGTAAATCTTTAGGGCCTTGTTTAATTTGTTAACCTAGATTTTTTCCTTCACACCAAATTCTTTTGATATTTAAATTCTAACAAGTACTCAATTTGCTAAAGTGAGCATCGTATCTTTGGCACTCGCAAGTCTTGCTGGTGGGATCTTCGTCATCGGACACAATGTGAGTAAAACGTTGTTGTTTAATCATATAACAAATGTTTAATAGCAATTCTTTTAATCACAAATACCATATTCACAGCTTTGGGACCTTAGAGACGATTGTTACAAGGAGAACTCAAGCCAAGAATCAAACAATGAAGCTACCACCAAGTACAAAGAGGTACTTGGACAAGTAAGCTATTTCCCATTACATGCTTTTTTCGCAATACTATCCTTTGTCGTGTTTGGGATGGTCCCACCAGTTGCATACGGGTACTCATTTCATGAGACCAATGACAAGGACTATACAGTCATAGTAGTTGCAATTGCTTCTCTCGTATGTGTATCGCTATTGGCAATATTCAAGGCTTACATCAATAAGTGCACATTTTTAGAGTACTTTAAGACCGTGGTGTACTATATTACTACCGCAGTATCAGTGTCAGGCGTGTCCTATGTTGCTGGAAATCTAATTACGAAGTTGATAGAGGAGTATGGATTTTTTGACATGAATTCGGGTGGTGGTATGTCTCTCTTCCCACATGCCACCATCTCGTCTCTAGCATCTGTCTGATGTGTGAGAGTAATGATCATTTCTTGAATTTGTTTTGTTATTCATGATTATTTGTATTATTTCAATTATTCCTGAACATTTCTTGAATTTTTTTGTTATTCATAATTATTCGTATTATTTCAATTATTCCTTTTTTTGAATTTGCATGACAAGAATGTATCATTTATACAAAGTGCAAAAACTATTATTTGTATTATTTAAACTATTTCTTAAATTGAATTGATGACAAGAATGCATCATTTATACGGAGTGTAAAAACTGAATAATTATATTATATATATTATATTATATATTATATTATATATTATATATATTATATATATATATATTGTTTACGAGGATTGATGAATAGTAATTTTATTTTTAAAATGATATATAGTTTTTTTATTATTTTATTATTTAATATTATAATATTTTATTATTATAATTATTTCTAATAACATATTTTTCTTTTTTTAACGTATATTTCCTTTACCTTTTTTTAATAATTGTTTTTTTTTTTTTGAATATATATTAAGAGTTAAATGCCCGGATAGTCCTTGTGGTTTGCCTTTTTTTCACCTATAGTCCCCAACTTTCTAAAATTACCTGAATAGTCCCCAACTTTTCATTTTTTGTTCCCGAATAGTCCCTGTGTCTAACTTCAGTTTGTTTTCTCTGTTAAAAGGGTGTGAAATGACAAAAATACCCTTTCTTTAAAAAAGAGAAAACCACAGGGACTATTCGGGCATTTAACTCTAATTAATATTTTAGAATTTATATGGGACCCACCAGCCACCCTACCCACCTCATCTTCCTCACTCTACACCACCACCACCACCACCATCTCCACCTTCAACCACCACCATCTACCCCCAACTTCACCAAACTATTGACTTTCACAAACTTGTGTATCACAAACCACACACCCCCATCATTCATAACGTGCATCCCTCCACACTCAACCCCCTCTTCTACCTGCATCTCCACCACGTTCAACCGAACCTGAACAATTCACACAACCGCCATGGATTTCTTGCAAAAAGCTCACTCATTCGCCAAAGATGCCATGAAAGTCAATAGTTTGGTGTAGTGCACAACTGCAAACTTACTTCAATGTGTCTCATCTTCCAAATGATTAAAAATATAATTGCTAAACGACTGAATATCTCTCAATTTATGCTCCTATTTTGCCTGTGTACTGCCAGTAGGTTTCTCTAGCGACTTCCATCGTCGCTTCCTCTCTCTAGGGTAAGATTATCATCTTCTTCCTCTTTTTAACTCTGATTCTGTTTACAGATCTGTAATCTGATACTGTAGTGATATTATATAACTTTGATTTTAGGAGTTCATTATCATTTTGTCAGTAGAAGATATGCGATTTGAACATTAGGTTTTCTCGATTATGATTTGTGTTGTAATTGGAATGATGAAGTGCGAAACAAGATGCTGCATACTCGCCGTTTAGTTTATCGTAAGCATTTTCGTGTTTGCTAGTTTACGAAATCAGAGAAATCGATGGAGTCTATTGTAGTTTTTTACTGAGTTTGATAATCTGCGAATTGAAACAAAAGTTTTGACTTGATGCTGTGCATATCTAGTTTGGCAAAAAGCTCGCTCATTCACACAACCTCCATGAAAGTCAATAGTTTGGTGAAGTTGGGGGTATATGGTGGTGGTGGTTGAAGGTGGAGGTGGTGGTGTGGAGTGGAGAAGATGAAGTGTGTAGAGTGGGTGGTGGGTCCCACATAAATTCTAAAATATTAATTAGAGTTAAATTTCCGGATAGTCCCTATGGTTTTCTCTTTTTTAAAGAAAGGGTATTTTTGTCATTTCACACCCTCTTAACAGAGAAAACAAACTAAAGTTAGACCCAGGGACTATCCGGGAACAAAAAATGAAAAGTTGGGGACTATTCAGGTAATTTTAGAAAGTTGGGGACTATAGGTGAAAAAAGGCGAAACCACAGGGACTATCCGGGCATTTTTCTCATATATTAATTTATCGATTAATATGATACTTCTTTAATAATTTACGTTTATAACTTTTTTCTAAAAACTTAAGTACGTAGTTGTGCTTGATTTCTTTTCCTGATATTCCGTTATAAGTTTTGTTAAAACCGAAGTTGTACTTAAAATAAAGTATTTATTTGGTATCATAAAATAAAACAAAACGGTACGATGACAGTCTAAATCTTTCTAATGGTTCATTATGTTAAATTTCTTTTTAAGGATCAACGTTTTCACGAGAACCTCCAAATTTCAAATTCCATAATTTAATGCAAGATCTTTTAAAACGATGCAAACTTACTATTTTCAGAAACCTTTTCATACACCGCCTGATGCGTGTGTAGTGTAATATATTTTAGGTGTATATTTTAAGCCCTTTTTACACTTTTTAGCCAAGTTTTAAATTTATAAAACACGATATTTACTAACACGAAAAACACATATGGGCAAGTGCACCCATCGTAAGCGTAGTATAGTGTTGGTAAGATATCGAGGTCGTCCAAGGACAAAAGAGCTTTTAGTACCGGTTTACCCTCAACGTCTAATCAAATCAAAAGTTAGAAAAAGGTTTTTAAATTAGGAAAATAAAGCTAACTAAAATGCTGAAAATAAAAATAAAAGTAAAAATAGATAGACAAGATGAATCACTTGGATCCGACTCGTGTGTAGTATAACCTTTGATTATTTCCACACTTTTGCACTTTTTAAGAGATTATCTTAGGGGCTGTTTGGTAGCCTTTTAATGACCATTCAGATGCTACCTCTTAATGGTTTAAAACATCTGAATGAATAAGAGATAACCTCAAGTCTGAATGGTTAAGAGGTAACCCCTGAATGGTAAATCATCACATGTCACATTTTTCTACCATCTCATTGGTAAAATTCTTAATGGTTCCATTAAGAGGTAGCCTCTTAATGACCATTCAGAGGCTACCAAACAGCCCCTTAGTTATTGTAGTAGGCCCCTCTTTTGAAGGTGACGTTACCCTCAACCCAGTAGTTTGAGTCAGCAAGGATACAATCCTAAAGGATCGGATTATTGAAAGATAATTAATTAAGTTATTTATGCATAATGTGGTAGGCCCCTCTTTTGAAGGTGACGTTACCCTCGGCTAGGTAGTCTGAGTCAGCAGTGATACAGTCCTAAATAGCCGGGTTAAAGTTTTAATAGTAGCTTACTTATGAGGGGATCAAAGAGTTTGGACCCCCGCCATCCAATACCGGTGGGTATTGAAGGAGGTCCTACTAAATTTGACCCAGGTCCTTTGCAGGATCTATACACTGAACAATGGCAAGACTCTTACCAAACCGTTTCCTTAACCCTCGACCAGGTAGCCAACACATCTCCATATAGACCGTGGAGATATGAATGGTGAAAATCTTTTATTTTATATAGACAGTAAAATAATGCCAAGACACCACGGACAAACGATAATGAAGAATCACCTTCAACATAAGAAACTAGTTATTAAAGTCATTAATACATAACCAAATAAAAAGTGCGAAAAGATTAAAAATAAAAAGTATTACACTAAACACTTGTCTTCACCAAGTGATGTAAGAGACTTAGGCAAACATGGCCTTTGATTGTCAAGAACTCTTACGATCAATCTTGGATCCCGAGACGACTCACACACTCTATGATGGACAATGGATGATGGTGGTGGATGATGGTGGTGGATGATGGTGGTGGATGATGGTGTTGTGATGGTGGTGGGTGGTGGGTGAAGTGTGAGAGAGGTGGTGTGCCAAGTGATGGTTTGCAAATGAGCCAAGCACCCCTATTTATAGCCTGAACAGTAGCTCGGGCACGGCCCCGTGTCCATCCTCCTTCTCTTTCTTCATTAATTGCAGTTTGTCTGCACTAGTTGACCACGCCCCCGTGTCCACTGGGAACGCCCCCGTGTGCAGAAGCGTATCTGTACTATCAAGATTTCCTCAGATTCTGCGAGTCTTAGAGTTGACCATGGCCCCGTGTCCGTTGGGCACGCCCCCGTGGTGGGTGATAGAAGCTTCTACAGCTTTGTCTTTTCTGCTGACACTTGGGCACGCCCCCGTGCTCACTGAGCACGGGGCGTGTTCAGCCTTCTGTCCCTTGTTTTGCTTGGGAAGATGTTTTCGGGAGGCCGGGCATGCCACGTTTGTTCCTTTTCTTGTATTTATGTTAGATTTTGCTGCCTTTTTGCTCCTTTTGTTCATTTGAGCCCTTTTAATCCTAAAAATACAAAAGGAAGACAAAAACACACTTTTTCCAACATTTGTACTAAAAAGGGGTTAGTTTTATGCCACAATTGATGTAATTTATATGTTGCATTTTGTGCATATCAAATACCCCCACACTTGAATCTTTGCTTGTCCTCAAGCAAAAGTCTTTATAATGTGGCTTTACACTCCCAAATGAAATGGGTAGAAGAGAAGGTTTTTGGGCTTGTCATAGAGTGTCGGGATTTCCAAGATTCTTTATTAAGTTTTATTTTTATTTATTTACAATCCTATTCGTCATGATTTATTTAAAACATTACATAAGATAAATTACTTATTAGGGCATAACATGCCTTTTTAAAATTCCATTTATATACAAGTTCACATACCTCACGGGGGATCACTCAACAGTCGGCCGAAGATGTATTTTAGTGAATCACTCGAGAGAGGCATGGAACTTACTTCTACCATAAGCTTGCCAAGCACTCAATCCTCCTCCTTTTTAACTATACAACTTTGTAAATATCAAGAGGACTTTTGGTTGAAGGGTTAGGCTTGGGCTAAAAGTGGGTGGTTGGGTTAGTGGTTAGTAAAAGGGCGAAAAGCGTAAAAAGCGTCGGTTTTTGGAGGACTTTTTATTTTTCATAACTTTTTATTTTGATGAAGCATTTCTTTCAAACAAAGTTATTCTTGATAAACTTGTTTGTTTATTTCTTGTGGCTTCATCATCATATTTTTTTAGGAAGAATAACCAAGTCATAGAAAAACCGAGCTTTGTTACTAAAATAAAAGGTTTAAAATGAAAAAGGGTTTAGGTGGGTAAAAAGGGTGTTTGGTTTGGGTTAAGAAATGAAAAGGTTTAGGCTCAAAGGGGTTAACTAGGGGGATTTTGGGTAGGTGGTAAAAAAAAAAGAAAAATAATGGTGTAGAAATAAAAAGGGTTAGTCCTAATGCCTCCATCATTTACTTACTTGGGTTTAAGTTGGTAAGGACCGGGAATGTATTGTCGTGGCAAGTTCTAGAGTTGTAAGAACCAAGGGGCTATTCACACAAGGAACGAAAAAATGAGCATTTAGTTTAAATATATGTATTTGTATGCTCAATAAAGGCTCAAAACTCACTTTTTGTGGGAACGGGTTTTTATGTGATCAAGTATATATAATCAAATTTTAACTAAACTTGTCATGCCGTTTCATAATTTTCTTATGTTGGTTCTTTTTATCACGACGCTATCGGTTATAAATTTGTAAAAATATAACCTTTTCAGAATTTGAAATTCCCATATTAAACCTAGACAAGTAAAAAAATGAAAAATTTTTGAAAAAATTTGGGGTGATTAGCGGTTCCAATAGAGTTTTGTGTAAGGCTTGTTAATTAGGACTTGCAAGATTCAAGGTTTTAGCATCCCCCCACACTTAAATTACACATTGTCCTCAATGCGTCCCAAAAATAAGTTTTTAGGTTGATTGAATGTGTAAAAAGGTGTAAAAAGCAAAATTTTATGTTACTGGGCCTCTGGACACGGCCCCGGGGTGTCCGGGCACGACCCCGTATTCAGATCGCCAGTAACAAAAGTTTGCAAAAAGAAACAGAAGCCTGGACACGGGGGCGTGTTCAGCGAGCACGCCCCGTGTCCAGTTACCTAAACTGGGCATTTTCTGCAGACTGTGCTGCACGGGGCCGTGTTGGGCGGGCACGGCCCATGCTGAACTTGCTGTAATGAAGAAAAATTGTCGGGAAGCTCTGTTTTCGGGCATGGGGTGCTGGTTCATGTTTCCCTTGTTATCCTTCACCATCCCGAGTGTGTTTTATTCCTGAAAATTAAAACTAAACTAGAAAACATAAAAATTACTCTAAACTAAACTAAGGATAGTTCCGCGGAATGCCTCCGTGGTGCGCCACGTTTATAAGGGTCCTTGGCTAGACCCAAAGTCTGGACATATGTTACCCAAGTGGGATGTTTTGCATCCCATGTTACACCGTCGGAGAGCATCATCCAAGCTTGAGTCGATGACCTTCATGTAGTTGACTGGGTCTTCGGCTTCTACTCTTTTTCCAACCCCAAACTTCACTTCCTCGTCCCCAAACTTCAATGTTAGTGTTCCGTCATTCATGTCTACCACTGCTTGCGTTGTGGCTAGAAATGGCCTCCCTAGAATGAGAGGGACTTCGACGTCTTCTTCCATGTCTAGTATGACAAAGTCGGCCGGGAAGACGAAATTGTCGACTTTGACCAATAGATTTTCAGCGATACCTTGTGGATGTTTGACGGATCTGTCGGCAAGTTGTATGCTCATCTTTGTAGGGCTTGTTTTTCCTAGGCCGAGTTGTTTGAACATTGATGCGGGCATGAAGTTTATGCTAGCTCCAAGATCGGCTAGTGCATTGCGAATGGGGGACTCCCAATTGAGCAAGGAATCGTGAAGCTTCCAGGATCAATCTTCTTTTGCGGGAGTTTGTTAAGTAGTAAGGCGGAGCATTCTTCGCCTAAGTTAACTAATTGCAATGATTCAATTTTCCTTTTATGAGTGAGGAAGTCACTCATAAATTTTGAGTATTTAGGCATTTGAGTTAGGACTTTGATAAATGGAATATTAACATGCAATTATTTTAGTAAATTTTCGAACTTTGCGAATTGCTCATTGGTCTTTTGACGAATTAACCAACCGGGGTATGGGACCGGAGGAGTCTTAGTAGGCTCTTGAATTGGTGGAGAAGCCCTTTCTTGTTGCGGCGTGGGTGGAGCTGTAGATTGGCTTCTTTCAGTTGGCGGTGATAGAGCCTCTTCGGAACCCACGGTACGGTTTCTCAACGTTATGAGATGTACTTGTGCCTTTGGGTTGGTTTCGGTGTTACTTGGTAACGCGCCTTGTGGTCTCTCGGAGAAATTTTGAGCTATTTGATTTAATTGTTTTTCAATGTTTTGTATACTAGCTTGTTGATTTCTAAAATTCGATTCCAATTGCTGAAATCGATCTGAGTTTTTCTTTTCGGTGTCGGACATGAGGCGAGATACAGTATCTTCAAGCCTTTCTCGTCCACTTTGTTGAGAGAAATTTTGTGACTCGCTTCATGGTTGTTGAAAGTTTGTTCGTTGGTTTAGATTTTGTTGGTTACTTCTATTGCCGGGTTCTCTCCAACCAAGGTTAGGGTGGTTACGCCATCCTTGGTTGTAGGTACCCTTTGGAGGACCCGACGGCCGAGGTCTATTATCAATGTAGTTTACCGATTCTGTTTGATCATCCATTTCTTTCATACAACTCCAATTTTCATGTGACCCACCACACCCTTAACAAGCCATGACCGAGGCCGTTTTTGTCATTTATAGCTTTTTGATTTTCGAAGAAAGGGCCTCGATTTGGGCTTGTAAAGAAGTGCTTTCATCAACCTTATGGGTGGCCGGGGCAATAGATTTATTGCCTCGGGGAGTGTGCCACTGAAAATTGGTTTGAGCAATTTCCTCAATTTGATTGTATATTTCATTTGGGCGACGATTACCTAAAAGTCCCCCAGAGCTAGAATCAAGTGTTTGTCTTGTGTGTGGCAACAACCCATTGTAGAAAGTGGATACTTGTTGCCACACCGCGAGACCGTGATGAGGACACTTTCTTAGTAGCTCCTTGAACCTTTCCCAAGTTTCATATAAGGATTCCCCATCTTCTTTTGAATATGTATTAATTTCAGTCATTAATTTAGCCGTTTTAGAAGGAGGGAAATACTTATATAGAAATTTTTTGGGCTAATTTACACATATTTTAGTCCCCCATTTTATCCCCATTTTATACGTTTTCGACCGTAAAAACGTCATTCGGATACTTAATCATGTATACTTTTGTTTACAGGCCTAAAACAGCATACCAGACAAGATGATAGTGAAAACGAGGACTTTCCGGACGAAATGACAAAGCTGCGAACATTCTGTTGGAATTCTGACCAGGGCAAGTGGAACGGTCGTGCGACCATGTGAACGACCGTGCATCTCCGACAGATGCAGTCCAGTCCGGCAGTGAACGAAGGTCCGACCCGACGTGCAAGCATATTCCGGTAATGCACGGGCGTGCGTCTGATTGCACCCCGTGCGGATTCGATGATCAACCAAAGTCCGGTAATGCACCACCAGTGCAGCAGTCCGTGCAACAAGAACCCAGAAACGCACGATCGTGCGATCTGAAGAACGGTTGTGCGAGACCGAAGACCGGTCAAGATCTGATGACGTCATGCAGTATGGTGGACCATACCTCCAATAATTCATAAAGTGAACGGTCGTGCGACAGGATGCATGACCGTGCGAGATCGAAATTATATAAAAACTTGCGGAAACATTCTGCTCGTAAGACTGGACATTTTGGAAGCGATTCTTGCGATTTTCAGGCTCCGGAGGCTTCTGCTTTCACCCGGATTCAAGCCACATTGTGAAGATTAGCTTCGTTATCTTATAGATTCTTAATCTAGTGCTTGTTTATGGTTTGGTTTTCTAATCTTTCCAGAATTTTGTTACTCTTTCAAGCATTTAGATTAATATTTATGTATTATTGTAGCCTTTGGGCAAAAACACAACAATCCCTTGCTTGATTATAGCCATTAGTATATTAATCTTTGTTTGTAATGACATTTGGAAGTATTTTCTATGTTAATCTTTGATGATTAGTTTGCAACCTTGTTATTGATATTGATTTCTTGATTATAAGTAATTGTGTTGGATGATTGGTACTTGGTTAGTTGAGATAGTTGAAAAATGAAGCTTAATTAATCATGTATTAGTAAACTTTAAACTTGGTTAACTAGTTTAGCTTGGTTAAAATGTGGGCACCATGATACTAGAAATGGTTAGTGGTTTAATAAAATGTAATTATTGTTAATCAAGAAAGTTTGCCGTCACGTAAGGACCTTAACGGGTTAAATGGTGTTGTTATGAATTCTTGCTATGATTTGTTAGCTTAGTTAGTAGTTTTGGCCAAAATTGCTATCTTGGTGAATTTATGTGCAAGATTTGTAAAATGAACTCGGTTGTGATTTAATCTAGTTTATGCTTGTCTCGGTGGTTGCATTGTATTTGTCGGTGTCGCTTTCCTTGTTTAAGTGAGGTTAGAAAACTCCTAATGGATGACTAACTTATTTTTAAAAGATTTTGATAGACATTTATCAATTGCACGTTAACGAACAATTTTAGGTGGTTAAAGTGTGTTTATCGTTTTAGCTTTCCGAATGATTGTCATGTTAGGATTCCCGAAAGGGATACTAATTGTCTTAAAAATGGAAAATTGACTGAATGCTTCTAGTGCCAAAACCGACTTAGTTGACATGCTTTGGTTGTGTATTATGCAAGGCTATTTATCTATTATCTATTTTTTTAAGTATTTGTTTATGCTTACTTTAGTTTATTAAAAATCAAAAAACTTATGTTTTTACCGGTAGTTTAGTGACAAAGGTCTAGTATTATTTCTCCGCCCATTTCCTTGGATCGATACTTGGTTCTTACCGATACTTTACTACATATATGACGGGGTACACTTGCCTCTTTCGTGTGTGTTTTGATGTAAAAGTAATAATCACTTTTATAAATTTAAAACCAAATCGTGTGTAATTTCATTGTAAAAGTATGTGTAGTCGCGCACACGTCAAGTTTTTGGCGCCGTTGCCGGGGAAATGGCGAGTTTTAGGAATGACCCGAGTCATTGTTTTATCGGTGTATATACTTGTGAATATTTGTTTATATTTGTGAATATTTTCTTGATTATTTATTTGTTTATTTATTTGTTAATATTTCTTGATTTTAATTCATTTTATTCGTTTTCGAGATTATTTTGTACACTTGTAAATTTTTGTTCCATTTATTTGTTCTAATCCGGATTTATTTATTCATGTATTCTTTGAGTTTTCGGCTCCTAAAAATCATTTTTACACGAGCCGATTCGATTATTTTCATTTCTTTAATTTTTATAAAATTTCGGGCCCATTTTCGGATTTTTATAAATTTTTCAGCCCATTTAAAATAATATTCTGTTTCTTTTCAGCAAAAAAAAAAACAGCATTATTATATTAATAAAATATTCATTGTGTTAAATTTTCGTTTGCAGGTTGATGTCCTCAACTCCCGCGCCCGCTGTTGCTGAGCCGGCTGACGAACCAACGCATAATCTTAGGAGAAGTAAGAGGCTGCGAGAAAGGTCACGTGTCATTGAACAACAAATTGCAAACGCGATTGACGAACCAGTGATACTTTCTGAAGACGAAAGCTCAGGGGACGAAGGAAGAGGCATCGTGGCGGACGACGAGCGACCTTTGAATGAGACGAATCAGCCCGGAAGGGCAGGCCTGGAGCCGAGTATCCTTCAGCCTACTATAGATGCACCTACTTTTGAAATTAGATCTAGTATTATTAACATGGTGCAAAATTCAGTACAGTTTGACGGGCGTGAGCATGAGGAACCCGGGAGGCATATTGCTGCTTTTCTCGCTATTTGTTCGACATTTAGTATTACAGGTGTTTCGGAGGATGCAATTCGGTTAAGGTTGTTTCCTTTCTTGTTGCGTGACAAAGCTAGAGCTTGGCTTATGTCACTTCCAGCCGGGAACATCAGGACCTGGAATCAGTTGGCGGAGCAGTTTATGCAGAAATATTCTCCACCTGAGAAAACAAACAAGCTACGGAACCGGATTGTTTCCTTTCGCCAGGACGAGGGAGAGTTGTTGCACGGGGCCTGGGAGAGATTTAAAGATCTGTTGATTGATGTTCCACATCATGGCTTCTCCAAGAGACAGCTGGTCTTGACGTTCTATCAGGGGCTCAGTTACCACACACAGGAGCGATTAGACGTGAACGCAGGAGGCGATCTAGGAACTAAGACGCCGACTGAAGCGTATGATATCATAGAAAAAGCTGCATTAAAATCCAGCTCGCATCGGGAAGGAGATAGAGGCCGGGCATCATCATCATCATCATTATCTCGCGCAGGAGCACACGCGGTGGATGACTACACGGCCATTACTGCACAAATCTCGGCTCTTGCAGCGAAATTCGATAAGTCCCAGATGATTGCACAAGCTGGTTCGGGATGTGACCAGTGTGGAGTGTCACTTGAGCCTGGTGCGTGCTTTCAGGGAGTCATGTATGAGGGCCACGAAGAAGTAGATTTTGTGAGTAATCAGGTGAGGTCGCAGAACAATCCCTACAGCAACACCTATAATCCGGGTTGGCGAAATCACCCAAATTTTGGGTGGCGAGCGAATACAGGTAATCAAAACCCATTGGGGTTCACTTAGCGCGCTCCAGCGCCACAGCAGGGTCAGGGTCAGCAGTTCCAGCCATACAACCAACCTTACCAGCAACGTCCATATTCGTATCAGAATCAGGGCACTGGGAGTAGCTCCCAGCAGCAGGCCCCTCAGTCTAGTTCCAAGCTGGAGGATATGATGGCTCAGCTTCTTACTAGCTCCTCGAGTGCGAATCAGTTGGCTGAAAAACACTACCAACAGAGCGAGGATCGTTTTCTTTCCCATGAGGGAGAAATGAGGAGTTACAAAGCCTCGATTCAGAATATCGAGAATCAGGTTGGTCAGCTGGCGCAGGTGATGTCTAAAAGGCCCCCAGGTGGTCTTCCGGGTAATACAGAACCAAACCCGGGCGGGCATGTGAATGCGATCATGACCAGGAGTGGAAAGACTACAGGACCCGTCATATCGGACTCATCACCGAATACTGAAGCGGTCCCGACTGACACACCGGACGAGGTGCAAGCCAGGCTACGCCCAACAAGTACAGCACAAGTCCAGGAGCCGGTCAAAGAATACACTCCCCCAGTACCTTATCCAGGGAGGCTGAAGAAGCAGAAGAACGAGGAGCAATACGGTAAGTTCCTTGAGTTGTTTAAGCAACTACACATTAATATACCGTTTGTTGAAGCCTTGGCCCAGATGCCAAAGTACGCGAAATTCCTAAAGGACATCCTTTCGAATAAACAGAAGCTCGAGGATATATCATGTGTGGTGATGAATGAGACTTGTTCTGCTGTTCTACAAAACCGTCTGCCCACGAAAATGGGAGATCCGGGTAGTTTTACGCTCCCGTGTTTGATTGGAAACATGTCTGTTAGCCATGCATTCGCTGACTTGGGAGCGAGTATCAACCTTATGCCATATAAGGTTTTTACTAAACTGGATCTGGGTGAGCCGTCACCCACTAGAATGAGCATTCGGTTGGCAGACCGTTCAATCAAGTGTCCGCGTGGATTTGTGGAAAACATGCTTGTAAAAATCGATAAATTTGTTTTCCCCGTGGATTTTGTTATTCTTGACATGGACGAAGATTCAAGAGTGACTTTAATACTTGGATGCCTGTTTCTCAATACAGCGAGGACGATTGTTGATGTGGCAGCTGGCCAAATCACGCTCTGAGTAAAAGACGAGCACGTGACATTTGATATCAAAAGATCAATGCAGCATCCGCAAAGTCAAGATGACATGCTTTACTATGTCGACATTGTCGACGCATGTGTGTGCTCTCATTTTCAAAGCACTGTTGACGAGATTGATTCGGACACACGTCTGTCGTGTGGGGACCTGATTGGCATTACGCAGGAGGGCCACGATTTCAAGCAGCCAGTTTATCAGATTGGTGACAATGGTTCCTAGAGTCCAGAGAGGTTTCTAGAAATTGGCCATGTAGAAGAAGAGAAAGCAAGACCTTCGGTTGAAGATCCGCCGTCTTTGGAGTTGAAAGAACTCCCACCACATCTCGAGTATGCATTTCTGGATGAGGAGCGTCGCTTACCGGTCATAATTTCGGCATCATTGGAAAAGGATGAGAAGAAACAGCTTCTCGAGGTTCTGAGACTTCATAAGAGAGCCATTGCGTAGAAAATCATGGATATCAAGGGCATCAATCCTTCTTTTTGTACTCACAAGATTCTGATGGAAGACGAGTACAAATCGTATGCACAGCATCAGAGGCGTTTAAATCCAAATATGCAAGACGTAGTGAAGAAAGAAGTGATTAAGTTGTTGGATGCCGGGATGATTTATCCTATTTCTGACTCTGTGTGGGTGAGTCCAGTGCAGGTTGAACCTAAGAAAGGTGGTATGACTATAGTTTCAAATGATAGGAATGAGCTAATTCCTACCTGTACCGTCACTGGGTGGCGAGTTTGCATTGATTACCGCAAACTCAACGATGCTACTCGTAAGGATCACTTCCCGCTTCCATTCATCGACCAGATGTTGGAATGTCTGTCGGGGAAGTTGTATTACTGTTTCTTGGACGGGTTCTCTGGGTACTTCCAAATTCCTACTGCTCCTGAGGATCAGGAGAAGACTACCTTTACCTGCCCCTTCGGCACATTCGCCTACCGGCGGATGCCTTTTGGGTTGTGTAATGCACCGGCGACCTTCCAGAGGTGCATGGTTTCAATTTTTCATGATATGATCGAGGATTCTATGGAGGTTTTCATGGATGACTTTTCGGTATTTGGGGATTCCTTCGATCATTGTTTGGAAAATTTTAAAAAGATGTTGAAGAGATGCGAAGAGACGAATCTGGTCCGGAACTGGGAAAAGTGCCACTTCATGGTGAAGGAGGGCATAGTTCTGGGACATAAGATTTCTCATGCTGGTATGGAGGTTGATCCAGCTAAAGTTGGCATTATTTCATGACTTCCGCCTCCTACCTCTGTGAGAGCGATACAGAGCTTTCTTGGTCATGCGGGCTTCTATAGGCGATTCATCAAGGATTTTTCAAAGATCGCTAGGCCCATGACCCGTTTGTTGGAGAAAGATGCTCCGTTCATATTTGGAGATGATTGCTTGAGAGCCTTTGACCTTCTCAAGCAAAAGTTGATTGAGGCCCCTATTTTAGTTGCACCAGACTGGAGTCTACCGTTTGAAATTATGTGTGACGCTAGTGATTACGCTATAGGGGCCGTTCTTGGACAAAAGAGAGAAAAGCACTTTCACCCGATCTATTATGCAAGCAAGACTCTTCACGACGCTCAGGAGCATTACACCATGACTGAAAAAGAGCTCTTGGCGTCTGTTTTCGCATTTGACAAATTTAGATCGTATTTGGTGCTTTCGAAAACCGTTGTGTATACTGATCACGTGGCCATCAGATATCTCTTCAGCAAACAGGACGCTAAACCGCGTCTAATCAGGTGGATCTTGTTGCTGTAGGAGTTCGATATTGAAATTCAAGATAAAAAGGGTGCGTTGAATGTAGCGCCTGACCATCTATCTCGGTTGGAGCATGGAGACATCAAGGAAACGCATTGCGATTCAATCAATGACAATTTCCCACACTAGTCGTTGATGAGTGTTGAGATATCCGATGAGTCACCTTGGTTCGCCGACTTTGCGAACTATCTTGCTTGCGGGATTCTGATTAAAGGGTTGACTCACCAGCAAAAGAGGAAATTCTTTTCGGATGTCAAGCACTACATTTGGGATGATCCTTTCTTATTCAAGGTGGGTGCTGATCAGGAGATGTGTTTTTGGGAAAGAGGCGACCGATATTCTGCACCATTGTCACGAGGGACCTACCGGCGGCCACAATGGAGCCAACTTCACCGCCAAGAAGGTGTTGGATTCCGGGTTTTATTGGCCTACTATTTTTCGTGACGCGCAGAGTTGGGTAAAAGCGTGCGATGCCTGTCAGAGAACGACAAATATATCGGCACGTGATGAAACGCCTCAGAACTGGATACAAGTTTGTGAAGTCTTCGACATTTGGGGGATAGACTTCATGGGACCATTTCCCCCCTCACGAGGTAATAAGTACATCCTGGTAGCGGTTGACTATGTATCAAAGTGGGCGGAGGCACAGGCCTTACCCACCAATGATGCCAGGGTGGTTGTGAGATTTCTGAAAAGTTTGTTTGCCCGGTTTGGCGCACCAAAGGCGCTTATCAGTGACAGAGGGACGCATTTTTGCAATACTCAGCTCGAGAGAGCTTTGTCCCGTTACGGCGTGCATCACCGTTTATCCACGCCCTATCATCCACAGACAAGTGGGCAGGTGGGAGTCACGAACTGGGGGCTGAAGAGAATCCTTGAGCGGTCGGTAGGTGCAAACCGCAAGGATTGGTCGGATAAGCTTGACGAGGCGCTTTGGGCTTTCCGTATGGCTTACAAGACGCCTATTGGGACTACTCCCTTTAGGCTTGTTTACGGAAAGGCATGCCATTTACCGGTGGAGTTGGAGCATAAAGCGATGTGGGCTCTAAAAACTGCAAATCTGGTCCTAAAAACCGGAGGTGAAGCCCGGTTTCTCCAGATTCATGAATTGGAAGAGTTGCGACAACGCGCTTATGAAAGCTCCATGTTGTACAAAGAGTGCACGAAGAGATTGCACGATAAACGCTTGAAGGACCACAAAGAATTCCAAGCGGGCGATCTTGTTCTTCTTTACAACTCGCGGTTGCGCTTATTTCCAGGGAAGCTTCATTCACGTTGGACAGGACCATACACAATTAAAGAGGTATTTCCATATGGTACTGTTGCAACAGAGAACGCATATGGCATTATATTCAAGGTGAATGGCCACCGGTTGAAGTTGTACGTTGCCGGGCCGATAGAGTCGGCGGTGAAGGTCATCGACCTCTAAACCCCGCACACATCATAAGTGTGGGGAGGAGAGAGTCTACGCTACTGACTCGCGAACTAAAAATCTAGCAAGAGCGTCAAAAGCGCTTTAGGGGTAATATCGTCTTTTTATGTGTTTTTCTAGTTTTAGCGTAATTTAGGAGTATTTTGTAGTTTCTGTTAGTTTGTATAATTTTTATACGTGCCAAGCGAAGGTTCTATGTTGGGATACTGTTAAAACAGTTTGCGTGTTGAAAAAATGGCGAAAAACGGCCAAAACAATTGCTGGAAATGGCTTCTGCAGAAAAAACTGATCTGCAGCTGTTGCACGACCATGCCATGCGTCGCACGACCGTGCGTTTGCGGGCTGGCCGCCACGACGAGTCGCACCCCCGGTGCATCTCCGAGAACAGCGTGCAGGGTTTGAAAATTGTCGGTGATGCACGACCGTGCGAGATGTCGCACGACCGTGCGCGAGGCAGGGGCAGTTTTGTCTTTTGCACACTATAAAAACCCCCATCTGCTGCCATTCCCCTCATTCGCGAACCCTAACTGCAGACGACCGTTCCAGAGCGATTTCACCTCAAATCGCACGGTTTCTTTGAATGGTTTCACACACTTCTTCGCACGGTATGTTCCTTCTTGTAGATTTCCTGTTTTGTCTTTGTTTAGGTTAGATTCATCTAATTCTTCATAAACAAATCGAAACCCTAGCCCTTGCAAGAATCTTGTATCTCGTGAACAACCGGTTGGTTCTCTGCCCCCTGATTGCATAAAAACTTGTTGATTTTTGAAAAATCTGGCTATTCAGAGCCGGAGTAAGAATCTGCAGAAGTTACGAGTAGCACGGTCGTTCCCCCTGTGGCACGGTCCGTGCGGTTGCGGGTTGTTCATTGATTTTGCTTTTGGCTCGGTGATGCACGGTGGTGTGATTGACAGCACGCCGTGCAGATCCGACAGTTGCCGACCGACCATTGCTCGTTCTCGGTAACACACGGCCGTGCGCCTGGTCGCACGCCCGTGCCATTTGCCCAGATCAGCAACACAGAATCTTCATAATTATGTGTTCTGCTGTTTTTGAGTGAAATTTTTCCTGTTCCCTCTTTTCTAACGATATTCCTCATGCAGATGAATCATCCCTTCTTGCAGTTTAACCCCAATGATGAGAGAGAGGCTCTCTATATCCCAAGACGTGACGCCTTATGGAGGAGGCGAGGGCAATTCAGCGTCCCTCGGAGGCTGGATTGGGATGTTATGAGAGATCTAAATCAGCGTGAGCGACTTGAACACATGCTCACTATCCCACTTTCACGTCTAGCCGATATCAACCGACCCATCTATCTGGAGCTAACGATATAGTTCTTCTCCACATATTCCTACAAAAAACCACTTGCTCATAAAAGGCCAAAATTCCGCTACAAGGAGCGGATAACTTTTAGGTTGGGTGGACGCTGGCACACTTGGTCAGTGGGTCGATTGGGTAGAAGGCTTGGTATTTACAGGACTGCAGACATGGATTCCGAATTCTTCACGGAGCAGTTTACCTTCCCGAGTGATGAAGCACGGGCCGCGTTTTGGGTTGAAAATGCAATTGGTGACCCTTACGACCTGAGAGTGTCTAAAGCTTCACAATTGAGAGACCCTTTGCATCGAGTGATGCATCATGTATTCAGCCACACCATTTGCGGCCGAATGGACAGTTTGGGGAACTGTCCAACGCCAGATCTGATATTTCTCTATGCACTAGTTGAGGGAGTACATATCAACCTAGCTGCAAGGATGGCTGAATATTTTGTGAAGAGCTCAGGGAGGACACCCAACAGTCAGATTCATGGCGGTCAGTATGTGACCGAAATTGCTTACAATTTGGGCTTGATGACTGATGAGGTACTTGAGAGTCTCACTATTGTGACCGAGGGTGTATATGTTGATATTTGGTCGTTGAAGGCGATGGGGTTGATTGCTGAGACGGATCGCGGGGATAGATTGAAGGGTTTAAACAACGAGGTATGGGACCCGTTGCTCCGGCTGAGGAGGAACACGAGTGTGACATATGTGCTTGTAATCATGTGAACAATTCAGTTATCAATGAAATAAAGTTATTTGATCCCAATGTTTGTTTGTTTATGTTTGATGTTTTTCATGTTTTGACTTTTATTGAATTTCAACTCTATATCGCTTTCTGGTGAATTATACGCAAACTGGTGCGAAAACGTAATCATTTTAACGCGAAAAACACTCTGGAACATCAACATATGCTTAACATACCTTAAATAACCTTTACATAACTTAAATAAGTTTTGAAGGCTTTGGTATGGCACAATCAAGTTTATTCGCTTACAGGGACTAAAATTGACAAACTGCGAAAGTACGCTAATTTGAACTGTAACGAACATTCTGAAACATGATCATAAGTTTAACACACCCTAAATATCCTTTACATAGCTTAGAAATAGGCTTTGAAGGGTTCGGTGTGCTAAAATAAACTTTATGCTCATTCAGGGACTAAAAGCGTCAAAAGTGCATAAGTTTGCATTTTCGCGCATAACCTACGTTCTGAATACATCCGGACATCCAAAAATTTATGTAATCATTAAAATATTATGTGTTAATGATTGGCTTGTTAAAAATCCATTCGTCGCGCAATTTGGACCGTTTTTGCGTCCGTTACGACTTCCGTCGTAATTAACCAAACAACGCAATCGTACGGCTAAACGAACCGACATCCGGCATATTTTTGAGCATGTTTCATGTTCCCTATGCGTTAACATCCTTATATAGCTTAAAAATGGGTTTGACGGGTGTTAGAAGTGCCAAAACACGACCATACGCGCTCAGGGACCTTAACTGCCAAAACTGAAACATTGCTGGTCTGCAGGGTCCTTACGGACCGTATGGACCTGCTTATGGTCCGTAAGCAATCCGCAGATCAGCAGAAATGCTTTCCAGCCATTTCCAGCTGTTACCCACCTTGAGCACATGGTTTTTGGGTTTCTATGGGCTGATTTGTGTGCCCATCAAGGTGCCAAATCAGAATATGGCAAGTGTACGGTTTAGATCGTGCCCCCTTTTTGCAAGAAACGATCTTAATGGTAGTGCTACACCTATAGATGCCCACCTTGTCTTGCTCATTTCCTCACATTTGATTCTGATTCAAGCTCTCTAAGTGGAAGTATATGCTTCCTACCTGAGAGAGAATCGGATCAAATCTTGCGGGGACCTTCTGTAAGTATTCTTTCGTGTTTTTCGTTCGTTTTAGCTTTAAAGTCAAACTGCGTTTGACTTTCTGCATTGACCAGTTTATGGTCAATGCGAAGTTCGTTTGAACTTCATAAGGTGAGCGTAATCACGATGGTTATAGTCCCTAGTGACTATACCTACTGATTACCACGTTATCTAGGCTCAGTGACGAGTCATAGTTTCGGCCAAAATGCGTTTTCTCGCGTATTTTGTATCCAAACTACTCTAAGGTATTAAAACCATTTGTCTTGATACCAAACCTATTTTTAAACCTCGTTAAACATGTTTCAACATGTTTAACTCGTCACTTTTAGAATTGTGCTTGTCTAGGGTCGTAAAGGTAAGCGATCTAAACAATCGCTTATGCTTTCGAACCCGACCCATTTGGTCGATCTTTAGGATCCGACCAAACACTTTTGGTGACCATAGTTGTATAGGGAATAACCTTCCGAGGTTATACCTTATGGTCACGTCGTTTAAGTAGTTGTATGATAAGTAGTTCTTATGCCTTAGGAAAATTACCAAAATACCCTTTTTGCGCCAAAATTCATTTTAAGCCTATGTAACATAATATTTGACATATAAACTGATTTGGAAACAATATTAGACATGTTAAGGCATATTTTACTTGTCATAAGACTAGTTAGGCATTCCGAACACGTTTTACGCGAACGACGCGTTAAAGTAGCATAACCTACCTAAACGGGTCGTAACCGGTCAAAAGCACTTAGGATAAGTTTCATTTTAGTATGTAGGCTTTGTCAAACCATATTACATAAGTTCCCACATTTATTTGGTTTACAAACCCTCATACTACCCGATCCTCCGATAGGTCCGTTTATTAATGTAGATACCTATGTTAGGTGCCGTTTGAATCCGTGAGCTTCTAGCTTGCTTGGTGGATATCTAAAGTCTATTGAGCAATCTCTAGTGAGTACATAGACCCCTCTTTTACTCTTTTCCAAACATTTTGGGGCGAAACACATGTGCCTACTTGTTACTTTCGTGCTTTCATGTTTTCACATCGTATGTTGCTATGTTCTTTAATACACTTATAGTACATGATTTCATTACATTGTTTTGCTATGTATATTAACTTAGCATGCTAGCACATTGATTTACATTACATTGTTTTGCTACACATGTTTATTTGGCATATTAGCACATTGTTTTAAATTACATTTTCTGCTATGTATGTAGACGGAGCATGCTAGCACATTTATTTACATGACTTTTCTGCTTTGTATGTTAACTTAGCATACTTAGTACATTGTTTCATATAACATGTTTACATTTGGTATAACATTTGGTTTGCACAAACGGGACTTATATACATTCATTAACATTAGCTACGCCGCTCGGTAGTAAGTAATGGTACCATAGGACTTGACAAATCCCGTTCCTGACATCCTAGGTTTGTTTGGATGAAAGGAATGACTGAATCCTATAACATTTCTTTTGATAACCTTGACTTAGTGTTATCTGTCTGTCTTAGGGCTTGAATGTATGCGTTAACTTACCACATAAATGTTTGTATCATTAAAACATGCATTTACTTTGCAAAACCTAACTTTTTGATATACTCAAAATACTTTGTTTTGTACATTTTTACATTTTTACATTTGGTTTAAGTGAATACATTTTACTTACCATACAAAACATTTGTTACACATACATGACTACATTTTTTGGACTTTTAAACATTTGACATTGGTTTATACATGAACATTTAATGGTTGGTTTAAACATGAACATTTAATGGTTGGTTTAAACATGAACATTATACTTTGGTGGATTGTTTAAGTGACTTAAGTAACGAGACGTGTGTAGTATGATACAAGCATGGTCGATACGCCGCTGGTACGTCCTATATATAAGTGCTTGTATTATATTACATATCGTAGCGTTATTTAAATCATTTAATTTGGACTTATACATTTTACACAAATAACATATTTTTTCACAAAACTTTGTTTTACAAAACAGTTTATTTTATACAACCTATTTTACTTGGTTATTCATTTAATCATACATTATTCTTTGTTTATACATATCATCTGATTTTATCGCTTTTCAAATGATTTACAAAACAAAACAATTTACAAGGGTCAAAAGCACTTAGGATAAGTTTCGTTTTAGTATGTAGGCTTTGTCAAACCATATTACATAAGTTCCCACATTTATTTGGTTTACAAACCCTCATACTACCCGATCCTCCGATAGGTCCGTTTATTAATGTAGATACCTATGTTAGGTGCTGTTTGAATCCGTGATCTTCTAGCTTGCTTGGTGGATATCTAAAGTCTATTGAGCAATCTCAAGTGAGTACATAGACCCCTCTTTTACTGTTTTCCAAACATTTTGGGGGTGAAACACATGTGCCTACTTGTTACTTTCATGCTTTCATGTTTCACATCGTATGTTGCTATGTTCTTTAGTACACTTATAGTACATGATTTCATTACATTGTTTTGCTATGTATATTAACTTAGCATGCTAGCACATTGATTTACATTACATTGTTTTGCTACACATGTTTACTTGGCATATTAGAACATTGTTTTACATTACATTTTCTGCTATGTATGTAGACTAAGCATGCTAGTACATTGATTTACATGACTTTTCTGCTTTGTATGTTTACTTAGCATACTTAGTACATTGTTTTCATATAAAATGTTTACATTTGGTATAACATTTGGTTTACACAAACGAGACTTATATACATTCGTTAACATTAGCTACGCCGCTCGGTAGTAAGTAATGGTACCATAGGACTTGACAAATCCCGTTCCTGACATCCTAGGTTTGTTTGGATGAAAGGAATGACTGAATCCTATAACAGTTCTTTTGATAACCTTGACTTAGGGTTATCCGTCTGTCTTAGGGCTTGAATATATGCGTTAACTTACCACATAAATGTTTATATCATTAAAACATGCATTTACTTTGCAAAACATAACTTTTTGATATACTCAAAATACTTTGTTTTGTACATTTTTACATTTGGTTTAAGTGAATACATTTTACTTACCATACAAAACATTTGTTACACATACATGACTACATTTTTGGACTTTTAAACATTTGACATTGGTTTATACATGAACATTTAATGGTTGGTTTATACATGAACATTTAATGGTTGGTTTAAACATGAACATTTAATGGTTGGTTTAAACATGAACATTATACTTTGGTGGTTTGTTTAAGTGACTTAAGTAACGAGACGTGTGTAGTAATACAAGCATGGTGGATACGCTACTGGTACTTCCTATATATAAGTGCTTGTATTATATTACATATCGTAGCGTTATTTAAATCATTCAATTTGGACTTATACATTTTACACAAATAACATATTTTTCACAAGACTTTGTTTTACAAAACAGTTAATTTTATACAACCTATTTTACTTGGTTATTCATTTAACCATACATTATTCTTTGTTTGTACATATCATCTGATTTTATCGCTTTTCAAATGATTTACAAAACAAAACAAAACAATTTACAAGGTTCATGACTAACTTTGATTAAACACTTTTCTTAAACTTAAGTTATGAATCCTATTTTCACAAAACCTATGTATCTCACAGGCACTTTTATGCTGACGTACCTATTTTCACATGTGTTTCAGGAGCTAATGCATAGGATGTTCGTGACACGCTAGGGTGGACTTGGGCCTTAGCGACAATAAAATGAAGCTAGACTAGTTAAAACATGTTATGTACTCTTTGTTTCAGTTATTTTAAGACAATGTATCTCGTTTGTTTGATAAATAAAATATAACTTTGAATGCCATGGTTGTGAAACAATAATTCTGTTACAACACTCCCCGATGTTTCCGCCACGATTTGATGTTTTACGTGGTCGGGGTGTGACAGAAGAGTTGGTATCAGAGCCAATGGTTATAGGGAATTAGGTTATTAGTAATGCTTTGACCTAGACTAAAACCTTTCTAGGACCCCAACACAAGTTGTCTTGTGTTTAGATTTTAAAAATGCACTTCACCTATCCTTAGGTGATCACCAAAACGTGAACCCAGTTTTCTAAAACGATTTTTGAAAAACAATCTTCTGTTTTTAAAGGATTTATTATATGGTTTTGAACCCTTTTTGATTTTTCAAAATTGATTTTGAAATTTTATCATTTGTTTTTGAATGATTCTTTCGGCCTTGTGCCTTCCAAGTTTTCAAAATCTCGTCAAAGTTTTGGGTTCTAAATAGTGTGAACACGTGCAAACTGGAAGGGTGAATGCCTGTACCCTGGGTTTTCTGTCTAAGGCTAGAGTGTTCGTACAAATCCACATAATCGGACCAATCACTCTTACCTGGGAACTCTTGGGGTGAGTGTTCACTTATAGGCGAGCATGTCTTCGCTATGCATTATTTTTGGACCCATTTACTTTGATTAGTCACTGTGTGTCGTTTGTTTGCTTTGTGATACAGACAAATGACCACCATCCTTGCCTTTGTTGATTTTGTTTTATCTCGTTCTTTTCATCTAATCATCTCACTCGTTTCCTCTCATGTTTCCTCTTTTTAGCATGCCTCCTCGACATGAAAACCCGTTAACAAATGCCGAAATGGTAGATATTCTAGCACAGCACATGGCTGCCGCACTCCCAAACATTATAGCTCAAGTGAACCAAGCCAATAACAATCAGAATGCTCCTTGTAACTTCAAGAGTTTCAATTCGGCTAAACTACTCAAGTTCAGTGGTACCGAAGGGGCAACTGGGCTCCTTCAATGGTTCGAGAGCATTGAGAGTACATTCCGTTACGTCCTGTGTCCTGAGAACCGAAAGGTCGAGTTTGCTTCTAGCGTATTTCAGAAGAGGGCTTTGACATGGTGGAACGGGGTTATGAGAGATCGTGGTGCTAAAGTTGCTTTAGCACAAACATGGGCTGAACTAAGAACTCTTATGATGAGGGAGTTTTGTCCTCGTCATGAACTGCGAGCTTTGGAGAGGGAGTTTGATGATCTGAAGCAAGAAAGTGGTGAGCACCGGGTGTATACTGATAGGTATGAGGAGTTAAGCTTATTATGCCCAACAATGGTTACCCCACTCGAGAAGGCTATCGAGAGGTACATTGATGGTCTACCTGACTCAGTGCAAGACATCGTTACTGGTAGTAATCCTACCACCGTCCGTCAGGCGATCGAGTTATCTGCGACGTTGACTGAGTCGTAGATTCGAAAGAGTAAGTTGCACAGAAAGGGTGACAAGAAGAGTAAAAAGCAGGAGTCTGACAAGAAGGATAACAAGAAAGGTAAAAACAAGCAAGGTAAGGATGCGGGTTCCTCAAAGGGTTCTAGGAAGCGAAAGGCTTCCCAAATCTATGCCATTACTGCACAGGCTCAAGCTACGCAAAATCAGCCTGCGCAACAACCTGCCAAGAGGGCTTATCTTGGCAATGCACCTTTATGCAACAGGTGTAACGACCATCACCTACCACACCTCCAGTGTTGTCATTGCACTAACTGTGGGAGAAATGGTCATCTTGCTGCTACATGCCGCATTCCGGTCAACCAGAATCAGGCAGTTCAGAACCAAGCTCAACAAGTTGCTCAGCCTCCTGCTCAGCAACAAGGTCAAGCTGCACGACCTCACTACCCACCAGGCTCTTGTTATAACTGTGGGGATCTGACCCACTACCGTAACCAGTGCCCAAGATTGGTGAATGCGAATCCAGTTCAGGCTCAGGCTCGTGGACGAGCTTTCAACATGAATGCACAAGAGGCGCAAGCAGACAATAATGTGGTGAACGGTATGTTCTTTGTTAATAATCAACCTGCGTCTGTTCTTTTTGATTCAGGGGCCGATAAGAGTTTTGTGTCGTTGTCTTTTGAGCCATTGCTTCGATTGTCTAGAACAAAACTAGGTAAGCCTTTGACAGTCGAAGTTGCGAGTGGTGAACCCGTTGTTCTTGATTCTGTTCTTCGCAACTGCCAGTTGAACCTTAACGACCATCTTTTTCCTATTGACCTCACGCCTATGCAACTTGGAAGCTTCGACATTATTGTGGGTATGGATTGGTTAGCCAAGCATCACGCAGAGGTAGTTTGTTTTGAGAAGATCGTTCGTGTACCCGCTTTCGTCAGGTGAGATCCTACAGGTTCGTGGTGAGAAACCTGCTAGTAGCCTCAAGCTTATGTCTTGTTTTCAAGCTCGGAAGTATCTGCGAAAGAATTATGTGGCCTTCTTGGCACATGTTACAGCAGATAAAGACAAAGGTAAGTCTATTCAAGATATTCTTGTTGTTCGGGATTATCCGGAGCTGTTTCCTGAAGAGTTACCTGGTTTACCCCCAGCACGCCAAGTCGAGTTCCGTATTGATCTCACACCTGGTGCAAATCCTATTGCCAGAGCTCCATATCGTCTTGCACCGTCTGAGATGCAAGAGTTGTCTAAGCAGCTTCAAGAGCTTTCTGACAAAGGTTTTATTCGTCCTAGCTTTTCACCTTGGGGTGCTCCCGTTCTTTTTGTCAAGAAGAAGGATGGATCCTTCAGAATGTGTATCGATTATCGTGAGCTGAATAAGCTTACCATCAAGAATCGATATCTGTTGGGATTGAACCCTACCAGAGGAACATATAATAAAAGCCAAAACTTGATTACAACAGTGGACTCATAATAAGCAGCTGTTTACACTTGGCTTTCCCCTTGACAGTGGTAATCTAACAGCTGATGGATCTTAAGTACTGCTCAATATAACAACTGATGAACCAAACACTGATGAAACTCTAAAGACTGCTGAAGACATAAGCACTGCCCATTCAAGGACTGATCAACTTTGAAGAAAGCACTGATGCTCAACATCAGTGCTCAGGCTACAACAGCGGAACGTGAAGCAGTTGTTATCTCTTATTTTGTATTGTACTTATAATCAGTTGTTACACATCAGTAGTTTGTGTAGAACAGTGTTTATAGGTTGTTAAGTTGTTAGATGTCACTATCATGGTGACGTCAGCTGAGATGCTTCAGTGGTTTGGTCTGCTTATAAATGGAACAGTACCCTGTACTGTTACATTTGATTGACTGAGTGGATTCTTCTTCTCCAGTCCAATCCTTTCATCTTGTGAAACCAACCTTGGGGTATCAGGCTGAGGGGGAGCTTAGTATTGTAAGCATGTTTGTAATCATTTGCTTTGTATTTCAATCATTCAACTTAATGAAAAGCATTTGTTTACCAAACTATTTTCTCTTCTGATTGTGTTCACAAAGTTTGTTTTTCATTTCCATTGCACTTAATCTCATTTTATATTCACTGTTCTGTCAAAATTATACGAACGAGCACAATCATGACAGCCTCCGATCCTAACAATTGGTATCAGAGCCTGGACAGTCAAATTCGATCTAGTAATCAATTTGACATAATGATGAATCAGATACTCTGTAAAACAACCAAGATGAAGGTTGATACTAAGGTTGATTGTATTTAGTTGAAAAAACAGAGCAACGAGAAATCATGTTCAAAATGATGAATCAGATACTCTGTAAAACAACCAAGATGTCATAAGATTCACAAAATTTCAAACAACTAGTGATGTCATGCACAAATCACTCATAATTTACAGATCTGAAAACAGGTCTGGTAACTATGGTGTGACTATCTTCATTCATAATTGATTTCAACTGTTGTTATGGAATTTGTGATGATTTTATCATGTTTTATGATAAAGTATGAACCTCAGATTAACAAAACCTATGTTTATGTAAACATTTGTGTTTTGCTAACTTGGAAAGAGGAAAATAAAACTTTAGTCATGAGATCTTATGTGTTAGAAGGCAGGTTGAGAATCCTCAAAAGGACTAAATCAACCATGTCAAAACACATTAAGATAATCAGGGGTCAAAAACAGTTCAAATCATAAGTAATGTGAGAATTGGTAATAAAACATGTACAAATGTGGCCAGATCTCTCAAAACATTACTGCAAAATGATTCTGGACTAAACTTTTCTGAAATAAGATCTCCCAGTAAGTATTTCTGTACTTATGAATGGGAAGGGTAAAAAGGGAAAAAGAAAATGAACAAAACTCAAAAGTGTGCTTATCTCAAAACTTTTGAAGCCAAAAGAAAACGAGTATAAACATAAAACACTTATGAGTCCAAAGTTGGGTAAACTATGGTCATCATGCAACTGTGTGCATTCATCAATACAGGAATTGTTCAGGTAACAATGGCATCTCCAGTGATTGACCTTAAAGAAGTATTTACAATCAATTCACAAGAAAATGATCCTAAACAATGGTCAAAATAGCTTGAGAATGATATGATCATGAGTTTATTTGGGAAGTTACCAGATCCTTTTGATGATATTTTCAAAATTTTTCTCCCATAATAAAACCAGATATATTATTGTTTTTTTATATATAATATATTCTGTTCTTTTACTCATTTTTGATAGTAAAAGGTTCATCTCTGGTCAGGATGTAATTTCCTTATTTTTGTGTGAAATTACTATTCCTAAAACTGATCAAAAGGAAATGGTACACATGTCAAGGTCATGTCAAGCTCAAGTTAGTTTATTACAGATCAAAAATTGATTGCAAATTGATTTTGAGCTACTAAGATACTCATGTTCTAGTTCAAAAAAATTAGACACAAAATGAGTAGCCTTAATAGAAAAGTCTTCATCATCTGGGATGCTAAACCACTGTCAGAAATAATGAACATGTGGCAAAACCTTGAACAAAGATTTCTGAGATAACTACTGGCAATTTAAACTTGATAATCTACATCTAAAATGTATTTTGTTAAGCATAGCATTTCTGGAGCTCAACAGATGTTGGACACGATATTGTGTTTACACAAGACAAAATCAATTCCTACATCTGAACAAGCAGATGCTAACATTACTTGTCAAAAGTTAAAACACTGCTGCACTAACAGTTGTTGTACTAATGGTCTTCATTTTATTTTCTACCACTGTTTTTCCCTTAACTGCTGCCGTGTTTTCAAACATCTATTTTCTAAAGTCTGTCCACTGCTGAAAGTCAACCCCTGCTCTTTCATTTTCTTGATAAGCATTGTTGTACAAAATCAGTGTTCTATCCACTGATATGCTGTCCACTGATGTAGTAAAAGCATCCGCTGATGGTAAAAATCACCCACTGCTCCATTCATTACCGTTGTAACCACAGATGTTTGTTTCATCAGTGGTTACCAAAACAACTGTCCTCCATTATTTACTTTTCCATCAGGGGTTGACACGTGGTCAGCTTTTTAGTCGTCAGATCATTATAACCGCTGCCACGACAGTATTCATTTTTTTTTGCCCTAAATAAAACCCTGATTAAACCCAAACAGGGTTTCACTGTCGAATTGAATTCCAAACATTCTCTTCACAAAGCAGTTTCCCTCTCATAACTCCAAAATATTCTTCGATCTTTCTCATAAAAAATGACGAAATCAAAATCGAAGTCAAAATCAAAGTCATCTTCTTCATCCGCTCCCATTGACGCCACTCAAATGGCCACTGAAACCACAGAATTTCGTTACAAATCCCCTCATAACTATGTGGACATACTCACAAAACCCACAAGAAACAACTCCTTCGACTCCATCATCGACATCTTATCTGCATGAAAGTACAAAACTTTGATAACAGCAGACGCTCCCATTTATCTACAAACCCAGAGAGAGTTCTTGAACAAGGTTACCCTTGAAAAACAAGGAGAAACTGTCACAGCCATCAACTCGTCGATACAGGGTAAAAAGATCCAAATCACTCCACAATCCATTTCAGAAGTCTTCAAACTCGATGATTTGAAAGGTAAAACCTCATTTTCTAAAGCCGAGTTAAAAAAGGATTTCATGAACAGGGGCTATGCAGAGCAACCAAAAAGGGATACCTTACAAAAAGGCTATTTCCCTTCTGCACCCAGATTTTTGTTTCACACTTTATTGATGTGTGTTTCTAATAAAACAACGTCTTTTAATGAAATACCATCAAAAATTCAATGCCTGGGGTATGCAATTTTAAACAATGAAAATTTTAATTATTCCAAGGAAATATTTGATGATTTGGTGAAAAACATTGATAGTAAAGCGTTTCTGCTCTTTCCAAGATTTTTAAGCTACTATTTTGAACAAAAATTTGTAAAGGAAGATGCAAAATTGCCCAAACAAGGTGCTTCTTTTAAAATAAACTGTTTAACACCTGAAACATTCTCTAGAATGTTGGCACCAATAAAAACAAAAGCAGAGGTGCCTGAGCAGAATTTAGCAGATGAAACTGCTCCTCAGGTATCGGCTGCTGAGCCCACTGCTCCAGGTGATCAAAGCAGCACACCCACTGTTTTGAAACCCACACCTGCCACCACCAAAAAGACCAAAAAGAAAACATCCAGAAAGCCCCCCAAACCCAAAACAAAGGCACCTCTGGAAGATGAGATCCCAGAGCCACTGCCAGTGACAACACAAATGTCACCAATAACCACTGCTGCTACTTCCTCACAGCAGTTGGAAGAAAGATCTCCACCTTTGCCACAAACTCCTCCTGCATCCTCACAAAAGGATCAGGTTGTAAGCACAGGGACCCCACAATATGAAGCTCTGGACCCACTCGGATCCATCTTCCACAGTCCTGATCCCAAGGACATGTCTCTTTCAACTCCTTTACCCTCACCCCCATATTACCACCATCCATTATACCTTTGTTGCATGCAGTAGATGTTACACAGACACAAACCAGTTCCTCTCAATCACCTATCACTGAGAGTATACTCCCACAGGTGACTGGGTCTGATGCTGATATCTCTGCTATCCCAACAACAACTGAGGAGGTTACACTGTAGGAATTACAAGTAATTCCTGTCAGTAGTTCAAATGGAGCAGCAACTACAAATGTTGGATCAACAGATCTGCATTTGGCCAGTTGTTTCATTAGTAAGACTCCCTTGAAGGCAATTTCTTCAATAGCACCAATGAGGACCACCAGTGAGCTTGTCTTAACCACTGGCAACATCAAAAGGTTATCAAGTAGTACCAAGAACAAGGGGCATCAATGAATGACTTTTGGGATTCAGTCCCTAAGTCACACATTGGTAAAACCATTGCTCGTGGGGATTCAGATGATCCCATTAACTTGGGTGATGATTCAAAATATCAGGAATTGACGGGCAGAGTTGAAAACCTGGAAACCTCAGTTGCTGAAATAAAGGATATGGTGCAGCAGCTATTAAAAGCTCAGAAAGGCCAATCCACTGCTGCTCCAACTCAAGCACCTGCACAACAGGCACCTGCTGCAAATGAGTTATGGAACATGTTCCAACCACTGCTGGAAAGACAAAAGCAGATGGCTGATCAGCAACATGCTATACATCTTCAAAAGCTGACAAATATGGTGGAATGAAGGTTCAAAGATACTCAGGCAGATATCAAAGCTATCAAGGCTCACATTCAAAGTGCCTCTAGAAAAATTCCCTCCACTGTTCTCTTCATGAATGAACCCTTCCCAGATAATGCCAAAAAGGGGGAGAAGATCAAGTGGAAGAAAAAGGGAATTGATGATGGTATATACATTAAGCCAGAAAATAGCCAAACCAAAGCTTCAGTATCAACACACACCACATCACCACACACCACCACAACTACTGCTCCACCATCATCTGTGTCTACAAAACCAACATCACCATCAAAAACTATCACCCCATCATCACCACCTGCTAAAAAGCAGAAGACAACAGGTGTTACAAGATCTGTTGTAATGACAACAGCAGTTGAGACACCAGTTATTTCAACAGCTGTTAGTCAATCACTCATCACCATTCAAACCCCTGCCATCACAACCCCTGCTCAAAAGCAGAAGACATCTGCTGATACATTAGTAGTTGTAATGACAACAGCGGTTGAAACACCAGTTGTTTCAACAGCTGTTAGTCAATCATCTACCACTGTTCTCACCATTGGCGTCACAAGCAAAATCCATTTCATCCACAAAGCTTTACAAAAGAAAAAGAGAAACAACTAAAGCCACTGATGAAAAATATGATCCTGTTGCTGCAAAATATCCACTGGAACTAAATGCTGTAAAAAATGAGATGAAACAATTTTACACCAAGGATGATCCTTCAAAAAGAAGATTTCCTTCTCTCATAGGCTTCGTAGTTCCAGAAGACATGGATGAATATATCGAAATGAAAGCAAGGCAAGCAAAGATTCGAGCTAAACTCGAATGCAAAGATCAAGGTGATAAAGCCATTTCTGAAAAATTGGAACTCTTACTTACAAAAGTCAAGCTGATGAAAGATTATGCACAAGTTCTGAGCAAAGAAAAGACAGATCAAAGAAAGGAGATGAGAAAAGAACTTATTGCATATATCATGAAAGAAAAATTTTATCCAGCTGAAGAAAACCAATTTGAAGAATGGCCAATAGTTGCTCTGAAGCATGAAGCAAACAGGATTGAAAGGATTAAAGGTGACCTAAGTAAGAAGAAGACAGCTCCAAACTGGAACAAATATAAAAAGCTAATTACTGATCTTACTTCTGAATATAAAAAGAAGAAACAGGAGTTGGTAGATGCTAAAGTGGACACTGCTGATTCCATAGCAAAATGGTCAAAACAGCATACTGATGAAGCTTATGAAAGGCTGAAGAAAAGAAGGATAACTGTCTCAGACACTTCAAAAAGGCCTGACTACAAAAAGCTTGAACAACAAATTGAAAACCTCCAAAGACTATTCAAATCAGCAGATAATCCTATTCTTGTGTCAAACCAAGAAGAAGGAAAACAACTGTCTGAAGAAGAGGTAAAGAAAAAGGAAGCTGAGTACTTCAATGAAACCATCATGAAAATGGGTCTAAAAGAAGAGAGCTCAACAAAGCTTCAGAACCTTTTTAAGAAGGTATTAACCAAGCCTGCATCACCAAACACTTCAACAGACATGACAAACATTGAGAGGCAAGAGCTAATTGAAAAAGAGACTGCAGAAGACATAGCTGCAGCAAACAATGTCATTGAATTGGCCTTCAAAAGAATGTCTGAAAGTCTGCAAGTGTTCTCAAGGCCAAAATCTCCAAACTCATCAGGAAATAACTCTCTCCCAAGAAACTCGTCTGGATTAAAGTACTAAAGTGGATGTCTAATCAAAAGACCCACGTACTGACCTTGTTCAGGTCCAACGGCGAAGTGAAGTACATATCAAGGAAAGAAGCACTAGGCCTTAGTGTTGAAGATTTGCAGGATCTCCTTGAACTTACACTGTGTAGGGATGAAGATGACACAAGTTCCAATGATTTTGAAGAAGAATTTAAAAAGCAAGCTCAGGAACTACTGATGAGAAATAAAGGTCCAGAATAATGAAGGGTTTTGGCATTATCTGTTCCAGGGGGAGATTGTTGGGATTGAACCCTACCAGAGGAACAGATAATGAAAGCCAAAACCGGATCACAACAGTGGACTCATAATAAGCAGTTGTTTACACTTGGCTTTCCCCTTGACAGTGGTAATCTAACAGCTGATGGATCTTAAGTACTGCTCAATATAACAACTGATGAACCAAACACTGATGAAACTCTAAAGACTGCTGAAGACAAACACTATTGCTCTATCTACTGTTGCTCCCTAAGTACTGCTGAAGACATAAGCACTGCCCATTCAAGGACTGATCACCTTTGAAGAAAGCACTGATGCTCAACATCAGTGCTCAGGCTACAACAGCAGAACGTGAAGCAGTTGTTATCTCTTGTTTTGTATTGTACTTATAATCAGTTGTTACACATCAGCTGAGATGTTTCAGTGGTTTGGTCTGCCTATAAATGGAACAGTACCCTGTACTGTTACATTTGATTGACTGTGTGGATTCTTCTTCTCCAGTCCAATCCTTTCATCTTGTGCAACCAACCTTGGGGTATCAGGCTGAGGGGGAGCTTAGTATTGTAAGCATGTTTGTAATCATTTGCTTTGTATTTCAATCATTCAACTTAATAAAAAGCATTTGTTTACCAAACAATTTTCTCTTTTGATTGTGTTCACAAAGTTTGTTTTTCATTTCCGCTGCACTTAAACTCATTTTATATTCACTGTTCTGTCAAAATTATACAAACGAGCACAATCATGACTACCTTGGATCCTAACAATATCCCCTACCTCGCATTGATGATCTCTTTGACAAGTTACAGGGTGCTACTTGTTTTCGAAGGTCGATCTTCGTTCTGGGTATCATCAACTTCGTGTGCATGAAGAGGATATTCCCAAGACAGCATTCTGCACTCGATGTGGGCATTATGAGTTCACAGTCATGCCATTCGGTTTGACTAATGCTCCTGCTGTTTTCATGGACTTAATGAATAGGGTCTGCAAGCCTTATCTGGATAAGTTCATCATCGTTTTTATTGATGACATCTTGATTTATTCTAAGACGCAAGCTGATCACGAGCAACATCGTCGTCTTACTCTGGAACTCCTGAAGAAAGAGCAACTTTTTGCCAAATTCTCCAAGTGCGAATTTTGTCTTAGGGAAGTTCAATTTTTAGGACATATTGTCAACGAACAAGGTATACATGTAGATCCCTCCAAGATCAGTGCGATTAAGGATTGAGATACGCCTACCTCCTACTGAGGTTCGTTCCTTTCTTGGTCTTGCGGGTTATTACCGCCGCTTCATAGAGAACTTCTCGAAGATTGCAGTTCCTCTAACTGCTCTAACTCAGAAGAATAAATCCTTTGAATGGGGTTCTAAGCAAGAAGAAGCGTTTCAGACCTTGAAGCAGAAGCTTTGTGATGCACCTATTCTGACTTTGCCTGAGGGTAATGATGATTTTGTCGTTTACTGTGATGCATCTAAAATGGGTCTTGGTTGTGTTCTGATGCAAAGGAACAAAGTCATAGCCTATGCATCAAGGCAATTGAAGGTGCGTGAGAGAAACTACACCACTCATGATCTTGAGTTGGGTGCAGTTGTCTTCGCTCTCAAAATCTGGACACACTATTTGTATGGCACAAAATGTGTGGTTTTCACTGACCACAAAAGTCTTCAGCATATCTTCAATCAGAAAGAACTCAACATGAGGCAAAGATGTTAGGTCAAACTCCTAAACGACTATGATTGCGAAATTCGCTACCATCCTGGTAAAGCGAATGTTGTGGCTGATGCATTGAGTCGTAAGGAACGTACTAAGCTTCATTGTGTTCGTGTTCAATCTGATATTCAAGCTCGATCTGATATCCAAGCATGCATTACTCAGGCTCAACAGGCTTGTGTTTCACAAGACTTGATGGGTAAGGAATTACCCTATCACATTAAGCCTGATCTTGTGCTGAAGGAAGATGGATCGTATTATTTCATGGACCGTTTGTGGGTCCCAAGCCAAGATGATCTTCGCACTTTGCTTATGGATGAGGCCCATAAGTCTCGTTATTCTATTCATCCTGGCTCAGACAAGATGTATAAGGATCTTCGTACTCAGTATTGGTGGCCTGGTATGAAGAAAGACATTGCCTTGTACGTTTCAAAATGCCTTACTTGTCTTAAGGTGAAGGCTGAACACCAACATCCTTCTGGTCTTTTGGAGCAACCAGAGATTCCAGTTTGGAAATGGGAAAACATTGCTATGGATCTCATTACTAAACTTCCGCGCACTAAGAAAGGTCATGATGCCATCTGGGTAATTGTTGATCGTCTTACTAAGTCAGCGCATTTCTTGCCAATCCATGAGGATTTTTCTGTTGAAAGGCTGGCTAAAATCTATGTGGATGAAATCGTATCTCGACATGGTGTTCCTTTGAAAATTATTTCTGACAGAGATGCTCGCTTCTCTTCTCGTTTTTGGAGAACCACGCAATCTGCTATGGGGACCCAACTTAACCTGAGCACAGCTTATCATCCACAAACAGATGGCCAAACTGAAAGAACAATCCAGACTTTGGAGGATATGCTGAGAGCTTGTGTGATCGATTTTGGTGGTAGTTGGGATTCACATCTTCCATTGATTGAATTCTCCTACAACAACAGTTATCACTCCAGCATCAACATGGCTCCTTTCGAGGCTCTCTATGGTCGAAAATGTCGTTCACCAGTCTGCTGGAATGAGATAGGTGAGGCTCAGCTTACTGGACCTGACCTCATTTTAGAGACAACTGACTAGGTTAAGAAAGTTCATGATAACCTTCAAACAGCTCGAAGCCGTCAAAAGAGTTACGTGGACCGACGACGCAAGCCTTTGGAATTTCAAGTCGGTGATCGTGTATTACTTAAGGTCTCACCTTGGAAAGGTGTGATCAGATTTGGAAAGAAAGGAAAACTTGCACCTAGATATGTTGGACCATTCAAGATCGTCGAAAGAATCGGCAAGGTAGCCTACAGACTTGAATTACCTCCAGAACTTGGTAATGTTCATCCAACCTTCCACGTAACCAATCTCAAAAAGTGTCTAGCTGATGAGAACCTCCACATACCGCTTGACGAGATTCGTGTTGATAAAACACTCCATTTTGTTGAGAAACCTGTGGAAATTTTCGATCGTGAAGTCAAATGGCTTAAACGCAAGCGCATTCCTTTGGTTAAAGTTCGCTGGGAATCTAAACGTGGACCTGAGTTTACTTGGGAACACGAAGATCAAATGAAGGCGAAGTATCCGCATCTATTCTCACGAGTTTCCTCTAAACAAATTTCGAGACGAAATTTCCACAAGTAGGGGAGACTGTGACATCTGTGCTTGTAATCATGTGAACAATTCAGTTATCAATGAAATAAAGTTATTTGATCCCAGTGTTTGTTTGTTTGTGTTTGATGTTTTTCATGTTTTGACTTTTATTGAATTTCAACTCTATATCGCTTTCTGGAGAATTATACGCAAACTGGTGCGAAAACGTAATCAGTTTAACACGACAAACACTCAAAAACATCAACATATGCTTAACATACCTTAAATAACCTTTACATAACTTAGAAATAAGTTTTGAAGGCTTTGGTATGGCAAAATCAAGTTTATTCGCTTACAGGGACTAAAATTGACAAACTGCGAAAGTATGCCAATTTGAACTGTAACGAACATTCCGGAACATGATCATAAGTTAAACACACCCTAAATATCCTTTACATAGCTTAGAAATAGGCTTTGAGGGGTTCGGTGTGCTAAAATAAACTTTATGCTCATTCAGGGACTAAAAGCGTCAAAAAGTGCATAAGTTTGCATTTTCGCGCATAACTTACGTTCTGAATACATCCGGACATCCAAAAAATTATGTAATCATTAAAATATTATGTTTTAATGATTGGCTTGTTAAAGATCCATTCGTCGCGCAATTTGGACCGTTTTTGCGTCCGTTACGACTTCCGTCGTAATTAACCGAACAACGCAATCGTATGGTTAAACGAACTGTCATCCGGCATATTTTTGAGCATGTTTCATGTTCCCTATGCTTTAACATCCTTATAAAGCTTAAAAATGGGTTTGACGGGTGTTAGAAGTGCCAAATCACGACCATACGCACTTAGGGACCTAAACTGCCAAAACTGAAACATTGCTGGTCTGCAAGGTCCTTACGGACCGTATGGACCTGCTTACGGTCCATAAGCAACCCCCAGATCAGCAGAAATTCGTTCCAACCATTTCCAGCTGCTACCCACCTTGAGCACATGGTTTTTGTGTGCCCATCAAGGTGCCAAATCAGAATATTGCAAGTGTACGGTTTAGATCGTGCCCCCTTTTGCAAGAAACGATCTTAACGGTAGTGCTACACCTATAAATACCCACCTTGTCTTGCTCATTTCCTCACATTTGAATCTGATTCAAGCTCTCTAAGTGGAAGTCTATGCTTCCTACCTGAAAGAGAACCGGATCAAATCATGCAGGGACCTTCTGTAAGTATTCTTTCGTGGTTTTCGTTCGTTTTAGCGTTAAAGTCAAATTGCGTTTGACTTTCTGCATTGACCAGTTATGGTCAATGCGAAGTTCCTTTGAACTTCATAACGTGAGCGTAATCACGATGGTTATAGTCCCTAGCAATTATACCCACTGATTACCACGTTATCTAGGCTCAGTGACGAGTCGTAGTTTCGGCCAAAATGCGTTTTCTCGCGTATTTTGTAACCAAACTACTCTAAGGTATTAAAACTGTTTGTCTTGATACCAAACCTATTTTTAAACCTCGTTAAACATGTTTCAACATGTTTAACTCGTCACTTTTAGAATTGTGCTTGTCTAGGGTCGTAAAGGTAAGCGATCTAAACAATCGCTTATGCTTTCGAACCCGACCCATTTGGTCGATCTTTAGGATCCGACCAAACACTTTAGGTGACCATAGTTGTATAGGGAATAACCTTCCGAGGTTATACCTTATGGTCACGTCGTTTAAGTAGTTGTATGATAAGTAGTTCTTATGCCTTAGGAAAACTACCAAAATACCCTTTTTGCGCCAATATTCATTTTATGCCTATGTAACATAATATTTGACATACAAACTGATTTGGAAACAATATTAGACATGTTAATGCATATTTTACTTGTCATAGGACTAGTTAGGCATTCCGAACGCGTTTTACGCGAACGACGCGTTAAAGTAGCATAAGCTTCCTAAACGGGTCGTAACGGGTCAAAAGCACTTAGGATAAGTTTAATTTTAGTATGTAGGCTTTGTCAAACCATATTACATAAGTTTCAACACTTATTTGGTTTACAAACCCTCATACTACCCGATCCTCCGATAGGTCCGTTTATTAATGTAGATACCTATATTAGGTGCCGTTTGAATCCGTGATCTTCTAGCTTGCTTGGTGAATATCTAAAGTCTATTGAGCAATCTCAAGTGAGTACATAGACCCCTCTTTTACTGTTTTCCAAACATTTTGGGGTGAAACACATGTGCCTACTTGTTACTTTCGTGCTTTCATGTTTTCACATCATATGTTGCTATGTTCTTTAGTACACTTATAGTACATGATTTCATTACATTGTTTTGCTATGTATGTTAACTTAGCATGCTAGCACATTGATTTACATTAAATTGTTTTGCTACATATGTTTACTTGGCATATTAGCACATTGTTTTAAATTACATTTTCTGCTATGTATGTAGACTGAGCATGCTAGCACATTGATTTACATGACTTTTCTACTTTGTATGTTAACTTAGCATACTTAGTACATTGTTTTCATATAAAATGTTTACATTTGGTATAACATTTGGTTTACACAAACGGGACTTATTTACATTCATTAACATTAGCTACGCCGCTCGGTAGTAAGTAATGGTACCATAGGACTTGACAAATCCCGTTCCTGACATCCTAGGTTTGTTTGGATGAAAGGAATGACTGAATCCTATAACATTTCTTTTGATAACCTTGACTTAGGGTTATCCGTCTGTCTTAGGGCTTGAATATATGCGTTAACTTACCACATAAATGTTTGTATCATTAAAACATGCATTTACTTTGCAAAACATAACTTTTTGATATACTCAAAATACTTTGTTTTGTACATTTTTACATTTGGTTTAAGTGAATACATTTTACTTACCATACAAAACATTTGTTACACATACATGCCTACATTTTTGGACTTTTAAACATTTGACATTGGTTTATACATGAACATTTAATGGTTGGTTTAAACATGAACATTTAATGGTTGGTTTAAACATGAACATTATACTTTGGTGGATTGTTTAAGTGACTTAAGTAACGAGACGTGTGTAGTATGATACAAGCATGGTCGATACGCCGCTGGTACTTCCTATATATAAGTGCTTGTATTATATTACATATCGTAGCCTTATTTAAATCATTTAATTTGGACTTATACATTTTACACAAATAACATATTTTTCACAAAACTTTGTTTTACAAAACAGTTTATTTTATACAACCTATTTTACTTGGTTATTCATTTAATCATACATTATTCTTTGTTTATACATATCATCTGATTTTATCGCTTTTCAAATGATTTACAAAACAAAACAATTTACAAGGTTCATGACTAACTTTTATTAAACATTTTTCTTAAACTTAAGTCATGAATCCTATTTTTACAAAACCTATGTATCTCACAGGCATTTTTATGCTGAAGTACCTATTTTCACATGTGTTTTAGGAGCTAATGCATAGGATGTTCGTGACACGCTAGGGTGGACTTGGGCCTTAGCGGCAATAAAATGAAGCTAGACTAGTTAAAACATGTGATGTACTCTTTGTTTCAGTTATTTTAAGACAATGTATCTCGTTTGTTTGATAAATAAAATATAACTTTGAATGCCATGGTTGTGAAACAATAATTCTGTTACAACACTCCCCGACGTTTCCGCCACGATTCGATGTTTTACCTGGTCGAGGTGTGACAACGAGGATGAGGAGATGCATGATCAGGAGCATCAGGAGCATCACATACCACAGACACCACCACATTCACCGCAGCACCATGGATACCACCACCAGGAGTGGCCCGAGGGCATTCCCTCTTACCCCTGAGTTTTACCAGCAGTTCCAACAAATGTAAGTTAACCAGGAGCAGCATGGGATTCATATAGAGCAGATCAGGGCTAGTTAGGACCAGATCAGGGCTACTCAGGACCAGATCAGAGCTAGTCAGGACCAGATCAGGGCGAGCCAGGACAACTTGTACCAGGGGGTGCAAGCTGGGTTCTCATACCTGTTCGGGGAGATGCATCATGCCTATTCCGATTACTTTCAGCATCCTCCACAGTTCCCACCCTGGAACCCACCTGGTTATGGAGATGCGGGCCCGTCCTTCACGAGAGATGATGCTGGTGACGACGAGTAGGAGTCGGTGGAGTTGATCGTTTGTGGTTTTATTATTTCCGTAGTTTGTTTATTTCGGGTGTTCATTTTGGTTGTTATGTCAAACACCCTCGGTTATGTACTCTTTATTTTTAGACACTTTACTTTGTTTGTCATGTCTTTGTTTGGATTTTTAGTACTTCTATTTATGTACATTATGGTTTATTTGTGTTTATTTTATTTCTATTCTGTTTTGTTGTACCTTGTGACATACATGCAGATTTTGGCTATCAAGTCTTTGACCGAAGCACATGACAGATACAGCTTGGAAGTCTGGTTTCATCAGAAATCATCTTGAGGGGAGTACTATTATCCTTTTTCTGGGTTTCTCATTGGGGACAATGCGAAGTTCAAGTGTGGGGAGGGGGTTAACTTTGTTAACTTTGTTTGTCCTCTAAAAAAAATCAGAAAAATCATTCAAAAATATCTGTATTCTATATATATTTTAGTAAATAAACCGGTTAGTTGTGTTTTAGAAAGCCTCGGACTTGATAAAAACTCGACAAGCAAAATAAATTTTGAAAAGAAAACCGGAAAACGTGACAAACAAAGAAAGACTTGCATGATAGTTTTCACACTTTTACCCATTCCTTCCGTTACGTGAGCATATTTTGAGCCCTGATATTGTTATATATTTGTTCATTTCGGAGTAGGAGTGAGCCGGATGTCATGTGTAATTTAGAACTTGTCACTAGTATGCTTGTTAAGACCATAAGCTTGCGGAATTGTGTAGAAGTGATAGAGGCACTTAGATTACCCCCTTTGTTGTTAACCTTGTTCTTTGTGTTGTGTTTTCCCGTAAACCTTACATTACCATTTAGGATTAACCATGTCGAGCCTTCCCGTTTACCTTTGTCTACCCAACATAATCGCCCACTTAGCCAAATTTAGCCTTTTTATGTTTTAAACCTTTTAGTGTTGAAACTCGGTCAAAATAATCATTTAACGAGAGCTTGTTATAGTTTATTATTCATTGTATAAATCCATTAGTTTACTTAAAAAAATAAATAAATAAATAAAAATAAAAAAAATAAAACACCCTAAAATAAGGTGAAGTAGACAAAATTCGAGCAATTTTGATTGATAAAATGATGAAATCTTGTTTATGAGCTCGTTGTCGCATAAGTCGCCTTTTTAAAGCGTTTGTATGTATAGTTTTGTTGTATTGCGCTTGTTAAACATAACTACCGAGTTTTAACCATTTCGCCACTTTAAATATCCATTTCCATACCTTTCACCCAAGCCCCAACGTTACACCCCGTAAAGACCTCTTGATTTACACTTTTTTGCATGTTAGTTGGTGGAGACGAGATCTTATGACAATCTTATGATATTACACATTTCATTGACGAGGCATTGAGTATTTGCACATACACATTTTATGTATGTTTCATAAATAAAACCGAGTGTGTGTGAACATTGTGAGTTGTGTGAAGATTAACATGTTAAGTTAATTGAAAGTGAGTCACGGCTTTTTGGTTATCACCATATATTTGCATATGCTTGTTTGGGTTTGATTCATTTGATGTTGTCTTTTGAAAAACCGGCTAACCGTTTGTAATTATTTAAATAAATAGTGTGCAAATTATCGTTCTTGTTTGATTCGATCTTTTATTGCATTTTAGTTTAGCTTACTTGAGGACAACCAAGGTTCAAGTGTGGGGAGATTTGATATTCGCTAATTTACACATATTTTAGTCCCCCATTTTATCCCCATTTTATACGTTTTTGGTCGTAAAACCGTCATTCGGATACTTAATCATGTATACTTTTGTTTACAGGCCTGAAACAGCATACCAGACAAAATGATAGGGAAAACGAGGACTTTCCGGACGAAACGACAAAGCTGCGAACATTCTGTTGGAATTCTGACCTGGGCAAGTGGAACGGTCGTGCGACCATGTGAACGACCGTGCATCTCCGACAGATGCAGTCCAGTCCGACAGTGAACGAAGGTGCGACCCGTCGTGCAAGCATATTCCGGTAATGCACGGGCGTGCGTCTGATTGCACCCCGTGCGGATTCGATGATCAGCCAAAGTCCGGTAATGCACCACCAGTGCAGCAGTCTGTGCAACAAGAACCCAGAAACGCACGATCGTGCGATCTGAAGAACGGTCGTGCGAGACCGAAGACCGGTCAAGGTCTGATGACGTCATGCAGTATGGTGGACCATACCTCCAATAATTCATAAAGTGAACGGTCGTGCGACAGGATGCACGACCGTGCGAGATCGAAATTATATAAAAACTTGCAGAAACATTCTGCTCGTAAGACTGGACATTTTGGAAGCGATTCTGGCGATTTTCAGGCTCCGGAGGCTTTTGCTTTCACCCGGATTCAAGCCACATTGTGCCGATTAGCTTCGTTATCTTCCAGATTCTTAATCTAGTGCTTGTTTATGGTTTGGTTTTCTAATCTTTCCAGAATTTTGTTAATCTTTCAAGCATTTAGATTAATATTTATGTATTATTGTAGCCTCTGGGCAAAAACACAACAATCCCTTGCTTGATTATAGCCATTAGTATGTTAATCTTTGTTTGTAATGACATTTGGAAGTATTTTCTATGTTAATCTTTGATGATTAGTTTGCAACCTTGTTATTGATATTGATTTCTTGATTATAAGTAATTGTGTTGGATGATTGGTACTTAGTTAGTTGAGATAGTTGAAAAATGAAGCTTAATTAATCATGTATTAGTAAACTTTAAACTTGGTTAACTAGTTTAGCTTGGTTAAAATGTGGGCACCATGATACTAGAAATGGTTAGTGTCACACCCCGACCACGTAAAACAACAAAACGTGGCGGAAACGTCGGGGAGTGTTGTAACAGAATCATTGTTTCACAACCATGGATTTAACAAATTTCGTTTTATTGAATTAAATGAGTTACAATATCTTAACAAGAAAGAAACATAACAAAAATTAACTAGTCTTGCATCTTTTATTGTCACTGAGGCCTCGTCCAATCCTATGTGAGCATGCATCAATATCATCATCAAATATCATCAACTATTGTACCTGAAACACATGTGAAAATACATCAGCATAAAAATGCCGGCGAGTACATAGGTTTTATGAAAAATAGGATTCATGACCTAGGTTTAAGAAAATGTTTAACAAAAACTTGTCATGAATCCAGTTTAAGTGTTTGCTTTTATAAGACGTTTGAAAATCGACTATAGATATGTATAGATAAAAAGAATGATGTAAGGTTAAATGAATAACCAAGTAAAAAGGAGTTTGTATAAAACAAACTGTTTTGTAAAACAATGTCTTGTGAAAAATATGTTATTTGTGTAAAAATGTATAAGTCCAAATGAATGATTTAAATAACGCTACGCCATGTAATATAATACAAACACTTATATATAGGAAGTACCAGCGGCGTATCCACCATGCTTGTATCACATTACACACGTCTCGTTACTCAAATCACTTACCCACATAAACCACCAATGTAAATTGCCCATGTCTAAACCGTTGTCAAATGTCAATCAAGTAATGTGTAAACAAAATGTCAGGTATGGCAAGTGAATTATGTAATAACCAACCCATAGGTAAGAATGCACAAACAATGTACTAAGTATGCGACGGATGGACATACATAGCATGATACAAAGCATAAAATGTCTTGTAAAACGATGTACTAAGTATGCACACAATGGACATACATAGCATGTGATGTAAACTGTACTAAGTATGATGGACATACATAGCATGTGATATAAAATGTACTAAGTATGATGAACATACATAGCATGTGATGTAAAATGTACTAAGTATGATGAACATACATAGCATGTGATATAAAATGTACTAAGTATGATGAACATACATAGCATGTGATGTAAAATGTACTAAGTATGATGAACATACATAGCATGAAATGTTATGTAAAATGATGTACTAAGTATGCACACAATGGGCATACATAGCAAAAACATAATAAAATCATGTACTAATAGTGTACTAGTGAACATAGCAAGTATATGATATAAAAGCATGAAATCATGAAAGTAACAAGTAGGCACATGTGTTTCACCCCAAAGTGTTTGGAAAACAGTAAAAGAGGGGACTATGTACTCACTTGAGAGTGCTTAGAAGTCTTGGGATAACCACCAAGCAAAGCTAGAAGAACACGGAATCAAACGGCACCTATATAGGTATCTACATAAATAACCGGACCTAAATCGGGAGATCAGATAGTATGAGGTTTTGTAAACCAAATGAGTGTTGGAACTCATATGATATGGTTTAACAAAGCCTATATACTAAAATGAAACCTAACCTAAGTGCTTACGACCCATTACGACCCGTTTAGGTAGCTTACGTTACTTTAACGCGTCGTTTGCGTAAAACGCGTTCGGACCGCCTAACTAGTCCTATGACAAGTAGAATATGCCTTAACATGTCTAATAATGTTGCCAAATCAGTTTAGATGTCAAAAATTATGTTACATATGCTTAAAATGAATTTCTGCGCAAAAAGGGTATTTTGGTAATTTACCTAAGGCATAAGAACTACTTATCATACAACTACTTAAACGACGTGACCATAAGGTATAACCTCGGAAGGTTATTCCCTATACACTATGGTCGCCTAAAGTGTTTGGTCGGATCCTAATGATCGATCAAATGGGTCGGGTTCGAAAGTATAAGCGATCGATTAGATCGCTTACCTTTACAACCCTAAACAAGCACAATTCTAAAAGCGACGAGCTAAACATGCTAGAACATGTTAAGTAAAGTTATAAAACAGGTTTGGTATTAAAACAAACGGTTTTAATACCCTAGAGTAGTTTGGTTACAAAATACGTGAGAAAACGCATTTTGGCCGAAACTACGACTCGTCACTGAGCCAAGATAACGTGGTAATCAGTAGGTATAGTCACTAGGGACTATAACCATCGTGATTACGCTCACGTTATGAAGTTCAAACGAACTTCGCGTTGACCATAAACTGGTCAATGCAGAAAGTCAAACACAGTTTGACTTTAACGCTAAAACGAACGATAAACGCGAAAGAGAACTTACAGAAGGTCCCCGCAAGGTTTGAGTCCAAGTAATCTCAGGTAGGAAGTGTAAAACACAACCACTTAGAGAAAAACTCAGATCAAATGTGAGGAAATGAGCAAGACAAGGTGGGTATTTATAGGAAAGGCACAACCGTTAGGATCGTTTCTCGATAATCGAGCTTCAATCTTGGCCATACAAGTGGGCACATGGTTTTGCCATACAAGGGGTACCCAAATACCAGCCCATAGAATTAAAATCAGGGGTTAAAAACCATTGGAGCATGATATAGAGGCCAGGTTCAATGTTTCTACAAGTCTGCTGGTCTGGGACTCCTTTACGGACCGTAAGAGGTCCCATACGGTCCGTAAGGACCCTAGGTGCTGGCAGCAACTTTGCAAAATTGGCAGAACAGGCCCCTGTGACTCCGAACTTGGTTTTTGATGCGTTTTGGCACGTTTAAGCCCCGTTAACCCCATTTTAAGGATCTAAAATGAAGTTAAAGTATAGGGAACTTAAAATGTGCTCAAAAATATCCCGGATGTCGGCTCGTTTGGTCGTACGGTTGCGTTGTTCGGTTAGTTACGACGGGAGTCGTAACGGACGCAAAAACGGTCCAAATTGCGCGACGAATGGATTTTTGTCAAGCCAAACACTAAAACATAATATTTTAATGATTACATAAAATTTTGGATGTCCGGAAGTATTCAGAACGTAAAATATGCGCGAAAATGCAAACTTATGCACTTTTTGACGCTTTTAGTCCCTGAATGAGCATAAAGTTTATTTTAGCACACCGAACACCTCAAAGCCTATTTCTAAGCTATGTATAGGATATTTAAGGTGTTTTTAACTTATGGCCACGTTTTGGAATGTTCATTATAGTTCAAATTGACATACTTTCACAGTTTGTCGAATTTAGTCCCTGTAAGCGAATAAACTTGATTTCGGCATACCAAGCCATCCAAAACTTATTTCTAAGTTATGTAAGGGTTATTTAAGGTATGTTAAGCCTATTTCACTACTCCGGAGTGTTTGTTGCATTAAACTGGTTATATTTACGCATCAGATCGTGTATAACCTTCAAGAAAGCGATTTAAAGCCCGAAATCGAACAAGAATTAATATGTGCAAACGATACACATATTTATACAAATCCCAAGTATGAATTACAATATTTCACTGATTTGGTATTTGTTTGATGGTTTAAGTGACACAGGTGTCACAGTTAGTGGTTTAATAAAATGTAATTATTGTTAATCAAGAATGCTTGCCGTCACGTAAGGAACTTGACGGGTTAAATGGTGTTGTTATGAATTCTCGCCATGATTTGCTAGCTTAGTGTGTAGTTTAGGCCAAAATTGCTATCTTGGTGAATTTATGTGCAAGATTTGTAAAATGAACTCGGTTGTGATTTAATTTAGTTTATGCTTGTCTCGGTGGTTCCATTGTGTTTATCGGTGTCGCTTTCCTTGTTTAAGTGAGGTTAGAAAACTCCTAACGGATGACTAACTTATTTTTATGAGATTTTCATAGACATTTATCAATTGCACGTTAAAGAACAATTTTAGGTGGTTAAAGTGTGTTTATCGTTTTAGCTTTCCGAATGATTGTCATGTTAGGATTCCCGAAAGGGATACTAATTGTCTTAAAAATGGAAAATTGACCGAATGCTTCTAGTGCCAAAACCGACTTAGTTGACATGCTTTGGTTGTGTATTAAGCAAGGTTATTTATCTATTATCTACTATGTTTTATAAGTATTTGTTTATGCTTACTTTAGTTTATTAAAAATCAAACAACTTATGTTTTTACCGGTAGTTTAGTGACAAAGGTCTAGTATTATTTCTCCGCCATTTCCTTGGATCGATACTTGGTTCTTACTGATACTTTACTACATATATGACAGGATACACTTGCCTCTTTCGTGTGTGTTTTGATGTAAAAGTAATAATCACTTTTATAAATTTAAAACCAAATCGTGTGTAATTTCATTGTAAAAATATGTGTAGTCGCACACACGTCAAGGCGGATAGCGTCGTTTGATGCTCCATTGATCCGAAAGTATCACATATTTCTAAGAAGTTAGTAATATGTAGATGAGGATCCTCATCCGCAAGCCCATGGAAGGTTGCGGAGTTTTGAAGCATCTGTATCAAATGTGGCCGAAGTTCGAAGTTGTTGGCTTCGACATTCGGTGCATTGATAGCGGCGCCAAGATTACCTACGGTGGGGCGTAAGTAATCCATGAGAATGCGTTGGTCCGCCATTGGAAGTGGGTCTCCCGAAACTTTCTCTTGGTTTTTAGCTTTAAGTCTTTTTCTGAGAAAGCGTTCGGGTTCTTCTAGAGGTTCTTTTATGTCTCTACTAGAACTGGAGCTCATGCACTACGTAGAAAGTTCAGATGTGGCGCCTGGGTTCAAAGTCCTACAATAAAAACAGAAAAGGACGTTGGTCAGAAGATTCACCACGGCCCCGTGCTCAGATGAACACGGCCCGTGGTCGGAGATACAGTGATTGTTTTCCGGATCCCTGTTACTGGGGAGTTGGACACGGCCCCGTGTTGCACCGACACAGCCCCGTACTCAGCTCTCTGTAGCTCGGAAAATAAAAACTGCCAGTAAGAACGCTAAGCACGGCCCGTGTCCGACCAGGCACGGCCCGTGCTGAGCTCTGCAGGAACTGAAAAATTAAGAAAATGCTAAAAAAACAGAAAAATTGGAAAAAATGATTAGGTCGTTGATTCCTAACTTTCTTAAAATCCATGTGTCCCCAGCAGCGGCGCCAAAAACTTGATGCGTGTGTAGTGTAATACGTTATAGGTGTATATTTTAAGCCATTTTTACACTTTTTAGCTAAGTTTTAAATTTATAAAACACGATATTTACTAATACTAAACACACATATGGGCAAGTGCACCCATCGTGAGCGTAGTATAGTGTTGCTAAGATACCGAGGTCGTCCAAGGACACAAGAGCTTTTAGTACTGGTTTATCCTCAACGTCTAATCAAATCAAAAGTTAGAAATAGGTTTTTAAACTAGGAAAATAAAGCTAACTAAAATGTTGAAAATAAAATAAAAGTAAAAATAGATAGACAAGATGAATCACTTGGATCCGACTCGTGTGTAGTGTAACCTTTGATTATTTCCGCACTTTTGCACTTTTTAAGAGATTATCTTAGTTATTGTAGTAGGCCCCTCTTTTGAAGGTGACGTTACCCTCAACCCAGTAGTTTGGGTCAGTAAGGATACAATCCTAAAGGGTCGGATTATTGAAAGATAATTAATTAAGTTATTAATGCATAATGTGGTAGGCCCCTCTTTTGAAGGTGACGTTACCCTCGGCAGGGATATAGTCCTAAATAGCCGGGTTAAAGTTTTAATAGTAGCTTACTTATGAGGGGATCAAAGAGTTTGGACCCCTGCCATCCAATATTGGTGGGTATTGAAGGAGGTCCTACCAAATTTAACCCAGGTCCTTTGCAGGATCTATACACTGAACAATGGCAAGATTCTTACCAAATCGTTCCCTTAACCCTCGATCAGATAGCCAACATATCTCCATATAGACCGTGGAGATATGAATGGTGAAAATCTTTTATTTTTGTAACAACCCGGAAATATAAAACCTTATATTAGAATTTTAAATTATATAATAGATTAACTAGGAATTTATAACCTAGTTAAATACAAGACTTGAGATGGCATATAATAAGGTTAAATCACTTAGATTATAAATTAAACAAAGCTTAGGGACCAAACTTGCAAAGATTGAAAGTTAATGTTAAAATAAGAAATTAACATACCAAACACCCACATACGTGAGTGTCTGGTCGAACAGAACAAGAGGGGGCGACCAGGGTTTTCTTTTCAAACCCAATTCCTCACAAAAGCTCAAAATTGGAAGCCTAAATCAAGTCTAAATCAATTTTCGAGCACAGATTCATGATCACCTAGTTGAAAGGATCATAAGGTATGTAAAATTGTGATGTTTTGATTCATCATGAATTCTAGGTTAATTGTGAAAAACAGAATTTGAGCCTAAATATGTCATGCATGAATGAATCTTGAAGTAATATGATGTCTAGAGTTAAACCTTAGACGATTTCTTGTGAAAACCTTGCATCATATTTGTAGGGTTTGTGATTTACATGGTAGGGGATTAATGAGCTTGAAGAAACTTGATAAATACTAGAATTATGACCCTTGTTCTAGCGCAATCTGAATTTGTGAAGTAATTTCAGAAATATTGATGTTAAGACATGTGTAGAATTGTCTAATTGAAGTTAAATTAGATGCTAATTTCAAGTCATCAACTTGGTTTGGTTTATATAAAAATCTGACCCGCTAGGTGTTTGATAAAATGCCTAAGTAGAGATTAAAATGTTAAAAGTTGGATGAAAACGCAGATTTGTTTATTGTTGATAATGATGCGTTAATGATCATAAAAAGAGTTCTAAATCAATTGTAAATTGAACTCTCTAGGCAAGGAGTCCGGATCGTCAAGCGGACAAGCCGGAGGGAATACGCGTGGGAAAGGTGTGCTCTAAGGGTACGAAATTTACCGTTTCGTTACATTAAGTTTATTTGTTAGTCTTATGTCGTCATATTGAAACATGGTAAACAAGATAAACCAATATGTCACGGAAGTGACTATGTGTCTTAAACAAGGAAAACGGGTCAAAACAAGTGATAGAAATGGATTTTTGAAATGTCTTGAATGGTGCCTTAATTTCGACATCCAAACGGGTCAAAACAAGTTGAGTAGTAAACCTTGAAGTTAGTTACCATCACTTGATGAATGGTTATAAACAATGCGTAAGTCGTGTAGCGGACACGCTAAACTAGTTGAGAAATTTAACCCCTAATACAGGAGTTAAAGTTTGAAATTTTAAGCATGTCAAGTAGTATAAAAAGGCAAGTTCGAAACCTTGGAAACAAGCATGTAGATTATTGCGTAAGCAATCCATCGAGAGGGAAGCGAAACGTCATAGTTGGTAAAATCTAGATATGAGTAATTAGCCTTAGTCATGTGATAAACGTGTTCGAAATTAAATTACGGTGACGTAGGAAAAGAATCTGCAAAACTGCAAAAACAAGAAAGAATGTACAGCAGCTACCGTAAGTTACGGTGGCTAAGGTAACTTACGGTAGCAAGTAAAAATGTTATGGTGGTTTCCTTCTGACTTACGGCAGACCACTGTTACCCAGGGGCCACCGTAACTTACGGTGGCTACCGTAAGTTACGGTAGCGCCCAGTCATGAAGGCTGAATTTTTTTATTCTTGGTTACTCGAATTTGTTTTTGAACATAGTTTCGATTATGTTTATTTCCAAGGACTTTAATACTAATGTTTATCTAAATTTTCATTTTCTAGGTAATTCAAGTAAGTGGATGATGATCAAGCAAATGCATCCGAACCGAACACACAAATCAACGCTTCCGCAGTTGATCTATTTTGTTTTAAGAATATGTAAACACTTGTAGTTCTGTCTTGAATATTTGTTTAGTAGGGTTATGACGTGAATATTATGATTAGGTATGGTCTTAAAATCATGAAAGTTTTTGTAAACTCTAAATTTTTGTATTAAATGCAAGCTTTATATCATTAAACTAGTTATATTAAGCCGGGTCTTACAAATTGGTAATCATAGCTCAGGGTTGTCAATAAAGTGTTCGGTTCAAGCTTGATCAAGCATCCGGTAAGAGTTAATCGTTTAAGTAGATTTAGAGAATATAGAAATAAATCATGAACGAATATGCATGAAAAGAGTGTGTAAGCTTACACAAACACAAGAAATGCATGAAACAAGAACGGTTGAATCAAGTTATGAACTTGATTGAATCAAAATAAGTAAATCATGTGTTATAAATGAAATGTTTAACAATCTATGTGAACATTTCAGTAATAAAGATGGCGGATGGAGGTAATGATGATGCGGTGCCAAGAGTCACCGAACAAATGAGAGAAGTGATTGCCGAAGAGGTTGGAAAGGCGATCGAAAACAGTTTGTTTATTGATAAGATTCAAAACACAGTTCTGTCAATAGTAGACGAGAGAATCAAGAAATTGGAAGATGATTCTAATTTAGCAAAGGAAAAGCCCGGAGGACGAAAGCCTTGTTCATACAAGGAATTCATGGCATGTAAACCACCAATATATAATGGGGAGGTTGACCCAATAGTGTGCCAACAATGGCTAGGTGATATCGAAGGGGTATTCGAGAGGACCCATTGTGACGAAGATGACTACGTAGCCTATGGTACGAGTCAACTAAGGGGTCAAGCGAAAGATTGGTGGGATAACAAAAAGAGAGAGATTGGTAGTGAAGCGGCTAAGGTCATGACATGGGAAGAGTTTAAGACGCCATTTCTTAAACATCAAAGCCCCAAGGCGGTCGTTAATAAAATCAAGGAAGAGTTCATGCAACTTAGGCACAAGGGCGAGACCATAGACAAGATTACGAACACGTTTATGGATAAGATGAAGTTTTGCAATGAATTGGTGACGAATGAAGAACAAAAGATATACTACTACCATAACATGTTGAGCACTGAGTATAGGGAGTTTATGACTCCTTCAAAATACGAGACCCTTACCGAGATCATAAATGTTACTCGAGAACGGGAGATCGAACTGAAAAAGCAAGTTGAACGGGGTGAACGGAGGGCACATGATGTTAATCCAAGCCCTACCAAGAAAGCACGAACAAGCGAAACAGTGAAGAAATCGGATGCAAAAGGCGGGTCGCCAAGTTGCAAAATCTACGGAAAGGGTCATAAGGGCGAATGCCGCTTCAAGGATAAGTCGTGCCCCATATGTCGAAAGACGGGACATATGGCTATATCATGCCCGGAGAAAGTGACGGTTTGCTACAATTGTTACCGACCGGGTCACAAAAGATCGGAATGCCCGGAGCTGGTTGGAAAGAAAGATGGGCAAGACCTGAAAGGTGAAGCCCCAAAAGCAAAGGCAAGATCTTTCCAATTGACCACCGCAGAAGCGAAAGTTGAACCTGAAGTGGTCTCAAGTATATTTGCTGTAAACTCGATTCTTGCACGTGTGTTATTTGATACGGGTGCGAATAAATCCTTTGTTTCATATGGATTTATTCGACATCTTTCATTTGTTCTAACGAAATTACCTATGCCCTTAGAAGTAGAGATAGGTAATAACAAGAGCTTTATTGTTTGCGATGTATGTGAAAACTGTAAACTGAGCATTGATGATGAAGAATACACGATAGATTTGATCCCGATGTCGATGGGAGAATTTCAAGTGATTGTAGGGATGGATTGGTTGTCCCGATTCCACGTGAAGGTGGTTTGTTTCCAAAAGGAAATAAGACTGACGTCTCCTAGCGGAAAGCACGTTACGATATACGATGAAAAAGGGGGTAACCCGGTGGTGTGCTCAATATTAGAAGCCCACAAACTTATGAAGCATGGATGCAAGGCCTTCATGGTATACGCAAGCGAGGCGGAGAAAGAGTCCCTCAAAATTGGAGACGTGCCGGTGGTACGTGATTATGAAGATGTGTTCCCGGAAGAACTACCGGGTATACCACCAGAACGGGAGGTAGAGTTCGGGATCGAATTGATCCCAGGTGCAAAACCCGTGGCCAAGGCGCCGTATCGACTCGCGCCGTCGGAGCTACAAGAATTGATGTCTCAAATCCAAGAATTGCCCGACCAAGGGTTTATCCGACCGAGTGTGTCCCCGTGGGGCGCACCAGTTCTATTCGTGAAAAAGAAGGACGGTAGTATGCGCATGTGTATCGATTACCGAGAGCTAAACAAACTCACGGTGAAGAATCGATACCCACTTCCAAGAATTGATGAGTTGTTTGACCAGCTGCAAGGAGCAAGTTGGTTCTCAAAGATCGATCTCAGATCTGGTTATCACTAATTAAAAGTCAAGGAGGATGATGTACCGAAAACGGCCTTCCGTACGCGGTACGGGCATTATGAGTTCCTTGTAATGCCCTTTGGGTTGACTAATGCACCCGCGGCTTTCATGGACCTCATGAACCGGGTTTGCAAACCTATGCAGGATAAGTCGGTAATTGTATTTATCGGTGACATTTTAGTATACTCGAAGAATGAAGCTGAGCATGTGCATCATTTGCAAGAAGTATTAGAGACACTCAGACGAGAAAGGCTGTATGCAAAATTCTCAAAGTGCGCCTTCTGGCTACGAGAGGTGCAGTTTCTTGGGCATGTCATTAGTGCTGATGGGGTACTAGTGGATCCGTCAAAAGTAGAAGCTGTGGCAAAATGGAACACTCCAAGGAATCCCTCGGAAATCCGAAGCTCTTTAGGGCTCCTGGGATATTATAGGAGATTCATACAAGATTTCTCCAAAATTGCTTTACCATTAACCAAATTGACTCGCAAGGAGGAAAAGTTTGTATGGGGCATCAAGCAGGAGGAATCCTTCCAAACGCTCAAGGAAAAGTTAACTCACGCTCCGGTGTTAACATTACCGGAAGGAGTTGACGACATGGTGGTTTACTCGGATGCATCGCATTCGGGGCTTGGATGTGTTTTAATGCAACGAGGCAAAGTAATCGCCTACGCCTCGAGACAATTGAAGATCCATGAAAAGAAATACCCGACTCACGACTTGGAACTGGCAGCAGTGGTGTTTGCTTTAAAAATATGGAGGCATTACTTATATGGGGTAAAATGTACAATCTTTACCGACCATAAAAGTTTGAAATATTTCTTCGATCAGAAGGAATTAAACATGAGACAAAGGCGGTGGTTGGAAATGGTAAAGGATTACGACTGTGAGATACACTACCACCCCGGAAAAGCTAATGTAGTGGCTGATGCGTTGAGCCAAAACGTGGATTACACCCCAATACGAGTGCAATCATTGAAGCTTATTGTGACCTCGGGTTTACTTGAACGAATCCGAGGAGCACAAGACGAAGCAGTAAAGACGGAAAACTGGAGAAAGGAAAGAATTGTTGGCCAAGTTAAGGATCTCGAAGAAGGTAACCACAGTTTGAAAACACGTTTCGATAGAATTTGGGTCCCTAACACATGTGGAGTTAAAAAGCTTCTACTCGATGAAGCTCACAAGTCCCGTTATTCCATTCATCCGGGAGCGACCAAGATGTATAATGACTTAAAACAAAACTATTGGTGGCCCGGAATGAAAAGAGATGTTGTGAAATACGTGGAAAAGTGTTTGACATGTCTACAAGTCAAGACGGAGCACCAAAAACCATACGGTAAACTCTAACCGTTAGAAATCCCGGTTTGGAAATGGGAACATATTACGATGGACCTATTAACCAAACTACCAAAGACGAGCCGCGGTTTCGATGTTATATGGGTAGTGGTGGATAGACTAACGAAAAATGCTCACTTCATTCCGATTCGTGAGACTTATACGTCAGAAAATGTCACACCCCGACCACGTAGGACAACAAACCATGGCGGAAACGTCGGGGAGTGTTGCAACAGAAGCTATTGTTTCACAACCATGGATACAAAACAGTTTTGTTTTATTGATAAAATTGAACATTACATTGTCTTAACACATAGAACAAACAAGTTTTATATCGTTTATCATAGTTATTATGTCACTAAGGCCTTGTCCAGATCCTACGTGACGCATGCATCCTAGAAATCAATCAAGCATCAACACCTGAAACATATGTAAAAACTTAGTCAGCAAAGAAATGCTGGCGAGTACATAGGTTTTATAAGAGTATCGGAATCATGGCTCGTTTATATGTTGCAGTACTTTATTAGACTACAAGAGTCAAAATACAAACCTTGTTTTGAAAAATGTATTGCAACATAGTTAACCAACTCAAATCAAGTTGATTATAGTTTATAAAATCTCATAGCCATGCTTCTTAACCCAAAAACATTTGTTTTAGAAAACCAACTTGTAAAACATCTTGTAAAAACTTGTTAAAAACTCGTATAGTTTATATCTCTTAGTAAAACATCGTTGTATGATATTGTTTCAAAATCGTTTACCCAAGTGAACTAAATAACGCCACGATATGTAATATGATGAAAACACTTATATATAGGAAGTACCAGCGGCGTATCCACCATGCTTTCATCACATTGCACTCGTCCCGTTATCTAAACACTTAACCAAAAACCAATTGTTTACCCAAATCGTTTAGCATCGTTTCCAAATCGTTTTCAAATCGTTCCCAAATCGTTTATTCGTTTAAATCATCCTCGTTTTAATTTGTGAAAAACTATTTATGGTCGTCTCGTTAACAACATTCAAACCTTCGTGACTTGATCTCCTCGCTTCTCTCTTCTCGAATTAACAAACCACCAAAGGGTAAGTTAACAAACATCAGATTCAGTCGCTACCCACAACCCCCACACATAACCATGGGTGCAGTGCAATAATGGGATTTGTCAGATCCTATGGTACCATAACCTAATACTGGTCGGCTTGATCAATGCTAATGAATGTCATTTGTTATGTAACTACAACCATCAAGTTTCGTTCACATTATTGAAATCGTTATTAGTTTAGTAAAAATTGTTTTAATCATTTTTGAAAACATCGTTTAAACCTTTAAAACATTTCGTACATATGAATCACCCCAAAACATTTAAAAACAGTAAAATAGGGGAACTATGTACTCACATGGAGTGCAAATTATCTTCAATCAATAGAACTCAAGCAAACTCAAGCAAACCAGAGCAATCAAACAGCACCTAGTAATCGAATCACTAGTCAAACAATATGTAAGATCGTGTTTGCCCTTCCTATGAGACAATCGGAGCTAGTACCAACCAAACATGTAGCGGAAATACATGTATGGCTTGAATCAAAGCAAATCAGATAAAGAAATGAGTAGAAAACAGATAGAAATCACTTTAAACTTGCTTTCACATTAATTCTTCAAGAAAAACACGGTCAGCAGTTCGGCCTTCCGATGACATGAAAGTTACAAATGTGAAAGACTGAAGGGGTATATATACTAGTGGTAGTTTCGCTTGAAAGGACATAACCATACAAGCGAAACCTTATCAAGTAGTTTCGCTTGTATGTCATGTGACCATTCAAGCGAAACCTCAACATGAAAATCATACTTTTACACCTTTAACCCCTGTACAATACACATTTAACCAAAACAGACCCTATACATTGATAAACTACAACTAAGACGCAGGCTTTAGACATTATGCACCAACAAACTCCCCCTTGGATAAAGCCGCAGTCTTCCTCTAGTCTTCGGGTCTTCAAACTGCTCTATACGTCTCTTCCCTTGATTTTGGCTTTCTGCTCAGCGCAACCCTTATTTTTTAATTCTCTTTCTTTCTCGCTTTCTCTTCTTCAGCTTGCATCTTCATAAACGTGCCTTTCTTTTCAGCAAGCTTCCGACGTTCATGATTAGCTTTCCTTTTCATCTTCTCGTCCAGCGACCACCAGGATGATTTCCATTTACTTTCAGAATTTATGCTTTTTTGAAAGCAAAGAGAAACTACACGTTGAAATTGCTGTGCTTGTTCTCTATCTGCTGGTTGATAGTGAATCTTGTTAATGAAAAGACATTCTATATCCTTCGCCGAGCAATTAACCAGCCACATTGGATCATAAACATGAATTTCTCTAATCTCTTCACCAGCTCTGTAAGTAATGATTGCTTCTGTTGTAATACAACTATACACCCAACCAATAAAGCCTTTATAAAAGTCTTGTTCCATCTGAGGCATTGGAATTGTCTTCATTGTTCTCGGAGGCTTGACATTAAGGATAGTCTCTGTAACACTGGTATCTGGATCTACCCTCTGCACGCGCTTTGGATTATGTGGCTTCCATTTACGAAATTCTTTCAAAGATTCATACTTGATGTAGCCCCACATAGCCATATCATTCTTTCGAACTGGGTAATCCAAACATCTCACCTTCGGTAATTCATCTACATCCCACCAAGGTAATGACATAATGTCATATAAACGTTCAAAGTATTGGACTCCGCATTCTCGCCTAATCGCATACGCATTCACTTGTGGTAGATAACCCCAACTTATGATATCACCGAGAGACACACTTCTATCACGCTGATAATACTTCAAAGGTCTTTTAAATTTTCTCTTGTGACTCTTCTTGAACCACTTCGACCTATCTTCTTTTTCCATCTCCTTTTGAGTACTGTCGAAGGTTTTATCTTTCACTGCCTCAGCTACTTTCTGTCTTAACTCTTCTCTGTTTTCTTCAGCAAAGAATTCCATGAGTGTAGGATACTTGGAAGTATCTTCAGCTACATCTTCATCATCCGTACAATCTTCAATCTAAACTCGATCATACTTATCAGCCTCTTCAACATACTTGTACGAGTATTCAGGCTGTTGATTGATATCAAAAGACTCCAACTCTTCTTCAAAATCAAACTTGATCTCCGGATTCACATCTTGCAACATTTCTCTATAAACATCTAAACTCAAGAACAACGCCTCAGAATGTTCAACAATTTGAGACTTACTAGACTCTCCCTTTCCACTAGCTTCTCCTGACTCTTCATTTACAGTGTCATTCATCAGATTATCAACATCTTGTTCAGAAGAACCTTCAGTAACTCTTAAACCAATACCACCTGAAGCAACATCATCATCATCATCATCATCTTCTTCTGAACTGTGACTGCTAGCAGAAAATACTTTTTCATCTTTATCCTCTTTCCCTTCTTCCTCCTCTTCTTCATCATCATCATCACTACTAGATCCCTCTAACTCAGCAAGGTGAGTTTCATCTTCAAACAACCAAGAAATAGCTGATATCGGCTCAGGATTCTCAGTGACCATAGAAGGTACTATAGATCTTTCAGTCACAGCTGAACTTCCTTCAACTCCTTTACCTTTATCTTGCATTTGTTTCTCTATTTCTGCTTGACGTTGCGCCCTAATTTCTTCAACTTGCAGCTCTTCAAACTTTTCTTCTATAGACGTTCCAAGCATACTTTCAACGACTTTGTTTAGCATGTAGAACTCATGATCTCTTGCCTTTTTAGCTGCTTCCAGTTCTTTATTTCTTAACTTGAAGTATTCATTCTGACTATCTCTTCTAGACTTTTCTTCTTCAAGCTCAGCAACACGTACTTTTAAAATATCAATCTCAGACTGATCAGCATCAATCTTTTTCACCAACTCTTGATTTTCATTCTCTAACTTCTTCACACACGCCTCAAGAAGTCTTTCTCTATCAGACACTTTCTTGTTTTCATTAGCTAACTTCTTGTTTTCAGCTATTACTGCATCAACTTTCTTTTCAACATTTCTAACTTGTGAAGTGTTGGCAAAATCAAAATCTCCAACATCTAGAAGATTATCTTGTGGAGTATACAGACCTCTGCTAGACAAACCAGGTTGCATTTGGGTGAATGGAGGTGTACCAAATAAATCTTGTGAAGTAAATACAGTTTGTTGTGGTGGTGGTGATTGATGAATCGGTGATGGTTGTCTTGGAGGTGTTGGAAGTCTAGGTGGTGAGGATTGTTGTAGTGGAGTAGGTTGTCTGGGTGGAGATTGATGAATAGGTGATTGTGGTGGTGTTGGTTGATGTGGTGGTGTGGGAGGATTTTTACTTTCTTTTGTTGGTTTCTTTTTTAGCACGATCTTCGGAGACTTCTTTGTAGTGACTTTGCGTATTCTTGGAGAAACTACTTTCTTGCGACCTCCCACTTTCTTTCTAGCTTTTGGTGAAGATTGTGATCCTGAGAGATGCTCTGGAGAGGGCACATAGACATCATCATCATCTTTCTCCTGTCTCTTTCTTTTTCTTAACAACTTCTCTTTTTCTATCTCTGCTTGGATTCTTTTCCGTATTTCAATTTCATCAATACCATCATCTGAAGAACTTGATGAACTTGTTGTGCTTTTATCTACATCGTCACCCTCAATATCATCAGCAACTTTTTCTTTCTCTTTCTGGGCTTCAACATTTACAACTTGTTCAACGTTTGCAACAACTTCTGGCCCTGTTTCCAAAACATGTGCATCAAATAACACATCAACATTAAATGGATCATCAGTTGTAGCTGTCACTTGTTCTTTCTCTGCAGTTACCACAGCTGGATCATCTTCTTCAGGCTCATCGATCAAGGATGTTTGAGAAGCTTTCTTTTGTTTTTTCTTTGGACGTGAAGAAGATTCTTCAACTTGTTTAACAGTAGGAGTGACTTTCCTGGTCTTCTTCTTTTGTTCCTTTAAGAACCATTCACTTCTTTTTTATATGAAATTTTTAAGAATTTTCAGCTCTTCAGCATAACCCTTCTCTTTTCTTTCTTCTTCGTTTCTCCAATGTTCATGATTTTCAGGATCAGGATCCTGATAATTACTATCTTTAATAGCTCCAAATAATTCAGCAGATTTTGTTGGCTCTGGATGTTTTGGATGATATCTGGCTAAAGATCTAATAGAATCATTATCCATGTGCGATAACACCAACAGATCATTTTCCTCATCTCTATTCAAATTAGGATATGCATGATCCAATATCATCTGCACAAATCTTGGATATAACCAAGTCTTCCTGTCCGAAACTATTTCATCAACCATATAATAGAAAACAGTATGAGAGAAGTTTTATTTTTTGTTCAATACAAGAGCTACAACCATGTTCATCAAATAGTCACGCATTATATCAAATCCTCCTTTCTGGTGACTCATTGCTATCAACACAGCATGAATAAGAAACTTGTATGGCTTTGTGAATTTTGACTTCAAATAACTTGCACTGTTTAAGTCACCAGCATATCCCATTCTTAGCATACAGCCCTTAACCATCTTTTCTGGCAATTTTGTTGGCGAATTCTCTTCGTCCGGGAACTCAATTACTTCTCGAACAACCGCTTCTGAATGACAATTGGTTTCTTTTCATCATTTATCTTAACAACTGAGTTGATTGTTTTGTTTTGATCATCATAAGATGCATGCTTCCAAAAGCGTTTAATATGAGATCTGAACACTAAACGTTTCTCTGTCAATGCCTTCAGAATTGGCACTCTCCTCATAAATTCCAGAATACTTCTGAATTCTGACAACATCGGATTTTGCTCCTCATCCAGACTACAGCACACATTATGAATAGGATTGAACAATACTGAGGTTGGCTACAAAAACACAATCATACAACCCATTTAGATACAATTATAACAAATTCCAGCTTATAGACATCAAAACATACACACTCTTGTAAAATTCAATTCAAACAGACACTTAAAAAAATAAACATTTCTCAAATGAATAACTCTCAAACGGATAGCTTTCAAATGAGCAGCATTCAAAACAGATCGATTTCAAACTGACAACATTCAAACGGATCTATTTCAAACGGTCCACTTTCAAACTGAATCCCTCAAACGTACACGACCTTCAAACGGGTATCCCTCAAACGGACATCTCTCAAAAGGTTATCCCTCAAACGGACATCTCTCAACCAAGTATCTCTCAAACGGGTATCCCTCAAACGGTCACTAACCTGTCGTTTGAAATACTGTTCAAACCCTAAACACTCTCTTAGATCAGATCAAATCAAACAAATTAAAGATAAGGGTTTGTTCTCCGTTGGAATCCGAGTACACTGATATAAATTTCATCAGATAAAACCCTCTAAAACCTCCTAGATCTACATATGAAAGACCTGCAGACTCGACTAACATTCAATCAACATGAATCTGATCAAACAAACTGAAAATCAATAAACTATGATCAAATCCAACACTACCCTACTGATTAGATGACATTTTTAAACAAAGATAAGCCCTAGAACTAAGATATTAGTAACAGATTATCGCCGACATTGAAATTAAGCAAAATACGATAAAACTTGTTCAGAGACTTACCTTCACCATGTTTAGAATTGACCTAACCAATGAAAAAACACAAGATCCGGTTGAAATTTGGGCAGAATAACGACAGAAATCGAATTCTTAGGGTGAACGTTTGAAATCGCCTTGATCGTTTGAAATGGTGTGAGGAGATAATGACCTCTTCAAACGGAACCAAGAGCTGTTTAAAGCTTTGGCCCTTCCGTTTGAAAGTTTCAAACGGACACAGCTTTTCAAATGGCATGAATATGTTTCAAACGGTCATGCCCTTTTCAAACTTTATGGTTAATTCAAACGGTCACACATTTGATATTTCAAGAAAATTTCATTTTTTGCAATTTCCAGATTAAACACTGTCACACCCAGCTGACCAAGTCCAAGTCAATGACCTTGGTCAACTGTTTGACCCACCAAGTCCAAATTAATGGCCTTGGATGATCAGATTTATGAAGTTTTCTGACGTTTCATTCTGAAAAACAGTTCAAATGAATGAACTTTTGAACATTACAAACTTCCAAACACATATTAACTTTCAAACAATATACTAATCACTGTATACCAATCTTCAGCTTACCCATCCCACATCAAAACACTGACATGTTCTGCACTTGGGCTTTGAACTTCCAATTCCCAACATCGGTTGTCGAAAAATAAAGTGAGAAAAGAAAATCTTTTTGGATTTTATCAGGATAAACTGAAACAATGTACGCACAATATTTTTTCGAGTGTGTTAGGGGATCATATCAGCTGCCGACCTGTTGGATCTGAGTTTGATTTTGATTGTATTTTGTGTTTGTAATTAACGTGAAAATGGATGAGTGTGTAGCGGAATTAAGATGAAAACAAACTTTGCATACAATCAAACGAGAGTAATACTTTGATCAAACATCTTTACACAATGAATCGGAAGATTGAATTTATTTCAATAACGATTACAATGATTGATGAATGAATGCAAACCCCCCCTTAGCCAGAGCTCAGTTGTTTGTTCGTGCAAAGAAGACGATTGTGCAAAAGAGCTAATAGAACAGTACAAAGTACTGATCTATTTATAGGCACTTGCAAACTACTAACCATCTTAGCTGACGTCACCATGAAAGTGACATCTAACCTCCTAACAAACTCTAACCTCTGATCTATACAAACACTGCTATGTTAACTACTGCTATTACATTACAAGACAGACTATTGATCAGCTGCTGCAACCTTCTACTGCTGTGAACCCAGCAGCACTTGTCCGGATCAGCAGAGCTTGACTCAAGGCAGTAGATTGAATCACCAGGGCTTTAGTCTTTCATCAGGTCTTTACTTGAGCAGCAGTTGTAGGTCAGCATTTAGCAAGATCAGCAGATAGGAGGTCAGCAGATGTTGAATTCACTTTCAAGGGGAGAGATTTGTATGTAAACATCTGCTTATTCAGGTTCCACTACTCTGATCCAGTTTTGGCTTTAATTATCTGTTCCTCTGATAGGGTTCAATCCCAACAATCTCCCCCTGGAACAGATAATGCCAAAACTCTTCATTATTGTGGACATTTATTGCCTCATCAACAGTTCCCTTATTTGACCTTTAAACTGTAGTTCAAAGTTAAGGGCATCTGTGTCTTCATCATCCCTGCTAAGTGGAAGATCAAGGAGATCCTGCAAATCTTCAAGACTCAGGCCAAGAGCTTGTTCCCTTGATATTTTCTCCACTTCTCCACCAGACCTGAGCAAGGTCAATACGCAGGTCTGTTTGTCAGTTTCCCACTTTTGTATTTTTGAGCCTGGTGGGTTTCTTAGGAGATGTTTATTTGCAGAAGTATTAGGTGAGGCTGGCCTGTTCATAACTGGCTGACCAGCATTTGCAGATTGACCCAAGCCGAGAGTTTTAATGTGCAAATTATGGTCTATAAAAACTACTAACCTAATCTAGACACCCTAGTTTTAAATTTATAAACTAAGACTCTAAATGCTAGACCACTGACAGGCAAGTGTACCTATCGTACGTAGTAAAGCCTAATGAAGTCCGAGTATCGAACCCACGAGACACTAGCGACGCTAACTAGACTCTGACTCAACTAATTACTTAACTGGTTTTAATTTGTATTTTTGGGTTTTTTCTAATAAACTAATAATCTAATTAAATACTAAAGCAAGTAAACAAGAGAACAGAACAAGCAAGCAAGATGGAGTGACAGGAAGCAAACAGTGATGAGAGAGAACTACCCAGGCTTCGAATCCCTAGAATCATGCAATGCTAATGTGACAATGATGATGGTTAAATATCTATTTCCCTCAATTGACCCCCCGCTAGAGATGTCCCAAATGAAGAAGCAAGACTAAATGTGAAGTGCTAGAACGAACCGGCTCGAGCTATCGATACCAAATCCTACGAAAATAGAATCCTTTTGACCTCAGAGACAGTTATGTTAAGAGAAGATCCCAAAATCGCAAAGCAAACCCAACTTTGATAATTGAAATCCTAGGAAACCTTAATTACGATGCAATAAACGAGCCCGAGCTATCGGTCACCCAATCTACCCACCAATAATTAGCTAATAACCTAGCTCACCCTAATCGTCTTTCGAGTCACAAGATGAGGATGCAAGTTTTAATATAGTGATTTGAATTAATAATCAACTTGGTCAATTTCTCAACTCAATATTCAACCCGAAAATCCTAAGATAACCGAATTAAATTAAATCCTAAGTCTAGGTGGAATTTCTTCGTGCCTAAACCGCTGAATTTATTGACTAATAAAATAACCAAAACATACCAACATGCAATATCAAGATCAATATCAAAGAAAAGTTATGTAAATCACATCAAATAGCCATAATCATGTCAAAATCGCATTACAATCATCAAGTTCATCTAAACCCAGGTAGTTTAAGAAAATTAGCCAAGAATCATATTCAAGAACAAGAAACGAGTCTCAAACAATAAGCAAATCAAGTTTATAATTTTGTAAAACACAAAGTCTAACAAAACTAAAAATAATAAATTGCAAACCAAACCCGAAGCTCGAATCGCGACTTGAACCAACCCCGTCTCCTTCTCTTGATCGACTCTACTCCTGTCCTCTCGAACTATGCTTGCTGTCGTGTCCTTCTTTCGTTTCTGTTGTCTACCGTCCCTATTTTCCCTCTCTAAAATTGCCGTCTAATGTGTTTTTTTTTTGTCTTGTGCTTCTCCAAAATATATATGTCCCTTTCAATAGGTTTTTTTTTCCTCATTCTTTGACAGTCATCCCTTGGGCCAATCTATTGCTTAATGGGTCTTGATTCCAAAGCCTGACATGGCCTCTTGATAATTAGCAGCCCACATGCCTTCCGATTAATGTTTTATGATGAAAAGCATGTTCCATGATCCATGTCTACGTAGGATTAAAGAAAGAAAAAACAATTAATGATAGTTAATTATATTAATTACTTTCAAATGAAAAAAATTAAACTATAAGTATTAAAACCTATTTACAACACTCTAATCACAATTTAATATATTATAATCATTAATCAATTAAGATGATATTTGGTAATTTGATATAATTTTCTTTTGATAGGGAATACGTCATTTTAGCTCGTTTTCTCTTAAAATCATCAAACTCCAAATATGAAACACTTTCGATTATAATATAATAAAAACAACCCTAAAAATACTTAAAGTGTAGGAATATTTATATAAATGTATGTATATTTTAGAGCACATCAAATATCCCCACACTTAAACCTTTTTCGTCCCTGAAAAAGACTTATGCAAACGGAATCAGAGATTGATAAATACTCAGGTCAAAAACTTATTTATACTTGTTAAGATCAAAACTTGTGTTAGCCGCGATTGCAAATATGCTTGTCCCTTTAAACCCAAACTCAGTTCTAAGCCCCTTATCATGCAAATTTAGTTCAAGTGCGGTCAATCTACTTAGGGTCTCACGCTAGAAGCTACGGTCCACCTAATCCCGCCTCAAGCTTATAGAACAAAAGGAACGATCACTGGACCAATTCCCAACCGTCTTATATCAAAACCAAGAGAATTTAAAATCAATTTTTTTTCTTTTTTTTCAGCATTATTTTTTTCTTTCCATTTTTTTCTCTTGAGCGTAGAAGTTGCTTTCCCTAACCCAGAGGCATTCCGGCTGTAGAGTCGCTATCCCCAACTCGGATTACTTAGGCTTCGGTACTTTTTCTTTCTTTGCAAGTTCGATTTCACACATCCTAGAGGTGATCCGGTTGTAGAGTTGCTATCCCCAACCAAGATTACATAGGCCTGCGCTACTTTCATTCAGTTTCTAGCTCATTTTTTCTATTTTTTTCATGATTACAAATTCTAACGGTTTTAACTTATAACGGTATTCTTTATACTCTTATTGGCGGTTTCAATTTCCCATTTTCCCTAGATTAAAACCCACTAGTAGACCGACAATTAAGGTAATATTAACTCAAGGGGACCTAAAACCAAACCGGGCCTATTCACATATCCCAAACTAGACACAAGCTCGACTTAATTAATCTCATATTATAATTATTTGAACCCGAACAAAAACCCATCTTTTCTATCATTTTCCGTGTTAAGTTTGCAAACTTCTTTATTCAAAAGACATTTTTTTTTTCATTTTTTATTTTTTAATTTTTTTTTATTTTTTTTTAATTTTCATGACTCAAGACTCACTAACTAAGACCTAAACGACAGTTTCCCATCCCCACACTTAAACTCTACATTGCCCTCAATGTAGGATGGAAACCGACTCAAAAGACTAAAAATAAATAAGAAATAAAAGACTATGGGCAAATTGGAAAGGACTTAGCTGGTTTTAATAAGGCGTATGTTCCAAAACTCTCGTCCAATCCAGCTCGATCGTATAGCATTTCGGTCGCGATCGGCTTTGACTCTGACTGGTATACTTGGAAAATGTCTGATATCTGCTTAACAGCTCCGAAATCACCCGAATGGAGATTGAGTACGGGTGGTACATATTCAAACCTGCATAAACAAAAACAAGCAAAACCAAAGCAGTACCGACTCTAAAAAAAACAACTCAAAACTACTAAATTAGACTCATGGTACACAATAAACGACTAAATATACAAACTCTACAAACTACCGAATATATAAAATTACAAAATCTACAAAACCTCTCCACACTTGAATTTAATCAGGAGGTTTCTCCTTTATCCAACCTTGGTCCAACCCGTTTAATTCCACCCGTTCCTTATTATAAATTAAAATTTTAATGATGGAATTTATAAACCTTTTGACATTTCCAAACGGGTCAGGCCACCAATACTTAAACTTACCTGGACCAAACCTGATTCGTGGCATGTAATGAGAAGGATGGTGTTGTGCAAACGGTTCCCCCTTCTTCTTTTTTCGGTACCATCCTTGAATCCTCAGAAGGTGTTGATCCAAGCTCTTTCTCGCCCTCTACCGTGTTCTTGATCGTGGTGGCAGTCCATCTTCTAACTTCTCCACGGGTCGGCTATCAAACTCCTCAACCACTATCTCTTCTACGTTTGGTGTATATTTGATCTCCATGGTCGGCGTCTCTAGATAGGCGAGATCGCCAACCGGGTCAAATTCTTCATCTCCAAGAGTTGGCAAACCTACCAACTCATCACCAAACTCCTCCTCCCAAGATGGTACATGCTCCTCAATTTTCACATCTTCCATCTTGTCTAGTGGCTCTTCTTCAACTTCAACTTTTTCAACTGTGGTGTAGTCGAGCACCTCTAACTCTGCCTCTTCTACTACCCCCTCATCATCACTCCAAAAGCCGTCATCGATATTCCATGGCGTGGGACACCAGTGGCTAGAATTAATGACTTGCTGAACCGGAGGTGGGACTTCAATGTCCATTATCGTCTCCGTTTCATGAGTGCGATCCTCATCTTCTTCATTCAAGGGCTCAAAATGTGAAACCTGCACGACATCATTCTCACAAGACAAGGGTAAATCTGATTCATGAGAATTATAATAATTAAAAGTAGAATCGTAATATTTACCTGACTGTGAGATCCCAATGCACATTTCTCCCCCCGGATCTAAAATTGTATAATCCATCTCACCATCAGCCGTTTGATATCCTAGATAATTTCCATTTATATCATACGTGTAACGGCCTTGGCTCTTTAAGCTCTGTGAATTTAAACTATCAAGTGCGGCTCGAATTCCCCTTTCTCTTTCTTCCTTAGCAGCCTTAACCCAGTCACGGAAGTCCTCTGGTGTTCGTTCAGGTTGCCCATTCCAAGACTGATATGATTGTGGCTACATAAGAGGGTTAACATCGAAATCTATGGGACACCCCGAATCGTTTGGACAATATTTGGTGTAATGGAGTCCTCCACAGATAAAACACATGATAAAAAAAATATGTAAAAAAATTAACTAATAAAAATATATTTACAAATACGACTAGACACACTACTACTAGACACAAACCCTACGACTCAAACTACAAATAAGACCAATTAAACAAATAAGATCAGTCAAAGCTAATAACGCAATCGCCTAAGTGTCCCCGGCAACGGCGCCAAAAACTTAATGTGCAAATTATGGTCTATAAAAACTACTAACCTAATCTAGACACCCTAGTTTTAAATTTATAAACTAAGACTCTAAATGCTAGACCACTGACAGGCAAGTGTACCTATCGTACGTAGTAAAGCCTAATGAAGTCCGAGTATCGAACCCACGAGACACTAGCGACGCTAACTAGACTCTGACTCAACTAATTACTTAACTGGTTTTAATTTGTATATTTGGGTTTTTTCTAATAAACTAATAATCTAATTAAATACTAAAGCAAGTAAACAAGAGAACAGAACAAGCAAGCAAGATGGAGTGGCGGGAAGCAAAAAGTGATGAGAGAGAACTACCCAGGCTTCGAATCCCTAGAATCATGCAATGCTAATGTGACAATGATGATGGTTAAATATCTATTTCCCTCAATTGACCCCCCGCTAGAGATGTCCCAAATGAAGAAGCAAGACTAAATGTGAAGTGCTAGCACGAACCGGCTCGAGCTATCGATACCAAATCCTACGAAAATAGAATCCTTTTGACCTCAGAGACAGTTATGTTAAGAGAAGATCCCAAAATCGCAAAGCGAACCCAACTTTGATAATTGAAATCCTAGGAAACCTTAATTACGATGCAATAAACGAGCCCGAGCTATCGGTCACCCAATCTACCCACCAATAATTAGCTAATAACCTAGCTCACCCTAATCGTCTTTCGAGTCACAAGATGAGGATGCAAGTTTTAATATAGTGATTTGAATTAATAATCAACTTGGTCAATTTCTCAACTCAATATTCAACCCGAAAATCCTAAGATAACCGAATTAAATTAAATCCTAAGTCTAGGGGGAATTTCTTCGTGCCTAAACCGCTGAATTTATTGACTAATAAAATAACCAAAACATACCAACATGCAATATCAAGATCAATATCAAAGAAAAGTTATGTAAATCACATCAAATAACCATAATCATGTCAAAATCGCATTACAATCATCAAGTTCATCTAAACCCAGGTAGTTTAAGAAAATTAGCCAAGAATCATATTCAAGAACAAGAAACGAGTCTCAAACAATAAGCAAATCATGTTTATAATTTTGTAAAACACAAAGTCTAACAAAACTAAAAATAATAAATTGCAAACCAAACCCGAAGCTCGAATCGCGACTTGAACCAACCCCGTCTCCTTCTCTTGATCGACTCTACTCCTGTCCTCTCGAACTATGCTTGCTGCCGTCTCCTTCTTTCGTTTCTGTTGTCTACCATCCCTATTTTCCCTCTCTAAAATTGCCGTCTAATGTGTTTTTTTTAGTCTTGTGCTTCTCCAAAATATATATGTCCCTTTCAATAGGTTTTTTTTCCTCATTCTTTGACAGTCATCCCTTGGGCCAATCTATTGCTTAACGGGTCTTGATTCCAAAGCCTGACATGGCCTCTTGATAATTAGCAGCCCACATGCCTTCTGATTAATGTTTTATGATGAAAAGCATGTTCCATGATCCATGTCTACGTAGGATTAAAGAAAGAAAAAACAACTAATGATAGTTAATTATATTAATTACTTTCAAATGAAAAAAAAAATTAAACTATAAGTATTAAAACCTATTTACAACACTCTAATCACAATTTAATATATTATAATCATTAATCAATTAAGATGATATTTGGTAATTCGATATAATTTTCTTTTGATAGGGAATACGTCATTTTAGCTCGTTTTCTCTTAAAATCATCAAACTCCAAATATGAAACACTTTCGATTATAATATAATAAAAACAACCCTAAAAATACTTAAAGTGTAGGAATATTTATATAAATATATGTATATTTTAGAGCACATCAAGTTTCTATGATCATTTTCTTTATACCTTCTTTTACAAGGTCATCCCCTTTTATCAACTCTTGGATGGTTTCAGCTCCCAACTGTTTGTGTATCCTTCTTTTATAGATGGCAGTACCATTTGGAGCAGTGGCTCTCTTGATTTGCAGCTTTGATGGTCTTTTTGAAACCTCTGCTTCAGGATAGTCAGGCTTTTGAGGAATTTTTGTATCTTTCTTTCTTAATTCCTCCAACCTTTTGTAGGTTGTCCTGACCACATCTTCTTTCCATCTAGCAATTTGTCTTTTGTTTCCAAATTCAGCAGCAACCAGTTATTCTCTCATTCTCTTCAGTTCTACCTGTTTGTCAGGTATAATCTTTCTAAACTTTGCCCAGTCAGGAGGAGTGTGAGTAACTTTCCTTTTTATCATATCTTGAATTCTTGCTGCTTCAGTTTCAAGCTCAGGAACAGTCCACTCTTTGTACATGTATCTCTCTCCTTTATACTTCTTGTGAGCCATTATGCTTTCAATGTAGTCTTTCTTCAAAGTTTCAGCTGCTCTTTCTGAAATTTGTTGACTGACATTTTTTGCAAATCGTTCTAGGGAGCTGACTTGTGTGAGCAGATATTGATAGTATCTAGAAATTTCTCTGTCAGATTTCCCTTGTGTGTTTCTTTTTGAGATATCCTCTGCTTGCTTGGCCTTGATCTTCAGATATTCATCAACATTTTTAGGCCAGGGATATCCTTTTATTGATGGCAACCTCCTTTTGGCAGTGTCATCCTCATAGTAAAAAGATTGTATTTCTTCTCTAACAGCTTCTAGTTCAAGAGGAAATTGAACACCTGCAGGAGGTAAGGGCTTCTGCACTTGAACTGAAGAGAGAGGAACTAGTTTTGGTATTGTGACAAGAGCTAAAGATTTTGAAGATGTTTGGGATAGTGAAGTGTCATCATCTTTTAGCCTTCTCCTCTTTATTTGAGGAGGGGCTGATGATGTTTTGGATGGAACAGTGGATGTAATAGCAGTGGTTTGTGATAGACTAACAGTTGTTGAGATAACTGGTGTTCCAACCACTGTTGTCTTTACAGCAGATGTTATAGCAGCTGTTGTCTTCTGCCTCATGCACTCGAAGTTGATGATATCCAGATCACAGATCAATCTTCAAAAAGTAAGAAGCGCCTTGCAATTGATCAAAGAGATCATCAATGCGAGGTAGGGGATACCGATTCTTGATGGTGAGCTTGTTAAGCTCACGATAATCGATACACATCCTGAAAGATCCATCCTTCTTCTTTACAAAGAGAACGGGAGCACCCCAAGGTGAAAAGCTAGGACGGATAAAACCTTTGTCGGAGAGCTCCTGAAGCTGTTTAGATAATTCTTGCATCTCAGACGGTGCAAGACGGTATGGAGCTCTGGCAATGGGATTTGCACCAGGTACGAGATCAATACTGAACTCGACTTGGCGTGCTGGAGGTAGACCAGGTAACTCTTCAGGGAAAACTTCAGAATAATCCCGAACGACAGGAATATCTGAAATAGTCTTACCCTTTCCTTTATCTGCTGTAACATGTGCTAAGAAAGCCACATAGTTCTTCCGAAGATACTTCCGTGCTTTAAAACAAGACATAAGTTTGAGACCACCGGCAGGCTTCTCACCACGAACCTGTAGGATCTCGCCTGTCGATAGTGGCACACGAACAATCTTCTCAGAACAAACTATCTCTGCGCGATGCTTAGATAACCAATCCATGCCCACTATAACGTCGAAGCTTCCAAGTTGCATTGGCGTGAGGTCAATAGGAAAAATATGGTCGTTAAGGTTCAACTGGCAGTTGCGTAGAACAGAATTAAGAACAATGGGTTCACCACTGGCAACCTCTACTGTCAAAGGTTTACCTAGTTTCGTTCTAAACACGCGAAGCATTGGCTCAAAAGTCAATGACACAAAACTCTTGTCGGCACCCGAATCAAAAAGAACAGATGCTGGCTGATTATTAATAAAGAACGTACCGTTCACCACCTCGTTGTCTGCTTGTGCTTCTTGTGCATTCATGTTGAAGACTCGACCTCGAGCCTGAGCCTGATTTTGGTTTGCATTCTGGTTCTGGTTGGCTAGTCTTGGACACCGATTTCTGTAGTGGGTCAGATCCCCACAGTTATAACAAGCACCTGGTGGGTAGTTTGGTCGTGCAGCCTGACCCTGTTGCTGAGCAACTTGTTGAGCAGGGTTCTGAACTGCGCGATTCTGAGCAAACCGACAAACATCGGCAAGATGACCCGACTTCCCACAGTTAGTACAGAAACGGCACTGATATTGCGGCTGATGGTGACTGTTGCATTGATTGCACAAAGGTGCACTTCCTGAGTAGGGCTTCTTTGCTGGAGGCTGGTTGGGAGCTGCCTGGTTAGCTTGGGCAGTGACAACATAGTTTTGGGAAGCCTTACGCTTCTTTGCCCTTTTTGATGAACCAGACTCCTTTCCATTCTTGTTTTGACCTTTCTTGCTATCTTCCTTGTCAGCCGACTGCTTCTTGCCCTTGTCACCCTTCCTGTGTAATTTATTCTTTCGAATCTGCGACTCAGTCAACGTCGCTGATAAATTGATCGCCTGACGGAGTGTGGTAGGGTTGCTACCAGTAAGGATGTCTTGTAACGAGTCAGGTAGGCCGTCGATGTACCTTTCGATAGCCTTATCGAGTTGGGTAACCATAGTCGGGCAAAGCAGACTCAACTCCTCAAACCTATCAGTATAAGCCCTGTGTTCGCCACTATCTTGCTTCAAAACATCAAATTCTTTCTCCAACGCTCGTTGTTCATGACGAGGACAAAACTCCCTCATCATAAGAGCTCTCAGTTCAGCCCATGTCTGAGCTAGAGCAACTTCTGCACCTTGATCTCTCATAACCCCGTTCCACCACGTAAGAGCCCTCTTCTGAAACACACTCGAAGAAAACTCGACCTTGCGATATCAGGACACTGCACATGACGGAAAGTGTTCTCGATGCTCTCGAACCACTGAAGAAGCCCAGTTGCTCCCTCAGAACCACTAAACTTGAGCGGCTTAGCCGAGTTAAAATCCTTGTATTTGCATGTACCATTGTTGTTGTTGTTGGCCTGGTTCCATTGAGCAAAGAGATTTGGGAATTGAGCAGCCATCTGCTGCGCAATAATTTCTACCAGCTCGGCAGTAGCTATCTGGTTGTCGCGTCGAGGAGGCATTCTAGAAGAGAAAAACATGAAATGAAACGAGTGAGATGATTAGATGAAGAGAATGAGATGAAGCAAAATCAACAAAAGCAAAGATGGCGGTTATGCATCGCAAAGCAACCAAGCGACATGAAATGTCTAGTCAAAGTAAATGGGTCAGAATTAGTGTATCGCGAAGACATGCTCGCCTATAAGTGAACACTCACCACAAGAGTTCCCAGGTAAGAGTGACTGGTCTGATTATGTGGATTTGTACGAACACTCTAGCCTTAGACAGAAAACCCAGGGTACAGGCATTCACTCTTCCAGTTCGCACGTGTTCACACCATTAACCCAAAACTTTGACGGGATTTTTGAAATCCAAAGAGGTTCAAAACCATATAACAGAGGGTTCAAAACCTAGTAATCAATCATCCTCGAACAGACGATTAATTTTCAAAGCGGATTCGGAACCGAAGTTCTCGTTGTGGTTATCACCTAAGGATAGGTGAAGTGCATGTTTTAAAATCTAAACACAAGATAACTTGTGTTAGGGTCCTAGAAAGTTATAGTCTAGGTCAAAGCATTACTAATAACCTAATTCCCTATAACCAATGGCTCTGATACCAACTCTTCTGTCACACCCCGACCGCGTATAACATGCAACCGCGGCGGAAAACGTCGGGGAGTGTTGAGGAAAGAATTAATTGTTATACAACCATGGAAATTAAAGTTACATTTTATTTATCAAACACGGGTGATACATTGTCTTAAAAGGAAGTACAGAATTCAAAACATAGTTATACTAGTTCTATCTTCATTTTTAGTCTCTAAGGTACAGGTCCGCCCTAGTATCGTGATCAACATCTTATGGAACAGCTCCTGAAAACACATGTGAAAGTAGGTACGTCAGCATAAAAATGCCTGTGAGATACATAGGTTTTGTGAAAGTGGGATTCATGACTTGAGTTTTTAAAGAAATGTTTAATAACAATCAGTCATAAACCTTGTAATTTGTCTCGCTTTGTAAACCATTTGAAAAACGATAATATCCGATGATATGTATAGATAAACATAAGGTTAAATGAATAACCTAGTAAAAAGAGTTGAATAAAATAAGTTGTTTTGTAAGACAATGTTTTATGAAAAGTATGTTATTTGTATAAAATGTTATCTGTCTAAACTGAAATGATTTAGATAATGCTAAGATATGTAATATTATACAAACATTTATATATAGGAAGTACCATCGGCGTATCCACCATGTTTGCATCATATTACATACTCCACGTTACTCAAACCATTTACCCAAACCATCCACCATGTAAGATTGTTCTTGTATAACTCAATTGTCAAGTGTTATTGTGTAAACCATGTCAAATGTCTATGTTCAATGTAAACCACCAAATGTGTATGTAAATGTCGACGTGTTTATGTTCAATGTAAATCATGTAATGTGCATCCCAAAAATGTATCATGTACGGTAAGCGAAATGTATCAACTTAAACCATATGTAAAATGCCCAAAACAAGTCGTTGAAGTAAAACGTGGTTTAAATCAACGTTATGTTCTGTGGAAAAATGCATGCTTTATTGATATTAACATTTATGCAGTATTGTGAAATATGCATACATCCAAGCCTTAAGACTGTGGCGATAAACCCTTAAACAAATTAAAGGTTTATCTAAGTTATGTATATCGAATTCGGTCATTCCTTACAATCCTATTAAACCCAGGACTTCAGGAACGGGAGTTGTCAATTCCTATGGTACCACTACCTACTAACGAACGGCGTAGCTAATGTTAATGAATGTATTGTCCCATGTTAAACAAACCAAATGTCATAACAAAATGAAGGCATGTGATGTAAACAATTGTACTAAGTATGCTTAGTAAACATACGAAGCAGAAATGTTCATGTAAATAAATGTGCCCATATGCTGAGTAAACATATGCAGCAGAAATGTTCATGTAAATCAATGTGCCCATATGCTGAGTAAACATATGCAGCAGAAATGTTCATGTAAATCAATGTGTCCATATGCTGAGTAAACATATGCAACAGAAATGTTCATGTAAATCAATGTGTCCATATGCTGAGTAAACATATGCAACAGAAATGTAATGTAAATCAATGTACTAAGTACGCACACAATGGGCATACATAGCATGAAATGTAATGAAATCGTGTACTATAATGTACTAACAACATAGCAGGCATATGATGTGAAAACATGGAAAGCATGAATGTAACAGATAGGCACATGTGTTTCACCCCAAAACAGTTTGGAAAACAGTAAAAGAGGGGTTCAATGTACTCACCTGAGATTGCTTTGGAGTTCTTGTATAATAACCAGATAATGCTAAAGATCACGGGATATCAAACGACACCTAATAGGTAGCTATGTTAATATACCGGACCAAATCTGAAGGATCGGATAGTATGCGGGTTCGTAAACCAAACGAGTATGGAGACTCGTGTAATATGGTTTAAAAAAGCCTACATACTAAAATGAAACCTAACCTAAGTGCTTGCGACCCATCACGACCCGTTTAGGTAGCTTATGCTACCTTAACGCGTCATTCGCGTAGAACGCGTTTGGAACGCCTAACAACGTGACCACAAGGCATAACCTCGGGAGGTTATAGCTATGGTCACCTAATGTGTTTGGTCGGATCCTAATGATCGACCAAATGGGTCGGGTTCGAAAGTATAAGCGATTGTTTAGATCGCTTACCTTACGACCCTATATAAGCACTATACTAAAAGTGACGAGCTAAGCATGTTAGAACATGCTTAACTAAGTTTAGAAAACAGGTTTGGCATCAAAACAAACGGCTTTGATGCTCACGAGTAGTTTGGTTACAAAATACGCAAGAATGCGCATTTTGGCCGAAACTACGACTCGTCACTGAGCCTAGATAACGTGGTAATCAGTAGGTATAGTCACTACGGACTATAACCATCGTGATCACGCTCACGTTATGAAGTTCCATGAACTTCGGGTTGACCATAGGCTGGTCAATGCAGAAAGCCAACAAAACGTTGACTTTCGGACTTGAAAAGCAAATAAAAGAACGAAAGAAGACTTACGGAGGGTCCCCGAATGCTAATCTAGATCAAAGAGCTCAGGTATGAAGCAATGGCATCAACTTAGAGCATTTTGATCAGATTGTGTGAGTTTTTAGCAACAAGGGGGGGTATTTATAGGAAAGGCAAAGCCGTTAGGATCGTTTCTTGATTTTCGTGCCACGATCCTAAGCGTCCACTTGTCAAAATGTTGTGGTTACTGAAAATGGCCCTTGGCTCTTGATTGGGTGAAAGGGCATTGCCCCTTGAACGAACGAAAGGCCAACTGCAAGTGGATTCAATGAATCTGCTGTACTGGGGACTCCTTACGGACCGTATGGGTTTTGGCTTACGGTCCGTAAGCCCTTAGTTTGGCAGATTTACAGTTTTGGTCCCTGCAGCTCCAAAACTTGGTATTTGATGCATTTTTGACACGTTTAAGCCCCGTTAACCCCATTTCAAATCTCTAAAATGATGTTAAAGTATAGGGAACTTAAAATGTGCTCAAAAATATCTCGGATGTCGGTTTGTTTGGCCGTACGGTCGTGATGTTCGGTTAATTACGACGAAATGCGCATAAGCGCGAAAGACGATCCAAATTGCGCGACGAATGGATTTTTCTCATGCCATACACTAAGGCATAATATAAGGATGCTTACATAAATTTTTGGATGTCCGGATGTATTCAGAACGTAAGTTATGCGCAAAAGTGCAAACTTGTGCACTTTTTGACACTTTTAGCCCCTGAATGATCCAAAAGTTTGTTTTAGCATACCAAACCCCTCAAAGCCTATTTCTAAGCTATGTATAGGATATTTATAGTATGTTTAACTTATGGACATGTTTCGGAATGTTCGTTACAGTTCGAATTGGCATACTTTTGCAGTTTGTCAATTTTAGTCCCTGTAGGCGAATTAACTTGTTTTTGCCATACCAAAGCCTTCAAAACTTATTTCTAAGTTATGTAAAGGTTATTTAAGGTATGTTGAGTATATGTTGATGTTCCGGAGAATTTGTCGCATTAAACTGAGCACGTTTAAGCACCAGTTAGCGTATAACTCTCCAGAAAGCGATGTAGAGTTTGAAATTGAACAAAAGTCAAAACATGAAAAATGTAAAACACAACCAAACAAACATTGGGACAAAATAACATTGTTTTATTGATAACTGAACTGTTCACAATGATTACAAGCACAAATGTTACACTCTCTATCTCTTTTTACACTTGCAACTGCTTCTGCCAGTGCATTTGTGGTCACATCAATTTTCTTGCTTCCATCTGGCAGAGAGATCTGTTTGGTCCTATTTGCACTTTCTGGTGCAAGGTAGATACCATCCTCTATTCCCTTCTTTTTCCACTCCTGAATTTTCTCCCCCTTTTTGGCATTATCTTCGGGAAGTTGACCAATGAAAGAACTGTTGGAGGAGCAGTGCCAGTGGTGTGCAGGATCTGAGTTTTGAGAGCCTTTAGATCAGCCTGAGTGTTCTTGAACCTTGACTCCATTGCATTTCTCAGCTGTTGAACATGTTTTTCATGTTGCTGATCTGCTAGTTGTGCTTGATGATGGAGAAAAGGTTGAAATAGATTCCAGAGCTCATTTGTAGCAGATGCCTGTTGTGGAGCAGGTGCTTGAGGTGGAACAGCAGTGGATTGCATCTGTTGAGTTTTCAACACCTGCTGTAGCATGTTTTTAAGATCTGCAACAGATGTATCCAACTTTTCAATTCGTTCCGTCAAATCCTGATATTTTAAATCATCACCTAATTTAATGGGATCATCTGATTTCCCACTAACAATGGTTGTATTAGTGGTAGAAGTAGGGAGTTTACTCCAAACATTAACCACTGATGCCCCTTTTTCTTGGTACTGGGGTCTTCTTCCTTCAACACTTGACAACCTTTTGAAGTTGCCAGTAGGATAAATAAATCCACTGGTGGTTGGCAGAGGTGCTATAAAAGAAATTGCCTCTAAGGAAGTCTTATTGATGTAACCGCTGTCCAACTGTAAACCGGTGGGTTCAACAGTTGTAGTGGCTGCTTCACTTGGATTACCACCAAGAGTTACTTGTAACTCAAGGGGTGTAACCTCCTTAGGTTGTGTTGGTGGGTTAGCAAGGAATGATACATCAGGCTCAGTCAGTTGTTGAGGCATATTCTCATTGACAGGTGATTGAGAAGGACTGAGTAATGCCTGGTTCAAATCTATTGCATCCAACAAAAGTTGTGTTTTTGGTGGAATTATGATGTGAGGTGTGGGGTAGAAGAAGAAGTTGCCCCAGGCATTGGGCTGTAGATGATGGAAACGAGTGTTTCCAGAGCATCATAATGTGGTGGCCCTATGTGTACAACCTGTTCTTTTTGTGAAGAAGCAGGAGGAGTTTTGGTTATGGGTTGAGATATTTGTACCAACTGCTGTGAGGAAGTAGCAACAGTGGTTTCTTGTGACATTTGTGGTGTCACAGGCAGGAGCTCTGGTATCTCATCCTCCAGAGTTGCTGTTTTGATTGGTTTGGGGGGTTTTTGATTTTTCTTTTTGTTTGGCTTTTTGGGATTTGTAGGTGTGGGTTTCAAAACAGTTGGTCTGCTGCCTTGATCACCTAGCGTAATGGGCTCAGCAGCAGTTACCTGAGGAGCAGTGTTAGCTGCTAAATTCTGCTCAGGCACCTCTGCTTGTGTTTTGCAAGGTGCTAACATTCTTGAAAAAGTTTCAGATGTTAGGCTGTTTATTTGAATAATCTCACCTTGATTTATTACAACTAAATCATCCTTACTGAATTTCTTTTCAAAAAAGTAACTTAAAAACCTTGGAAACAGTAAGAATGACTTTGTTTCAACATTATTAACCAAATCTTTAAAAATTTCCCGAGAGTAGTTAAAATTTTCTTCTTGAAGAATTGCATACCCCAGATTTTGAATCTTTAAAGGGATTTCATTGAAAGAAGTGGTTTTGTTTAAAACACATAGTAGGAGGGTATGAAATAAAAATCTGGTTGCTGAAGGAAAATAACCTTTTTGTAAGGTAAGTCTCTTCATCATTGTGGCTTCATACCCTCTTTCAATGAAGTCAGTTTGTAACTCGTTTTTAGTGAAAGAAGTTTTACCTTTCTGATTATCGAGTTGAAAGACGTCTGAAATGGATTGTGGCGTGATTTGGATAGCTTTTCCCTTTATGGAGGAGTGTATGGTAGTTGCAGTGTCTCCTTGTTGTTCAAGGGTTGCATTCTTCCAGAACTCCCTTTGGGTATCCAAATAGATTGGTGCATTGGCGGTTAGCAAAGTTTTGTACTTTGATTTTGCCATGATGTTAATGGTGGAATCGAAAACATCGGTGGTTCCTAGTTTTGTGAGAAGACCCAGGAGATTGTGAGATGATTTATATGGGATTTCAGTGGAGATTGCCTTTTGAGAGGTTGTTTTCGATGATGATTTGGATGTGGGTTTTGCAGACTTCGATTTTGTCATTTTGAGTAGAATGATCGAAGAATTTGTGAAAGATGAGATGAAAAACTGCTTTGAGAAGAGAATTTTTGAAGAATTCAATTCAACTGTAAAACCCTGTTTTGGTGGTGAGTGGGGAATTTTATAGGGAAGAAAGTGAGTGCTGACGTGACAGCCGTTACAAAAGGTCTGAGCACTATGTACTGCCCACGTGACAACCCCTGGTGAAAATGAAGGACAGTACTTTGATGATAGTGAGAGATGAAAGCAGTGGTAAGGAAATAGTGGTTGATTTTCACTATCAGTGGATAGCATATCAGTGGATAAGACACTCCTTTTGAACAACAGAGTTTATCAAAGGAATGAGAGAAAAGGGGTTAACTTTCAGCAGTGGACAGACTTTTTGAAGTAGAGCAGACTTTTGAACAATCAGTGGTTATGGCAGACTTTTAAGGATTTTAATGAAAATTTCATTTTTAGCTATTTTTAAGGATGGATTTTTGATTTTCTGAAAACATTTTGTTGCTTTTATTCACAGAAAAACAAGATGTTGCTTGTTATTCCATGTTCAGCATCCCAATTCTAGAGACCAAGCTTTCAAAAGTGGCTGTATCAAGTGCTTTTGTGAGCACATCTGCCAGCTGGTCTTTAGTTGGGACATGATGCAGAGAAATCAAGCCTTTTTCATAGCAATCCCTCACAAAGTGATGTCTGATGTCGATGTGTTTGGTGGTAGAGTGAGAAACTGGATTTTTGATGATATTTTCTGCTGCCTGGCTGTCCAACATGAGTGGTGTTTTTAAGGCAGTGATACCAAAATCTAGTAACTGATTTTGAAGCCACAGGAGTTGGGCTATACAGCTTGCAGCAGCAATGTATTCAGCCTCAGCAGTGGATGTTGAAACTGCTGCTTGCTTTTTGCTTTGCCAAGAAACTAAGCAATCTCCTAGAAACTGGCACCCTCCTGAAGTGGACTTCCTTGTGGTGTGACATCCAGCAAAGTCACTGTCTGAAAAACCTGAAAGCTTGATATTCCCATTAGCTGTATACCAGATACCAAGTGTGGGAGCACCTTTTATGTATCTGAAGATCCTTTTTACAGCAATGAGATTTGATTTTCTGGGAGCTGATTGACTTCTTGCACAGACACATGTTGAAAACATGATGTCTGGTCTAGATGCAGTTAGGTACAATAAAGACCCAATCATGCTTCTATAGAGTGTTTGGTCAATCAGCTCATCCTTTTCATCAGACATGACCAGCTTATTTGTTGCCATGGGTGTGCTGCATGGTTTACAATCATTCATATCAAATTTGGTTAAAAGTTCTTTAGCATATTTGCTTTGATGAATGAAAGTTCCATTTTGCATTTGCTATACTTGGAGACCAAGAAAGCATTGCAGCTCACCCATTGCACTCATTTCAAACTCAGCTGTCATGAGTTCTCTAAACTCTTCACACATTTTGTTACATGTGCTTCCAAAAATAATGTCATCCACATAAATTTGGACAATCATTAAATCCTTCCCTCTCCATTTAAGAAACAGTGTTATATCAATGGTACCTCTTTTGAAACCATTTGAGAGTAGGAAGTTGGAAAGAGTTTCATACCAGGCCCTTGGTGCTTGTTTTAGGCCATACAAGGCTTTGTTCAGCCTATAGACATGATCAGGATAAAATGGATCCTCAAAACCTGGAGGTTGACATACATACACCTCTTCTTGAATTGTACCATAGAGGAAAGCACTTTTGATATCCATTTGAAACACCTTCATGTTGTGGTTGACAGCAAAGGCCAGGAACAGTCTAATGGCTTCCAATCTTGCAACAGGGGCGAATGTTTCATCATAATCAATCCCCTCTTCCTGTCTGTAACCTTGAACCAGAAGCCTGGCTTTATTCTTGACAACACTGCCCCTTTCATCAGTTTTGTTCTTGAAGACCCACTTTGTGCCAATGGGACTAACCTCTTTTGGCAGTGGTACAAGCTCCCATACTTGTTGTCTTTTAAACTGTTGGAGCTCCTCTTGCATGGCTTCTACCCAGCTGTTGTCTTTCAGTGCCTCTTGGTACTTGACTAGCTGATGGAGTGATAGAAAACCAGCAAAAAGACAGATGTTTTGGGTTTGGCTTCTTGTGAGCACCCCTTCATTGATGTTGCCAATGATTTGATCAGGTGGATGAGATCTCAAGAAGATTAAATCTCCTTGGTATGGTATGATGGCATTTGTTGGTGAAGGCTGCAAGTGTGTATCATCTGAGCTAACCACTGCTGGTGACTTTGATGACCCAGCAGTGGCTTCAAAAGGTGGTGGAATAGGCGGTAATGAAGTGGACAACTGCTGACTTTTATCCACTGTTTGAGGACTTTTGTCAGCAGTGTTTGAGAATGTGGAAGTAGAGGTGGATGGGCTACTTTGGTCAACAACTGTTGAGGTAGCAGTGATTGAGCTTTGACAACTGTTTTGAACAGCTGGTGCTTTTCCCTTTGTGGCAGACCTTTGAGGGATGATGATTTCATACCCATAGTCTGGTGTTGTATCCTCTGATGGACCTGCACTGTTAGTCTTGACAGCAGTATTTTCAAAAGTAAATTTTTCAAGATCAAAGAGATCTGCAGGATTTGCTGGGATTTTCATTGATGAAATTTCATTGAACTTTACATTCAAAGCCTCCTCCACTGCCTTGGTCCCTGTATTAAACACTTTGTATGCCTTGGCAGTGGTTGAGTATCCCAGATGATAACCGCAATCAATTTTGGCTGCAAATTTTGAAATGGAATCTTTTAAGTTCAAAATAAAGCATGGGCAGCCAAACACCTTGAAATAGGAGATCAGTGGTTTGATTTTATACAGAATTTCATAAGCAGTCTTTTTGTGCCTGGGGTTTATTAAAACTCTGTTCTGGACATAGCAAGCAGTGTTTACTGCCTCTGCCCAGAAAGTTAGTGGCAAACCTGAATCTGCAAGCATGGTTCTGGCAGCCTCAATCAAAGTTCTGTTCTTTCTTTCAACAACCCCATTTTGCTCTGGTGTTCTAGGGATGCTGTACTGCCTTACAATCCCTTTCTTCACACAGAAGGCATCCAACTCCTTATTTTTAAATTTTGTGCCATTGTCACTCCTGAAGCTTTTCACTGGAAGGTCAAATTGCTTTTCAACCTGTATCACAAAGTCTTGCAAAATGCCTGCAGTTTCATCTTTGGAGTGCAAAAAGAAAGTCCATGTAAACCTAGAAAAGTCATCAACAATAACCAAACAATATCTTTTCTTTTTGAGGCCCATGACTTGAACTGGGCCAAACAAATCCATGTGTAGCATTTGCAAACACTGGGTTGTTTTGGACTCTTCAATGGACTTGTAAGAACTTTTATGCTGTTTTCCTTTTAAACAGGAAATGTAATGTTCAGGACATGAAAACAATTTTTGTGGTAGGCCTCTCACCAAACCATTTTTTGAGATTTCACTGATTGTCTTAAGATTTGTGTGCCTCAGCCTTCTGTGCCAAAGTTCTGTCTCTTTGTTAGAGGCAGCTGAGAACAGACAGGCATCAGCTCTGGGACACTCTTTTGACATATCAACAACATAAACATTGCCACTTCTTTGAGCAACAAGTTTAGTGTGACCAGTTTTGATTATTGCTTCAATCTTTTTGACCATTTCTAGTCCAACAATCCTACAACAATCTTTTGTGAAGAATGACCCAAAACCTTTGTCACTCATTTGTGATACACTCAGAAGGTTGAATTTTAGATTTTCTATTAGATTGTCTATTAGATTGACATTTTCAAATTTTACATTTCCAGATTGCACTATACCAGACCCTAGAACTTTCCCTTTACTATTATTCCCAAAGGATATATCACCCCCTCCATGGATTTTAAAGTCTTTGAGGAGGGCTTTACATCCTGTCATGTGCCTGGAGCCTCCACTATCTACATACCAAAGACTATCAAAGCATGCAGAAGCTCCCTGCACATGAAGTAAAAGGATTAGTTCATTAAGGGCTCCAAAGCCAACAGGGCTTTGGATGGGGTTCAGCAGTGTCTGGTATGGATGCAGAATGATGGACAGTGGTTAGGTCAGGGGTTTGGACAGTTTTAGTACTGTTTCTCACTAACCACTGTTAAGGGTCTTGACTAATCACCTGCTGATAACCAAAAGGATGCCTATTCACTTTAGGTTTAGAGGGCCTTTTGTAGGCCTCATAAACGTGTGGAATCCTTTGGTAAGACTGTTTTTCCTTGCCTTTTCAGAACTGATTGGCAGGGGGTGCAACAGTAACCTGAACATCTCTTTTGACAGATGTTTGGTTCAGCTGTTTTGTGACAGCTGTTTGAACTGGTACAAACAGTGGTTGTTTTTTGGTGAATTTGACAGATGATGATGCTGATGGACTCAAGGATGTTTTAGCAAGGTACTCATTCTTTTTCACATCAAAGTTTTTGAGATACACACATGCTTGAGTTTTGTGGTTTGTTTTACCACAAACAATGCAACTTTCAGCTAGAACTATGACACTTGTTCTGTTTATATCATAAGCTTTTAAGTGGAAACAATCTTTTGTTAGATGGTTCCTTTTCTCACAGAATTCACAAAACAAGTTATCAATTTTTTCTTTCTTCTTTCTCTTTTCAGACTCCTTTGCAGCAGAGGTTTTAACCACTGCTGGAATGTCCTTGAGAGGTATGACTTTAGCTTTTGGAGGTTTGACACCATCAGTTGATGTAAAGTCCATTGGCTTGAAATTTTCAAGAATATCACACTCATCAGACCATTTAGGTTTAAACTGATGATTTTCAAGCTCCTCAAAAGTAGAGGATCCCATTGGTCTGTCAAGTGTGATTTTGTTTGTCAGTGATTTTCACTTCTTGGCCATTCTTGTTTGTGGGGATGAACACAATGGTTACATCAGTGGTTTGAACAGATTTTTCAAAAGCAATGTTTTCATCATCATGTTTTCTATAGCCAACCCCAAATTTCACATTGCTTTTTATCTGTTTCTCAAGCATAACCTCATACCCTTTGCATGATTCCACCCATCTCTCACATGTGATCTGGGTGGACTCTAACTCCTTTTTGCAAACTTGGTATTTTTCTACCAAAGTTTGGAGTTGGGTTTTGGTTATGCTCTGCTCTTCTTTCAAGCTGATAATCTCTTTGTCCTTTTCAGTCAATTTGTTTTTAAGTTCTTTTAGAGATCTTTCAAATTTGACTTCATCAGTTAAGATTTTATCCCGAAGGTTTTCGTTCACCTCTTTGATGTTAGCAAAAGCAATAATGCAATTGTCAGAACATAGTTTTTCAAGAACTTGAGGTGTTACCTTGGCAGCAGCCATCATTGCACAATCACATTGAGGATTTTCTTCATCTTCAGCTCTTTCTTCTTTCTTACATGCTTTTTCTTCTCTCTTTTCTTCCTTGTTCTCTTCTGACCATGGGTCTGTCAGTGGTTCAATCAGGGTACCTGAACTTTCTCCCAAAAGTACTTCATTAGCCACAGCAGTAACCACTGCTTCAGTCACCTCATCCACTGTTTCAGAACCCAGCTGTTCCTCTTCAGATTCAACACCCTCTTGTATTGAATCTAATGCCATCAAACAGAATTCATCATGAGAAGAAACATTGGAAGCATAGAGTGCAAAATTTTCATCACTGAGATCTTCAGGCATACTGCTCCAGTCAACAAACCCTTGAGTAAAAAAACTTTGTTGATCTGGTTGTACTGCTGCTGGAGCAGTGGTTTGAGGTGCTGGTTGCACTTGTGCCTGAGGGACAGGGGTTTGAACATATTAGATCTGTGGAACAGTGGTTTGGACATAGTGCACTGGCACAGGGGCAGCAACATAGTGAGCAGTGTTCACTTGAGCTGCTGGGGCATATTGGGCATAGTGCACAGTGCCTTGATTTTGAGGTCTAGGATTTGAGCTAGGATGAGTGATTATGGGACCAGTAGTTTGACTCCTACACTCCCTAGCGAAGTGTCCCAACCTATTACACTTGTAGCACTTGATTTTCGATTTATCCAACCCAACCCTTAGATTCCCATGCAAGCCTGGGAACTTTCGCCCTGTTCTTTTATAAAATTTGCTAGTTCTAACACTTAGCAAGGCCAGTTGATGCAGGATGTCCATTTCCTCTAAATCAGTGGGGTCAAAATGCTGTAGATCATTGAGTTCAAAGCTTAGATTGTCTGACATCTGGTTTTCATTTGCAGTGAATGCATAACTTGTAGAGTGAGGATCAAGGTTGTTAAAATTTGCACCAGCAGTTATGTCAATGAAGTGATCATAACCCTGATCCTTACCACTACTCCCAGATTCTTCTTGACCCAAAAGAGCAGTGTTACCGAATGTATAATCATCAACGGTTTTTCCTGACTCTTGTAACTTCCTTTTCTGCTTCAACTCCCTTTCGTAGGTCAGGAGTCGACCATGGAGTTGGGTCAAGGTCAGATCCTTGAACTCAGGTGAATTTCGGGTGACAAAAGCTATGGTGTCCCATTTTTCTGGCAGTGACCTGAGGAACCTGCTATTTTGAGTTGAGTTTGTAAAAGTGGTTTTAACAAGCCTCAGTTCACTGATGAGACAACTGAAACGCTCAAATTGTTGCGTCAGTGATTCACCTTTAACATGACAAAATGTTTCATACTGTTGGTTCAGGATTTCCCTATTGTTTTCTATGACTTCTTCGGTACCCCCAAACTGTTCCTTAAGCGCGTCCCACAATTCTTTGGCACTGTTACAGTGTAACAGTCCAGCATATATTTCATTGGGCAGCGCTGAAGCTATGATGCTAAACGCTTTAGCATCTAGTTCGATCTTTTGAAAGTCGGTTTCGGTATAGTTTTCAACTGGTTTTGGAACGAACTTTTTAGTATCTTCAGCGCTTGGCACTGTAGGAACATGAGGACCAAAGACGACAGACCTCCAACAACCTGTGCTTTGTGGAGCGAGGATGTGACCCATCCTCCTCTGCCAGATGTTGTACTCATTTCTTTTTAGCATAGGTGGTTTAAAAAGAGAGCCGATGTTTTTATCATCCTGAGATTGTGACGTCATTCTTGTTGTTTTACAGACACTGAGAAATCAACTTTAATGGTGATTAATCTTTGCTCTGTTTTTCAACAAACGAACAAACGATCAGTATCAACTGTTATGAGCTGAACTATTTACGTCAAAATGATTGTTAAATCAAATTTGACTGTCCAAGCTCTGATACCAATTGTTGGATCTGAGTTTGATTTTGATTGTATTTTGTGTTTGTAATTAACGTGAAAATGGATGAGTGTGCAGCGGAATTAAGATGAAAACAAACTTTGCATACAATCAAACGAGAGTAATACTTTGATCAAACATCTTTACACAATGAATCGGAAGATTGAATTTATTTCAATAACGATTACAATGATTGATGAATGAATGCAAACTCCCCCTCATCCAGAGCTCAGTTGTTTGTTCGTGCAAAGAAGACGATTGTGCAAAAGAGCTAATAGAACAGTACAAAGTACTGATCTATTTATAGGCACTTGAAAACTACTGACCATCTTAGCTGACGTCACCATGAAAGTGACATCTAACCTCCTAACAAACTCTGACCTCTGATCTATACAAACACTGCTATGTTAACTACTGCTATTACATTACAAGACAGACTATTGATCAACTGCTGCAACCTTCTACTGCTGTGAACCCAGCAGCACTTGTCCGGATCAGCAGAGCTTGACTCAAGGCAGTAGATTGAATCAGCAGGGCTTTAGTCTTTCATCAGGTCTTTACTTGAGCAGCAGTTGTAGGTCAGCATTTAGCAAGATCAGCAGATAGGAGGTCAGCAGATGTTGAATTCACTTTCAAGGGGAGAGATTTGTATGTAAACATCTGCTTATTCAGGTTCCACTGCTCTGATCCAGTTTTGGCTTTAATTATCTGTTCCTCTGATAGGGTTCAATCCCAACACGACCAGACACGAGCACCGTTAAGCTGTTTATTTCATACTAAGCTTTTAAACAATTCGCGTAGATTGCTGATATACTGATCCACTTAAATTTTCAAAAAATTTTCAATCTGTTCGGGATACGTGATTAGTGTTTTAAGACTTAAACATTTACATGTGTCCCACCTCAGTATATACTCCCGTATCCAGACCCCAGTATTCAGTCTTACAGGTGAATATACCACAGCTGATATCTGTTTAGGGGTAATGTGCGAGGGCCGTGAGAGCTCAGGTCGATACTTCCGTATACGCAAAGAGATGACGGCTTCGACTTTTAGGTGTGTCCCCTTTAGAGGATCTTTTGTTTTCAACAGCAGCGACTATCAATTTTATTGTTTCATCAGCATGCTGAGGGCGAGCTTATATTTCAAAGCTTTTGCAGAAAGTATTATCCGGGGACTAGGTCAGTATTTCCATACAGCAGAAGTCCCGGGATAATACCCCAGATATCACTGAGTATAAAGACCTAGTATCTCAGAATACGGGGCCCTTCAAACAGGATTTCAGGGGTTACCTATATATCCTGGAAGTGTTCCCCACGTAAACGCAAGTGAATTTTATTGTTTATATCCCAAACTGGTTTACTAATTTTGCAAAAATCTATCAGCACATCTTTAGCGAGACTGCTTAAACGCATTTTAAACACCACAAATCTTTAGCGTACTGTGTCCGTCTAGCTGATGTACTATCATTTCCCATATTCTACACAACTCTTTTTGAGTTTTCTAATGTTTTTGGATTTTATGGTTTTCTATTGTTTTTGTATTTTTTATGATTTTATCATGTTTTTGTATTTTTCTGCGAATATCCCCCCCTAAAACTAAACATATTTTTGTGTTTTTGTTTTTATCGAAAAGCAGAAAAGACAACTATACAAAAGAAATTTGACAACACGACACAGGTTGATGTCAGATCGCCGCCCAACTCGGCTTCACATTCGATTACCCTCCCAGATTGCAGATTCTTCATCCCGTTTAATCTCAAAAGATAATAAAATCTCTTTTTGTCGAATGGTTTAGTGTAAAAATCCGCTTTCTGATCATCGGTGTTCATGTGTTCAATCCGAATTAACTTTTTCTCGTGACAATCACGGATAAAGTGATGACGGATTTCAATGTGTTTAGTTTTCGAATGGTGAACCGGATTTTTAGTAACATTAATGGCTGCTTCATTGTCCACGAAAATCGGTGTATCCAAGAATTGCAAACCGAAGTCGCGCATCTGCTGTTGGATCCAAAGGATCTGCGAGCAACAGCTAGAAGCTGAGACGTACTCAGCCTCACATGTGGAGAGTGCAACTGCAGTTTGTTTCTTGCACTGCCAGGTGACAAGCCGAGTTCCGAAGAACTGGAATCCAGCAGTGGTGGACTTAGCATTCTGTTTACAGCTACCAAAATCAGAATCAGCGAAACCAGACAAAGTAAAGTCACTCGATCGAGGGTACCACAAGCCGATGCTTGGGCAACCCTTCAAATACCGTAATATGCGTTTCACTATAGTCAGGTGCGATTGTTTTGGATTCGACTGATATCTGGCGCAGAGACACGTCGGGTACATGATGTTTGGACGGGAAGCCGTGAGATACATCAACGATCCAATGATTGATCGGTATAATGTCTCGTCCATCTTCACACCTTGCTCGTCTGGACAAATACCATGATTCTGCGCGAGGGGGGTGGATGCAGGACTGCAATCTGTCATGTTGAACTTGTCGAGCACGTCCTTTACATACTTTGACTGGTGAATGAAGATTCTGTCGGGCAATTGTTCTACCTGCAGCCCAAGGAAGAACTTCATCTCCCCCATCGAACTCATCTCAAACTTCTTCTTCATTACCTTCTCAAACTCTTTGCAAAGATCGTCGTTGGTGGATCCAAAAATGATATCGTCCACATAAATTTGCACTATCAACAAGTGGCATGCTTCTTCTTTGGTGAACAGAGTGCTGTCTATTGTGCCTCTTGTGAACCTGTTGTCCAGCAAGTATGTCGAAAGCGTCTCGTACCAGGCTCTCGGGGCCTGGTGCAGTCCATATAGCGCTTTATCCAGTAGATACACTTTGTTTCTGTGTAGTGGGTCTGTAAACCCCGGTGGTTGCCCCGCGTACACTTCTTCTTTGATTGTGCCGTACAGGAAAGCAGATTTGACGTCAAGTTGATATACTTTGAAATCTTTCCAAGATGCAAAGGCTAGAAAAATACGAATTGCTTCAAGCCTTGCAACCGGTGCGTAGACTTCATCGTAATCTATTCCTTCCTGTTGGCTGAAGCCTTGAACCACAAGTCGTGCCTTATTTCTCACTACGATGCCTCTATCATCACGCTTACATTTAAACACCCATTTCGTCTTGATTAACTTCTGATTCTTTAGTAGATCAACAAGTCTCCAGACACCCAGCTTTTCGAACTGTTGCAGCTCCTCCTGCATTGCATTCACCCAAATATCTTCGGTCAATGCTTCTTTGTAAGTTCTGGGTTCTATCTGCGAAATGAAACATTTAAGTGAGACTTATTTCTACATATCAGCAATAGAAGAGTAAAAACAAGTAAAAGCTTGGTCTATTTGATGTCGGGTCTTGACGCCACTTTGTAGGTCACCAATGATTTGTTCTGAAGGGTGGTAAGACAACGTCCGTGGCATAACCGTGTCAGGCACATCTACTTCCGATTCCAAATTCGAAATGTCGAGATCAACGATTTGATCCATAGCATCCTCCAAAGTATCATTTGGCTCCTCGTCAAAGGTAGGAGCAGGTTCCTCCTCTGAGTCGTCAGAAATGTCAAATGACGGAGCTGGTTCCTCTGGTGGTTCATGAGTAGTTCCACTTGGTCCTGCTTCATTGTCGTGAGTACCCACGGTGGGTTGAGAAACTTCTAGCGGACTAGACACAGGCTCTTGTGAAGTATATTGCTGATACTGGTACAGAAAAGCTAGTTCCTCATCACTCAGCTCGACAGGCAGTTGAAACGACTCCCAGAGTTTGTCGTAATCGAATAGGAATCTTTGTCCGGGAAGTTGTGGCGATGGAGTGTGCTTCTGACAATCCACGTGTTGGACTTGAATCACCTTCCCCAGACATGGTACGAACACCCTCTTCAGCGGGCTTGCGTAACCTACAAAGAAACCCTCATTAGCTTTTGCTCCAAATTTACCATTTTCATCTATAAATGTGCAAGGTGAGCCAAAAGGTTCTAAAAACTCAAGATTTGGCTTGTAACGGTGCAGCGGCTCAAAGCAAGTCTTCTTGTATTTCTTGACAGTGAGAACTCTATTCAACGTGTAACAGGCTGCTGAAACTGCTTCACTCCAGAAGTAGATTGGTAGCTTGGAATCGGCTAACATCGTACGTGTTGTCTCGATCAGGGTCCGATTCTTTCATTCAGCTACGCCGTTTTGCTGTGGTATGTATGGCGCACTGAATTCATGAAGAATTCCCTCCTCGTTGCAGAATTCATACATCTTATTGTTCTTGAATTCCGTTCCGTTGTCGCTCCTAATCCTCCGGATTGGCAGTTTGTACACCGTTTCCATTTTCTTAAAAAGCATCATCAACGACTCGAATGTTTGATCTTTTCGTTCTAAGCATACAATCCATGAAAACCTCGTATAGTCGTCTGTCACCACCAAACAATATAAATCCCCGCTAATGCTCTTGACGTTGACAGGCCCGAAGAGATCCATGTGCAATCTCTCAAGAGGTAACCTGATAGAGTTGAGCATCTTCGGTGGATGTGACTTTCGAATCTGCTTCCCCTTTTTACAAGCAATACAATCATCAGTCAAATGAAAGTTTTTTACATTAACACCATCAACTAAATCGTTGTGCACCAAAAAAATTCATTTTTCGCACGTGAATGTGACCCATTTTCCGGTGCCACATTACTGACTCCTTTTCAGTAGCTTTAGACTTGGTGACAAAACACTGTTTTTGATGAGTTGTTGGCGTTGCGGCACTCATGTCCAAAATATAAAGATCATTTACCCGCGGAGCGCGCAACAACACCAACTCATCAGGGATTTTAAACCCTGGTTTCAACACTAAACATTCAGATTTAGTAAAATGAACACTGAAATCTTTATCACAAATTTGTGATATACTCAGTAAGTTGTTCGTTAACTCTACGATATAGTTCACTTTGTCAAATGATATCACTCCGTTTGTAAGCGTTCCTTGACCGACAATTCTTCCTCCTTGATTCCCTGCGAACCCAACATAGCTTCCATTGATTGACTTAACATCATAAAGAAGAGCTAAAGACCCAGTCATATGTCGTGATGCTCAACTGTCCATAATCCATCTTGATAGAATTGACTTGGGCAGCCCCTGCAACCAACAAAACACTTCATTCAAACAAAGACGCCCATGATTTCTTTACTTCCGACACAGTCCCGAACACAACATCAAACTTTTCATTTATTTTTGGAAAATCAAAAGTGACATTTTGAACCTTTTCTTTCACAATTGTTTTAACTTTGTCAGTAATTGGAGGAAATTCATCAAGAAACTTATCAACTTCATTTTCAAAATCAACCACATCATCTTTAAAAAGATTTGAATCGATTTTCAAGGCGTTCTCCATTTTCTTAACCTCAACTGACGGTTTTGATTTCATGATCCAAGACTGATTTTCAAAAGTTTTCGTTTTAGGGTAAAACTTTGAAGTCTTTTTAGTCTTAGAGGATTCGCCAATCTCAAATGTTGATTTCGGCTTATCCTCCGACTTTAACGATTCACCTCTTTTCAGAATACGGATCGGAGAAACCATTTCCTTTTTACCTTTTGAAACAATTGGTGATTTAGGTCGAGATTTTTGAACCATTTGTTTTTGAACATTTTGATTTTTCAACCTTTGATTTCTCAACCATTTGTTTTTGAACTGGCTTCTCAACAACATGTTTATTAAACACTTTTTGACACTATTTTGCCATATGTCCAATTTCATTGTAGCGATAGCACACTCTTTTATCATACTCGACAAAAGTAGTATTGACCAGTTCCTCTTTAAGCTTCTGTGCTGCATTGAAATCGTCCACAGCTTTTTGACTAAAAATATATTCCTTTTCAACCTCAGTACTAGGACCAGCAACAAAAACATCATTTATTTTTTCTTTTGGTTTAAACACTTGTTTAGCCAATTTCTTTTCAAACCCAATACCTTTGTTTTTAAACTGATTTTTCTTGTTTTGACCTTTACCAACCCCATCTTTCGTTTCCGAACTAGTGGGACGTGAAGTACCAAACGATTTTTTCAGTTTCGAAAAGAAATCTTTGTTACTGATTTCGTTAACGTTCAATTCAACCAATTTGAAAACTTTCTTGACATTTTCGATCTTGACATTCTGAAGCGGGTACTCGACATCGGAATAAAGTTTGTCAGTTCCAACCATAGTGTATACCACCATGATCGGATCATCATTCATACTTTTTTCCGATTTTGGCACATATCGATATAAGAAATTTCCTTCGTCTTCAGAATCACTGACAGTCTTTTCAGAATGAGCCTTCTCAGATTTCTCACTTTCATCACCCAACACCTGGTCGATAACATTTTTGATAACCTGAGATTCGTTATCAGTGTCAGATGCAGTGAAAGTGATATCAATGCTGTCAGGTAAATCACTCTCAATCGTTTTCAGCTTAAGATTTAAAGCAACTTCCACCCCATCTGGATATTTCTGAGTGTAGTTATTCCACATTGGGGGTGGAACGCTTTTGAAAACAGGTGTAGCATATGGCTGTTGAGGAACGATTTGTTCCAAAACATAAGACGAAGCCACATAGCTCATTAATTTTTTATCAGTCCTGTCATTCTCTATCTTGGCCAATTCAAGTTCTTTTCTTAGTGACGCAATTGTATCAAGATGATAATTGACTTCTCTTTGTTTATCAAACAGTGTAGCTTGTGCCAATTTAGTAGCTTTATCATTTTCAACGCTTTCTTTTTTAATCATCTTAATTGATCTGGCTAAGGTATCATAAGCTTCTTTTAATTGTTCAAGATCAAACTTAATCATGTCTGTATGATGTTTCAATTCCCGATACTTAGTGTCCTTTTCAAGACACTCCACGCACGGTTGTAAACAACGTTGGCATGGCGTTTCGGAGATTGGAACATCCTTTTCATCAACCTTTTCATCACAATCTGTTTTACCGACATGCTTTGACTCAGATACAGACTGTTTGACAGATTCGACCTCCTGAACTTCAGTTTCCTCTTTGTTAACCGACACCTTATCGACAGACTGTGACTCCTTGGGTTCTGAATCTACCTCTTTAAGCTTTCCCATTAAAGCTTTGTCTGCAATGTCTTTCAGAACTTCTCCGGTCATCTCTTTAGTCACATCAATCACTTCTTCAACAGCTTCTTTCTTCTCCTCAAATCTAGGACAAGATCCGGTTCTTGGTTCCTCGAAATAACCTGCAAAAGAATCAAACACATTAGGAGGCATAACAGATTTCATAGTATAAACTAACTCCTCCTGTTGTGATAGATAGTAGAAAGCTTCAGCTGCTATTTCCTCAACATCTATAACATTTTCCGTAGGAATCTCCTCAACAACTTCAGAAACTACTTAAGAAACAACTTCATCAACAACCTCCGGTTCATTCACTACCTCATAAATCTCAACCACCTCTGCCATCATTGCCTGATCATCTTTACCAGGGATATATTTATCCCAGCTAAAACCTGCAGCTACCTGTTCATCATCTTGGTTCACAATCAATGCCTTTTCAGGTTTGTTTTCTAACTGTGGCCTTTGAACAGTTTGCTGTTGATTCGGTCGATGGTAGATTGCTTGTCGATAGTAATCATTGGTGAACGGGTTTTGGTGCTTGTTGACTTCACGGTTTGGGCATTCACGTTTAAAGTGACCGCGTTCTTTACACTTGAAACACGTTACTTTCGACTTATCAAATCCCAACTTCTGATCCGGACCTGATAAACTGTTTCTTCCTGTGATTTCCATGAACCTTTGAGCACGACGAACTAGGCTTGCCATACCCCATTTAATGTCAATCAGTTCAAGCTCCTCGGGGTCTATTTGATCATGGTCCTCCTTTGTCATGTCCGGATTTCCAATTTTCCCCGTAACTAGACCTTCATATGCCTCGAGAACGGAAGCGAGTAGTGCAATATGTTGCTTCGCAGCAGTTTTCGTTATCTCGTTTCCATTTTTGATGTTCACTGCGATATTACACTGTACTCCAGAAACATACGCCTGATGATTAGATCCGGTAGAGCTTTGAGGCGAAGACTGTTCCTGAACTTTGACATTCGGTTCAAAACTCGCGAAAGGTGTAGAACTGCTTGATTGATGAGAACTTGATGCAACATTTGAAGTGTTATCAGCACTGAATCCTGTATGTATCTTTGGACTCTGAAGATTTGCAACTGAAGGACTGCCTTTGTAATATAAAGATACATCTTGTTGCATACTAGCAGAATTCATCTTTTTTATCTTCAACAACTCAAGCTCGTGAGCTTCGATCTTTTCAATAAACTCACTCAGATTGTAATTCACAAAATCAGAACTGTTTTTCAGCATCATAAGATAAGTTCCCCACTCGTCATATGGAAGTGCATCACAAAGTTTATCAATCCATTCTTCATTTGTTTTTTTAATTTCTAATCTTCTCATTTCAACTACAAGGTGACAATATCTTTCGATTAACTGTTTCGTTGACTCTCCTTTAATCCCAGTAAAAATATCGAACTCTTTCTTGATAAGCGCCTTTTTGCTCTTGATCATAGAAGCACTTCCTTTAAACTTCAGTTCTAGCGCTTGCCAGATTGACTGTGAACTTTCGTCATGTTGTAGCAATACGAGGATGTCTTCTTTAATGGCTTGCTGCAAGATGCTCACCATTTTCTTTTCAGCTTTAAAATCTGCCTGTTCAGTATCTGTAAGACTTCCAATAGTTTTAACCATCCTGAGCCCATCAATTGGAGGTACGTATTTCTTTTCGATCTTCATCCAACACTCGAAATGGTTGGCCTGAACCCAGTTTTTAAACCTTCCGGACCATCCAGAATATTCATCTAAGCTCATCAATTTGGGTGGCTTTTGCATTGTTCCCAATTCATTTTCCAGGTTGACATTCTGTATGATACTAGCTGGACTTTGGATAGCCGCACCAACTCCCGAAAACATGTTGTAGAATTCTTGATTATCCATTTTAAATGATAAATCTCAAACACACACTAAATTTCCAATACTTGATTGCGTACAAAACGAACTAACACAGATTTTCACAAACACAGGTCAACTAAGCGAAACCTAACACCAAATGTATGTAGAAGCGAAACCACTTAGATGAACAAATAAGCGAAACGCAGATGAAGTACAACCAAGCGAAACCACACAATGACTTCACAAGCGAAACTACTTCAGAACTAACAAGCGAAACCCTTCAAGCGAAAACCTTTAGCAATGACATTTGAAGCGGAACCTTTGAGTGAAACCTTGTATTATGTCACAATAAGCGGAACCTCACAAGCGAAGCTTCTGAAAATGGCACTTGAAGTGGAACACTATAAGCGAAATCTCTGAATTCCAGGTCCAAACAAGCGAAACCACTAGAGTGTCATACAAGCAAAACCTACTTTCGAGCTGATTTTGGTTACTTTTAGGCTGATTTAAGGTCTGAGCTTTTCAAGGGTTTATTATTAGGTACTTTTACACAGGATGTCCAATTTTTAGTCCATTTTTACCAGCAGAACTGTCTGAAACTCACAAAGTGCTTGAAAAATGCCTTGATTCTGGTCAACTACCTCACAACTGGCTCTGATACCAATTGTAGGATCGTGTTTGCCCTTCCTATGAGACAATCGGAGCTAGTACCAACCAAACATGAAGCGGAAATACATGTATGGCTTAAATCAAAGCAAATCAGATAAAGAAATGAGTAGAAAACAGATAGAAATCACTTTAAACTTGCTTTCACATTAATTCTTCAAGAAAAACACGATCAGCAGTTCGGCCTTCCGATGACATGAAAGTTACAAATGTGAAAGACTGAAGAGGTATATATACTAGTGGTAGTTTCGCTTGAAAGGACATAACCATACAAGCGAAACCTTATCAAGTAGTTTCGCTTGTATGTCATGTGACCATTCAAGCGAAACCTCAACATGAAAATCATACTTTTACACCTTTAACCCCTGTACAATACACATTTAACCAAAACAGACCCTATACATTGATAAACTACAACTAAGACGCAGGCTTTAGACATTATGCACCAACACAATAGACGCCTAAATCGGAAGATCGGATAGAATGAGGTCTTGTAAACCAAATGAGTGTTGGAACTCATGTGATATGGTTTAACAAAGCCTACATTCTAAATTGAAACCTAACCTATGTGCTTTCGACCCATCGCGACCCATTAAGGTAGCTTACGCTACTTTAACGCGTCGTGCGCGCAAAAGCGCGTTCGAGACGTCTAACTAGTCTTATGACAAGTATTATATGCCAAAACATGTTCAATTATGTTACATAATCAGTTACGTGACAAAAGTTTAGGTTACATATGCTTAATTACCAATTATGCATGAAAAGGGTATTTTGGTAATTTACCTAAGGCATATAAACTACTTATCATACAACTACTTAAACTAGGTGACCATAAGGTATAACCTTGGAAGGTTATTCCCTATGCTACTATGGTCACTAAACATGTTTGGTCGGATCCTAAAGATAGATCAAACGGGTCGTGTTCGAAAGTCTAAGCGGGTGTTTAGTCCGCTTGACTTACGACTCTACATAAGCACTAATCTAAAAAGTGACGAGCTAAACATGCTAGAACATGTTTAGTTAAGTTAGAAAACAGGTTTTGATATCAAAACAAACGGTTTTGATATCCTAGAGTAGTTTGGTTACAAAATACGCGAGAAAACGCATTTTGGCCGAAATTACGACTCGTCACTGAGTCTAGATAACGTGGTAATCAGTAGGTATAGTCACTAGCGACTATGACCATCATGATTACGCTCACGTTATGAAGTTCAAACGAACTTCGCATTGACCATAAACTGGTTAATGCAGAAAGTCAAACGCAGTTTGACTTTAATGATAGAAACGAACGAAAAACGCGAAAGAATACTTACAAAGGGTCCCCGCAAGATTGAATTCCAAGTATTTCTCAGGTATGAAGTGATAATCACTCCAACTTAGAGAAAATCTCAGAATTCAAGTGAGGAATGAATGAAATGAAGGTGGGTATTTATAGGAGAGCTAGAACTGTTAGGATCGTTTATCGGGAAACAAGATTCGATCTAGACCATCCACTTGGGCCCATGGTATTGCTAAACAATGGGGCACAAGAAAACCATCAAATTTAGCCCATGGTATTGCAAAAATTGCATTAAAACCCCTGAATTCGACCCAGATTGCAAAATCTAAAGTTTCTGTCTGACAGGCTCTCGCGACCCGCGTAAGAATTAAGCTTGGCTTACGCGGGCCACCTGGACAACTTTGGCAGATTGTCAAAACAGGTCCCTGCACTTCAGAATCTTGCATTTCGGCTCATTTTTGGCACGTTTAAGCCCCGTTAACCTCTTTTCAAGGCTCTAAAATGAAGTTAAAGTATGGGGAACTCGAAACATGCTCAAAAATATTTCGGATGTCAGTTCGTTTGGTCATACGGTTGCGTTATTCGCTTAATTACGACGGGAGTCGTAACGAACGCAAAAACGATCCAAATTAAGCGACGAATGGAATTTTATCATGCCAAACACTAAAATAAAATATTTTAATGCTTACATAAATTTTTGGAGGTCCGGATATATTCAGAATGAAAGATATGCGTGAAAATGCAAACTTGTGCACTTTTTGACGCTTTTAGTCCCTATTGATCAATAAAGTTTATTTTAGCATACCGAACTCCTCAAAGCCTATTTCTAAGCTATGTAAAGGATATTTAGTGTTTGTTTAACTTATGATCAAGTTCCGGAATGTTCGTTACTACACAAATCGGTATAGTTTCGCAGTTTGACACAAATAGTCCCTGCGATCGAACAAAGTTGATTTTAACACACCAAACCATCCAAAACTTATTTCTAAGTTACGTGGAGGTTATTTAAGGTATGTTAAGCCTATTTCACTATTCCGAAGTGTTTGTTGCATTAAACTGGTTATATTTACGCATCCGTGCGTATATAACCTTCCAGAAAGCGATTTAGAGCATGAAATCGGAATCGAATTGAATTGAAAACTTACCAAACACAAACACACACGTAATAACACAAAAACACATATAATAGCACAAAAACACGTATAATAACACCAAGGAATGTTGTTTTGTTGATAACCAACATTGTTTTATATCGAACCACGACTACAGAACACAGTTGTCACAGTCTCCCCTACTTCAGGAAATTTCGTCCCGAAATTTTTAACTAGAGGAAGCTTGTGAAAACAAATGCGGATATTTCGCCTTCATCTGGTCCTCACGTTCCCAGGTAAACTCTGGGCCACCTTTGGATTCCCAGCGAATTTTTACCAATCGAATCCGTTTGTTCTTCAACTGTTTGAAAGTATGGTCCATGATCTCCACATGTTTCTCGATAAAGTGCATCATTTTATCGATTCGGATCTCGTCGAGAGGAATGTGAAGATCAGCGTCAGCTAAACACTTTCGCAAATTTGGACACGTAAAAAGAAGGGTGAATATCCCAAGCTCTAATCATATCCTCCAAAGTTTGAATCGTTCGCTCAGATTGACTATCTGTTTGAGGATGATAAGCAGTGTTTAGATTCAGTTGGGTTCCCAAATCAGATTGCATGGTCTTCCAGAAATGAGATGAAAATCGAGCATCATTATCAGAAATGATATCCAAAGGATCACCATGTCGTGATACAATCTCATCAACATAAATCTTTGCAAGTTTATCAGTAGATAGATCCTCGCGAATTGGAATAAAATGAGCTGATTTCGTTAATCAATCGATAACAACCTAAATGGCATCGTGACCTTTAGATATTCGCGGTAACTTAGTGATGAGATCCATCGCAAGGCTCTCCCACTTCCAAACCGGTATCTCTGGTTGTACAAGCAAACCAGAAGGTCGTTGATGTTCAGCCTTGACTTTAAGACAAGTTAGGCATTTTGATACATACAAGGCAACATCCTTTTTCATACCAGGCCACTAGTACTGAGTACGAAGATCCTTGTACACTTTATCAGCACCAGGATGGATAGAATATCGAGACTTGCAAGATTCGTCCATTACCAAGGTGCGAAGGTCATCTTGTTTTGGAATCCACAAACGATCCTTGAAATAGAGCAACCCATCGTCCTTCGTTTCGAGTTTAAGCTCAAGCTGATGTGGTAATTCCGTACCCATCAAATTTTGTGAAACACAAAATTGCTGAGCTTGAAGAACATGAGTTTAAAGATTAAATAGCGTTTGGAGCGCTTCTTCTTGTTTGGGTCTCCACTCAAAAGGCTTATTCTTTTGAGTCAAAGCAGTGAGTGGAACCGCGATTTTGAGAAGTAGAAATGATTTGATGATAATATCCAGCAAGACCAAGAGAAGATTGAATCTCTGTTGGTGTTGTTGGTGTATTCTAGTCTTTAATAGCAACAATCTTGGATGGATCCACATGAATACCATGCTCATTGACTATATGACCCAAGAATTTGAACTTCTTTAAGCCAGAATTCACACTTGGAGAATTTAGCGAAAAGTTGTTCCTTCTTCAGGAGTTCCAATGTTAAGCGAAGGTGTTGCTCGTGCTCGGCTCGAGACTTCGAATAGACCAGAATATCATCGATGAACACAAAGATGAACTTGTCTAAATAAGGTTTATAGACCCTATTCATTAAGTCTATAAAGATGGCTGGAGCATTCGTCAAACCAAAAGGCATGGCTGAGAACTCATAATGCCCATACCATGTGCGGAAAGCAGTTTTGGGAATATCTTCTTCGAGAACATGAAGTTGATGATACCCAGAACGCAGGTCGATCTTTGAAAAAGCATGAAGCACCTTGCAGCTGATCAAAGAGATCATCAATTCGAGGTAGGGGATATCGATTCTTGATGGTAAGCTTATTAAGCTCACGATAATCGATACACATTCGAAAAGACCCATCTTTCTTTTTCACGAAGAGGACAGGAGTTCCCCAGGGTGAAAACTTCGGACGGATGAATCCTTTATTAGATAACTCTTGAAGCTGTTTCGATAACTCTTGCATCTCTGATGGTGCAAGTTGTAGGTCCCTCTTCGGAGGATGACGAACCTAAACCTTGTTATACAAACCCACTAGCGAGTGCGGAATCCAAGCTAGCAAGCAAACCGGGATGAGACAAGTATAAACACAAACACACAAGGATTCACCGATTAACACCACTGTATTAATACGAATGAAGGTTCCGGTTACAAGCACAATGTTTACAAATCTAACTTGCAAACTCTCTAGTGTGTGTGTGTGTGTGTTGATAGAATGCTCTCAAGCTCTCTCTATGTGTGCATCTATCTCACAAGCCTCTCAAGTCCTCTCAAAACAACACACTTCATGGGTATTTATACCCATACACAGCAGGTCTGGTCGAAGGATTAGACAGATTGTCCGAAGGACCATCTGTCGACCACAATGGCCATCGAAGGATCCGTATATACTTCGAAGGATAGCATATCCTTCGAAGTCCATCAGTATCCTTCGTGATTTATCTTTCGAGCCAATCGAAGGATAGACATAATCCTTCGATTGCTCATCCTTCGACTCAGACACTTCACAAACATATTTCTAACTGTTGACTGAGTCAAACCAGGAGGACGGTTGACTTGGTCAACTTACAAGACTGACAAGGACATCGTTTACATATAGACCGAATACAGACAAAGTACAGACACAAGTGCATCAACAAACTCCCCCTTGGCTGTAGCTTTGTCTTTATCTTCTATAGTTGTAGACTCGTCTCGAACTTCGATGGTCTTTGGTCTTCGAGTTCTCAAAACTCTGATGTCCTTTCAAGTCTTCAATGTCGGAGGATCTTCAAAGTCTTCACGTCTTGAAAGCAGAAAGTGCATCAACAAACTACCCGTATCATGTAGGAAGTGTGTTGGCAAACTCCCCCTTAACATAAGCTCCCCCTTGAGTTATGCTAGTGAAAAACTTTATCTTTATGAAGTGAGATCCTTGAGGTGTTGATGATGGTCAGTGGCAACTCGATCTTCTTCATCACTTGAGTGCCTTCACATCGTGTCTTCATTCCGAAGCTTGTCATCGACCATGTTCTCCTTGCCTTTAGAATCTGCACATGCAAGAAATCTAAACGCGTAATGAGAACAACTGCTTGGAATATAGTTACCATAAATAAATGACACACTCATGACCATGTCACAATCAAACACCGTCCGACAGTTTGAAAGTTTTTCAAAATTGACAATTTTAGCCTTTAACTTTCAAAAACTTGCAAATTTCGACCGTTTATGAAGATTTAGTCAATTCGGTTTTCGTTCAGGTTTCAGGCAACGAAGACTCGAGTTCCAACATCGTACGATCGAAAATAAATTAGAAATAAAATCTTTTTGGCTTTTATAAAGTTTATATTAAAACACACCTAAAATCTTTTTGGTATTTTTGACTTTTCTAAAAGTAAGTACTGAAAGCAGTAAACAAATATATACATACATTCTTTTTGCGAGTTTCGAGGGTAAGAGAATCATGTCAGTGTACGGTCATGCCAAAACGCTCTTGTTGTTCAGTTAGTTAACATTAAGATAAGCATCCTATAACAATTATCGGTATTGTTGTCCACTTAAGCTCAACTTATCAGATGTAATCATGGCGAGGGGATACGTTAAGGTATGATTTATACTTACCGACCGGTGTTCATCCACATCACGACACATTCCCGTATCAAGGTATGCACGAGGGTTCATCTTACCGGTGAGTATACCGATTATCATCTGTTTGACCGTATATGATGTGAGATTCTCACTTATTTTGATTTGAAAAACAAGCCCTATGTAATAGAATCACTTATTGATGAGGAACTTGATTTTCATATGCATGAGGGCACAGGAGCAAGTCCGTGAACAGGTCAGTACTTCCGTACAGCAGAGAGACGAACTTGACTCCCGGATAGAATGTGATATTTTATCACTTATTTGATATGGACATGTGATTGTTTATCACTTATTGAGGTCGAATGCAGTATGCAATATGTACACGTATGTATAGTATCATGGAAGATCTTAGACTTAGTCTATTTATAGAAGCAACCATGATACCCAGATGATAAGAGCATAAAGACCGAATATCTCAGAACCTCGGCAATCTCTCAAACGAAATTTCGGTACTAAGACCATATGCCAATGAATGGTTCCCACCTGGTCTTCAGTCGATTTAAGATTTATATCACCCTGCACACTTTAAAATGATTGTGAGCCTACCGATACATCTTATATAGAACTGCTTATCGATTTTCATTTAAGGTTTAAAGAGGCTTGGATAGACCACTGATGTACTATCACTTTCTCTTTTGCTCGCCAGGAAACTCATTTTTGATTTTCTATTGTTTTTGTGTTTTTGAAAATTTTTTTCGATGTTTTTGAATTTTCAGATATTTGGATTTACTCCCCCTAAAATCAATAAACTAAGAGAAATTTAAAACACCAAGATATTTACAAAAATGATTTTCCGATGTTGGTTTTACTCTTGCTTGACCTTAATGCCGTTTACCAAAATTAAATTTTAATCAGAAAAGATTTATCGAATTTTGGGAAAATCAGTTGGCACGTCGGTAAGCGGTGCGGACCATAACAACATTGATGAGTTTCATAAAGAAACAATCCCGTGTGAGGTGATATTCGAGATCAACGTGTCAGGCCAAAGAGTGCTGTACGAGACGATATAATTCATATAGCAGCCTAAAAATCAACAAGTATAGGAGAGATTAGAAATTTAAAACCGTATCCTGCAACTGCTTCGTGCATTGCAAGGAATCTGAGCACTCTCCCAAACTGGACATCCACTGGATGTGGACTTCAAAGTCGATTTTGTAGCTACTGAGAAATCTCTTGACAGCAACACGATCAAAAACCTTTGGTTCCGGCTGGCCTTCCATGTTGCACCAGCGAAGGTCTTTGACTTTCTCTTTCAGAAATGATGTGCGGATGTTCAATCCATGCCAAGACTTCTGCACACATTTCATTGTATTCTTTCCTGAGGACCCGAACAAAAACCATAACAACCAAATTTTGTCACGTCCTTCATTTGGTCGAATTTTGCAACTTCATTCAGCCACATTCTTTCATCAGACATTTTTGTCTACTTTTCCTTTTCCTTCCTCTCCATTAATGACAACATCATTCTCCTAGATATAACAATATTTCGGAGCCTTATGTCGCCAATCTTGTGCATGGACGCTCCACTATCAACAATCCTAAAACTATCAATAGTTCCTCCTGGAACATCCTGCACACTCATTCAGAGATTAGTTGGAGAGGGGGACCCAAGCCTTCACAGACTTGGGTCGTCCGTCATCATCGAGAATTGTAACATCCATTTCCCGATGATTCGGAATTGATGCAGCTCCCCCTGAAACAGTTACCGGTTTTGGTATCCAAATCTGTTTCTGTTTTTCATGTTTAACATCCGATTTAACAGATTTTGTTTGGATGACCTCCGGTTTCAAAACTTTTTCAACTTCTTTTCTTTGTTTCTTTTTCTGTTTCTTTTCTCGTTGTTTAACAAAACGAGGGTCTTGTTTTGGTGAAACAGGTCTTTTATGGTAATTGTTACCATGGGGGGCAACAACTTTTGACTTTCTCTTGGTGAGATATGGACAATTCTTAATGATGTGTCCATACTCACAGCATTCAAAGCATGATCTCCGCTCAACAAACCTCGGAGTATCATAACTGTAACAGCTGGATGATGAACTTCGTGATCTTGAGGTACTTGGTCCTACATCACAACCGTTTGTTTGTTGTGTATAGTTGTTTTGACTGTTTCTTTTCAAAATTTTACTTTGTTTAACAAAATCCTTATTGGATTTGCTTTTGAAAGTATCAATTTTATCAGTTCCTCTTGATTTCACGAAGTTTATCTTCCGATCCTTTTTCTTGTTTTCGCCCTGTTTGCCTTTTCTATTCTCTTGGGCGGCATGATTTTGTTCACGGGGATCATCAACCTTTGCTTTCAACTTATGAAGATATGGACAATTTCGAATTATATGTCCAATTGTACCACATTCAAAACACATTCTCCGCTCTACAAACCTCGGAGAAACGTGTTGATGACCAGACGAAGAACCAGATACTGAACTTTGTGATCTAGATGTGCTTGGACCTAAGTCACATCCATTGGTGTGTTGGGTATAATTGTTCTGATCATTTCGTTTTAAAATTCTAACTTGTTTTACAAAATCAATGTTAGATTTATTTTGAAATGTTTCAAGTTTGTCCGTACCCTTTGATCCAACAAAGTTCACTTTCTGTTCTCTTTTCTTAGCTGGAGCTCTTTTGTTTTGCACCCTTTGAACCTCAGGTTGCTCAACCTTAGATTGTTGAATTTTAGGTTGTGCAGCCTTAGGTTGAGGAGCCTTAGACTGCTCAACTTTAGGTTGTTGAACCCTTGGTTGTTCAGTCTTAGGCTGCTGAGCCTTTGGTGCTTGAGCATTCTTGTTTTGAGCCCTCTTTTCTTGTACCTGGCCCTTACCCTTTCCAGAATTCACTTGTTGTTTTCGCTCAACTGGCAGTTTTTGGTTTCCGTATTGTTTTCAAACTCAAATAAGTGACTTGTTCACATTGTATATATATACGTCAAAAACGGATGATAAATGGTATACTCCCCAGTATGATGAATTCTCGTGCATACCTTGATACGGGAATGTGTCGTGAGTGGATGAACACCGGTCGGTAAGTATAAATCATACCTTAAACGTATCTCATTGTATTATGATTACACCTGATCGTTGAGTTTAAGTGGACAACAATATCGGTAATTGTGGTAGAATACTTATCCGCTTCTGTAAAAGAATTTTAAAAGGAAGTGTGTTTTGACAAAAGACCGCAAGCTGATATGATTCTCTTCGCCAGAAACTCGCAAAAATATTGTTGTGTTTGTATATATTTATTTACTGCTTTATTTTAAACAGTTTTTGTCGTTTGGTGCATATCAGCACGACATTAGCGGTGATGTCGTTTGATAACATTCAAAGGATTTTAAAATTGTTACCTTTTATTTTATCAAACCACAAAATCCAAAAAGATTTTCAATTTAAACATTATTTTTGATTAACTGATGTTGGTGCTCGATCCGATACCTGACAAGCCGAGATACTTCATAAAATTAACCTTGCAGAACTTCATAACGGACAACTTTTCAAAATGGTCATTCCTGAAAAATCTCCAAAATTTGAAGTGTGGAAATTGAAAATTCCCAAAAATCCAAAGTGTTGGTGGGAAATCTGATCCTTCGAGGAAGCAATGGCCCTCGAAAGATCAGATAGTCAAGAAAGTCAATGAAAGTCAATGGTTTTAGTCGAAAGATACCTTGGTCAACGACGGATTTGACCAAGTGATCCTTCGATTTGACCAGACCACTTGAAAGATGGTTTTAGATCGAAGGATATCTTTCGAAGGATCCATAAATATCTGGTATCTTTCGATCCAGATCCTTTAAATATCTGGATCTTTCGAACCTTATATGGATCCTTCGAACCAGAAGTTATCCTTCGAGACCACTGTTCATCTTTCGAGTAGGTTCTTTGTGTTCAGGATCCGGTTTGGTTTTAAAGGTGTTTGATTTGAAAATGGTAGTAGATGTGATGATATTGGTGTGTTAATGTTTGGCCTAAAACATAACTAAAATCATTCAAACATCACCGGAAAAACATTTAAACTCCACCGGAAAGTTGCGCTGATGAACAGTAACCAGATCGGAAGATGATGATGTCATCACCTCGAGAGATGTGCTAAACAGCATCCTTCGAGGTGAATCTCGAAAGATGGTAATAAACAAGAATTTTTGAAAGATATCTTGATCTTTCGAAGGCTAATCAATCGAAAGATGATCCTTCGACTAGTTTGACATCTTTCAAGATTAATAGAATCTTTCGAGCTTGATCATCATCCTTCGAACTGTAAGGCACAGAAACAGGGTGTACGTGCATCGAAGAAGGCTGCTGGTGATACTTCTATCCCAGTGTCAGTACAACCTTCTTCTGAGCCAGAGCAACAGTTTCCTCCGATTGGCGATCAGCTGACTGCTTCTGAGACGCTGGAGCTCATGTCTTCTCCACCAAAGTCTTCTGGGACACGCACGGTGTCTGTTGATCGACAGACGCCTGCAACTCCCGCCTCAGGTACACATACTAGACCTTCTCTCGTTATTTCCGGTCCTACAGGAGCTACTGGTCAATCTGGGTCATCAGGACCAGAACCATCTCTACCGACATTGGCAGAGACTCTGTCAGGCTTATCTGATGCTGAAAAGATTCAATTCCTGATTGGACAAATCAGTGAATTAGGTTCTATTGTCAGTCGACATACACGAACGATTGAAGAACATCGTGTACAACGAGTGAAGGATGCAGAGGCTCACAATCAGCTGTGTTCTATTGTAAATGCTTAAAGTATGAAGATCAAAGAACAAGCTGAAGAAATTGATAGATTAAAGAAGGCTAACTTGGCAAGGGATAAAGAGGTGGAGATCATGAAAAGACACAGCACTAATTTGGAAAATTCAGCAAAAGCGTTAAGGGAAATGGTTAGCAGTCGTGATGAAAGACTGATAAATGCTTTTAAGCCGATGCATACAAACTTCAATGTAGTTCATTCGAGGGTTAATACTTTATGGAGAGAAAGGGAGAGGTGCAAACCTTCAGATGTGGTTTCCTCTAGACATGAAGATGATCAAGATGATGATGCTGCTAACCCAGACCAGACGGCTGCCCCAGACTCCGGTGCAACTGCATCCGGTGTTGCTGGTGGATCTGGTACTCTTCAAGATGCTCCTTCTGCTCCTACAGCAACATCCACTGGCCCAACTGAACAGACTGAGACATTGGAAATGTCTGTAGACCCTTCACAGATCAGCCTAGAACCAGAAACATTTACTGAAGATCCTCCTGAATCCTCAAGTGCTCAAAAGTTTCATCCTATCACGGGTGAAGTACTGGAAGAGGGAGAGTTTATTTCAGAGATGACTGATGAACAGATTGCGATCTTAACTAATTTGGATGATGTTGCTGAGTGTTTGATTGATGCTACTCCACTGGTACAGGATCAGACTGATTTCTCTTCAATTGATGAAATCTTCATCAGTTCTGATCCTGAACGTCCTGTATATGTTCGAGAGGACGATACCGAGATGAATGCTCTTGACGATACTTTTGTTGCTGAAAAGACCGCAGAGTTTGAAAATCTGTCTTCTGATTCGCCATCAGCTCAGGAAAGCCGTGAGAAAACTATTAATGAATGGCGAGCGGATTTCCTTGCTAGGAATCCTCCTCCGCTTGCCCCTTTGGAACAGGCTAACTACATGATGTTGGAGAAAAATCAGGCTAGAGGTAGAATCATCAGCTGGATGTTCGTAAAAGATCTGCATTGCATGGTTGTGAAGAGAGAATCTGGTCTTCAATACTTCAGGACTCTCCTTAGTATTCTCACACTTCCATATTATGATGTGGCAGTGTTGGCGCAGCTTGATGTAATCAATCGAGCTAAAGAATATATGGTGGATCTATTCGCGAAGAAACTCAGGTTAGAGAGAAGATTGGGTTGGAAGGATCCTCTGTACAAGCCTCAATTTCCAAGATACGAGCAGATCAAGTTCACTCTTGATCCAGAGACTAACACCGCTCGTTATCGTTTGGTATACGATCCTCCTAGGGTGATGAAGAAGATTCCGTTACTGAAAATGAAGACCGACTTTCTTGAAAATTTCCGCTGCTGGGTTTATGATGCGGATACCGGTGAAGCTGTGATCTTGTTCAGAGACAATTCGGAGAACTTCAGGATAATCGATCCGATGTGGATTACAAATATGTCCAGATCGGATATCATTGTTTTGAAGGATCATGAAATCAATTTTAGGTTGTGCAGCCTTAGGTTGAGGAGCCTTAGACTGCTCAACTTTAGGTTGTTGAACCCTTGGTTGTTCAGTCTTAGGCTGCTGAGCCTTTGGTGCTTGAGCATTCTTGTTTTGAGCCCTCTTTTCTTGTACCTGGCCCTTACCCTTTCCAGAATTCACTTGTTGTTTTCGCTCAACTGGCAGTTTTTGGTTTCCGTATTGTTTTCTAATTAGCTCACACGGAATTGGTTCACATTGAGTGACCGTCACTTTGTTACCTTTGTTTCCCAAAAACTTATCAGTTCGTCCTTTAAAAATTTTCTCAATTAAATCTTGATTTACATTTTTGATTGGAAAATCTTTGTCAGAATAGATTTTGCTGTCTCCCTTGAGCGTATACAACAAGTTATTCTTTTCAATGCTCGGTACACTGGGCTTCATTGCCTTTGGTGTTTCAGCCTTACTCGGTTTCACTGGTGGATCACACAAGATGTGATTCTCAATTGGAATGTCTGGTGTAACCGAGTTAGACTGTGGTTTCTCATTTTCTTCAGATTCATCGTCCGAAGAATCAGCATCCTCAATAATTGGAGAACTCTGTTCCTTAACAGACGATGAATTTTTCACATTCTCAGATTCAGATTGCCCCGAGGATGATGTACCAGTTGTGAACCCGAGGCCTGCTGCAAAGTCATCTAGACAGAGTGGCACTGTAGGTTCAAAACGGGGCATATCCTCGTCATTAGGCAACTTGGAGTAGTTATGATTCATTGGTGGAGGACATGATTTGTATCCTACGCCAATGAATTTTTCATCCTTCTTTTTCTTTTGAACATCAATAATGTGATCCAATACATAGCGGGAATTGGAATAGCTTTCCAATTTCTGCTTGATTGTTTCACATTCACACTTGACTGTGGCTAACTCTACCATCTGTTGTTCAATTGTGTCAATTAAATTATTATTAGCATGTTGTTTTCTCAAAACAGCCTTTTGAAGTTCAGAAACATCATACTTTAATGACGCAATTGTTGTTTAAACTCTTTTTCATTTCTTGTTAAAAACAAGTTAGCCTCAGTTGCTTTAGACAGATCAACAATCAATTCTTGATTGTGTTTGTGTGTGATGTCAAAAAGACTTTCCTTTTCTGCATATTCTAGACATTTAGCACATTCAACAACAGCAGAAATAGAATCAGGTTTAGAATCACATACCTGACTGGAATCACACTCAGGTGTTGGCCTTTCTTCATCAGAATTAATAACCTCCCTTGATGATTCACATTTAGATCCATCCTCGCTTGAACTTGAAGTTGTATCACCCTCAACTGAAGTTGAAACATCTTCATCTGAACTTCTGTCATGTTCAGAACTGTCATCATTTCCCGAGGATTCACCATTGCTTGCATCTTTGACAATTTCAGCATACAACGCCGATTTTGTCTGACTACTGTTCTTTGGATCAAGAGATGATGGTTCTACAGTAGAACGATGGTGTTGTAAACCAACTAGGGGTAATGGATTTCCATACAAGTCTGTGGTTGGAGCCGGCTTTACAGGAACTTGTATTGGATTACCAAAACAATCTGTTGTTATTTTCGGTTCACTTTGCCTTTGATTTGTAACAGATGCCCACTGATTTGCAGATATCATGGCAGCTGAACGTGGGGCAATAGCCTGTATCCAAGCATTCCTGAAATCTATTTCAGATTGATAAGCAGATGATTGCGTATCAGATGATTGCGGAGCCAAGGATGTTATAGTCCACGCGGATGGATCCCATTGACCGTTTGTTCCCATTTCTGCAATAATTCGAGATGGTGTGGGAGATTCGGCCCTTGATGGAGATAAACTTTGTACACGTGTATTTTCCACTGTCGAAGATTTGGCCCTTGGCAGTTATCACAAACAACAATCAACAATTTTATTGGCCAATTCGGAGGTGCCTTGGGCGGTGATCACCAACCAACAGAAGGCAGTCCCTTTGGGCGGTGATCACAGAAAAGTTTTTGTTTTCTTGGGCAGTGAGTACCAACAACAAACAACGAAATCTTATTGGTCACTTTGGGGTGGTGCACCACAATCAACAAAAGTCCTTTGAATTGTTTATCTAAAGTGGGGGTGAACACAATGATGTTTAATTGACTTTGATGGATAATTATATATTTTCTTGGGCCGTGAACCTTACAACAATCAACAAAAGGTTAGTGGACTATTAGGACGGTGCACCACTATTTTTTTTTTTTAATTTAAGATCATGGGCCGGTGCCTTGGGCTGAATTGGATTGTATTGGCTGAATTGGGTTGTAAGGGCGGCAAATATCAACCACCAAAGTGGGCGGTGCCGAACTGACAACAAATATCTTTATCTTTCGAAGTAATAATGATCCTTCGAATTGTCACATCTAACCTTTCGAAACTGTTGTTGATGTTAATCCTTTTGATCCTTCGAAAATAAAAAGAAAATATCTGATCTTTCAAAATTTTGTGTTGATCCTTCGGGATTATGTTTTGACCCTTCGATGAATTCTTTTGATCTTTCAAAGGATTGAGGTGCAAATGTGATCTTATCGAAACAAAAGATTCCTTTTGATCTTTCGAAAAATTGTTGTTATGACCCTTCGAAACGAAAAAGAATAAATATCTGATCTTTCGAGATTTGTAGAGGTTTCCCACAAAATATCTTGATCTTTCGAAAACAACAAGTTGACCTTTCTATTCAAACAAATGACCTTTCGAAAAAGAATGATCTTTCGAATAATAAAGGATGACCCTTCGAATAATTTCTTGATCTTTCGAGGTTCTTAGATGATCTTTCGAAATATGAAGATCTGTCACTAACATCAAGAACACATCAAGAACACGGCGACTGTAAGTTTTCCAGATCTGAAGAAAACTGACCCAAAACTTGAACAAAAACCCGGTTTTAAACAAGGTAAAGAGCCACGGCTCTGATACCACTTGTAGGTCCCTCTTCGGAGGATGACGAACCTAAACCTTGTTATACAAACCCACTAGCGAGTGCGGAATCCAAGCTAGCAAGCAAACCGGGATGAGACAAGTATAAACACAAACACACAAGGATTCACCGATTAACACCACTGTATTAATACGAATGAAGGTTCCGGTTACAAGCACAATGTTTACAAATCTAACTTGCAAACTCTCTAGTGTGTGTGTGTGTGTGTTGATAGAATGCTCTCAAGCTCTCTCTATGTGTGCATCTATCTCACAAGCCTCTCAAGTCCTCTCAAAACAACACACTTCATGGGTATTTATACCCATACACAGCAGGTCTGGTCGAAGGATTAGACAGATTGTCCGAAGGACCATCTGTCGACCACAATGGCCATCGAAGGATCCGTATATACTTCGAAGGATAGCATATCCTTCGAAGTCCATCAGTATCCTTCGTGATTTATCTTTCGAGCCAATCGAAGGATAGACATAATCCTTCGATTGCTCATCCTTCGACTCAGACACTTCACAAACATATTTCTAACTGTTGACTGAGTCAAACCAGGAGGACGGTTGACTTGGTCAACTTACAAGACTGACAAGGACATCGTTTACATATAGACCGAATACAGACAAAGTACAGACACAAGTGCATCAACACAAGTCGATAAGGCGTTTTTGCAATCGGGTTGGCATTGGGTATAAGGTTAAAATGAAACAGGACTTGACGAACTGGAGGCAAACCAGGCAGTTCATCAGGAAACACGTCTGGATAATCCCGAACAGTTGGAATATCCTGAATACTCTTGCTCTTGACTTTCTCCTTGGTGACATGTGCTAGGAAAGCAACATATCCTTTTCGTAGATAGCTTTGGGCTTTTGTTTCTTAAAAGAAACGGGTGTTTAAGGTTCTAGGGGAGATCACAAGTGATCATAAAAAAAATGACAGAACCACACGAGTGGTTTGTCTTTGTATTGACATCATGAGGTTGAATCAAACATTCATACAATTGCATTGGTTCACAAAAAATAAAAACCATAAATTTTTATTTATATGACAACCGCATTGTCTTTAAATGTTAAAAGATAACAACCAGATGAAATAAAATACTAGTCGTTCACTGCTGCATCATTGATTGCCTCATTGATGTTATACACTCGTCCACGTGCTGGATTCACATTGACGTTGACGTTCGCATTCGGATTAGCATTCGCGTTTGCATTCACCAGTCTTGGATAGTTGTTGCGGAAGTGACCAAACTCTCCACAGTTGAAACATGATCCCGGCGGGAATCTTGCAGCATTCCCTTGAACCGGAGCTTGAACCTGAGCAACCTGATTTGGTCCCAGACGACAAATATTGGACAAATGACCAAGTTTTCCACACGTTGTGCATTTCCTACAAGCTTGTTGTGCAACATGATGACCGTTACAGCGTGCACAATGAGGTGCGGTACATGCATACGCCTTCTTCGCAGGAGGCTGAGCCGGTGGGTTCTGATCAGTCTGTGTTGTAACAGTGAAATTCTGGGCATCCTTCCGCTTCCTCGACTTCTTCGACGTCTCACCTTCCTTACCCTTACCCTTACTCTTTTTCTTGTCTTTTTCAGAATTAGCTGCCTTCTTTTTATCACCCTTGCGGGTGAGTTTACCCTTCCTGACTTGAGATTCAGTCAGGGTAGCAGACAACTCGATCGCTTGACGAAGGGTAGTAGGATTGACACCGGTCACAATATCCAGAATAGAATCGGGTAAACCATCGATATATCTCTCGATTGCCTTCTCCAGAGGGGTAACCATGGTGGGACACAATAGACTGAGTTCCTCAAAACGATCCGTGTACGCACGGTGTTCAGCCCCATCTTGCTTTAAATCGTCAAATTCTCGTTCCAAAGCCCGAATCTCGTGATGGGGACAAAACTCTTTCATCATGAAAGCCCGAAGTTCATCCCACATTTGTGCCAATGCCACTTCGGCACCCCTACCGCGCATAATACCATTCCACCAGGTAAGCGCTCGCTTCTCAAACACACTAGAAGCAAATTCAACCTTCCGCGCATTCGGACACTGGACGTGTTTGAATGTGCTCTCGATACTCTCGAACCACTGCAAGAGCGCAGTTGCTCCTTGCGACCCAGAAAACTTTAGTGGCTTAGCAGAATTGAAGCTCTTGAAGTTACACGGCGCATTGTTGTTGTTATTATTGTTGTTGTTGTATATCTCGTGGACTTGAGTCACAACACCGGGAAGCACAGCAGCCACTTGCTGAGAAACCAAGGCTGCGATTTCTTCAATAGTGAAAGATTGTGCTTCACATCGAGGAGGCATTGTCTAATAAGGAAACAAGAGAAACGAGTGAGGTTGAAAAGCAAAAAGAGGTATTGAAAATACCGTCAAAACACCAGGAAGGCGATCATTTGTTCGTTACCTCGAAGAAACAAATGACACGGAGAGACTAATCAAAGTAAATGGATCAAAAATAATGTATCGCTAAAGACATGCTCGCCTATAAGTGGACACTCACCCCAAGAGTTCCCAGGTAAGAGTGACTGGTCCGATACTGTGGATTTGTACGAACACTCTAGCCTTAGACAGAAAACTCAGAGTACAGGCACCCACTCTTCCAGTTTGCACGTGTTCACACTATTTAGACCCAAACTCTGACGAGATTTGAAAACTTAAAGGGTTCAAAACCTTATAACAAAGGGTTCAAAACCTAGTAATCAATCATCCTAGAACAGATGATTAGTTTTCAAAGCGGATTCGAACTTAGCGTTCTCATTGTGGTTATCACCTAAGGGTAGGTGACGGTATTGTTTTAAAATCTAAACGCAAGTAAACTTGCGTTGGGGTCCTAAAAGTTATAGTCTAGGTCAAAGCATTACTAATAACCTAATTCCCTATAACCATTGGCTCTAATACCAACTTCTTATGTCACACCCCGACCACGTAGGACAACAAACCGTGGCGGAAACGTCGGGGAGTGTTGCAACAGAAGCTATTGTTTCACAACCATGGATACAAAATAGTTTTGTTTTATGGATAAAATTGATAATTACATTGTCTTAACACATAGAACAAACAAGTTTTATATTGTCTATCATAGTTATTATGTCACTAAGGCCTTGTCCAGATCCTACGTGACGCATGCATCCTAGAAATCAATCAAGCATCAACACCTGAAACATATGTAAAAACTTAGTCAGCAAAGAAATGCTGGCGAGTACATAGGTTTTATAAGAGTATCGGAATCATGGCTCGTTTATATGTTGCAGTACTTTATTAGACTACAAGAGTCAAAATACAAACCTTGTTTTGAAAAATGTATTGCAACATAGTTAACCAACTCAAATCAAGTTGATTATAGTTTATAAAATCCCATAGCCATGCTTCGTAACCCAAAAGCATTTGTTTTAGAAAACCAACTCGTAAAACATCTTGTAAAAACTTGTTAAAAACTCGTATAGTTTATATCTCTTAGTAAAACATCATTGTATGATATTGTTTCAAAATCGTTTACCCAAGTGAACTAAATAACGCCACGATATGTAATATGATGAAAACACTTATATATAGGAAGTACCTGCGGCGTATCCACCATGCTTTCATCACATTGCACCCGTCCCGTTATCTAAACACTTAACCAAAAACCAATCGTTTACCGAAATCGTTTAGCATCGTTTCCAAATCGTTTTCAAATCGTTCCCAAATCGTTTATTCGTTTAAATCGTTTAAATCATCCTCGTTTTAATTTGTGAAAAACTATTTATGGTCGTCTCGTTAACAACATTCAAACCTTCGTGACTCCATCTCCTCGCTTCTCGCTTCTCAAATTAACAAACCACCAAAGGGTAAGTTAACAAACATCAGATTCAGTCGCTACCCACAACCCCCACACATAACCACGGGTGCAGTGCAATAACGGGATTTGTCAGATCCTATGGTACCATAACCTAATACTGGTCGGCTTGATCAATGCTAATGAATGTCATTTGTTATGTAACTACAGCCATCAAGTTTCGTTCACATTATTGAAATCGTTATTAGTTTAGTAAAAATCGTTTTAATCTTTTTTGAAATCATCGTTTAAACCTTGAAAACATTTCGTACATATGAATCTCCCCAAAACATTTAAAAACGAAAAAATAGGGGAACCTATGTACTCACATGGAGTGCAAAGTATCTTCAATCAATAGAACTCAAGCAAACTCAAGCAAACCAGAGCAATCAAACAGCACCTAGTAATCGAATCACTAGTCAAACAATAGATGCCTAAATCGGAAGATCGGATAGAATGAGGTCTTGTAAACCAAATGAGTGTTGGAACTCATGTGATATGGCTTAACAAAGCCTACATTCTAAATTGAAACCTAACCTATGTGCTTTCGACCCATCGCGACCCATTAAGGTAGCTTACGCTACTTTAACGCGTCGTGCGCGCAAAAGCGCGTTCGAGACGTCTAACTAGTCTTATGACAAGTATTATATGCCAAAACATGTTCAATTATGTTACATAATCAGTTACGTGACAAAAGTTTAGGTTACATATGCTTAATTACCAATTATGCATGAAAAGGGTATTTTGGTAATTTACCTAAGGCATATAAACTACTAATCATACAACTACTTAAACTAGGTGACCATAAGGTATAACCTTGGAAGGTTATTCCCTATGCTACTATTGTCACACCCCCAGAATCCACCTGCGGAGTATCACCGCACGCTCCCAAGCGGTGATACTCCGCAGGTGGATTCTGGGGGTGTGACAACTATGGTCACTAAACATGTTTGGTCAGATCCTAAAGATAGATCAAACGGGTCGTGTTCGAAAGTCTAAGCGGGTGTTTAGTCCGCTTGACTTACAACTCTACATAAGCACTAATCTAAAAAGTGACGAGCTAAACATGCTAGAATATGTTTAGTTAAGTTAGAAAACAGGTTTTGATATCAAAACAAACGGTTTTGATATCCTAGAGTAGTTTGGTTACAAAATACGCGAGAAAACGCATTTTGGCCGAAATTACGACTCGTCACTGAGTCTAGATAATGTGGTAATCAGTAGGTATAGTCACTAGGGACTATGACCATCGTGATTACGCTCACGTTATGAAGTTCAAACGAACTTCGCATTGACCATAAACTGGTTAATGCAGAAAGTCAAACGCAGTTTGACTTTAACGATAGAAACGAACGAAAAACGCGAAAGAATACTTACAGAGGGTCCCCACAAGATTGAATTCCAAGTATATCTCAGGTATGAAGTGATAATCACTCCAACTTAGAGAAAATCTCAGAATTCAAGTGAGGAATGAATGAAATGAAGGTGGGTATTTATAGGAGAGCTAGAACCGTTAGGATCGTTTATCGGGAAACGAGCTTCGATCTAGACCCTCCACTTGGGCCCATGGTATTGCTAAACAATGGAGCACAAGAAAACCATCAAATTTAGCCCATGGTATTGCAAAAATTGCATTAAAACCCCTGAATTCGACCCAGATTGCAAAATCTGAAGTTTCTGTCTGACAGGCTCTCGCGCCCTGCATAAGAATTAAGCTTGGCTTACGCGGGCCGCCTGGACAACTTTGGCAGATTGTCAAAACAGGTCCCTGCACTTCAGAATCTTGCATTTCGGCTCATTTTTGGCACGTTTAAGCCCCGTTAACCTCATTTCAAGGCTCTAAAATGAAGTTAAAGTATGGGGAACTCGAAACATGCTCAAAAATATTTCGGATGTCGGTTCGTTTGGTCGTACGGTTGCGTTATTCGCTTAATTACGACGGGAGTCGTAACGAACGCAAAAACGATCCAAATTAAGCGACGAATGGAATTTTATCATGCCAAATACTAAAATAAAATATTTTAATGCTTACATAAATTTTTGGAGGTCCGGATATATTCAGAACGAAAGATATGCGCGAAAATGCAAACTTGTGCACTTTTTGACGCTTTTAGTCCCTATTGATCAATAAAGTTTATTTTAGCATACCGAACTCCTCAAAGCCTATTTCTAAGCTATGTAAAGGATATTTAGGGTATGTTTAACTTATGATCAAGTTCCGGAATGTTCGTTACTACACAAATCGGTATAGTTTTGCAGCTTGACACAAATAGTCCCTGCGATCGAACAAAGTTGATTTTAACACACCAAACCATCCAAAACTTATTTCTAAGTTATGTGGAGGTTATTTAAGGTATGTTAAGCCTATTTCACTTTTCCGGAGTGTTTGTTGCATTAAACTGATTATATTTACGCATTCGTGCGCATATAACCTTCCAGAAAGCGATTTAGAGCTTGAAATCGGAATCGAATTGAATTGAAAACTTACCAAACACAAACACACACGTAATAACACAAAAACACATATAATAGCACAAAAACACGTATAATGACACCAAGGCACATTGTTTTGTTGATAACCAACATTGTTTTATATCGAACCACGACTACAGAACACAGTTGTCACAGAAAAGATGTCAGAAGTTTATACTAATAAGATAATAGCATGCCATGGAGTACCGGTATCCATCGTGTTCGATAGGGATACCCGTTTCACTTCAAATTTCTGGCGAGATTTCCAAGAGCAAATGGGAACCAAATTGTTCATCAGCACTGCATACCATCCTCAGACGGATGGACAGAGTGAAGAACAATACAAACCTTGGAAGACATGCTACGGGCATGTATAATCGACTTTGGAGGCAGTTGGGATGTCTATCTATCATTGGTCGAGTTTTCGTATAACAACAGCTACCATTCTAGTATTGGGATGGCACCGTACGAAATGCTCTATGGTAGGAAATGCCGAACCCCGCTGTGTTGGGGTGAAGTGGGCCCACGTGAACTTGCCCACCAAGATATAGTACGAGCCACTAATGAAAAGATTGATGTGGTTCGGGCACACTTGAAAGCGGCTCAAGATAGACAAAAGTGGTATGCTGACAAAAGGAGGAGATCGATCGATTTCCAGGTTGGCGACAAAGTCATGCTCAAAGTATCCCCATGGAAGGGGGTTATCCGATTTAGAAAGAGAGGGAAATTGAGCCCAAGATTTATCGGGCCGTTTACGATTGTTGAACGGGTAGGAAAGGTAGCTTACCGCCTTGAACTACCGGAGGAGCTAAGCGGAATTCATAGCACATTTCATGTGTCACATCTTCGGAAATGTCTAGCGGATGAGACAACCTATATCCACTACGACGACATCGAGGTGGATGACAGACTAAACTACGTGGTAAAGCCCATTGCGATTTTGGATCGAAAGGTAAAAACCTTAAGAAACAAGGAGATCAACCAAGTAAAGGTCAAGTGGGGACATAGAAAGGGTTCGGATACCACATGGGAATCCGAGGAGGAGATGCAACGCCTCTACCCCACATTATTTGGTACGTAATTCGGTTTCGGGGACGAAACCCTCTTTAAGGGGGGTGGACTTGTAACAACCCGGAAATATAAAACCTTATATTAGAATTTTAAATTATATAGTAGATTAACTAAGAATTTATAACCTAGTTAAATACAAGACTTGAGGTGGCATATAATAAGGTTAAATCACTTAGATTATAAATTAAACAAAGCTTAGGGACCAAACTTGCAAAGATTGAAAGATAATGTTAAAATAAGAAATTAACATACCAAACACCCACATACGTGAGTATCTGGTCGAACAGAACAAGAGGGGGCGACCAGAGTTTTCTTTTCAAACCCAATTCCTCACAAAAGCTCAAAATTGGAAGCCTGAATCAATTTTCGAGCACAGATTCATGATCACCTAGTTGAAAGGATCATAAGGTATGTAAAATTGTGATGTTTTGATTCATCATGAATTCTAGGTTAATTGTGAAAAACTGAAATTGAGCCTAAATATGCCATGCATGAATGAATCTTGAAGTAATATGATGTCTAGAGTTAAACCTTAGACGATTTCTTGTGAAAACCTTGCATCATATTTGTAGGGTTGGTGATTTACATGGTAGGGGATTAATGAGCTTGAAGAAACTTGATAAATACTAGAATTATGACTCTTGTTCTAGCGCAATCTGAATTTGTGAAGTAATTTCAGAAATATTGATGTTAAGACATGTGTAGAATTGTCTAATTGAAGTTAAATTAGATGCTAATTTCAAGTCATGAACTTGGTTTGGTTTATATAAAAATCTGACCCGCTAGGTGTTTGATAAAATGCCTAAGTAGAGATTAAAATGTTAAAAATTGTATGAAAATGCAGATTTGATTATTGTTGATAATGATGCATTAATGATCATAAAAAGAGTTCTAAATCAATTGTAAATTGAACTCTCCAGGCAAGGAGTCCGGATCGTCAAACGGACAAGCCGGAGGGAATACGCATGGGAAAGGTGTGCTCTAAAGGTACGAAATTTACCGTTTCGTTACATTAAGTTTATTTGTTAGTCTTATGTCGTCATATTGAAACATGGTAAACAAGATAAACCAATATGTCACGGAAGTGACTATGTGTCTTAAACAAGGAAAACGGGTCAAAACAAGTGATAGAAATGGATTTTTGAAATGTCTTGAATGGTGCCTTAATTTCGGCATCCAAACGGGTCAAAACAAGTTGAGTAGTAAACCTTGAAGTTAGTTACCATCACTTGATGAATGGTTATAAACAAAGCGTAAGCCATGTAGCGGACACGCTAAACTAGTTGAGAAATTTAACCCCTAATACAGGAGTTAAAGTTCGAAATTTTAAGCATGTCTAGTAGTATAAAAAGGCAAGTTCGAAACCTTGGAAATAAGCTTGTAGATTATTGCATAAGCAATCCCTTGAGAGGGAAGTGAAACGTCATAGTTGGTAAAATCTAGATATGAGTAATTAGCCTTAGTCATGTGATAAACGTGTTCGAAATTAAATTACGGTGACGTAGGAAAAGAATCTGCAAAACTGCAAAAACAAGAAAGAATGTACAGCAGCTACCCTAAGTTACGGTGGCTACCGTAACTTACGGTAGCAAGTAAAAATGTTACGGTGGTTTCCTATTGACTTACGGCAGACCACTGTTACCCAGGGGCCACCGTAACTTACGGTGGCCACCGTAACTTATGGTGACCGTAAGTTACGGTAGCGCCCAATCATGAAGGCTGAATTTTTATATTCTTGGTTACTCGAATTTGTTTTTTAACATAGTTTTGATTATGTTAATTTCCAAGGACTTTAATACTAATGTTTATCTAAATTTTCAGTTTCTAGGTAATTCAAGTAAATGGATGATGATCAAGCAAATGCATCCGAACTGAACACACAAATCAACGCTTCCGCACTTGATCTATTTTGTTTTAAGAATATGTAAACACTTGTAGTTCTGTCTTGAATATTTGATTAGTAGGGTTATGACGTGAATATTATGACTAGGTATGGTCTTAAAATCATGAAATTTTTTGTAAACTCTAAATTTTTGTATTAAATGCAAGCTTTGTATCATTAAACTAGTTATATTAAGTCGGGTCTTACAATTTTATATAGACAGTAAAATAATGCCAAGACACCACGGACAAACGATAAGGAAGAATCACCTTCAACATAAGAAACTAGTTATTAAAGTCATTAATACATAACCAAATAAAAAGTGCAAAAAGATTAAAAATAAAGGGTATTACACTAAACACTTGTCTTCACCAAGTGATGTAAGAAACTTAGGCAAACATGGCCTTTTGTAGGATCGAATTCGGACCCGAACGAGTCGATCAGAAGAGTTTTGCTCAGTTTGAATGGCGGAAACAGACAAACTGAGGTCAATTCAGCAAGATTTACACTTTAAACTGTCGTATTATTGATAAAATGACGTTATACAGCGAGATGACACTTCGGCAGCACTTCGTTGCTCAACCGGAAAACTGTTATGTGATTTCGCTTGAGACAGCCTTTATATAGGCGAAGAGATTCTGCTTCAACACGTTTCAAGCGCAATTAACATGATAAACTCAAGCGAAATCATCATGTTCACTTCGAGCGGAATTAGATCATTTATGATTTCTCTTGAACATGACCTGATGTCATTTCAAGCGGAATCACACTAATTTCCACTTTCTTGTTTTTCGTGCCCAGATCTAACTAGTTCTATACAAGACTCGATACAAGACGAAGTCGACAGACGCATGCACCAACAAACTCCCCCTCGAATGTTGACGAGTCTTCAGTGTCGAGTCTTCGCATCTTCAGTCTTTATCAGTCTTCGGGCTTCTTTTCAAAGTATCTGACGCTGTAAGTATCCTCAAATCTTCTCTCTTCTCTTTATATCACCAACAGACTCCTCTTAAACAAATACTCTCCTCCTTGAATGTTGAATCTTTAAATTCATCAACATCAGCAATCTCAGGATCAGAACCTGGCTCTTTGTCATTCAGACTCCCCCTCTCAGTAAGCTGGGATTGTAGTCTGGCTTTCACAGGTTCAAGATCGTGCCCTGGCTCTCATCCTGCTCAGGATCGAAACCTTGCTTTCAATCGTTTATCCCAAGATCACCTAGCTCTTATCCTGCACAAATCTCTACCCAAAAATAAATTTTCTGATGATCACTTGTAAAAACAACTTCACATTCAGATAAATCACTTGTGGATAAGATATCCAAACAATGATTTTACAATGTTAATCTTTGATGAACCACTTGCAGGAAGACAATTTTTAATTCAAATAAATTTTCTTATTTCATTTCAAAACATCTCAAACAATTTCACCCAAACCATTTGTTCATCATGTTTAGCACTTGGAATTTTGAACATCAGCTCTTCAACACCAGTTGTCGAAAATCTTTTTGACTTTTTCAAAATTTAAGCTAAAACACACATAAAATCTTTTTAGATTTTTTAATAATATGAAATGCAGTAAAGAAATATTTACAGATAATATTTTTGTGAGTTTGTGTAAGAGGATCATATCAGTTTATGAGACAAATCACCAATACCGTTAAGCTTTATTTCATTTTAGATTCTAAACAATTCACCTAGATTGTCAGTATACTGGTCCACTTTAAAATTTCACACAAAGTTCAACTGTTTCGAGATACAAGATTAATATCTTAAGCACTTAAAATTATTCGTGTATCCCACTACTTGAATATACTCCAGTATCCAGATCCCAATATTCAGTCTTACAGGTGAGTATACCTAGATGATATCTGTAAGGGGTTAAATGCGAAACCGTGAGATCTCGGGTCAGAACTTCCGTTCAGCAGAGAGATGACGGCTCGACTTTTGGTGTGTCCCCTTTAGAGGATCTTTTCTTCAACATCAATGATTATCAATTTTATTGTTTCATCATTTTTGCTGAGGGTTGTGCTATGTTTCAAGCATTTGCAGAAAGTATTATACGGGGACTAGGCTATTGCTTCCGCAAAATCAGAAGTCCCGGGATAATACCCCAGATATCACTGAGTATAAAGACCTAGTATCTCAGAAAGAGGGACCTTTCAAACAAGATTTCGGGGGTTACCCATATTTTCAAGAAATGTTCCCCGCGATATAAGCAAGTTTGAAATTTTAGTTTATATCTCGTCACAATCTACTAAATGGGCAAAAACCTACTGGCACATCCGCAGTGAGATTGTTTATCGCATTTTTTTACTTTACATTTCTTTAGCGTGTTGTGATAGTCTACTGATGTACTATCATTTCCTCTTTTTTCAACAAAACTCTTTTTCATTTTATCATGTTTTTGTTGTTTTTCAATATTTTTCAATGTTTTTGGATTTTCTAAAATTCTTACTCCCCCTAAAATTCAGAAACATTTAAGGAAATTTGAAAACAAAGTGTACAAACAAAGTTGACAACTGTTGTGAATTGCTTCAATTCGCCATCCACTCGGCATAAACAATCAGAACTCCCCCTCTCAACAAACTATTTTCCCATTAAGATTTCAAAACACTTAAGTTTATTTTAATCAAAATGGTTTTTCCGGAAAATGAGTTTAGTTGATTTTACCATTTGTAGGTTCGGGGTAAACTCATCACATTGTTCATCTTTAACCACTTGTAGGAAATTAGATACAAGTTAATGTCCCTGATTTACCACTTTCAAGTATGCACAATCCAACCTCTTTACCACTTGTAAGACGAAATCACTTTTCGTGAATTTCTCAAGAAAGATGCCGATTCATGTTCCACTCTTACCAACCTGGGAACTTCGGCAAGTCAGGTTTTTCTATTCAAAAAATATATCCACCCAAGCCTGACCAGCCTTGGGTGTTACCAAGCTACCAACACTCGGTTTCTTACCTCTCATCTTCTTCTCATAGAACTCTTTAACCCCTTTGACTTTTATGTCAATCATTTTTCCAAAGATGTGTTTTACTTTGGGGTTAAAGGCCTTTTCAACATCAAAAACCTTTTTGTCAGAATAAAATTGGTTTGAAATCTCAACTTTACCAATTTTCTTCTTAAACTTTTCAGCCCGAAGTGGTGGAAAATTCTCATCATCCACAGTCGGAACTGATTCTTCACCATTTTCTACAATCTGTGGCTCTTCTGATTTTGTGGAATCGGATTCATCGCCAGAAGATAGCTCCTCTGATTTTGGCCTATCAGAATCATCGCTAGAACTATCAACAGACTTCTTAACAACCCATTTCTGGTTGTCAGATTTAGCTCTCTTCTTGTAAAACCTGTTTGAACATTTACCAATTTCAAATTTTGAATTTTTGAATAGTTTGGTTCTATCAATTAGCGGTTCAAACTCAACCACTTTCTCTTTCAGTTTAGAAGCTCCCTGTTTGTTTTGAATTGCCTGTGAACAATTCATGGCAATATGACCACTTTTTCCACACTTGAAACAGATTCGAGTTTCCTTGTTTTGATATACAGTTTGAATTTCTTCTTGCTTCTTTGCAAGGAACTCTCTGTTTGACTGCTTTCTGAATAACTTTTCTTTTTCTTCTTCAGAAGATGTACCTGAAACAAATGTCATCTTTGATTTAAAATCTCGAACATATTTTTCATTTTTCTGTTTTTCTGTTGGATTAAAACCTAACCCTTTCTTTTTGAAATTACCGTTATGGTTTGGTTTCTTTCGATAACCAGAAACCAAACCGTAACCTTTTTTCTTGTTTTCTCTTTGTTGAATTCTTGAGGTGTATTTTTTAGGTTTATCAGTAAGATTTAAATCTTTTATTTTAGAAATATTGATTTCTGTTAATTTGAAAACCTTTTTTATCATCTCAGTTTTGACACCTCTTATTGGAAATTCCTCATCAGAATATAATTTTTCAGAATCATTCAAAGTATAAGCTACTTTAAATGTTTCATCATTCAAATTAGATTTTGATAACAGGAATTCTTTATCATAAACTCTTTTGCCCTGTTTTTCATTTTGACCCGGAGTGCTGGACTCAGACTTTGACTCCGACATAGACTCCGACTTTGACTCCTCAGTTTAATCGTTATCTAACACATGATCCACCACTTTCTTCATCAATTGAGATTGTTGATCAGTGTCAGACGATGTAAACGTGACATCAATACTTTCTAGCAAATTGACTGATGACTCTGACTCCCACTGTAAGTTTGTTGCCTTTTGGACTCTTTCAGAATTTGGATTTCTGGGCAAATATCCATTTTCCAACGGGGGTGGACACTTGTTATAACTGACACCTTGTTTCTTACCAGAATTCTTTTTGTCAGTCTTTTTCTTTGTGGCATTCTTCTTTTCAGTCTTCTTTTTAGGAGTCTTTTCTTCAGAAACCTTCTGTTCTTCAGTTACTTCATCATCCTCAAATGCCTTCATGACTTCAACAGTTGGATAAATCCTGTCAATGACATAAGAAGTACATGAGTAACTTTTCAACAAACGATTCACTCTTTCAGTTTCAATTCTTTGAGCCTCCAGTTTCTGTTCAAGAACAGCACACTTCTCGATGTAGTTGTTCACAACTTTTTGTTTAATCATGAAAGCTCCTTGAAGTGTCTTCATTGCTGTTGCTTGTTCTTCACTCGTATCATTATACATGTTCATTGCTTTGTTCAACACATCGCAAGATTCCTTCAACCTATTCATGTTGTTGATCAACTCACTGTTTTTCTTTTTCATGATCTCACAGGTTTCACAATTCACAGGAATCTCTTTTGCAATAACATCTTCACTAATTTTGAACTTCTGAACTTCTTTAACTTTTCTTTTCACCATCGGAGCTTCCTCATCATCACTACTCACTGGTGTCTTGACCTTTTTCTTTTTCTGTTTAGCTTTTTCATCCTCACTGTCGCTTTCTGCCATCATTTTCAAATGATCTCTCATCTTTTTTAGCATAGTATTCAGTGTCATCATCACTATCTTCTTCAATTTGAGCAACAAAAGCTGTGTGAACTGGAGTTTTGTTAGGATCATAATCATCCCAACTGAAATTCTCCTAACTAAACCCTTCAGGTAACTTTTCATCATCTTGATCAATCATACATGCTTTAGCATCAGATGGAATGTATTTGTCCCAGTTGAATCCTGTTGATGGCTTTTTCTCATCTTGATTCACCATACAAGCTCTCTTTGAAGAATCTTCAATCACATTTCTTCCATGTGCATTTTGTGCCTGCTGTTGATTCGGTTGTTGAGCAACTTGATGGTAGATAGCCTTTCGGTAGTAATCATTGTTGTTGAAAGGATTTTGAGCTCCACTTGCTTCTCGGTTAGTGTCCTTTTTCCCTGCAACAAAAACAAGTGACTTTAGATTTATCAAAACCTAAAGTAGAAACATTAGCCTCACGGAGATCATCTCTTCCTGTTGGTGCATACATCTGTCGACTTCGTCTTGTATTGAGTCTAGTACTAGATATGTTAGATCAGGGCACGTTTTACGAGAAAATAGGTTGATTTAGGATGATTTGGATCTGATTTCGCCCGAATGTCTGATTCCGCTTGAAAGAGAGTGATGCACTTTCAAGCGAAATCACAATATATGTGATTCCGCTTGAACTGCTCCTGGATCATTTCGAGCGGAACCTCAACTCCTATAAATACCTCTTGAGCGAAATCAGTTGAAACGATCTTGTTTTCCGGTACCGAACTGCTGCCGAAGTACCGTTTGATTGTAAAGCTGTGAACTCATCAATACAAGGCAGATTTATGTGAAACAAGCTGCTTTTTCAAGTTCGTTTCTTATTTTCCGCATCTGAAATGGATAAGATCTCTTCTGATTGATTCGTTTGGGTCAGCACGCGATCCTACAAGTGGTATCAGAGCTCAGGAAGAAGAGTTCTTGCCAAAACAGCCTCATTTTCTGACTTCTACACCTTCTTTTTAAATCTGAACAAGTTTTAACGGTTAAAATCGGATCAAATTCTCATAAACTGTGTAAAATTACATATTAACAAAGCCTTGAAAGGATCAGAATCAAATTCAACTTAAAAATGGCAGAAATGGGACATCGAAGTGATTCCGCTCGAACGAACAAGTGTTGATTCCGCTTCAAAAACCTGTGATTCCGCTCGAGTTTGAGTTTCCGCTTGAAAAAGTCATCTGATTCCACTCGAAAAGTCTGTTGGTTCCGCTCCAAATTGTTAGTTAAGATTTCGCTCCAAACTACGATTTGGAATTCCGCTTGAAAAGGTTGTTTGGATTATTTCGCTTGAAACAGAAATCTGTGATTCGCTCCAAGTTACATCTGTGATTCTGCTCCAAGTTGAATGTGATTCCGCCCCAAGTTACATCTGTGATTCCGCTCCAAGAAATTTGTTATTTCGCTCCAACTTGTAATTCCGCTTGAAATTGTCTACTATTGAAAAATGTGTTACCGAATCATGGCTGAGGAATTCTACAATTGTGACAACCCTCACCAAATCAGGTATCCGTATGACTTAATTAATATTTAATTACTGCCTAATTACTGTGCTTACTTGAAATTGTGCATAAACTGCTACTTGAATACTGATACATACACATACTTGCATCATACTTTATTAACTGTCACTCCATTATTTATATACAGAACTTTAGTGACAAACTTGATGCATAAGAGCACAGTAGCACAATGAACGGATAACCCAGTAAACGTGCTGACATAGCCAGCACCAGGCAGACACTGCCTCTAAGGCCTGTATGAGCCAGAGATAGTTTACTACACCTGTAGAGAGTGTAGGGAAATGAGGGTTGTAGAACTGCGTCACTAGGTGATAGTCATAGTGACCGGATGTGCCTAAAACATATTCTAAACACAATTTCTGCACTTTAATATAAAAATTCAGCATTTTAGCTAACTAGTAAAGTGCAAAAACATGGGAAAATAATACTAGACACTTTCCAAAGTGTCGGGAATTCTTTGTGTCACTAAAAATAATATTAACGACACTTTAAATGCTTGTTAAGCACTTTAACGGATCAGTATCCAACCGAACAACCGGACTTTACCCGCAACATAAGAATATTGTCATTGACACTGTTTTTCTTTTTCTGAGCCAGTTAGGGTCCCCAAATACCCTAACACCCGTCACAAGACACTACATGCTAGTAACTGAATTAACCTCCTAAACAAACTAACTAAACCTTAACTTATTAGTTAGAAATCAACCATGGAACCCCCCCCCCATAACCGAACTCGGTTAGTATAAGGGGACACCCACCAAATTTTTGAATATAATAATCTTGAGTGCTAAATATCTAGAGAACATAAAATCCATTGGGTAATTAGTAAATTTGTTATATATAAGTGACCATAAGACTAAACATTTCATTCATCACAACACTTAACAAAATCACTCTCCTCTGTCCCTCTCTTGAAGTCTCGGCCGAGAACCATAGCCACACCACACCCACTTTTCGATTTTGATCAAGGCATTCTACTTGCATACAAGTGTGAAGGATCTCATACGAGGAAGCCCGGTGCTTGCGGATTGCCAAGGACCTCTCTACGACGCTTTTAACCACTCGTTTTTCGTCTAGTTTCTTCCCTAGCCTCGAGCTAGTAGTAAGTGACTCTAAACACCTTCTTGATCTTGTCTAAGGTGGTTAATAAGAGATTTGTCGGTTGAAAATCATGAACACTAAAGAACAAAACTAAAAGTCTACTAAAAGTGATGAACTTGATGGATAAAAGGAAAGTAATGGTGTAAAACTTGTTTTGTTATGATTATTTTGTGTTGTTAGATGCTAGTGTATGTTAAAGTGTGAAAGTGGTTAGATGAAGAACACCACTACTTATAACCATGAACTTGTGTAAAAGTGAATCTTTTTGTAAAATGGAGTTCTAAACTAATAGATCTAAAGATCTACGAGTGGTATTTTCGAAGAACCAAGTGTATGATGAAATCATGTTTTAAAGCCGGATCTTTCATAAACTTAAAGTGTTTCTATGAACAAACAAGTGTGTAGACACTTGTGTAACGAAAGGTTTTAACAAAGAATTATTTTTGTAATTTTTGACAAGAAGTTGTAAAGATGCATCTCCTTTAAAAACAAGATTCTCAAGAAACCGATTTTATTTATAAAAATGGAAAGATCCACTAAAGGTGTTGAAAAGTTACTACACACTTTTACATAACCCACAAGTTCATGTGTTTGCGATTCACGTATATTTGAACTAGTTGATGTTGAAATATTGTTTGTTGATGTTGGGAACATTGTTGGTTGAATTTTGAAAAGAAAATGATACGCTTGAAAGCGTGGCCACCTCCAGTTACAGAGGAAACTCTGGCGAAATTTTTCTAGAGAAATAACACTTAGAATTATTTTCATAACAAGTGCTTAAAAATATATTTTTAACTTGTTTTTCCCAAATAAATTTCGCCACCATTTTTATTACAAAAATAACCAAGTGTCGGAGGTGGGATTTTCGTAAATAAAACTTGCTAAAATATATATTTAGAATATATATTTTCATACTAGCCCTTGTGTAAATTTTTATGATTATTTTGTGAACTACGTAAATATTATTTTTAGGGTAAAAATAATATTACTGAATATTGACGACTCCAAAATAATTCTAACGCCCTCACAATAAATATTTAAGTTACAACGGTATTATTATTACCACCCGATCTTTATCTGTAACTTATGTATTTTCAGAAAATACTCTTAAACGCGTATTTTGGACTAAAGTATTATTTTGGGGAAATTATATGTAATAAAATATAATATTTTTGGGAAAAATATTAATATTTTGGAGAAAGAATTAAAGTATATGTTAAGTGTGACTTAATAATATATTTTCGGAATTACAAGAAAACGCACATGTATTAAAGCCCCCATCCTTGGGAAGGAATATATTTACCAAATAATTACGAAATGTAATTACGAAATAGTTGTCTAACTATTTCCTAAAAACTTAAACCTTAAGCTAAGGCATGGCCGTCCGTCTAATAAGAGTTAGTACGTGTACGTCGTCGCACAGCAGGTTGACCAGGAGATTTCTTGTTAGAGACGCACCACTGTGAGTTCATGTCCCCCTTTTCTCTTAACTGTTTTCAGTTTTTATACTCCGGGGGTGAAATACATGTTACTATGATTACGAGTACTTTCATACATGGTATGATTAGCGTAAGGAGGGTTACTACTTAGATCATGTGAGTGGGTAGGCGGGAACTGAAGGCCATTAGTCCTCATTGTAGGATCGAGGGACAGTAGCGGTAGATCTATCTGGGTGTAGCGAGCCCAGCCCTAGGCCCAACAGAACGGACCTCGGCGAGACTTTGTACCCAACGCAAAATTTGCTAGGTTTGAGTCTTCCTACTGCACATCACACATATAAATGGCCTTGCAAACCATTGGTGATCTCTTTTTCCTTATTTGCTACATACCAGGGTTTTTATACATACAAAGGTTTTACTTATTCACTACACATGAACTCGCTCAACAATTTTTGTTGATTTTTCCAACTTACATGTATTTCAGGGAACTAAGGATTCTGGCACGGTATGCTACGTTTTCGCGTTGCGTTAAAGTTACGGGATCATCCACGTTTAGGGATTGCGACTTTTACCTGGACGAGTCGCAAGTCTTAAACGGTGTTTATTTTAAGTTTGTGGTTATGTCTTTCAAACAATGCTTTTATGTTATTAGGTTGTAATTTCCGTTGCATGTGTCAACGCTTTAAGACAATGTTGTGTTATTTTGTTTTTAAGACAATATTTAATGGATGATCTGCATGGTTTTAAATTCATATAGCTTTGTTGTGATTAAGCTATGGTATTAAGAAGTCACACCAAATTAACCCACGCTTCCGCAAAGCCAGGGTGTGAGAGCTTGGTATCAGAGCTCTGATCATAGCGAACTAGGATTCCTTCTCGAGTCTAGACTATGATCACTAGGGCTCTCACGAAAACATTTTTACAATGCATACCACTTAAGTCCAGATCCAGGTCACAAAATATTTTTACAAAAGTTGAGCACATTTTATTTGTTAGTTATGGCTCAGTCTGGGAGGCTGAGGCTCGGTCTGGGAGGCTGAGGCTCGGTCTGGGAGGCTGAGGAAGTTGTCTAGTGGGACTAGGGAGTCAGTCTGGGAGGCTGGGAGAGTTGTCTAGTGGGACTAGGGAGTCAGTCTGGGAGGCTGGGAAAAATTGTCTAGTGGGACTAGGGAGTCAGTCTGGGAGGCTGGGAGAGTTGACTAGTAGGACTAGGGAGTCAGTCTGGGAGGCTAGTGGGACTAGGAGAACTATCTGATTGCTTATTGGTGACTAATGTGCTTACCTGACTATATGACTGATTATTTGTGCCTATGTGTGTTTGTGTTACAGACGATATGCCTTCATCAGACACCGGTGAGTCAGACACCACGGACCCTATGCCCATCGTATCGGACGACAGAGTGTCATCGGAGCACGAGGTGCATACCTCGGACACCACCAGCATGGATGATGATGATTTTCAGCCATTCGCGCTACCCGATGTTGTTGCCGAGCCCGCTGATGGCGCTATTGCCGGGGATTTGCCGCTCGTGGTGATCCCTCTTACCCTGTTCATGATATGCTCCTTGACGTAGTCGCAGGCGACGACGTCAACTTGTTTGACGAGGGTCCACTAGAGGACGATTTCGAGGGCGAGGCCCACATAGCTGCTGACGATCTCTTACTTCTCGCGGATGCTCCTGCTGAAGAGTCACCTGTTCATTCACCCGTCCCAGACACCTTTGAGTCTGTGGCATCTGTACCATCGCACGCGCAGGGCGCGCAGCACTATTCACATGATACAGACCCCGATAGAGCATCGTCTGCTGCACCTGCCCCTGCCCCGAGTTTCGCGATCGATCATGACATTGATGATGATTCCGACCCCGTTTTCCTACCTGGTTTCGATCCAGACCAGGAGATTGAGTTTATTCACCTAGATCAGCCCATGGAGGACCCTGTTGACCCTATGTTTGCTGATCCTGCAGATTTTGAGATGGAGTTTGACGATCCGGAGCCTGCTGTGGCCCCCGAGCCAGTAGTTGCTCCAGACCCCGCATTCGAGCATGACCCTATTCATGCTGATGTACCCGCTGTTGATCCTTTGATTGTCGATATACCTGTTGATGATCATCCTATTGTTGCTCCACAGTTGGTGGATGATATGCTGCTAATGATGCCCATATTGAGGCCCCTCATATTGCTGACATTCCTGCCGATCCTGTTATTGCTCCTATTCCTGACCCAGTGCCTATAGAGCCCGAGCATGCACTTTTCGTGACCCATGTCGACCCCCGATACGCGCACACCCGGAATGGGTGGATAGATGATGATGATGACTACCTGCCTTTTGTGGTACCTGTTACACCTGCTTCAGCACCTATTGTTGCACCATTGTTTCCCGCACAGGTCACTGATGCGCATCGCGCAGACCTGCCTATCACATTTCTCCAGGAGATCCCTCTGCCATGTCCTGGAGAGGGCTCATCTCATCAGCCTTTTGGCCATGCACCTTTTCTGACTGGAGGAGATCAGTTTGTACCGCAGATCCCTCATCATACTGTTGTTCCCCCTGTAGCACCTTTTGTTGTGCCATCCTTTGCTCCATCTAGCGAGCCTTTTCTCTGGACCTCACCGCCCATCATGCCACCATCTGATCCTTATCATCCTTATCACATGGGTTACTCCACAGAGGATATTCTCAGGTCGTTCATGATCCAGCAGGAGGCACTGACACGTCGCGTGCAGGAGCTCGAGAGAGCACAGCGACCACCATGCCAGTGCCAGGGCCAGACACACCCTGTGATATCATACCCTCCTCGTCCGTTATCTCCAGACTCTGCTGCTCGTTTTTGGACTCAGGAGCAGCAGCAGCTAGCGTATCTGTTGTGTTCTCATCGAGCCATGGAGGAGGATTGGCTTCACATGCGACGTTTGTTCTTTTCCTGTTTTCCCCTTCCTCCACCGCCATCAGCGTAGGGCTATTTTGTACGACACGGGTGGACTTTTGTTGAGAAGACGGCGATTGCACATGATCATGACTTTTGTTGTTATGTATATTGGATATTGTTGACACTGATTTGATATTTTGGACTAGGGTGATGTAGCCCTTAGTCGTTGATGTTGTATGATACAGTTATGTACTTGTAAACTTTACATTATGGTCTCGATTTATGGCAATGTAATCGCAGTATTCTCAGCATATGTGATGTTTTGATTGATTGATTATGATTTATAACATGAGATGTTATGTGTAAGATTATAACATGAGATGTTATGCGTGTGATTTATAACATGAGATGTTATGTGATGATATTTTTGCTATATACGTACACTTTACTTACTATGACCTGACCTACGTAAACCATCTTTTAGAAGATGCCATCGAGACGCCAAACACGCATGCCTACCAATGAGGCAGAACTTTAGCAGGTCATTGATGCCGCCATTGCGCAATATGCTGCTTCGAGACGGAAACCAGTGGGAATATCTCCCAAAACCATGGCAACAACAATCCGCCTCATGGTAAAACTAAGTCATTAAGGCATACCATGATTCGATTGGATATCTCTAGCAAGTTTGCTAATGCCATTTGTATATTCTAACGTATGTGCAGGGTGCACCTACAAGTAGTTCCTAGACTGCAAGCCTGTCAACTCTGACGGCACCGGAGGTGCTGTTGCTTTTGTTCAATGGGCCGAGAAGACGGAATCTGTTCTCCGCATGAGCAAGTGCGCTCCAGACCAGCAAGTTACCTACATTTCTGGGCTATTCTTGGACGGAGCCCTGTCCTGGTGGAACTTACAAGTTCAAACTCTTGGTGAAGCCGCAGCTTACGCGATGACTTGGAACGAGCTGAAGGAGCTCATGCGAAGAAACTATTGCTCGCGCACTGAAATTCAAAGGTTGGAGACTGAGTTTTGGCATCTGAAGATGGAAGGTCCGAAAATCGCAGAATATGTTCAAAGGTTTCACGACTTGTCTCATGTGGTACCTTATATGGTTACGCCAGAATTCAAGCGGATTGAGCGCTTCATTTGGGTTTTTGCTCCTCAAATCATGAGTATGGTGACCTCTTCAAAGTCGGCGATGATCACTGAGGCAATTGATCTGAGCGTAGCTCTTACTGAAGAAGTCGTCCGTTTAAACAAGTTTTCTGATGTTGAGCAAAAGAAGAAGGAGACTCACGTCGAGTCGTCCGGGGGTAACAAAAGAAAATTCTCGAATTTCAAACAAGGCACAAGCAGTGATGGTAGGAAAGGAGAACCAAGCAGTCCAAGCTACAACTGGTACTGGGAAGAAAGGAAAGGGATATATGGGTACCCACCCCAAGTGTAACACCTGCCAACGTCACCATTCTGGCCGGTGTGGGTCAAAAGTATGCGAAGCTTGTGGAAAAACTGGTCACTCAAAGGATACTTGCTGGGCCACTGTTGGCCGGGGAGGCCAAGGAGGATTTGGAAATAGAAACAATAATCGTGGTGGTATTGGGAATCGCCCACAGGGGAACAACGGAGGAAACGGAGATCGAGGCAACAACGCGAATCAAGCTGGTGCTGTGAATCGTAACCAAAACAACAATCAAGCTGGGAATGGAGGTGGAAACGGGCAAAGACCAGGTTGCTTTAACTGTGGTGACACTAGGCACTATAAGAGGAACTGCCCAGAATTGAACCAAGCACAAGGAAGAGTATTTAATATCGAAGCTAGGGAAGCGCGCCAGGATCCCAATGTTGTTACCGGTACGTTCCCTTTAAACCAACGCTTTGCATCCGTTTTATTTGATACGGGTGCCGATTATAGCTTCGTATCGTTAGAGTTTAAGAATATGCTTGGGTTAGCTGCTAGTAAATTAGATATTCCCTACTCAATCGAATTGGCTAACGGAAAGTTGGTAAAAGCCAATGAAGTTGTCAGAGGTTGTGTAATCGAGTTGGGAGAGCGTGAGTTTGCTTTGGATCTACTACCAGTCCAGCTGGGGAGCTTCGACGTGGTAGTAGGAATGCATTGGTTATCAAGCAACAAGGCAGAAATTGTTTGTCACGAAAAGGTCGTTCGTATCCCAACTGAGGATGGTGAAACAATTGTGGTTCATGGAGAAAAGCGTGATACGCCTTTAAGAATAATCAGCTGCCTGAAAGCCCGTAAGTGTTTACAGAAAGGATGTGTTGCCTTCCTGGCACACATTGTAAATAAGAAAGCTGCTGAACCAAAGATCGAAGACATCCCTGTCGTGAGGGAATATCCAGAAGTCTTTCCAGAGGACTTGCCAGGATTGCCACCCCAGAGGCAAGTGGAGTTCCGTATTGACTTAGTTTCGGGCGCCGCACCAGTAGCTAGGGCACCTTATAGACTTGCGCCGTCAGAAATGCAGGAACTATCGACACAACTTCAGGAGTTGTTAGACAAAGGATTTATCAGACCAAGCTTCTCACCTTGGGGAGCTCCAGTCCTGTTTGTCAAGAAGATGGACGGTAGTTTTCGTATGTGCATCGACTACCGGGAGTTGAATAAGCTGACGATCAAGAATAGGTATCCTCTGCCAAGGATCGATGATCTGTTTGACCAGCTGCAAGGTTCAAGCTTTTACTCTAAGATCGATTTGCGATCAGGCTACCATCAGTCAAGGATACAAGAGGAGAGTATCCCGAAGACAGCCTTTAGAACTCGTTATGGACACTACGAGTTCCTAGTTATGCCGTGTGGGTTGAAAAACGCGCCTGCAGTTTTTATGGATTTAATGAACCGAGTTTGCAAGCCGTATCTCGATAAGTTCGTAATTGTGTTTATCGACGATATTTTGATTTATTCAAAGACGAAGGCTGAACACGAACAGCACTTAAGAGCTATTTTGGAGCTGCTGAAAAAGGAACAGCTATATGCCAAAATCTCTAAGTGCGAGTTTTGGCTACGTGAAGTCCAATTCCTTAGACACGTGGTAAATGGAGATGGGATTCATGTGGACCCCACCAAGATCGAAGCGATCAAGAATTGGGAGACCCCAAAGACGCCAACCGAGATTCGACAATTCTTGGGTTTGGCTGGCTACTATCGAAGGTTCATTGAAGATTTTTCAAAAATCGCTCAACCACTGACACTCCTCACACAAAAGGATAAGAAGTTTGATTGGGGAATCAAGCAGGAGGAAGCGTTTCAGTTGTTAAAGGATAAGCTCTGCAATGCGCCGATCTTAGCACTACCGGAAGGTACAGACAATTTTGTGGTATACTGTGACGCCTCACGCCAAGGTTTGGGTTGCGTGTTGATGCAACGCCAAAAAGTCATAGCTTACGCATCGCGCCAACTGAAAGTACATGAAAAGAACTATACCACACACGATTTGGAACTAGGCGCAGTGATATTCGCATTAAAGATCTGGAGACACTACCTATATGGTACGAAATGTACAATCTTCACAGATTATAAAAGCCTGCAGCACATATTCGACCAGAAAGAGTTGAATATGAGACAAAGACGTTGGGTCGAGTTGCTGAACGATTACGACTGCGAGATAAAGTACCATCCAGGGAAGGCGAATGTGGTCGCTGATGCCCTAAGTCGAAAAGAAAGAATCAAGCCCATAAGGGTTAGGGCTTTAGAGATGATCATCCAGACAGATCTTTCTCTGCGTATTCGTACCGCGCAAAAAGAGGCTCTGAAAGAAAGAAACATCGAAGAGGAATATCTCCGTGGGATGGAGAAGCAGCTAATACCAAACGAGGAAGGAACATTATGTTTTATGAAAAGGATTTGGGTTCCTCTGTTTGGTGGTTTGAGGAAAGTTATTTTTGACGAGGCACACAAATCACGGTACTCTATCCATCCAGGAGCGGATAAGATGTACCAAGATCTTAAAGATTATTATTGGTGGCCTAGGATGAAAGGCGACGTTGCTGTATATGTGAGCAAGTGTTTAACGTGCGCCAAGGTTAAAGCGGAATACCAGAAGCCTTCAGGACTTCTGCAACAACCTGAGATTCCCAAGTGGAAATGGGAACAAATTTCAATGGACTTTATTACAAAGTTGCCAAGAATGCCAAGGGGTCATGACACTATTTGGGTAATAGTGGAACGTTTAACGAAATCAGCACACTTTTACCTATCAGAGAAAAAGATAATACGAGCAATTTGGCTGAAATTTACATGAGAGAAATCTTACGCGCCATGGAGTACCTCTCTCAATCATCTCTGATAGAGACGGAAGGTTTGTGTCAAGGATTTGGCAATCCTTCCAAGAAGCTTTTGGCTTGCAATTGAATCTAAGCATTGCATTTCACCCACAGACCGATGGACATTGGAGAACGAACGATACAAACATTGGAGGATATGCTGAGAGCAAGTGTTATAGATTTGGACGGTAGGTGGGATAAACATTTACCATTGGTCGAATTCTCATACAACAACAGCTACCACACCAGTATTGGTGTCGCGCCATTTGAAGCCTTATATGGCCGCAAGTGCAGATCACCACTTTGTTGGTCTGATGCAGGTGATAAACAACTGGTTGGTCCTGATGTGGTCCAGGAAACCACAGATAAGATTGCACAGATCCGAGATCGCATCAAGGCGGCCCGCGATCGTCAGAAATGTTATGCGGACCGAAGAAGGAAACCTCTAGAGTTTGAGGTAGGCGATATGGTATTATTGAAGGTATCACCCTGGAAGGGTGTGGCACGCTTCAGGAAGCGTGGAAAGTTGAACCCGCGGTATATTGGACCATTCAATATTCTGGAAAGAATTGGTTTAGTAGCCTACAAGCTGTACTTACCTGCCGAACTGAATGGTGTTCACGATACATTTCATGTATCAAATTTAAAGAAAAGTCCAACACAAGATACTATTGTCATTCCTGCAGACGAGATTCATAGCGACGACACGCTCCATTTTGTTGAAGAACCCGTTGAGGTTACGGATTGGAAAGTGAACAAAACCCGCCGGAGCAGTGTTAAACTCGTCAAGGTACGTTGGAATGCAAGACATGGTCCTGAATACACCTGGGAGCGTGAGGACCGAATGAAAGAAAAGTACCCCCACTTATTTCCCAAGAACCCTGCAACTAGAAGCAGAACATAAAATTTCGGGACGAAATTTTTCTAACGGGGGGAGAATGTGACAACCCTCACCAAATCAGGTATCCGTACGACTTAATTAATATTTAATTACTGCCTAATTACTGTGCTTGCATGAAATTGTGCATAAACTGCTACTTGAATACTGATACATACACATACTTGCATCATACTTTATTAACTGTCACTCCATTATTTATATACAGAACTTTAGTGACAAACTTGATGCATAAGAGCACAGTAGCACAATGAACGGATAACCCAGTAAACGTGCTGACACAGCCAGCACCAGGCAGACACTGCCTCTAAGGCCTGTATGAGCCAGAGATAGTTTACTACACCTGTAGAGAGTGTAGGGAAATGAGGGTTGTAGAACTGCGTCACTAGGTGATAGTTGTAGTGACCGGATGTGCCTAAAACATATTCTAAACACAAATTCTGCACTTTAATATAAAAATTCAGCATTTTAGCTAACTAGTAAAGTGCAAAAACATGGGAAAATAATACTAGACACTTTCCAAAGTGTCGGGAATTCTTTGTGTCACTAAAAATAATATTAACGACACTTTAAATGCTTGTTAAGCACTTTAACGGATCAGTATCCAACCGAACAACCGGACTTTACCCGCAACATAAGAATATTGTCATTGACACTGTTTTTCTTTTTCTGAGCCAGTTAGGGTCCCCGAATACCCTAACACCCGTCACAAGACACTACATGCTAGTAACTGAATTAACCTCCTAAACTAACTAACTAAACCTTAACTTATTAGTTAGAAATCAACCATGGAACCCCCCCATAACCGAACTCGGTTAGTATAAGGGGACACCCACCAAATTTTTGAATACAATAATCTTGAGTGCTAAATATCTAGAGAATATAAAATCCATTGGAAAATTAGTAAAGTTGTTCTATATAAGTGACCATAAGACTAAACATTTCATTCATCACAACACTTAACAAAATCACTCTCCTCTCTCCCTCTCTTGAAGTCTCGGCCGAGAACCATAGCCACACCACACCCACTTTTCGATTTTGATCAAGGCATTCTACTTGCATACAAATGTGAAAGATCTCATACGAGGAAGCCCGGTGCTTGCGGATTGCCAAGGACCTCTCTACGACGCTTTTAACCACTCGTTTTTCGTCTAGTTTCTTCCCTAGCCTCGAGCTAGTAGTAAGTGACTCTAAACACCTTCTTGATCTTGTCTAAAGTGGTTAATAAGAGATTTGTCGGTTGAAAATCATGAACACTAAAGAACAAAACTAAAAGTCTTCTAAAAGTGATGAACTTGATGGATAAAAGGAAAGTAATGGTGTAAAACTTGTTTTCTTATGATTATTTTGTGTTGTTAGATGCTAGTGTATGTTAAAGTGTGAAAGTGGTTAGATGAAGAACACTACTACTTATAACCATGAACTTGTGTAAAAGTGAATCTTTTTGTAAAATGGAGTTCTAAACTAGTACATCTAAAGATCTACAAGTGGTATTTTCGAAGAACCAAGTGTATGATGAAATCATGTTTTAAAGCCGGATCTTTCATAAACTAAAAGTGTTTCTATGAACAAACAAGTGTGTAGACACTTGTGTAACGAAAGCTTTTAACAAAGAATTATTTTGTTATTTTTGACAAGAAGTTGTAAAGATGCATCTCCTTTAAAAGCAAGATTCTCAAGAAACCGATTTTATTTATAAAAATGGAAAGATCCACTAAAGGTGTTGAAAAGTTACTACACACTTTTACATAACCCACAAGTTCATGTGTTTGCGATTTACGTATATTTGAACTAGTTAATGTTGAAATATTGTTTGTTGATGTTGGGAACATTGTTGGTTGAATTTTGAAAAGAAAATGATACGCTTGAAAGCGTGGCCACATCCAGTTACAGAGGAAACTCTGGCGAAATTTTTCTAGAAAAATAACACTTAGAATTATTTTCATAACAAGTGCTTAAAAATATATTTTTAACTTGTTTTTCCCAAATAAATTTCGCCACAATTTTTATTACAAAAATAACCAAGTGTCGGAGGTGGGATTTTCGTAAATAAAACTTGCTAAAATATATATTTAGAATATATACTTTCATACTAGCCCCTGTGTTAATTTTTATGATTATTTTGTGAACTACGTATATTATTTTTAGAGTAAAAATAATATTACTGAATATTGACAACTCCAAAATAATTCTAACGCCCTCACAATAAATATTTAAGTTACAACGGTATTATTATTACCACCCGATCTTTATCCGTAACTTACGTATTTTCAGAAAATACTCTTAAACGCGTATTTTGGACAAAAGTATTATTTTGGGAAAATTATATGTAATAAAATATAATATTTTTGGGAAAAATATTTATATTTTGGAGAAAGAATTAAAATATATGTTAAGTGTGACTTAATAATATATTTTCGGAATTACAAGAAAACGCACATGTATTAAAGCCCCCATCCTTGGGAAGGAATATATTTACCAAATAATTACGAAATGTAATTACGAAATAGTTGTCTAACTATTTCCTAAAAACTTAAACCTTAAGCTAAGGCACGGTCGTCCGTCTAATAAGAGTTAGTACGTGTAGGTCGTCGCATAGCAGGTTGACCAGGAGATTTCTTGTTAGAGACGCACCACTGTGAGTTCATGTCCCCTTTTTCTCTTAACTGTTTTCAGTTTTTATACTCCGGGGGTGAAATACATGTTACTATGATTACGAGTACTTTTATACATGGTATGATTAGCGTAAGGAGGGTTACTACTTAGATCATGTGAGTGGGTAGGCGGGAACTGAAGGCCATTAGTCCTCATTGTAGGACCGAGGGACAGTAGCGGTAGATCTATCTAGGTGTAGCGAGCCCAGCCCCAGGCCCAACAAAACGGACCTCGGGGTGACTTTGTACCCAACGCAAAATCTGCTAGGTTTGAGTCTTCCTACTGCACATCACACATATCAATGGCCTTGCAAACCATTGGTGATCTCTCTTTCCTTATTTGCTACATACCAGGGTTTTTATACATACAAAGGTTTTACTTACTCACTACACATGAACTCGCTCAACAATTTTTGTTGATTTTTCCAACTTACATGTATTTCAGGGAACTAAGGATTCTGGCACGGTATGCTACGTTTTCGCGCTGCATTAAAGTTACGGGATCATCCATGTTTAGGGATTGCGACTTTTACCTGGACGAGTCGCAAGTCTTAAACGGTGTTTATTTTAAGTTTGTGGTTGTGTCTTTCAAACAATGCTTTTATGTTATTAGGTTGTAATTTCCGTTGCATGTGTCAACGCTTTAAGACAATGTTGTGTTATTTTGTTTTTAAGACAGTATTTAATGGATGATCTGCATGGTTTTAAATTTATATAGCTTTGTTGTGATTAAGCTATGGTATTAAGAAGTCACACCAAATTAACCCACGCTTCCGCAAAGCCAGGGTGTGACAACAATGCATTCGCTACACCGGTTGCTCCAGTTACTGCTGCTGAAACTGTGTACAATGAGAATGAAACAGGAACTTATCAGAAACCGCCAAAACACATGTACATTAAAGACTTTCAAGGTTGGAAAAAACGATTTGAGAACTGGGTTCAAGCCTACAAATTTGATGCATGGTGTGCATTGCTAAAAGATTACGAGAGACCAAAGAATGAACGTGGGCTTGAAAAGGGTTTTAATGATTTTACAGAAGCTGACAATTTGAAATACACAAGTGAAAAGATGATGATCAGCATTCTTCAGCAAGCAGTTAAAGAAGATATTTTTGTGTTAGTTCAACATAATGGTACAGCTAGATCAATTTGGGAGGCCTTGATTCAGAAATTCAGAGGGAGTGCTGATATGATCAAAAACAAAAAGGCCTTATTGAAGAAATCGTTTGACATGTTTACAGCTTTTGATCACGAAACAACAAAGCAGACCATGGATAGATACTGTCATCTGGTACTGGAAAGGGGAAGATTAGACATTCAGAAAGAGGATGATGAGTGGGTTGATAAGCTAGCTGAAGCCTTGCCACAGCACAAGTGGGGAACTTATTTGATGGTTGTGAAACTCATGAGAAAGTCCGAGAGTATGAATTTGGCACAATTCATTCAGAAGATTGAAGAACAGGAGCTGGATATTCAAAAGACAGCTATCATGACAAATCCAAATGCGAAACAGGATGTCAGTTTGTACTACCGAGGGAACAAGTTTGAGGCTACCCCTAGCCAGAGTCCAAAGACTAGTACTGCTTTTAGTGCTGATGGGTCATCTAGTCCAAATAATAGCACTACAACTCAAAGTGGTGGATATACTTCATCATTCTCAAGCTTTGATCCAAACAGCAAAACACCGAGCCCTCAGAAGCAAAATTCTACAAATCTGTAGTGCAATGTGACCTTGAACATTCAAAATGGTCAACATCTTTCTCCTGAAGTGGCTAAGCAACACATGGCATCTCTTGTCGCCATGTTAGAGTCGTATAAAAGCTTGATGGCAGGAAGAATTGGAAATCCGATGCTTACAAAAGAAGATTATGACCAAATTGATGCAGAGGAACTTGAGTTGATGGATGTGAAGTGGTGTTTGGCTAGTGCTTGTAGGAGAGCTGAAAAAATTCAACAGATTACTGGCAGAGATGAGTTTCGAGGAATGGCTACCTCTCCACTGGGTTTTGACAAGTCAAAGGTTACCTGTTTCCGATGTAAAGGAAAAGGTCATTTTAAACGGGAGTGTAAAAATCAAGAATCAACTGGGAGTCAAGATAAGAGCAATTATTATCAGAAATCAATCTTTCATCAGATCGATCAACAACCTCAACAAAAGGATCAGAAAACTGCTCATGGGAAAATGATCGAAGAAGCAAATAAGAAAGCTTATTATGGGATAATAGATCAAGGTGGTGAGTTTGTTGCAGAGGGTTTTAGCTGGGACAATTACATACCTGGTGTGACTAGACCTGATGTGGCTCTTGTTGCTAGAATTTTGGGTGAAAATGAAGATAGCCAGAAAAGAATTCCAATATTTCCAGATCTAGGAAGTGATGTTGATACTGATGATGAGGAAGAATACCTTAACAAATATAGAAAAAGTATTGATCCTGACAGCTTTAATTTTTTCTATGCAGATAAAGTTGAGATGCTGAATCAAAAGAAGATTGCCCGTTTGAAGAGAGAGCTAGAAGCAGCAAAGTTACTCGCTGATGAAAAGGCAAAGACAGAAGCTGGAGAAACAAAAGTTGAAGCAGTTACTGAGAATGCAACAGAAAAGATTGTTGAAGTGGAGAAAGTGGTAGAAAAATTAGTTGAAGTTGAAAAATTAGTCGAAGTTGAGAAAATTGTTGAAAAGATTGTTGAAATAGAAAAGATTGTTGAAGTCGAGAAACTTGTTGAAGTTGAAAAGACTATCGAAGTTGAAAAGATAGTTGAAAAAGTGGTTGAGGTCACTAAGCCTTGTGAGAAATGTTCAGAATCTTGCAAAGTTTGTGAAGAAAAAGATAAAAAGATTGCTGATTTAGAGAAAATGAAGGAAGATTTACTGTCTGATGTGAAGTATGTTAAAGAGTCGTACGATGTACTGAACAGGACAGTTGATAGTTTGAAAAGAACGAATGCAGAAATTGAAAAAGCAAATGACAAAATGAGTGCAACTTTAATGACAAAGCAAAGCACCATCAATGATTATATTGAAGATTGTGCTAAGCTAAAGAAGGAGCTGGAACTAGAAAAGATCGAGAGTGAAAGGATTAAACGATTACTATTGAGTTATACTACTTGTGATTATTTGATTGATCGTGTTTATCCTACTGTTGCAGGTCTTGAGGCTTTCAAGAAAGAAAAAACTGAAGATACTGATACTGGTAAGAAACCAAGTGTCAAGTATAACAGATGTCCGCCTCCTATCTTTGAGAGTTATTCCCCCAGGAAACCAAATGAGGAACGTGTAGACAAGGCTCTAAACATCAAATTAAAGTCTGAAATCACTGATGAATTACCAGACAATATTGATGTCACATTCACAACGTCTGACACTGATCATGAGTCTGAGTTAGTTAAGAGAGTTGTCGATTAGGTGTTGGATATGGATGAAGAGTCAAAGTCGGAGTCTAAGTCAGATAGTTCGAGTTCGTCTGAGAAGAGTCCGAGTTCACCGGTTAAAAGGGTTTACAATAAAGAATTCCTGTTATCAAAATCTAATTTGAATGACGGATCAATCAAAGTAGCATATACATTGAATGATTCAGACAAATTATATTCTGATGAGGAATTCCCAATAAGAGGTGTTAAAACTGAAAAGATCAAACAGGTTTTCAAATTAACAGAAATTAATTCTGAAATAAAAGATTTAAATCTTTCTGAAAAACCTAAAAAATACACTTCAAGAGTTCAACAGAGAATGAACAAGAAAAAAGGTTACGGTTCTGGTTATGGTTTTCAACAGAGACCAAACCATAATGGTAATCTCAAAAAGAAAGGTCTTGGTTTTATTTCACCAGAAAATTATAAAAATCAGAAAACTTATAAACCAAATACAAAATTTGTTGCAGGAGGAAGTTTAGAGGATGAACAGAAGAAACCATTCTGGAAGCAGTCGAATCAAGAGTTTCTTGCTGAAGTGAAGAAAAATGTGAGAAAGTTTGCTCAAAGAGTTGACAGAAGAACCTGTTTCAAATGCCAGGAAGTTGGACACATAGCTTGGAATTGCCCCAAGACCAACAACCAAAAACAGGGAGTTTCTTCTAACTTTGTTTTGAGAAAGACTTGTGTTGATAAGAAAGAACAACCTGTGAAAAATGTTACAAAGTTTGAAAATTCTACTTCTGAGGAAGGAGAAAGTTCAAAAAGGTTTTACAAAAGAAGAGGTGATTTGAGTAAACAAAAGTGGGTGGTTAAAACAGATAGTTGTTCTGACAATGAATCTGATTCCATAAAATCAGAGGAGTCATTAGTTGAGAAAAAGATTGTGGTTTCCGTTCCAGAAATGAACGATGAAAATTTTCCGTCATTGTCAAAGGAAAATTTGATGTCAAAAGTTGGGAAGGTAGAGATCTCAAATCAATTCTTCACTGATAAGGGAGAATTTGATGTTGAGAAGGCTTTTAATGGGAAAGTCAAACATATTTTCGGTAAGATGGTTGATAGGAAGGTAAAAGGTGCTAAAGAATTTTATAAATCAAAATGTTGGTGGGAAAGATGTGTTCCAAAATCACCCAAGGCTGGTCAGGCTTGGGTGGACATTATGTTTGATTAAACACCTGACTTGCCGGAGCTCCCAGGTTGGTAAGAGTGGAGCAGGAATCGGCATCATTCTTGAAATGTTTGTTTGGTAAATCAACAGGTGATATTTTTAAATTGTTATATTTTGATTTACAAGTGATTATGGTTGGTGAGTGAACCTGCAAGTAGTTGAAAGAGGTTTTCATTGACAAGTGGTTAATCAAGGTCATTAAGTTGAACTTGATTGGACCATACTTACAAGTGGTATTTTGGAGAACAAATGATGAGTTTATCCCCTAACCTACAAGTTGTTTGAAAATCAACAAAACTAATTTTCCGGAAAAACTATTTGATTAAAACAAACTTAAGTGTTTTGAAATCACAACGGGAAAATAGTTTGTTGTGAGGGGGGTTCTGATTGTTTATGCCAAGTGGATGGCGATTTGAAGTGATTTGATATCAGTTGTAAATTTGTTTGTACAGTTTATTTTCAAATTTCCTAAAATGTGTTTGCATTTTAGGGGGAGTAAAAAATTTCACAGAAAATCCAAAAACATTAGAAAATTTGAAAAAGCCAAAAAACATGATAAAATTTAAAAAATGAGTTTTGTTGTATAAAAGAGGAAATGATAGTACATCAGTGGACGATCACGGTATGCTAAAGAATTGGAAAGTTAAATAGTGATAAACGGTCTCACTGATGATGTGTCAGTAGGTTTTTTTCCCATTTAATAGATTGTGACGAGATATAAACCTAAATTTCAAACTTGCTTAATTCGTGGGTAACATCTCTCGGATATATGGGTAACCCCTGAAATCTTGTTTGAAGGACCCCTCTTTCTGAGGTACTAGGTCTTTATGCTTAGTGATATCTGGGGTATTATCCCGGGACTTCTGATTTTGCGGAAGAAATGGCCTAGTCCCCGGAGAATACTTTACGCTTGCTTGAAAAATAGCGCTGCCCTCAGCATAAATGATGAGACAATAAAATTGCTAATCTATGCTATTGTAAAAAAAGATCCTCTAAAGGGGACCCACCAAAAGTCGAAGCCGTCATCTCTCTGCTGAACGGAAGTTCTGACCTGAGCTCTCACGGTTTCGCATCTAACCCCTTACAGATATCATCTAGGTATACTCACCTGTAAGACTGAATATTGGGATCTGGATAGGGGAGTATATTCTGAGGTGGGACATGCGAATAAGTTTAAGTCTCTAAAACATTAATCTCGTATCTCGAAACAGTTGAACATTGTGTGAAAATTTAAGAGGACCTTTATACTGACAATCTAAGTGAATCGTTTAGAACATAAAATGTTTAAAGCTTAACGGTGTTGGTGATTTGTCTCATTAACTGATATGATCCTCTTACACAATCTCACAAAAATATTGTTTGTAAATATTTCTTTTCTACATTTCTGTTATTAAATCAAAATTCCAAAAGGATTTTCAGTGTGTTTTAGCATAAAATTTTGAAAAATTCAAAAAGATTTTAGACAACTGATGTTGGAGAGCTGATTATCAAAATTCCAAGTGCTGAACATGAAGAACAGGTTTGGGAGAGTTTGATTGAAAAGTTTTTCAGAGAAAAGAAATTTATCGTAAAAAAAATGATTTTAAGAATGATCACAGTTATTCTGATTGTATATTGAAAGAAGGGGAGTCAGCGTTGGTGCATACAATTTTAAATTTGTTAATATCTTATTTTTATGAAATTTATGCTTTGGGTAGAGAATCTGCAGGTGAACCTGGTAGCAATGCTTGTTCATGAAGATAGCTAGACTACGATCCCAGCACAAGTTGAGAAAGAGCAAGGTTCTGATCCTGAAAGTGCAGATGCTGATGAATTTAAAGAATCAAGAAATCTGATCAAGAGAATTAGAGTGGAACAAAGAGTTTGAGAAAGTTTTTGGAAGCCCGAAGACTGATAAAGATTAAAGATGAGAAGACTCGACACTGAAGACTCGTCAACATCTGAGGGGGAATCTGTTGGTGCATACATCTGTCGACTTCGTCTTGTATCGAGTCTAGTACTAGATATGTTAGATCAGGGCACGTTTTACGAGAAAATAGGTTGATTTAGGATGATTTGGATCTGATTTCGCTCGAATGTCTGATTCCGCTTGAAAGAAAGTGATGCACTTTCAAGCGAAATCACAATATATGTGATTCCGCTTGAACTGCTCCTGGATCATTTCGAGCGGAACCTCAACTCCTATAAATACCTCTTGAGCGAAATCAGTTGAAACGATCTTGTTTTCCGGTACCGAACTGCTGCCGAAGTGCCATTTGATTGTAAAGCTGTGAAATCATCAATACAAGGCAGATTTATGTGAAACAAGCTGTTTTTCAAGTCTGTTTCTTATTTTCCGCATCTGAAATAGATAAGATCTCTTCTGATTGACTCGTTTGGGTTAGCACGCGATCCTACACTTCCTGTGATCTGCTTGAATTTCTCAGCTCTCCTTAACAGGCTCGCCAAACACCATTTTATGTCCATTAGCTCCATTTCTTCAGCATCGATCTGATCGTAATCCTACTTAGTAAGCATTGGATTCCCGATCCGACCTACAACAAAACTACCATAAGATTCTAAAACAGTTCCCAACAAAGACATGTGGCTTTTTGCAATTTCTTCTGTGTAATCTTGATCATCCTCAAGATTCAAAACAATGTTGCACTTTAATTTCCTCCCATTCTTTGTTGTTGACGAATTCGGATCAAATGATGGATATGATGAAAAACTCGTTTTGCTGCTTGATCCTTTAGATGAACCACTTGATGAACCCTTTGCATTGAATGCAGTTTCAACTTTTGGTGACATGTTGGTTGTTTTATCATTCAACCCTGCTTTGTAGTACAAACTAATGTCTTGTTCACCATCAAACACTTCCATTCTTGAAATCTTTATCTGTTCCATTTCTTGTGCTTCAGGCTTCTCAATGAACTTGCTCAGTGTTAGATTGTTGAAACCTTTTTTGTTTCTTAGCATCATCAAGTATATACCCCAAGTCTCATGTGGTAATGCATCAGCTAATTTCTCAATCAACTCCTCGTTGTCTTTGTTGATGCTTACTCTCTTCATGCTTATCAACAGATTGCAATATCTTTCAATTATCTGTTTTGTACTTTCATGTTTCAAACCGTGGAATAAATCAAACTCTTTTTTCAGAAGTGATTTCTTGTTTTTTATCATCTCTTGGCTTCCAACAAGCTTAGATCGTAATGCTTTCCAAATCGAATATGCACTTCCAGTGTGTTGCAGTAAGACCAAGATATCCTCTTTGACTGCCTGCTGCAGTAAACTGATCATCATCTTTTCGTTCTTGTATTTCCTTTTCTCCTCGGCACTAAGATCTTTAATCGCAATCACCTCTTCGTCATCATTAGTTGGTCTAACGTATTTTGTTTCAACACATTTCCAAGCATCCAAATAGTTAGCTTGTACCCAGTTCTCAAAACGTTCTTCCCAGCCCTTATATTCCTCATTATTCATAAGCTTAGGCGGTTTTTGCATTGCCCCTGTTTCATTTTCCAACGCTGTCTGCTGAGTAGATGTGACCGGGGTAGCAAAGGCATTATAAAAATCCTTGTCCATGTTTCGGTTTTCAAGAAATTCTCAAAACTGTCTTTCAAGCGAAATACTTGTTCTAGCGGGATAACAAGTTCAAGCGAAACCCTTTGAAGCGGAACCTCTGATTCAAGCGAAATCAACCACTCCTTTCAAGCGAAATACGGTTTCGAGCAGAATCAACAAGATTTTCAAGCGGGATCTGATTTTCAAGCGGAATCAACCAGAATTTTCAAGCGGAATCTGGTTTTCAAGCGAAATCAACTCAAAATCTCAAGCGAAATACCGGTTCAAGCGGAATTAACCAGTATTTTCAAGCGAAATCAGATGCAAAGTGTGATTTCAAGCAAAATCAGTCTTGAAATGCTGCTTATGTCATCATTTTATCGTTGATTTTGAAGCGGAATTAGAAAAATTGTCAGTTCTAGATCGATTTTAAGCCTGAAACTTTCAAGGTTTTGTTAAAATACAATTCCGAGTATGATGTGTAAAAATCAGAACATTTTGACCGTGAAAAGTTGTAAATTTTTAAAAGGAAGGTGTAGAAAACAGAATTCGCAGCTGAATTGGTATGAACTCTTCCTCCTGAGCTCTGATACCACTTGTAGGATCGAATTCGGACACGAACGAATCAATCAGAAGAGTTTTACTCAGTTTGAACGGTGGAAACGGACAAACTGAGGTCAATTCAGCAAGAATATCACTTTAAACTGTCGATTTAGTTGATATAAAGACGTTTTACAGCGTGACGACACTTCGGCAGCACTTCGTTGCACAACCGGAAAACTGTTGTGTGATTTCGCTTGAGACAGCCTTTATATAGGCGAAGAGATTCCGCTTGAACACGTTTCAAGCGGAATTAACATGATAAACTCAAGCGAAATCATCATGTTCACTTCGAGCGGAATTAGATAATTTATGATTTCGCTTGAACATGAGCTGATGTCATTTCAAGCGGAATCACACTAATTTCCACTTTCTTGTTTTTCGTGCCCTGATCTAACTAGTTCTATACAAGACTCGATACAAGACGAAGTCGACAGACGCATGCACCAACACCTTTGATTGTCAAGAACTCTTACGATCAATCTTGGAACCCGAGACGACTCACATACTCTATGATGGACAATGGATGATGGTGGTGGATGATGGTGTTGTGATGGTGGTGGGTGGTGGGTGAAGTGTGAGAGAAGTGGTGTGCCAAGGGATGGTTTGCAAATGAGCCAAGCACCCCTATTTATAGCCTGAACAGTAGCTCGGGCACTGTCACACCCCGATCTCCACGTGTCTCACCGGTGGGCCCGGTGGGGGATTACCGTGACATGGTTGGCAACATAATAGTCAAACAACACAATTATATGAATGCACAGCGGAAGCAAAAGGTAAAATATATTACAATCCAAATATAAGTAATATCCAGTATTACAACGGAGAGTAAAAAGATCCACAGGCGGATCGATAATAAAACAGAAACAATAGTTCAACAGACTTTGACATCTAGAGCTTGCGAGACTTGAGTAATGATGTCTGGAGTAGCCAGCCTATTACGTCTAGCACCTGCACTTAACCTTTTTGGAAAATACGTCAGTTTACACTGGTAAATACAACTCAACTAACTCGTTTTGAAAAGAGTTTGTAAATTGATTTGAATGCACTTCGGCAAAAATATCTTTATAACTTGGGACAATTGTTTGTATATAATCTTGTATACAGATTTACTTATTTTCCGTCCATTAGTACCAGTTAGAAGAGCCGGTTTAAGTTATCTGACACGCCACCGGTATAATGCCCACAAAGTAGATTCCTTTAGTGGATTACCAGTTTTTACATAATGCATCTGTCAGGTGTACGCCTACACCCCGTGCTTAGGTCGTGGCCATTTCGTAAAATGATGCCAAGGATATCCGGGACATGGTCATTTAACCCCAAGGGCCATACATCAAATAATACAGAACAAAGCGGGTTATGTAAATACATTAATCACAATCCGATTTAAATGACTACATACCCGACCAAGCAGTACTTTTATAGTACCGTATCCCAAGCCCATATAGGGTAATAAGTTAAGAGTATTTACCTGAGCAAAGTATCAATCAAATACAGCAAATGCAAGTACTTTTACTGGGCTCATAATCTGGAACGAAGGTTTATAATAACCTATTAAAATCCTAACGGGTCTTTAATTTAGCCTTAGCTTAGACCGGTCAGTTTCAAAGGATAACTATGGTTTAATCGCGTGAAAGGCGAAAACCGGAAATGGAATGTGATTTGGACCCAACAAGTTTGAAGACTTGTTTTATATGGGTAATATAACCACACTCTGGATTTTGAGGTCAAAACAATAAGGTTTGACCCGTTTCGGCTAGTTTATGTAAACTAGTTACATAAGCCGAACCGTGCGCGCAAAAGGCGCAACGGGTAACCGTAAGAGTCCTACACTGGTTTCCTAAGTCAATATGCTTTAAAGAGGTTGTGGTATCAGTAGGATACCTTCCATAATGCCCGTAACGAGTTTAAATCCACATTATGCCCCGTAGGGGTATTTTGGTCATTTTAAAGATTATAAAAGAGGTTTCTGAGTTCTACAGGAATTCTGAGTTTGCCGAACAGTTTATAAAGTTCAAAATACTCTATTTATTATTTAAAATCAGTAGCAACTGGAATCGGGTCAAAATACTATGTAGAACTCAAGTTACGTCCGAAAAGGATATATTCGGTAATTACCGAACCGATGCCATAACCGTAGGTTATGAGCAGGTTAAAAAAAATTAAAAATCTTTAAAAATCCCAAAATATTATTTTATATCAGTGTGTAAAAGGTTTGGTGTCGAAATCTGGGTTTAGATAGGCGTTATGCTAATTGCGCCATTTAATTACTAAAGTTTCCGTAATTTGCGCTATTTAGCATAACTCCTATTCTGGACCTCGGATTGACGTGAAATTTTAGGGACATGTTTAGAAATTAGTAACTAAGGTTATGGTCCTTTCACATGTCCGAAATTCTCGTTTTAAATTAAAAAGGGCGTTACGGTCAACTTTCAAGCATTTAACGGAAAAGTGTAAAAGGCTCGGACAAACAACGAACCGATCACAGAGGGTTATACCATCATGTAACCTGGTCCTAAGAGAGTCCTAAGGCATATCTAAAACATACTTTAACGGGTCAGAACTGAAGTCAAAGCAAAAGTCAAAGTTTTGCGACTTTCGGCTCCGAACCGGGTCAAAACAGTAAATGGTCGGATCAAACAACCTTAGACTAGTTAGTATACTTGTTATCATGTTTTATGAGTGTTAAAACAGGTTACACACCATCTACATTACTGATTATGCATAAAATCGCAAAATAGCATTTCTGTTGACTTTTTTCTAAGCACGTTTGACTCGGCATTCGGACTAGTTAGAGTGGGAATCAGAGGGTGCCCTTTTAGGGGTTTAAAGCCCTCATGATTACCAACTTATAACTACCATCGATTCGACAAACCACTGGATCATTTGTGATTTATCGCTAAGTCAACCGTTAGTTACGACGGTGTGACTTCTAAGCTAAAACTAAGTGAAAACTCAATAAGGAAGGCTTAGCAAACTTACCAAGGTCCTATGCACGAAATGTGAAGACTTGAGCCTGCTTGGGAGCTCTAAGAATGACCAGAAGTGCACTTGAAGATGTGAGGAAACAGGTTGCAACTTCATTGCCTTTTATAGTGGATTTCTCACCACAAGAAGTTGACACACAACTCTACTACTGACCACAACCCATCAACATGTGTCCCTAATGCTTAGGGATAGTTTAGGGGTCTCTTGGAAGGTTTTACAGGCATTACAAGTCGTATAGGAGGCTGAACAGGCAAGTTAAACTATTTTATGCTTCTGGCGGTCTGACGCGGCCTGCATTAAGGATCAGTCTACTTGGACGCGGGCCGCCTGAATCCTCATGTCAGTAAACGAATCAACAGGTGGCTCGCGGCCCGCATTAAATCATTCATATCTTTAACGCGGCCCGCCTCAGGCCTGTAAATCAAGATTTTCAAATCTTTTGTCATGATTAGCCTGACATTTCGGTTTAGAAGGGGTAACTTTGCGATTTGGCCCTCGATTTATTACAAATAAGGGCCTCGTGACTTTTACCCGCATTATTAAGTCCCTGGTTAGTTTAATTACTATCCGAAAAGCCTTAACTTTTATTGTTGACGCTTTTAACCCCTCGCATACGAATTTGATCATAACTTTCTCGTTTTAAAACGGAACTTCGCGGAATTTATATCGTATATTCTAGTGAGCGTATTTTACTGTTACAAAGTCTCGGGTTCGTCAAAGGGTCACACAGAGGTATAAATTAAACATGTTGACACAATTAACCCCTGTAGTTTGTAATCTCTCACTTTCTTCCGCGTTTCGCTCCGTATGATCCATGATTTATTCGTTTGAAGGTACGAGCATCATTTAGGGTTACTATGCAGTATATTTACCCCTTGTTGACATTTTTAACCCTCGAATTTACATACTTTCAAGGTTTGTCAACTTTAGTCCTTTATTTAATGTTTAATACCACGCGTAAACTCATGACACGTGTCAACACATTATTGGACACAAAATTTCGAGGTGTTACAGGCACGGCCCTGTGTCCATTGGGCACGGCCCCATGTCCATCCTCCTTCTCTTTCTTCATTAATTGCAGTTTGTCTGCATTAGTTGACCACGCCCCCATGTCCACTGGGCACGGCCCCGTGTGCAGAAGCGTATCTGTACTATCAAGATTTCCTCAGATTCTGCGAATCTTAGAGTTGACCACGGCCCCGTATCCGTTGGGCACGCCCCCGTGGTGGGTGATAGAAGTTTCTACAGCCTTGTCTTTTTTGCTGACACTTGGGCACGCCCCCGTGCTCACTGAGCATGGGGCGTGTTCAGCCTTCTGTTCTCTTGTTTTGCTTGGGAAGATGCTGTCGGGAGGCCGGGCATGCCACGTTTGTTCCTTTTCTTGTATTTATGTTAGATTTTGCTGCCTTTTTGCTCCTTTTGTTCATTTAAGCCCTTTTAATCCTAAAAATACAAAAGGAAGACAAAAACACACTTTTTCCAACATTAGTACTAAAAAAGGATTAGTTTTATGCCACAATTGATGTAATTTATATGTTGCATTTTGTGCACATCACCACCCAATACGTCATTTAAATTTCAAAACACGTGGGCAAGGAAACTTAATGGGGACCGACCATTTCCGACTTACATAAATTCTTCTAAAACAAGAGTAGCATTTCCGTGCTTTACAATATGTGTCACGCATAACCAGTAAGTACTTTATATTCTTTTTACATTCACAAACTAAATTCTACATTACATAAATTCTCATAACGTCGTACACGTTTTAGTCGATATCTCGCAACAATTTCATTTGTATCATTCGTTTTTTACATACTCGAAGTTCTTGATCATTTTATGTACTTAAGTTCATTGTATTTAATTCATACAATACACTCAATCGTCGTCATTTATACCTACTTATATTCATACTTATGCACATATTCATAAACTCATACGTTTTATTTTCGTACTTATACTCATATGCATACTTATATTTATACTCACATTCATGCTCATACTTATATTCAAATTCATACATTCGTACCTATACGTGAGCATAACCTGAGGGGGTTCGCTCACGTTGGTCTCATACTTATTTGAATGCTTATATACTACATCCTTATACACACACATTCTTATTTTCAAATTTATGTATACCCTGATTCATACACAACTAGTTCAAACTATGCGGATCATACGACGATCAATATAATCGAGGGTGCACACAGGATTATAATGATAGGTGCATGAGAATTATAGGGTGTACTACTGTGTATGGTAAGACACGGAACGTAACATGACACCGAATAACGAAACGGACGTAACATGGTTAAAACATGGTGGATACGCCACTGGTAGTTCCTAGATATAAGTGTTTTCACCATGTTAACAAACTTTTGTAAAATGTGCCATGAGAAATTCGATGTTTTGCAGACCTATTTAGACCTGATACAAACTTTAACAACTCACAAACGCATTGCTAAACGCGCGATATCCGATTATCCACGACGATACCCCATCTTAACTCATCGCTTTCAATACGCATACCATTCTTATACTCGCATTCGTTTATTAGGTCAATCGTTCACTCTTATACCTCCACTGTTCCCCGCTCTTCTCTGCCTTTTATACAAACCCCATTTGCAATCAATCGGTTTAAACATTTGAACCCTAAAATGCTTTCTTACTTTTAAAACTATTTTCCATTCTTTATTTATTCGCAAACATACTTAATTGGTCGTTACCTCCCAAACCATTTTTTTATTTAAAATACCTAACTTCCTCGTTTTTCACCGATAAAGAATTCTCTACAAAACTGAGATTGACAACGCTCTTTAAATCCAACGAAACTTTTTCTTACAACCAATAGGGCGGCCACACTTTTCATCAAAATACATACCGTTTTATACGAAAGCTTCCTTCTTAGGTAACACATTTTAGAATACTTCATCATTGAGTTATTCAAACTTGTTTAAACTCGCTTGTCTATACACACACATGAACGTTTTACTTATGCTCAATGCCTCGAATCATTTTAGACAAACGAACCCTTTTTACAAACCTATTTTTCTGTTCCTCGAAACTTCATACTTTTCAACACATTTCAAAACTTCCAAGTCTCGATTTTACACAATCATTTTTCTAGCCAAAATGCTTTTTCTCCAAGGTCTTCCTCTTGAATAAATTTCAGGACAAAATTTTCAGAAGCAGGGGAGACTGTAACGCCTCGTATCTTCGTATTTTAGTTTTTAAAAATGTTCATATTCGTATTCTAATTTTAGGAACCTTACATTCGTATTTTAATGTCAATCTCACAACTCGAGGCGTTAATCATAATAAAATTCATATTTTATACATAGTTTTTATTCACACAACCGATCATTTAAATACGTATTTATACGCAAACCGACACAATTATACGTATAAAGACTTATACGCACATCCTCAATACTTGAATTATACTTTTATACTTCTTATATACTCAATTACATAATATATACTCAAGAAATATCAAGAAATATACCAATCATCTTTCCACCTCATCAATCCTCTTCCACCTTCTTTAACCAATCATATTTCACTCTTTTCCACCTTCTCTACAAATAAATACCAACCTCCTTCTACCATTTTCTTCACACCATTCTTCTCTCCATCTCTCTAATTCTCTCAATCTCTCTAAATCAAGAATTCTAAGAATTCTAAAAGGACATTAAGTGTTCCAACCATTGTTCTCTCATCCTCTCTACTTCTCTCAAATCTTCCAAGCAAGGAAGAGAACTCTAAGAGTTCTAAAAGAAAACACTAAGTGTTTAAGTAAGCTTTGAAGCTCCAACCTCTAACTCTTCATGGAATCACCAAAGGAACTTTGCAAAACTATGAGTACACTTGACCCCTTTTGCTTTAAACACACTTTGGGTGCAACATGTTTTACTTGTTAAAATGCACGATTCACACAAATATACTTTATTCATTCAATCCGTTATACATGCTTTGTTATGCTTAGGTTCATGCTAGAATTCATACTACTTGTTAACCCGCCTTAACAATTATAGCGCTATAGGAGTAGCACACCACCCGACGAGGTTTTTGTTAAGTTATAATCATTACGATCTCGATATTGCTATATCGAGGGATGCTATTATTTATTCTTTACGGTCTCGATATTGCTATATCGAGGGATGCTATTATTTATTCTTTACGGTCTTGATATTGCTATATCGAGGGATGCTAAATTCTTGTGGACACTTGGGTTTGACTTTTAGTTATGCATGATAGTTTGACCTTGTATACCAAATTGCTATGTTGGATTGAAAATACTTTTTATACATATGTCACGAGTCTAAAACTAGTGTACTCGCCAATACGTTGTATTGGACTATGCTTTTTAAAACATATTGCAGGTTTCTAGATGATATTGATGATGCATGGAACATAGTAGGATGACTAGATACACATTTAAAATTTTGTATTTTTATTGTATTGTAATTCTTGTATTTCAAAGTTGTTGTATTTGATTTCAATCTTTGTAATTGACTCTTTAGTAATGAAATAAATCCATTATTTAAATACTTGTCGCAAATATTAGTGTTATGATGTCTTGAGCAATCTATTTCGTCCCACTCCGATGTTTCCACCATCGGTTGTGGTGTGACAATTATGCTATCGGTAATATTTAGGTTGGTAATTATAGTTGCATGCCAGTCGTATGTTAATTTTAGATAACATATTCTGCCATGTTGATTCTTTAAACTTTTTTTTATACTTATGCTATTATTCAAACTTGTATACTCGCCAATACTTTTTGTATTGAACTATACTTTGAAATGTGTTGCAGGAATATGAGGACAATGATGATGAAATCTAGTAGAAATGGCTAGAAACACACTTAGAAACCTAGATTATGTTGTTGTATTTGATTCATGTATTTTGTTGTATTGTTTCTTGAACTTGTTGTATTTTCTAATTTCCTTGTTGTGCTGACAAATTATTCAATGAAATGAAATTCGGTTTTGATTAAATCCGGTTGGGGTGTGACAAATACGTTTTTATTAGACCAGTTTCAAAATAAAGTACAAAAACAAGTTTCATTGCATATTTCTTAGAATTTGGAATCCATTAGTAATATTAACTTATAGTTTCACTGGGATCAATATATATACACTAGGATTTCAAAAAAAGTTATCTTATTTTTTATCGACAGGGTTCAACTTTGTAGTGGTCCCAAGTTGGGAACGGACAAAATATTAATTTTATCGTATATTAATATATAGTGACTTTACTGTATTATGTTAGTGTTTTAGTTTGTACTTTCTTTTTTTATTAAAGTTATGTTTAAGATAACGATTATGTTTCTATTTACAGTTAATTTAAAATTAGTCTGTCTCGCTATTCAATTAACTTTTTTTTATAGTTTACGATCGATGTAAAAGATCTGTCGATATTCTTTTGGAGCTTATTTCTTTCGGTTGCTATACTGACCCAAAATAGATATTTACCGAAACCTTGGGTAATCGAACTAATTATCCTACATATACATTTACCAAATGGGGGAATAGTGCCAGGAAACTGCCCGGCACTCCCCCATTGGACCAACACATTTATTATTTTATATTCATTTTAAAATTACGTTTTTGCCCCCAATTCAAAATAAAATTACACTTTTTGTCCCCATCTTAAAATTATGATCTTGCCCTCAATTCAAAATTACGACTTTGCCTGGCACTCCCTAATTGGACCAACCAGTTTATTATTTTATATCCATTCTAAAATTACGGTTTTGCCTTCTTTAAAATTACGGTTTTGCCATCAGCTCAAAATAAAATTACGATTTTGTCCTCAGCTCAAAATTACGATTTTTCCCTCCACTCAAAATAAAATTGTGGTTTTGCCCTCAACTCAGAATTACCTTTTCGCCCCCAGTTCAAAATAAAATTCTGTTTTCGCCCCTAGCTAAAAATTACGATTTTGCCCTCTGTTCAAAAATGTGATTTTTCCCCTTTTAAAAAATTGTGATTTCACCCTCAATTCAAAATTACGTTTTTTCCCCAGTTCAAATAAAATTATGTTTCTGCCCCCAACTCAAAATTACGATTTTGCCCTCAGGTCAAAATAAAATTGTGCTTTTGCCTCCAGCTTAAAATTACGATTGTGCTCTTAGTTCAAATTTATATTACGCTGTTACCCCAATTTCAAAATTACGAATTTGCCCCTGTGAAAATTTACAACTTTGCCCCTGGTTCAAATTTACAGTACTGCCATTACTTTAGCTTTTGGCAAATTACGATTTTAACCCGGTCAAAAAATACAACTTTCCCTTAGTTAAAAATTATAATATTGCCATTGTTTTACTTTTTCTTTTTGAAAACTATAAAAGTGTTTTGTTTAATTGGTTTACTCGATTTAATTGTTTTTCGTGTCAATGAGCTGCCTAACACTCACTCATTATTCGACCTTTTTTTTCGAACTCCTTCTTAAATAACATCAAATTTAACCACCATTTTTTTACATATACAAAAACAAGTTAGGGGGTGCGACGCAGCTGCGTGGCACTTTCCTATTAGACCAACCATTTTATTATTTTATATTCGTTTTAAAATTACGGTTTCGTCCTTAATTTAAAATAAATTTACGTTTTCGCCCCCACTTTAAAATAAAATATGTTTTTGTCCCTAGCTCGAAATTACGCTTTTACCCTCGGTTCAAAATTATGATTTTATCCCCAGATTACAATTACAATTACAATTTTTGCCCCACTTCAAAATAAATGTTTGCTTTTGCCACAAACTAAAAATGACGATTTTGCATTGTCACCCCATTTCAACAATTATGATTTCGGCTTCAGTTTAAAATTATGTTTTTGCCCGGTTCAAAATAAAAGTATGTTTTTGCCCCCCACCCATTCAATATTACGATTTTGCCCTCAGTTCAAAATTTTGATTTTGCCCCAGTTCAAATTAAAAATATAGTTTTGTCCACAGCTTAAAATTACGATTTTGTCCTTAGTGTAAAGTTATATTACAATTTTATCTCCGGTTCAAATTTATAGTATTGCCATCACTTTAACTTTTGGCAAATTATGATTTTACCCAAGTCAACAAATACAACTTTGCCCTCGGCTCAAATTACAGTATTGCTATCGTTTTAGTTTTTTTAGCAAAACTATAAAAGTGTATTTTTAATTGGTTGACAAGATTTAATTTTTTTCCATGTCAAAGAGCTGCCTAACACTCTCTCATTAATTCTCACAAACTACAGTTTTGCCCTGAGCTCAGAATTACAGTCTTATCATCGTTTTAGTTTTTTTTCCTAACAAAACTATAATAGTAGTTTTTTAATTGATTGAGAATTAGGCAAAAGATCAAATACAAATAATCTTAACATACTAAACATACAAATTGAAGGAAAACCCAAAAAGACAAGGTGACATTTTTGTAATTACCACCAACTATCAAAGTTACAACCAAAAATACCTAAAAAAACACAAATTTTTTTTTAACATTTTTTATTAAAAAATCGTTACATTTCGTTAGAAAAAAAAAAAAAAAAAAATTTTTGGCTGCTACTAAAAGTAGCGATTTTTTAATAAAATATGTTAAAAAAATAAAATAAAATAATTTGTGTTTTTTTTTTTTTTTTTTTTTAGATTTTTTTAGGTTTTTTGGGGGGTTTAGTTTTTAGCATTTTAGCTTGGGGGGGGGGGGGGGGGGGGGGTTAGGTTTTTGGGGGTGGGGTGGGGGGGTAGGTTTTTTTTTAGGTTTTTGGGGGGTGGGGGGTAGGTTTTTTTTAGGTTTTTGGGGGTGGGGGGTTTAGGTTTTTTTGGGGGTGGGGGGAGTGGTTAGGTTTTTTTAGGTATATTTGTAGAGTAACTTTGATAGTTATTGATAATTACAAAAATGGCATCTTGTCTTTTTTAGTTTTCCTTCAATTTGTATGTTTAGTATGTTAAGATTATTTGTACAAGAACTTTACCCTTGAGAATTATTCGGTTATCGCCCCGCAACGCGGGTGGGGCATCAACTAGTTGAAAACATAGGGAAGTTAAATCCGGATACGGGTACGGCCCGGAAACTCGTCTCCCCCTTTTTAAATCTGAGGCTGCAAGCCAAACTAGGGTTTTAGAAGGCTGAAAGCGTTTCTTCAAGAATCATCCATCATACAAGACGACAATGATATACGACGTCAATTCTCCGTTGTTCCGTTCCTTCCTCAGCCAGAAGGGAGGCTCATCTGATAAACGGTATGATTCGTTTCTTCGAATTTGATCCTAGGGCTTGTATTTTGCAGTTTTTGTTTTTAACCTACGGTTATCATATGATCTGCTTTTTGATTCTCATTAAACGGTGTAAAGATGATTTATTCGAGCTGTGTTTTGAAGGAATGCTTGATTAGATGATATCGATTTTGTTTGGTATTCGTTGTAATTATTGTATTGTAGAATCTTGAGTGCTTTTGTTCTCGGTAGTAGAGGTGCACAAAACGGTTAACCTAATCCCCGGTTATTACTTAAACTGGTTCGGTTGTTCATTTTAAACGGTTCGGTTCATAACCAGTTTTTCTCAGGTTATTAACCGGTAAATAGGTTAAAGCCCGCTTAAAATTAAGCTGTTTTTAGTTTCTTCTGAGACATCCCTAGCCGGTTGCGAACCTACAGTTAAAAAAACCACTAATAGGTGACTCCACTTTCAGTGAAACATATATTTATGGTTATTGATTCGGCTCAACTGCCCGTTTGAATCAAATGAAAATAGAGAAGACATTCAGTGAAACAGAATGTCAAATCAGTAATTGATTTCCAGATTTATGAAGCCAATGTTTTTATGCTTTGATTAACTAATGATTTTATATCAGTTGGTTTCTATGATGTCTAGTTTTTTTTAATAAATTTATCATAATCGCAGTTATGATTTTGGGATAGTTCATACTTCATAGCTTGGTCTAAAAAGGCGTGCCTTATGCGCTTAGGTTTTGGGTGGTGTAGTGGGTTTATTTTGTTGTGTAACTTGTGTTCACAGGGTTGGTTAACGTACAAACGTACATTGTGTACGCTGTGAATATATAACATGCGATTGCTGTTTTTACTCATGCGATTTTACCTCTACCCAAAAAATCGCATGTTGCAAGTACAAAATTTGCATGTTATATATTCACAGCGGACGCGATGTACGTTAAGCCCAATTGTACAATACACTTTCTCTCTCTCTCTCTCTCTATATATATATATATATATAAATTATAGATAGCTATTTTTTATTTCTACTACCTTCGCTAAACACGAAATAGCGGTCGCTATTTTGTCGGCTTCCCTACGTCACAGATTAAACTGGGTCAAGGGGGTTGGGGCTCATTTTCCTTCGTTGATTGAGCTCTTTCGGAAATCGTCCCTTCCCTTCTTCACAGGCTCGGAACTTGTATTCTGAATCTTGAGCTTGGCCGTTGCATTGGCCTTTGATAATTAGTAGTAGGTAGGTGGCCACCTCACTAATCATGAATCCATTCACTACTGAGAAAAAGGAAATGAGCCTCACTTGGGCTAGAAGGATAGAAAAGCTTAAGATGTATAATATGCTCAGTTCACGGATACCAAAACTACTGATCCTCTCTTTCCTGCTCTTGCACTGGTGTGGCATTCTGCAGTTTTTGATATGCTGGTGCGGAGCTTGGCCAATCTCTCCCCATCTATCGCTATGTAGCATATAGGCTGCCTGTCGCTATTGACCGCTATATGCTATTGACAGCTATGGATTAAAAGGTACCTCATAGGGTTATGATTGAGTTGGTGCATTTGGAATTTTGATATTTTGATGGTTTACTGTTTTTTTTCCGTTTTTTATTCTGCTTCTAACTATTGTGTGTTTGGTTATGTTGGTATACGAGCCTGTAAACCTTTAACATTGAACTCAAATCTTATTGTAGCATATGTAGGTTTGTGTCTAATTTACTTTACTTACAGGAAAACTGAGGAGCAAAGGCCTAAGGAACACAAGCCAAAAGCTAATGAGAACAAGCCTGTTATGAACGAGTAATGTTTTTGTGAGGGAGGGTTTTTTTTTTTTTTTATTTGTATTTCGTTCATGGGGTATGATAGCAGCTGTTATTCAGCTGTTATGAAGTCGTCAACGTATTTTGACTCTTGTTGTATTGATTTTGTTATGTAACGTTGACGAACTTTACTGAAAAGTGTTGTGGGTTTTTTTTTTCCTGAAAGAGCGGGAAAGCAGGTAACGGTTTATTTTATGTATGTTCTATTGGATTTAAAATCTGAATGATAATAGTTTCCCAAGCTTAATCGAGCCTAATGATGAAACTTGGGCTCAAACTACTTCAATAAACGAATCTTCATGTTAAAACTCAAAACTATACTTGAGACTGTTTAGAACCCCGTCAAGTTTAAGTAGCTCAAAAAGTGTTTATGAACCACCACCGGCATATATAATAAGCGGTCTGTGTTTGAAATTTATACGATTTCATCTTCAATCAATTTGCTAATAGAATATACTTTGAGATGTAATGAATTTGTATTATCTGATGTCAACAGCCGCTAACTGCTCATTGATAAGTTCATCAATGTGGCAAAAGGTCATTAAATTAGATCTACTATCACGTAGTTGATTCATATAGAATCAAACATGGGTAGTCACTACTTTAGTTTCTTATATATAGTTTATTGTACGTCAAACATGAGATGTAGTGAATTTGTACTTATCTGCATACGCATTTTAGCTATTTTTATATTCTAAAGATAAACCAGCGAGTGCAAAACTAGTAAGCACATATTTCTTGGATAAAGTATCATAAAGCTGTTAAGTATTGGCTCCATGGGAGGCCCGTGGAGAGGCCAACTAGTACCAGCAAGCCCCCCAACACGGCCCCTCACGAGCCTAGGTTCGTTGTAATCGTGGCAGCCTCCAAGTTCTCTACGGCCCTCCTCCTCTCTTCATTTAATTTTTTTCTAATAGTGATGGTGTGAAGGATTATCACCATAGGGTGGTGATGGAGGGGATGATCATGTGGAGGATGGTTATCGAGTTGAGGCTCATTACCATACTTAATATCCCAAGGCTATGGGTCTGTTTGGTATGGGGTAATGGAATGGACGAAGGAATGGAATGGACGAGGTAATGGAATGGACGAGGGAATGCAATGGATCATTACCATTTCATGTTTTGTTTGGTTACCATGTGTGAATGGAATAAGTTATTATTGTGTATTGTTCGGTAGGCAAGAAAAACGGAGTAATAAAATCAGCGGTGAGTGGTGGTGGTGGTGGTCGGTGGTAATGATTGTGGGTGGTTATAGGTGGCGGTGGTGAGTGTCGGCGATGGCGATGGGTGGTGGTGTTGGCGGCGAGTGGCGGTGCGGCGGCGACGACGAGTGGTGGTGGTGGCAAGGTGGTCGTTGGTGGTGGGTGGAAGCAGAGGTGGCGGTTGGTGGTGGCGGCGGTTGGTGGTGGCGGTGGTGGCGGCGTTGACGATGGTGGTGGGCGGCGGCAGCGGCGAGTGACGTTAGCGGTTGGTCGCAGCTGTGGGTGATAACGGTGGCGAGTGGGTGGCGGCAGCGGCGGTGGCTATCGGGGTGAGGTGGTGGCGGGTGGCGGCGATGGCGTCGATGGTGGGTGGTGGTGGTGGTGGGTTGTGGCAAAGGTGGTGGGTGGGTTGTGGTGTTGTTGATGAATGGTGCAAGAGGGGATGGAATGGAAAAAAAACATGGGGAGTGGAAGGAATGATTTTGAGGGAATGGAATGCATTTTTGAATGGGTGATTCCATTCTATTGACCAACCAAACACCATTTTCTTCATTCCCTCGTAATCATTCATTCCATTCCACCTCTCATTCCTGCATACCAAACACTACCTATGTGTTATTTCTACGGGATTTCCGCTTTATACTCCACTATTCTCCATTTGTTGCACCATTCTCTACTCACGTTAGCTTTGATGACCATTCTCTCCCCACAAACCTCATTTTGATATTTGATAACCGCTCATTTCGTTCTTTCTCTTCTTCAATCCTTTTGTGACTGCACCACATCCTTGCAACTTGGCCATGTTGCTAAACTCTAATTTTTAACTTTGACAAAGTTACCTTTAGTTTATAAGTGACATAATCAACCAATTTGCTACTCTTTTTATCTTTCCGAATTCAAGCTGGTTATTTTAAATAAGTGACATAATCAAACAATTTGCTTCTGTTTTTATCTATCTGATGCTTCAAGGAGAACCCCCTATTCTCCTCCTTGTGGCGAGTCACCGGTGTTGTTTTGCAGGAGATTCAACTTAATGGTGAGTGGAGAAAGAGATTGAACCACCCTTTACAAAACGACCAGCTGGGATAACATAGTGTTAACCTGTGTTTCATCATTGGCGGATGTGTGTTGATTATAAAGATCTCAACAAAGCATGCTCAAGGGATTGCTATTCATTGCCGGAAATCGATGAAAAAATCGATTCTCTAGCATCATTCAGATGGAAATGCTTTCTAGACTGTTACAAGGGGTACCATCAAGTTCAGATGGCGATACAAGACGAAGATAAAACAGCATTCCGCACGCCGATGGCCTTATATTGCTACACCAAGATGTCGTTTGGTTTACGCAATGCAGGGGTCACATATCAAAGGTTGATGAATGAAACATTCGGCGATGACATCGGCAAGCACATTGAAGTATACATGGACGATCTAGTAATCATGAGCAAAGAGGAAGACCAGATGTTATAGAACATTGAGAAAACTTTCGACACGCTCCGCAACGTCAACATAAAGCTTAATCCAGCCAAATGTTCATTTGGTATGGAGGAAGGAAAGTTTTTGGGTTTCATCGTCACAAGAGATGGGTTTAAAGTAACCCAGAAAAAGTACAGGCAATTGAGCGTACCTTCTCCATAGACGATCAAAGAAATGCAAGTCCTAGCAGGGTGTTTAGCTGCGCTAAACCGCTTTCTCGCCAATCACGCTGCGAAATCATTCCCATTCATCAAAACTTTACGTAATTGTGTTAAAAAGAACAAGTTCCTGTGGACCCAAGAGGCGGAGGTTGCTTTCAAAGAAATGAAGGAATGTCTGATACGCCTTCAAACTCTCACAGCTCTGGTGAAGGACGAGCCATTGGTCATGTATCTGTCAGCTTCGGAAAAAGCAGTAGGGGCAGTCCTTTTGGTCGACCGACAAGGAGTACAGACACCAGTATACTACATCAACCGCACCTTAAACGACCCAGAGACAAGGTATTCAATGATGGAAAAGCTAGTTTTTGCTCTCATTCATGCCTTCAGGCGACAACATAGATACTTCTCAGGTCACGTCATCCACGTCCTGACAAATTACAACATTGGTAACATCTTAGCAAGGTCCGAAATTTCTGGAAGATTGGTAAAATGGGCGATTGAGCTAGGTAGACACAATGTAGTCTTCAGGCCCAGGCCAGCGATCAAAGTACATGTGTTAGCAGATTTCCTTACTGAAGTACCCGATGATAAAGATCGAGAATGCAAAGCAATGGAGAAAGCTGAGAAACAGTCCATAGATAAACCATGGTTGTTATATACAAACGGTGCATCCAATGAGGATGGCGCAAGAGTAGGACTGAGGCTAGTAAGTCCTGACAAACATGAGTTCACGTACGCCATTCACCTGGAATTTAAAAGTACAAACAACGAGGCCGAGTATGAAGCTTTCCTAGTAGGCTTACGCCTAGCAATCAAGATGGGAGTGAAAAAACTCGAGGCGCACGTAGACTCACTGCTGGTGGCAGGACAAATCAACGGATAGTACAATGCAAAGGGCGACATCATGGCACTTTACCTTGAACAGGAAAAGTCGTTGCTCCAGCAATTTAGTTCCTTAAAAATTACCCAAATCAACAGAAGTGAGAACAAGCCCGCAGATGCATTAAGCAAACTTGCCTCCATAAGTTTTCAGCATCTGGCAAAAGACGTACGCATCGGAGTACTAAAGAACCGGTCTGTTCCGCTACGTCAAGTAAAAGTTATCCAGATGGGATCCTTATCATGGTGTCACCAATAATTATGTACTTACAGTCAGGGATATTACCGGAGAGCAAGGCAGAAGCCCGAAAAGTACAACACAAAGCACTGCACTACCAGATATCCGACGACATCTTGTATAGACAATCTTACTTGGGACCTCTGCTACGGTGTGTCGATCCTGAAGATGCTAATTATCTTATCAAGGAAGTACACAAAGGGATCTGTTGAATCCACGCGGGCCCAAGAATGGTGGTGGCAAAAGTGATGAACGCCTGATACTATTGGCAAGGATGCACCTGGATGTAGTGAAGGTTTTAAGGAAATGTGATGTGTGCCAACAACATGCACCCAAGACACTGCCCCCCAAAAATGCTTTGGTCCCTGTCACAACATCATGGCCGTTTTAGCAGGGGGGGGGGGATCTACATGGTCGGCCCATTCCCAGATGCCCCCGGAGAGGTAAAATTCATAATAGTCGTAGTCGACTATTTAACTAAGTAGGTAGAAGCAAAGGCCCCAGATTCGACAACAGCGATGGTAGTGCGCAAGTTTATATGGGAACATATCATATGTCAATTCGGATTACCACTACGAATCATTACTGACAACGGAACGAACTTCGCGGCCGAAGACTTGCATAAATGGTTCAAAGAGCTACATATAGAGCATGTCTTTTCCTCGGTGCCACACTCATAAGGAAACGGCCAAGCTGAAAGCGCGAACAAAAGTAACATTGATGGCATCAAAGCAGGATTGGGAACACAAAGGAGAGGATGGGTCGATGAGCTTCCCAGCATTTTATGGGCTCATAGAACCATGCCAAAAACCAGCAATGGAGAAACACCGTTTAGCATGGTATACGGTTTTGAAGCAGTCATACCTACGGAGATCGGCTTTCCATCTCCAAGAATGTTTTCAATCAATGATGTGTGTAAAATGCAACATATAAATTACATCAAATGAGGCATAAAACTAACCCTTTTTAGTACTAATGTTGGAAAAAAGTGTGCTTTTGTCTTCCTTTTGTATTTTCAGGAACAAATGAGCTTAAATGAACAAAAGGAACAACTATGCAGCAAAATCTAACATAAATACAAGAAAAGGAATAAACGTGGCATGCCCGACCCCTCGACAGCATCTTCCCAAGCAAAAACAAAGAAACAGAAGGCTGACCACGGCCCTGTGCCCAGCGGACACGGGGGCGTGGCCAGGTGCCTGCAGAAAAGACAAAGTTGTAGAAGCTTCTATTCCTAGCATGGGGGCGTGTCCAGCTCGACACAGGCCACGGTCAACGCTAAGATTCACAGAATCTTGCAAATCTTGATAGTACAGATACGCTTCTGCACACGGGGCCGTGCCCAGCGAACACGGGGATATGTGGAGCCTAATACAGACAATTGCAATTAATGAAGAAAGAGAAAGAGGTTGGACAAGGGGCCGTGTACGGGCTTCTGTGTAGGCTATAAATAGGGGTGCTTGGTTCACTTCAAAGACATCCCTTGGCAAACCACCTCTCTCCCACTTCACCACAACTCCACCACCACTACAACACCCACATCCACCACCATCATCCATCATCCACCTTAGAGTGTGTGTAGTAGTCTCGGGATCCAAGATTATAGTAAGAGTTCTTGACAATCAAAGGCCATGTTTGCCTAAGTCTCTTACATCACTTGGTGAAGACAAGCATTTAATGTAATACTTTTGATTTTTAATCTTTTCGCATTTTTTATTTGGTTTTGTATTAATGACTTTAATAACTAGTTTCTTATGTTGAAGGTGAAATTTCCTTATCATTTTTCCGTGGTGTCTTGGCATTATTTTACTGTCTATATAAAATAAAAGATTTTCACCATTCATATCTCTACGGTATACATAGAGATATGTTGGCTACCTGGTCGGGGGTTAAGGGAATGGTTTGGTAAGGTTCTTGCCTTGTTCAGTATATAGATCCTGCAAGGACCTGGGTCAAGCTTACTAGGACCTCCTTCAATACCCACTGGTATTATATTGGCGAGTCAGATCCAAGTGATTCATCTTGTCTATCTGTTTTTATTTTATTTTATTTTTCAGCATTTTTAGTTTTTATTTTCATGTATAAAACCTTTTTTAAAATTGTTGATTTGATTAGACGTTGAGGATAAACCGGTACTAAAAGCTCTTGTGTACTTGGACGACCTCGGTATCTTACCAACGCTATACTACGCTCACGATGGGTGCACTTGCCCATATGTGTGTTTAGTGTTAGTAGAATATCGTGTTTTATAAATTTATAACTTGACTAAAATGTTAAAAAGGGCTTAAAATAGCAATAAAAATATATCACACCTAACGCACATCAAGTTTTTGGCGCCGTTGCCGGGGACACAAGGATTTTAAGAAAGTTAGAAATCAACGGCCTAATCGTTTTTCTTATTTTTTTTGTTTTTTTAGGATTTTTCTAAATTTTTCAGCTTCTGCAGTCTGCAGCACGGGGTCGTGCCCGCTGAACACGCCCCCATGCCCAATCATTGGTACTAGCAATCCTGCTTTAAGTCAGACAGTAGCTGAACATGGGGCCGTGCCCACTGAACACGCCCCCGTGCCCAAGTTTCAGATACTGAAAACAGAACGTAATGATCCCGATGGTTGGTAATTTCTGACACCAACATGAGTGATACTGATCATTTTTACTTTCGCTCCTCTTATGGTATGTGGTGTCAAATATGTGGCGGATCTCATGAAAATTTAAAATGTTATTTTTTAAATTACATTCCCCACTATATAGACCCATCGTTTGCCTGTAGCCTTAAGATGGGCGAAAGTAAAAACAATCCCTATGTCTCCCTCGAATACTCTCAATCATCCCTTCTAGATGATATGATTCTCGAAGAATTATTTCAAATGGAAGAACTAATTCTCCAATTGATAAGAGAACTTGAGATGGACATAACTAATTCATCTCAAGACGACGATCAAGGAGAATTATTGAGATCACATGCGGATTATAACACCATCGTTGCTCCCGAAATTACCTATAACTCCTGTGAGGACTTGAGCGATAGTCGTCCCTATGTCGATTGTGCCGTGAAGGACTCCCCATCGGTTTCCGCCGATGCATACATAGACCGGAGCAATTCGACATATACCTTCTTTAACGAGAGCCCAGATAAGGGAAATAAAGGCTGGACTTGTCCACTAGTATTTAGCTTAGGAATCACCCTTTCCGATAACCTCTTGCGTTCTTGTCTAAAGCTAGGGCAACTTAGGTATCTCAGGCACTTCGGTGTTGTTTCGTCCAGTAAGGAACCACCCGATCCGGATAAATTCCTTAAAACTAGACAAAACTTCATAAAACCTCTAGCCACGGGGCCGTGTCCAAGTCAACACGCCCCCGTGTCCGCCTGAAGATTCCCGTCTGACTTTAGGTCAGAATATGGACAAAATGTGTCAGAATCTTATCTACACATGGGGCCCTGTCCAGCCGACACGGGGCCGTGTCCAACGTGCTGTCGTTTTCTATAAATGCAGCAAGATTCTTGCACTCTTGGACCCATTCCAAAGGCAAAGATCTGGTGGGATCTTCACATATACCATACAAGGTATATTCTAAAGAAGGTTCTCAACAACCATCTTGTCTTTCCTACTTTTGTCTATTGCCTTCTTCTTCATTTTCTCCTCAAAACCTCCATTAAAACTTGAAATCTCCATGTTTTCAAGCTTTATTTGATAGGTTTTTATTCAAGGAATCTTGTCAAAAGTAAGTTTTACAACACTGTTTTAAGTTATTTCTGCTTAGAAATGCTTCAAAAGTCAGAAAAATAATTTAAAGCTCCAAGATTCCTTTTCTTAAAAACCTGCAAAGAAGTGGCCATGAGGCCGTGCTCAGCAAGCACGGGGCCGTGGCCGGAGTACTGTTTCATTAATTTGAAATCTTTTTGACTTGTCAAGCCAAAATAGCGGAACCTCTTCAGCACATTCAAGGAACAGTCGTACGGAACGAAGACCTTCAATCTAAGCAACCCTCGTGCGCTACGTAGTAGCACTGAGAGAGGCTCTCGACGAAATGACATCCGTAGAAGAAGTCCTAATCGATTGTATCAATTATTTCACGGTGGGGCTAGAGAGAAGCTTCCAAGAAATCAACCTTTTGCACCAAAGGTTGAATATTCTTGCAATGCTTCCAATGGAACCAATCTTTCCCCAAGAAGATTGGAACTTGGCTCAAGAAGTCATTAACCCCACCGGATGGGATGATATCCCCATAGAACCTCCTCTTGACAACTTACAAGAGGTTCCGGTGGAAGTCACACCCCCTCAAAACGAGGACGCCAATGAGCCCGCCTTCCTTCTCCCTCGGGAGATAGAAGAATGGCTTAACGATGTGTAAGGGGCCCCTTCCGGAGAAGAAGTTCTTCAAGCCTTTTTCAACCGAAAAATTATCTTTTCAGAAATTTTGTTCTTAAAATAAAAATTAGGCTAGGACTTCTTAGTGGTTTAAGATTTCTTGTATTTCATGACCTACTTATCCAGATTTAGTTTATGCTCTTTATTTTCTAGGATACTATGTAATTCACTCTTTAATGAATGATGGTTTCTTAGTGTTAACTGATGTTAGGATGATGTTGTAATGGTCAAAACACACTCGGAATGGTGGAGGTTACTAAGGGAAACTTGAACCCACACCCCATGCCCGAAAACAGAGCCTCCCGACAATTTTTCTTCATTACAGCAAGTGCAGCACGGGGCCGTGCTCAGCCCAACACGCCCCCGTGCCCGAGGTTCTGCAGAAAACGCCCAATTCAGGTAACTGGACACGGGGCCGTGTTCACTGAACACGCCCCCGTGCCCAGCCTTCTGTTAAATATGATACTGGCGATCTGAACACGGGGCCGTGCCCGGACCAACACGGGCCCGTGCCCAAACGCCCAGTAACATAAAATTTTGTTTTTAAACACATTTTTACACATTCAATCAACCTAAAAAAAATTATTTTTGGGACACGTTGAGGTCAATGTGTAATTTAAGTGTGGGGGGGGGATGCTAAACCTTGAATTTTGCAAGTCCTAATAACAAGCCTTACACAAAACTCTATTAGAACCGCTAATCACCCCAAATTTTTTCAAAACTTTTCATTTTTTTACTTGTCTTGGTTTAATTTGGGAACAACAAGTTCTAAAAAGGTTATATTTTTACAAATTTACAACTGATAGCGTCGTCATAAAAAGAACCAACATAAGAAAATTATGAAACGGCATGACAAATCTAGTTAAAATTTGATTATATATACTTGATCACATTATAAACTCATTCCCACAAAAAGTGAGTTTTGAGCCTTTATTGAGCATACAAGCATACATCTTTAAATTAAATGCTCATTTTTCGTTTCTTGTGTGTATAGCCGCTTGGTTTCTTACGACTCTAGAACTTGCCATGACGATACATTCCCGCTCCTTACCAACTTAAACCCAAGTAAGTAAATGATGGAGACATTAGGACTAACCCATTTTCTTTTCAACACCATTATTTTTCATTTTTTTATTGCCTACCCAAAATCCCCCTAGTTAACCCCTTTGAGCCTAAACATTTTCGTTTCTAGACCCACAAAACAAACACCCTTTACCCACCAAAACCTTTTTTCTTTTAAACCCTTTATTTTAGTAAAAAGCTCAGTTTTCGTGTGACGTTACTTATAAAAAAAATGAAGTCTAGCAATAAACAAACAAGTTCCTCAAAGAAACTTTGTTTGAAAATGCTTAGTTTGAATAAAAGTCACAAAAACAAAAAAATTTACGATGACCGACGCTTTTCGCTTTTAGCCCTTTTTACTAACCACTAACCCAAAACCACCTACCTTTAACCCAAGCCTAACCATTCCTCAAGCCTCTTGATACTTACAAACGTTTATAGTTAAAAAGGAGGAGAATTGATTGCTTGGCAAGCATATGGTAGAAATAAGTTCCATGTCGGTCTTGAGTGATTCACAAAAATACATCTTCGGCTGAGTGTTGAGTGATCTCCCGTGAGGTATGTGAACTTATATATAAATGGAGTTTTAAAGAGGCATGTTATGCCCAAATAAGTAGTTTCTATTATAAAACGTTCTAAATAAATCATAACAAATAGGATTGTAAATAGCATAAAAATAAAACCCAATAAAGATCTTGGATTCCCGACACTCAAGACAAGCCCAAAACTTCTCTTCTACCCATTCCATTTGGGTGTGTAAGCCTCATAATAAAGAGTTTTGCTTGAGGACAAGCAAAGATTCAGGTGTGCGGGTATTTGATGTGTGTAAAATGCAACATATAAATTACATCAAATGAGGCATAAAACTACCCCTTTTTAGTACTAATATTGGAAAAAGTGTACTTTTGTCTTCCTTTTGTATTTTCAGGAACAAATGAGCTTAAATGAACAAAAGGAACAAATATGCAGCAAAATCTAACATAAATACAAGAAAAGGAATAAACGTGGCATGCCCGACCCCTCGACAGCATCTTCCCAAGCAAAGGAATAAACGTGGCCAGGTGCCTACAGAAAAGACAAAGTTGTAGAAGCTTCTATTCCCAGCACGGGGGTGTGCCCAACTCGACACGAGCCGTGGTCAACGCTAAGATTCGCAGAATCTTGCAAATCTTGATAGTACAGATATGCTTCTGCACACAGGGCCGTGCCCAGCGAATACGGGGGCGTGTGGAGCCTAATACAGACAGTTGCAATTAGTGAAGAAAGAGAAAGAGGTTAGACACGGGGCCGTGCCCAATGGACACAAGGTCGTGTCCGGGCTTCTATGCAGGCTATAAATAGGGGTGTTTGGTTCACTTCAAAGGCATCCCTTGGCAAACCACCTCTCTCCCACTTCACCACCACTCCACCAACACTACAACACCCATATCCACCTCCATCATCCATCATCCATCATCCATCATCCATCATCCATCATCCACCTTAGAGTGTGTGTAGTAGTCTCGGGATCCAAGATTATAGTAAGAATTCTTGACAATCAAAGGCCATGTTTGCCTAAGTCTCTTACATCACTTGGTGAAGACAAGCATTTAATGTAATACTTTTGAATTCTAATCTTTTCGCACTTTTTATTTGGTTTTGTATTAATGACTTTAATAACTAGTTTCTTATGTTGAAGGTGAAACTTCCTTATCATTTGTCTGTGGTGTCTTGGCATTATTTTACTGTCTATATAAAATAAAAGATTTTCACCATTCATATCTCTACGGTCTATATAGAGATATGTTGGCTACCTGGTCGGGGGTTAAGGGAATGGTTTGGTAAGGTTCTTGCCTTGTTCAGTGTATAGATCCTGCAAGGACCTGGGTCAAGCTTACTAGGACCTCCTTCAATACCCACTGGTATTGGATGGTGGGGGTGCAAATGGCTTGATCCCCTCATATGTAAACTACTATTAATACATTAACCCGGCTACATGGGATTGTGTCCCTGCTGACTCAAACCACTTAGCCGAGGGTAACGTCACCTTCAAAAGAGGGGCTTACCACATTACACATTAATAACTTATTTAATTATCTTTCAATATTCCGACCCTTTGGGATTGTATCCTTGCTGACTCAAACCATTGGGTAGAGGGTAACGTCACCTTCAAAAGAGAGGCCTACTACTATAACTAAGATAATCTTTTAAAAAGTGCAAAAGTGTGGAAATCATCAAAGGTTACATTAAAGGTGAGTCAGATCCAAGTGATTCATCTTGTCTATCTGTTTTTATTTTATTATATTTTTCAGCATTTTTAGTTTTTATTTTCATGTTTAAAACCTTTTCTAAAATTTTTGATTTGATTAGAGGTTGAGGATAAACCGGTACTAAATGGTCTTGTGTCCTTGGACGACCTCGGTATCTTACCAACGCTATACTATGCTCACGATGGGTGCACTTGCCCATATGTGTCTTTAGTGTTAGTAGAATGTCGTGTTTTATAAATTTAAAACTTGACAAAAGTGTTAAAAAGGGCTTAAAATAGCAATAAAAATATATCACACCTAACGCACATCAATCAACGCTGTCAATAACGAAGAAGAACGAAGGATGGATCTGGACCTCTTAAAAGAGAGGAGAGAAATGGCAGCCATCAACGAAGCAAAATACAAGACGAAACTCAAGAAGTATTGTAACAGCAAGGTGCGCATCTGCACCTTCAATCCTGTGGTTACGTCTTCAGAGACAATGAGGCCTCCAACACAGAGCGCCCTGGAAAACTCGCCCCCAAGTGGGAAGGACCTTACGTCGTTGACAAGGTTCTAGGAAAAGGGGCATACCAGTTGCGCACCCTTGACGACAAAACGATCCCCCGCACCTAGAATGCACAGCAACTACGAAAGTGCTACATGTAACTTGTAGTTTTTCTTTATATGTAGGGCCCCTGGCCTAACACAACAAATGAATACATGAAGTGTTGACTGCTTTTCATTTTTACTTTCTGCTTGATGAATTTTGATTACAAATGCATATATCACTTTGGGTGTATACGAAAACATCGTTGGCACAATGACATTGTGAACATTGTAGACCTCCAAGGCTCGTCACGACCAAGTGCACAGCCGGGTTGATTTAACACAATAACCTGTCTTAGCCAACATTCATTCACAACACTTTGGTTGTATACGAAACCATCATTGGCACAACGACAGTGCAAACATTGTAGACTTTCCAAGGCTCGCCACGACCAAGTGCACAACCGGGTCGATTTAACACAATAACCTGTCTTAGCCAAACATTCATTCATACCACCTGTACAAAGTAATCAACATATGCACAAATTGTAAGACAGACAAATTCATTAAACGGTCCAAGGCCTAACACGAAGTATAAAACTGATCAAAATATGGTAGTAACAAAAATACTACACTACCACAAACACCCATAAACCATGTTCAAATAAAATGTAAAGAAACAATTGTTTGAAGAGTTACAAGGTCCGGAGACCAGATCACGGCATGCAAGCCGGTTACGATAAACAAATTATCAGCTAGGGCCAGCACCGCCGGTCCTTGTATCACCACCTTCAAGCACCTTTTTCAAGGTCGCGACCGCAACACCTTGTCGGGCCAGCATATCAATAGCTGATGCTTTAAGTCGAAAGTATCATGAAAAGCCAAGACGAGTACGTTCTCTCAAGTTAAATTTGCAGATAGATTTAAACGAGAAAATTAGAGAAATGCAGGAAACAGTAATCAAGAACGATACTGAAAAATTAAAAGGAATGATTAAGGAATTAGAACAAGGAACAGATGGAATGTGGAGATTCCATAAGAGAAGAATCTGGATAGCCAAACAAGGAAACCTACGCCACCGAATTTTAGAAGAAGCCCATAAGTCTAAGTATATGATACATCCTGGTAATGATAAAATGTATCAAGACTTAAGAAAGAATTTCTGGTGGATAGGAATGAAAAAGGATATAGCCACCTATGTTGCCAAATGTCTAACCTGTTCACAGGTTAAAGCTGAACATCAGAAACCCTCAGGTTTATTGCAGCAACTAGAAATGCCTATATGGAAGTGGGAATTGATAACAATGGACTTTGTTACTAAATTACCGAAGACACAAAAAGGTAATGATACATTCTAGGTGATTGTAGACAGATTAACCAAGTCTTCTCATTTCTTACCGATGAAGGAAACTTTCAGTATGAAATTTCTTTATCTATTGTTTCTGATAGAGATAGCCGTTTTACTTCTCATTTTTGGACTAGTTTCCAAAAATCAATGGGAACCAAGTTAAATCTAAGCACTGCTTATCATCCTCAAACGGACGGACAAAGCGAAAGGACAATTCATACAATGGAAGATATGCTTAGAGCTTGTGTAATTGATTTTGGAGGAAATTAGGACGATCATTTACCATTAATAGAATTTTCCTACAATAACAGCTATCATACCAGTATCAATGCTGCACCATTTGAAGCACTTTATAGACGAAAGTGCAGAACTCCAGTCTGCTGGGCAGAAATTGGAGAAAAACAACTGTCTGGACCAGAGATAGTACAGGAAACAACGGACAAGATTATTCAAGACAAGGAAAGACTAAAAGTAGCACGGGATCGACAAAAGAGCTATGCTGATAACAGACGAAAACCATTGGAATTTCAAGTAGGAGTTAAGGTATTATTAAAAGTTTCTCCATGGAAAGGAGTGGTCAGATTCATAAAAAGGGGAAAGCTTTGGGATTATTAAAAGAATAGGACCAGTAGCTTACCAGCTACAACTGCCAGAGGAAATGGCAGGAAAACATGATGTATTTCATGTATGTAATCTCAAGAAGTGCTTAGCAGATGAATCCTTAATGGTACCTCTTAAGGACATAGAGGTAAATGAGACGCTTAAGTTTGTGGAGAAACCCCTACAAATTGAAGATAGAAAGATCAAGATTCTCAAACACAATAGATTAGTTCTGGTCAAAGTGAAATGGGATTCCAAAAGAGGATCAGAGTACACTTAGGAGCTTGAATCAGGAATGCAAAGGAAATATCCACACCTGTTCCAGTAGACCTCGAGGACGAGATCTAAAACAAGGTGGGGAGGATATAACAACTCTCCTAAAAACCATTAAAATACTCCTATACGTCCTAAAATATACCTCGTATACGAAAAATAACCCTAAAATACCTTTATATTTATAAAAATCAAATAAAAACAAAAATATGAGGTCCTCGCGGGGCGCGACCCAGACAAGCTAAGACTATCGCGGGCCACGACCGAGTAACACCAGGCGACACCAGGTTGTGCAACGTGTCCCCGTGTGTGTGTGATCTACGGTGTGAGTCGACCAAGCTAGGGCCTACCCTAGTGGTCTCGTGGGCCGCGAAGGCCTAGCCTTGTATCTCTCACGGGGCGCGAGAAAACCCTGATCAGACCTATATAAGGAGGCCTCTGCCTCATTAATTCTCGTTCTATTATTTTCTCTCTCAAATCCCCTATAATAGCAATAGTGTTGCTCGATATAATACCCCTAAAAAGCGAAGCTCTGCCTCGTTTACGTATTAGTTACTCTGCCCGATTGATCTAGAGCTCCGTAATGCATGTCAAGGCTCTGCCTGACTCAATCGTTGGAGTTCTGTCTCGAGGGTATGGCTAATGTAAATTGGGTTATCTTACTAACACGTGTGCGTTTTTTAATTTTCATAGATTATAACCAGGAAGTCACCAGAAAGCAGTAGTATTATCTAAAACAGCAATGTGAGTACATCTTATTTTTATAAACTGTTTTTACAAAACCTTAATTATTTTAAAGTATATTTAACAGTAATTGAGTCTATGTATTCTACAATTACTGTCGGTATGTTGAGGTTTTGTATACATTACTTATTACTACACTGTGAGTAGTAGCATGACCACAACTCAGGATTGACAGTATCGTGGGTGGTAATTGGGTAGATATAGACATTGTAATCGCTCTCAATACTGTAAAGATATAAAATCTTGTTTTAATTAAACTGGGATGCACTCGCTAGTATTTCTTGCTGATAAAACTTTTTAAAACGTGTTTCAGGTAACAAAATGTGAAAGCCAAATAGAAGCCAGCTGGAGAGCACTGAAGGCTTGGAAAAGTGGCTATAAAAGTTACCTAAACAAGAAGAAGTTTTATTTCAATTAGTGTTTATCCCTATAAACATATTGTAATGGAAACTTGGGGTTTTCCCATGTATTTATTATTTATAAAAAGTGTGGTGTTCTAACTCTGATAAACTATTTCCTAACTACGGTCCTGATGTTAATTTCCGCTGCCAAATCAATAAACACCGATACCACTAATCTGGATCTCGCGGCCGCCCGCTCCCGGGGTAGGGGTCGGGGGTTACGACATATAGTGGTTATATCATTAAGACTCCCTTGAAGACAACCACTATTGAGGTTACAACTGTAATCTCTGCTTCAGTGGGAAGTCCCAGAACCAAGAAAAAGGGGCATTTGTTTATGATGATATGGAATCTTCTCATATTATCAAAACAAATACAACCACTACAGGAGGGAATTCAGATGATCCTATTACACTAGGTGATGAATTAAGATATAATGATTTGACGGATTGAATGTCTACTATTGAAACATCTGTTGCTGAAATGAAAGAAATGATGAAGCAGATGATGGAGTTTTCTAAAAGTCAACCTAGCACTCAGCAAATTGCCAATGAGCTTTGGAATTCTGTGCAACCCATCCTTCAAGCTCAGAGGAATTTGGCTGAAAGCAACCACAATTCCCGTATGAAACTTATCAGAAATATGGTTGATGCTAGGTATAAAGATACAATAGCAGATGTTAGGGACATTAAGGAACATCTGTTCAAACTTACTGGCTCTACCCCTACACCAATCTTTGATAAAGATGATGATGATGATGATGATACCATAAAGGGGGAGAAAGATTCACTGAGAAAGTTGCCACCTGATTCAAAAGCTAAACCAAAACCAAAGGTCCAACAACAGCCAGAGTCAGCTGAACAAAAATCTTCTGCAAAAGCTTCAGAAGCTAGAAAGGAAAAAGGGATTGATGAAATCCTAAATAAGAAAGCTGAAGAGATAACTTTCGAAAAGCAGACGAAGCAAGATACAAAGGAAAGCACTGCTACTCCTAAAAAAAATGTATCATCTGCTAAACCTAAACCCAAACCTTCTCCACAAAAACCACCACAAAAGAAGGAGAAAATAACTTCAACACCATAATCACCAATTCAACCAACAGACGCCGATACAACAAAAGTATCAGCAGATGTTAGCTAAACAGCTGCTGAGACACCAGTTGTTTCAGCAGATGTTTGTCACACATCTGCAAAGATCATTTTCACTACACCACTAACAACCCAACCACCTCAAACATCATAAAGATTTACCACACATTCACCTTCACCACCAAAACGTTCTCCTACACCAGAATTCAAGTCCACACGTAAGAGAAAAACTCATGTTGTGTTAGAAGATAATGAGGAGATTAATCACCAATCCCCGTATCATCTGCCCCCATTCAAAACATTCCATCATCATCACTTCCATCCAGAAAACCCACTTCATTCCTTCCAATTGCTACACTACCATCAGTCATTCCCCTGGTAGCTAAATATCCTTTGGAGCTAGCTATTGTTAAAGGTGAAATTGAGTCATTCTTTACAATAGAGGATCCATCAAAAAGATCCTTCCCATCTCTTTATGGCTATATGCAGCCTCAAATCTTAGATGATTAGCTGAAATTAAAAACAACACACGCTGAGGTTATAGAAAGAGAGAATAGCATAGGGATGGATGACAGGAAATACCAGAGCTTATTATCACATGAGCTTAGCAAAGTGAGAAAACTTGAAGACTTTGCTAAGGATCTGAGTAAATCCATGTCTAAGAAGCCAATAAATCCTGAGCTTCAAAAGGAACAGAGGGATGATTATGTTGAACACATTATGAAGCACAAACCATATAAAGCAACCAGAGCTCAATTCAAAGACTGGTCAACAGATGCTCTTAGAGAAGAAATCAAAAGAATCACAAAAATACACAATGACCCTCTGATAAAGCCAACTCCACCTAACTGGAAGAAAGTCAAACAAGTGGATCCAGATGAGGCATTGAAGCTTAAAATAATGAGAGCAAAGCTTGTGGCTGTTGATTATGGTTCAGCTAGATCCATTGCCAGATGGTCTAAACTAGTGCCAACTGTGTTCTGTAGTCGTGGTTCAATATAAAACAATGTGCTTTGGTGTTATTATATGTGTTTTTGTGTGATTATGTGTGTAAATGTGTTTGGTGATTTTTCAATTTGACTCGATTCCGATTTCAAGCTCTAAATCGTTTTCTGGAAGGTTATACGCGCCCTGATGCGTAAATATAACCAGTTTAACACAACGAACACTCCGGAATAATGAAATAGTCTTAACATACCTTAAATAACCTCCACATAACTTATAAATAAGTTTTGGATGGTTTGGTGTGTTGAAATCAAGTTTGTTCGATCGTAGGGACTATTTGTGTCAAACTGCGAAACTATACCGATATGTATAGTAACGAACATTCCGGAACTTGATCATAAGTTAAACATACCCTAAATAACCTTTACATAGCTTAGAAATAGGCTTTGAGGGGTTCGGTATGCTAAAATAAACTTTATTGATCAATAGGGACTAAAAGCGTTAAAAAGTGCACAAGTTTGCATTTTCGCGCATATCTTTCATTCTGAATATATCCGGACCTCCAAAAATTTATGTAATCATTAAAATATTTTATTTTAGTGTTTGGCATAATAAAAATCCATTCGTCGCGCAATTTGGATCGTTTTTGCGTTCGTTACGACTCCCGTCGTAATTAGCCGAATAACGCGATCGTACGACCGAACGAACCGACATCCGAGATATTTTTGAGCATGTTTTGAGTTCCCTATACTTTAACATCATTTTAGAGCTTTGAAATGAGGTTAACGGGGCTTAAACGTGTCAAAAATGGGCCGAAATACATGTTTCTCAAGTTCAGGGACCAAAGTTAACAAACTGTGAAACTACCCTCAGGCGGGGCGCATAAGCATAGGGCGTCCCCTTACGCGGGGCGCGAGAGCTGCCCAGATCAGCAAAACTGTTTTTACAGCTGTTAACAGCTATTGCACCTGATTATTCCACTTACAAATGGTTTTTGCAACACCATGGGCTCATTCTAGGGGCTCTAATGGTTTTGCAAAACAAGGGGTACAAGTGGAGGGCCTAGATCGAAGCTCGTTTCCAGATAAACGATCCTAACGGTTCTAGAAATCCTATAAATACCCCCCACCCCTTTGCTCAAAACCCACACTTGATTTCTAAGATTTCTCTATATTGAAGTGCTAACCACTTCATACCTGAGAATACTTGGAAAATCAAGGCTTGCGGGGACCTTCTGTAAGTATTCTTTCGTTCTTTTCATTCGTTTTTATCGTTAAAGTCAAACAACGTTTGACTTTCTGCTTTGACCAGTTTATGGTCAATACGAAGTTCGTTTGAACTTCATAACGTGAGCGTAATCACGATGGTTATAGTCCCTAGTAACTATACCTACTGATTATCACGTTATCTAGGCTCAGTGACGAGTCGTAGCTTCGGCCAGAATGCGTTTTCTCGCCTATTTTGTAACCAAGCTACTTTTAGGTATCAAACCGTTTGTTTTGATACCAAACATGTTTTCTAACTTAACTAAACATGTTCTAGCATGTTTAGCTCGTCACTTTTTAGATTAGTGCTTGTGTAGAGTCTTAAGTCAAGCGGACTAAACACCCGCTTAGACTTTCGAACACGACCCGTTTGGTCGATCATTAGGATCCGACCAGACATGTTTAGTGACCATAGTAGCATAGGGGATAACCTTCCGAGGTTTTACCTTATGGTCACCTAGTTTAGGTAGTTGTATGATAAGTAGTTTATATGCCATAGGTAAATTACCAAAATACCCTTTTCATACATAATCGGTAATTAAGCATATGTAACCTAAACTTTTTTCATGCAACTGATTATGTAACATATTTAAACATGTTTTGGCATACAATACTTGTCATAGGACTAGTTAGACATCTCGAACGCGCTTTCGCGCGCATGACGCGTTAAAGTAGCGTAAGCTACCTTAATGGGTCGCGATGGGTCGAAAGCACTTAGGTTAGGTTTCAATTTAGGATGTAGGCTTTGTTAAACCATATCACATGAGTTCCAACACTCATTTGGTTTACAAGACCTCATTCTATCCGATCGTCCGATTTATGCGTCTATTGTTTGACTGGTGGTTCGATTGTTAGGTGCTACTTGATTTCTCTGATTTGCTAGAGTTTGCTTGAGTTCTATTGATTTAAGATACTTTGCACTTCATGTGAGTACATAGTTCCCCTATTTTAATAAATGTTTTGGGGTGATTCATATGTACGAAATGTTTTCAAGGTTTAAACGATGATTTCAAAAACTATTAAAACGATTTTTACTAAACTAATAACGATTTCAATAATGTGAACAAAACTTGATGGTTGTAGTTACCTAACAAATGATATTCATTAATTTTGGCCGAACCGACTAGTATTAGGTTATGGTACCATAGGATCTAACAAATCCCGTTACTTTACTACACCCATGGTTATGTGTGGGGTTTGTGGGTAGCGACTGAATCTGATGTTTGTTAACTTACCCTTTTGTCACACCCCCAAAATCCACCATGCGGAGTATCACCGCTTGGAGGCGTGACATGACCAGGATCGAGCCACCAATCATATTGAACAAAGTAATTAAGTAAATAAAACCAACCACAATACAATTGGTGACCAAAAGCTAGTTAACCAAGTTCAAATTAAACAGCGGAAGCATTAAAGGTAAAACCCAAAACATAAGTTCATAGTTCATAAGTTTAAAGTCCAAAACATAGGTTTAATAAGTTCATAAGGATTAAATGTTTAACACGGAACATAACAATCCATATTCCACAACAACCGCCTCCTCGTGCAAGCTCCATAAGCATTTAACGACCTGTAAGGCATGTAACAACGAGTCAACAACAAAGTTGAGTGAGTTCATGTTTGGTTGTTTAGTTTTAAGTTGTTTTCGGAAACGTGGTTTGTCTTTCGTTGGCTTAATTGCCGTGGGGGTTACCCCAAAGTTGAAAGTATGATTAACCATTTCCTTCTATATTACCCAAACCATATCCATGATCAGTGGGGGCTTCCCCATGTGAACCACTAGACCGTTACATATCGACTACTAACGAAAATAAGTTGTGCCCTACATCAGTGTCTATCATCACTGACAGTTTGCCATAGTCCATTAGTACACGCCCGTCCGACTGGCACGGTTTGAGGTTTGTTAAACCTAATAGCGCTATTAACAAATGACCCGCTCGCCATTGGCCTCGGCGATTAAGTCGATATAAAATGAGGGACTTGATGATAGAGTTTTGTCTAGTAAGTTTTAAGGTTGTTGTCCTACCCAAGGAGGGCGAACGTACGTATTCTACCCAAGGAGAATACACAGGATTAATATTGGCATCCTACCTCTGGAGGATGGCGGTACATATCTTACCCAAGGAGGATATGTAGGTTCCTTTTTAGTTCTTTAACCCATTCCCAAACCACCGGGAATCCCATGCCTTAGAAAGTGTGTGAACTCACCTTGGTTTGCTCGGTTAGATTAGTTACTCTAATAATCAGAAATCAAGCACGTCCTAATAAAGTATAGATAACAATCAATTTCTTGTGCATGCATAACACGTATCCTACGTACGGTTTATCTACTCATTACTTCTATCACATACCACACATACCACACAATTCTAATGTCAAGGTACTTTGTTAAGTTATATTATTTTACCCTAAAATGATATAACTTTCTCACAAAATAAACAAGTATCCACACAAGTGTTCTAGTATAAAGTATATATTCTAAATATATATGTTTAACCATTTTACTTGTAAAAATCAAACTCCGATACTTTGTATTTTTTTTGTAACAAAACTCATGGCGAAGCTTATTTTGAAAAATAAAGTTAAAACGTATTTGTGAACACTTGTTAGAAAAATAATTTCTAAGTGTTGGAATTTTTAGAAAATTTCGCCAGAGTTTCCTTCGTAAATGGAGGTGTCCATGCTTATTAGCATATCATTTTCTCTTTCGGAAATCATTCAATCAATCAACAACAAGTTTCCAAACAACATTACACTAGTCAAGTGCAAAAACAATGCACTTTACATAACAACATAAACTTGGTTTTTCATAAAAACGCGTAGTAACTTAGTGGGTGTTTAGTGGGTTTATTTACCCTCCGAAGTGTGTTTATTTTTGTTAAAATCTCGTTCTCGGGATTTTTAGATGTTCACAACTTGTGAACATATTTTACAAAAATATTTATTTACAATATTTTTATGTGTCACTAGTATCCATATACCTTACTTTATTTCCAAAATAGTGTAAGGATCATGATCTTTCGAAAACCGTCTTTTAAACTTGGTTTATTTAGGAAAATCACTCACAAGTTTTTGATCTACAAGATCACTAGTTCACTTGGTTTATTATTTTTACAAGAAATCATTTTATCACCAAGTTCATGTCTAAATATGGAGGTGATTCTTTTATGTAAACCCCTAATCATCTCCTACTTGTTAAATCATGTTTTTAATCATAAGTTAACAAGTTTCATATAATGATCAACAACATATTTCTAGTAATCAACAAGCAAGCATCAACATATACCAAACAACATTATACTAGCATTATTTCATCGTGTTTCATCTTTATGTAAAGCTTTAAGTTCATTATTTATTTTTGTGTTCTTTTAGTGTTCATATGATTTCACCATAATATAACTTTTAACCACTAAAAACATGAAGTATCAAGAGTGTATAAGAAGCTTACTACTAGCTTAAAGCTAAGGAAGATCTATGGAGAAAAATGAGTGGATAAAAGCTTGTGGTAGAGGTCCTTCAAGATCCGTGAGTTCCACACCTCCTAAATCACCTTGTATCTCCTCAAGACAAGCTTGGATTGTATGAATTAAAAATGAAAATGGTTTGTGGTATATAGGGGGTTTCGACCGTAGCTTTGTTGTGGGAGGAGGAGGAAGTTTTGTTGAGTGGGAGGTGACGAAAGATGAGGTCTTATGATCCACTAACTCTTTTAAACAATGGTATTTATGTTTCATAAGTACATAGCACATCTATAGCAAATCCCAAGGGAGATTACATGGGTAATGACAAAGATTTGAAGTAATCTTGAGGTGGGGGGGGGGGGCTAATGAACCGTCATTTACATGTGGGGGGGGGTGATTTGTAATTTGAATGATAAGTAGTTAGATAACAATTCACATCCAAGTGTTTAGTTGGTGTAGTTAGTTAGTTGATATTTTAGTGGGTGCTAGGGTGTCCGGGAACCATAACTAGCTCAGAAAAAGTAAAATAACGTTTCTAGCAATATTTTAGTGTTCCGGGTAATGTCCGGTTGTTCGGTTGGATACCGTTCCGTTAAAGTGCTAAGTTATTCCATATAGTGTCCTATATATATCTTTTGTAACACTTTTTAGTTCCCAACACTTGGGAAAGCATACAGGATTATTTAGTCAAATTTTTTTTTGCACAAGACTAGTATGTTAAAAAAAGCACATGTAAGTCTGACACAGTAATCAGAAAGCAGTTAAGTAATTTAGCACAGACATCAAGCACTTTAATTAACATTAATGAATCGTACGGATACGTGTAATTATGAGGGTTGTTACACCTTTGGTGGTTTATTAATTCGAGAAGCGAGAAGAAAGGTGATCGAGTCACGAAGGTTTGAATGTTGTTAGCGAGACGACCATAAATAGTTTTTCACAAATTAAAACGAGGATGAATTAAACGATTTTAAACGAGTTAACGATTTTGAAACGATTTTAACAAGTTAAACGATTTGGGTAAACGATTGGTTTTCGGTCAGTGTTTAGATAACGAGACGGGTGTAATGTGATGAAAGCGTGGTGGATACGCCGCTGGTACTTCCTATATATAAGTGTTTTCAACATATTACATACCGTGGCGTTATTTAGTTCACTTGGGTAAACGATTTTGAAACGATGTCACACAACGATGTTTTCTAAAAGATATAAACCATACGAGTTTTTAACAAGTTTTTACAAGATATTTTACAAGTTGGTTTTCTAAAACAAATGTTTTTGGGTTAAGAAGCATGGCGATAGAATTTTACAAACTATAACCCACTTGATTTGAGTTGGTTAATTATGTTATAATACATATTTTGACTCTTGTAGTCTAATAAAGTACTGCAACATATAAACGAGCCATGATTCTGATACTCTTATAAAACCCATGTACTCGCCAGCATTTCTTTGCTGACTAAGTTTTTACATATGTTTCAGGTGTTGATGCTTGATTGATTTCTAGGATGCATGCGTCATGTAGGATCTGGACAAGGCCTTAGTGACATAATAACTATGATAGACGATATAAAACTTGTTTGTTCTATGTGTTAAGACAATGTAATGTTTAATTTTATCAATAAAACGAAATTATTTTGTATCCATGGTTGTGAAACAATAGCTTCTGTTGCAACACTCCCCGACGTTTCCGCCACGGTTTGTTGTCCTACGTGGTCGGGGTGTGACAGAAGAAGTTGGTATCAGAGCCAATGGTTATAGGGAATTAGGTTATTAGTAATGCTTTAACCTAGACTATAAATTTAGGACCCCAACGCAAGTTTACTTGCGTTTAGATTTTAAAACAATACCATCACCTATCCTTAGGTGATAACCACAATAAGTTCGAATCCGCTTTGAAAACTAGTCATCTGTTCTAGGATGATTGATTACTAGGTTTTGAACCCTTTGTTATAAGGTTTTGAACCCTTTAAGTTTTCAAAATCTCGTCAAAGTATGGGTCTAAATAGTGTGAACACGTGCAAACTGGAAGAAAGGGTGCCTGTACCCTGGGTCTTCTGTCTAAGGCTAGAGTGTTCGTACAAATTCGCAGTATCAGACCAGTCACTCTTACCTGGGAACTCTTGGGGTGAGTGTCCACTTATAGGCGAGCATGTCTTTGGCGATACATTATTTTTGATCCATTTACTTTGATTAGTCACTCCGTATCGTTTGTTTGTTTGAGGTAACGAACAAATGATCACCTTCCTTGTGTTTTGTCGGTATTTTCAATACCTCTTTTGCTTTTCAACCTCACTCGTTTCTCTAATTTCCTTATTAGACAATGCCTCCTCGACGTGAAGCACAATCTTTCACTATTGAAGAAATTGCAGCCTTGGTTTCTCAGCAAGTGGCTGCTGTGCTTCCAGGCGTTGTGACCCAAGTCCACGAGATATATGTTGGTGCACTACATCTGCTGATTACGTCTTGTATCGAGTCATAAGTCTTAGAGGTTAGATCTGGGCACAATATACGAGAAATAGTGAGATTGTATAGTTTTAGACTATTGGATCGCTCATATGATCATTTAGAGTTTAGGATCGCTCGAACGGTTGAATGTGGACCGCTCGAGTGGCAACTTGTATGGATCGCTCGAATTACATGTATGGGCCGCTTATTGGGCCTGTCCAATAAGCGGTCCCAAAGCCCTATATATACCCTAGGAGCGATCTCATTTGTAACGTTTGGTTGAATCTCGTACCGAAGTGCTGCCGGATCGAGAACTGGTTATATTTACCGTCAAATCAATACAGAAAGTGTTTAAAGTGTATTGCAAGCTATTCCTACGTTGATTACTTGTTATTCCGCACCTGTAATTGACGAAAACGCCTCTGATCGACTCATTCGGGTCGCCAAACGTTCCTACAATTGGTATCAAAGCTTCAGGAGGAGGAGTTCTACAGAGAATAGCTGGATATCGTCAAAAATTCTGTCTTCTACACCTTCTTTTTCAGATTCAGACACTTTCAACAGTCAAAATTTGCTGAAAATCTCAGGGATTGTGCGCAACTACCTAGAGACAAACCCTTGAAAGTTTGGTGTTGAGATTCGAAGAAAAAATAGGTCAAAATGATGTTCGAAGTCTGATCGCTTATCTGATCATCGCTGGACCGCTCGAAATTTCAAGTAATTTGGACCGCTTATTCGATCGGGTGACTTGGATCGCTCGAAATTTCACAGTCTTGGATCGCTTTTCTAAACAGTGATCTGGACCGCTTATTTGATCAGGAGTTGAACCGCTCAAACGAATAGTTTTGTGAATCGCTCGATTGAACAAGTGTTTGGACCGCTTTTCTGGAATATCATTGTACCGCTTATTTGGACAAACCTGGTTCTCTTATTTGGCATCTTATTGGACCGCCTTTGTGACACTTTGAGTATCTTGTCTGCTTTTGTGAACAGTTTGAAATATTTTTCAAAAGTTATAAATGGACGAGGCTTTCTATAACGCATTTGCTACCCCTATTACCCCAATCACCGCTATTCAAACCACGATGCTAGAAAACGAAACAGGAACGATGCAAAAACCTCCCAAGTTAATGAACATCGAAGAATATAAAGGTTGGGAAGGTCGGTTTGAAAATTGGGTGCAAGCGAATTATCTTGACGCTTGGGAATGTGTAGAAACAAAATATGTGAGACAATTGAACGATGATGAAGAGCCAGTTCCAATCAAAGATCTTAGAGATGATGAGAGGAAGAAGTACAAAAATGAGAAAATGATGCTTAGTCTTCTTCAACAAGCAGTGAAGGAAGATATCATGGTTCTTTTACAGCACAATGGAACGTCGTACTCGATCTGGAAAGCGTTACGTTCGAAGTTTAGAGGAAGTGAGGAGATGGTCAAGAGTAAAAAGTCTCTTCTGAAGAAAGAGTTCGATTTATTCCGTGGATTGAAGAATGAGAGCACGAGAGAAATTATTGAACGTTATTGTAATCTGCTTGCGAATATGAAAAGATTGAGTATTGAAAAAAGTAATGAGGAGTTAATAGACAAACTTGCTGATGCGTTACCGTACGAGAGTTGGGGCACATATTTGATGATGCTTAGAAACAAGAAAGGTTTTAGCAATCTGACGCTCAGTAAGTTCATCGAAAAGATTGAAGCTCAAGAAATGGAACAGAGGAAAGTGATTAGAATGAAAGACTTCGATGGTGAACAAGACATCGGGTTATATTATAAAGCTGGGGTAAATGAGAAATCGTCGAATTCATCTCCAAAGATTGTTACTGGTATGAGTGCAAAAAGTGTATCTGAAAGTCCATCATCTGGATCAAGCAGCAAGACCAGTTTTACTTCATTTCCATCATCTGATCCAAACATCTCAGCAACAAAAAACGGGAGAAAGTTACAGTGCAACATTGTATTGAATCTTGAGAATGATCAAGATTATTCTGAAGAAATTGCCAAAAAGCAAATGTCTTTATTAGGAATGGTTTTGGAATCTTATACTTGTTTTGTTGCAGGTCGTATCGGCAATCCAATGCTAACCAAAGAAGACTACGACCAGATAGATGCTGAGGAGATGGAGTTGATGGATATAAAGTGGTGTTTGGCTAGTGTTTTACGGAGAGCTGAGAAGTTTAAACAAATCACGGGGAGAGATGATCTTCGTGATGCGAATGTTTCTACTTTAGGTTTTGATAAATCTAAAGTTACTTGTTTTCGGTGCAGGGAAAAAGGACACTTCAAGAGAGAGTGCACAAACCGAGAAGCAAGTGGAGCTCAAAATCCGTTCAACAACAACAACGATTATTATCGCAAAGCCATCTATCACCAAGTTGGTCAATCATCTCAACAACAAAAACATCAAGCTCAGACTGCACATGGAAGAGATGTGATTGAAGATACCGGAAAGAGAGCTTGTGTAAGCAGTTATGATGGTGGAAAAAGAAAGGATGGTAGTGCTTTGATAATTGATCAAGATGATGAGAGATTACCAGAAGGTTTTAGCTGGGCAAATTTTACTTGGGATGATTACATTCCTGATCAAACCACAGCTTACACTGCATTTACAGCAAAGATTGTAGATGATAGTGATGATGATACAGAGTATTTGGCGAGAAAATACAGAGAAGATATGAAGTTACTTGCTGAGAGTGATAGCGAAGACGAAAAAGTCAAGAAGGAAAAGAAAAAGAAGAAGATTAAGACGCCAGTGAGTAGTGATGATGAAGAAGTGCCAGTAATGAAAAGGCAAACTGTGAAAGAAGTGCCTAAGTTCAAGGTTGATGAATGTGTTGATGCAAAAGAAGTTTCTGTAAAATGTGAAAACTGCGAGATTGTGAAAAAGCAGAACAGCACGTTGATTTACAACTTAAACAGTCTGAAGGAGTCATATGATGTGCTGAACAAGACAATGAATCAGTATAATCAAACGAGTGAAGAACAAGCAGTTGCTATGAAAACTCTTCAGGGAGCGTTTATGACGAAGCAAAAAGTTGTAAACAATTACATTGAAAAATGTGCTGCTTTAGAACAAAAACTTGAGCTGCAACGAATTGAAACTGAAAGAGTAAATCGTTTGTTGAAAAGTTACTCATGTACTTCCTATGTGATTGACAGGATTTATCCGACTGTTGAGAGCATGAAGGTATGGGAAGAGGATGATGTAACTGAGGAGATTGCAGCTGGAGTTGATGCTAAAGAAAAGATTGCTGACAAGAAGAAGAGTGACAAGAAAAAGGACACTGAAAAGAAGTCATCTGGTAAGAAGCAAGGTGTCAGTTATAACAGATGTCCACCTCCACTGGAAAACGGATATTTGCCTAGACATCCTAACGATGAACGAGTCAAAAAGGCTACAACTACAGTGGGAGTCAGAGTCGTCAGTCAATCTTCCAGAAAGTATTGATGTTGTGTTTACATCATCTGACACTGATCAACAGTCTCAATTGATAAAGAAAGTTGTGGATCATGTGTTAGATAGTGATGACAGTGAAGAGTCAAAGCCGGAGTCCGCGTCAGAGTCAAAATCTGAGTCAAAAACTCCGAGTCAAACAGAAAAACAGGGAAAATTAGTATATGATAGAAAATTCTTGTTATCAAAATCTAATTTGGATGATGGGTTGTTTAAAGTTGCTTATACTTTGAATAATTCGGACAAATTATATTCTGATGAAGAATTTCCTATAAGAGGTGTTAAAACTGAACTGATTAAAAAGATTTTTATACTCTCAGAAATCAATATTTCTGAAATCAAAGGATTATGTTTTAATGATAAATCTAAACCTTACACCTCAAGAGTACAACAGAGATTAAACAAGAAAAAGAAATACGGTTCTGGTTCAGATTTCCAAAAGAGATCAAACCATAGCGGTAATTTCAAAAAGAAAGGTCTTGGATTTACTCCTACAGAAAAACAGAAAAATGAAAAACGAGGATGAATTAAAACGAGGATGAATTAAACGATTTTAAACGAGTTAACAATTTTGAAACGATTTTAACAAGTTAAACGATTTGGGTAAACGATTGGTTTTTGTTTAGTGTTTAGATAACGGGACGGGTGTAATGTGATGAAAGCATGGTGGATACGCCGCTGGTACTTCCTATATATAAGTGTTTTCAACATATTACATACCGTGGCGTTATTTAGTTCACTTGGGTAAACGATTTTGAAACGATGTCACACAACGATGTTTTCTAAAAGATATAAATCATACGAGTTTTTAACAAGTTTTTACAAGATATTTTACAAGTTGGTTTTCTAAAACAAATTATTTTGGGTTAAGAAGCATGGCTATGGAATTTTACAAACTATAACCCACTTGATTTGAGTTGGTTAATTATGTTATAATACACTTTTCAAAACAAGGTTTGTATTTTGACTCTTGTAGTCTAATAAAGTGCTGCAACATATAAACGAGCCATGATTCCGATACTCTTATAAAACCTATGTACTCGCCAGCATTTCTTTGCTGACTAAGTTTTTACATATGTTTCAGGTGTTGATGCTTGATTAATTTCTAGGATGCATGCATCACGTAGGATCTGGACAAGGCCTTAGTGACATAATAACTATGATAGACAATATAAAACTTGTTTGTTCTATGTGTTAAGATAATGTAATGTTTAATTTTATCAATAAAACGAAATTATTTTGTATCCATGGTTGTGAAACAATAGCTTCTGTTGCAACACTCCCCGACATTTCTGCCACGGTTTGTTGGCCTACGTGGTCGGGGTGTGACAAAACTCAACATAGTTGAGACCTACAAAAGGCTGCAAGAACTTAGAGCTAAAGATCCAAATGTTCCTCAAAAGCCAGTCTATCGTACAACTGCTGCTTTGCCTCAACCATACTATACTCCCAAAAAGATTCTCTCATCATCTACTTTATCCGCAAATGCATTAAGACAATTAAAAAGGCAAAAGCAGACTGATGAGGAAGATGAGCAGAAGTATGAAGAACACAGAAAATAAGCAATAAAGAAGATGATGGAGGACTACACTGACCATTCTGCTGACTTACTTGCTGCTCCACTCAGAGAAACAGTTGCAAATTTAGTCAGTAGACCACAATCACCAAACTCATCTTCAATAAGTCTTTTCCCAAGAAAACCAGCTGATCCAAAAATAGTAAAGTGGAAGTCATGCTCAGATTCCGAAGTATAATCAGATGGTAGTGTTGAGGAGGTTAAAATGGATAGTTGTATATAATTTGAATGCATACGATCTCTAAGATTTATTGGACCTTCAACTTGAAAGTGATGATGAAGAAGACATGTTATCCTTGGACTTTGAACTACAATTCAAAGGACAAATTAGGGAGATGTTGATGAGAAATAAAGATCAGTAATAAAGACGGGTTTTGGTATCATCTGTTGTATAGGGAGATTTGCTGGATCAACAGCTGTGACATTGTCTCCAGTAGCATATGTAGCCAAGACACAACATGTAGCAAAGGAGATGCTGCTGGGTAAGAGACTCTTGATTGGGCTTTGGTGAAAGTTATTGAGGCGGGTGATCGTGTGATCGTAGTTAATGTTTATTGAAACTTACGTTGTATTCATATTCTATTGATTTTTTTTTTCAAAGTAAAGATTTTAAGTTTGTTAGTATATTCATTTGATGTTTTACAATTCTGTATTGAAGTTTGATAAATACATTTCCAACAGATATGAACATTCAGCAAAGTAAAATAGTAGTTCTCGCTTTTTATGATGAAATGTATTGACTACTTTTGATTATTTGTCTAGGCTGATTATTTGTTTAGTTGTAAATCAGAGTTCAAATGCATCAACATGCAAGATTTGTGAGAATAACTCATGACTAATTTAATATTAATTAACCAAAAGAAAAATTAAACTAAAAATTACAATATCTATACATTTATATATACTTTCTCTTAAAATGTGGTAGGGGTGAGTAGAAAACCGAAATAACCGAACCGTAACTGAAATAACCGACAAAACCGAACCGAAAAAACCGAACCGAAACAAAAACCGTTGGTTCGGTTTTCGGATTTTTAATAACGAAAATTTCGGTTCGGTTTTCGGATAACCATTTTCAATAACCGAAAAAACCGAACCGAAAAAAACATATATTTTTATGTTTATGTTTAAGTGTTTAACCCATGCTAGTAGAAATTATTAGTTTTATTCTTAAATATTAAGTACTTATAATAAAAACATTAAGATGTTTTTTTATAATTGAGATTATTTATTTATTGCCTATAACAAATAACAAAATTTAATATGAAAATTAAACAATCTTCAAAGTATTATAAAAGAAAAAGTTCTAACAAAAACTTTGAAGAAATATAAAAATAGATTAGAAAGTTAGGTTTATATAAATATTTTTAGTTAAAAAGACGAAGTATAATAACTTAAATGTGCCAATGAGCTAGTGGTGGAGTGGTAAGAGAGAGACCTTGTGTTCCAAGTGACCCAAGTTCAATTCCTGCCCCTAGCATTTAGTTTCTGCGGCACCTGGTGATGATGGGAGACTAGGCGAGTAGACGGCGATCGCTAGTTCGATCCTTGAACTGAGCGGGTTTTACCTCACCGCACTGTCGTGCCTTCGGGCGAGTGTTCACGGGCTTCGGCCCTAGGTGAGGGTTTTCCCCGGTTCGGAAGGCGAGTGTATCCCGATGTGGTGAATTTCGCCAGTAGCCCATTTGGAGGATTCGTTGGCCGTTCAAAAAAAAAAAAAAAAAAACTTAAATGTAACCATATAAGAAAGATTATTAAATTTTGAATTGTACTTTCTTATTTTTGAATCTTACTTACTTTTATTTCAAAAACCGAAATAACCGAAAAACCGAACCGAACCTGTGTAAAAACCGAAACAAAAAAAAACCCGAAACGGAACGGTTTTGAAAAACCGAAAACCGATATTTCAGTTTTGACTTTGCCCAAAAACCGAACCGAACCGAACCGTACACACCCCTAAAATATGATATGTATGGTTTTTTAAAACCACCTATGTTTACACACGCATTTTACTACTAGTAATATAATATTAGACAAAATCAAGCTTCCTAAAGATTGAACCATCCTTGTGTAAACACGGATCTGAAATCGTATTAAACCTAGTCCGGGACCCACCTTCCCCCCCTCTTCCACCGTCACCATCATACAGGCACAGGCCAGCCATTCTCCATTAACATGCTTTTCTACTAACTACACACACTCTCATAACTCGTTCTACAATTCAGATCTAGACACACAACAATGGCGATCTCCACGCCTTTCACTCGCTCTCGCACTTCACTCGCCGCCCGGAGTAGCCACTCTATTCCACCACCGCTCGCTGCCGCAGGTTCATTCGCATCTACGCTTTCCGTGCTCCTACTCGTATTCATCTCCTCATCCGACGTCGTTTCATCAAATCTCCACACTGTACGTTTTCTCTTATCCTTTCTTCAATTATCCAACTGTTTATTTTCGTATTTCATATGTTGATTGATTGTCTGATTGTTTATCTTATCCACGCGGATTAATATGTTGATTGATTGTTGAAAATTAGGGTTCTGCTTTTGAATCTTCTGACGGAATCGGAACCTTTAGGCGTTCTGTGCTCGCGTTGAAATCAGATCCGTTAAAACCTAGATTTGATCAGATTAGAAAGCAAGCAGATGATCACAGATCGCTTGCTTTAGCTTACGCTGCGTATGCCCGTAAGCTAAAGCTCGAAAACTCTAAGCTCGTTAGAGTTTTCGCTGATCTGTCACGTACTTATACGGATCTGTTATCAAAACCTGCTTACAAAGGGTTGTTCGACTCTGATTCTGAGTCAATCGATGAAACAACGCTGCGAAAGTTTGAAATGGAGGTCAAGGAGAGGATTAAGGTGACTAGACAAGTGATTGCGGAAGCGAAGGAATCGTTTGATAATCAGCTTAAGATACAGAAGCTGAAGGATACAATTTTCTCGGTTAATGAACAGTTAACAAAGGCGAAAAAGCAAGGCGCGTTCTCCAGCTTGATTGCTGCGAAATCTATACCGAAGAGCTTGCATTGTGTTGCGATGAGGTTGATGGAGGAACGGATTGCGCATCCGGATAAGTATTCGGATGAAGGGAAGCCGCGGCCTGCGGAGTTTGATGATCCCAAGCTTTATCATTACGCTATATTTTCGGATAATGTTGTTGCTGCGTCTGTTGTGGTGAATTCGGCTGTTAAGAACACGAAAGAGCCATGGAAACATGTTTTTCACGTGGTGACGGATAAGATGAATCTTGGAGCGATGCAGGTTATGTTTAAGATGAAAGAATACAATGGTGCTCATATTGAAATCAAAGCGGTGGAGGATTATAAGTTTTTAAACTCCTCGTATGTTCCTGTGTTGAAGCAGCTCGAATCTGCAAATTTGCAGAGGTTCTACTTTGAAAACAAACTTGAAAACGCCACCAAAGATACAACCAATATGAAATTCAGGAACCCTAAGTATCTTTCCATATTGAATCATCTGAGATTCTACCTACCGGAGATGTACCCAACTTTGCACAGAATCTTGTTCTTGGATGATGATATTATCGTTCAAAAGGATTTAACCGGGCTTTGGAAGATAGATATGGATGGGAAGGTGAACGGAGCTGTTGAGACGTGTTTTGGGTCGTTTCATAGGTATTCACAGTACATGAATTTTTCACATCCTTTGATCAAGGAGAAATTCAATCCAAAGGCATGTGCTTGGGCTTATGGGATGAACTTCTTTGATTTGGATGCTTGGAGGAGAGAAAAATGCACCGAAGAATATCACTATTGGCAAAATCTGGTAAGCTTGATTCGTTTTATGTCTTTACACTTATTTGGGATGATTTACAGTTTCTTTTATCTATGTCACCATGTTTCGGTCTAGGTGTATGCGAGAAATTTCTATATTTTATGGGGTTGGGTCACTTAACTGAAATTCCAATTATAAGCTATAAGAGTTAAGCTATTAGAATAACTTGCTCAAGTTTTCAGCTAATCCTGTCTAAGATTATATAAACGCATGTTGAATAGTGCTAAGCTTTCAGAGTACTTTAATCAAGTTAGCTCGAGTGTCTTTTTTTTGAACGCATATCGATAGGCAAAAGTTTTTTTAAGGTCTGGATGTCTTATCCTTATCATCTCAAGTGTTGTACACAAAGGGTATTGTGTAGGTAGGTTTGAACACATAAACGCTTGGCATCATTACACATATATCTTTTTATTACCAGGTGTTTGTACCGACCAAGTTGGATGATTTATATAATTAAGGATTTGGATTTCTTTTGCAGAATGAAAACCGAACTTTGTGGAAGCTGGGAACATTGCCTCCAGGTTTGATCACATTTTACTCTACAACAAAACCATTAGAAAAATCCTGGCATGTTTTGGGTCTCGGGTACAATCCAAGCATAAGCATGGAAGAGATCCGTAACGCTGCAGTTGTGCATTTTAATGGAAATATGAAACCATGGCTCGACATTGCGATGAACCAATTTCGGCCACTTTGGACAAAATATGTGGACTATGATATGGAATTCGTTCAGGCCTGTAATTTTGCTCATTGAACCATAATCAGTGTTTAGGTTTGTGCGATATGACACGTATACAATGATATAGAATGCGGTCCTCAAGTGTTGATAGTGTTCACGGATGAATTATATTAGCTTGTTGTTTATTTAAAATAATTAATGGGTTAAACACTTTGTTAGATTTACTTTGGAACAATGTGAAGGTAGACCAGTTTAGTTTGTTGTTGCTATTAGTTGTTGGTTTGACTTTTTCTGTTATAACTGTTTTGACTATGCAAAAGCGTGTTTGGCTTTCAAATAAATATGAATATAAAATAAAAAAATACTAGTATAAGTACCCGTGTGTTACACGGATTACTCAAAGTAAATTATATTATTTAACAGTGTTAACATAAACTTTGGAATGAAAGAAACGTTTCATTATAAATATCAAACTACAATGAATTTAATTGTCACCAATCCCTTCATCTAAATGTGATGTCACCGTGTTTTGCAATACTCTCCCTGAATTTAGTTGTTACTGTTGAATTCCCTAACTCCGGCTGGAGGTTAAAGAGACTCGTCAACGCTCCGATGGTGCCTTCCTTCTAACCTGCAAAACAGAGCACTGGTAGCCTCGTCACGGAAAGCCCCGGAGGGGGGATCCGTGACCAAGCTCTGGCTTGAGAATAAGTAAAACTTGCCAGAGACCAAAGGTTATTCCGACGTGCTGGTGTCATTGGAATGTCAGGTGTGAATCCTAGATTCTGAGTATTCAATGTGGCTTAGAGAATGTTCGGAGTTTGTGAGAGTAAATACTTGGGTCATTGAATGCATACCTTGGATGATCATGAGGATGACTTATATATAAGATAAGCGTATCAGCCAGCTGAGATCTTCTGGACGATCTAACGGTCTTCTATGTGCCAGCCAATACTCCTAACAATGTGAGATACGTGTCCCTTTCCAGCCAGAGAGATGGCCTTTGCCAGTAATGAGGTCAGTACCTACCTCGTACTTCTCCGGCTGCGAGTTTCTCTCTCTTATTGCAGGCCATTAATGACCTTGCGGGGAAGACATGAAAGACTTTCCCTTTTCCCGCCTCTTTTGTATGTGATTTATCAGAAACGATAGTTGGGCCTGTTAAGCAAGCCCAATAAGATTAGTCTGGAAAGGGAGCCTAGCTAAGGGCCCCCTGTCTACAGTTACTGATCCCTTCATGATATTGATACAATACACAACATAGAGGGGAGGAAGCGTAAACAACAAAATTATGCAATTTATCAACATTCTACAAAGCCGAAATATATGTCAATCATCAATGTTGTAAAAACATTACAAATAATTCATCTTTTAAGGTCTCAAATAATCAAAACTTGAATTAAATGATATCAATAGAGTTCAGATATGTACCTATCTCTTCAAAACCCGCTTAATTCTACCAATAGCTGCAGTCACCACCACCGATTGAGGGCCTGCTACCGCCTTATGAAGTGCTATTATTTTGGCTGCATAGTATTTCTAGGTTGCAGCCATCCAAAAAGCTTTTTTCTGAGTGATCGTTCTTCATGCGTATAACTCACAACTGTTGTGCATTCTTCTTCTGTACGTGTTGCCATGCATTACTTGCCTGGGTGCTAACGAATCAAGAATACCGTAGGTGGTTCTCTTATCCATGCCTCTACAAAATCACTTTCAATGTCTATCACTTAAGTAAATCAAACAAATATCATTAGGGTACCTTACTACCTTAATCAAGGCTGCTAAACAATGAACATCTATCCAATGTGGGACAAACCCTTTGTTAAGTTGCTTCCTAACGTCTTTTTCTTGACTGTTTTGCGCATTTATTCTAAATATTCATTCTGTCTGTAACCAATACACAATTAGTCATCACAGCCGACACAGCTCTAACTCCCAGGAATTGTTTTTAAGAAATTGGAACTGCAATTTACGAAGCGATGAATAAGCATATAAATTTTCTCTAACCTGAGCATATTGATGCCCGACCATTCACGACAGAGCATTGTGAAGAAAATGGACAGAAGAGTCCTTTCTAGAACCTTTTCATTTCATTGTTGGAGATTTCGAGCTGCGTTGGGGAGTTCTGGAAGAGTTATATGAGATTCAATATCAATTGCAAGAGCGCCCATCTGGTCCTTGAATCATCAACAACATATTCAAGTGGAAAATTAAAAGAAATAGGTGTGATGAAAAAGAGTAATTATAAATATAGATGTTTTGATATAGTTTAACTTTTTCTTTATCAGATAGATATAGTTTTAGTCAAAATAAGTATGAAATTCCTAAAATTTATATGTTAAACAGTTTCTATGCCGCAACTGAGTTTAAGTTGATAAATATTAAACTAATAATAATTTAAATCTAACCTTTTTCTAGTAAAAAAAATATAACTTATCCTTTTTAGAACAAATATGAAAGATGTTTGTATTATATCGTAGATAACACATTTGTATTCGTTTTCAAACTAACTCAAAAGAAAAATTATGTACCGGTTTATATTATTGTTTGCAAATTATACAATATTAATTAACATGAAATTTTGTTATCTAGGTGACATAATTTAACCTCTTCTCAACTTACATAGGTTTCTGTATATAATATGTAACTGAGGTTCAAAAAGTAATTAATGACGGTGACTACGAATTTTGCAGTGCCTTCATGAGAGTTCAGGATCCAACGGGTTTAGAGGGAAGTTTGGGTATAAAAGAACTAACTCGGTAGAATATTATTAAGGATGGAGTAGAAGCAGAAAGATTCGTCATTAGTCGAAAGCTTCGTTCATACCGAAAGAGTATACATCGTTTACAAGCTAGAGAAAAAATTTCTCCAGCATTTCCCCTCTGGGAACTTCAAAACTTCACCTCAGCTCTCACTCACAAGTCCTATATATAGGCTAACCTCTCTGTGCGAGTGAGGCTTTGTGATCACACTACAAGAAAAAAGACTTTTTGCGACGAAGCAAAATAGGCTTTTCGCGACTAAATTTCGTCTCAATAGGCTATGGCGACGACATTTTGTCGCAATAGGGCCGTTCCTATTGCTCGGTCGTATTAGCCTGTTTTTCGTCGCCATACACGACGTCGCAATTGGTTGACCTATAGAGACTAAATTTCGTCGCTATAGGTTTTTAATATTTTTTAGAGCTTTCACCTGTAGAGACTAAATTTCGTCACAATAGGCTTTAATGTTTTTTTTAATATGTCACCTATAGCAACCCAATTTCGTCGCTATAGTTGAAAGGAAAAATCATATTTTTTTTTAATTTTTCCAGGTTTCTCAAATAAAAAAAGCCGTAAAATCCAAAATAAACTAAAGATTATAAAGCAAACTATGTTCAATTCTAATATAAATAACCAAGACAAGTAAATATTTCATTCGAATACATTCTTCCAAGTAAAACAAAACTAACTTATACAAACTAGTGTTATCAATGACGCGCGTTGCGCGAGTGGCGTCCATGTTTTCGGAAAAGTGTTGAGCCTTGGCCAATCACGTACCATTGGGAACAACTAAATAACAGAAGCACTTCTAACATGGCTTTGTAGTATTAACATTTGGGCTTCTTCTACAAGCATGTTGGTTAAACAAAGACCAGAATCCCCTCTCAGAAGCTGCATGCAAACAATGGTCAAATATATAAAACCAGCTAACATTAAATGAACAATAGCATACAAACCTTGGTTTTAAAAAGCGAGAGGCGTACAAAATTGACGAGGTCTTAAACCTAGGCGCGAAGCGCAAAGCGCAAAAACGGTGAGCTTTTCGTACCCGAGGCGCAAAGCGATTATATAATTTTTTATATATATCCCGTAGGTTTTTAGAATCACTTGTCCAAAATATAGCTATAAATAGGGTTTATATATGATTTTTCCTACAAGTACAAGCCAAAAACCCTATTGTACAACAGTTTGATGCTTAAAAGCAGCAAAAAAACACCTTATGTACATGTGGCGCGCGCCTCAGACCAGAAAACCCACCAAAATTAGCGCTTTTTTGGGGCTTTTTGTAAAAAGCGCACCTCAGGCTACCTAAGGCACCAAAGCTTGCGCCTCGCGCCTAGGCGAGTAGGCGCACTTTTTAAAACCCAGATTCAAACAGATGAACAATCACAAACAAAGGTATGTATTAACATGTTCTGCTTACCTTAGAAACCTTGTGAAGCCCTAGCCTCATCTCATCGGATTGAGATCGACCTAAAGCAACTTGCATAGCTTTGTTTGATCCTAGGGAAAATCTGAAACATCAAAGATAACAGAAAAAAAACATATATATTATAACTTGATGGAACCATAATTCAACAGATGGGACCAAATATTAAGCCATCCAATTGATTTACACAGTTTCATATAATGTGAACCTAGAAAATACTTAAACTTGGGATAAAGAGCTAGACCCTTATCATGGTCCATTTTTGTTACGTGTCTTATTTTTATTTTCTATTGTCAAGGGATTAGGATGCTATTTTGGTTTAGTGGGGGGGGGGTGTCTTATGTAAGTTTTTTATCTATTTATGTGGATGTTACGTATGGAATGAGAATAAGCAGAATTTGAGTCAAGATTATTCCCTATCTCTTAGCTTCTTTCTCTACAATTTAGTTATATCCCTATCAAGGGTATCAGAGCTCCAGTCGATTCCTCATCGGAATTCCTTGCCGCCGCCATGACTAACACCCGCAATAATGAAATCGACAACACCCTCAAGTCCCATGGTAAGGCAATCAGCGACATCCAAGCTGCGTTAGCGGCCCTGATGAAGCAACAGGAACAATCTTCAAAGCAGCAGGAAGAGATTCTGAAGGCGGTGCGTGATAAAGCCGTGCAGTCGTCGGGTAGTTCCTTCGGGTCCTTCTCCGGCCCAGATGGTGATTCACGAACATCCAAACCATTCCGTATCGGTAAGATCGACTTCCCTAAATTTTCGGGGGACGATGTTGAGGGGTGGGTCTATCGCTGCGAACATTTTTTTTCGATGGATGACACTCCTGATGACTCGAAATTACGCTGTGCTGCGGTTCACTTGGAAGGTGATGCCCTCCAATGGCACCGTGCCTACTTGAAGACCCGTAATGCCACGGTTGCCGAGGTCCCATGGGCGGACTATGTTCGTTCGATCTCTGCCCATTTTTCTGATGCAATGTTTGAAGACCCTATGGAAGAGATTGCTTCTCTCGTTCAACTTACTGATGACGCCAAGGGTCTACAAGAATATAATTCAGGTTTCGATCGTTTGCTTAACAAGGTTACCGTTAGCGAACTTTATGCCGTTAGCCTATATTTGAAGGGTTTGAAGCCGGAAATAAAAGGGCCGGTAAAGATGTTCAAGCCTCAAACACTACGTGAGGCGTATGGGTTAGCAAGAATTCAAACTATGAACAACACATGCTTGATGAAGCGTTTTAACGCTGTGGAGGATGGGCTGCAACCCGAAGATGTCAAAATAACACCTCCCGTTAATGGTTCAAAACTACCCTTGCTGCCAAGTCCAACAACCGAGCCATCAAGTTCTACACCAGGAATCCTTAGATCGAGGCGTTTGACGAGTGATGAACTTGAGCAAAAAAGGGCAAAGGGGGAATGTTTCTGGTGTACCGAAAGGTTCGTTCCGGGGCACAAGTGTAAGAAAAAATAACTCTACATACTTGAAGTGGTAGATGATGAAAAACAAGCAACGGAAGAGGATGAAGACAAGGTTTCTTGAAGTACTTTTTGAGGGCAAAAAGTAGGGTAAGTGTCACACCCCCAAAATCCACCTGCGGAGTATCACCGCTTGGGAGCGTGACTGACCAGGATCAAGCCACCAATCATATAGAACAATGTAAATAGTAAAAGTAAATGTAATTAAACCAAACCAATCCATATGAATGGTGTTCCAAAACATAAGTATCATAACAAAGTTTAGCGGAAGCGTATGAGTAAAAGCCCATTCACAAATAAAGTATGTAATGCCATAATGTTTAAATCAAACATTCACGATCCTTGTCCACAACGACCGCGCCTCCCAGTGCAAGCTCTAGGTATACCTAACGACCTGCAAGGCATGTAACAGAGAGTCAACAACTAGTTGAGCGAGTTCACAGTAAGTAAGTTTGTTATAGTAAGTTCCTTTCGTAACGTGTGGCTCTACTGGGCCGATAGTATGTTCTACTGGTGGGGGCTTCCCATAAATGCATATACACTAGACTATTTGTAACCATAAGTGTTCTTCTTACCGAGAACAGTAGTACGTACAAAGTTTACGTAGGTTTTACGTAAGTGTCCTTCACAACCGAGGACAGGGGTACGCGGGGGTTTACGTAGGTTTTACGTAAGTGCCTGACACAACCGAGGCAGTAGTGAGTATAAGTTCACGTAGGTTTTACGTGAGTGTCCTTCGCAACCTGAGGACAGTGATGAGTACAAGTATACGTAGGTTTTACGTATGTGTCCTGCGCATCCGAGGACGATGGTAGATAGTCTAGTAACAGTGTAAGTACAGGTATCTATTCAACCTCATTCATTCAATCCCATTCCCAAACCTCGGGAATCCCATGCCTTGGTAAGAGTGTGAACTCACCTTGGTTTGCTCGGTATGCTAAACTATGTGCTCACAAGAAATCAGTCAAGTCCTATAGTTATGCATGTATACACAATCAGTTAAGCTCGCATGGATTCGCATGCAATATAAGTCACGAAGTGTGTTTAAGAAATCATCGCCATGTAGTACGTAACAGTTATTTCACGTTCATCCAATCATGTATCATATGACAAAGGTCTTGGTCAATTCTAACATAGTTACTCGATAACACACTTTAGGGTTATCAGGCTAAACCAGATCCACATACTTAACAAGGTTAACAAGCTTAATATGATTATCTTGCTTAACAGGAAGTAATAATTAACCATGTAATTAACCATGTAAATCAATTAACCATGTAAATCAGCTAACAAAGCTAACAAGCCCTAAAGTTCGGACCTTGCATTCCTTGTAAACAAAAATTCGGACAAGGTATATCTCATAAAAGTCAGACAAGGTATAACACATAAAAGTCAGACCAAGGTATAACACATAAAAGTCGGACCAAGTATATCTCATAAAGGTCGGACAAGGTATAACACATAAAAGTCGGACCCCTTGATACATTAACAAAGTTCGGACCCCCATGTACAATGAAAACTCGGACCCTTCATGTGTTAACAAAAGTTCGGACATGTGGTAAACATTAAAACTCGGTCATCATGCATATTGACAGCAAAAAGTCGGACCTTTGTGTCCTTACTAAAATTCGGACCCTTGCTAACATTTAAACAAATTCGGACCTCTTGTGTTAAATCAAAAGTTCGGACTATATCTTTCAAGCATAACTCGGACAAACTTATATAATCAAAACTCGGACAGGCATGCCTTTAAAACTCGGATCATACTCTCTTGTATAAAGTTCGGATCTTGTTGCATTACAGAAGTTCGGACTTTATGTGCAATCAAAGGTCGGGCATCAATCATGCGAACATACAAACTCAATGTAACACTTACGTTTATACGATCGTGAAACCCTAATTTCATTTGCATTACAGAAATCAAGTCAACAATCAACCATTCAATCATAACAGGCATCTTAACATTCAGCAAGTGATTACACAACTGATCATAAACCATTTACAACAATCAGAATCTTTAATAACCACAGAACCATCATAGAAGAACTAGGGTTTTTGCATGAATCAAACAATCAATGATTAACAACAAATAACCATTAAACAATTACCTTGGATTAGTTCTAGATGAAGAGAGGGATCAAGAGTGATGATTGAAAGCTTGTGCCAATGATGAAGAAAATGATTGTAGAGAGAGTTGTAGAGATGGATATGAAAGCATGTATATTGATTTTGTGTGATGATTAGTGAAGGGGATTAGGGTTAAGAGTTGTTAAGGTTTCACTATTAACACTAAACACCCTTAGGTATTATCTATTACATAATACATGCACAAGACATACAATTTACAGTTTCATCACCAAATTCATGTATTTGCCAAATCATTCATAAACTTTATCAAATCAAAACGTATACAGTTACAAAGCAAACCAATTACGTAAGTAAGCAACTAAACAAACAGTGAACGTGCAATAAATGCAAAAGTGGAATCTCAGAAACTCGAGTTGTCACAGTAAGGGGGGGAGTATTGTTACGTGTCTTATTTTTATTTTCTATTGTCAAGGGATTAGGATGCTATTTTGGTTTAGTGGGGGGGGGTGTCTTATGTAAGTTTTTTATCTATTTATGTGGATGTTATGTATGGAATGAGAATAAGCAGAATTTGAGTCAAGATTATTCCCTATCTCTTAGCTTCTTTCTCTACAATTTAGTTATATCCCTATCAGTTTTATCTCAAAATACAAATTCCAAAATAATTTTTATTAAACCAGTAGGATCACTCATAATCGATTTTGGAAGTCCACTTATCAGCAACTCATTTGCAATACACCTATTCTGAAAAAAGGAAAACCCACAAATACCCACAATCAAGTCCTTGAAACCCTCCAAAAAGGAATTAATTTGGTGAAAACAAATCAAACCTGAACTTGGAACGAAGAACCATAAAAGCCCCAAAACTAAAAGTACCTACAACTGAACTCACTGAAAAATACCTAAAAAATAGCAAGTAAAGTTTAGGGTTAGGATTACTTACAGCTGAACTCACGCGACAAACTAAATTGTTGTTACGTTTGGTTCGTTTTCTTGCCTGAAATCGCCAAAAATCTGTAAACAGAGAAGTATTAAACCCTAAACGAATGGAAACAACGCAAAAGAGAGTTGGAGCTTACGAGTTACGAATGACAGCGGTGGTTTCTTGCCGAATTTCGCCGTAATAATGCCGGAAATCTTGACGACAGTAGTTTATTGATGGAGCATATGAGTGGGTTTTAGGGATGAGTAGGAAATCACAATGGACCTGTTTCTTTTGGTGTGTTGTTTTTAATATATCAAAATTAATGAATGCTTCTACGTATAGAAACGATATTTAGTCGCAATAGGTTAACATTTTTTTCCTTTTTAATCTTAATATGTTTGGGTTAATAAAAAAATAAATATTAAATAATTTTCATCTACAGAAACGAAATTTCGTCTCAACACATATTTCCCCAAAGCGGGATAATTTCCCCCCAACCCGCCAAACCTATCGCAGCCAATTTTCGTCGCCATAGGTTCTGAAAGATGATATTTTGTGAAAAACTTATAGCAACCAATTTTCGTCTCTATAGATGACCTTTTGCGACGACTTCATTTCGTCGCTAAAGGGCTTGTCGCAAAAAGCCCAGTTTCTTGTAGTGTCGAGGATCGTTTCGGGTCTCCGAATGCTCCAGTCGATCAGATAATCTTCATATCACGTGCAGAATCCATGTACGAAGTTGACAAACAGAAGCATACACCGTTTAAACCTTGATTCTATTAGAAAATATGAGTTACAACACCGAGAATCAAATTTGGCAGAGTTTCCCCACTCAGAGCCAAAAGTTGCAAATGAGAGACCCACCTCTCCTATTTATAGGCAAACCCTGTCAACGAAACACTTGGGACGACAGGTGCCCTCTCGTATGAAAGGCGTTGAAGTTGTGAGTGCACCAATGTCTATCGCATCCGTCAATCCGAACCGTAGCAGAAAACTGATTAAGACAAGGTTTTATATTGTAAAATATAAGGGAAAGTCTATTTTTAATGAGGAGTGGCAAACTTGTAAATAAGGTGACATTTCTTATGCCTTCTGCCTATAAATAGGAGGCTTAGGTTAGAGTTGAAAGACTTTTGCCATTTTGTAACTTTTGGAGCTTTAGAGATTGAGAGAAGATCTAGAGAGAGAAAGTGATCAAGGTGAAACTTCAAGAAACGAAAAATTCAAGGCGTGAATCAAAGATGTCGGGCATTGGCGAAGAGTTTTATAACACATTCTACAACGCGTTCACAACTGAAAAAACTCCGGTAACACCAAAGAATGCTACAACTGTCACACCCCCAAAATCCACACGCGGAGTACCACCGCTTGGAGGCGTGACATGACCAGGATCAAGCCATCAATCATATCAAACATAGCATTTAATAATAATAGTGGATACGACTGATGTTCAAAACCAAACGTTGTATATGTAGCGGAAGCATTAAATGTAAAACCCAAAACATAAGTATCAATGTGTGAATGTAAAAGCGTTTAATAATCATTCACGTGTTCTTGTCCACAACGACCCGCTTCTCCTCTGGTGCAAGCTCCAAGTATACCTAAGGTCCTGCAAGGCATGCAGCAAATAATCAACAAACTAGTTGAGCGAGTTCACAGAAAGTAAGTTCATAACATAGTGCATAAGTATAACTAGTGGGGGCTTCCCATACTAGTGTGTACTAAAGGTGGGGGCTTCCCAAACCTTGTGTTTATATTATCGGTGGGGGCTTCCCACGTTTATCCTTACTAATGAGGGCTTCTCATTAGTGGTACTTACTAGACTAACTTCCAACCATGTGTTCTTCTTTACCGAGAACAGGAATACGTACGGGGTCACGTAGGCTTTACGTGACGTGCCCTTCCCCGAGGACAGTGGTACGCGTGGGGGGCTACGTAGGCTTTACGCAGCGTGTCCTTCCGACCCGGAAGACAGTAGAAGGTATTGGGTTACGTAGGCTTTACGTAACGTGTCCTCCCGACCCGGGAGAGAAATGGCAAATACTGGGTTACGTAGGCTTTACGTAACGTGTCCTGACTATCCTGAGGACGATGGTCTATAGTCTAGTGAATGCGTAAGTACGAGTAACTCTTTCATTATCAACATATCCAACCCAATTCCCAACCCGGGAATCCCATGCCTTGGCTGTGTGAACTCACCTTGGTTTGCTCGGCAGATACACAAAGAGAAAGGGTTCTTGAACTAACAGTGGTCAACCACGTCCTAACAGGGTTACCACGCAAGTCAGGTTTTGTGTTCAAGTATTGCACGTATGAATCACATAAGTTAACATGTTAAAAGCACATATAAGTCATGGCAACACTTAACAATCAAGTAACGAAATCAGGAAGCCCAATTAATCATCACAGATCAATTACACCTACTCGGCCCAATATATGACATAGTGCGATTCTTACGGATTGTGCGAGTAGGATTTGGGCTTGAGGCCCAACCGTTAAACGGTTTCACTCTTTGTGCGACTGAACATGTTTTGTGCGTTCCATTTGGGTTGTGCGACCCGTCCAGCCCAACCCAGCATACCCTCGGCCCAAATAGTAACACATAACAGTTAAGAAAATTCATAACATTTGTGCGACCCAGCTACTTACCCAGCCCAACAGTTCATCCGGCCCAAACTATCAAGTAACCCTTTTAACACATACGGCCCAAATAACGAAACAATCACTTGTGCGATCTGTGTAAGCTTGTGCGATAGAAGTCTTGGGCTGTCCGGCCCAACATACAGCCTTGTGCGACCCGTGACCCTTGTGCGTTTGGGCCAGCTTGTGCGTGTGGTCCGTTTGTGCGATTGGACTCCTTGGTCGGCCAAGGAGTCTTGTGCGATTGTTGAACTAATTCCACAATTCAAGCAATCGGTTACAGCCATACATTCTGTCAATCAATTACCATGTTTCCATATATGCACAAAATCAATTAACAACTAATAATTTTCCATATTATAGATCAAACAAGGGTTTCCAAACACTAATTCATATGAACCCTAGCAAGAATCAAAGCATGAACAATAATAACATTCATAACAATACATACATTCTAACATGGATCTCGATTACCAACTATATCCGATCAAACAATACATAACAGCCGATCCATCATACATTCATATACATCCGATTCATGTGCAAGCCGATTACATGAACATTATCTATCATTGATTAGTAACACCCAATCTAACATTATCATACACAACATGTTAACAATAATCCTTCGGGTATCAAGCAATTATCAACATACAAACAATAACACACAACCAATAACATAATCACTAACTGGATTAAAGAAGGAGAAGAGGGTGATCCGAGTAGTAGTCTTGGTGGCCGTCGGTTTCAAGCAAAACGAGAGAGAGCAATAGTTGTCTAGGGTTGTGTGTGTGTTCTTGTGTTTGCTAGTTGTGAGGAACAAACCCACCACTTGGGTGTTTGTACGAATAAAAGGAGTGGGCCGGCCCTTGCTTGGGCTGCCCTTGGGCCGTGTGCGAGTGAAGTAGTCCAACATGAGCTTGTGCGATCGTTGTGTGTATGTGTTGTGCGGTTCGAGTCAAAAACATAATACATAAACTATACACAATGCACGTAACACATTAATCATAAAATCGTATAATACAGTTCTCACAAGCACGTAATGTTACATCAAAGTAAGTCTAAAGTTCGAGTTGTCACATTATCCCCAACTAATTGGAAATTTCGTCCCGAAATTTGGTATGCACTCACTGAGGAAGCTAGGTAAACTGTATTGTTCACTGATTTTCCTGGGGTGTCACATCCTCCCCCCGTTGATCTGGAATTTCGTCCCGAAATTCCGAAGTAGTAGCTTCAGCCTCAGTAGTGGTTGCATTGGTTTCGAATAACTGGGGGTACTTTTCTGTCATCCTGTCTTCGCGTTCCCAGGTGTACTCTGGGCCACGTTTGGAGTTCCAACGAACTCGAACAAGAGGGATTCTCTTGTTTTTGAGGACCTTCACATCCCGATCCGTGATTTCAACTGGTTCCTCGACGAACTGCAACCGCTCGTCGATAGTGAGTTCCTTAAAAGGAATGATGAGGTTTTCATCTGATAGGCACTTCTTTAAGTTCGATACATGAAAGACATTGTGAACTGCCCCGAGTTCAGCTGGTAGGTTCAACTTGTATGCTACTTTGCCAATCTTTTCTATGATTTCGAATGGTCCGACGTATCGCGGATTTAGTTTGCCCCGTTTGCCAAAACGAACCACACCCTTCCAGGGTGAGACTTTCAATAAAACCCGGTCCCCGACCTGAAATTCCAAAGGCTTTCTACGCTTGTCCGCGTAGGCTTTCTGACGGTCGCGTGCTGCCGCCATGCGTTGTCGTATCTGTGCAATCTTTTCTGTGGCGTCCACTACGATCTCTGGACCCGTGATCTGACTATCCCCCACCTCTGCCCAGCAGAGGGGTGACCGGCATTTACGCCCGTACAATGCCTCGAATGGAGCGGCTTGGATGCTGGTGTGATAACTGTTATTGTAAGAAAACTCCACCAAAGGGAGGTGTTTTTTTTTCCAGCCGTTGCCGAAATCGATGACGCATGCCCTAAGCATGTCTTCAAGAGTTTGAATCGTTCGCTCAGACTGCCCATCCGTCTGAGGATGATATGCTGTGCTCATGTCTAGCCGTGAGCCGAAAGATTTATGCATCGCTTGCCATAGCTCTGACGTGAATCGTGCATCGCGATCCGAAATGATGGACGTGGGCACCCCGTGCCTCGAAACAACTTCTTTAAGATAGACGTCTGCGAGAGTGGAGAACTTATCCGTTTCCTTTATAGGTAGGAAGTGTGCAGACTTGGTGAGTCGATCCACGATCACCCATATGGTATCGTTCCCACGCTGGGATCTAGGTAGGCCTGTAACAAAATCCATGGAAATTTCTTCCCATTTCCATTGAGGTATCTTAGGCTGCTGAAGTAGGCCAGCTGGTTTCTGATATTCCACCTTGACTCTCGCACAGGTCAAGCATTTTCCAACGTACGTAGCAATGTGGGCCTTCATGCTAGGCCACCAATAAGTAGTGCTGATGTCGTGGTACATTTTATCCGACCCTGGATGTACCGAATAGCGAGACTTGTGTGTTTCGTCCATCACAAGTTCGCGTAGACCGCCATAAAGTGGGACCCAAATACGCCCCGTTACATAGTAGGCGCCGTCTGCCTTCTGTTCCATCTGTTGTCGTGAGCCGCGTAAGGCTTCAGCCTTGACGTTTTCGGGCTTCAGTGCTTCTGTCTGAGCAGCTCGTATCTGAGCAGGAAGACTGGACTGAATCGTAAGCTGTAGCGCTCGCACGCGCTTCGGTAGGGTGTCCTTTCGACTAAGAGCGTCAGCCACAACATTGGCTTTGCCTGGATGATACTTGATAGCGCATTCGTAATCGTTAAGTAATTCAACCCATCTTCGTTGACGCATGTTCAAATCCTTCTGCTTAAGGATATGCTCGAGACTCCTGTGATCGGTGTAAATCGTGCACCTGGTACCGTACAGGTAGTGTCGCCATATCTTAAGCGCGAAAACAACAGCTCCCAGCTCTAAATCGTGCGTCGTGTAGTTCCGTTCGTGAATCTTGAGTTTACGTGAGGCGTAAGCAATGACCTTGTCGCGCTGCATTAACACACATCCAAGTCCCCGAATGGATGCATCACAATAAACCACGAAGTCATCTGTGCCCTCTGGCAGAGAGAGGATAGGTGCACTGCAAAGTCTATCCTTTAAGTGCTGGAAAGCAGTCTCCTGGGGCTCTCCCCAGCGATAGGTGACACCCTTCTGTGTTAATAGCGTAAGCGGCTGAGCAATTTTCGAGAAATCCTTGATAAACCGTCTGTAGTAACCCGCCAAGCCCAAGAATTGGCGTATTTCCGTTGGCGTACGTGGTGCAGGCCAGTTTCTGATCGAGTCTACCTTGGATGGATCGACATGGATCCCATCCTTGTTTACTACGTGGCCTAAGAAATGGACTTCACGAAGCCAGAAGTCGCATTTCGAAAACTTAGCGTATAGCTGTTCCTTCCGAAGGAGTTCCAAAATAAGGCGTAGATGCTGTTCGTGTTCCTCCTGACTCTTGGAGTAAATCAGAATGTCGTCGATGAATACTATGACGAACTCGTCAAGATAGGGTTTGCACACCCTGTTCATAAGGTCCATAAATACGGCAGGTGCGTTTAATAACACCAAACCACCCATCATGTCAAACATAAAGTGTAATAGTTAAAATAATTCATAAAACCCAAAACGATTGATGTTCAAGTCAAACTTTGTTTGAGTAGCGGAAACATAATAATGAAAACCCAAAATAAGTTATAAGTTCAAATATCGTTCATTGCGTCACCCTGACCAATCATGTGCACGCGGCCCCGGCGTCATGGTTTCCATTGCTTCCCCCGACGCTATCCCCGTTGTCGTCCCTGTTTCCATGGTCGTGACTCTGAGTCTGGCCCTGGTTTAATTGAGGGCAATCGCGTTTAAAATGACCCTCAGCCCCACACTGGAAACATCCCCCGCTTCCACGCTGTGGCTGCTGCTGCTGTGTGTTCTGTGGAGCTGGTAGTTGCAGTTGCTGGTCCTGTGAGGATTGAGGTGGTCGTTGTGGTTCTTGAGTTACAGGACGTGAGCTTCGACAATCCTTAGCTTCATGACCAATCTTGAGACATCTCTGACATCGTTCCTTGCGACACCTTCCACTGTGGTGCCTGTTACACTTGTTACATAGTGGGTGTACTCCCCGGTATCCACCCTGCTCCTGACTGCCAGATGATTGCTGACTCGGATTCTGGTTGTCATTCGTCCTGCGCTGCTGTGCTTGAGACTGAATGGAAGCTGATCCCCTGCTGGAATCCCCATCCCATTTTCTTTTGTTGTCACTGGGAGTAGCAGAAGCAGTGACAGCAGTAGTGGTAGCACTGATGCGTTTTGGCAGCTTGTTCTGATCCACTGCTTGATCTGTGAGACGATGAGCAAGACGAGTGACTTGCTGGATAGTACCAAGGTTGACTGCGGTCAAATGACTCTGAATTTCGGGCACCAGACCCCTGAGATACAGTTTGATGCGTTTGGTGGGAGGGTCTACCATAGTAGGACAAAATGTGGCTAATTCATTCGATCTCTTCGTATAAGCTTCAATTTCAGACCCCACCATTTGTAGGTTGAGGAATTCTACCTCTAGTTTGTGGATGTCTTCTCGACTGCAAAACTCTTCCTTAATTAGGTCCTTGAACTCGTTCCAGGGAGTGGCATTAGCAGCTGCCAGCCCTAACATCTGAACCTGTGCTTCCCACCAGGTTAATGCAGCACCTTCGAGTGTTCCAGTAGCAAACTTTACTCTACGTGACTCAGGGCAATCATGCACCTCGAAGTCAGTTTCGAGCCTCTCGAACCAATGGAGGAGTCCAACCGCTCCCTCCGTGCCGCTGAAGGTACTTGGATGACAGTCCATAAAGTTCTTGAAAGTGCAGACAGGTTGCTGCGCGTGTTGACCTATTGTGTACGAATAGGGCAAGGTTTAATTACAAGGGCCAGTTTAGGAGTGTAGGATCTAAAGATCCTAGTGTGTACTATACTGCAGGATATACTACCTGCTTGAGCAGCTGCAAGTGACGCAGCAACTTGAGCTTGAACGAGAGCCTCTAGCTGGGCTTGTGTCATGTTAATCCATCCAGACATGATCTTCATTGTAGAAATAGCATAGGTAAGAATGGTTCGCGAATAGGGCGATGACAGAAAAGTGTAAGCACGTAGGGATTCTCATGCTATAGTATCATGTGTATCTAAGCGTAATGCGAGCAAAGTTCTAAGCAGTTCTAGCAAACAGGCAATAAACATAACCCTTATTACCTAGGATGTCGAGTCTTGCACGTGGAGCGAAGCGTCGTTGTGGATCGTTGAGAGCACTGTTCCGGTTATAGTCTGGTTTTAATAAAAACGTTTTCCCATATTAAAACCAAGTTCTCTATAACCAATGGCTCTGATACCAATCTGTCACACCCCCAAAATCCACACGCGGAGTACCACCGCTTGGAGGCGTGACATGACCAGGATCAAGCCATCAATCATATCAAACATAGCATTTAATAATAATAGTGGATACGACTGATGTTCAAAACCGAACGTTGTATATGTAGCGGAAGCATTAAATGTAAAACCCAAAACATAAGTATCAATGTGTGAATGTAAAAGCGTTTAATAATCATTCACGTGTTCTTGTCCACAACGACCCGCTTCTCGTCTGGTGCAAGCTCCAAGTATACCTAAGGTCCTGCAAGGCATGCAGCAAATAATCAACAAACTAGTTGAGTGAGTTCACAGAAAGTAAGTTCATAACATAGTGCATAAGTATAACTAGTGGGGGCTTCCCATACTAGTGTGTACTAAAGGTGGGGGCTTCCCAAACATTGTGTTTATATTATCGGTGGGGGCTTCCCACGTTTATCTTTACTAATGAGGGCTTCTCATTAGTGGTACTTACTAGACTAACTTCCAACCATGTGTTCTTCTTTACCGAGAACAGGAATACGTACGGGGTCACGTAGGCTTTACGTGACGTGCCCTTCCCCGAGGACAGTGGTACGCGTGGGGGGCTACGTAGGCTTTACGCAGCGTGTCCTTCCGACCCGGAAGACAGTAGAAGGTATTGGGTTACGTAGGCTTTACGTAACGTGTCCTCCCGACCCGGGAGAGAAATGGCAAATACTGGGTTACGTAGGCTTTACGTAACGTGTCCTGACTATCCTGAGGACGATGGTCTATAGTCTAGTGAATGCGTAAGTACGAGTAACTCTTTCATTATCAACATATCCAACCCAATTCCCAACCCGGGAATCCCATGCCTTGGCTGTGTGAACTCACCTTGGTTTGCTCGGCAGATACACAAAGAGAAAGGGTTCTTGAACTAACAGTGGTCAACCACGTCCTAACAGGGTTACCACGCAAGTCAGGTTTTGTGTTCAAGTATTGCACGTATGAATCACATAAGTTAACATGTTAAAAGCACATATAAGTCATGGCAACACTTAACAATCAAGTAACGAAATCAAGAAGCCCAATTAATCATCACAGATCAATTACACCTACTCGGCCCAATATATGACATAGTGCGATTCTTACGGATTGTGCGAGTAGGATTTGGGCTTGAGGCCCAACCGTTAAACGGTTTCACTCTTTGTGCGACTGAACATGTTTTGTGCGTTCCATTTGGGTTGTGCGACCCGTCCAGCCCAACCCAGCATACCCTCGGCCCAAATAGTAACACATAACAGTTAAGAAAATTCATAACATTTGTGCGACCCAGCTACTTACCCAGCCCAACAGTTCATCCGGCCCAAACTATCAAGTAACCCTTTTAACACATACGGCCTAAATAACGAAACAATCACTTGTGCGATCTGTGTAAGCTTGTGCGATAGAAGTCTTGGGCTGTCCGGCCCAACATACAGCCTTGTGCGACCCGTGACCCTTGTGCGTTTGGGCCAGCTTGTGCGTGTGGTCCGTTTGTGCGATTGGACTCCTTGGTCGGCCAAGGAGTCTTGTGCGATTGTTGAACTAATTCCACAATTCAAGCAATCGGTTACAGCCATACATTCTGTCAATCAATTACCATGTTTCCATATATGCACAAAATCAATTAACAACTAATAATTTTCCATATTATAGATCAAACAAGGGTTTCCAAACACTAATTCATATGAACCCTAGCAAGAATCAAAGCATGAACAATAATAACATTCATAACAATACATACATTCTAACATGGATCTCGATTACCAACTATATCCGATCAAACAATACATAACAGCCGATCCATCATACATTCATATACATCCGATTCATGTGCAAGCCGATTACATGAACATTATCTATCATTGATTAGTAACACCCAATCTAACATTATCATACACAACATGTTAACAATAATCCTTCGGGTATCAAGCAATCATCAACATACAAACAATAACACACAACCAATAACATAATCACTAACCGGATTAAAGAAGGAGAAGAGGGTGATCCGAGTAGTAGTCTTGGTGGCCGTCGGTTTCAAGCAAAACGAGAGAGAGCAATAGTTGTCTAGGGTTGTGTGTGTGTTCTTGTGTTTGCTAGTTGTGAGGAACAAACCCACCACTTGGGTGTTTGTACGAATAAAAGGAGTGGGCCGGCCCTTGCTTGGGCTGCCCTTGGGCCGTGTGCGAGTGAAGTAGTCCAACATGAGCTTGTGCGATCGTTGTGTGTATGTGTTGTGCGGTTCGAGTCAAAAACATAATACATAAACTATACACAATGCACGTAACACATTAATCATAAAATCGTATAATACAGTTCTCACAAGCACGTAATGTTACATCAAAGTAAGTCTAAAGTTCGAGTTGTCACAACAACTATGATAACTGAGAGTTTGAACCATGATAACGTTCAAGAAAATCATCAGAGACCACCGAAACTAATGAATATCGAAGATTATCACTAGTGGTGTACAAGATTTGAAAACTGGGTGCAATCATGTGCTTATGAAAGTTGGATCATGTTAACTATGGGATATGAAAAACCAAGAAATGAAAAACATGAATTAATCACACTTAAACAATTCACAGCTGATGATAGAAAGGAACATTCAAGTGAATTACGAATGATAACTCTAATTCAACAATCTATCAGAGAGGATATTCTTTCACTACTTCAACATGGTGAAACGTCTAAGTCAATTTGAGAAGCGTTAAAGTTGAAAGCTGAAGGTGGAAAGGATATCAAGAAGAACAAGATATCATTGTTGAAAAAGGAGTTTGACTTGTTTGGTTGCATGAAAGGTGAAATAGTTCATCAAATGATAGAAAGATTTTAGAACAGTTGTTCATATGGAGCAATAAGCCCATATGGAGCATAATAACAATTGTTCGTAAAGGTTGGGTGCAATTCAGCTCAGTTTTAGAACAAAGTGTAACCGAAAACGAAACATAGTTTCAGTTAAGAACAACTGAACCGTCATTATTAGTGTGAGTAATAACCAACAAAACTGATATCCAAATGTTCGGTTTTGTTTTTTGGTTTTCTTTTTTAAACCCAGTTGCGGTTAACACTTATACCTTGTTCCGAAGCAAGTGAAAAAAACTAAAAACAAAACTTAATTGTTGTTTATCAGTTTGGGTTAGTTACACTGATTTTGCTTCATGGAACTCAATTCGGTTAATCGGTCTTTTCATCAACAACTAATCACTAGAGAAGAAAACGGTAGTTGCAAACAATCTAGAGAGAAGGAATGGTTCGAATCCAGGAATCTTAAACCCGCATGTTTCTTTCTCGGGCTATTAACTATGGACTTTAATCTGGACCAATCTTTCATTGGACCTGAAACGTATGATAAGTCACCGTTAGCCCATTTCATTTTCAATTAATTTTGTTTTGTTTGTTTTAACTTAAAGAAAACCAGCTAACATTTATCGGTTTAGATTCGAGTTACTATTATCAAAATTCAGTATTTACAGCAAATCATTCCACTATTTAATGATACAAATACAAAAGACAAAAGTACGTCAAGATGCAAAAGCAGTAGGAAATATTGTAATATGTTTCAAGGGGTGAGCTATATCAATCCCTCCGGCATGCTCCACAAACCCAGCCGGAGTAAACGACTCACCATGACATGCACACACAATGCTCACTTCATTTTTCGTGTATCTATACAAGAACCCGCTAACTGTCCTCCCGTTTGGCCCGTTCCCAGTTGTTGAAACACACGGCATTCGTGCTAGATCCGAGGCTTCTTTGTATCTAGTACTGGTTTGTTTGGACGAACCCGTGGGTTGATCAGCACTTGCTAGTTGTTGGTCCAGTTGAGAGTTGCTTGAATTGCTTTTGCTATCATCTGTAGCGACAACACCTAAAACACAATTCTTTTTATTCACATTCATCACAACAACTTCACCATCACCAAGAACCGAACCGACATTTCCAATCCTCTCTTTTTTCCAGACAGGCAAAAGGTCGTCGTTCTGTTTTTTTACAACTTGCTCCCTCTTCCTCTGTCTCCGAATCGCTTGAACCTCTCGTTTCATAATTCGATTGGGTTCCCCGAAAATCCCATCGATGGACAACTCCAGCATCAGCTCATTCTCCTCCACAGGTTTCGAACCATCCGCCATTCGTTACAAAGATTTGAAATCGAAATGGAGAATGAAATTGAATTTGAAAGGGGATTTAAAGATGGAGGGAAAGGAAAATAACTCGTAGGATTTGTACACGTGGTAAATAATGAGGGGTGTAGATGAGTGCATGCTTGACACTTGTGTTTAGATGTTTCGGAGGCTGTGCATCTAGTTGATGGAATCTACGCCGCGGTTTTTGGTTGATCCAAGGTAATAGTGACACGTGTTATATGATATTAGGAGGATGTCTGTATTGACACCGTGTTGTAGAGTATTAAAAGTTTACAAGTTGGATATTAGGCCACACGGGGTGGTCTGTTATGGAGTCACCATAACGAGTGATAGCATGTGGAACACCGCCCCGCCCAATTCCATCACTAGTGATGGAGTGTAACGAGTTATGGGCATAACGCGTTGAACTTTGAGGAGTGATAGGGTATGACTTGTACATTGTGCATTAATACTTGTACATTGGAATCCCATCACTAGTGATACCACCCCCACCTACATTTCTATCACTAGTGATAGAAATTTGGTTGATGACATGGCATGATTTTATTGGACAATGGGAGTGATAGAATCTACCACTAGTGAACCACCCCTCCTCCCCTTAGACCGTGGGGGTTTGCGTTAGGGGCATGAGTTGACATGTGGAGTTGGAACACCTCCACCGGTGTGTGACCTGTCCATGGGGGATGGCAGGGTTTGGGTTGGAGCGTGGCTTGGCAGTTTATTAAAAAAACAAATAGGAGCCCGCCACATAGGATCGCTAGCTCGCCCCACGTCTGGCTTCAAACTCCCGCCCCTTGGGCCACGCCCCAACCCAAGCCCCCGGGGTGGTGGCTTGGGCGTTTTCAGCCAACCCACGCCCCAACCCAAGCCCCATTACCCCGTAGTCTTAGACTATGGGTATGGGGCGGGGGTTGGGGCGTGGATAGGGTGAAAACGCCCAGGTCATCACCCCGGGTGGACTTGGGTTTGGGCGTGACCTCTTGGGCGGGACTTTCAGCCCGGGCGTTGGGCATGCCTAGCAATCCTATGTGGCCGGCTCTTGTTGGCTAGGCATAGCGGGCCATGTTTAAATTTTAAAATATAACCGTTTGGCCAAGCCAAACGATTCACCCACCCACCTGTCCACATCGCTATATAACCCCCAACCCCACCCACCTACACGAACCGCTACCCACAACCGAACCGCTACCAACAAGCACTTGATCGATGGCCTCTTGGACACACGAGGAAGAGCTAGCCCTTGTCACGAGCGTCGTGGACGCGATGAAGGGCCGCCAACCCGGTGAGACCCATTACTGGCCGGAAGCTTTCGCTAGCTACCGGCACAACGTGGGAAACGACCGGCACAATTTAAACGCGTGCCAACATAAGTGGCGCGAGCTACGACCGAAGCTCGATCGTTTTAAAGCCTACTACGACAGCGTCCCGGGCGGTGAGATAAGTCACGAAGACCGGGTGGCGGTGGCCAACATCTAGTTCCGGGGCAAGAAGCGGAAGCCGTTTGACAAGTTCGCCCTTTTCGAAATCTACCTAACGCTTTAGGTTTTTTTTTTTTTTTTTTGTAATCCTTTTTTTTGTAGAATTTTATAATGTTTAGGAAATTTTAATAAAATTTTAGGCTTTTTTTTAAATGTTGTGTGTATTTTTTAATTTTAGATTCTTTTTATTTTAATAAACCTGGCCAAGCCACGCGGGCTAGCCACGCCCCACCATACCCCACGGACACGTCACTCACCAACGGAGGGGCTAGAACTCCACGTGTCAACCCATGCTCCAAACCCCCGCCCCACCATACCTCACGGTCTTATTGCGTTGATGTGGGTTTCTTGTAAAGTAAGCATCCACGTGGACGTCATGCATGGTGTGCGAATAGTGAAACATGTAATCAATAATTTAGACCATATGTAGTCTCACGCCGCACCCCCATCCCTGGCGTCGTATAGCGTCGGGGAACATCGCCTCGAAGACGCTATGTGACGGGTTATGTTGAGCAGTGACGGACCTAAAAAATTTTTTCATAGGGTGCGAAAATTTATAAGGATTAGTTCTCTATCGCTATATGATAACTTTTCGGTTCGGGTCGGGTCAGACCGGGCCAGGCTATATAATCTACAAAAGCACCACAAACATCTTTACAACTGCCTAATAAAAATTCAAAATCTATTATGACATTCTTTATGGGTTTTCATTTTTTTTTTTTTTTTGCTAAATTACAACTCACAAGCATTCAATGTCAACATTGACTACTTGTCTACTTATACGGACAATGTTTTTTTTTTTTTGAACGGCAAATTTGGATCACTGACGCACCACTGGAGTATCATCGTGCCACCAGCAGAACCACCCGATCATATCCATCTCCACTAGGCAATAATGTCTATACACCAATTCAGGAGGAAACCCAATAAATCTGGGAAAAACCCCCCCTTTGTGGAAATCGAACCCATGACCTAATGGTCATAAGTCTTATCCCACCACCAAGATACCACTAGACTATAATGGCACGGACAATGTTTTAAATCTAAAGTTTAAAACTTATATGAATTTCCAAACCCTAGTCCCTGTTACCTAATCAAATAAAATAAAACAATATAGCTAACCATCAAATGAGTAATTCACTTAATCACTAACCTAAAGTAGAAATTAGAATCTTTTAACTGAAGGGTCACAATCAATTTGTATATTAAATTAATTAGATGAATAATAATTTCGTTTACTAATCGGTGTCATAGAAATAAAGTATTAAACTAATAAGGTTTACATAAAAGAAACTAAAACTATTTTATAGTATATTTTATAGTATATTTTATTTGCTTAATTAAAAAATAATGATGTAAAACTTTAAAGGAGAGCGGGGATCCTGCAGAAAGTGTGTTTTTCCTTGAAAGTCTAGGAAGCGATTTGGGCCATCCAATAGGTGTGTTTAATGGTTGAGATCATATTTGTGGCATTTTGGTAATATGTGTTTCTTAAAAATATGATTATTTAATTAATCATGGGTAGATATGTCATTTAGCTTGTTTTAAATATGGAAATAACTGTCATTCCATAAAACACCCCATATTTCTTGCGATTTTCTCTCTCTCTCCCTTTCTCTCGTCTCTCTCTCTTCCTTCTATCCTCCATGAAGAAACACAACATCAAGAAAACACATCGTGACAAATGTCACACATCGTAACAGCATGAATGGTAAAACACAGCGTCAAGAAATCCTCCAGCATTACCAGCATGAATGCTAAAACACAACGGTATTAAACTGCTTGCTGTTAAAACACAATGTCAGGAAATCCTCCAGCATGGATGGTAAAACACGACGTCAAGAAAACCTCCAGCATTACCAGCATGAATCCTAAAACACAACGGTATTAAACTGCTTGCTGTTAAAACACAATGTCAAGAATCCTCCAGCATGGATGGTAAAACACGACGTCAAGAAAACCTCCAGCATTACCAGCATGAATCCTAAAACACAACGATATTAATCTTCTTGCTATTAAAACACAATGTCAAGAAATCCTCCAGCATTACCAGCATGGATGGTAAAACACAGCGTCAAGAAATCCTCCAGCATTACCAACATGAATGCTAAAACACAACTGTATTAATCTGCTTGCTGTTAAAACACAATGTCAAGAAATCCTCCAGTATTACCAGCATGGATGGTAAAACACAGCGTCAAGAAATCCTCTAGCATTACCAACATGAATGCTAAAACATAACTGTATTAATCTGCTTGCTGTTAAAACACAATGTCAAGAAATCCTACAGCATTACCAACATGGATGGTAAAACACATCGTCAAGAAATCTTCCAGCATGAATGCTAAAACACAACTGTAATAATATGCTTGCTGTTAAACACAATGTCAAGAAATCATCCAGCGTTACCAAACATCATTCATATTATGGGATCTATAAAAACATTGACTTTAACCCTCTAACTGTTAAAACACAGTACCAAGAACATGCTGATAGATTCCAGATGCCATGATTTTTCTCTCCGTATAGAAATATGATCAGCGATGAATCTTGTGAGCAAGAAAACGAAGGAATGATTGATATTTACGTGAGATCAGAATTCGAAAACAAAAAATTCCGAAAATTATGGAGGAAATCGGTTTCATTGTGGATAGTTAGTTATTGAAGATAATTTCCTAAAATAAAAATAGATTGTGAAAGTACATAATTGCCCTTCTAGTTAAAATCCTTCAATGCCACGTGTCGCATTCTGATTGCTTCCTAGACTTTCCAGGAAAAATCCACTTTCTACCCAACTCCTCCTCCTTTAAAGGAAATTGCGATGTTTTCCATTATAAGTGTTTAACACTATTAGAGGCTGTTTGTTTTTGCTTAAAACGTCTGTAAGGAGCTTATGTTTGCAGGCGGGCAGACATAAGTTTGTTTTTTTAAACAAGATCTGAAAAGTGTTTTTATTAGCTTAAGAAAAAAAGCTCATATCTAACATCTTCAAGACCCATCAGATCTTCAAACATAGCATTCTCCAAATTTCAGACGCCACATATCTTCCTCCTCTCACTTTCTCCCTCTTTAAAACCCAACACCACCACCATCGTCACCTTCAACCCACCACCACATCCACAATTACACCGCGCAAACAACCACCACCCCAGCAACGACCACTCAAACCCTCCGGAAAAACGAATCTGGCCCGAAAAAGGTATTTGGCTGGAAAAACGATTTTGGTTGTAGAGGGCAGAATTTGGCTGGAAAACGAATTCGGTATTTGATGCCCCACCCCCATTCTATCCAACCCTTGATGTTGAGTGGTGCCTTGTATTTAGAAAAAAAAGGAGACGGAAGTGGGCACTAGTGGAGGTGAGATATTGGATCTTTCCTCACATTTAGGGTTTATTTAATTTTGTGATCACACGATTAGAGCTGCAGATTTATTTGGGATGTATTTTGATCATATGTAGCAACTGATATGAGTGGATATTGAAGTTATTATCTTTTTTCTGGCCAGATTCATTTTTTTTTAGCTGGTTTGAGTGGTGGTGCTGGTGGTTTGGGCAGTGTAGTGGTGGTGGAGTATGACAGTTAAATAATTTTCAGCTTATACAGACGATATCTAGTTTATAAAACAAACAGTATTATATTTTCAGTTTGGAAACCTTCAGACCACATCTTCAGTTGTAGACATAAAATCAGCTGAAATCAGACTGTAGACAGTTTTTGTCTGAAAAAACAAACAACACCTTAATCTATAACCATACTTTTACTCATCTTATCAAGTGAAATAAAAAATAATAGTAATATTAATCAAACAGTGAGAATTCAGTTGGTTTTGTTGGGCCTTTCAAATAAAAACCAAAAGGCGAGATATGGTGAAATAAAAGAAAAGTTGGGCTCAGTTCCAATAGCTCAAACACAAACTTAAATATAAACCTAAATGTATATAACCAATGGGGTGGTGTGGTCCATTGGCAAAGACAAGGCCTTTAAACACCTTGGAAGGGAGAGGTCTTAGGTTCAAGTCCCATAAACCACAAGATTTAAAAAGAAATTTGCCATTCAAAAAAAAATCTGCATATCAATATACTTCTTAGAGATGAAGTCTAAATCAAAAAAGAGAATCAGATCTACATGTTTTTAGCCTTTCTTTCTACACTTCTACACTTCTGGCTTGGTTTCACAAGTTAAAGGGGGCAATTGTAAAATTTTATGGGAGGTGCACGAGATTTTCGCGTATCATTAACACTAAAAACTTTCTTTTCAAGGGGTGGCCACCCACCCACCAATAGTTGTAAGTCCGCCCCTGATGTTGAGGTTCGTAAAAATTATGACGGCTCAATTTTGTTTTCTTTCGAGATTGTACCGTTGATAAACGGTTAGTTTAATACTAAAATTATTTCTTAAATTTTTAAATCCATATATACACACACAAACCATTCTACCATCCTACATCCAACAAACCTCATATACAAACCATTCTTAAATTATTTCTTTGCAATGGCTTCGCCTCCGTCGGATGATTCGATCATCGATCTCTACCAAAGATTTTTTTCCTACGAGGAGGAGGAGGAAGCGGTTACGAGTGCATGTGCCCTAGCGGTTCAAGCCATGCATAAAGTTAATCGTTCTCCTATGTGCCCGATATTGAGGAGAACATACGTTGTGCAAGACCGTGAAACCGCAAATGAGCGTTTAATGAAGGATTATTTCATTCTTACACCGGTTCATGGCCCCGATATTTTTAGGCGCCGATTTCGAATGAGCAAAAGGTTATTTTTGCGCATTAAGGATTATTTGGAAGGTAAGTGTGACCACTTCAAGCAAAGAATCGACGCGAGAGGATATCTAGGATTCACCTCAATTCAAAAGGTAACACCCGCATTACGTGTACTCGCCTACGGAAACACGTACGACATCAACGACGAGTACTTGAAGATGGCAGAGAAAACAACACGCGACACCTTGAATTGTTTCTGCGCCGGTATATTTTTACTTACTCGCATAATTTATATATAAATTAAAAAATAAATAAATACATTTATATGTAATTTATAATTTTTTAGGTATATGCCAATTATATGGATCATGTTACTTAAGAAACCTAACGACCTTCAACAAATATACAAGGTGCATTTAGAAAAACATGGAATACTCGGCATTATTGGTAGTTTGGACTGTTGTTAATGGCGTTGGTATAATGTCCAACCGCATGGTGAGGTCAACATACACGCGGTGACCAGAAAGGGCCAACATTAGTTTTACAAGCGGTTGCCTCTTACGACCTTTGGGTTTGGTCGGCCTTCTTTGGTCTCTTGGGTGTATGAACGACATTAATACTTTTGAGTTTTCACCATTGCTAGAGGGTTACATTTCGAGTAAGACACCGAAAGCCGGGTTTCATGCAAATGGGAATGACAACAAGCATGGAAACTATTGGTAGATGGTATATATGTGGAGTATTCAAATATAGTAAAAATGTTTTCTGAAATGCTCGATATGAAAAGACAATATTTTAAGAAACTACAAGAGTCTTCGCGAAAGGATAACGAGAAGTCTTTTGGGTCCTTCAACAACAATGACATTTTATTAGAAATCCTTGTCGTATATGGGATTATAAAGAAAGAATTAGAATGGTGATGCATGCTTGTATCACAATACATAATATGATTTTAGAAGACGAAGGAAAAGCAATTTGCCAAAACTATTTTCTGGAAGATGTTGTTGAAGGAACGTAAGCAACGATGGAGGAGAGAATCTTAAACGGCCAACTATTGCGTTCCAGGGAGTTACACAACGCATTAAAGGCGGATTTAGTCGAGCATGTTTGGGTAATTCGCCCCATTAGACACGACGGCGACGACCAAGAGGATTTCGAAGAGGAAGAGGAAGATTTCAAAGTTGGAGCCTTTGAAAATGAATGTTTGGATGAAGGAGATAACGAAGAAGAAGAAGAAGAAGGCATAAACGGCGATGAAGACATGTAGTCTTAAAAGTATATTTTATTGTAATGGCTTTTAAATTATTATACTGTTTTTTAAATTTAATGAAATGTTATATGTTTTTAATTTTTATACATTTAGAGATTAATTAAAAAATTAAAAAAAATAATAATTGAGTAATGATTATATTTGGTGTTACCACTACACATCTTAGTGATATAACCCCCTATTGTCATTTGTCACATAACCCCCACCAAAGGGGGTTATACCGTATTATCACTACACATGGTCTTAGGGTGGTAATATTCATACACTCATCCCCTCTATCTCTCTATAATACATAGATGATATATACATAGAGTGATAGAGTAAGAAATGTGTGAAAATAAGATTTTAGGAATGTCAATATTGACACATCATTTCACTATCTCTCTCTATATATAGAGAGAGAGGAAGAGATAGAGTAAAAAAAGGTGTACAATCCTTCTATCAAATTATGTAAGAGAGTTTTTTATATTATAAAAAGTGGTTGTGAGTGGAGGAGTTATTGTCCATCTCTATATATGATGATGCACTATTCACCCTCTATAATTTTTAATATATTCTGAAAGTAATTGTGAGTAGAAGAGAGAATAGAGTTAATAATAAAAGCGTAAAAAGTATATTATTCAATTGAAAGAGAGAGAATATATAATTGTTTTATTGTAATTAAAGAGTAACTAAAAATGATAGAGTGTACCAATAAGATAACCCATATTTAGCGGCATGATAAGAGTGTCTTTTCAAAGAAACCACTAAGCTTCATTAGAGGGATTAACGAAAAAGATTTTTGGAGATTGGAAGCATCAGCTAAGGGGGAGTATGTTGATGTTCAGAATCTGTGTGTAGCTGAAGTTACCCAAAGACCAAAAGATTGCAAGATGTTTGAAGACAAAGTTACACTATGTAGCTATTGTCAAGGGGGAGTATGTTGGTGCATATTTTGTGACAACAGCTTAATAGTTTAATAGTTTAGTCTTTGGATATTTTGTATTGGGCTTAGCATTTGTGTTTAGCTTGTTTAGAACTGTAATGGACTTGGAGAATGGCCATAGCCCAGTCCAAAGCCCGATGTTCAAACATGTGGTATATAAACATGCTTTGTATTAGGGTTTTGGTGAATCTAAGGAGTTAGTGATTCAATTACACAGAGAGTGGCTGTGAGATTCAGCATGAGAAATCTACAGATAGTGGCTAAGAGTTTTCTTGTGTGTCTTGAATTGATTATAAACATTCTTGTTGGATAATCAATAGAAGACGATATGAAAGTGATCGTTTGTGTTCTTCATCTTACAAACTTGTTTCTGTATTCGTTAGATCTATTAAGGGGATTCCACACCCTTGATTGATCGTCAATCTCGTATCGATCCACGTGATAGGGACCTACAGTGATCGAATAGGTCTATGACGAGTCCAGTTATTCAAAACACATTTTATAATGATGTATAATCAGTCTTGAGGTCAGATCACATGCCTCATAGGTTTAAAACCATTTTTATGCAATAATGGCATTTTTGACATTCTTAAAATATACATAGTTGACTCGTCAATTGACCCAGTAAACGACATGACCAGAAGGTAAAACCTCAGATGGTTATTCCCTATAATATTATGGTCGCACAATCAAGCTCAATCAGATTCTAAGTTTGTCCAAACGGGTCAGAATCGAAAGTCAAAGCAGAAGTCAACTGTTATGACGTCAAAATTTAGAGTTTGATAAAACATGTCTTATAATGTTATATAAACTGTTATAACGTCAAAATTTAGAATTTTGATACTTAGAAGTTCATTTATCGTAATTTGCAAAATCTACGTTTTTTACTTTTATTTTATTCATGTTTGACTCGTCACTTCGCCTATTTAACGTGATGATCAGGGGGATGTAATCACAAGGGTTAACATCTTCATTATTACGATCACGATGCACAGTTCAATTTGAACTTTGACTTGACCAAAATGGTCTTTGCTTTGACTTTCGGTTAATAACTAGACAAATAATTAAAAAAGACTAAGGGGAACACTTACAAGTGTTAAGGAGGAAGGTTAGAACTTGAGGGAGGAGGCTTCTATGGATCCGGAGCAACTACAAAGTAGATAAGAAAGAAACTGTGAAGGTGTACATACATTGTCCAAGAAGGAGGCTATTTATACTAAATCCCAAGTCCTCAAACCATGCTATGTGTCCCTAAGTGTTCTTAGGGAGTGATTAGTGGCATAGCAGGTGTCCAAGGAAGAAGAAGGGTGGCAAGAATCGCGGAGAGGTGGCAAAAGGGCGAAGATGCAGCTGCCAGCTGCATTCTATTGTCAGCGCATCCCTTACGGACCGTAAGAGTGATACCTTGTGATCTGTAAGGACCCCTTGCGCGCACACAGTTTTCAAACCTCTTATGGACCATAAAGGTTATGGCATATGGTCCGGAAGGGACCTTCAGAACTTAAAGTTTGGCATTTTTACAACTTTGACCCCTAAACTTTAATCCATATCCCATATTTATGAATATTGTCCTTCTCCTCCAAAGTAAAAGCAAAGACCATTTTCGTGATTTGATAAAAATATCCAATAGGTTTACTCTCCATATCCCATATCTGGAGAGTTTCTGGACACGTGTTGCTTCGTGATTTGATAAACATATCCGAGGTGTTACATCCTCACCCTCTTAAAAGAAATCTCGTCCTCGAGATTTTATTCAAATAGATAGAGGTACTTTTGTCTTATATTTGATTCAACCTCCCATGTGAATTCAGGGCCAGGACGGGAATCCCATTTAACTTTCACGATGGGGATCATTTTCTTTCGGAGCTTTTTAACTTGTCGATCTTCGATCGACAAAGGTTTTTCAATAAACCTTAGGTTTTTATCAATTTGCACATCATGGTACGGCATAGCTCAAGACTCATCGGCTAAACATTTCTTCAGATTTGAAATGTGGAATACATCATGGATTCCACTTAGTTTCTCAAGTAGCTTAAGCTTATAAGCCACGAAACTGACACATTCGATTATCTCGAATGGTCCAATATAACTTAGGCTCAACTTGCCCTTCTTTCAAAGTCAGACTAAAGTTAGCAACAAGAAACAAAAAACAAAAGAAAGCGACAATGGAGAGATATCTAACGAACTAATACTATCTAATAATTATATCATTCTGTTTTCTTTGTTAATAAGGGGTCTTAATTGTCTAACAAGGCTGAAGTGAGATTTAATAGAAAAAGGTATATGGCGGGATAAGACTACGTGTTGTGGAGCAAGGACCAGGAACTAAGGCCAGCCACTTGGCCTGTGAGGACGCTACAAGAGTGTGAGGGGGAGAAAGGGGAAGGTCGTCGAGGGTGTGGGCGATTGCTGTTTAATTTTTCTTTTAATATTAATTAGTATATAACCCAATCATGTATCTCTACCTCGTAATTTGTTTTTCAATTTTGTATTACTAACCCTCTACACATCACATTCCAAAAACACGAGTTCTTGGGTGTGAAAGGTGAAATCCCCTAGTGCCTATGTGACACGTTTTGTTTTCCTCGTATTTCACACACTACTAAAACACTCTCGTGAAGTAAGAAGTTAATGATGGGGTAGCGTAAACTAATTTGGTGTCTGTATCTATATGATGTCAAATAACGGGTTTGTTCACAGCTATATGGATAGTGGTGATTCAGGGCAAAGAAAATACTATCAAACAAATTGTTTGAGTTTCAACAAGTCAACCCATGTATGTAATAAACTAAGAGGTAATGGACTAATGGGCTCTATGATGGTAAATGGATACCAATAATATCAGAGAACGGTGGTGTGATTTTATGTTATAGTTTTTTTGGTTATTCAATAAATAAATAATAATAATAATAATAATTAATTTTCAATAATGTTAGGTGAAACTGATATTTTTATTGTTTAGTTGAAGATTAGGTGGATATTGATATACTTTGACTAGTCAAAAGAGAGATCAGAGTCAACACATATATTCTCTGGCTAAATAAAATAAGATTCAATGACTAAATAATAAATAAACAGGGATAAATTATGTTACAAGCAATATACCAATTTGTAACTGAAAGTGGCATAACATGGTTGGAATTTATATTAGTCAAAATTGGTAAAAAAGTGAGGTCAAATTCAGATGTTGTGAGTAGTTAGTAAGTTTTTTTTTTTTTGAAAGGTGTGAATTATTCGTGAATGTCAGGAGGTCTAGCATACGTTGTCTTAATCGAGTTCGTGCTAGAGAGCCCTCTCGCATAATAGATCCCCAATTTAAACCACTCAATGAGAAACCTCTTTTACCCAGACTCGAACTTGAGACCTGGAGGGGAAAAGTCACCCGGACCCACCATAAGTGGAACTTAAATACCCGTGGCCACCACTAGTGATGGTTGAGTAGTTAGTAAGTGGTGGTCAATCGGATACCAAGAAACAAGATGTATGACCACTTTAGGGGATGATAAAAGGCAATTTAGGGGGTTTACCAAACCCAAAATTTCTGGAAAATCAAAACCAAATACTGAACTAATATGATTTTTTATGCTAAAACCGTATACTGAATTGATATGATTTTTTTATGCTAAGAAGTTTGCATTTCGTCCCGGACCGAACCACACCCAAAATTAAGACCGAAAACCGAACCAAATATACTTAATCGGTCCGGTCTTGGGTTGGTCAGGTTCCCGGCTGAGCCCTATATAGTCCAGCGTTCAAACTCGTTTTGAATGATGAAATTCAAAACTTAGCATATAACTTGTAATCTTTACAAAAGTCAGCCTAACATATTGAAAAACATTCAAAATTAAAAAGAAAAAAAAAACAAGACAGATTTCCTGGTTCATCTCATTAGATGAGATGATAAGAAGCCAGGAACATTCACATTCAGTTCAGCAGTAGCACCCATCAAAAACTAATGTACATCATTGCTAACCCATCAAACTTAATGTTCATGCCATTCTTCTCCTACACCGGCGGCAAGCTCACTAGAAGTTGCCCGTTCACCACACTGCAGCAATATAAATCATGAGATGAATAATAACCCAGTTGACCAAATTTACTTGAAAACATAACTTAAAAAAAAGAGTTTTCACCTTCTAACATAGTAGTAACAGAAGTCGGCTAAGATGAACGTTTGAACCCCCTCTGCTATCAAGACTGTTGGCAGCCAAAAGTAACCACTTCCCAATAAGAACAGATACGCCCCAGCAGACTCATACACCTGATTAATTATACCATATTTCAATTCACACACATTGTTTTGTACATAAGCAACGGTTTTACGTCATGTCATATACGAGAAAGTGAAAACTGACCTGAATGATCCAGTGAGCAGATCCCAAAAATCTTGCAACTCCGAGTGCAAACACATAATGCGCGGTAGATGGTTCAATCATCTACAATATTATTCAAATCAATAATTTTCATAATTATTACTTATGTAAGTTAAAAAAAATGAAAAACCTTTGTTTTCTGCATCATAGTTAGCTGAGGAAGCACTGCAATGGCTTCCAAGTAGACACAGAACGCCCACATGACTTTGCTCAAATGAGAATGATAAGTATGCGGGTATATGACCAGAGCAAGAAGCGCACACGGGACCAGCTGCAGTGAAGATTTATAGTAATGGGTCAAACACACACACATAACTAAAGCATAAATAAATAAATAAATAAAGCAATTATACATTGAGGCAAGGGATGTGGTTACCATATAGTATTTGGGCATGTTGTCTAGATCTTCATTGTAGGTCGCCTTTAGCTTGTATCGGATCATGTAAATGACCCAAAGAGTAGACACCAAAGTAGCGAAATCAAGAATGGTGTGAATGTCGTGTTCCATCATAAAGCTACAGACTAATCTTACAGCTAAAAATATAGCTGTGAGTTCTTGGGTCTGTAATGAAAGGCCTGCCAAATACATTTAGTTGAAAAGAACATAAAAACATGGATCATAAAGTAAAATATATGCACATATAAACCAGATTATTTCATCAAGCAAGCAAATCATACATTTTCTTGTCTAGGGTTCTAAAATCCTTGATATTGTTTAACATACCCGCGAACTCGTCTAGTTTCGACCTCTAGAGAACGAAGCTCACCTAGTTTATTATTTATTAATTTATCTATATATTTTAAATATCTATAATTATCTTTAATAATAATGATAATAATAATAATAATAATATTATTATTATTATTATTATTATATGTAATTTAGTTATTTTTCATAATAATATTACATTCAATAATAATTTATTATGTAAAAACATATTTCATATATTAGATAAAAATTATATAAATACCAGGAAGGAAGCTCCTGGCTTAAACGACCAATCTCGAGTAACTCACAACCAGCCGGCTCATTTACAATACCCAAATTATTACTACCAATGAAAAATCCGATCGCACACAACATAGCAAATTAAATTGAATTGAATTGAAGACGCAAAACATAAAACCGATTCAATAACCGAACCTAATTTCAACCCCCAAATTGAAAAATCTGATTGCATGCGATGCAGTCAAATAAAAAATATGAAATTGACAAAGAAAGACATAGGTACCAGAGCAGTTTTTTTGGGTGGTGAGCTTGTAAATAAGGACGATGATACCAGCGGCATGAACAGCTTCAGAAGCAATGAAAAACTGATTTGTGTCTTTGACAAGAAGTCTAAGGGCGATGAGGGAAGATAGAAAAGATGTAACGGCCAAAAAGACCTTCACCTTCATCGATTGCCTACGAACCCAAGCGAACAATTTGTTGACCGCCGAACCTGATCTTCTCCGGCCCATTTTCTTCTTCTCTTATGAACAACTGATCGCCTCCTTCTTCTGCTCCCTCTCTTGGTTAATGTCGCCGGAGGAGAGAGAGAGAGACAGACGATGATCAGAAACCGACGAAGAAGAAGAAGAAGTTGGTTGGCGTTATGGGTTTGTATTTTCTTTTGGCACAATCTGGGGAGGAGGAGAGGGGGGTCGATATTTATAACACTTGGTGGTCTTGCTAAATAAGTGCGATTTGGTTGCCAAACATATCTATGGGTGAGAATAATAATAATAATAATAATAATAATAATAATAATAATAATAATAATAATAATAATAATAATAATAATAATAATAATAATAATAATAATAATAATAATAATAATAATAATAATAATAATAATAATAATAATAATAATAATAATAATAATAATAATAATAATAATAATAATAATAATAATAATAATAATAATAATAATAATAATAATAATAATAATAATAATAATAATAATAATAATAATAATAATAATAATAATAATAATAATAATAATAATAATAATAATAATAATAATAATAATAATAATAATATAATAATAATAATAATAATAATAATAATAATAATAATAATAATAATAATAATAATAATAATAATAATAATAATAATAATAATAATAATAATAATAATAATAATAATAATAATAATAATAATAATAATAATAATAATAATAATAATAATAATAATAATAATAATAATAATAATAATAATAATAATAATAATAATAATAATAATAATAATAATAATAATAATAATAATAATAATAATAATAATAATAATAATAATAATAATAATAATAATAATAATAATAATAATAATAATAATAATAATAATAATAATAATAATAATAATAATAATAATAATAATAATAATAATAATAATAATAATAATAATAATAATAATAATAATAATAATAATAATAATAATAATAATAATAATAATAATAATAATAATAATAATAATAATAATAATAATAATAATAATAATAATAATAATAATAATAATAATAATAATAATAATAATAATAATAATAATAATAATAATAATAATAATAATAATAATAATAATAATAATAATAATAATAATAATAATAATAATAATAATAATAATAATAATAATAATAATAATAATAATAATAATAATAATAATAATAATAATAATAATAATAATAATAATAATAATAATAATAATAATAATAATAATAATAATAATAATAATAATAATAATAATAATAATAATATTATTAATAATAATGATAATAATAATAATAATAAGAGTTAATTGCCAAAATCGTCCCTGAGGTTTGGGCATTTTTGCCATTTTCGTCCAAAATAACACTTTTGTACCAAATTGCTCAACTTTTGTAAATTTTTGTTATTTTCATCCAAACCACTAACTTAGTTTATTTTTTCTGTTAAGTTGAGAATATTTGGATGAAACTGATAAATATAAAACCACAGGGACGATTTTGACAATTTACTCAAACACTTTTTAATTTCTTTTATTTAATTATTTTTGTTACATATATAATAAAAAGTATATACATGGAGTTTTTTAGGAAAAAAATTAATAGTTTTATCACATAATATTTATAAATTTTCATCCAAATCACTAACTCAGATTATTTTTTCTGTTAAGGTGAAGGATGTTTTAAATTTTATAAATTAAGACAAAAATTAATTTACAGCTTCTTTATATGAATCAGTTTTATTTGGTACAAAGGTGTCATTTTGGACGAAAATTGCAAACCTACCCAAACCGCAGAGACGATTTTGGCAATTAATAATAATAATAATAATAATAATAATAATAATAATAATAATATCTCGTTTTTAAAATAAAATACTACTAATGTAACATCAAAGTTTTAATGTTTTACTTACGACCATTAAAAACTTTTTACTTTTAGGTATTATAATAAATATATTTGACCAAATGTACGTAAATAATAATAACTATTTAATGTTATTGTTGTTGTTAATAGCAAAGATTCGATCCATTGACAAAATGAGAAGTAGTGTATTTCTTGCTTGATCCTTGGCTTCGAAAGGAGCCGTTAAAATTCTGTTTCCCTAACCTTTTTCGGCTAGAGTTGGAGAAAGATTGCAAGGTTTCGGATCGAATTGTTAGGCCCGTAACAAACCCAGCGGCGTGTTGGAAGTGGAGGTATGCTCCGGACAGCAACATTGAGATGGCAGAATGGGCTAGCTTGTGTGGGTTACTTCGTGATTTTTCCTTGTCGGATAGAAAGGATAGGTGGGTCTGGTTGGGTGATACCGATGACAGTTTTAGTGTCGGATCAGTAAAGCGGTTGTTCGACAGGTGCAGAGACTTCAGTTCGAGATATGTTTGGGAGTGGTGTAAGTGGCTCCCATTAAAATGCAATTTGTTCGCATGGAGGGCCGAATTAGACAGACTTCCAACCCGTGTCGAGCTTAGCAAAAGGAACGTCCCTGTCCCGGATGCAAGCTGTCCGTTGTGCTCCTCGTCTGACGAAACGGCGGACCACCTGTTCACCGGCTGCAGTTTCATATCGAGGCTCTGGTCAAAGCTGAGTAGATGGTGTGGTACCCCGTTTCTACTGGCTTTCTCGGTTAGGGATATTGTGGAAGCCCACAATTTTTACGGGTTTACTGGGAAGAAGAAATTGGTGTACCAGGGGCTGTTAATCATTGTGTGTTGGCAAGTGTGGAAGGCAAGGAACAAGTTCATTTTTTCGAGTAAGTCTCCTAATCCGGATGAGGTGTTTAGTGAGATTAGGTCTACCGGGTTTCTGTGGTTTAAGTATAGATCGAAAGATAGAGAGTTGTCTTGGAATAACTGGTGTAAATTTGTAATTATGTAGCTTGTTTTTGGGGCCCGGTCTTCGGGTTTCCGCGTTTTTAATGAAGTTCTCCTTTCAAAAAAAAAAGGCATAAGTAAGAATAGGTTTTAGGTTCGATTTTCATATGGTTTTTTATTTATTTATTGGGTTTTCTTCTAAATTGCCGTATTCGTATTATTGCCTAGTAGGGATGGATATGATCGGTTGATTCACAACTAGTGGTACGTCAGTGATCAAAATTTGTCGTTACTAAAATACAAATTTATTTGTTCGATTATTATAGACATTTTTATTATTATCATTAAAAAGTACAAATTTATTTGTTTGATTGTTTTAGACATTTTTATTTTTATCATTAGTTGTTAATTTAATTGTTAGCTTTGTCACTTTCACTATAACTATAATTTATTTGTCGAACGAAATCTAATTTTCAATTATTCAACACACAAAAATATTAATCGTTACTAAATATATATATATATATATATATATATATATATATATATATATATATATATATATATTTGGTTTTTACGAGTTTTGTAATAATAATAAATAATAACTAGCAGGATTTTCTGCGCTCCCCTTCGAGTTTCTGGTTGGGAATTATTCGGTCCATTACGTTGTCAGTTCAATTTATTACAAATTGGTATATCGGTTTTGGTATAACAAACGAAAGAGATATACCCTATAGCATATCAACATGTGTCTTATATCGATCAAAAACAACAAAAACTAATATTAGTATCGACACCAATGTTTTTTTGGCTGGCATCGGTTCCATTCGTTACTTACTGTTACCGTACTGACAATCGCTATAGCTTATATACCGTCACGACGAGAAAACCATACAAACAAATACAGTACCAGTGTTGTTCAGGTAGTATCGGTTCAATTTTCATGGTAAAGATAAAAAAATCAATTGTGTTTTGAATCGTGGATAAATTGAACATGTTACAAAGATATATCCGAAATTATAAAATGTTACATTATATCCGAAATTATAAAATGTTATATTATAATACTAATATACGCCATGCCTAGAAAACCATAAGAAACAAATATGATAATCATTTTGTTTCCGATTCATTTTTCACAGAAAAGAACAAAAAAAAAAGCCCGACTTTATTAAATCCATATTGTTGATAAAACTAGTTTTTGCCCCGCCTGCGTTGCGGGGCAATAAGCCGAATATTTCTTTCTCATAACATATATGTCTATGTTTCGGTTACTTGTACATACTACTCATAACACGATTTAAAAAAAAATTACATTGAGTCAACCAATTAAAACAAAAACACTACTATACTTTTACTAAAAAAAACTAAAACGATGGAAAGACTATAATTTTAAACTGGGAGCAAAATTGTAAATTTTCAGGACAAATGAGCATGTACCAGGCATGCCTGAACGAATAAAAATTACACCTATGCCAGCTCGCGTTGCAAGGCGTTAAATCAAATATTTCTTAGTTTCATAACATGTATGCATGTATTTAGGTTACTTGTACATACTACTTATAACACGATATAAAAAAAAAATACATCTAGACAACCAATTAAACGAAAACACTACCATAGTTTTGCTAAAAAAAGTAAAACAATAACAGGTCTGTAATTTTGAGCTGGGGTAAAATACTAATTTGTCAGGACCAATGAGCGAGTGTTAGACAACTGCTTGATACAATAAAAGTTACATTGAGTCAACTAAGCAAAATAAAACAGTACTATAGTTTTGCAAAAAAAAAAAAAGTAAAACGACGGCAAGATCATAATTTTTAACTGGGGGGAGAAATCGTAATTTTTGAAATGGGAGCAAAATCATAATTTTGAACAGAGGGCAAAATAGTAAAAATATTTTGAACTTGGGCGAAATCATAATTTTAAACTGAGGGCAAAATCATAATTTTGAGCTATGGGGGAAAACATAATTTTATTTTGAACTGTGGGCAAAAACGTAATTTTGAGTTGGGGGCAAAATCGTAATTTCGAGCTAGGGGCAAAAACATATTTTTATTTTGAAGGGGGGCAAAAGCGTAATTTTAGACGGAGGGCGAAACCGTAAATTTAAACTGGGAGTAGAATTAGAAATGAGTTTTTGAACTGAGGGCAAAAGCGTAAATTATGAGCCAGGGAAAAAATATAATTTATTTTGAATTAGAGGCAAAAATGTAATTTTAAACAAAGAACGAAACCGTAATTTAAGACTGGGAATAAAATTAAATTAAAAATAAGTTGGTCGAATAGAAAAGTGTCAGACAAGCTACCTGACACTGACATTATTCCCTGAACTTCTTTTTTTTTATGTAGGATAATACGCACGTGATAATGTTATATAAGAAATTTATAAGACAAACTAATATTATATTATTAAAATCACCAAAAGGATGAAATCATCATTTTATAAGAGAAAAAACTATACCGTGATTTGGTTACATTTTATAAAATCACCAAAAGGATGAAATCATCATTTTATAAGACAAAAAAACTATACCGTGATGTAGATTTGATTACATTTTATACTTATACTTGTGCTTTTATCACTTTTATGTTATTATTCACAACTCGATTTTGAGTAATTTTTTTATCTAAACGTAGATAAAAATAACCGCATTGTATCGACATAATCGGAATTTTATAAACATATCATATCTTAAAAACTATATGTGAAAAATAAAATATGCTCAAAAGTGGTGACGGTGGTGTCCTAGGGCCATAAATGAACTAAACGAACACGAACAAGCCCTAGTGTCTAATTCGTATTCGTTCATTAAGGAAAGAACTTGTTCATGAACAGTTCACGAACGCTTGGCGAACGAGAATTTCTCTTCGTGTTCGTTCATTAAAGAAATGAACATGTTAATGAACTGTTCACAAACATTTTCCAAACATAGACGAACGCAAACGAACCCAAACAAATGTTCATGAATATAAATAAACACAAACGAACGTCATATATTCATTTAAAAATACAAGTTGCATTTTTCGTCAGAAAGATACGAAGAATCCAACAAAAATAAATAAATATTTAACATAGTTAACACAAAATTTAAGAAATAACGATTTAACACAAACTTAAATTGAAATGATCAAAGGAGGGATATTGATAGAGGCGAATAATATAACTATGGTTTAAAATTTTAAAAAAGTAAAGCTAATAAAATGAAGAATATAACATAAATTTTTTTTAAATGAATGAAGATAAAGGAGCGAACATAAATGAACATACTACCGAACGTTCATGAACATAAATGAACATACCACTAACAGAGCTTTTGTTCATGTTCATTTGTTTAACTTATCAAACGGATTAACGGAATTTCTTGTTCGTGTTCGTTCATTTATTAAACAAACGAACTCCCCGCCGTATGGTTCAGAAAAACATATCCAAAGTAAGTTTAACCTAATGCACTGTAAGTCAAAATCAAATTCTACCAAATACAAAGAAATTTCAAATTTCAACGAAATACAATACATGTTTATTAGCATCATAAACGAGTTCCAAGACGCGTGCTTTTTGAACCACACTAGTTCGTAGGTTATTATTTATTTTATGGGTTTCTTTAACTGCTATTTTGTAAATATCTGGACATAGCGTTGGTTCCTTGAAGATTCTCATTGTAATATCCTTCCAACTTTTGGCGTTGCGTTTTAAACATCGGGTTCTCCCTTCTCAGTAGCGCAAAAAAGTGACAAACTGAACTTTTAATAATTTCAAATATTTAATAAAAAACTGAATATTTGAATTTGATGAAGTCACATAAAGTTTATTAGGATAAACAAAACCTTATAAATCCTTTTATTAATAAAAATTAATTATCATTGATTATATATACACAAAATTTTATGAAACCTTTATTTTATCATTAATTGCAAACTTTTGCAATCATATAAGGGTGTAGTGAGTGGTTAGACACTTAAAAGCGGTAAACTTCACAATCAACCAATAAGAGTGTGTCATGTCAAAGTGGTAAACTATGCTCAAAAGTGTTGACAATGGTTAAACACTTCATGGATTGGTAAACTATTTAAAAAAAAATGAAAAATGTGTGATTGATTGAGATGGTATGAACCTCACCACACACCCCCCACTCTCTCCCATTCTCTCCCTCTTCCCGATTCGGTATTCCCTCACCGAGTTCTCCCCCAAAATCGGTAAAACATGTGCGGTAAAAACGTTGGCATCAGTCACCGATCGGTGCCGAAGGAGTTTGCCGACTCCGCTCCAGACCGCCTAACAGAATAATAATAAATTATAAATTTAAAAAACCCAACCACTCATTATATAAGTGTAATATATCTATTTTAAAGATTAAATCCGGTGAAGAAAAAAAATCATTAAGGAATGTCTAATTATGTTAGAAAAATTAGCTCAACGGTTTCGTTACGAAGTTCAAAACGTGGATGGGATTGTGAGGTGACGTTACGTGACGTCTAATGATAAAAATTCCTAGATTTGACTTTTTAAATGAGTTGGAACTTTTTTTTAACATGAATAATAATGCCCTATTTATGGGCATTGTGCGTTATGTGGCATTTCAATCAGTAATGAGCTATTTGTTTAAAATGGGTGTAGTGGGAATGTGAGTATTATGTTAAAAAGGGTATAAATAAAATTAAATAAAAAAAATCAAAAAACTTTATTGAACAAGAAAAAGTAGAACATCACTGATTGGCCAAAACTTTTGAACACAGACGTGGAAAATACAACGCCAAACAACAAAAATTCAAAAAAATGCCCTGGGGGCCATGAATGGGCGTTTTGGGTGTCACACCCCCAAAATCCACCATGCGGAGTACTACCGCTTGGAGGCGTGACATGACCAGGATCGAGCCACCAATCATACTGAACAACGTATTTAAGTAAATAAAGCCAACCACAATACGATTGGTGACCAAAGGCTAGTTAACCGAGTTTTAAATTAAACAGCGGAAGCATAAACGTAAAGTCCAAAACATAAGTCCATAGTTTATAAGTTAAAGTTCAAACGCAAGTTTTATAAGTTCATAAGGATTTAAATATTAAGCACGGAACATAACAGTCCGTACACCACAACGACTCCTTCCTCGTGCAAGCTCCAAGCATTTAGCGACTTGTAAGGCATGTAACAACGAGTCAACAACAAAGTTGAGTGAGTTCACGTTTGGTTGTTTAGTTTTAAGTTGTTTTCCGAAAACGTGGTTTGTCTTTCGTTGGCGTAATTTCCGTGGGGGTTACCCCGTAGTTGAAAGAAAGTTTAACCAGTTCATTCTTTATTACCCATACCCTGTTCATGATTAGTGGGGGCTTCCCCATGTGAACCACTAGACCGTATGATATCGACTACTACGCAAGTAAGTTGTGCCCTACATCAGTGTCTATCATCACTGATGGTTTGCCATAGTCCATTAGTACACGCCCGTCCGACTGGCACGGTGTGAGGTTTGTTAAACCTAATAGCGCTATTAACTAATGACCCGCTCGCCATTGGCCTCGGCGATTAAGTCGATATAAAATGAGGGACTTATGATAGAGTTTTGTCTAGTAAGTTAAAGGTTGTTGTCCTACACAAGGAGGACGAACGTACGTAGTTCTCCCAAAGAGAATACGCAGGATTAATACTGGCATCCTACCCGAGGAGGATGGCCGTACATATCCTACCTAAGTAAGATATGTAGATTCCGTTTTAATTCTTTTAACCCATTCCCAAACCACCGGGAATCCCATGCCTTAGAAAGTGTGTGAACTCACCTTGGTTTGCTCGGTTAGATTCTCAAATATAGCTAACAGTCGAGGTCGGTCAATCACGTCCTAATATAATTACCAGTTAGTCATTTAGTGGCTTTCAAATAGAACACAAAGTTCCTACACGTATCTATCACACAACATGCATCGTTTTAACGGTTTATGCCCATCTAAGTTTCCCATCCATTCCCCACTCAAAATCAAACATACGATAATGCACATAACATATATAACATGTTAGATCATTCACGGATAGCATACTTCGACATTTAGACACGCAAGTCACAACTTATCTCAATTCAGCATTTATATTCAAAACCGGCTGTTTTCGGACATCTTAATAAAATAGTTAAATTATTCCAAAAATTTCCAAATTTTTACAAGATGTCTTAAGCGTTCCATATTTTATCGTGTAAAAATATCGGAGTCCGGTTCACTACCAATATTTTATAAAAAAATCATATTCCGGACTGAACTCAGATTTATGTATTTCTGACCACAGTCCACGGAACAATTTATTAAAAATTCATCGAGTGTCCGATTCACGAAATTCCAGTGGGGTAATTACACATGCATCGGTTGTCATCTACTGTACAAATTTCATGGTCCGATTCATCACAAAACTCAGGTTATGACTGAAAGTACGACACCCATTTATTGCTGTCAAAATTCAGCTTAAGTTGCTGTTACAAATTAACACTTTAAAAATAGTAAACGAAGTCCAAAAATTACGATTCCGGTGCCATTAGAACCGTATTTCATAATATCACATTGTAGACTTAAAATATCAGTTTTTCGTTAGGTTTATGACCTGTTTACAGCCAACTGAAGTTGGCTGTAAAACTTGGACAGATTCTGATTTTTAGTGTTTAACCTTCTAAATCGTGTTCGATCGATACCGTTAACAAGTTTAGTATTCACAACAACATCAAACATTAATATTATCCAGCAATACTTCAGATCATCAACCAATAATCATAATCACACAAGATCTACATGCTTTACACTAATATTCATTCATTAACCACCTTGTTCATCATTTTAGTAGACTTTTAGATTTGGATCTTGTATGTTCATAATTTTTAACCGACTAATCTCTTATTAACCACATCAAACATGAACAAGAAGTTGATTAGAAGCACTTACAACTAGCACAAGGCTAGGGAAGATCAAAGGCGTAAAAGTGGTGGATAAAAGCAAGATAACGAGGTCCTTCGCCTTCCGTTAGCTCCAAGACTCCTTATGCGTGACCCGAAAGACTTGTGTATGCTTGGAATGAGGAGATCAAGAGCCGAAAATGGTGGTGTGTTCAAGGGGGGTCTCGGCCGTGAGCTAGGGAGGAGAGGAGAGAAAGAGAGTTTTGGTGGAATGGTGGTATTTATAAGATCTTCCATATAGCATATTCCTAGCATATTCCAAGCATATTCCTAGCATATTCCTAGCATATTCCTAGCATATTCCTAGCATATTCCTTAGGATATTCCTTAGCATATTCCTAGCATATTCCTTAGGATATTAACAAATACGTGTAAGCATAACACAGATATCAGAAAGCAGTTAAGTAATTCCACACAGTCGTCAGACACTTTAATTATCATTAATAATTTGTACGGAATACATGGGATTTTGAGGGTTGTCACATTCTCCCCCTGTTAAGAGAATTTCGTCCCGAAATTTAGTGCGTGGTTACTGAGGAAGCTAGTTAAGTTGCGTTGTTTTCCTGATTTTCCTGGGGTGTCACATCATCCCCCCCGTTGATTTGGAATTTCGTCCCGAAATTCTGCGGTTGCTTCAGTCTCAGTAGTGGTTGCATTTTTCTTAAACAGTTGGGGATACTTGAGTTTCATTTGGTCTTCTCGTTCCCAGGTATACTCTGGGCCACGACGGGAATTCCAACGAACTCGGACGAGAGGTATTCTGGTGTGCTTGAGAATCTTAACGTCTTGATCCGTAATCTCTACGGGTTCCTCAACGAATCGTAGCTTGTCGTCGATTGTGAGCTCTTTGAGAGGAACTATGAGGGTCTCATCTGACAGACACTTCTTCAGATTTGACACATGGAAAACATTGTGAACTCCGCTGAGTTCTTCAGGTAGGTTCAGCCTGTAAGCGACTTTGCCAATTCTCTCAATGATCTCGAACGGTCCGACATAACGCGGGTTGAGTTTGCCTCGTTTGCCAAAGCGAACTACACCTTTCCAAGGTGAGACTTTGAGCAGCACTCGATCCCCAACCTGGAACTCGAGTGGCTTTCTTCGCTTATCGGCGTAGCTCTTCTGACGGTCACGGGCTGCCGCCATGCGTTGTCGTATCTGAGCAATCTTCTCGGTTGTATCTACTACGAGTTCTGGACCAGTGATTTGACTGTCACCAACTTCTGCCCAACAAAGAGGTGATCGGCACTTGCGTCCATACAATGCCTCGAACGGAGCGGCCTGGATGCTGGTGTGGTAACTGTTGTTATATGAAAACTCCACTAGCGGAAGGTGTTTTTCCCAGCCATTGCCGAAGTCGATTACGCATGCCCTAAGCATGTCTTCGAGGGTTTGGATGGTGCGTTCAGATTGCCCATCCGTCTGTGGATGATAAGCGGTGCTCATATCTAAACGTGAGCCAAAAGACCTATGCATAGCTTACCACAGTTCAGAGGTGAAACGCGCGTCACGATCAGAAATGATGGAGGTTGGCACTCCGTGCCTTGATACCACTTCCTTTAGGTAGATGTCTGCTAGAGTAGAAAACTTATCCGTTTCTTTGATAGGCAGAAAATGTGCAGACTTGGTCAGTCGATCCACGATCACCCAAATGGTATCATTTCCGCGTTGAGATCTGGGCAGACCAGTAACGAAATCCATGGAAATTTGCTCCCATTTCCATTTAGGTATCTCTGGTTGTTGTAGTGGGCCTGATGGTTTCTGGTATTCGACCTTGACCCTGGCACAAGTCAAGCATTTACCGACGTAGGTTGCTATGCTGGCTTTCATACCAGGCCACCAGTATGTAGTCTTGAGATCATGGTACATCTTGTCCGAACCAGGATGTACTGAGTAACGAGACTTATGCGCTTCATCCATCACCAACTCGCGTAGGTCTCCATACAGTGGAACCCATATGCGTCCGTTAACATAGTAGGCGCCGTTTTCTTTTTGTTCTAGTCGTTGCCTCGATCCTCGTAAGGACTCAGCCCTGATGTTCTCTGCCTTCAATGCTTCAACTTGAGCATCGCGAATCTGAGCGGGAAGGTTAGATTGGATGGTAAGCTGTAACGCACGTACACGCCTAGGTATAGTATCCTTTCGACTGAGGGCGTCAGCCACAACATTGGCCTTGCCCGGATGATACTTGATCGCGCATTCGTAGTCATTCAGGAGTTCGACCCATCGACGTTGACGCATGTTTAACTCCTTTTGCTTGAAGATATGCTCGAGACTCCTGTGATCGGTGTAAATGGTGCACTTGGTACCCTACAGGTAATGTCTCCATATCTTAAGCGCGAAAACAACTGCTCCCAGTTCCAGATCGTGAGTAGTGTAGTTCCTTTCGTGAACTTTAAGTTGGCGTGATGCGTAGGCAATGACCTTGTCACGTTGCATCAACACACAACCAAGGCCTTGGATGGAAGCATCGCAGTAAACCACAAAATCGTCTGTGCCTTCAGGCAATGAGAGGATAGGCGCGCTACAAAGTCTATCCTTCAAGTGCTGAAATGCGGACTCCTGTGCATCACCCCAACGATAGGTGACACCCTTCTGAGTCAGTGAAGTGAGAGGTTGCGCAATCTTGGAGAAATCTTTGATAAATCTCCTGTAATACCCTGCCAAACCCAAGAATTGGCGGATCTCTGTTGGTGTGCGGGGTGCAGGCCAGTTCTTGATCGAGTCAACCTTGGATGGATCTACATGAATTCCATCTTTGTTTACCACATGGCCTAGAAAGTGGACTTCGCGAAGCCAGAAGTCACATTTCGAAAACTTGGCATACAACTGCTCTTTTCGAAGAAGTTCTAGAATAAGCCTCAGATGTTGCTCGTGTTCTTCCTGACTCTTAGAATAGATCAGGATATCGTCAATGAAAACAATAACGAACTTATCCAGGTAAGGTTTGCACAATCGGTTCATGAGATCCATGAAGACCGCAGGTGCATTCGTTAACCCGAAAGGCATAACCAGAAACTCGTAATGGCCGTAGCGAGTTCTGAATGCTGTTTTGGAGACGTCCTCCTCTCGGCCTCTCAGCTGATGGTAGCCCGATCTCAAATCAATCTTAGAGTAATAACTCGACCCTTGCAACTGGTCGAACAAGTCATCAATGCGTGGGAGAGGATAACGATTCTTCACGGTTACCTTGTTGAGTTCGCGGTAATCAATACACATCCTGAAGGTACCGTCTTTCTTCTTCACGAATAACACTGGAGCTCCCCATGGTGAAGAGCTAGGACATATGAAACCCTTTTCCAAGAGTTCTTGTAGTTGCGTGGATAGTTCTTCAAGTTCTAACGGAGCAAGTCGATATGGTGCACGAGCTATTGGTGCTGCTCCAGGAGCTAGCTCGATTTGAAACTCGTCTTGGCGATGAGGCGGGAGACCAGGTAATTCCTCAGGAAATACCTCGGGAAAGTCTCGCACAATAGGAATGCCTTCTGTCTTCTTTTCTTCCGAGGATGTATTAGAAACGAGGGCTAGGATAGCAGTGTGGCCCTTTCGCAAACACTTCTGGGCCTTAAGGAAAGAGATGATGCTCACACCACTCTTGTCGCCATGAATTATGAGAGGTTCTTTACCAGAACGAGGAATGCGGACGATTTTCTCCTTTCAAATAATCTCCGCTTGATGATGAGATAGCCAGTCCATCCCGATTACGACGTCGAAACTACCAAGTGTGATGGGAATAAGATCGATAGAGAAAGTCTGACCAACTAAGACGAGGTTACAACCTTTAATTATGTGTGTGGTTTCAAGACTCTTACCATTTGCTAGTTCTACCGTGTGTTTGGTGTTCAAAAGTGTTGGGGTACGCTTAAGCATCTGACTAACTAGTATCGGCACCCGAATCAAATAAAACAGTAACAAAGGAATCCTCCAGAAGAAACTTACCCGTCACAACGTTGGGATCGTTCTTTGCATCACCCACATGCGAAGGAGGAATAATTCACCTAGATCCACGAACTTAGATGAGTTTTCGATTTATCAAGTCGGTAAGAAATCAAGTTCGTAGGAGTTTCCTTAGGTCGTGTGAATGAATTTAAAAATACGTTTGTGTAATCGTGAGGTTCCAAAGAAAGGACGCGAAAACGCATTCGAGAGAGTATAATCACATCATCACGCTCAAGGTTTCAATAAGTGATCACCAATGATAGAAATCGAGCCTTCCAAACCCTCTAATCTAGAGTGAGTTCGCATTAGTGTCTAGCGTCACTGTGGTAAAGGAATGATGGTTCTGTGTAAGTCAATAGTAGAAATTAGGCATTGCATTAAGCATAGGTCGGTACAAAGGCTAGCGAAAAGATTTCACATAAGTACGATAAACCATCGTAGGATCAAAGTGCGACTCTTGTAGTGTAAGGGGGAAAAGGGGTGAGGTAAATGTGTAGTTCGTCGTGTCCGTATGTAGGTTGAGTAATCCGTATCGCCGTCCTCGAATGTCCCGAAGACTATCCCATCATTAGGAGGCATCCGCTTGCTAAGTTGGGTATATGAGGGTGTAGATCAAAATAAGATATCAATTAGCTACCCAACAAGGTAATGGGGGGGGGGTAATCTTGTAATCGGTAGAAATCGTGGTGTGGTTGTTAGCGTTTTGTTATATCGGTTGCGGATCGAAGGAACGGGAGGTTGGCCATTGTGTCCTGTGGCGCGAAGATAAAGGACAAGTTTAAGCACAAGATTTGGTTCGCAAAGGTAGGATCTAATCGTCCTAAGATGGGTTGATATGGCAGGTTATACCTCCTGCCGGGACAGCTACGAGTGCCTCAACAACTCGTTCATTGATCAGAGCCGTCAACTAGGCTTGAGTTAGGTTGATACGTCCTCCGCATCTGTTCATGATCTTCACCACGAAGCGACGTGAATGAGAAAAGTGTCGTGAATGTGCGTAAGTGTGGGACGACAGTAGAGAGTAGGCACACAAGGTTCAAACAGCAGTTATCACGTTAACTAATGCACAGTGTAAACTATCTAACCGACAGTATAACATAAATCATACCACCTATGGTGTCGAGTCTTGCACGTGGAGCGAAGCGTCGTTGTGGATCGTTGAGCACTGTATAGGTTATAGTCTGGTTTTATCAAAAAGCTTTCCCCTTTTTAAAACCAAGTTCACTATAACCAATGGCTCTGATACCAATCTGTCACACCCCCAAAATCCACCATGCGGAGTACTACCGCTTGGAGGCGTGACATGACCAGGATCGAGCCACCAATCATACTGAACAACGTATTTAAGTAAATAAAGCCAACCACAATACGATTGGTGACCAAAGGCTAGTTAACCGAGTTTTAAATTAAACAGCGGAAGCATAAACGTAAAGTCCAAAACATAAGTCCATAGTTTATAAGTTAAAGTTCAAACGCAAGTTTTATAAGTTCATAAGGATTTAAATATTAAGCACGGAACATAACAGTCCGTACACCACAACGACTCCTTCCTCGTGCAAGCTCCAAGCATTTAGCGACTTGTAAGGCATGTAACAACGAGTCAACAACAAAGTTGAGTGAGTTCACGTTTGGTTGTTTAGTTTTAAGTTGTTTTCCGAAAACGTGGTTTGTCTTTCGTTGGCGTAATTTCCGTGGGGGTTACCCCGTAGTTGAAAGAAAGTTTAACCAGTTCATTCTTTATTACCCATACCCTGTTCATGATTAGTGGGGGCTTCCCCATGTGAACCACTAGACCGTATGATATCGACTACTACGCAAGTAAGTTGTGCCCTACATCAGTGTCTATCATCACTGATGGTTTGCCATAGTCCATTAGTACACGCCCGTCCGACTGGCACGGTGTGAGGTTTGTTAAACCTAATAGCGCTATTAACTAATGACCCGCTCGCCATTGGCCTCGGCGATTAAGTCGATATAAAATGAGGGACTTATGATAGAGTTTTGTCTAGTAAGTTAAAGGTTGTTGTCCTACACAAGGAGGACGAACGTACGTAGTTCTCCCAAAGAGAATACGCAGGATTAATACTGGCATCCTACCCGAGGAGGATGGCCGTACATATCCTACCTAAGTAAGATATGTAGATTCCGTTTTAATTCTTTTAACCCATTCCCAAACCACCGGGAATCCCATGCCTTAGAAAGTGTGTGAACTCACCTTGGTTTGCTCGGTTAGATTCTCAAATATAGCTAACAGTCGAGGTCGGTCAATCACGTCCTAATATAATTACCAGTTAGTCATTTAGTGGCTTTCAAATAGAACACAAAGTTCCTACACGTATCTATCACACAACATGCATCGTTTTAACGGTTTATGCCCATCTAAGTTTCCCATCCATTCCCCACTCAAAATCAAACATACGATAATGCACATAACATATATAACATGTTAGATCATTCACGGATAGCATACTTCGACATTTAGACACGCAAGTCACAACTTATCTCAATTCAGCATTTATATTCAAAACCGGCTGTTTTCGGACATCTTAATAGAATAGTTAAATTATTCCAAAAATTCCCAAATTTTTACAAGATGTCTTAAGCGTTCCATATTTTATCGTGTAAAAATATCGGAGTCCGGTTCACTACCAATATTTTATAAAAAAATCATATTCCGGACTGAACTCAGATTTATGTATTTCTGACCACAGTCCACGGAACAATTTATTAAAAATTCATCGAGTGTCCGATTCACGAAATTCCAGTGGGGTAATTACACATGCATTGGTTGTCATCTACTGTACAAATTTCATGGTCCGATACATCACAAAACTCAGGTTATGACTGAAAGTACGACACCCATTTATTGCTGTCAAAATTCAGCTTAAGTTGCTGTTACAAATTAACACTTTAAAAATAGTAAACGAAGTCCAAAAATTACGATTCCGGTGCCATTAGAACCGTATTTCATAATATCACATTGTAGACTTAAAATATCAGTTTTTCGTTAGGTTTATGACCTGTTTACAGCCAACTGAAGTTGGCTGTAAAACTTGGACAGATTCTGATTTTTAGTGTTTAACCTTCTAAATCGTGTTCGATCGATACCGTTAACAAGTTTAGTATTCACAACAACATCAAACATTAATATTATCCAGCAATACTTCAGATCATCAACCAATAATCATAATCACACAAGATCTACATGCTTTACACTAATATTCATTCATTAACCACCTTGTTCATCATTTTAGTAGACTTTTAGATTTGGATCTTGTATGTTCATAATTTTTAACCGACTAATCTCTTATTAACCACATCAAACATGAACAAGAAGTTGATTAGAAGCACTTACAACTAGCACAAGGCTAGGGAAGATCAAAGGCGTAAAAGTGGTGGATAAAAGCAAGATAACGAGGTCCTTCGCCTTCCGTTAGCTCCAAGACTCCTTATGCGTGACCCGAAAGACTTGTGTATGCTTGGAATGAGGAGATCAAGAGCCGAAAATGGTGGTGTGTTCAAGGGGGGTCTCGGCCGTGAGCTAGGGAGGAGAGGAGAGAAAGAGAGTTTTGGTGGAATGGTGGTATTTATAAGATCTTCCATATAGCATATTCCTAGCATATTCCAAGCATATTCCTAGCATATTCCTAGCATATTCCTAGCATATTCCTAGCATATTCCTTACGATATTCCTTAGCATATTCCTAGCATATTCCTTAGGATATTAACAAATACGTGTAAGCATAACACAGATATCAGAAAGCAGTTAAGTAATTCCACACAGTCGTCAGACACTTTAATTATCATTAATAATTTGTACGGAATACATGGGATTTTGAAGGTTGTCACATTGGGCCAAAAAAGCTCCAATTTCTCACCACTACAGGTGGTCTAACAGTGAGAATCTTTAACTTCACATACTTCTAAATAGAGGGTCTTAACCCTACTCTGGTTAGACTATATTGTCTTAATCGGGTCCACGCTGACGTCAGAGTTTTGCTAACGATATTTCACGGAAAACCATACCACCGACTACTAGTGGCAAGTCTTGCGACGCTACAAGAGAGAATCTCTTTGACGTAACACACGATGGACTAAAACCGGGGGTGGCTCAGGCTCGAGCTCTTGACCTAGGATCTGGGAGAACTAGTCTTCATTGCCTTTATCCACCAAATATGGCACTAGTGGGGATTGAACTTGGGTCTCCAAGAAGAACCCAAGTCTTTCCAGCCACCAGACCACAAGTGATGGATAAATGAGTTGAACTTTAGTTAGTCTTTATTTATATTTAGATCATATGTGGTGGTAATATCACATAATCTCCTCCGGTGGGGGTTATATGACAAATGGTAAAAGAGGTATTATGGGGGGTTATATAGACCTATATAAAGCATTTCCTTGTCCTATAATGGTCATTTTCCACCACAAATTTTAAGACGAAAACTGAACGATCATGGGTTCTCACCCTAAGCTTCATCTTCTTCTCCCAGATTTGCCCCCAATTCATTGTCACCTGCTAAACAGTCCAAGCCTTTATGATTGAATGTTTACAGCCGCATACGGAATTGGACGAGTTTGCCAACTAAAATCAATTACACCATACGTTTCATACCTGCAATTATATAACATCGAACCAATCATGGAATTGGGTACTCATTCGCAGGTTGATTTGTCTACACTCAGGTTTGAATTTCTACTTCTTTTGTACATAACCCTTGCTATTGTTGTACATAGCCCTTCCACTCACTTTTAATTTCATCAATTGTGAACCAGGTCCTCCCCACGTCTCCTTAATTTCATAGCCCTGCAACCAGAATCCCCATATCTCAGGTGCGAAGTATGCCCTATTTTGGTATCCTATGAATTTGACTGTGCATTTACAAAGTAATTGAAGCCCAGACGTTTAATACTATATTGGCCAGACCTGGGCTAGGAGCTCCATCAATTTTTCATCAATTTTTATTTTGTACTATTTAAACCTAAAAAAATGTGCTGTTGAAAGACCCCTTAAAATGCATCTGGTTAGTAGATACATTAAAAACACAGTTGGGTACCTTTCGGCGTATTCGATCCATCTGACCCGTCTGTAATTCTTCTTTAGCATTGAATCGGCGCTGGTGATCACCGGATAGACTTAGTTTTACCCTGTTTAGCTACTATGAAATTGACAAATGTCGGATTATTGTGAGTCTGTTAGTTACAGGGCCCAACTTTTTTTTATCAATTTATTACTATTTAAACCTAAACAAAAATGTCCAGTTCAAAGATCCCTTAAAATGCATCTGGTTAGTAGATACATTAAAAACACAGTTGGGTAGCTTTCGGCGTATTCGATCCATTTGACTCGTCTGTAATTCTCCTTTACCATTGAATCAGCGCTGGTGATCACCGGATAGACTTAGTTTTACCCCGTTTAGCTACTATGAAATTGACAAATGACTGCTTATTGAGAGACTTTTAGTTATAGGGCCAAACTTTTTTTTTTTTGTCAATAATTAGTGTCAAATATGGTTAGTAAATCATATTATTTTGTGAACACTCCAAGTTTTTGAAAGAAAAAAATAGCCAATTTTATGCATTAAAAACTCAGTTGAGTAACTTTCGGCGTATTCGATCCATTTGACCCGTCTGTAATTCTCCTTTCGCATTGACATCTGAACATTCTTCATCCGAGCCCTGTATTGTTGTTGGACTACTGTTTTGTTTTAGCATAATTAACCATTTGAAACTCTTGAATGGTTTGCCCCCCTTTTTGTTTAAAATATCAAGAATTTAAGTATAATTAGAATTTTGGAAGAGATGTTAGCATTAAATTGGACTAATAATCAGATGCTTGAATGTTGGCAATTACTAGAATACATCAGCTTAGGATTTGTTATGGATTGTTGAATAGATTCTACTTCACAATAATGTTTATGATTCGGTTTTGTTTTCAAGAACGCTTTGCTTTCGGATTAGGAGATTTCATTTCAAATAAAAAAGGGGTATGCATTTTTTATTTCAATGACCTAATTTTTGTTTTCGATTCAATAAATGGGTTCCGTTTATTTTCCAGGAACTCATTATCAAACTCTTCGTTTTGATGCAAATTTATTGGACCAACTGAAGTTCTTTTTATTGCTGTGACTGAGGTAACATCCGATGTCTATAAGCGCCTTACTTATGCTCTCTTGTTTTGTTGTTCAATCGAAGTGTGAAATTGAAATCTAAGCTGCTATTAATACGTAATTTGTAGCAAATGTTCTGTCTAAGTTGTTCATTCTTCAAGACATAAAGGTACATTTTTTTTAATTTTACCCCATTTTGTTTGGTGGTTGTTCTTCCAAGTTTGTTGATGTAATATAGAACAAAAATTTATAATCTAATCTGTTAGTTGTTAGTTGAGCATGTCATAATCAATTGTCTGTTCAAAATTTCTCTCAGCTTTGTTAATTCAAATTAATGTATGTACATTTGTAAATATTTATTTGTTATTAAAGTATGCGTAATTCTGTAAAAAATGAATTGCGTAGGTGTAATTCGATTGCCATTGCCAGGTGAGTTACTCCATCATTTAGGATTCTTGTAGCAACATTTTGTTTTAAGTTAGGATACTAATGTTTCTCTTTTAGATAAAGTTGGATTAAGGTAATCAATTAGCCAAGATGTTTGACCTGAAAATGAATAGGTTATTATAAGCCACGGTTGCACAAACATGATCTAAATATCTTGACTGCTCGAATTGAAGATTCAAATAGGTCAAGTAGGTTGAGTGGTCTATCTAGCGTGAAATTTAAAAAGAGTCCCAAATTTTTATTTTGCTTTGGGCCACCAAAATGGTTGAGCCGGCCCTGCTTATAGCATTTAATTTCATTAATATCTACTAAAATTAGGAGGTTGACATTGTCGAATGTGGTTTATTGATTACGTAATTCTTGATTGATTAACTATGTTTCAGGGGTTCCGTTTCCAACATCATTTCTGTTTGTTTCGCAGCACAAAAGTTTGATTTATCCGATTCTGTATGATGCAAGCTATAATTTAGGTAACGAGAAACGAGAACTGTTATCTCGACTTACTCTGTCAATTTTGGACTATTTATCATTTTCAATTTTGGTTCGACTTTGTAACGTGAAACGACAACTGTTATCTCGACTTACTCTGTCATCTCTATCGTAAGTCCGTAACCTAGCATTTTGGTGAAAAGTATCAGCTAAGCCTACGGTTCAATGTGTTCAAGTATAACGTGAACCACATTAACCGAGTGAACCCGATGGGCAAACCGTACAAGCTGAAACTCAACGAGTTTGCTGATATGACTAACAATGAGTTCAAGGCTGGTTTTGATTAAAAAATTCTGTACTTCAGGATGCTAAAAGGCAAAAGGCGACAGACCCCGTCCACGCATGCGAAGACCACTGATCCACCACCATCCATTGACTGGAGGACGAATGGAGCCGTCAAACCTATGAAGAACCAAGGCTGATGTGGTATGTATATTGGGCGGGTCTGGTGGGTTAGGCATTTGGGTCAAAACGGGTGATTTTTTATCTGGGTCGAGAGAGGTCTAGGGTAAGGTTTGGTTTATCCTAACCACTTGTCTAAATTTATTAACTTAATTTTATTAATAGTTTGAGTAAATATTGAGAAAGATATATTACTATTGTAGTACTTTTAATTTCCTAAATAAAAAGATCTTGTAGGGAGTGTGTTACAAATACGCCTTGCGTTACTTTTGACCCGTTGGACATGTTATAGATAAAGCATCACCCGAACTGAACCGTTAATAAATAAATGGTTTTAGTTGGGCCATAAGAACTTACTTCCAAAAACTAACTTATTAATACAACGATTCAGTAGGTTGTATGCACTAAAAATGCTCTGTTGTTACTTTCGACCCAAGACCTTGACCCATTCTTAAGTAAATGGGTTGAAAATTTCATCTATTCTCAATATGGAGTCTTTTTAACCTTGTTACAGGTAGTTGTTGGGCGTTTTCAACCATAGTTGGGGTGGAGGGAACAACTAATCAACCGAATCCAACACATCCCAGAACGTGAACAACAACAACCACACTGCAAAACAAATTACACGAAATTTATTTCTATGCCACATTTTAACATTCGTAAAACGCAGGTCCTTATGAAAAACAAACACTACAACCAGTTAACCATCATAAGAAAAGGAAAACCCCAGCTGTAACAAAACCATTTGTCAGTGAGTATGACCCCCAGTGGATTCCCTAGCAGCTTTCTGATGTTAAACGAGTCAAATTCAATGGGTCGTAAGTCATTTTCTGGTTATGTATATGTTGTTTTGAATCGTACATTGTAGACCAATTCTATCTTTATTAACTTTTCATGACAGATTCTAAACCTAACAACATTTGTTGACTTTGTCAGGTCCAAGAAAAAAATGGCTAAGAAAGTTGCTGAAATGAACATTGATTCTTTAAAGGCTGTTGGAAATGGAAGTATCTTTAAACATGTAGGCTATATTTGCTGTTATGGAACTATAAAAATCTTAATGTAGGTTGTATATGTTATAAGACATTGTTATCAACCGTTGACCCGTTTGACGTCTTTTTCCTTCTTTAATTTGTAGCCCAGTACCTTTTTTCTCATTTGACCCACCATAGATAAAAAATAACCAAAATTACTTATTGGTAATACCATTTCTCATGATTTTTATGTTGGAGTTCAGACAATTGTTTCCCAAATTTGTGTAAAGTTGTTTATATGTTTATAATTACGGGTTCTTTAGCGCTCATGCATTTTATAATGTTGATTAACTCAAATATGGAATTTGATTTGTTTTTGTATTTTATCTATGCGAGCACCCATGAATATCATCGTGCCTTGTGATTTTTTGAGCGTTGTTTGGAGTAGAATGTGACAAATCGAGGAAAACAATCTACTACTAGAAAGTAGAAATCACACGCACAGTGATCTAGGCTGGGATTAACTTAAATAAGCACATTATTTTTGATGGTTCCAACTCTGGTAGCACTGGATGGAAGTGGAAAAGTAGAGGGAAGTTTGTTTATTTTTCTATCAAACAGGTGAGGAGCGACTTGGAGGTGTGTGGGCAGCCGAATATCCAACGCCAACAGTTCAAATGCAATAAGCTCGCAGTCCCGAAGGTCAATTTTTTTTGTGAGGAGGGCCATTAATGGCAATATCCCGGGTGCTACGGCATTGACGACTATAGGAGGGCAGATTAGGGACGAGAACATAGAACACTAGATCATGATATTGACTTATATATGTTTTTTATATCGTTTTAAGGTTTGAATTATGCTCCTCTCCCTTACTGTCGACTCCGCGGCAACGCGCGGGTTACCCACTAGTATCACTAAATGGTGTAGTGGTTAACAATTTATCTTTATACCCTTTTCATTTATTCTTTACATATAAATAATTACAAAACTGCCATTATTAAAATTTCCAAGATCTAAACAATTAATGGCTCAGATTAGTTCACACAGTTCACTCTCAACCTAATGTTCACTCTAGAACCCTACCCAATATATATACAAGGATTGGGTAAAATGAGAACCACCAGGAGTTGTGAGAACAGTAGGAACCAATATTAGGCTTGACAGTGTGGGGGTCAGCTTGGGCTCGTCGAGGCCCGTCGCCGATCCAAACACCATTTCACCCCCCCCCCCCCGGCGTCGTCCAAAACGTCGAGACCCAGACGGTGAGGACGCTCACAAAAGGACAAACCTCCCCTCACACAAACATATACATACAACTCATATATATATTAGACTCATCCCTCATTTCCTTAGTTTCATCCCGCTTGCCCCATCCTCACACCCATCCTACGTGGCACTTACGTGGAGGGTCATCCTCCAAGGATGAGCCTCTCCCATACTGTATAGCCTTAGACATTGATCAAGTTGTTTTGATATATGAGATTAAAAGACAATAAAGCATTGTAATGATTGTGCTTTAATTAATGACATTTTATTTTTTAGTGAGAAAAGGGCAAATTGGTCTTTTTACTCTAGCCTTTAGTGATTGGTATCATTATTGATTTTGTTTTAATTAATGAGATTGTTTTTAATAAAAAATTATAAACATGCATTAAAAGTCTCGGATAATGTTTTTACGCCCCGATTTTAAACTCACTTTTTTCACGACTTGGGTTTAAACTTTTTTTATGACCCGGTTTAAAATTTTTTACGACTCGGGTTTAACTTTTTTTACGACTCGGGTTTAACCTTTTTTACGACTCGGGGTTAACCTTTTTTACGACTCGGGGTTAAACTTTTTTTACGACCCGGGTTTAAATTTGTACGACCCGGTTTTAAACTTTTTTTTTACGGCCCAGTTTTAAACTTTTTTACGACTCGGTTTTAAACTTTTTTTACGGCCCGGTTTTAAGCTTTTTTTTACGGCTTGGTTTGTTTAAAAACTTTTTTTACGCCCCGGTTTAAAAACTTTTTTTACGCCAAACATTTTTTACGCCGAAAATTTTTTTACGCTAAACATTCTTTTACGGCAAACAATTTTTTACGCCAAAACATCTTTTTACGCCCCCGACCCCATTTTTTTACGGCAAACCATTTTTTACGCCAAACTCACTCACTCAAAATAGGACCTCATAGATGTCTCAGATAAGTTGATACTTATCATCATCGACTGAAAAGGTATAAAAACCAACAACAAAAATCACAACCATGTGTGGATCTTGAAAAAACGGGGTTTGGCTCAAAGTTTCCAGAAATCATGGCTGCAAAAAGCAGGTCAAAAACCTACCCTCCACCATCCTTGCCGCGACGCCATCATCATCAATTTGTCGGAAAAAAATGTTTCAAACGATCACTGCCAAGAAAAAAATGTTATCAACACAACCAACTGAACAAATCAAAACCCATCAATTGTCGGTGGTCTTTTATCAACAGAACCAACTGAACAAATCAAAACCCATCAAAAACACAGTTTGAAGATAAATAAAAACTAAAGAAAAAGATCCATTTACACATCATCAGTTTCAAAATAAACAAAAAAGATCCATTTACACAACATCAGATCTATACGACCCACTTCCAGATTCTCAAACCCCCCACTCCAGTTCCAATTCCACTGAAAAACCCCAAATTCTTGAAACCAAATCAACAAAAAGAAGAAACATCAAACAAAAATCAAATTCATCTACTAACCTCAGGTCGCCGAACATCGGTGAAAAGTCACTTTCGCCTCCACCGGCACCACCGGGGATGAAACAAAGACCACCGGCACCACCGGGACCACCAGCACAAAACGACTGAAAATGTAAAAAAACACCGCCACCACCGGGCACCATCGGCGATGCATGGAAGAGAGTGAGGGTGGTTCAGTGGGTCACCGGCATCACCCACCTTTGCATCTCTCTCTCTCTCTCTCTACTGTCTCTCTTTCTGTCTCTGCCCCCACACCATTTCATAAATAAACCCCAGCAAAACCAGCATCTGTACAATTAAATTCAAAAATCGCCGATGGGGTTAAAGCCTCCCACCACTAGGCTGCCGCTGGGGTTGCTAACAATCATGGCGGAGGAACACAAAATGTTAACAACCAGAGTAGCGGAACCTGTGTGGGGGTTGCTAAACCAGAGCAGCGGAACCGGTGTGGGGGTTGCCGGAAGCGCATGTGGTTCCGGTGTGTGTGTGTTTGGTTTGGGTTTGTTTCCTTATGCACAATTTACCCACAACCACCCGTCACCCCCCGTCGCCATCAACCCACCACCACAACCAACCTTCCACCCACCATCCAGCGTCGCCGCACCAACACAAACCCCCACCTTCATCGGACTTCACAGCCACCACAAAACCCATCTTCATCGGACTTCACACCACCACAACCCCACATTCACCTTCAACGTCAAACACCACCACAAACCCCCACCTTCATCGGACTTCACACCCACCACAACCCCATCTTCACCGGACTTCACACCACCAAACCCCCCACCTTTGTGACAACTGGCACAAAACCGGTAACTTCCGTACACTTTAATTACTATTTAATGACTGCAATTATGTGCTTAAATGTCAACATTGACTGATTAGATGCTAAACAAGTGAATTCATGCATGTTTAATACTACAAAATATTGTTTTATGCATTAACTAGAGCGTTGCGCCAAAAATACTAGTAAACTCACCGGTAAAACACAATATGCCAACGACTCTGCAGAAAGCAGCCAGACAATAAAAATTTGAGCCTAGGTGTAGGTCCAATGACAAGAATACATTAAAACCCAAGAATACATACAAGGGTTAACATATAGACATTCCGGAAGCTAAAATACGCACTAAAAAGCACCCGAAATGCACTCTAAGTGCAGAATTTTATTAAATTCAGCTATTACCAGCTTTTAAACATATAAATATTATGCAGAATTTACGTTCCATCGCCCAGAATATTTCCCTAAGTGTCGGGAATTGAAAGGGGTGCAAAAGGGTACAAGAAAGACGCTAAACGGTGCAATTTAACACTTAACGAACCGGTATTTAACCAAACAACCGGATATTACCCGGGACACTAAATTTTTGCCAAGCACATTGTTTATTTATTTCTTGACTAGTCGTAATCCCCGAACACCCTAACACCCACTAAAAAGCAACTAACTAATATATATAAACATATTACTTGAAACCTAACTAGTTCCTACCATCTAGTTACAAAATAGTTACAACCAACCCCCCCCCCCCCCCAATCGAATCGGTCACAAGGACCATCACCCCAACCATACTTCAAATCTTATCTTGGATTATATTCAATTGTTTATTGGATTGGTTGCTTGAAGATCTTGCCAAAATATGTGAAGTACTCTTTAAAAGCATGGCCAAAGATCACAACCATACTTCAAATCTTATCTTGGATTATATTCAATTGTTTATTGGATTGGTTGCTTGAAGATCTTGCCAAAATATGTGAAGTACTCTTTAAAAGCATGGCCAAAGATCACAACCATACTTCAAATATTATCTTGGATTATATTCAATTGTTTATTGGATTGATTGCTTGAAGATCTTGCCAAAATATGTGAAGTACTCTTTAAAAGCATGGCCAAAGATCACAACCATACTTCAAATCTTATCTTGGATTATATTCAATTGTTTATTGGATTGATTGCTTGAAGATCTTGCCAAAATATGTGAAGTACTCTTTAAAAGCATGGCCAAAGATCACAACCATACTACACATTAACACACTCTCTCCTTCACTCTCTCCTCTCCCTTTCTCGGCTCACCCCCAAACCGCCACCATCACCACCACACAACCACCATATTCATCCATCTTGGAGCATCATTCAAGTGTAGAAGAAGGGTTGTAGGAGCTTGCAACTAGTGGAGCTTCAAAGGAGCCTTGTTCTTGCTTGACTTCTCATCTTTTTCTCATCATCTTTTCACTAGATCCTACCCTAGCTTTGTGCTAGTAGTAAGTCTCGGTTTACTCTTGTTTATGTCTATTTTGAGTAGTGAAAGATTATTTATGATGGGATCTTATGAAATACAAGAACACTAAAAACATGAACATAAAGTCTACTTAAACCTTTACATAATGTTTACATAAGAATAAGACATGAAGATGAAATCTTGTTGGATGAGGGTTGGTTAAATCATGCATGATATTTGATCGTTGGTCTCTTGATAAACCCGTTGTTCGGACGTTAGTTGATGCGAGTTAGTAAAGCCTAAACTATAAATAAACATGCTGAATTACATTTTCAGCCAACTTCAAACGGCTGTAAACTGATCATTATAACTCGAAAAACTGATTTTCTGGAGTCTAAATTATACATTTTCGAAAAACGGATCAAATGGCACTGGAATCGCAATTTTTCGAATTCGTTTACTCTTTTTAAAGGGTCGTCTCGTAACAGCAGCTCAAGCTGCATTTTTCTGCTGAAAATATATGTTATATTTTTCATCATAACTTGAAACCCGAGTAGAACCAGCCCCTGAAATTCATACAGTAGATGGTCACTGATGTCAGTGCGACCCTCCAACTGGAATTTCGTAAAACGGACTTACGATAAGTTTTAAACGAATTATTCCGTAGGCTGTGGTCAGAAAGTAACAAATCTGATCGCAGTTCGGTAAATGATTTTCTATAAAATACTGATGATGAACTGGACCCCGATATTTTTACACAATAATATTTGGTTCGGATAAGACATTCTGTAAAAATTTGGGAATTATTGGAATAAGATAACCATTTTATTAAAATGTCTGAAAATAGTCCAGTTTTATATATTAAAAACTGAAATGACAAAAGTAGTATCTTGCATGTCAGAATGTCGGGTTGATTATTTGAGAACGATCTAAAGTGTTATATGCTAAAGAAAATAATGTGCTACTTAGCATGGACACCTCCATTCACAAAGGAGACTATGGCGAAATTTTCTAAAAACCCTCACACTTAGTAAATATTTTCTAGAAAAATGTTGCTAGTGTGTTTAAAACTATGCTTTTCAAATATAAATCTCGCCATAATTTTTGTAACAAAAACACACATACAACATACAAGATACATAATTCGGATGCAAAGTGCAAAACACGAGATACTTATATTAATTTGTGAGAAAATAATATAAGTAAGATACCTAGTTAAAAATATAAAATATTTTTAACACAACCATACGAATACAAAAGAGAGTGACTGTACTTGTGCGACGCAAGTCTAGTAACTAACGTTAAGAAAACGCGTATAGGTCACGACGTTAATTAAGCAAACCCGGTGAAGTTTACGACGCACAGGAACGCAAAGTTGTGAGTTCATGCGCCCCCTTTTCTTTAAACTGTTTTTGTTTTACACTTCGGGGGTGAAATACATGTTACAAATTTTACAATGTTTACATGTGTTATGATGGGTACAAAAACATTCAAGTGAAACATTCTAGACCATGTCCCGAATAGGGTACCATAAGCACCATTAATCAACGTATACATTCAGACCGCAGAACAAAAGGTTAGATCTAATGGGTTTCAGGCAACCCCACTCTTGGCTTACTTCTTCCAAAGAGTGCTTCTGTGTCTCAGTCAAGTCGACAAAAATGCCTAGGTTTGGTGGCTTCCTATGTCGTGACATATGTTAGTGGCCTTGCAAACCACTAGCAATCTCACACATTCAAACAGTCATAGTACCCAGTTACATATACGTTTTACGAGTTACATTCAAACATTCATTCATTCTACTAGTTTTATACTATGTTTTCATTCAAGGATATTAAACATTCAAAAACAATCACTGCATGAATTCACACCAACATTATGTTGATGTTTTTCCAAAACTCACATGTATTTCAGGTAACTAAAGGTGGATGTGCGCGCGGTCCTCCGCATGCTTATGGATGTCGTCTATGTTTTGTTTTAAATAAAGTTGTAACCTTTAAGACAATATGCTATCTTGTGTTGTAAACACTTGACTTATGTTTTTGGCAATGTAATGTTTGAAGTTATTTTCGAGCATATAGTATGTTTACCTTTCGTATGCAATGAGAACCTTTCATGATCACACCTCGTGCTTCCGCCGCAGAAAGGGGTGTGACAGATTGGTATCAGAGCTGCGATTGTAGTGAACCAGGATTCCTTCTCGAGTCTAGTCTACAATCTCTAGGATCCTATCACGAAAACAATTTTTCAAAAGGTTTTCATTGCATAAAACTTCCCGCGACATCCACTACCTGAAACTGTTTACATGAGTCTAGAAAAGACGCTACGTGACTTAGGGTGCACTGGGGTAGCACTTGTCTATGATTAAGGATTACTTGCAATTATGTGTGATAATTAGCATATACATGTACTAGACGTAGAATACCACTAGTATACATGACTTTTCCTGAAAACAATGACTTAACTGAAGGAGGAAACATGTGGATGAAACAAACTGTGCAGACTGTGCAAGGAGTTACGTAATTATGGATGCATACATAATTATGGAATTCAGTGCACAGAAACCACAGCAAGTCTTGTTACGTGTAGATTCCCTCAGTGCAAGCCTACTAAGTACTCTGCTAGAGTAATAATTGTTTGATGTTAATTATGTGGTATATTCCTGTGAATATATATGCTACTACTGTTTAGTACGACGACATCAAACAAGTATTTAACCCTGTTGTGTTATGTTCTGTCAGAACATGGCACCCAGGAGAGCTGTGAATGCTCGAAATGGTGATCAACCTCCTCCTCCCCCACTGCCAAGAACTGCTGAAGAGTTGAACGCTCTACTGGAAGAAAGAATCTCTGCTGCTATTGCCCAGTACGAGGCGAACCGTACCCAAGACAGTGGAGGGCCAAGCAATGCTAGGCGTAACGGACATGGGGATTCGTCGGGAGGAAACGCAGCCCAAGGTAACCTTAAGACAATTTGCTAAGCAAGGAGAAATTTATGAACGGTCCTTGCTTCATTATTTCTTCAAATGCTCATATGTGAATTGGTTGGGTTAATTACAGGCTGCACCTTCAAGCAGTTCCTCGACTGCAAACCAATGAACTACGATGGCACTGGAGGAGCGGTAGCATTTGTGCGTTGGACGGAGAAGACTGAGGCCACTATCCGCATGAGCAAGTGTACAGCGGATCAACAAGTCACCTTTGCTACTGGGTTATTTGTCGATGAAGCTTTGACTTGGTGGAACCTACAAGTCCAAATCCTAGGCGATGATGCCGCGTATGGCATGACTTGGGATGAACTGAAAGAGAAAATGCGAGAGAAGTATTGCTCTCGTGCCGAACTCCAAAGGTTGGAGACAGAGTTCTGGCACTTGACTATGGTGGGTGCTGACATCACTGGGTATACTCGAAGGTTCCATGATTTGTCCAGAGTGATTCCTTACATGGTGACTCCGGAATTTAAGCGCGTTGAATGCTACATTTGGGGACTGGCCCCTGAATTTCGCAGCATGGTGACTTCAGCCAAACCCTAAACAATCACTGAGGCTGTAACTCTGGCTGTCAGCCTTACTGAAGACTGTGTTCGCATGGAGAAACTATCACTGAACCCGACAGAGAAGACCGAGACACATGCTGAGTCGTCTGGTGACAAGAAGAGGAAGCATTCGAATCTGAATCAAGCAACTCGCAACAACAAGGGTTCAAACAACAAGAAGCGTGCCACTAACCCACCTAGGGAGACAAAAACCTTCGCAGCTGCAAATGAGTCTGGGGCTAAGAAGTATCAGGGCACTCTACCCAAGTGTAACGGCTGTGGTTTTCATCATGTGGGAAATTGTCGTGTTGGGAAGTGCGAGAACTGCGGAAAGTCAGGCCATCGTACCGAAGATTGTTGGGGTAAAGGTATTGGAGGCCGCAATGGCAATGGTAATAGGAACGGGAATGGAAACCGTAACGGTGCTGGTAATGGGAACGATGGCGGAAATGGAAATGGCAACAATAACTGAATTGGAAATGAAGCTGGGCGAAACCAAGGATGCTTCAGATGTGGAAGCAATGAACATTTCATGAGAGACTGCCCAAAGAAAGACAATGCTCAGGCTCGAGCATTTGTGATTGGAGCAAAGGACGCACGTGAGGACCCTAACGTGGTCACCGGTACGTTTCTCGTTAACAATCACTTTGCATCCATATTATTTGACACTGGTGCCGATTATAGTTTCATGTCTGTGGAATTTAAACGTACGCTTGGGATAGAGCCTAGTAGATTGGATATTCCATACTCCATAGAATTAGCCAATGGTAATGTAACGCCTCGTACTTTTGATCTTTCTATTTATAGCATGGTATCTTGTACTTTCCAATTTAGTCAATTGTACTCTCGTTTATTCCCAATTTCACTTCGAGACTTGAATCGTGATGAAAAAGTGCATTATTTTGATCATATACTTGTTTAAATACTATGTTATGTTATTACACGTTGAAACAATGTTAAGCACGTAAAAACAGTGAAATTCCATCTAAACCTCAGCTCTTAAATCCATCGTTGCCAAGAGATTACCCTAAACCGTACGAAAATTGGGAATTCGTACGTTAATTCGATAAAAATATCAAAATCTGGGTTAAAATGATTTTATACTATTTTATTAGTATTTTAAATAAATAAATTAATAATTAAAATTAAATAAATAAATAAATATATATTAAAAAAACTGAATTTTTATTGATTTTTAAGCATTCTTATTAGTTAATCTAACCCCGTTAGTGAAAACCCGGTTAAATGAGCCTAACCAGGTTAATTTTATTAAAGGGCAGCACTAACTGAGTTAGAAAACTCAGTTAACTGAGTTAGAAAACTCAGTTAGTGGCTAACACAGTTAGTTGGATTGTTATTTAAAAAAAAATGGGTATTATGCGCGTGCCAGGGATCGAACCGGAGACCTCTCACTCAACAAACGACTCACTAACCACTCGGCCGGGTATGCCACATCCATTTGATTATGGAAACACTAAATATTTAACCGCTAATAAAGATGTTTCCTTTTTAATTGTTCCCGCCCAAACTAAACGTGTACAGCCTCCATCTTGCTGAAATTCCGGCCAGCTTCCAAATAGCTGGTGATTGTCAATCATTCCATATATTCGGTTCAATCACCATTCCTTTCCTTATTTACCGACCCTCGACTCGCCTATATAAACTGGAGTATCCCTCGAACCGAAACCGCACACCCATCCCTCCTTGTTCGAACTCACACAACCACCTCACCCCTCACCTCTCTTCGCCGGAAAACACACTACCAGCCGGAAACCACCTATAATCACCTTCTCGATCACCTCACATCACCGCAGCCCGTTCGAACCTCGACACCACCCCCACTGCCACTAACCGCCGAACACCACCTGCAACCGTAACTCTCTCTCTCTCTCTCACTGCTCACCGGAGAAGACAAGCCGACCGTCGGAACTTCGCCGGAGCCGCCGGAGAAGACGACTCGATATCCGGTATCGATCCGATCCCGTTTGCTCGCTGTATTGTCATTTACTTATTTGTTATTCTGTTATTTTTATTATTATAATTATTAATATTATTATTATCATTATGATTATTATTAGTATTAATACAAAATCAGTTATTATTTATATAATTAATAAAGCAATTCAGTATTATTGTTATTATTCTCTATTATTATTATTATTATTATTAAAATCAGATTTATTAACATAATTTAAATCAGAAATATTAATCCTTAATTAAATCAGAATTATTTATAAAATCAGATTTATTTATATAATTATATTTAATATTATTATTAAAACAGATTTATTTATTATTAATATTATAAAACAGATTTATTTATTATAATCTGAAATATGATATTAAATCAGAATTATTTCAGAATTACAAAATCAGAATTATTATAATAAATAGATTTACTATTTTATTCAGATTAGCAATATTAGTCAGATTTATTATTTCAATTATTAATCACTATCTTATTTACTTATATATATATATATATATATATATATATATATATATATCATAATTACTATTTATTTAGTCCAACAATTTAGTAATAACATTTATACCATTTTGATAAAATCAGTAATATTATTTATTTGTCATATATTTTTTAAATATAACAATATGAAACATATGATTATTTTAAGAATGTTGATAGTATTTCATGCCTTGTTATTTAAATAAACCCTAAATTCCCAATATTTAACAAAATACTCAAAATTAATAGGGCAATTCTCTTGTGCAACGACACTTGGAACAATCCTCATATTCCCTTTCCAAGAAATACGCAACGCACTCCAAGGTGAGTATACATGACCCATTTTCGTTTTACACTTTTGGGTGCAATATGTATTACATATCAAACATCACAACACATTAAACATTTTATGCACACTCATTCCATATTCTATGTGACACACTTTATTCATGTTAGACATGTTATGCTACTGTAAACACCTAATGACTATGTGTTCATTAACTTCGTACAAGCCTCCCCTAACAATGGTAGCGCTATAGGTTGAGAAACGCCCCTCCTGTTCTATGAGCAGGTATTGTTAGGTTAAACTATGTCAACCTACTCAAACTCGTTTGGGTACACTTTAATTGCGTTAAACTTTGGTTTGGACACATAGAGTAACATCGTTTCGAGTATATACTGTTAACATGATATTGTATTTCACATTTGGAATTGAGTAAACATTTTAAACATGTATATGCTATGTATGAAAACTTGTATACTCGCCAACATGCTTTTGTTGACATTATTTTAATACATATTGCAGGTTGAAAGTACAAGATTCAAGAATCAAGCTAGGATGAACTCTAGAAACCCACATAACATTTGAATTATTGTTGAACAATATGTTGTCTTGTTTGGAACTATGTATTTCACTTTAGAGTTTATGAAATGAATTAAATAAATTATTGTCACATTTAGTGTTATGTTGTTTTGAGCAATTTGTACGTCTCATCCCGATGTTTCCGCCATCAGTTGGGGTGTGACAGATTGGTATCAGAGCCATAACTATAGGGAATTAGGTAGGATTGCCTTACTTTTGCCTAGTCTATACTAGGAGTACTCTGATACCAGATTGGTATCAGAGCCATAACTATAGGGAATTAGGAATGCCTTGCCTAGTCTATAGTTTAGGAGTTTTTCACTTTGTGTTGCTTAAAACAACTTTCCTTCTATCTACTTTGCTTCCCTCTATTTTCTTTTGGACTCTTAATATACATGTCTTTCCTAAGGCTAACACAATACACACTTGGAGGCTTTGAAGACACTCTTATAACACAATCGAAATGATTCATCAAGATAGGGGTGATTCCCACACTTGGTGATGATTTTCACTTAGCTATACTTTGATTTTTGCACGAAATCTACCCTCAAGTTAGGAGTGATATCCAAATCTTGATGGGAGTTTTCCATTTCATATTCTAGTGGACCCTTATCTTAGGATAAGTACCAACCACATTAGGGTACGATGTTATCAAGTTAGAGGTGAAACTCGCATCTTGTTTAACTAGTCCCACTCCTCGATTTTCGCTCTCGCCAAAGTTTCGATTTCCCAATCGATTAAGGACGTGTAGTAACTGGAAGGACAAATATCGTTAGTCGCTCCTCGATGAGAGTATTTGTCCATTAGGCCAAAGCACGTTTCCTTAATTCGAGGAGGTCTTCGATTCACTTTGGAAGTGTCGTATGTTACGTTCCGTGACAATCCATATTTTACGTTAAATCTCTTTTTATGTTATCTCAATTATTATGTGTTTTACGTTTGAGCGTTTCATTCATTTCTAGCTAGAAAGTCACAATTTACACTATTGTCGTAACCTAAAACAATTAATGATACTCTCTCGTGAACAAATTAAATTTATTATGCTTTCATTATACATGTTATCCTATGTGAAAAATTTCATGTCATTTTATTCATGTTATACTATGTGAAATTCTATGTGAAACAAGGTGCTACATGGTGCATTCATGAAAACAAGTTTTTCCTAAACAAACATTATGATCAAGGTCTCATCTATTTTCGTAAAAAAAAAAAATTTACCTTTTCTAAAGTCTTTTTATCTGAGATTTCGAGGACGAAATCTCCTAAAGTAGGGGAGACTGTAACGCCTCGTACTTTTGATCTTTCTATTTATAGCATGGTATCTTGTACTTTCCAATTTAGTCAATTGTACTCTCGTTTATTCCCAATTTCACTTCGAGACTTGAATCGTGATGAAAAAGTGCATTATTTTGATCATATACTTGTTTAAATACTATGTTATGTTATTACACGTTGAAACAATGTTAAGCACGTAAAAACAGTGAAATTCCATCTAAACCTCAGCTCTTAAATCCATCGTTGCCAAGAGATTACCCTAAACCGTACGAAAATTGGGAATTCGTACGTTAATTCGGTAAAAATATCAAAATCTGGGTTAAAATGATTTTATACTATTTTATTAGTATTTTAAATAAATAAATTAATCATTAAAATTAAATAAATAAATAAATATATATTAAAAAAAACTGAATTTTTATTGATTTTTAAGCATTCTTGTTAGTTAATCTAACCCCGTTAGTGAAAACCCGGTTAAATGAGCCTAACCAGGTTAATTTTATTAAAGGGCAGCACTAACTGAGTTAGAAAACTCAGTTAGTGGCTAACACAGTTAGTTGGATTGTTATTTAAAAAAAAATGGGTATTATGCGCGTGCCAGGGATCGAACCGGAGACCTCTCACTCAACAAACGACTCACTAACCACTCGGCCGGGTATGCCACATCCATTTGATTATGGAAACACTAAATATTTAACCGCTAATAAAGATGTTTCCTTTTTAATTGTTCCCGCCCAAACTAAACGTGTACAGCCTCCATCTTGCTGAAATTCCGGCGAGCTTCCAAATAGCTGGTGATTGTCAATCATTCCATATATTCGGTTCAATCACCATTCCTTTCCTTATTTACCGACCCTCGACTCGCCTATATAAACTGGAGTATCCCTCGAACCGAAACCGCACACCCATCCCTCCTTGTTCGAACTCACACAACCACCTCACCCCTCACCTCTCTTCGCCGGAAAACACACTACCCGCCGGAAACCACCTATAATCACCTTCTCGATCACCTCACATCACCGCAGCCCGTTCGAACCTCGACACCACCCCCACTGCCACTAACCGCCGAACACCACCTGCAACCGTAACTCTCTCTCTCTCTCTCACTGCTCACCGGAGAAGACAAGCCGACCGTCGGAACTTCGCCGGAGCCGCCGGAGAAGACGACTCGATATCCGATATCGATCCGATCCCGTTTGCTCGCTGTATTGTCATTTACTTATTTGTTATTCTGTTATTTTTATTATTATAATTATTAATATTATTATTATCATTATGATTATTATTAGTATTAATACAAAATCAGTTATTATTTATATAATTAATAAAGCAATTCAGTATTATTGTTATTATTCTCTATTATTATTATTATTATTATTATTATTATTAAAATCAGATTTATTAACATAATTTAAATCAGAAATATTAATCCTTAATTAAATCAGAATTATTTATAAAATCAGATTTATTTATATAATTATATTTAATATTATTATTAAAACAGATTTATTTATTATTAATATTATAAAACAGATTTATTTATTATAATCTGAAATATGATATTAAATCAGAATTATTTCAGAATTACAAAATCAGAATTATTATAATAAATAGATTTACTATTTTATTCAGATTAGCAATATTATTCAGATTTATTATTTCAATTATTAATCACTATCTTATTTACTTATATATATATATATATATATATATATCATAATTACTATTTATTTAGTCCAACAATTTAGTAATAACATTTATACCATTTTGATAAAATCAGTAATATTATTTATTTGTCATATATTTTTTAAATATAACAATATGAAACATATGATTATTTTAAGAATGTTGATAGTATTTCATGCCTTGTTATTTAAATAAACCCTAAATTCCCAATATTTAACAAAATACTCAAAATTAATAGGGTAATTCTCTTGTGCAACGACACTTGGAACAATCCTCATATTCCCTTTCCAAGAAATACGCAACGCACTCCAAGGTGAGTATACATGACCCATTTTCGTTTTACACTTTTGGGTGCAATATGTATTACATATCAAACATCACAACACATTAAACATTTTATGCACACTCATTCCATATTTTATGTGACACACTTTATTCATGTTAGACATGTTATGCTACTGTAAACACCTAATGACTATGTGTTCATTAACTTCGTACAAGCCTCCCCTAACAATGGTAGCGCTATAGGTTGAGAAACGCCCCTCCTGTTCTATGAGCAGGTATTGTTAGGTTAAACTATGTCAACCTACTCAAACTCGTTTGGGTACACTTTAATTGCGTTAAACTTTGGTTTGGACACATAGAGTAACATCGTTTCGAGTATATACTGTTAACATGATATTGTATTTCACATTTGGAATTGAGTAAACATTTTAAACATGTATATGCTATGTATGAAAACTTGTATACTCGCCAACATGCTTTTGTTGACATTATTTTAATACATATTGCAGGTTGAAAGTACAAGATTCAAGAATCAAGCTAGGATGAACTCTAGAAACCCACATAACATTTGAATTATTGTTGAACAATATGTTGTCTTGTTTGGAACTATGTATTTCACTTTAGAGTTTATGAAATGAATTAAATAAATTATTGTCACATTTAGTGTTATGTTGTTTTGAGCAATTTGTACGTCTCATCCCGATGTTTCCGCCATCGGTTGGGGTGTGACAGGTAAACTTGTTGAGTCGAGCGAAGTTGTTAGAGGATGCTCACTAGAACTTGGTGAACGGAGATTTAGCATCGACCTCTTACCTATCCAATTAGGTAGCTTCGATGTGGTAGTCGGAATGGACTGGTTATCCAAGAACAAAGCTGAAGTTATTTGTCATGAGAAAATCATTCGCATCCCATTGGCGAATGATGAAACTCTCATCGTACATGGAGAAAAACAAGACGCGCCTCTCCGAATCATCAGTTGCATGAAGGCACAGAAGTGCTTAAGGAAAGGATGTGTTGCCTTCCTAGCACACGTTGTAGATAAGAAGGCTGAGGAGCCGAAACTCGAAGACATTCCTGGTGAAGGAATTTCCTGATGTTTTTCCCGAAGATCTGCCAGGACTCCCTCCGCAGCGTCAAGTCGAATTCCGTATAGACTTGGTCCCAGGAGCCGCTCCTATAGCCAAGGCACCCTATCGGCTTGCACCATCTGAAATGCAAGAGTTATCTACACAACTCCAGGAGTTGTTGGATAAAGGATTCATAAGGCCAAGCTTCTCGCCCTGGGGAGCTCCAGTATTGTTCGTGAAGAAAAAGGATGGAACTCTGCGAATGTGCATCGATTACAGAGAACTGAACAAGCTCACTATCAAGAATCGGTACCCACTACCGAGGATTGATGACTTATTTGATCAGTTGCAAGGATCAAGCTACTATTCCAAGATCGATCTTCGATCTGGATACCATCAGTTAAGGATACAAGAAGAAAGCGTCCCAAAGACTGCATTCCGAACACGCTATGGGCATTACGAGTTTCTTGTGATGCCATTCGGGTTGACGAACGCTCCAGCGGTCTTTATGGATCTGATGAACCGTGTATGCAAACCATATCTCGATAAATTCGTGATTGTATTTATCGACGATATCTTGATCTACTCACGGACGAAAGAAGAGCACGAGCAACACCTCAGAACCGTTCTAGAGCTACTGAAGAAAGAGAAACTGTATGCGAAGTTCTCGAAGTGCCAATTCTGGATTCGCGAAGTACAATTTCTTGGTCACGTGGTGAATGAGAAAGGCATTTATGTAGACCCGTCCAAGATCGAAGCCATAAAGAATTGGGAAGCTCCCAAAACCCCGACTGAAGTTCGTCAATTTTTGGGCTTAGCGGGCTATTATCGACAATTTATTGAGAATTTCTCAAAGATAGCTCAGCCGCTAACTGCCCTTACGCAGAAAGACAAAAAGTATGAATGGGGTGTTAAACAAGAAGAAGCTTTTCAGCTACTCAAAAACAAGCTATGTGATGCACCAATACTGTCACTACTCGAAGGCACGGAAGACTTCGTGGTATACTGCGATGCTTCACGACTAGGTTTGGGTTGCGTGCTCATGCAACGCCAAAAGGTCATCGCTTACGCTTCAAGACAATTGAAGGTACATGAAAGAAACTATACCACTCACGACCTGGAGCTGGGCGCAGTGGTATTTGCCTTGAAGATCTGGCGACACTATCTATATGGTACTCGGTGTACAATCTTCACAGATCACAAAAGCCTGCAACACATACTTGATCAGAAGGAACTGAACATGCGCCAGCGGCGATGGGTCGAGCTGTTAAATGACTACGACTGTGAGATTAAGTACCATCCTGGAAAGGCAAACGTCGTAGCGGATGCTTTAAGTCGGAAAGAAAGGGTTAAGACCCTAAGGGTTCGAGCTCTGGAAATGACTATTCGAACGAACCTCACTGCACGCATTCGTGACGCACAACAAGAAGCCCTGAAGATGGAAAACCGCAAAGCTGAATACCTCCGAGGTGCATTGAAGTACATGGCGCCAAATGAAGAGGGAGCCTTATACTTTAAAAAGCGTATTTGGGTTCCGCTCTATGGTGGCCTGCGAGAAGTCATCCTTGATGAAGCGCACAAGTCAAGATACTCGATCCATCCAGGGTCGGACAAGATGTATCATGACTTAAAGGAATACTATTGGTGGCCGAGACTCAAGAGTGATGTTGCTGTCTACGTAGGAAAATGCCTAACCTGTGCTAAGGTTAAGGCTGAATATCAGAAACCGTCCAGCCTATTACAACAACCAGAGATTCCCATGTGGAAGTGGGAGCAAATCTCGATGGACTTCATAACAAAATTACCCAGGACCCCTAGAGGGCACGATATGATATGGGTAATAGTCGATCGTCTAACGAAGTCTGCGCATTTCCTACCAATCCGAGAGAAGGATAGTACTGGAAAGCTTGCTGAGATATACCTGAAAGAGATTGTAACACGTCATGGAGTGCCTATCTCAATTATTTCAGACAGAGATGGACGCTTTGTCTCAAGAATCTGGCGATCCTTTCAGGAAGCCTTTGGATCTCAATTAGATCTGAGCACGGCATTCCATCCACAAACAGACGGCCAGAGTGAACGAACCATACAAACATTAGAAGATATGCTTCGCGCATGTGTCATGGACCTAGGCGGCAGCTGGGATACTCACCTACCTTTAGTTGAGTTTTCCTATAATAACAATTATCATACAAGCATCAAAGTCGCACCATTCGAAGCTCTGTATGGCCGCAAGTGCCGATCACCCTTATGTTGGGCAGACGCCGGAGATAAACGCATGGTTGGTCCTGAATTGGTTCAAGAGACGGCCGACAAGATTACACAGATCCGAGAGCGCATTAAGGCGGCTCGAGATCGACAAAAGAGCTACGCTGATCAAAGACGTAAACCATTAGAATTCGAAGAGGGAGACAAAGTTTTGTTAAAAGTCTCACCTTGGAAGGGCGTAGTCAGATTTGGAAAGCGTGGAAAGCTGAACCCACGATACATCGGACCATTCAAGATCTTAGAAAGAATAGGTACCGTAGCGTACAAGTTGGAGTTACCGGAGGAACTTAATGGGGTACATGATACGTTCCATGTATCCAATCTCAAGAAGAGTCCAACACAAGGAGACGTGATCATCCCTGCGGATGAAGTGCATATTGATGACGCCCTCCGATTTACAGAACAACCCGTTGAGGTTACCGGAGAGTTAGTTCAGCTTGAATTTCGGGACGAAATTCTTTTAACGGGGGGAGACTGTGACAACTGGCACAAAACCGGTAACTTCCGTACATTTTAATTACTATTTAATGACTGCAATTATGTGCTTAAATGTCAACATTGACTGATTAGATGCTAAACAAGTGAATTCATGCACGTTTAATACTACAAAATATTGTTTTATGCATTAACTAGAGCGTTACGTCAAAAATACTAGTAAACTCACCGGGAAAACACAATATGCCAACGACTCTGCAGAAAGCAGCCAGACAATAAAAATTTGAGCCTAGGTGTAGGTCCAATGACAAGAATACATTAAAACCCAAGAATACATACAAGGGTTAACATATAGACATTCCGGAAGCTAAAATACGCACTAAAAAGCACCCGAAACGCACTTTAAGTGCAGAATTTTATTAAATTCAGCTATGACCAGCTTTTAAACATATAAATATTATGCAGAATTTACGTTCCATCGCCCAGAATATTTCCCTAAGTGTCGGAATTGAAAGGGGTGCAAAAGGGTACAAGAAAGACGCTAAACGGTGCAATTTAACACTTAACGAACCGGTATTTAACCAAACAACCGGATATTACCCGGGACACTAAATTTTTGCCAAACACATTGTTTATTTATTTCTTGACTAGTCGTGATCCCCGAACACCCTAACACCCACTAAAAAGCAACTAACTAATATATATAAACATATTACTTGAAACCTAACTAGTTCCTACCATCTAGTTACAAAATAGTTACAACCAACCCCCCCCCCCAACCGAATCGGTCACAAGGACCATCACCCCAACCATACTTCAAATCTTATCTTGGATTATATTCAATTGTTTATTGGATTGGTTGCTTGAAGATCTTGCCAAAATATGTGAAGTACTCTTTAAAAGCATGGCCAAAGATCACAACCATACTTCAAATCTTATCTTGGATTATATTCAATTGTTTATTGGATTGGTTGCTTGAAGATCTTGCCAAAATATGTGAAGTACTCTTTAAAAGCATGGCCAAAGATCACAACCATACTACACATTAACACACTCTCTCCTTCACTCTCTCCTCTCCCTTTCTCGGCTCACCCCCAAACCGCCACCATCACCACCACACAACCACCATATTCATCCATCTTGGAGCATCATTCAAGTGTAGAAGAAGGGTTGTAGGAGCTTGCAACTAGTGGAGCTTCAAAGGAGCCTTGTTCTTGCTTGACTTCTCATCTTTTTCTCATCATCTTTTCACTAGATCCTACCCTAGCTTTGTGCTAGTAGTAAGTCTCGGTTTACTCTTGTTTATGTCTATTTTGAGTAGTGAAAGATTATTTATGATGGGATCTTATGAAATACAAGAACACTAAAAACATGAACATAAAGTCTACTTAAACCTTTACATAATGTTTACATAAGAATAAGACATGAAGATGAAATCTTGTTGGATGAGGGTTGGTTAAATCATGCATGATATTTGATCGTTGGTCTCTTGATAAACCCGTTGTTCGGACATTAGTTGATGCGAGTTAGTAAAGCCTAAACTATAAATAAACATGCTGAATTACATTTTCAGCCAACTTCAAACGGCTGTAAACTGTTCATTATAACTCGAAAAACTGATTTTCTGGAGTCTAAATTATACATTTTCGAAAAACGGATCAAATGGCACTGGAATCGCAATTTTTCGAATTCGTTTACTATTTTTAAAGGGTCGTTTCGTAACAGCAGCTCAAGCTGCATTTTTCTGCTGAAAATATATGTTATATTTTTCATCATAACTTGAAACCTGAGTAGAACCAGCCCCTGAAATTCATACAGTAGATGGTCACTGATGTCAGTGCGACCCTCCAACTGGAATTTCGTAAAACGGACTTACGATAAATTTTAAACGAATTATTCCGTAGGCTGTGGTCAGAAAGTAACAAATCTGATCGCAGTTCGGTAAATGATTTTCTATAAAATACTGATGATGAACTGGACCCCGATATTTTTACACAATAATATTTGGTTCGGATAAGACATTCTGTAAAAATTTGGGAATTATTAGAATAAGATAACCATTTTATTAAAATGTCTGAAAACAGTCCAGTTTTATATATTAAAAACTGAAATGACAAAAGTAGTATCTTGCATGTCAGAATGTCGGGTTGATTATTTGAGAACGATCTAAAGTGTTATATGCTAAAGAAAATAATGTGCTACTTAGCATGAACACCTCCATTCACAAAGGAGACTATGGCGGAATTTTCTAAAAACCCTCACACTTAGTAAATATTTTCTAGAAAAATGTTGCTAGTGTGTTTAAAACTATGCTTTTCAAATATAAATCTCGCCATAATTTTTGTAACAAAAACACACATACAACATACAAGATACATAATTCGGGTGCAAAGTGCAAAACACGAGATACTTATATTAATTTGTGAGAAAATAATATAAGTAAGATACCTAGTTAAAAATATAAAATATTTTTAACACAACGAATACAAAAGAGAGTGACTGTACTTGTGCGATGCAAGTCTAGTAACTAACGTTAAGAAAACGCGTATAGGTCACGACGTTAATTAAGCAAACCCGGTGAAGTTTACGACGCACAGGAACGCAAAGTTGTGAGTTCATGCTCCCCCTTTTCTTTAAATTGTTTTTGTTTTACACTTCGGGGGTGAAATACATGTTACAAATTTTACAATGTTTACATGTGTTATGATGGGTACAAAAACATTCAAGTGAAACATTCTAGACCACGTCCCGAATAGGGTACCATAAGCACCATTAATCAACGTATACATTCAGACCGCGGAACAAAAGGTTAGATCTAATGGGTTTCAGGCAACCCCACTCTTGGCCTACTTCTACCAAAGAGTGCTTCTGTGTCTCAGTCAAGTCGACAAAAATGCCTAGGTTTGGTGGCTTCCTATGTCGTGACATATATTAGTGGCCTTGCAAACCACTAGCAATCTCACACATTCAAACAGTCATAGTACCCAGTTACATATACGTTTTACGAGTTACATTCAAACATTCATTCATTCTACAAGTTTTATACTATGTTTTCATTCAAGGATATTAAACATTCAAAAACAATCACTGCATGAATTCACACCAACATTATGTTGATGTTTTTCCAAAACTCACATGTATTTCAGGTAACTAAAGGTGGATGTGCGCGCGGTCCTCCGCATGCTTATGGATGTCGTCTATGTTTTGTTTTAAATAAAGTTGTAACCTTTAAGACAATATGCTATCTTGTGTTGTAAACACTTGACTTATGTTTTTGGCAATGTAATGTTTGAAGTTATTTTCGAGCATATGGTATGTTTACCTTTCGTATGCAATGAGAACCTTTCATGATCACACCTCGTGCTTCCGCCGCAGAAAGGGGTGTGACAACCTTCACCATGAAACACCACCACAAACCTCACCTTCATCGGACTTCACACCCACCGCAACCCCACCTTCACCGGACTTCATACCATCACAATCCCACCTTCACCGAACTTCAATATCACCACAACCCCCTTCAAACAACCTATAACAACGGGGAGAGAGAGAGAGAGAGAGAGAGAGAGAGAGAAGAGATTGTAGGGTTTTTAAAAAGATGAAGAAGTGGATTAGAGGTTTGATTAGGAACTGCATGTTGCAAAAGAGAGAGAGAGCGAGATCTGATTTTCAAGAGATGAGAGAGATAAAAGAGATCTGTTGATTGTTATGTGTGACAGATAGAGAGAGAAGACAGACAGAGGATTTGACATATATGAGTAAATTACTAAATTACCCTTTAGGTTTTAAAATAATATTGTATACGTGTCATTATCTGATTAGTGGATTGTGGTTCCTACGGTTCTCGCAACTCGGCTTGGTTCTCGCTTGAACCGGATCCTCTATATATATTCTTGTGTTTAATTCTTTTGTTCAAATGCTTTGATATCTAATCGTTTGAATGAATTTGTATGATAGGTAACTATGCACTTTAGACCTTGGATGATGATCGAGCCATGTCAAGAACCGAACACTTCCTGAAAGTTTGTTAGCTTCCATTGTTTTAGTCTTTTTAAACTAATACTAGTGGGCTTGACTTTGGATAAGGATTAATTCTACCTTGTAGGAGTTTACGTTTTTAATACCATCGCACACATAACCTTTTGTTTAAAATCACTCGTTAAAATGTTATAGTTATATGTAAATGAGGGTCTTACATGTTTTTAAGATATTTACCTCTTAAATTGTGTGACTTCATTTCAAAATTATTTTATTTTTCTTTAAAATTGAAAGAAATGAAAGATATCGATGGTTTTAACTTTTAAGCATTTTATTTGAAATCTATCATATTATACTTACTTTAGATATTTTTGTTATTTAATTCGTGCAATACAAAGGTCCATAACCTAGTATATATTAGATAATTCCATCTAATATATTGTACACATTAAACCATTGAAGGCCCGTGTCTTACTTTTATTTTTAAGTTTCAAATTAGTGAACAAATTAATTATTTCAATTGTTTTAACCTAAATAAAGTAAATAAATAAAAAGACCGTCTAATCCCACGATCGGCACTGAAGAGTTGGTAAGTAGGAAGAAGCAACAAAAGCTGCTAAGCAGGCACAAGCAATGTTTTAAAAACCGGTTTAAACCGGCCAGTTGTACCAGTGGAACCGTTTGGTAGAACGGTTTAACCGCCCGGTACATTCGGTTGAACCGCCCGATACACTTGATTAAACCATTTTTGAGTCAAATCCAGTACGGTAAAAAACAAGATTTTAAAAAAACAAGGTAATCTGGTTATTAAGGAGCCGACTTCTCGGCCTAGCACTTCGAGTTCAGCTCATACGCAGGGTAACATCCAGACTAAACCTAGTCCACGGGAGGATACATTTCATACGAGTAGCATAAAGCTTGGGAATTACTTTGGGTGTCTTGGCTCAAATAAGTTCAAGTAAAACTTAAATGACCACGTTTCAAGACTTTTGAAGACATGGAGGATATCATCGCTGAATGATTTTGACAACACCTAAATATGGGGAATTGGCCTGTAATAATCTCACCTAGACCTTATTGGCCATTAATAATCCCACCTCAGAATATTCCCCCCACCAGGGACCATTGTAGGAAAAATAGGTGAAAGGTGGGACTGGTGGGAGGAATATTCTGAGGTGGGATTATTAATGGCCAATAAGGTCTAGGTGAGATTATTACAGGCCAATTTCCCCCTAAATATTATCGCTTGCTAGTGTTTGTGATGTATAGAAGTTAGGTGTTTTTCGTTCATTGTCTGCTTTATAGCTTGTTTACTTTAGTGTGGCATGTCACACTATTGAACTAGATTGGTACTCTGCCAATCTACTTGTTTCTGATTTGGTTTATAGTAATAAAATCACCGGGGTATAACCTTTTACCAAAAAAAAAAAAAACATGGTGGGATTTCAATTTTATTATGTAATAGTTATAATGTAATTGCTATATCTGTAATCGTTGGCTCTCAGTTCCTGGTTGGGAGTTTTTGGTTTTGATTGGAATAAAGTCCCGTTTGCTATTCTCAAAAAAAAAAAAAAAAAAAAAAAAAAAAGCTAAAACAATTATTCAAACTAATAATATAACTCTAAATTTATTTACCAAGAACTAATATAGACGACTCTTACTTTTGTCATCTTTCAGTTTTAACCAAACTTCGTATTAAACCAACTCTGGGTACATACAATTGATTCTGATTAATGTGGGGAGCCTATAATGACACCATAATGTGATTCAACCCGACCCTATAATGTGATTCAATGCGACCCGAAAATTTTGACCCTATAAATTCAAGTAGCGAAATAAAATGACACCATCGGAAAAAAATTCGCAAAAACTTCTGTGAGTTCTAAAGAAACGGGCATGTTGCTCAAAGTCCGAAGCATCAATAAACTTGAATGAACTCATTACCTTGTGATTTATAGTCATGTTTGATCAAACAGATGAAAATCTGAAACAGATGAATATCCGAGGAACTTCGACTCATATCCGAGGATCTGAACTCACGGTTTCTATTAAGTAGGTGTTTGGGCTGAACACGCACGCACTTGACTAATTTGACTTACTAAGCGAGTTAACTAATACTAACCCTAACCGACTCGCTAAACTATCTAACACATGATATTAATCATGAGGGTCGTCTAACTTGGGGGTGGAGAGCCTACCATTAAAACCATTTTTCTTCTCACATCGGGCCATAAGGGTATGTTCAGGAAAAAAAGGGAGGGGTACGTTTAAACACACCCATTCATTATTTACATATTTACATGTTTTCAAGACGGTTTTTCATATGGATTCCAAAAAGCGTGGAGACTTATTTATACACACACACCTGCTTGTCATGGTGGAACCAGTATGGCCAACAAGCCTATGCTTACCAAATGTGTCGAATTGTTTTCCAGTCTATTTCCAGCATCGGTTCAGGAACACGAACTTTCTTCAATTTCTTGTTTTTTCCAAGTCTCTTTTCTGGGTCACCTTTCTTTATTTTCTTGGTTGGTTTAGGAATACTTACTGGGCTAACTTTCTTCATTGCCAGGATATGTTCAGGAACAATTTCTTGATCAAATTCCGTAACTTTCTTTATTTCCAGGTCCAATTCAGGAACAATTTCTCGATCGAATTCCGTAGCTTTCGTTATTTCCGGGTCTGTTTTGGGAACACCCCCTTGATCAGATTCCATAGCTTTCTCTATTTCCGGGTCTGGTTCGGGAACAACTTCTTGATCAGATTCCGCAGCTTTCATTATTTCCACGTTTGGTACAGAAACAGCCTCTGTATCAAGTTCTGTAACTTCCTTTATATTCGGGTCTGGTTTGGGAATGATTTCTTGATCAAATTCCATAACTTTCTTTATTTCGAGGCTTGGTTCAGGATTAAGTTTCAGAGAACGGAATCCATGAAAATGGGCTGTAAACATTAACAATCCTATGACTAATAGTAGTAGCAAATGTGTCCATAGTTGAATAGTAGAACCCTGCAATGTATATAGTGGGTCAATTTGGTTATGTTTTATCTCTAATTGGTCAAACAGTTGAACCAAAGGATTTAGATAAAAAGGCAACAGGTCAGTCAACGTTATAAGAAGCTCCTAGATTTCATATCATACAAAGGATGGACTATTTTTGTGATGATACAGCTTTTGTAATCATATTTATCACATGAAAATTTAAAAAAAATGGATGAATGGCTTCATCGGCTATGTAGTTAATATCCCGATATATCAACCGATATATCAGTGATATATCGGTTATCGGTCCTCTGCCGAGATAGCGGTACAAAATATTGGTCAGAATATCGGTACCGATAATATCAGCGATATTATCCGATATTTGACCGATATAGGACCGATATCTGATCGATAAATCACCAATTTTCCCGATATCAGTACCATTCTTCTTATTTCTACCGTTCATTGTTCTTCTTATTGCTGCTATTAGTGTTTTAAGTCTTAATTGTTAGTTGTTACTGTTAAATGTTAGTGTTTTAGTCTTAGTCAGTCCTTACTTGTTACAATTGTTAAATTGATATATATAAAATTAGCATGATATTAAAATTACCGATATCCCACCGCGATAACCGATATCTCAAATATCGGTCCTTTGACCGATATCCAATATTTTACCGCATTAACTACTTAGTTCATCGGTCGGCCCAAATTGACCCAGCCTGCTTCAACCTGTATTTTACAATTATCCGTTTGGCCCGTTACCCGACTTGCTCAGTTTTCCCATCTAGTCAGCATCATTGCTGAAGTAAAAAACACATAAAAACCAGTTGCACGTGCAAGTGAAACAAAAAATACTGCTATTATTATTGCAGAATCTTGCCTTGCTGATTGCGAGTCTGGATTTGCAGGGAAGATTCCTATCGGCATGCTCAAGAGCATAGCGCACCAAGTCAATGATAGTCAACTCAGTTGTCGGTTCACAGTTATCTGCTAGGACAAAAACATTGAAAAGTCAACTCATTCTCAAGCTAGAACACTGACGGAAACGACAGCTAAAAGGACATCGGATGAATAACCTGGAACATCGAATGTTTGTTTGCTTGGATGAACACCAAGTAGATGTCCTAGATAAACGCCAACACGCGCACGTTCAGAGATTGAAAGTAGATCTCCATGTGTAATCGCGATAACAGGTTTATGATCTGAAACATTGATCATAGAAGTTGTTGAAGATATCCAAATAAAAGAAGCTTAGAACATGTGTGTTAAGTACCTTTAAAAGACAAAAACGGTGAACTGAAAACTTCAGTAACTGTATGAATGTATTGTGTGTCTACTCCACTGTTCTCCATACATTTCAAAACCGAGAGCCCGTTTACCACAAATATAACAAAATCAACTCTCCTTCTTTCATAAGTCAGGTGCTTATCTTGGCCGTTTTTACACTTCATTCTGCCCCGTTGACTTGAACCATCCGATGCACTAACATAAATAAATCATTTTTAATAAGTATTTGCGTACGAATTTGCACACAAGTTAAGAGAATCAACCTTTTCATCGATTCTCCATGACGGACGCCTTTTGTCATCCATTGCTTAATCATCTCTAAATTTTCCGTTAAATTATTGGAAAATCCACTAGTGTCGTAGAAACAGAAAGACGTTGAGTTTCTTGGTATCATGTACTCCTGTAGAAAGCTAGTTCCGCCCCGCACGGATGAATTATCTGAAACAATAAAGATGATTAAATTCATACCAATCATGGGAAATACTGTAAGCACACTTAGAATTATTAACTAAAAGAGTACATGAAACTTGGGCTCTTTCTGGTGCAAACTTATCATCTTCAAACACCCGTGAAATCCTGTTCACGAGACTACTTTTCCCAGATCCTTTCAGGCCGATCAATAGAATTGTAGTCGTTTCTGGCACATTGTAGTCACTCATGGTCATGCCACCTACGTTTTCAATCCATGATCCAGGTGTATAGCTGGAAATACACATAAATCTCTCACACAGGGTATGCAAAAGGTTTTTTAATACATAAACACCAAGTGATAACGAAATTACTAAAATACGCATTCAATATACGCATTCAAACATTAGATATAAATGTTTATACGATTTATATAAAAAAGTGACGCAATCCAAACCAAGAGAAGCGTTATAATACAAAACCAATTTGAAATAACACTAGAAAATCGTGTAAGCATTTGTCTATCATTTTAAATAATACTGATACATAAAAGTATACAATCATAGTAAAAGTCCATTTCCATTGAGAATGATTCTCTGGATGATTTCTCAGATCATAATATTATTTCATCTTGCAGATTCAATATTTTGATAATTCTAATTAAGTAATATATGTGTGCACAGTCATTTAGGTTTCATGGTTACAGCTTGTTTGTGGATGAGCTGAGCCTGAGCCTGAGCCTGAGCCAGGTCAGGTCAATTATAACGAGCCAAGCAGTTAACAAACTGAAATAAATTTTGAACTGGTTAAGGGTAGCAATTGAATAAATGTCTCAACCAAATAATACCTCAAAACTTTAGTTTTAGCAGCGTCCATGTTTTGGAGTCGATCATTCAAATGATCGTAGTTCTTAAGCAACTGTTGGTAAACATGCTTTTGATTTGCTTCGGTTTCCAAGATTGTATAGTAAGATTCTCCCGCAGGCCTGCAACAAAAGATAAATTTATACAGAATTCAGTTCATGTTTCTAGAATGGAAATTCGTACCATAAAGCGGTGGATATGTCATCATCGATGGTGGAATTTACAACGGAAGCTGTATCGCCGCCCATGGGTTTGGGATAAGGGTTCTTCCGATTGCTTCACCGACAAGGAAGTCAGGGAGACTCACTGGAACTCACACTTGAATATGCCTTTTGAAAAGGATCATGCTAATCACACACGGCCAAAATAATTTTCACACCCCTAAGCGCCGCGCTATGGCCAAAGCGGGACGTTTAGGGCGACAAAAGTTGATACGAGGTTTCAACTGACTGACAGACATAAAGGTGATACGAGGTTTCAGTCGCCCCGTGAACCCTAAGCGCCGCGCTTTGGCCATAGCGCGGCGCTTCGACCCCAAATTCTGCCTTTAAATCACTGGCCAGACTCGAGATTCATAACTCCGATTGTTTTTTGTCGATCTTCTTTGCTCTATTAGTTACATTTTTTGAAAAAACGATGTCGTGGTTCAGTAACTATCTTTTCGGTCAATATTCTGACGAGTCAGTTGTTCCTGATTCTTACGAGGGGACCGCTATTTCTGACTCGTTTGAGAAACCGGTGTCGTCCAACTTGAGGGAGACAGAGGTTGTATCTGGCATTCGTTATCGTGATAACACGGTGCAGCTGGATTTGAATACCCCTGTGGAGGACCCTTACGCACAACAAGGTTATTCGAATTTCGGTTACGGTGGCGACTATAGCTTTGTACAGCAGGAGTGTTATCCAAACGACAGTTACGGTTGTCAACAAGGTTATTCGAATTTCGGTTACGGTGGCGAGCAAAGCTTTGTACAGCAGGAGTGTTATCCAAACCAGAGTTACGGTTGTGAACAGAGCTTTGAACATCAAGTCTATTCGAACCTCGGTGACGATGGTGTGCCGGAGGATGTGTCTGTTGACGAGGAAGGTTGTTACCCGGTTACATTTTCGTTTGATACAACGCAGACCTTTTCGTCACGTAAAGAGTTGGTGCGTTGGGTACAAGACACGGCAAAAGACAATGGTTACCTTATTGTGACTAAGAGGTCGAATAAAAGAGGAGAGAATTACAAGATTTGGTTTCAATGTACTTTTGGTGGGGAGCATAAGAGTGTAGCTACACAGAGGAAAACGGGTAGCAAGAAAATAGGTTGCCCGTTCGAGATGATCGGGTTTTCGGAATCATCCGGAAGTGTTTGGAGGATCGAGGTGACGAAGGCGAAGCATAACCACACTCCTATTGAAAACTTTGAGGGTCACGCGTATGCGAGAAGGCTTTCTTCGGAGGACATAAAACTGGTTAAGGAGCTGGCAGAGCAAGATATTCGCAACCAAAGTATCTGGCGAACGCTGACAAAAAACAATCCGGCTAGAAAGCTTATTCCGAAAGATATACACAACGCTGTTCAGAAGATCAACGCCGAAAAAAATGTCGGTAAGTCTCCGATGCAAAAACTTGAAAACATTCTTATCGAAAAAATTACACTTATTACATGCGCACGAATGAGATATCGAATGAAGTTGAAGACGTCTTCTTTGTTCACGAAAAATCATTCACTATGTGGTGTGCCTTCCCGCATGTGCTATTGATTGACGCCACATACAAAACGAACATGTACAACCTGCCATTTGTTCAGGTCGTAGGCATGACGTCGACAAACAAATCGTTTACGGCTGCTTGTGCGGTAATTTCCGCTGAGAAGTCAGAGAACTACCTATGGGTGTTGCAGAGGATCAAGTCTATGCTGGCAGGATGTATGGAACCGCGTGTGATTTTAACAGACAGGGATTTTGCGCTAATGAACGCGTGTGAACAAGTTTTTCCAAAAGCGCATAAGTATCTTTGTCGGTTCCATATTCAACAAAATATTAATAAGAACAGCAAGAAGAAATTCTCTGACAAGGAGTGGAAAGAATTCGTACGTACATTTTGGACATTGTGCGAGTCTACGACCGAGGAAATATACAGGTATAACTTGGAAAACCTTGAAGCACAGCTGAAAGAAGCTGACCGTGAACGTGAGTATTTCTTACATAATTATGTTCAAATTTTATATAATAACAAAAACTGACTATTTACGTTTTTTAATTTTAGAGGTTTTTGATTATTTGAAGAAATCCTGGTTGGATCCGTACCGTGAAAAGTTTGTATCTTGCTGGATTAACCAAACTATCAACTTTCACCAGACTACGACCAACAGGGTTGAGAGCATGCATGCAACATTAAAAAGTCACTTTCCAAGTCATCGCAACACACTGGATAAACTTGTACTGTATGTTGATCATGTTGTTGATAAACAATACGCCGAGATTAGAAGTAGCTTTGAAACAAGCCTCCGAAAAGTGATGACGCACCACAAGAATCAGCCCATGCTTGCATATATTCTCAGAAAGGTTTCAATATATGCGATTGAGCTTTTGAGTATGGAACTAAAACGTAAGGAAGACGGGTTGAGAGCCTACGGTGCAAGCTGTGGTTGCCAACTTTTTACCAGCTGTGGTTTGCCATGTGCCAGTCGTTTGGAAAAGTTGGAAAATAAAGGTAATTAATATTTTTGACCTTTCTCGTTATGATTTTGCCACCTAATTGTTTTCATCCACAGGTCAGCAAATCCGGATCACACACATAGACGTGTTTTGGAAGAAGCTTGACTTCAAGCCTGCAAGGAATAACATAGAGGATATCGATGTAGACGCGAAATTTGAAAAATTGAAAAAACAGATCGATCCAACACCCCCTCAAGTGAAAAGGAGCTTCTTTGAAAAGTTTCAGCAAATCCTCAATCCAGGGAACAGTAACAAAAAACCTCCTGCTGTTCTGAAGAAAACTCGTGGTCGACCAACATTGAAAACGCAGGAAGAAAGAAAGGTTGAAACCGCTAGACAAAGCTCTTACATTCCATCAGAAGAAACTTGGGTCGATGCCTCAGACGATCTTCCCCGTCACAGCTCGTACATATCAGCCGAAGATTCTAGAAGAGAAAAGAATACCAAACCGCTCAACCTACACCCTGATTTCCCGAATATCAAGCTCGGTCCTAAGACGGATATAGCGATCCGCAACTACGCATCTCAGATTCCCAAAGTGATCCATCCATACATCGTTAGAATAAAGGACGTGAAACCAGATGGTCATTGTGGATTTAGATCGGTGGCTGTTGGGTTAGGAGTGAACAAAATTCATATTTGAAGATCCGGGAACAACTTCTAAAGGAGTTACGTATGAACGAATCGCTTTGGAGGCAGGTTTTCGATCCGGAAAACATAGGACATTATGATGCGCTGGTTAAACGGATCGATTTCAAGGGGGTGGGACGAGCAGGTATCGAAAATTACATGTCGATGCCTGAGACGGGGTTTCTTATTGCCCAACGATACGGTGTGATTGTTCACACCTTCGACATTCGTGGGAGCGATACAATTTTCCCTCTGCTGGGCGGCCCAAACGAAGCTGAGGAACCTCACCTGGTAGTTGCGGTTGTGTTCGTCGACAATGGGCATTTCATACATGTAGAGCTTGGAGGTTGTTATCCAATGCCTCCCCCAAACCTACTCTGGACAGCGAACAGAACAGAGCGCGCAGCAGCCTGGCATACATTATACAGGGATCAGATCAACACGTACGAAATGCTTACGTATCGTGCCCCTGACCTTAATGCAACCCCATATGTTCACGATGTATCTTAAATGTGTTTAATAATAATCACGTTTGTGTTTGTTCAATATATGCGTTACATCACGTTAAAAACCGAATGTCACCGACACGACCCAATCAGATTCAATACGCACTTGTACGACCCGAAATGACAATATACATCATAATACTGCAATTAATGAAAAAATACGTCATGTTCATGTACGGTAGGCGGCTGATACACATAACACTTCTCACAGGAGTACTTGTGATTTCAAACCTAAATGATACGAGATATGTTCAGTCCTTGTCTGTTGACCAAAGCCAAAGCGCCCCGCTTTGGCCATAGCGAGGCGCTTTGGATGTGCAAAAAGACAACAACCGTGTGCGAATAGACCTGGCCTTTGAAAATGATGCAATTTTCGTTTGGTGTTGGTAAATGCACCTTATTTTTACTAAACATACCTCCTCTTAAACTTTTACATTAATACTATTCAACCTTTTTTATTTTTTATTTTTTTTGTTTTTATCATATCTTTTTCAGTTTTTTGTTATCTTATTTTTGTTATCACTAGTATTTGTATTCTAAAATGTTTTTTAACTTAAAAAGAAAAGTGGTTTCTTAGACCATGAGTAGTCGTTGGGGTGAATAATGTCTCACCCTAGGGCGTTTTGCGTCATGTGACAGCCCAGCCAGCAATGAGACATTATTAGGCGTTTTTACAAAATGGGTGTAGTGGGGTGTGGGGATTGTGGGGCATTATGTTTGTAATAAAATAAAAAAACATTTAAAAAATCTTATTGGACAAAACAAATGAAGTTGAATGTGATTGGCCAATTAATTCCCCCATTTGGCGTGATTTAAAACACGCTGAGGGGCTTTTTTTTGCAAAAAAAGGCCCAATCACGCCCAGGGGGTGGGAGTGGGGCGATATTGAGCATTATTGGGGGGCAATTTTGAAAAAACAACGCCCACTACGCATGGTCTTATCAAAAAAACAAATGTTTTAAATTGAAGTAGGTCAATTTAATTTAATTTGTTTTGCTTGATGTGTCCATTTTAGAAATTCTAAGACACTAACTGAACTCTTAGTTTAATAAAATTATTACACTACCTACTTATTTATTTATTCATTAGCACACATGATTTAATAAATAGGTATAAGCTAGTGCTATAAATGTTTTCTTTTGAAAAAAGGAAAAACTTTTTGTATTTTTAATATATAGAATTGTTAATCATTTTATAAATTTTTTTTAAATATAATAATAATACTAAAACAAAAGAGGTAAGACAACTAAACTATGAAATAAAAGAATAAAAGTGAGGTTTTTGTCACACCCCGAAATTATCAGAGCTGTCGTGACTGGACTTGTATCTTCATTGCACAGCGGAAGCAAATAAGCATAAACTTTCTAGAAATGAATGCCCACTAAGTACTCGACTCTTCAATGGTTCTCCTATTCCAACCGTTCCTTAACTTTGAAATGTAACCTGAGAAAGAAACATGCGAAAAATCAACATAACGTTGAGCGAGTTCATAGTTCGTTTGTAAAATATTTGAAATAAATCTTTTTGGATAACCGGTTTTTGAAGTATTGTTGAGAAAACGAATTTAAAATCATTTTCTTGTCATGTTGTATGGAAACTTGTATGAAAACATGGTATGTATCTTGTATAAATCAAGTGTTCTTGTATAAATCAAGTATTCTTGTATAAATCATGTATTCTTGTATAAATCAAGTATTCTTGTATGTATCATGTTTTCTTGTATAAATCAGGTATTCTTGTATGTATCATGTTGTTAATGGGTTGCAAGGTCATTAACATGTGACACGACATAGGAAGCAACCAAACCATAGGCATTTTTCTAATTGTCGATTCACGACTGAGACACAAAAGCACTACTCGGTACTCGTTCTCACCGAGAGTGTGGCTGCCCTGACACCCGTTAGATCTAACATTTTGTTCTGCGGTCTAAGTATGTACACGATTAATGGTGCTTATGGTACCCTATTCGTGACACGATTTCTCGTATCATTCCTCAAAATGCATCATACTTGGTACTAGTTATCACCAAGAGTGCTTCTTGTTTTTGTATCCATCATACCATTTGTAAACATTGTAACATTTCGATAATACGTATTTGTTTTGTAAAACCGGTATAAAACATAAGCTTTTCGTAAACCATTTGTGCCAGTTAAAACTTGCTTGTAAAATGGTTTAGAAATATGTAATTCTTGTATGCTTTGCAAAATGCGCACGTCTTTCCACCCCGAAAACATTTGGAAAAATGTAAAACTGTAAAAAGGTGGGGTTATGAACTCACCTGAATGTTCCTGTGCAAAGCTAGCTATATACGACTTTGTGATGTCGTTTCCAAGACTTGACTTGCTAGCGTGCATTCTACAATATTCCTAACCATGGAATATCTAATAAGTCTCTAAATAAATGCGGTAACTAATCCACGTGTTACCGAGCTCTACCGACTCGTTGACAATAAGTTGTTAACTTAATAAAAATGATTAGGTTATACTTTGTCGCCCCAAGAAGTCGTTTGTGTATATAGGAATATTCGTACGAAAGTAATATATAATAAACTTGTATTATATATATATATATTGCGTCTTGTATGCTATTTGTCAAAATATACGTATGTGCCGTTTCGGCGTTTGTAATAAATATAGAAAGTTATATTTATTTTGCGAAAGTATCAATGAGTTTGCTTGAAGTTTGAAATAGATATAAAGCTATATTTATTCTTATAAAGGAATTCGTGTGGCACGATAATTGAAATAAATATAAAAATTATATTTATTTTTATAAAACGAATTCGTGTTACGCGATGTTTGAAATATATATATATATTATATTTATTTATAAAAGGGTTCGAGTTTACGTTTGAAATAAATATAATAATAACTATATTTATTTTGTATAATAGTTTGCGTCGTCGTCGTTTTTGCAAGTTATAAAGTGTTGTCGAAGTAACATGCATTTGTATCTAGTTTTATAAAAGTCGTTTGAATCCGATTTGTTTTCGTTATATAATAAAACGCGTGTTGTTTTTTTACGGATTTTCTCGAAAAACGAGCAGAGTTTCGTCTGCTTTTAGGACGCCCCGACAAATCAAGTTGTCGTTATTTTGTCAAAAATCAGCAATTTATTCAACAAACAAACAATATTTATATAATTCTTGTCGAATATATATATATATTGTAGACTATTATCTAGATGAATCAGTTCGAGCTCATTCACGAAATCAATAAACAATATAAAAACAATGTATTCGCCGTTAAAAACTCTCGCGTCGAGTAGCTGAGCTGACCGAGTCAACTCGCTGAGTTGACTGAGTCAACTGAGTTGACTGACTGACCTTGACCGAGTTGACTTGGTTCGACCGAGTCAACTGAACCGAACCGTCTAGTCTCGTTGACTGTCTTGCTCGAGCCCGTTGACCGAAATCTGACTCGAGACTCGACCCGTTGACTGTTGACCACGCTTAACCTGCTGTTGACCCGAGTTGACTCGGGTGTGACCGAGTCAACTGTTTTTGACCCGAACTCGAACCCGTTGAATCTGACCCGGACCTGAGACCCGAACCGTCTGACCTGTGTAACCCGTGAGTGACCCGAAGCTTACTTGAAAAACCCGAGCTCGTGACTGAAACCCGTGAGACCCGACGGATAATGTCAAGGACCGTCGGGTATACAAACTGACCGGTGGTCCGAGTCTCCGACCGTCGGTCCGAGTCACAGCCCACTGGTCCGAGACCCAACCTGCTGGTCCGAGACACTAACCACCGCCATAACCGCCGCCTGACTCCGTCGCCGCCTTACCCGTCGCCGTCTGACTCCGTGGCCGCCGCCGCCGCCGCCGCCGTGAGCGGCGGCTCTCACACTCTCTATTTCTTTGTCTTGCAGTCGCCTCTCACCACCACCGGTTGGTGGTGGTGGTCCGTTTTGTCATCGAGAGGAGGGGGTGTCGGTGTGTGTGTGGGTCTTTGAAAGAAGGAGAACAGAGGGTGAAGGGGGTGTGTGGCCCGAGATAAGGGCTGCCGGAGCTCCGTCAGCGGCGGCGCCGCCGCCGCGCACCGGCCGGCTCCGCCGGTTATGTCGCCGGAGAGGAAGAGAGAACGAACGTGAGTGTGTGTGTTGTTGTTGTTGTCTGCTTGTTGCACAAAATGAGAATGGATGAAGGATTGGTCAGTTTATATAGGGTTTCTTTTAATTAGTGGGCTTTGGGCTTGGGCCCAAGGCTCACAAGCCCAAATTTCGCGTTTTAAGCGGCCTGTTAAATTCTACGAACCCGTCTTCGAAGCCTGAAGCCACCGTATCATAGTAAAATAAAATTTTAGATTTGAAAATGTGTAAAATAATGCCGGTAGATGTCGTTTGCGCGTTCGTTTGTCGATAACGTAAAGTCACGTGATTTTCGTCGTTTTTTATCGTTTTTCAATTGGGTTTTGGCTACGGTAGCTAAATTTTAATTACGAACTAAATATATCATAAAAATCTAATATTTGTCGGCATTGTCAGTATCTTGTACGGTGTCAGTTCGTTGTCGCGTAATGTTCAGCAGGTTTCTCGGCAAACCACCGTTCGCGCACTGTAAGTCGGATAGACGTTCCTAGGCACTACAGAGGCCTAATTAAGCTAATCTGTGTTGTAAACATTAATTACTGTCGCGTTAATCGCTTGTTAATCACATAATTAAGCGCGTAAATTACCGGTTGTCACAGTCTCCCCCCTGTTAATAAAATTTCATCCTCGAAATTTAGACTACGTCAACTCCTTAGAGTTACGTTATATGTAAGTAATTATGAATAATGTCAAAGGAAACGAGGCATACTGATACAGTCACTGGTGTGACCAAGTTAACAGGGGTCCAATAAAAGAGGAATGTCGACCAATGGAATTCCAAATAGACGTTTACAATATGCAAATGAATGTTAGAAACAATAACATTCGCTGGGAGAAGCTTAGAATCAACAAGCCCAAACGAAATAGTTTTGCATGAAACGCTTGATCATGATCAGCCCAAGCTGCAAGTTCTACCGACGCCACAAGGTGTTGTAGTCATCAAAGATAATTCAATAATAGTGGTGATCAAACAAGTATCACCTGTGTTTGAAGTCAAATGAAAGCGCGATAATAAATCGAAGCGGATTTAATCTAAATCAATAAACAGACAATTAAATCTGTGCATGAGATTAGCGCAAGCTTCAATTTAGTGAAAATGTCACCTCAAGGTGTCGAAATCAACAAACGACTTAATGGAGTCGTAGACCAAACAAATCTACTACGACTCAGAACAATGAAACGCTTGTTAAAACGAATTCGAATATGATGTTTTCAATACATCATATAGTGTCTTGAATTGAATATCTGTAATGAACAAGTTCAAACAATTGAATTTGACTTCGGCGCAAGCCGACAATAAATACATGTATCATCAAGAAAACTTCCGGCATGGTCACAATGAAAAACCATGTTTGTAACTTGAAAAGAAAAGAAATTTCAAGAAAATGTGTTGACTTGATAACAAAGAAGCCAACAATTGCAATAATACGGGTCATTCGAATCACAAATCAATAATTTAGATTTAGCGAAATAATATTTGAACTTTATTGAAATGCTTTATTCGAAACGAAACCACATGCGTAACAAACGAGGCATGCGTAACATATAAGTTTTCAAGAAATGAAGCAAATGAATATTCGCTATACTGAAAGAAATGATCGTGACACAATGACCATTAAGAGGAGTAGAGATACGAAAATCTACTCAGTAAATATGAAAGTCGAAATTTCAATAAAAGAAATTTAAGGACTTTACCCGGGGTTGCATGTGATAACCGGTTGCTAGGTGACATTACCATGGAATGTCAATAATGGCGTATTCGTCATTATTGAGTTAGGGGGACTGCGGAGAGATATGTCTTCTCCTTAGCATGACTCGTGTCGTTTGCAGGACCGCGTGCCAAACTGCCGCTTCCTTGAAAGTCGTATGTGACGTACTTCAACCTCCGTTGATGTATAGCTTAAGTTTCACATATTCCTGTGCACTAGCGTTTCGTTATGCGTAGGCTGCCTGCTCGGGAAGTCAAAATATCATAGACAATATGAATAATAGTGTGTGCCCGAGTTAATATTCGCAGTTCCTACGTGATGACCTTTACTGAACTTCAACATGAGTTTCCGAAGGTCCTAAATGCATGTTTCCTAAACTCTCAGAGTTTTGTGTACTGTATGCGACTGTTTTTGTATACCATGTATAAAACACCACAATAGCGTATGTTTAAAAACAAAATTTTGACTGTTTGTTTTTCGGCAACGGTTGGAGACCATATTCGAGTACTAAGCGTTCTGTATGTATTCAGATTTTAATATTCTAAGTTCCCAGTGGATAGTGAGGTTAGAGCCTAGGTATCTCTACAGACAACCCTATTCGCTGTAACCTATAGCTCTGATACCAATCTGTCACACCCCGAAATTATCAGAGCTGGCGTGACTGGACTGGTATCTTCATTGCACAGCGGAAGCAAATAAGCATAAACTTTCTAGAAATGAACGCCCACTAAGTACTCGACTCTTCAATGGTTCTCCTATTCCAACCGTTCCTTAACTTTGAAATTTAACCTAAGAAAGAAACATGCGAAAAATCAACATAATGTTGAGCGAGTTCATAGTTTGTTTGTAAAAGATTTGATATAAATCTTTTTGGATGACCGGTTTTTGAAGTATTGTTGAGAAAACGAATTTAAAATCATTTTCTTGTCATGTTGTATGGAAACTTGTATGAAAACATGGTATGTATCTTGTATAAATCAAGTGTTCTTGTATAAATCAAGTATTCTTGTATAAGTCATGTATTCTTGTATAAATCAAGTATTTTTGTATGTATCATGTTTTCTTGTATAAATCAGGTATTCTTGTATGTATCATGTTGTTAATGGGTTGCAAGGCCATTAACATGTGACACGACATAGGGAGCAACCAAACCATAGGCATTTTTCTAATTGTCGATTCACGACTGAGACACAAAAGCACTACTCGGTACTCGTTCTCACCGAGAGTGTGGCTGCCCTGACACCCGTTAGATCTAACATTTTGTTCTGCGGTCTAAGTATGTACACGATTAATGGTGCTTATGGTACCCTATTCGTGACACGATTTCTCGTATCATTCCTCAAAACGCATCATACTTGGTACTAGTTATCACCAAGAGTGCTTCTTGTTTTTGTATCCATCATACCATTTGTAAACATTGTAACATTTCAATAATACGTATTTGTTTTGTAAAACCGGTATAAAACATAAGTTTTTCGTAAACCATTTGTGTCAGTTAAAACTTGCTTGTAATATGGTTTAGAAATATGTAATTCTTGTATGCTTTGCAAAAAGCACACGTCTTTCCTCCCGGAAAACATTTGGAAAAATGTAAAACTGTAAAAGGTCGGGTTATGAACTCACCTGAAAGTTCCTGTGCAAAGCTAGCTATATACGACTTTGTGATGTCGTTTCCAAGACTTGACTTGCTAGCGTGCATTCTACAATATTCCTAACCATGGAATATCTAATAAATCTCTAAATAAATGCGGTAACTAATCCACGTGTTACCGAGCTCTACCGAATCGTTGATAATAAGTTGTTAACTTAATAAATATGATTAGGTTATACTTTGTCGCCCCGAGAAATCGTTTGTGTATATAGGAAGATTCGTACGAAAGTAATATATAATAAACTTGTATTATATATATATATATATATATATATATTGCGTCTTGTATGCTGTTTGTCAAAATATACGTATGTGCCGTTTCGGCGTTTGTAATAAGCATAAAAAGTTATATTTATTTTGCGAAAGTATCAACGAGTTTGCTTGAAGTTTGAAATAAATATAAAGCTATATTTATTCTTATAAGGGAATTCGTGTGGTACGATAATTGAAATAAATATAAAAATTATATTTATTTTTATAAAACGAATTCGTGTTACGCGATGTTTGAAATAAATATATATATACTATGTTTATGAGTTAATTGCCCGGATGGTCCCTGTGGTTTCACGTTTTTTCACGTTTAGTCCCCGCCTTTCGGAAATAGCAGGTATGCTCCCTGTGGTTTGTCATTTTGTTACTCGGATAGTCCCCTGACATTTACTCAGGGGACTATCCGAGTAACAAAATGCAAACCATAAGGAGCATATCTGTTATTTCCAAACTAACTGACATCTACTCAGGGGACTATCCGAGTAACAAAATAACAAACCATAGGGAGCATACCTGCTATTTTCAAAAGGTGGGGACTAAACATGAAAAAACGTGAAACCACAGGGACTATCCGGGCAATTAACTCCTATATTTATTTATAAAAGTGTTCGAGTTTACGTTTGAAGTAAATATAATAATAACTGTATTTATTTTGTATAATAGTTTGCGTCGTCGTCGTTTTTGCAAGTTATAAAGTGTCGTCGAAGTAACATGCATTTGTATCTAGTTTTATAAAAGTCGTTTGAATCCGATTTGTTTCCGTTATATAATAAAACGCGTTTTGTTTTTTACGGATTTTCTCGAAAAACGGGCAGAGTTTCCTCTGTTTTTAGGACGCCAAGACAACTCAAGTTGTCGTTATTTTGTCAAAAATCAGCAATTTATTCAACAAACAAACAATATTTATATAATTCTTGTCGAATATATATATTGTAGACTATTATCTAGATAAATCAGTTCGAGCTCGTTCACGAAATTAATAAACAATATAAAAACAATGTATTCGCCGTTAAAACTTTACCAAAACTCTCGCGTCGAGTAGCTGAGCTGACCGAGTCAACTCGCTGAGTTGACTGAGTCAACTGATTTGACCAGCTGACCTTGACCGAGTTGACTCGGTTCGACCGAGTCAACTGAACCGAACTGTCTAGTCTAGTTGACTGTCTTGCTCGAGCCCGTTCACCGAAATCTGACTCGAGACCTGACTCATTGACTGTTGACCACGCTTAACCTGCTATTGACCCGAGTTGACTCGGGTGTTGACCGAGTCAACTGTGTTTGACTCGAACCCGAACCCGTTGAATCTGACCCGGACCTGAGACCCGAACCGTCTGACCTGAGTAACCCGTGAGTGACCCAAAGCTTACTTGAAAAACCCGAGCTCGTGACTGAAACCCGTGAGACCCGACGGATAATGTCAAGGACCGCCGGATATACAAACTGACCGGTGGTCCGAGTCTCCGACCGTCGGTCCGAGTCACAGCCCAACCTGCTGGTCCGAGACGCTAACCACCGCCATAACCGCCGCCTGACTCTGTCGCCGCCTAACCCGTCGCTGTCTGACTCCGTGCCCGCCGCCGCCGCCGTGAGCGGCGGCTCTCCCTCTCTCTATTTCTTTGTCTTGTAGTCGCCTCTCACCACCACCGGTTGGTGGTGGTGGTCCGTTTTGTCATCGAGAGGAGGGGGGGGGGGTGTTCGGTGTGTGTGTGCGTCTTTGAAAGAAGGAGAACAGAGGGTGAAGGGGATGTGTGGCCGGAGATAAGGGCTGCCGGAGCTCCGTCACCGGCGGCGGCGGCGCCGCGCACCGGCCGGCTCCGCCGGTTATGTCGCCAAAGAGGGAGAGAGAACGAACGTGAGTGTGTGTGTGTTGTTGTTGTTGTTGTTGTCTGCTTGTTGCACAAAATGAGAATGGATGAAGGATTGGTCAGTTTATATAGGGTTTCTTTTAATTAGTGGGCTTTGGGCTTGGGCCCAAGGCCCACAAGCCCAAATTTCGCGTTTTAAGCGGCCTGTTAAATTCTACGAACCCGTCTTCGAAGCCCGAAACCACCGTATCATAGTAAAATAAAATTTTAGATTTGAAAATGTGTAAAATAATGCCGGTAGATGTCGTTTGCGCGTTCGTTTGTCGATAACGTAAAGTCACGTGATTTTCGTCGTTTTTGATCGTTTTTTAATTCGGTTTTGGCTACGGTAGCTAAATTTTAATTACGAACTAAATATATCATAAAAATCTAATGTTTGTTGGCATTGTCAGTATTTCGTACGGTTTCAGTTCGTTGTCGCGTAATGTTCAGCAGGTTTCTCGGCGAACGACTGTTCGCGCACTGTAAAGTCGGATAGACGTTCCTAGGCACTACAGAGGCCTAATTAAGTTAATCTGTGTTGTAAACACTGTTTACAGTCGCGTTAATCGCTTGTTAATCACATAATTAAGCGCGTAAATTACCGGTTGTCACAGTTTTGGGGTTTAATACATAAAATCAACGGTTTTTTTCAAAAAATAAGTTTATCATTTTTTTTCAAACGTTAATTCGTAAAGCCTGTTTGTGAATGAAAATATAATAAAATACCAGTCAGAAAGTGTCTTTAAAACCAAGATTCGTTTTATTTAGAGAAAATGTTATAGTTATAATATGTAAAAATAATTGTTATGCAAAAAGAAAGATTAATAAAAAAACCTTATTATTTTCCGTACAAAAAACGTTTTTTAACCTTTTGTAAAAAAACATTTTAAATATAATTAGGATAATACCCCGCGGGCGTTGCGCCACAGACAACACGTGTGGACATTACGTTAAAGCGTGCGCAGACGTCATACTAAATCGAGCCGATTCGTTGCGTCTCTCAGCTTTTATTTAGCGCGGATTATAACAAATCCATTGTGTACACATATTAATAAGAATAACTATTCGTGGTATAGTATTCTACATATCATATAGAAGCCGAAAAATATGGCCGAAAAATGTGATTCCAGTGACAACAAACATGCCAAACGACAACTATTTTGTCAAACCTGGTGCCAATGTGGTGCCGATTATAACAATCCATTGTGTACACACGTTATTTTGTCAAACCTAAACCTTCAAACCAATTGTCAAATGACCATAAATCTCACCAATTTAACCAAAACCCTTTAAATCTTTTAACTTTTTGTACAATTATCATTAGAACCCCTCGCTCGAGCCACGATTGTCATACCGTAACCTAACTGTCTCCATTTTGTGAGTATTCAGCCCTTCACTACTTAACCCAGATGGGTGCAATATGTATTCACTCATAGGCCGGCTGTGCTCACTGTTGGCCGAGTCTTGTATGCCCAAAGCCATTTTTCTGAATTTGATCATGTCTTCGTTGTACTGGGCCATGTCATAGTGTGAGCTCCCATTGTAGAACGACCATTGTCCTGTCTTGATCCCATTATCAAGATCAGACAATGATGCGGAGGCGAGTAGAGTGGCGGACACACACAGCTCATAGTTGCACATGACAATGTCCTGCTCCTTTGATCTTGTATTTCTTCCGTGACACCGGGCGTTGTGGCCAAGGTGGACTACTCGGCTACCGCCAGCCCCTTAGCTCTCCCCAGATGCGCGGAAACTCGACCTCCACCCGCCCGAAGGCACGACAGTGGATTAATCGGTAAAATCTCGCCTCCCATCCAAGTCGAACCGGCGCCACCCATATTTGCTCTTCACTTGGATGCCGCAGAAAATAATGAGAAGAGTGGGAACCGAACCTGAGTCACAAAGAACACCAATTCTTTCTCCAACCACTCCACTCATTGACAATATTTATTGGGTAATTAAAATTAAGTAGACATATTTTATTTAATTATATTACATAAATATTTTCTAAAACATAAAGTTATATGTTGAATTTTATAATTCTTCGTTTTACTTTTTATTTGTTATTAATTACATATCTGGATCTAATAAATATTAGAAAAATAATACATTATATATATTTTAGTTTATTAATAATGCACTTCATTTTCTAATTTATAAACATTTAAAACCACATAATTCATTTTTTTTTTTGAAAATCACCCAAAGCTAAGAGTACAACCACCTAAGCTAAAACTTGTTGTTTATTTATAATGTTTAAATGATTTGTATAGGGGTGAAACATGACAAGTTTTTAAAATGATATTTTTAGAAAGGAGGTATGAAAAGTAAAAATAGAGGTGCACTTAGCCAACCCCTTTTCGTTTTCTCAAAAACGCTTCTCCCTCGTTTAAAATAAAATTTAACATCTGTTTGTTTTTTTTTAAAGTGGGGTTTTGGTTATGTTTTTTTGTTGAAAAGTTGTAGATTTGTGTTTTGTTTTTATAAAACATATACTGTATCCCCACCATTTATGTTCTTCTGCCATACGTCTTCCTCCTTTCAAAATTTAAATCAAACTGCATAAATATATATAAAATCAATATGTACATACAAAACAAAAGTACAACTGAATGTCTAATACAAAAGTACAACTGAATCTCTAATACAAAATAAAAACTAAAGCTACTGATCCTCTATCGGTGGGGAAGGTGGCAGTGGATGGGGTAGTAATCCCGCGTGAGCCTGGAGCTACATCAGCGTCTTTATAATCTACATCTAGTATCGCTCAGAATGTCGGAGGGGTCGATCAAAGTCCCGAGCCACTGCGTGCGCTATAGGAGGCAAGTCTGCATAGACGTGCTGTGGGTACTGCGGCAGGTGCGGAGGCCGTGGCGGTGGTGAGATCTCGTTGTCAACGACATGATCAGCCGGAGGCGTACCTAGCGGAGGCTGAGCCTGATCCTCACAGGCTGATCCAGACCCAGAGCCTCACGCTAAGCCCGCCAAGCCACAACTTGAGCAGCCGGAGGCGCTAATACTCTGTCCCTAAGCTCAATAATATAACAACCCTCCTAAGACACCCTAAACACCCTAATTATACCTCGTATGCACCAAACCGGACCAGTGTAACGTTATTTTTATCAAAAATCAAATATAACAAATAATAATGGTCTCTCGCGGCCCGCGACGGACACACCTTCAGTGTGTCACGGGGCGCGACGACTGTTACTTGGCGGATACTGCATTGTCACACGTGTCACAATGTGTCAAGTCTATAACTTGTGACCCAACAACCCTAGACCTAGCTACAAGTGCGTGGCGGCCCGCGATGGGCATAGCCCTGGGGCGTCACGGGGCGCGATGGGATGTATGATCAGGCCTATATAAAGGGTCGAGAGGCTCAGTTCACAAATCGCTCAAACTTTTTCTTTCTCTCTCGAATCTCTAATATTAAAGCTAAAATACTCGGGTATTATACCACCTAAAAAGCAAAGCTCTGCCTCGTTGTAAGTATTATAACCCCGGTTACGTATTAGTTACTCTGCCCGATTGATCTATAGCTCCGTAACGCATGTCAAGGCTCTGCCTGACTCAGTCACTGGAGTTCTGTCTCGGGGGGAGGGTATAGCTAATGTAAATTGGGTTATCTTACTAACGCGTGTGCATTATTTAATTTTAATAGATTATAACCAGGAAGTCACCAGGAATTATTGATGTGAGTAAAATGCGACATATAAATTACATCAAATGAGGCATAAAACTAACCATTTTTAAGTACTAATGTTGGAAAAAGTGTGCTTTTGTCTTCCTTTTGTATTTTCAGGGTTAAAAGAGCTTAAATGAACAAAAGAAGCAAAAATGCAGCTAAATCCAACATAAATACAAAGAAAAGGAAGAAACGTGGCATGCCCGACTCCTCGACAGCATCTCCCAAAGCAAAAACAAGAAGAAAGCTGAGCATGGGGCTCTGCCCTGCTGAGCATGGGGCTGTGCCCAGCTGAACACGGGGTTGTGTCCAGCGGACACGGGGCGTGTCCAGCTCAACACGGGGCCGTGCTCAGCGAGCACGGGGCAGTGTCCAGGATGGTCAGCCCTGGCACAAAAGACAAAGTGGTAGAAGCTTCTATTGCCCACCACGGGGCCGTGCCCAGCGGACACGGGGGTGTGGTCAGAGTGCTGCAGGTGCATTTATTGTAATTGCGAATTACAATTAATGAAGAGAGAGAGTGTCAGACGGGCACGGGGCCGTGTCCAGCGGATACGGGGCCGTGCCCAGGCTTCTGTTCAGCCTATAAATAGGAGTGCTTGGCATCATTTCAACTCATCCCTTGGCACACCACCTCTCTCACACTTCATCCACCACCCACCACCACCATAACACCATCATCCACCACCATCATCCATTGTCCATCGTAGAGTGTGTGAGTCGTCTCGGGATCCAAGATTGATAGTAAGAGTTCTTGACAATCAAGGCCATGTTTGCCTAAGTCTCTTACATCACTTGGTGAAGACAAGTGTTTAGTATAATACTTTTTATTTTTAATCTTTTGCACTTTTTATTTGGTTTTGTATTAATGACTTTAATAACTAGTTGCTTATGTTGAAGGTGATCTTTCCTTATCGTTTGTCCGTGGTGTCTTGGCATTATTTTACTGTCTATATAAAATAAAAGATTTTCACCATTCATATCTCCACGGTCTATATGGAGGTATGTTGGCTACCTGGTCGGGGGTTAAGGGAACAGTTTGGTAAGGGTCTTGCCCTTGTTCAGCGTTTAGAGGTCCTGCTTGGGACCTGGGTCAAATTTAGTAGGATTTCCTTCAATGCCCATAGGTATTGGATGGCGAGGATCCAAACTCTTTGACCCCCTCATAAGTTAACTACTATTAATACTATAACCCGACTATTTAGGACTGTATCCCTGCTGACTCAGACTACTTAGTCGAGGGTAACGTCACCGCCAAAAGCGGGGCCTACCATAATTTGCATTAATAACTTAATTCATTATCTTCCAATAATCCAACCCTTTAGGATTGTATCCTTGCTGACTCAAACTACTGGGTTGAGGGTAACGTCGCCTTCAAAAGAGAGGCCTACTACAATAACTAAGATAATCTCTTAAATAAGTGCAAAAGTGCGAAAATAATCAAAGGTTATATTAATACACGAGTCGGATCCAAGTGATTCATCTTGTCTATCTGTTTTTATTTTATTTTTATTTAGTTAGTTTTTTATTTTCTTAGTTTAAAAACATTTTTCTAACTTTTTGATTTGATTAGACGTTGAGGATAAACCGGTATTAAAAGCTCTTGTGTCCTTGGACGACCTCGGTATCTTACCAACACTATACTACGTCCACGATGGGTGCACTTGCCCATATGTGTGTTTAGTGTTAGTAAATATCGTGTTTTATAAATTTAAAACTTGGCTAAAGGTGTAAAAAAGGGCTTAATTATACATATAAATTATATATACACCAACACACATCAAATTTTTGGCGCCGCTGCCGGGGACACAAGGATTTTAAGAAAGCTTAAAATCGACGGCCTAATCAGTTTTTCAAAACCTTTTTCAAAACACGCGCACATTTTTCTGCATTTTAGTTTAGTTTGCATTTAACAGTAGCCTGAACACGGGGCCGTGCTCGCTGAACACGCCCCCGTGCTGCATATTTTTAGTTAGATACCCATATACAGAGTCTGAACACGGGGCCGTGCTCACTGAACACGCCCCTGTGTCCAACGTGACCAGTAACTTTAATTAAAATGCCCAGATACAGACCCTGAACACGGGGCCGTGCTCACCAGACACGGGGCCGTGTCCAGCTTCTGTTTCCGTCTTTATTTTTGTTTTCTGGTCCCGAGACTCAGTTGTGATCTGTTGAGTGATTCTTATGGATCAATACTCAAGAGGCTACAACTACACCTATGATGAGGATGATTATAGGGGTGATTATTGCACTAATTGTCGTAACGCACGCTCGGTTCAATATAATACTTCATATCAACCATCCAATTCATACAATTATTATGAGGAGCCCAGGTACGAGCCATCAACTTCATATACATCCTATGAAGACCAAAGGTATGAACCTCCTCCCTCATACTCATATTTTGATGAACCAAGGTATGAGCCTTCATACTCATACTTTGAAGATTCAAGATATGAGCCACCACCTTTATACTCTCATTATGAGGAACCATGGCGTGAACAACCCACCTCATATGAGTACTATTAAGAACAAAGTTTCGACCCTTATCCATCATATACTTACAATGAAGAACAATGGTGTGAACCATCTACTTCATATGAGTACTATGAGGAACCAAGGATCGAACAACCGGATTCAAGCTTTGAGGATCCAAATTCTTTTTCTCTCACCGAAGTGACCAATAGGATATTAGAACACATTAAAACTATCGAACGTTACATGAAAGAATCTCGCGCAAGGGAAGAGGAATCCCGCGCAAAAGAAGAATTAAATTGTAATAATAACGTAGAGGTAGTTGAAAATGTAAAAATGGAAGAACAAGAAAGTGCAAAACCGACACATGAGTTAAACAATGAAAAAGATAAGTCCGATAATGTTAAAATGCAAGAAGAGTCTAATTTTGAAGAAATTAATCTCTTGTCACCTACTTTCGAAAATCATTGTTTAATAACCCCTCAAGTTTTTAAAAGAGTTAAACACTAGTGCTAAAATCAAAGAAATAGTAAGTGTTAAGTTAACTAATGATCAGACTTCGCTAATAAAAGAAGATCCTTTTGAAATTAACATTACACCGGTTCCATGTTTCTTTCAAAATTCATTTATTAGTAATATCACCATTGATAAAGATCTTTGTGTTAACATAATGCCTAACTACATTTTTGAAAAGCTAAGTATTAGTGATTTTGCTCCACTTCAAATACCCATTTTTCTATCCGATCGGAAATAATAAAATCAATCGGTGTAGTTGAGGATATCTTGGTTCAAACAAATCAAATGGTAATCCCAACCGACTTTGTCATCCTTGATGACGCTCCTCTAGTGTTGGGACGACCTTTTGTAAAAACTCATGAAGCTTTGAAAAACCGGAAGTACAACAATCTACCTCTTCAATTAGGGGCATTCAAAAGGAGCATAGATCTTGAGCGCTCAATGAAATATCCTTTTGGAAATAATGACCCCCTAATTAAAGATGAGCCAGAACCACCCGATAAGGAGGGTCTAGCCAAGGACCCTTATAAACGTGGCGCACCACGGAGGCATTCCGCGGAACTATCCTTAGTTTTAGATTAGTTTAACTTTTATACTTTCTAGTTTAGTTTTAATTTTCAGGAATAAAACACACTCGGGATGGTGAAGGATGCTAAGGGAAGCTTGAACCAACACCCCATGCACAAAAACAGAGCCTCTCGACAATTTTTCTTCATTACAGCAAGTTCAGCACGGGGTCGTGCTCAACCCAACACGCCCCCGTGCCCAAAACTCTACAGAAATGCCCAGTTCAGGTATCTGGACACGGGGCCGTGCTCACTGAACACGCCCCCGTGCCCAGCCTTCTGTTTACTTTTGGTACTGGCAGTCTAGACATGGGGCCGTGCTCAGCCAACACCACCCCGTGTTCAGCTACCCAGTAACATAAAATCTTGTTTTTAACCCACTTTTACACATTCTAATCAACCGAAAATCTTATTTTTGGGACACATTGAGGACAATGTGTAATTTAAGTGTGGGGGGATGCTAAAACCTTGAATTTTGCAAGTCCTAATTACAAGCCTTACACAAAACTCTATTGGAACCGCTAAACACCCCAAATTTTTTCAAAAACTTTTCATTTTTTTTACTTGTCTTGGTTTAATTTGGGAATTTCAAAATTCTAAAAAGGTTATATTTTTACAAATTTACAACCGATAACGTCGTGATAAAAAGAACCAACATAAGAAAATTATGAAACGGCATGACAAGCATAGTTAAAATTTGATTATATATACTTGATCACATAAAAACCCATTCCCACAAAAGTGAGTTTTGAGCCTTTATTGAGCATACAAATATACATCTTTAAACTAAATGCTCATTTTTCGTTTCTTGTGTGAATAGCCGCTTGGTTTCTTACGACTCTAGAACTTGCCACGACGATACATTCCCGGTCCTTACCAACTTAAACCCGAGTAAGTAAATGATGGAGGCATTAGGACTAACCCCTTTTTATTTCTACACCATTATTTTTCTTTTTTTTCTACCACCTACCCAAAATCCCCCTAGTTAACCCCTTTGAGCCTAAACCTTTTCATTTCTTAACCCAAAACAAACACCCTTTTTCCCACCAAAACCCCTTTTTCCTTTTAAACCCTTTATTTTAGTAACAAAGCGCGATTTTTCTTATGACTTCCTTATCAAAAAAAAAAAAAAGAGAAAAATGATGATAATAATGAAGCCAAAAGAAATAAACAAACAAGGTTATCAAACAGAACTTTGTTTGAAAAAAAAAATTGCTTCATTAAAATAAAAAGTCAAAAAAAAGGGGGGGGGGGTCTTACGAAAACCGACGCTTTTTACGCTTTTCGCCCTTTTACTAACCACTAACCCAACCACCCACCTTTAGCCCAAGCCTAACCCTTCACCCAAAAAGTCCTCTTGATATTTACAAAGGTATAAAGTTAAAAAAAGGAGGAGGATTGATTGCTTGGCAAGCTTATGGTAGGAATAAGTTCCAAGCCGCTCTCGAGTGATTCACTAAAAATACACCTTCGGCCGAGTGTTGAGTGATCCCCCGTGAGGTATGTGAACTTGTATATAAATGGAATTCTAAAAAGGCATGCTATGCCCAAATAAGTAATTTGTCTTATGAAACGTTCTAAATAAATCATAACGAATAGGATTGTAAATAGTATAAAAATAAAACCCAATAAAGATCTTGGATTCCCGACACTCAAGACAAGCCCAAAACCTTCTCTTCTACCCATTCCATTTGGGAGTGTAAGCCACATATTAAAGAGTTTTGCTTGAGGACAAGCAAAGATTCAAGTGTGGGGGTATTTGATGTGAGTAAAATGCAACATATAAATTACATCAAATGAGGCATAAAACTAACCCTTTTTAAGTACTAATGTTGGAAAAAGTGTGCTTTTGTCTTCCTTTTGTATTTTCAGGGTTAAAAGAGCTTAAATGAACAAAAGAAGCAAAAATGCAGCTAAATCCAACATAAATACAAAGAAAAGGAAGAAACGTGGCATGCCCGACTCCTCGACAGCATCTCCCAAAGCAAAAACAAGAAGAAAGCTGAGCATGGGGCTGTGCCCAGCTGAGCACGGGGCTGTGTCCAGCGGACACGGGGCGTGTCCAGCTCAACACGGGGTCGTGCTCAGCGAGCACGGGGCAGTGTCTAGGATGGTCAGCCCTGGCACAAAAGACAAAGTGGTAGAAGCTTCTATTGCCCACCACGGGGCCGTGCCCAGCGGACACGGGGGCGTGGTCAGAGTGCTGCAGTTGCATTTATTGTAATTGCGAATTACAATTAATGAAGAGAGAGAGTGTCAGACGGGCACGGGGCCGTGTCCAGCAGACACGGGGCCGTGCCCAGGCTTCTGTTCAGCCTATAAATAGGAGTGCTTGGCTTCATTTCAACTCATCCCTTGGCACACCACCTCTCTCACACTTCATCCACCACCCACCACCACCATAACACCATCATCCACCACCATCATCCATTGTCCATCGTAGAGTGTGTGAGTCGTCTCGGGATCCAAGATTGATAGTAAGAGTTCTTGACAATCAAGGCCATGTTTGCCTAAGTCTCTTACTTCACTTGGTGAAGACAAGTGTTTAGTATAATACTTTTTATTTTTAATCTTTTGCACTTTTTATTTGGTTTTGTATTAATGACTTTAATAACTAGTTGCTTATGTTGAAGGTGATCTTTCCTTATCGTTTGTCCGTGGTGTCTTGGCATTATTTTACTGTCTATATAAAATAAAAGATTTTCACCATTCATATCTCCACGGTCTATATGGAGGCATGTTGGCTACCTGGTCGGGGGTTAAGGGAACGGTTTGGTAAGGGTCTTGCCCTTGTTCAGCGTTTAGAGGTCCTGCTTGGGACCTGGGTCAAATTTAGTAGGATTTCCTTCAATGCCCATAGGTATTGGATGGCGGGGATCCAAACTCTTTGACCCCCTCATAAGTTAACTACTATTAATACTTTAACCCGACTATTTAGGACTGTATCCCTGCTGACTCAGACTACTTAGTCGAGGGTAACGTCACCGCCAAAAGCGGGGCCTACCATAATTTGCATTAATAACTTAATTCATTATCTTCCAATAATCCAACCCTTTAGGATTGTATCCTTGCTGACTCAAACTACTGGGTTGAGGGTAATGTCGTCTTCAAAAGAGGGGCCTACTACAATAACTAAGATAATCTCTTAAATAAGTGCAAAAGTGCGAAAATAATCAAAGGTAATATTAATACACGAGTCGGATCCAAGTGATTCATCTTGTCTATCTGTTTTTATTTTATTTTTATTTAGTTAGTTTTTTATTTTCTTAGTTTAAAAACATTTTTCTAACGTTTTGATTTGATTAGACGTTGAGGATAAACCGGTACTAAAAGCTCTTGTGTCCTTGGACGACCTCGGTATCTTACCAACACTATACTACGTCCACGATGGGTGCACTTGCCCATATGTGTGTTTAGTGTTAGTAAATATCGTGTTTTATAAATTTAAAACTTGGCTAAAGGTGTAAAAAAGGGCTTAATTATACATTAAAAATATATTACACTACACACGCATCAATTATCTAAAATAGCAATGTGAGTACATTCACTTTTTGTAAACTGTTTTTACAAAACCTCAATTGTTTTAAATTACATTTAACAGGGATTGAGTATTTGTGATTCTACAATTACTGTCGGTATGTTGGGGTTTTGTATACATTACTTGTTACTACACTGTGAGTAGTGGCATGACCACAAGTCAGGATTGACAGTACCGTGGGTGGTAATTGGGTAGATATAAACAAATGTAATTGCGGATGCCCTCAATACTGTAAAATGATAAAAATTGTTTTGATTAAACTGGGATGCACTCGCCAGTATTGCTTGCTGATAAAACTTTTTAAAACGCGTTTCAGGTAACCAAATGTGAAAGCCAAATAGAAGCCAACTGGAGAGCACTGAAAGCTTGGAAAAGTGGCTATAAAAGTTACCTAAACAAGAAAGAAGTTTTATTTCAATAAATTAGGGTTTATCCTTATAAATATGTTTGTAATGGAAACTTGGGTTTTTCCCATGTATTTGTTAATTATAAAAGTGTGGTGTTTTACTCTGATAAACTATTTCCTAACTACAACCCTGATGTATTTTCCGCTGCCAAATTAATAAACACCGATACCACCCGCTCTGAGACTCGCGGCCGCCTGTTCCCGGGGTAGGGGTCGGGGGTTGCGACAGAAGGTGGTATCAGAGCTACAACCACTGATTTAAGCCGCGGAAGTGTTCTGCTGACACCAAAATTTTACCATTTATGTTAGGAAATAATCTATGTGATTACGTGTATATCTGTATATTATTGTTTTGTGTTATTTTAGAATTTGTTAGTTTACAGTATGAGTGATCAAGGCACGTCTGACGCCTATCGTCACCTAGCTAGTTCTCCTAAAAGTGAAGGAACTTCATCACAGCCTACTCCTTTGGGGTATTCTGCTGACACTGAAGAGGGAATCTTCATTTTTAAGGCGCAATCCGAGGAACCATTCCCTCCGAAAAAGAGAGGATGGTTCAGTCGGGGAGCACATGAGCGAAGGAAGCAAATGAGAAAATTGCAACAACAAAGGGCATTATCAGCAGCCAATAGGGAAATGAACACCCAGACCCAAGACATAGTTAATAGGCGGTTGGCAAACTTCCACACACTCGCCACCACTACAGCAGATCCAAACCTAGATCAGATAATCGCACCACAACCATTGCCACTATTCTCAACCCAACCAATGGAGATAGAACTTACCCAAGGAAACCAAATTCCCATACCAGCATTTGACCCAAACGAGATACCTAGAATCCCAGCACCCAATCCTTTAGCATATGATCCATGGGAAGATGACCATAGGGGATATCAGGAACTCTACCCACAGGAAGAACAGATGCCAGACCCCATAGCACAGTACACCAACCTTAATCTCGCAGACCCATTTTGGAATAACGACCCGTATTTTCAAAGTGTGTTAGGCGACCCATACCCATATGGAGAACCTACACCTCAATACCTTGACCCAATACCCGCACCACTACCAACTATGAGTGAAGAAAATGTGCAGGAACTCAGCACATTTGGTGAGGAGTTAGTTGAGGAAGGAGAGAGAATCAAACAAATAGGAGAGAAGCTCGTGTGGAAATATGACGAGCGTGAAATGCAATTCTAGAACCACCCCTAGCAACAATAGTAATATAGAAATATATACATACATATATATATATATATATATATAAATGTGTGTAGTTTGAAAAAAAATTCAACTAAAATAGATAACCTAATATCTATTGATGCATAACTAGTAGTGTGTTTCAATTTCCATTGTAGACTGTAACATATATATATATATATATATATATATATATATATATATATATATATATATATATATATATATATATATATAGGGTGGAGTTATTATAAAAAAAGACCAAAAGTGTGAGAAAGGTAAGAAAGAATCTCAACCATTAGATCTAAATTAATTGAAAAGGGTATGATTGTAAATGCACTAACAAATTCAAATATGGTAATCCTTGATTTAAGGATTTGGAGAGAGAGAATCCTTGATTTAAGGAATTATAACCATCCATAATATCATTCATTTTAACACCATTCAGTAAATGTTCAATTCATGGTGTTTTTACAAAAAAAATATAACACCATTCAGTAAACAAAAAACACCATTTAGAAATAAAATAACACCATTCAGAAACAAAAAACACCATCCAGTAAACAAAAAATAACATCATTCAGTAAACAAAATAACATTGTTCAGTAAATAATATAACACCATTCAGTACAAGAATATAACACCATTCAGTAAATAAATATAACACCATTCAGAAAAAAACACACCATTCAGAAACAAAAAAACACCATTCAGAAAAGATAACACCATTCAGTAACAAAAAACACCATACAGTAAACAAAAAATAACATCATTCAGTAAACAAAATAACACCATTCAGTAAATAATATAACACCATTCAGTACAAGAATATAACACCATTCATTAAATAAATATAACACCATTCAGAAAAAGAAAATAACACCATTCAGAAACAAAATAACACCATTCAGAAAAAGAAAAATAACACCATTCAGAAACAAAATAACACCATTCAGTAAAGAAAAAAATAACACCTCTGTATCATCTTCTTCACTTCCGGCACCACCAAGATGATCTGTTCTTGTAAAAGTTGCTCTCAAAATCGTCCAAGATGATCTGTTCGTGCGTCCAGAATTCGTGTGTCTCCTGATCTTCGTCTGATGTTTTGCGTCAAAACTGGTTCCAGTGCCGGCGAAGACGTCGATGATTCAGAGCGGCAGAGACGTCGATGATTCAGATCGGCGGAGATGTTCAATCGGCGGAGATGTTCAATCGGCGGAGATCGGCAGAGATGTCAGATCGGCGGAGGAAAATCGATGGATATCAGAACGGCGGAGATGTCAACCGGCGGAGGAAGGCGGAGATGTTCAATCGTCGGAGTGTTAGGGTTTTAATTGAAGCAACAGATGGTGATTTGATGATGTTGTTCGTAAAATTCTGAAAGAAGAAAGAGGAACGAAATTGTAGGATTATGATTTGCAGTTTTGATGGAGGTTGTGAAATCCGAGTGTTAACGTGCATATTTTGTGTGATTTATTGCCGTTTACGTGATTATACGTTTGGAATATGTGCACTACGAAAGTATGTGGTTTTGCAGGTTAATCGGCGTAATTCGGTGAAGTTAGAGCACGTGTTGATAAAGTGGAATTACCGGGAATGATAAACAACGCGAAAGATATCATTCGGTAGATGTTCGGGTCGAAGAGATAACTCAAATGTGCGAGAAATGCAAAAGAACAAAGTATAGAGACGTGGAAGTAATTAATTGAAAGTTGAAATAAGTGAGTGTATAAGTTCCAGCAAGAGTGCAGCGTAGCTTTCGTCTCGCAACCGTAACCTACGATTCTACGGCCAAGGATTAAAAGAAACAGAAAGTCGCAAACGTAACCTACGGTTTTAACCGTAGGGCTACGGTTGAACATGGATGGCATTTAGTTAAATGGGTCTAAACCCTAAATTCACGTGATGAAGGGTCACAAAGTCAACATCTAATAAAAAACTTCATCACGTTGATTTTGGTGAGAGGGGACTTCTGATTGACGGCACATGCAAGCATTGGAATGATATATCATCACAATTTAGACAAGAAATCACGTGGAGAACAAACTTGTGAGACTTGTGGGATTATTATTTTGGAGGCACAAAAGTCAACAATATCATCATCATCATCAGTTTCTTTGGAGACATGGGCTGACAACATCCACGAAGTCAAAGGGGATTGGGCCGAAACTTATCACATGTTTTTTGGGCCATGTTCACGTGTGAGAGGGAGATCATTATAAAACAGTATCATCTCACGTGACTTTGGGTTTTGTTTTGCAACAACATAATCTCGCATCAGTCATCATCATAAAATATCAACATACATCAATACAAAATTAGGATTGGGCCGCACATGAGCTTGGCTGACTTTGGAGTACAACATCACGTGGGATATTATTTTGGGCCAATATATCATTATCACACATCAGGCCCATACACGTGAAGAGTTGGACGGCATACTTCTTAGAATTTTGTGAAGCCCAATAGAAGCAATATCACATATCATCTTCGACGGCTGATATGATACACACGAAGAAGATGGTTTTCAACCATGTATCGAGCTTGTGAAGATCAACCAACCGATATGAGTTGCTAGTCTCCTAGTGGTTTCCTCCGGATGGAGGGTTTTTGTAAGTTAACAGATTTTATGTGTTTGGTGACAATCGTTTGACTCAGTGATCTAAGCATTCGATGCTTTTCACTTATGATTTAGTTAATTAATTGTAATCGATTACATTTGCTTAACCTTATTCTTTGATCATTCAGTTCCCGAGAGTTCTAGTAATTGGGATATATTTGTTATGGGATTAGGGTTGGTAATTGTGATTGGTAACCACTAGATAACCTCCCGTTATGTATTGACCGGAGTACTTAGTCTTTGGTTATCACAATTAGTTGATTAGGTTAGTCCACTTATGTCTATGTAAGTGTTCGATTAAACATATAATTGAAGTTAACTGCAATTCCAAAGTCCGAAGGAACCATTGTTCTCTCCCATTGTTTTCAACTTTTTATTTTTGTAATTCGCTAGTTAATCAAACAATCAAACTATCGATTGATTTTTATTTCTTAGCATTAGTTAATTAAATACTTAGCATAATAACACTTTCCACAATCCTCCTCTGGTTCGATATCTGACTTACTCTATCTACATAGTTTAGTTGGTTTTTGCATGTCCTAAACGATAGACATCAAAATGGCGCCGTTGCCGGGGAGGCGTGCGCAAAGTGTTTAGTGTTAAGTTTTTAGTAAAATAGATAAAAAAAAATCAAAAAAAAATCCAAAAATAGTATTTTATTCGTCACATATTCCACTGTTTGCTTTTACCTTGGGTATACTAGTTTTGTCTGTGCGAATTTTGTAACAACTGGCAAATAACTGGTAATTCCGTACAATCTAATCACTTTTTATATTTCTAAATCTCATGCATTTAGCGTAATTTAATTACGTAACCGTGTCGTATACTGGATAACAGTGTTAGGACAAGAAAACAAAGCTAAAACATACGTTGGTTTTAGTCGTAAGGCGAAACCAAACAAACAATGTCCTAAAAGTGTTGGTAGAAAGTGCTGCGTGCACTATTCACAGTTACACTTTTCATGCCAGCAAACCGTGAAATTAGACCGAAACACTGAAAAACGACACTCGGATAACATAACTGAGTCCATTTATATAAGAAAACATTATTATGAAAACACATCTTGCAAAGAAACGAGACTTTCTGTAACACCCCCAAAATACCACCTGCGGAAACCCCGCGAGGCGTGTTACACATCAGAGTCTGAGCCACCAATCACATTGAACCAACGACAAATATTTAAATAAAACATGTTATTAATTGCCAAGATTAAATGTCAAACATAATATCATTTCACAAAGAGTTATATAGCGGAAGCATATGATAAGTCGTTTAGCAGTTGTTCCATAATAAAACTCAAAACCAATGTATCAATTATAAGTAATCCAAAAGCTTCGATCCATGACCACTCCAGCACTCCCAGATAGCAAGTCCATGTTCCAAGGTTAACGACCTACAAGCATGCAAACAAGTGTGTCAGACTACGCTGGTGAGTTCAAGGTTTTGTTAACGTGTTGAGTTACCAGATGTATGTTAATGCGATTCAATGTTGAGTTACGATGTTGCTCATGTTAGATACCCTAGGGAGTGTGCCCATGTGTATCCGGGGAGTGGGTACCCCTTAACGACCGATTGCTATGTTGCCTTCGTTAGATACCCTAGGGAGTGTGCCCATATGTATCCGAGGAGTGTGCCTCTAACAACCATAGCCATACCCAGATAATTAGTTCACGCCCGTCCTTACGGCCCGGTGTGAGGTTTCCCACCTAATAGCGCTATCAACTAATTACCCCCATTGCCCTCCAGGCAATCCGATGATAGATCCCATGTTCAGTAACCAAAACCGATTAAGTTGTTTACCCAAAGTTTCCCTTCCATATGTTTACCAGTTGTCCCAAACCACCGGGACGCATGCTTGAGAAAATGCAATGAACTCACCTGGGGTTGCTCGGTATGATACACGAAGAGTTCAGTTAAGCTACAATGTGATCAACCACGTCCTAGCACGTTTATCATACAAGTCAGGTTTGGTTCACGTAAAGCACGTATGTTACACACAAGTTAACACGTTACAAGCACGTAGATCATGGCAACACTTAGCAGTCAAGTAGTGCATTCAATTTGTGCGATTTGAATAATCCCAAAGGCACCGGCCCAACATGTTGTGCGATCCGCAACATGTTGTGCGATCCAACCAAACCCGGCCCAACAATTAAAAAGTCCAACATAAGGTCTCGGCCCATGCGAGAGCCTTGTGCGATCCGAGATTGGATTGTGCGATTGGGCGAGTCCAGCCCAATTACCCGTCCGGCCCAACAGTTACAATCCTAACATTTGTGCGATCCGGATTGGGTTGTACGATCCGGATGGATTGTGCGATGATGATTTGGGCTTGCTCGGCCCAACATACCAGCAACAGCCCAAATATCATTCCCATTGACCTTGTGCGACTCGGCTGTGCTTGTGCGATCCGGAGTCTTGTGTGATTAGACTCCTTGTGCGAATGGACCTCTTGTACGGTCAAGAGGTCTTGTGCGATCCGTTCAAAACATCCCAATAATCAAGTAATTCGGTTACAATCATTCCAAGGTTTCCATGTTTAAAATCAATTAACAGTTAATCTAATTCCAATCATGCCCATATTCGATCCAATGAAGGTTTTTATCATCCTAATTCTCATGAACCCTAATCCATTACAACATGTATCAATAACATGAACAATGATCCTAACACCAATGCATATCAACATGTTCCGATTCCATGAGCATTCAACCGGTTGCACATGAAAACCGAACAACGACGTAACCCGATTCAATAGCACATCGATAATCTAACAACCCGAATCATAGGTTATAACATCAAATTAACATCCATATCAAACCGATTCTCATACATCACAGCAATCAACTCGAAAACAAAGCATAGCAACATAGCAATATCACATCGGTACTAACTTATTAGCATGCAATTCTAATCGGTTTAGCTTAGGCATGAAATCATAATCATCATTTAGTCAAGTAATCATAAACAAAACACTAACAGGTTAGAATCAAACAAGGAAAGAGAGTGATCCGATTGGTGAACAAGATCTTCGCTTGCCAAGAGTTGTTGCCGTCGGGTGTTGAGAGAGAGAGAATAAGCACTAGGGTTTTGTGTGAATGAGTGTTGTAACAAAAATGGGAGAACAACCCTAGAGGTGGGTGTTTGTACGTACAAGAGAAGTGGGCCGGCCCTCACTTGGGCTGCCTCTTGTCCGATTACTAGTGCAAAGCCCAATCGGCTTGTGTAGTTGTGTGTAGTGTTGTGCGATTGGTTCATGTTGTGCGGTTTCGGGTCAAGTAACATAATCACATAATCATAACACAACACATACAAAATAACATTCCATTACACACAACACAAAATCATAACAATCAATAATTATAATAGTTCACATAAGCATGTATCGTTACACAAAATAGGTTCGAATTACGAGTTGTCACAGTATCCCCAACTAAAAGGAAATTTCGTCCCGAAATTTGGTACGCACTCACTGAGGAAGCTAGGTAAGTTATATCGTTCGTTTACTGGTTTTCCCGAGGTGTCACATCATCCCCCACTTGAATGGGAATTTCGTCCCGAAATTCACTAGTTGCATCAACACTGGGTTTGCTAGGTTTCGACTGGTCTTCGGGGAACAAATGTGGATACTTAAGTTTCATCTGGTCCTCGCGTTCCCACGTGAACTCTGGACCACGTCTTGAGTTCCAACGAACTCTCACAATCGGTATACGGCTGTGTTTCCGAACTTTAACTTCCCGATCCATAATCTCAATTGGTTCTTCGACAAACTGCAATTTTTCATCTATCTTCAGCTCTTGAAATGGTACAATAAGTGTTTCATCAGCCAAACACTTCTTTAATTGTGATATGTGAAACACATCATGGACATTACCCAACTCAGCGGGTAATTCCAACCTGTAGGCCACCTTTCCAATCCGTTCTACAATTTTGAATGGTCCTACATAACGAGGGTTTAGTTTGCCGCGTTTCCCAAAACGCACCACACCCTTCCAGGGTGAAACCTTTAACATAACGCGGTCATTAACTTCAAATTCCAGCGGTTTACTACGCTTGTCAGCGTAGCTTTTCTGGCGGTCGCGAGCTGCGGCCATACGGTTTCGGATCTGCACAATGCTTTCTGATGCCTCAAGCACAAACTCGGGCCCTGTGATCTGACTATCACCCACCTCATGCCAACAGAGAGGTGAACGGCATTTTCGTCCGTATAGTGCTTCGAACGGGGCTGCCTTAATACTTGAATGGTAGCTGTTGTTGTAGGAGAATTCTATCAACGGTAGGTGCTTCTCCCATCCTTTCCCAAAGTCGAGTACACATGCCCGAAGCATATCTTCCAGTGTCTGGATGGTGCGCTCGCTTTGACCATCTGTCTGCGGGTGATAAGCGGTACTCATGTCGAGTTGGGCACCGAACGACTTATGCATTGACTGCCATAACTCTGAAGTGAAACGCGGATCTCGGTCCGAAATGATAGAAGTAGGCACCCCATGCCTAGAAACCACCTCCTTAAGATACACTGCTGCCAGCTGAGAAAATTTGTCTGTTTCCTTGATTGCCAGGAAATGTGCTGACTTCGTGAGGCGATCAACAATCACCCAAATAGTGTCATTCCCAGCCTGAGTTCTTGGTAGTCCTATCACGAAATCCATGGCGATCTGTTCCCACTTCCAAGTGGGTATCTCTGGTTGCTGCAGTAGACCTGAGGGCTTTTGATGTTCGGCTTTGACTTTAGCACAAGTCAAACATTTGCTGACATAGGTTGCTATATGAGCCTTCATGCTGGGCCACCAGTACGTAGTTTTTAAGTCATGGTACATCTTATCTGATCCAGGATGTACGGAGTAACGTGACTTATGTGCCTCTTCCATTACAAGTTCCCGTAAGTTGCCAAAGAATGGGACCCAAATGCGTCCAGTTACGTAGTAAGCACCGTCTCCCTTTCGTTCTAATCGTTGCCTCGAGCCACGTAGAGCTTCAGCTCGAACGTTCTCTGGTTTCAACGCTTCTAACTGAGCGTCTCGTATCTGGGAAGGAAGGTTGGACTGGATTGTGAGTTGCAATGCTCGCACACGCCTAGGTGCATTATCCTTCCTGCTGAGGGCGTCGGCTACGACGTTTTGCCTTGCCCGGATGATACTTGATGGCACATTCATAATCGTTCAATAATTCCACCCATCGTCGTTGTCGCATATTCAACTCTTTCTGGTCGAAGATGTGCTGGAGACTCCTATGGTCGGTGTAGATGGTGCATTTGGTACCGTACAGATAGTGCCTCCAAATCTTCAACGCAAATACCACCGCTCCTAACTCCAAGTCGTGTGTCGTGTAGTTCTTCTCGTGCACCTTCAGCTGACGAGTAGCATAAGCTATCACCTTCTCGCGTTGCATCAACACGCAACCGAGACCCTGAATCGAAGCATCACAATAAACCACAAAATCTTCGGTACCTTCTGGTAACGACAAGATCGGTGCACTACAAAGTTTCTGCTTTAACAACTGGAAGGCCTCTTCCTGCTTCGTCCCCCAAGAGTACGCCGTGTTCTTCTGTGTCAGCGAGGTGAGAGGCTGTGCGATTTTCGAGAAATCTCTAATAAACCTCCGATAATATCCTGCGAGACCAAGAAATTGTCGCACCTCAGATGGAGTCTTTGGTGCCGCCCAATTCTTAACTGCATCCACCTTCGCAGGGTCCACATGTATCCCTTTCTCGTTAACAACGTGCCCAAGGAAATGCACTTCTCGAATCCAAAAGTCGCACTTTGAAAATTTCGCATAAAGCTGTTCTCTTCTCAAAAGTTCCAAGATGAGACGTAGGTGGTGCTCGTGAGCTTCCTTGTTCTTGGAATAGACTAAGATGTCGTCAATAAACACTATAACAAACTCGTCAAGATATGGCTTACATACGCGGTTCATGAGATCCATGAAAACCGCTGGTGCATTGGTTAATCCAAACGGCATGACCAAAAACTCATAGTGTCCGTAGCGTGTTCGAAAAGCCGTCTTGGGAACATCCTCTTCCCTAACCCTTACCTGGTGATACCCCGATCTTAAGTCGATCTTGGAATAGAAACTTGACCCTTGCAGCTGGTCAAACAAGTCGTCGATGCGTGGTAACGGATAGCGGTTCTTAATGGTCACCTTGTTGAGCTCTCGATAATCAATACACATGCGGAATGACCCATCTTTCTTCTTTACAAACAGTACTGGGGCTCCCCAAGGCGAAGAACTAGGTCGAATAAAGCCCCTGTCCAACAACTCTTGCAGTTGATTAGACAGTTCTTGCAACTCTCCAGGTGCTAACCGGTATGGGGCTCGAGCAATCGGAGCCGCTCCCGGCGCAAGATCAATCTGAAATTCTACTTGACGGTGAGGAGGTAACCCCGGCAGCTCCTCTGGGAACACATCAGCGAATTCTCGCACCACTGGTAGATCCTCGATCTTACTCTCTTCAGACTGAGCGTTGGTAACTAACGCTAACAGTGCAGGATACCCCTTTTGTAGATACTGCTGTGCACGCATGGCCGTGATAATTCCAACCATCATCCCACTACGATGCCCTTGAACTAACAGTGACTCCCCATCAGGGAGAGGAATACGCACGATCTTCTCTTTACACAAAATTCCTGCTTGGTGCTTAGACAGCCAATCCATGCCTACTACTATATCAAAACTACCGAGCGTAACGGGAAGGAGGTCAATATCAAACACCTGACCCACGAGATCTAGTTTGCACCCGAAAAGGACATTCGAGGCTTCTATCGTCTTACCATCTGCTAATTCTACTACTTGTTTAACTCCTAAAGGTGTTGGGGTTATCCCTAATCGTTGACTAAACTCTAGGGACACATAACTCCAATCGGCACCCAAATCAAATAATACAGAAGCAATACGATTGTTAACAGGAAACGTACCAGTTACAACGTTGTCGTCATTCCTGGCATCCCCTGCTCCAAGCTGGAACACTCTGCCTCGAGCACCATTTCCCCCATTATTGCCGTTGTTGTTGTTGTTTCCAGCGTTGTTATTATTCGGGCGGTTGTTGTCGTTAGCGTTCTGGTTTAACTGAGGGCAATCCCGCTTAAAGTGACCCTCGTCACCACACTGATAGCACCCCTTCCTGAAACCCTGGTTCTGCTGGGGTGGTTGTCCCTGTTGTCTCTGATTCTGCTGGTTTTGTTGCTGCTGGTGTTTGGGCTGTGGGGCCCTACAATCCCTGGCCTCATGGCCTGCCTTACCACACCTGTTACACATCCGACTACACGCCCCGAAATGATGATAGCCACACTTGTTACATCGTGGCTTCTTCCCTGCATACGAACCCTGGCTGTGGCCACTTCCCTGGCCTTGATTGACAGAAGACGACTGGCTGATGCTGCGGTTGTTGTTGTTGTCTGGTCTTTTCTGAGTATGACCAGCACTGGATGCTTTGTCGTAGTTGCTCCACTTCCGTTTGTTATCATTAGCAGATGTAGTAGCAGTGGGTGCCGCAGTAACAGTGGCTGAAATGCGCGGGGGTAACGAATTGCTCTCGACCTCTTGGTCCATAATCTTATGAGTCAGTCGAACAATCTATGTTCAATCATTGAGATGGGCTGCAGTGACCAAACTCTTCACACGCGGAGGCAACCCTTTGATGAATAACTCAATCCTCCGAGACATAGGCCGGGAAAAGTTCGGGCACATGTCGGCCAATTCATACGATCGCTTCACATACGCTTCGACCTCAGATCCAACCATCTTCAGGTCGTAGTACTCGTTTTCCAACTTCTGGACTTCATCCCGAGGACAGTACTCCTCCCTGATCAGTTGTTTAAAGTCTTCCCAAGTTGTAGCATTCGCTGCCTCGATGCCCAACAAATGTACTTGGGCGTTCCACCATGTTAGGGCACCATCTGCCAAGGTACCCGCAACATATTTCACCCTGTCCCCAGCGGGGCAGTTACAGATAGCAAACACAGACTCTGCTTTCTCGAACCATCTCAGAAGTCCCACAGCCCCTTCAGTCCCGGTGAAGGTCTGTGGCTTACAGTCCATAAACATTTTGAACGTACACGCAGGATGGTTGTTGTGGGGTTGCGCTTGCTGACCTAAATGACGGAAGGAAACACATTATAGAAATGAAAAGACGTGTACGTGGTATAGAAGTAAAGAGTACTTGGTACATTTCGTACCAGCTTGATAGGCTGCTAAGGCCTCAGCCACACGGGTATTGATTAAGTCAGTCAACTCAGCCTGAGTCATGTTGATGTTGCCACGTCCGTGTCCTCGTCCACTCATGATTCTATATGTGGAGATGAACCGATTTAGAAATTCGAAACGAGATGGAAGTCAAGTATCATACTGATATCTATGTACTACCAAGTTTACACATAGTAAGGCAGAACCCTTCTCACGCTCGATAAGCCTCACTGGGACTTGCATGCACCCCGCATTATTATTAAGTGTGCACCCATAATAATAAGGCAATTTGCATGCTTATCTCAGTGCCTCTTAGCTTGCGCTCAAAGTTTCCCCCGTTCAAACAACACAACAGATGGTATCACAGGTCTATGGTTCACATGAGTCGAAGAGTAGTGTCACACTATCAAGTCACTATGATGTTTAATGTCTCATTTCATATACATGTTGTGAGTGTGTGACTGCTAAGCAAGTAATGTATAAAGTGAGAGGGACGAACCTTGCAATCTGGAGCTGAGTGTCATGATCGATTTTCGAAGGTGTTTGGTTATAGTCTGGTTTTACAAAACGTTTTAAAACCTAGTTCACTATAACCAGTGGCTCTGATACCAAACTGTAACACCCCCAAAATACCACCTGCGGAAACCCCGCGAGGCGTGTTACACATCAGAGTCTGAGCCACCAATCACATTGAACCAACGATAAATATTTAAATAAAACATGTTATTAATTGCCAAGATTAAATGTCAAACATAATATCATTTCACAAAGAGTTATATAGCGGAAGCATATGATAAGTCGTTTAGCAGTTGTTCCAATAAAACTCAAAACCAATGTATCAATTATAAGTAATCCAAAAGCTTCGATCCATGACCACTCCAGCACTCCCAGATAGCAAGTCCATGTTCCAAGGTTAACGACCTACAAGCATGCAAACAAGTGTGTCAGACTACGCTGGTGAGTTCAAGGTTTTGTTAACGTGTTGAGTTACCAGATGTATGTTAATGCGATTCAATGTTGAGTTACGATGTTGCTCATGTTAGATACCCTAGGGAGTGTGCCCATGTATATCCGGGGAGTGGGTACCCCATAACGACCGATTGCTATGTTGCCTTCGTTAGATACCCTAGGGAGTGTACCCATATGTATCCGAGGAGTGTGCCTCTAACAACCATAGCCATACCCAGATAATTAGTTCACGCCCGTCCTTACGGCCCGGTGTGAGGTTTCCCACCTAATAGCGCTATCAACTAATTACCCCCATTGCCCTCCAAGCAATCCGATGATAGATCCCATGTTCAGTAACCAAAACCGATTAAGTTGTTTACCCAAAGTTTCCCTTCCATATGTTTACCAGTTGTCCCAAACCACCGGGACGCATGCTTGAGAAAATGCAATGAACTCACCTGGGGTTGCTCGGTATAATACACGAAGAGTTCAGTTAAGCTACAATGTGATCAACCACGTCCTAGCACGTTTATCATACAAGTCAGGTTTGGTTCACGTAAAGCACGTATGTTTCACACAAGTTAACACGTTACAAGCACGTAGATCATGGCAACACTTAGCAGTCAAGTGGTGCATTCAATTTGTGCGATTTGAATAATCCCAAAGGCACCGGCCCAACATGTTGTGCGATCTGCAACATGTTGTGCGATCCAACCAAACCCGGCCCAACAATTAAAAAGTCCAACATAAGGTCTCGGCCCATGCGAGAGCCTTGTGCGATCCGAGATTGGATTGTGCGATTGGGCGAGTCCAGCCCAATTACCCGTCCGGCCCAACAGTTACAATCCTAACATTTGTGCGATCCGGATTGGGTTGTACGATCCGGATGGATTGTGCGATGATGATTTGGGCTTGCTCGGCCCAACATACTAGCAACAGCCCAAATATCATTCCCATTGACCTTGTGCGACTCGGCTGTGCTTGTGCGATCCGGAGTCTTGTGTGATTAGACTCCTTGTGCGAATGGACCTCTTGTACGGTCAAGAGGTCTTGTGCGATCCGTTCAAAACATCCCAATAATCAAGTAATTCGGTTACAATCATTCCAAGGTTTCCATGTTTAAAATCAATTAACAGTTAATCTAATTCCAATCATGCCCATATTCGATCCAATGAAGGTTTTTATCATCCTAATTCTCATGAACCCTAATCCATTACAACATGTATCCACAACATGAACAATGATCCTAACACCAATGCATATCAACATGTTCCGATTCCATGAGCATTCAACCGGTTGCACATGAAAACCGAACAACGACGTAACCCGATTCAATAGCACATCGATAATCTAACAACCCGAATCATAGGTTATAACATCAAATTAACATCCATATCAAACCGATTCTCATACATCACAGCAATCAACTCGAAAACAAAGCATAGCAACATAGCAATATCACATCGGTACTAACTTATTAGCATGCAATTCTAATCGGTTTAGCTTAGGCATGAAATCATAATCATCATTTAGTCAAGTAATCATAAACAAAACACTAACCGGTTAGAATCAAACAAGGAAAGAGAGTGATCCGATTGGTGAACAAGATCTTCGCTTGCCAAGAGTTGTTGCCGTCGGGTGTTGAGAGAGAGAGAATAAGCACTAGGGTTTTGTGTGAATGAGTGTTGTAACAAAAATGGGAGAACAACCCTAGAGGTGGGTGTTTGTACGTACAAGAGAAGTGGGCCGGCCCTCACTTGGGCTGCCTCTTGTCCGATTACTAGTGCAAAGCCCAATCGGCTTGTGTAGTTGTGTGTAGTGTTGTGCGATTGGTTCATGTTGTGCGGTTTCGGGTCAAGTAACATAATCACATAATCATAACACAACACATACAAAATAACATTCCATTACACACAACACAAAATCATAACAATCAATAATTATAATAGTTCACATAAGCATGCATCGTTACACAAAATAGGTTCGAATTACGAGTTGTCACACTTTCCGGTATAACGCCCTAATTTCAAAAGTGTCCGTTTCGGCTTAAAATATAGCATTTTTAATGTGTCCGAACCTATAACGAAGCATTTCCGGGACTTCGGAATAATGTCAATTGATGAAAAACACACTAAAACAATAAGATGATATCAACGGAATGTTCATAATCACAAGTTTCCGGCGTTACGTCGCTATGCACTAAACTAGTCCGTTAGCGACTCGACGAACTAGTAGGCGACATTTTTGGTCACGAAATAAGCAAACGAAGAATCTAGCGAGCTAGTTAAGCTAAATTTGGGACTCGGAATCACTTCATACATCTTTTGGGTGCGGCAAAACAACTTACGAAAAATCCTTATCGGTACGACATAAAAGCATCGTAGGTGAACCGGCGCTTAACCGGAAACCGTTTAAACTAGTTAAACACTATTTTAACTAGTCTAGTGAACTAGTTAATGATAATTAAAGTCCCAATCCCTAATTACCCCACTAATGATGTACTTAGAATACTAATCACCCAACTTCATTTAATGACCAAAATATCTAGTTTTTAAGTAAGTTTATAAAAAAAATTATTATTACATTTTATAATACCCCCCTTTCATGTGGACGGTCAAGGTGGGTCCTACACCCACTTGATCTTTGTTGGAAATTGCCAAGATTTGAGGCATGGTATTAGATATGGTTGTTGTTGAAAAGTTCTATTTGCACCATTCTTATTATAACATCATAAGACTTCATCCTTATAAAAAATATTAACATTTTTCAAACAAAGAAACCTTCCCTCATACCCCCTTGAATTCGGCAGCCCCTTAACCCCATTGTCTCCACATTTTCAACTTCCAAAATTCACAAAATAAGCCCCTTGATCTTGTATAAATATGGTCTAGAAGCATTTCATGCATGGAGCTTAATTAGAGACCTTCTTTAGAGCCTAAATCACTTCTTAATCACCTTGATTAGCTTGTGCAAAGTTGTAAGCTTTTTCTAACCATGTTCAAGCTTCTTATTACTCGTATTTATTAAAAGTATAAGTTGATCATCTTGTAAAAAAATAATAATAAAAAAAAACCCTAATCTCAAAGCTAATAATCTACTAATCTAAACTTATTATGTGGTTATTTGAGTAGATTAATGTATCTAGTTGATGAAATCATGTTCATTATATTAATTTTATTGATATTAGTGATTTAAAGTTTATGTTTATGATGATCTTGTTAGTAGATTAATGTAGTGTTCAAGACTAGTGTTCATCTTGCCATGATGAACCTAAAAAAAAGTGATTTAAACATGGTTTTGTTTAAATCTTGAAAGATCATCATCCTCACTTTCATGAACTAAATATATAATATTTTTTTATTACATGAAGAAGCAAGTGTTTAAATGGATTTAAAATCTAGTTTTAAAAGTTTAGTCAACTTTGATTTCACAAAGTTAAATGAAAAAAAAACTTGGTTGTTATAAAAAGACACCATAAAAAGGTCTCATCTTTGTGGGAAAAGCATATATATGTAAGTTCATGAAATGTGGAGGTTATGTTGTTAAAGTTACATATTTGGAGGAAACTTGATGGATAATCGTGATTTGGTAAATTGATTATTGATTTAAACGCGTTTTTATAATGTGGGAAACGTCATAGTTTTAGGGGAAACTATGGCGAATTTTTCTAAAAATCTAATCGCGATTAAAGAGGGGATTAAAGAGTGATTAACAATGTTAAACGTGATTAGTGGTCATAAACGTCATTTTGGAAACTCTAATGAGGATATTTAAGTCTTAAATATTTAATAAGTTTATGGACTAAAACTTACTCTTTTACAAAAATAAATGGTTAAAAGTGTAACCATATATGTATATATAATTTTTGGTAAAAAAATTATATATTTTCGGAAACTTGCTAAGTGCATGTAATGTGTGCTATATATGTGTATGTATTAGATACCTATAGGGTGATCAAAATAAATACACAAACATGTTCCTACATGGTCCAAGAAATGCTAGTAAAATCGGACAATTAAATAAAATGGCCGAAATGGAAATACATAACACTTGATGACGACAATTTGGGCGTATCGACATCATAAACAAGTTACTACAATGTCGAGTCTAAAAATAACATATTTTTAGACACTAAAGCGAACGCATAACTAGGTGGTCAAAAACAAGAATCCGGAAAGTCGAACACTATAAAAATTACCAAGTATTTTTCATGTGAAAAACGAACTTATTAAGTTACATGCTTGGTGAATTTTTGGTAAAAATTGCAAGAGTATATTTAATGGACTCACTAGGATTAGATTTGGGCTAGATCCAAATTACTAAAACTAGGGCTAGGCCCAATGACATTAAAAACTAGGGCTAGGCCCAATGACAGTAAAACTAGGGCTAGGCCCAATGACATTAAAAACTAGGGCTAGGCCCAATGACAGTAAAACTAGGGCTAGGCCCAATGACATTAAAAACTAGGGCTAGGCCCAATAACAAGAAAACTAGGGCTAGGCCCAATGACATTAAAAACTAGGGCTAGGCCCAGTAACAAGAAAACTAGGGCTAGGCCCAATAACAATGAAACGTGGGATAAGCCCAATGACATAGGTTCGAAGCCGTTCGCATATAATTCAATACGTATAGAATACATGAATACACATAACAATCGAGCGAGTAAACTATCAACGCTCTAAAATACAAAGTTGTTCCAAAGATGACAAACGAGAACATAATAAAGAATTCAAGATGAACAACTAGTACGAGGTCCGAAAGACCTAGTGTCTAACGAGATTAGTACACATATAGGTTACTGACACGTACGGACGCTCACTTCGATATCACATTACACGGAACGCAAATTTGTGAGTTCATGTCCCTCCTTTCACTGTTTTTAATGTTTTGTTTTCAAAAACATCGAGGGGAAATACATGCTAAAACTATTGGTATGTTAGTTACGGAGTAGATGACATGATCAATGTGCATAAGTAGGGAAACTACATTAGTAACCATTAATCACTTAGTGACCAAGGTGCAAAAGGTATAGATCTATTGGGCTTGAGGCACGCCCCACTCCTGGTTGGTATACCCTGGAGTGCTTTTGTGATCCCAATGATGACAAAGTGTTCTCGGTTTGGTTATTTGCTTATGGTGCATTATGTCAGGGGGCTCGCTACCCACTGATAGATCCTTAACAGACTCCATGAATGAATCAGAACATACCATGATTACAAGATTTCATTTTCATGAATACCATGATTACAAGATTTCATTTTCATGAATACTACGATTACAAGATTTCATTTTCATGAATACTACGATACCAAGATTTCATTTTCATGAATACTACGATTATAAGATTTCATTTTCATGAATACTACGATTACAAGATTTCATTTTCATGAATACTACGATACCAAGATTTCATTTTCATGAATACTACGATTACAAGATTTCATTTTCATGAATACTACGATTACAAGATCTCATTTTCATGAATACTATGATTACAAGATTTCATTTTCATGAATACTACGATTACATATGATAACAAAAACTGCATGAACTCGCTCAACTTTTGTTGACTTTTTAAAACTACATGTATTTCAGGAAACAAGTCTTGAGCCGGTGATACATGATTGGATGCAATGATTACCTTTCTTACGTCACACGCAACACGCTTCCGCAACTAGCAGGGTGTGACAGATTGGTATCAGAGCTCCGATTGTAGTGAACCGGGGACAAACTTTTATAAAGTTTGGTCTACAATCACCAAGGGCTCTCACATGAAAACAAAGTTGATAACATTACATAGATGATTTCAAAAAGTATGACAAAATGACAAAAGGTTTTCATTGTGTCACTATAACATGAGGATCTATCACGCGGGCTCAATCATAAGTAACTGATATGGTTCAATACATGTTTAGTCTATAAGGAATAGACTTGAAAACATTAAGGCTTACATGTGAAACATGAGAACAAAAATAGCATGAGATTTAGTGATTAATTATATATATAATATATTTATATATGTGTTGTATGGAATATTTGCCATGAATGAAAATACCTTTGACTATGAATTCTATTGTTACACTTAACTCACTCGATGAGAATGACGACCTCACGTCTATTACGAAGCTTTTGGCGGAAGTGGTACCTAATCGAGACCCTAAAGCATTGATTCCGTGGAAGATGGTTGCTTCCCTCGGGTAGTATATGTCTAGCTTCGGTTGTGACGACGAGGCGGAGGTGGCAGCCTTGGACAACAACTCTACTAGTGGGAAGAGGTCCCTGAGATTCATATTAGTCATGATCGATTACATTCCTGTCAAGACAAGGAAGATGAAGTGCTCAACTTGAAGGTGCCCCTCCAGTTGTTATTATTACGAATTCTTTTATTTATATTTCGGCTAACGTTGTGCCCTTTCACAAATACTGACAACGGGCGTTAGCACGTGGGCCATCACGAAGGTCCCTCCTATGTTGAAGGTATATAGACAATAGCGTCCTCTCTTTGACTGATCGGCTGCTTGAACGAGAGCATGCTAGGGTAACCATACAAGACAATTTATTATTACGGGGGCCCACGTAATAACAACTTGTAGTGTATGGAAATCTTGGTGGGTTCTGCGGGTCAAGCTAATAATCACTAGCCATACGAAATTTCTAAGTTGTTCAAGTTTCTATCTAGTATAACGGTAACCGTAATAGTTACTATAAGACTCTACGATACAGGAAGACCACACGTATTATTCGCACCTAACAGTCGATCTATAACACGAGTCGTTCGAGACTAGCCATCGAAAACAAACAAAACTGGTTAGCCACTCATGGAGGATTTTCCTTAACATTCTTGGAAGTCTTGTACATGGGTTGGTTCTTTGGTGTCTATGACACCTTACCTTATCTTAGTTATTGGAAATGACTACATTAAGCTTCGTCGTTTGACATTTGTCTTATTCAAAAGGATGATATGGCATGAGCTGTACCATAATCCTTTCATTGCATTTTGTTCGACATCTATGGAAAATCATAACAATTTTGTTGGAGCTCGTGGAGCTCAAGGGATATCAATGTATTCGTCACACAGTTTAGTGCGGCGAAGGATCTTCCTACTTTGGACAATCAAAGTCCATGAGGTAGGGAATACATGCTGTAAGGAAGGCGACGACCGTTTGGTTTCTCCTAATCAACGAATTACCTCTTTTCCCACTTAGGTATATGGCCAATACACGCAAGGGGTACTGCGCATTTTAGGTTGCGTTTATTCATGTTATCATTGTTCAAACATACCGAAGCAACGCTGTCTTGAGGTTTCCATGACCAATCACATTCTTAATTTTCAGGCGCATCTTAGGCTATATCTGTCCAAATAAAAGCCTAGACCCAATGATACTATGTATCAGAAACAACGTGGCGTCGACAAGAAAATCTACGCCTAGAAAAGGGTTAGTTAATCAGCGCCCTACTATTAAAATTGAACTAGAGGTCATATGGAACAACATGAGGTTGTTGAGTCGACACTAATGATGGTACTGATATTACCGGCAGCTCAAGTGGTTCAAATCCCGATGGGACGAGAATGAGTGGCAATGCCACACTAGGAGATGCAATCACACCAGATTTTAATCCTAAGGCTTTTCCGGATTATAAGCCGCGAGACCTCATTGATACGGAAGGTGCGGTGAGTTCTATCCGCTATATAAAGACAAGGAAGTCAGTTAACCTTGCTAATAAATGTACTCCTAAGTAAACGTTTTGGTAAACGAATAGCCTTCTGTTGAATGAGGCGTTAACTTGGTGGAATCTCCAAGTGCAAACTATAGGGAGTAATACAACAAAGAGGTTATTGTGGGAAGAACTCAAGAATCTTAAGCGAGAAGAGTATTGCTTGCTAGTGGAAAAATTCCAAGTTTGGGAACCGAGCTCTACAACTCGGTCATGATTAGAGCTAATGTTGTTAGTTACCCCGACGCCTCTACAATCTGTCAAGGATTGATTGCATATTGGATAACACTCGAATCCAAACGCAGTGAGCGCTACACTTGGGGTTTAGCCCTGAGATCCGAATCATGATCACATCATGTCACCCTACCTAGATTTATTTTCAAGTAACTCTCTTAGTTAGTCTCACCAAGGATGTGGTGAGGATGGGGGACTGCCCAAGGAGGGTGTTAAGAGAAAGAGAAATCCCATGACAAGTAAAGCGAAGGCGATTACTGCCATAATCGACGCTCGCATTAAGGATTATGCTAATAACTTGTCAAAATTCGGAATGAGATAGGTGAAACTTTCATCATGAGGGCACTTGCAAAACTGATAAGAGTAGCAGTGTGGTGAGACTTGGCACAAAACAGAAACTAATGAGTTAGCTATATTTAAGAATGAACAAGGTGGTTTTTCTTGTGGCAAGGAGGTCACTACGAGCATGGATGGTTAAGGATGAATCAAGCTAGTGAGTAAGCAAGTCTAGGGGTATGCTCTACTCTACAACCATCATGTATCAATTCTTTGGATACCAACGTCGGCTTAACTTAGTGTATTTAGATACTAAGCATATACACGAATTAGAGTCATGTAGGTTAAACATGTCTTGCTCTATCAAGTTAGCTAATGAGGAATTAGCGAAGTCATGTGAAGTCATTAAGGGTCACCGATACGTTCCTATCAACCGACCCGTTGCATCCGTGTTGTTTAACACCAGTGTCGATATTAGTTTCACCCCCTAGAATTCACAGTATGCTTGGCCGAGTGAGTAAACAAGACGTCCTCCCATTCAATAGGATTGACCAATGGTACATTAGTCAAGTCAGGAAAGACATCAAAGGATGCACACTCAAACTTGGAGCATGAAAATTCAGTAACGAATTTTCACTTATTCAATTAGGTTGTTATGACTTAACTTTTGGCATAGACTGGTTAGCCGACAACCGAGCAGAAGTAGTTGTGCTGCGGAAACTATTATTCTTCCCCCCCCCCGTCTGACGAGAGTACATCTTTTGGTGCATGGAGAGAAACACGACACACGGCTGCTGACCAACAACTGTATGAAGGCTCGGAAGAGTCTGAGAACAGGATGCATCGCCTTTCTTGTCCATGTGGTTGACAAGAAGGCCGAGTAGCGCAAGGTAGAGGACATCCCTGTGGTAAGGGAATACTTTTGAAGTCTTTCCAGAAGACTTGTCGGGACCACCTCCGCAGCGACAAGTCGAATTCAGTATCGATCTTGTGCCAGGAGCTGCACCGGTGGCGAAAGCTTCATATAGACTCGCACCCTCGGAGATGCAGGAATTATCTACTCAGTTCAGGAATTGTTTAACAAAGGATTCAATAGACCGAGTTTCTCACCTTGGGGAGCTTCGGTGCTATTTGTCAAGAAGAAAGACGGAACCTTTCGGATGTGTATAGATTACCGAGAACTGAACAAGTTAACCATAAAGAACCGGTATCCTTTACCAAGGATTGACGACTTGTTCGATCAGTTACAAGGTCCTAGCTTCTATTCTAAATTGATCTAAGATCCGGACACCATCAGCTGAGGATCCAAGAGGAAAGCATTCCTATGACAGCGTTCAGGACTCGCTATGGGCATTACAAGTTCCTTGTTATGCCTTTCGGCCTAACAAACGCTCCCGCCGTATTCATGGATTTGATGAATCGGGCATGTAAGCCATATCTCGACAAGTTTGTGATCGTATTCATTGATGACATTTTAATATACTCACGAACCAAGGCGGAACATGAACAACACTTGAGAACTATTCTGGAGCTACTTAAGAAAGAACAATTGTATGCCAAATTCTCAAAATGCGAATTTTGGATTCGCGAGGTCCAATTTCTCGGTCACGTTGTGAATGAGAATGGAATACATGTGGACCCAGCTAAGATAGAAGCCATAAAGAACTGAAATGCTCCCAAGACCCCAACGGAAGTAAGACAATTTCTAGGTTTAGCGGGATACTATCGAATATTCATTGAGAATTTTTCTAAAATTTCTCAACTGCTAACCTCACTCACTCAAAAGGATAAAAAGTTCAATTGGGGTGAAAAACAAGAAATGGCATTCCAAACGCTCAAAGATAAACTATGCCAAGCGCCAATCTTATCACTCCCTGACGACACTGATGACTTTGTGGTGTACTGTGATGCAACGCGTCAAGGCTTGGGCTTCTTGTTAATGCAACGTGAAAAAGTCATCGCATACGCGTCGCGACAGTTAAGAGTTCATGAAAAAAACTATACCACTCATGACCTAGAATTAGATGCAGTGGTATTTGCTTTAAAGATTTGGCGCCATTATCTTTATGGTACTAAGTGTACCATATTCACAGACCATAAAAGTCTTCAACATATATTCAATCAAAAAGAATTAAACATGCGCCAGCGGCGATGGTTAGAATTGTTGAATGGCTATGACTGTGAAATCAAGTACCATCCGGGCAAAGCAAATGTTGTGGCGGATGCTTTGAGTCGGAAAGAACGAGTCAAAACTTTACGAGTACGAGCTTTAGAGTTAACCATTCAGATGAACTTCACTACTCGTGTGCACGATGCACAACTAGAAGCTCTAAAGCCGGAGAACATTCAAGCAGAATCCTTGTGAGGATTAGAGAAACAACTGGAAGAGATCAAAGATGGCACAAGGTACTTCATGGGAAGAATCTGGATTCCTTACTTTGGCGGATTGCTAGACTTAGTGTTGGATGAAGCACATAAGTCAAAATATTCAATACATCCCGGATCTGATAAGATGTATCAGGATGTAAAGGAATATTACTAGTGGCCTAATCTCAAAGGAGATAGTGCGACCTACATTGGGAAATGCCTAACTTGTGCAAAGGTCAAGGCCGTGTATCAAAAGCCATCTAGGCTATTACAACAACCCGAGATTCCCGTTTGGAAATGGGAACATATATCAATGGATTTCATTACAGGACTCCCACGGACCTCTCGAGGTCATGACATGATTTGGGTTATCGCCGATCGATTAACCAAGTCAGCTCACTTCTTGCCAACTCGCGAGAAAGACAGTACCGCGAAGTTAGCTGAAATCTACCGCAACGAGATTGTGGCACGTCATGGAGTGCCTATTTTGATAATCTCGGATCGTAATGGTCGCTTTATGTCAAAAATGTGGCAATCATTTCAAGAATCTCTTGGATCTCGTCTGGATCTGAGCACAGCGTTTCATCCGTAAACCGATGGACAAAGCGAGCGAACCATCCAAACGTTGGAAGACATGCTTCGTGCCTGTGTGATGGATTTGGGCGGAAACTGGGATACTCATTTACCTCTGGTAGAGTTTTCGTATAATAACAGTTATCACACAAGCACTAAAGCCGCCCCATACGAAGCACTATACAGACGGAAGTGCCGATCACCGCTGTGTTGGGCGGAACTCGGAGACAAACAACTCATTGGCCCTGAACTAGTCCAAGAGACTACGGACAAGATAACAAAGATACGAGACCGTATCAAAGCGGCTCGTGACAAACAAAAGAGCTACGCGGACCAAAGACGTAAACCATTATCTTTCGAGGTTGGAGACAAAGTCTTACTAAAAGTCTCGCCTTGGAAAGGCGTAGCTAGATTCAGGAAACGCGGAAAACTGAACCCGAGATACATTGGGCCATTTGAGATTCTAGAAAAGATCGGTACCATCTCGTACAAGTTTGAACTGCCAGAAGAACCCAGTAATGTACATGACACATTTCATGTGTCGAATCTTAAGAAAAGTCCGACTGTTGAGACAGTTATCATCCCAGCGGATGAAATTCATGTAGACGACACGCTCCAGTTTACTGAAGAACCCATTAAGGTTATGGACAGGAAAGTCCACAAGACAAGGAGAAGTCGTATCAAGCTAGTCAAGGTCTGCTGGAATTCACGTCACGGGCCCGAGTACACATGGGAACGTGAAGATCAGATTAAGGCAAAATATCCCCACCTGTTCGAGAAAACTCCTGCAAAGGATGGCTCAACTTGAATTTCGGGACGAAATTCTTTTTAACAGGGGGAGAATGTAACAACTGGCAAATAACTGGTAATTCCGTACAATCTAATCACTTTTTATATTTCTAAATCTCATGCATTTAGCGTAATTTAATTACGTAACCGTGTCGTATACTGGATAACAGTGTTAGGACAAGAAAATAAAGCTAAAACATACGTTGGTTTTAGTCGTAAGGCGAAACCAAACAAACAATGTCCTAAAAGTGTTGGTAGAAAGTGCTGCGTGCACTATTCACGGTTACACTTTTCATGCCAGCAAACCGTGAAATTAGACCGAAACACTGAAAAACGACACTCGGATAACATAACTGAGTCCATTTATATAAGAAAACATTATTATGAAAACACATCTTGCAAAGAAACGAGACTTTCCGGTATAACGCCCTAATTTCAAAAGTGTCCGTTTCGGCTTAAAATATAGCATTTTTAACGTGTCCGAACCTATAACGAAGCATTTCCGGGACTTCGGAATAATGTCAATTGATGAAAAACACACTAAAACAATAAGATGATATCAACGGAATGTTCATAATCACAAGTTTCCGGCGTTACGTCGCTATGCACTAAACTAGTCCGTTAGCGACTCGACGAACTAGTAGGTGACATTTTTGGTCACGAAATAAGCAAACGAAGAATCTAGCGAGCTAGTTAAGCTAAATTTGGGACTCGGAATCACTTCATACATCTTTTGGGTGCGGCAAAACAACTTACGAAAAATTATCGGTACGACATAAAAGCATCGTAGGTGAACCGGCGCTTAACCGGAAACCGTTTAAACTAGTTAAACACTATTTTAACTAGTCTAGTGAACTAGTTAATGATAATTAAAGTCCCAATCCCTAATTACCCCACTAATGATGTACTTAGAATACTAATCACCCAACTTCATTTAATGACCAAAATATTTAGTTTTTAAGTAAGTTTATAAAAAAAAATTATTATTACATTTTATAATACCCCCCTTTCATGTGGACGGTCAAGGTGGGTCCTACACCCACTTGATCTTTGTTGGAAATTGCCAAGATTTGAGGCATGGTATTAGATATGGTTGTTGTTGAAAAGTTCTATTTGCACCATTCTTATTATAACATCATAAGACTTCATCCTTATCAAAAATATTAACATTTTTCAAACAAAGAAACCTTCCCTCATACCCCCTTGAATTCGGCAGCCCCTTAACCCCATTGTCTCCACATTTTCAACTTCCAAAATTCACAAAATAAGCCCCTTGATCTTGTATAAATATGGTCTAGAAGCATTTCATGCATGGAGCTTAATTAGAGACCTTCTTTAGAGCCTAAATCACTTCTTAATCACCTTGATTAGCTTGTGCAAAGTTGTAAGCTTTTTCTAACCATGTTCAAGCTTCTTATTACTCGTATTTATTAAAAGTATAAGTTGATCATCTTGTAAAAAAAATAATAATCAAAAAAACCCTAATCTCAAAGCTAATAATCTACTAATCTAAACTTATTATGTGGTTATTTGAGTAGATTAATGTATCTAGTTGATGAAATCATGTTCATTATATTAATTTTATTGTATTAGTGATTTAAAGTTTATGTTTATGATGATCTTGTTAGTAGATTAATGTAGTGTTCAAGACTAGTGTTCATCTTGCCATGATGAACCTAAAAAAAAGTGATTTAAACATGGTTTTGTTTAAATCTTGAAAGATCATCATCCTCACTTTCATGAACTAAATATATAATATTTTTTTATTACATGAAGAAGCAAGTGTTTAAATGGATTTAAAATCTAGTTTTAAAAGTTTAGTCAACTTTGATTTCACAAAGTTAAATGAAAAAAAAAACTTGGTTGTTATAAAAAGACACCATAAAAAGGTCTCATCTTTGTGGGAAAAGCATATATATGTAAGTTCATGAAATGTGGAGGTTATGTTGTTAAAGTTACATATTTGGAGGAAACTTGATGGATAATCGTGATTTGGTAAATTGATTATTGATTTAAACGCGTTTTTATAACGTGGGAAACGTCATAGTTTTAGGGGAAACTATGGCGAATTTTTCTAAAAATCTAATCGCGATTAAAGAGGGGATTAAAGGGTGATTAACAATGTTAAACGTGATTAGTGGTCATAAACGTCATTTTGGAAACTCTAATGAGGATATTTAAGTCTTAAATATTTAATAAGTTTATGGACTAAAACTTACTCTTTTACAAAAATAAATGGTTAAAAGTGTAACCATATATGTATATATAATTTTTGGTAAAAAAAATTATATATTTTCGGAAACTTGCTAAGTGCATGTAATGTGTGCTATATATGTGTATGTATTAGATACCTATAGGGTGATCAAAATAAATACACAAACATGTTCCTACATGGTCCAAGAAATGCTAGTAAAATCAGACAATTAAATAAAATGGCCGAAATGGAAATACATAACACTTGATGACGACAATTTGGGCGTATCGACATCATAAACAAGTTACTACAATGTCGAGTCTAAAAATAACATATTTTTAGACACTAAAGCGAACGCATAACTAGGTGGTCAAAAACAAGAATCCGGAAAGTCGAACACTATAAAAATTACCAAGTATTTTTCATGTGAAAAACGAACTTATTAAGTTACATGCTTGGTGAATTTTTGGTAAAAATTGCAAGAGTATATTTAATGGACTCACTAGGATTAGATTTGGGCTAGATCCAAATTACTAAAACTAGGGCTAGGCCCAATGACATTAAAAACTAGGGCTAGGCCCAATGACAGTAAAACTAGGGCTAGGCCCAATGACATTAAAAACTAGGGCTAGGCCCAATGACAGTAAAACTAGGGCTAGGCCCAATGACATTAAAAACTAGGGCTAGGCCCAATAACAAGAAAACTAGGGCTAGGCCCAATGACATTAAAAACTAGGGCTAGGCCCAGTAACAAGAAAACTAGGGCTAGGCCCAATAACAATGAAACGTGGGATAAGCCCAATGACATAGGTTCGAAGCCGTTCGCATATAATTCAATACGTATAGAATACATGAATACACATAACAATCGAGCGAGTAAACTATCAACGCTCTAAAATACAAAGTTGTTCCAAAGATGACAAACGAGAACATAATAAAGAATTCAAGATGAACAACTTGTACGAGGTCCGAAAGACCTAGTGTCTAACGAGATTAGTACACATGTAGGTTACTGACACGTACGGACGCTCACTTCGATATCACATTACACGGAACGCAAATTTGTGAGTTCATGTCCCTCCTTTCACTGTTTTTAATGTTTTGTTTTCAAAAACATCGAGGGGAAATACATGCTAAAACTATTGGTATGTTAGTTACGGAGTAGATGACATGATCAATGTGCATAAGTAGGGAAACTACATTAGTAACCATTAATCACTTAGTGACCAAGGTGCAAAAGGTATAGATCTATTGGGCTTGAGGCACGCCCCACTCCTGGTTGGTATACCCTGGAGTGCTTTTGTGATCCCAATGATGACAAAGTGTTCTCGGTTTGGTTATTTGCTTATGGTGCATTATGTCAGGGGGCTCGCTACCCACTGATAGATCCTTAACAGACTCCATGAATGAATCAGAACATACCATGATTACAAGATTTCATTTTCATGAATACCATGATTACAAGATTTCATTTTCATTAATACTACGATTACAAGATTTCATTTTCATGAATACTACGATACCAAGATTTCATTTTCATGAATACTACGATTATAAGATTTCATTTTCATGAATACTACGATTACAAGATTTCATTTTCATGAATACTACGATACCAAGATTTCATTTTCATGAATACTACGATTACAAGATTTCATTTTCATGAATACTACGATTACAAGATCTCATTTTCATGAATACTATGATTACAAGATTTCATTTTCATGAATACTACGATTACATATGATAACAAAAACTGCATGAACTCGCTCAACTTTTGTTGACTTTTTAAAACTACATGTATTTCAGGAAACAAGTCTTGAGCCGGTGATACATGATTGGATGCAATGATTACCTTTCTTACGTCACACGCAACACGCTTCCGCAACTAGCAGGGTGTGACAGATTGGTATCAGAGCTCCGATTGTAGTGAACCGGGGACAAACTTTTATAAAGTTTGGTCTACAATCACCAAGGGCTCTCACATGAAAACAAAGTTGATAACATTACATAGATGATTTCAAAAAGTATGACAAAATGACAAAAGGTTTTCATTGTGTCACTATAGCATGAGGATCTATCACGCGGGCTCAATCATAAGTAACTGATATGGTTCAATACATGTTTAGTCTATAAGGAATAGACTTGAAAACATTAAGGCTTACATGTGAAACATGAGAACAAAAATAGCATGAGATTTAGTGATTAATTATATATATAATATATTTATATATGTGTTGTATGGAATATTTGCCATGAATGAAAATACCTTTGACTATGAATTCTATTGTTACACTTAACTCACTCGATGAGAATGACGACCTCACGTCTATTACGAAGCTTTTGGCGGAAGTGGTACCTAATCGAGACCCTAAAGCATTGATTCCGTGGAAGATGGTTGCTTCCCTCGGGTAGTATATGTCTAGCTTCGGTTGTGACGACGAGGCGGAGGTGGCAGCCTTGGACAACAACTCTACTAGTGGGAAGAGGTCCCTGAGATTCATATTAGTCATGATCGATTACATTCCTGTCAAGACAAGGAAGATGAAGTGCTCAACTTGAAGGTGCCCCTCCAGTTTTTATTATTACGAATTCTTTTATTTATATTTCGGCTAACGTTGTGCCCTTTCACAAATAATGACAACGGGCGTTAGCACGTGGGCCATCACGAAGGTCCCTCCTATGTTGAAGGTATATAGACAATAGCGTCCTCTCTTTGACTGATCGGCTGCTTGAACGAGAGCATGCTAGGGTAACCATACAAGACAATTTATTATTACGGGGGCCCACGTAATAACAACTTGTAGTGTATGGAAATCTTGGTGGGTTCTGCGGGTCAAGCTAATAATCACTAGCCATACGAAATTTCTAAGTTGTTCAAGTTTCTATCTAGTATAACGGTAACCGTAATAGTTACTATAAGACTCTACGATACAGGAAGACCACACGTATTATTCGCACCTAACAGTCGATCTATAACACGAGTCGTTCGAGACTAGCCATCGAAAACAAACAAAACTGGTTAGCCACTCATGGAGGATTTTCCTTAACATTCTTGGAAGTCTTGTACATGGGTTGGTTCTTTGGTGTCTATGACACCTTACCTTATCTTAGTTATTGGAAATGACTACATTAAGCTTCGTCGTTTGACATTTGTCTTATTCAAAAGGATGATATGGCATGAGCTGTACCATAATCCTTTCATTGCATTTTGTTCGACATCTATGGAAAATCATAACAATTTTGTTGGAGCTCGTGGAGCTCAAGGGATATCAATGTATTCGTCACACAGTTTAGTGCGGCGAAGGATCTTCCTACTTTGGACAATCAAAGTCCATGAGGTAGGGAATACATGCTGTAAGGAAGGCGACGACCGTTTGGTTTCTCCTAATCAACGAATTACCTCTTTTCCCACTTAGGTATATGGCCAATACACGCAAGGGGTACTGCGCATTTTAGGTTGCGTTTATTCATGTTATCATTGTTCAAACATACCGGAGCAACGCTGTCTTGAGGTTTCCATGACCAATCACATTCTTAATTCTCAGGCGCATCTTAGGCTATATCTGTCCAAATAAAAGCCTAGACCCAATGATACTATGTATCAGAAACAACGTGGCGTCGACAAGAAAATCTACGCCTAGAAAAGGGTTAGTTAATCAGCGCCCTACTATTAAAATTGAACTAGAGGTCATATGGAACAACATGAGGTTGTTGAGTCGACACTAATGATGGTACTGATATTACCGGCAGCTCAAGTGGTTCAAATCCCGATGGGACGAGAATGAGTGGCAATGCCACACTAGGAGATGCAATCACACCAGATTTTAATCCTAAGGCTTTTCCGGATTATAAGCCGCGAGACCTCATTGATACGGAAGGTGCGGTGAGTTCTATCCGCTATATAAAGACAAGGAAGTCAGTTAACCTTGCTAATAAATGTACTCCTAAGTAAACGTTTTGGTAAACGAATAGCCTTCTGTTGAATGAGGCGTTAACTTGGTGGAATCTCCAAGTGCAAACTATAGGGAGTAATACAACAAAGAGGTTATTGTGGGAAGAACTCAAGAATCTTAAGCGAGAAGAGTATTGCTTGCTAGTGGAAAAATTCCAAGTTTGGGAACCGAGCTCTACAACTCGGTCATGATTAGAGCTAATGTTGTTAGTTACCCCGACGCCTCTACAATCTGTCAAGGATTGATTGCATATTGGATAACACTCGAATCCAAACGCAGTGAGCGCTACATTTGGGGTTTAGCCCTGAGATCCGAATCATGATCACATCATGTCACCCTACCTAGATTTATTTTCAAGTAACTCTCTTAGTTAGTCTCACCAAGGATGTGGTGAGGATGGGGGACTGCCCAAGGAGGGTGTTAAGAGAAAGAGAAATCCCGTGACAAGCAAAGCGAAGGCGATTACTGCCATAATCGACGCTCGCATTAAGGATTATGCTAATAACTTGTCAAAATTCGGAATGAGATAGGTGAAACTTTCATCATGAGGGCACTTGCAAAACTGATAAGAGTAGCAGTGTGGTGAGACTTGGCACAAAACAGAAACTAATGAGTTAGCTATATTTAAGAATGAACGAGGTGGTTTTTCTTGTGGCAAGGAGGTCACTACGAGCATGGATGGTTAAGGATGAATCAAGCTAGTGAGTAAGCAAGTCTAGGGGTATGCTCTACTCTACAACCATCATGTATCAATTCTTTGGATACCAACGTCGGCTTAACTTAGTGTATTTAGATACTAAGCATATACACGAATTAGAGTCATGTAGGTTAAACATGTCTTGCTCTATCAAGTTAGCTAATGAGGAATTAGCGAAGTCATGTGAAGTCATTAAGGGTCACCGATACGTTCCTATCAACCGACCCGTTGCATCCGTGTTGTTTAACACCAGTGTCGATATTAGTTTCACCCCCTAGAATTCACAGTATGCTTGGCCGAGTGAGTAAACAAGACGTCCTCCCATTCAATAGGATTGACCAATGGTAAATTAGTCAAGTCAGGAAAGACATCAAAGGATGCACACTCAAACTTGGAGCATGAAAATTCAGTAACGAATTTTCACTTATTCAATTAGGTTGTTATGACTTAACTTTTGGCATAGACTGGTTAGCCGACAACCGAGCAGAAGTAGTTGTGCTGCGGAAACTATTATTCTTCCCCCCCCCCCCCCCGTCTGACGAGAGTACATCTTTTGGTGCATGGAGAGAAACACGACACACGGCTGCTGACCAACAACTGTATGAAGGCTCGGAAGAGTCTGAGAACAGGATGCATCGCCTTTCTTGTCCATGTGGTTGACAAGAAGGCCGAGTAGCGCAAGGTAGAGGACATCCCTGTGGTAAGGGAATACTTTTGAAGTCTTTCCAGAAGACTTGTCGGGACCACCTCCGCAGCGACAAGTCGAATTCAGTATCGATCTTGTGCCAGGAGCTGCACCGGTGGCGAAAGCTTCATATAGACTCGCACCCTCGGAGATGCAGGAATTATCTACTCAGTTCAGGAATTGTTTAACAAAGGATTCAATAGACCGAGTTTCTCACCTTGGGGAGCTTCGGTGCTATTTGTCAAGAAGAAAGACGGAACCTTTCGGATGTGTATAGATTACCGAGAACTGAACAAGTTAACCATAAAGAACCGGTATCCTTTACCAAGGATTGACGACTTGTTCGATCAGTTACAAGGTCCTAGCTTCTATTCTAAATTGATCTAAGATCCGGACACCATCAGCTGAGGATCCAAGAGGAAAGCATTCCTATGACAGCGTTCAGGACTCGCTATGGGCATTACAAGTTCCTTGTTATGCCTTTCGGCCTAACAAACGCTCCCGCCGTATTCATGGATTTGATGAATCGGGTATGTAAGCCATATCTCGACAAGTTTGTGATCGTATTCATTGATGACATTTTAATATACTCACGAACCAAGGCGGAACATGAACAACACTTGAGAACTATTCTGGAGCTACTTAAGAAAGAACAATTGTATGCCAAATTCTCAAAATGCGAATTTTGGATTCGCGAGGTCCAATTTCTCGGTCACGTTGTGAATGAGAATGGAATACATGTGGACCCAGCTAAGATAGAAGCCATAAAGAACTGAAATGCTCCCAAGACCCCAACGGAAGTAAGACAATTTCTAGGTTTAGCGGGATACTATCGAATATTCATTGAGAATTTTTCTAAAATTTCTCAACTGCTAACCTCACTCACTCAAAAGGATAAAAAGTTCAATTGGGGTGAAAAACAAGAAATGGCATTCCAAACGCTCAAAGATAAACTATGCCAAGCGCCAATCTTATCACTCCCTGACGACACTGATGACTTTGTGGTGTACTGTGATGCAACGCGTCAAGGCTTGGGCTTCTTGTTAATGCAACGTGAAAAAGTCATCGCATACGCGTCGCGACAGTTAAGAGTTCATGAAAAAAACTATACCACTCATGACCTAGAATTAGATGCAGTGGTATTTGCTTTAAAGATTTGGCGCCATTATCTTTATGGTACTAAGTGTACCATATTCACAGACCATAAAAGTCTTCAACATATATTCAATCAAAAAGAATTAAACATGCGCCAGCGGCGATGGTTAGAATTGTTGAATGGCTATGACTGTGAAATCAAGTACCATCCGGGCAAAGCAAATGTTGTGGCGGATGCTTTGAGTCGGAAAGAACGAGTCAAAACTTTACGAGTACGAGCTTTAGAGTTAACCATTCAGATGAACTTCACTACTCGTGTGCACGATGCACAACTAGAAGCTCTAAAGCCGGAGAACATTCAAGCAGAATCCTTGTGAGGATTAGAGAAACAACTGGAAGAGATCAAAGATGGCACAAGGTACTTCATGGGAAGAATCTGGATTCCTTACTTTGGCGGATTGCTAGACTTAGTGTTGGATGAAGCACATAAGTCAAAATATTCAATACATCCCGGATCTGATAAGATGTATCAGGATGTAAAGGAATATTACTAGTGGCCTAATCTCAAAGGAGATAGTGCGACCTACATTGGGAAATGCCTAACTTGTGCAAAGGTCAAGGCCGTGTATCAAAAGCCATCTGGGCTATTACAACAACCCGAGATTCCCGTTTGGAAATGGGAACATATATCAATGGATTTCATTACAGGACTCCCACGGACCTCTCGAGGTCATGACATGATTTGGGTTATCGCCGATCGATTAACCAAGTCAGCTCACTTCTTGCCAACTCGCGAGAAAGACAGTACCGCGAAGTTAGCTGAAATCTACCGCAACGAGATTGTGGCACGTCATGGAGTGCCTATTTTGATAATCTCGGATCGTAATGGTCGCTTTATGTCAAAAATGTGGCAATCATTTCAAGAATCTCTTGGATCTCGTCTGGATCTGAGCACAGCGTTTCATCCGTAAACCGATGGACAAAGCGAGCGAACCATCCAAACGTTGGAAGACATGCTTCGTGCCTGTGTGATGGATTTGGGCGGAAACTGGGATACTCATTTACCTCTGGTAGAGTTTTCGTATAATAACAGTTATCACACAAGCACTAAAGCCGCCCCATACGAAGCACTATACAGACGGAAGTGCCGATCACCGCTGTGTTGGGCGGAACTCGGAGACAAACAACTCATTGGCCCTGAACTAGTCCAAGAGACTACGGACAAGATAACAAAGATACGAGACCGTATCAAAGCGGCTCGTGACAAACAAAAGAGCTACGCGGACCAAAGACGTAAACCATTATCTTTCGAGGTTGGAGACAAAGTCTTACTAAAAGTCTCGCCTTGGAAAGGCGTAGCTAGATTCAGGAAACGCGGAAAACTGAACCCGAGATACATTGGGCCATTTGAGATTCTAGAAAAGATCGGTACCATCTCGTACAAGTTTGAACTGCCAGAAGAACCCAGTAATGTACATGACACATTTCATGTGTCGAATCTTAAGAAAAGTCCGACTGTTGAGACAGTTATCATCCCAGCGGATGAAATTCATGTAGACGACACGCTCCAGTTTACTGAAGAACCCATTAAGGTTATGGACAGGAAAGTCCACAAGACAAGGAGAAGTCGTATCAAGCTAGTCAAGGTCTGCTGGAATTCACGTCACGGGCCCGAGTACACATGGGAACGTGAAGATCAGATTAAGGCAAAATATCCCCACCTGTTCGAGAAAACTCCTGCAAAGGATGGCTCAACTTGAATTTCGGGACGAAATTCTTTTTAACAGGGGGAGAATGTAACAACTGGCAAATAACTGGTAATTCCGTACAATCTAATCACTTTTTATATTTCTAAATCTCATGCATTTAGCGTAATTTAATTACGTAACCGTGTCGTATACTGGATAACAGTGTTAGGACAAGAAAATAAAGCTAAAACATACGTTGGTTTTAGTCGTAAGGCGAAACCAAACAAACAATTTCCTAAAAGTGTTGGTAGAAAGTGCTGCGTGCACTATTCACGGTTACACTTTTCATGCCAGCAAACCGTGAAATTAGACCGAAACACTGAAAAACGACACTCGGATAACATAACTGAGTCCATTTATATAAGAAAACATTATTATGAAAACACATCTTGCAAAGAAACGAGACTTTCCGGTATAACGCCCTAATTTCAAAAGTGTCCGTTTCGGCTTAAAATATAGCATTTTTAACGTGTCCGAACCTATAAGGAAGCATTTCCGGGACTTCGGAATAATGTCAATTGATGAAAAACACACTAAAACAATAAGATGATATCAACGGAATGTTCATAATCACAAGTTTCCGGCGTTACGTCGCTATGCACTAAACTAGTCCGTTAGCGACTCGACGAACTAGTAGGTGACATTTTTGGTCACGAAATAAGCAAACGAAGAATCTAGCGAGCTAGTTAAGCTAAATTTGGGACTCGGAATCACTTCATACATCTTTTGGGTGCGGCAAAACAACTTACGAAAAATTATCGGTACGACATAAAAGCATCGTAGGTGAACCGGCGCTTAACCGGAAACCGTTTAAACTAGTTAAACACTATTTTAACTAGTCTAGTGAACTAGTTAATGATAATTAAAGTCCCAATCCCTAATTACCACACTAATGATGTACTTAGAATACTAATCACCCAACTTCATTTAATGACCAAAATATCTAGTTTTTAAGTAAGTTTATAAAAAAAAATTATTATTACATTTTATAATACCCCCCTTTCATGTGGACGGTCAAGGTGGGTCCTACACCCACTTGATCTTTGTTGGAAATTGCCAAGATTTGAGGCATGGTATTAGATATGGTTGTTGTTGAAAAGTTCTATTTGCACCATTCTTATTATAACATCATAAGACTTCATCCTTATAAAAATATTAACATTTTTCAAACAAAGAAACCTTCCCTCATACCCCCTTGAATTCGGCAGCCCCTTAACCCCATTGTCTCCACATTTTCAACTTCCAAAATTCACAAAATAAGCCCCTTGATCTTGTATAAATATGGTCTAGAAGCATTTCATGCATGGAGCTTAATTAGAGACCTTCTTTAGAGCCTAAATCACTTCTTAATCACCTTGATTAGCTTGTGCAAAGTTGTAAGCTTTTTCTAACCATGTTCAAGCTTCTTATTACTCGTATTTATTAAAAGTATAAGTTGATCATCTTGTAAAAAAAATAATAATCAAAAAAACCCTAATCTCAAAGCTAATAATCTACTAATCTAAACTTATTATGTGGTTATTTGAGTAGATTAATGTATCTAGTTGATGAAATCATGTTCATTATATTAATTTTATTGTATTAGTGATTTAAAGTTTATGTTTATGATGATCTTGTTAGTAGATTAATGTAGTGTTCAAGACTAGTGTTCATCTTGCCATGATGAACCTAAAAAAAAAGTGATTTAAACATGGTTTTGTTTAAATCTTGAAAGATCATCATCCTCACTTTCATGAACTAAATATATAATATTTTTTAATTACATGAAGAAGCAAGTGTTTAAATGGATTTAAAATCTAGTTTTAAAAGTTTAGTCAACTTTGATTTCACAAAGTTAAATGAAAAAAAAAACTTGGTTGTTATAAAAAGACACCATAAAAAGGTCTCATCTTTGTGGGAAAAGCATATATATGTAAGTTCATGAAATGTGGAGGTTATGTTGTTAAAGTTACATATTTGGAGGAAACTTGATGGATAATCGTGATTTGGTAAATTGATTATTGATTTAAACGCGTTTTTATAACGTGGGAAACGTCATAGTTTTAGGGGAAACTATGGCGAATTTTTCTAAAAATCTAATCGCGATTAAAGAGGGGATTAAAGGGTGATTAACAATGTTAAACGTGATTAGTGGTCATAAACGTCATTTTGGAAACTCTAATGAGGATATTTAAGTCTTAAATATTTAATAAGTTTATGGACTAAAACTTACTCTTTTACAAAAATAAATGGTTAAAAGTGTAACCATATATGTATATATAATTTTTGGTAAAAAAAATTATATATTTTCGGAAACTTGCTAAGTGCATGTAATGTGTGCTATATATGTGTATGTATTAGATACCTATAGGGTGATCAAAATAAATACACAAACATGTTCCTACATGGTCCAAGAAATGCTAGTAAAATCGGACAATTAAATAAAATGGCCGAAATGGAAATACATAACACTTGATGACGACAATTTGGGCGTATCGACATCATAAACAAGTTACTACAATGTCGAGTCTAAAAATAACATATTTTTAGACATTAAAGCGAACGCATAACTAGGTGGTCAAAAACAAGAATCCGGAAAGTCGAACACTATAAAAATTACCAAGTATTTTTCATGTGAAAAACGAACTTATTAAGTTACATGCTTGGTGAATTTTTGGTAAAAATTGCAAGAGTATATTTAATGGACTCACTAGGATTAGATTTGGGCTAGACCCAAATTACTAAAACTAGGGCTAGGCCCAATGACATTAAAAACTAGGGCTAGGCCCAATGACAGTAAAACTAGGGCTAGGCCCAATGACATTAAAAACTAGGGCTAGGCCCAATGACAGTAAAACTAGGGCTAGGCCCAATGACATTAAAAACTAGGGCTAGGCCCAATAACAAGAAAACTAGGGCTAGGCCCAATGACATTAAAAACTAGGGCTAGGCCCAGTAACAAGAAAACTAGGGCTAGGCCCAATAACAATGAAACGTGGGATAAGCCCAATGACATAGGTTCGAAGCCGTTCGCATATAATTCAATACGTATAGAATACATGAATACACATAACAATCGAGCGAGTAAACTATCAACGCTCTAAAATACAAAGTTGTTCCAAAGATGACAAACGATAACATAATAAAGAATTCAAGATGAACAACTTGTACGAGGTCCGAAAGACCTAGTGTCTAACGAGATTAGTACACATGTAGGTTACTGACACGTACGGACGCTCACTTCGATATCATATTACACGGAACGCAAATTTGTGAGTTCATGTCCCTCCTTTCACTGTTTTCAATGTTTTGTTTTCAAAAACATCGAGGGGAAATACATGCTAAAACTATTGGTATGTTAGTTACGGAGTAGATGACATGATCAATGTGCATAAGTAGGGAAACTACATTAGTAACCATTAATCACTTAGTGACCAAGGTGCAAAAGGTATAGATCTATTGGGCTTGAGGCACGCCCCACTCCTGGTTGGTATACCCTGGAGTGCTTTTGTGATCCCAATGATGACAAAGTGTTCTCGGTTTGGTTATTTGCTTATGGTGCATTATGTCAGGGGGCTCGCTACCCACTGATAGATCCTTAACAGACTCCATGAATGAATCAGAACATACCATGATTACAAGATTTTATTTTCATGAATACCATGATTACAAGACTTCATTTTCATGAATACTACGAATACAAGATTTCATTTTCATGAATACTACGATACCAAGATTTCATTTTCATGAATACTACGATTATAAGATTTCATTTTCATGAATACTACGATTACAAGATTTCATTTTCATGAATACTACGATACCAAGATTTCATTTTCATGAATACTACGATTACAAGATTTCATTTCATGAATACTACGATTACAAGATCTCATTTTCATGAATACTATGATTACAAGATTTCATTTTCATGAATACTACAATTACATATGATAACAAAAACTGCATGAACTCGCTCAACTTTTGTTGACTTTTTAAAACTACATGTATTTCAGGAAACAAGTCTTGAGCCGGTGATACATGATTGGATGCAATGATTACCTTTCTTACGTCACACGCAACACGCTTCCGCAACTAGCAGGGTGTGACAGATTTATTGCATATCTTATTATGGAAAGTGCTTACTGGTCATGCCGAGGTTGTGGTAGTCCATGTCACACGCGTGACGATTGTCACACCCCCAAAAATCCACCTGCGGAGTATCACCGCTTGGGAGCGTGACTGACCAGGATCAAGCCACCAATCATACAGAACATTGTATAAAGTAAAAGTAATCACATTATAATCCAAACCATTTCCATATGAAAGGTGTTTCCAAAACATAAGTAAGTTAACATTGTTTAGCGGAAGCGTATTATTGTAAAACCCATAGCAAATAAGTATCAGACATCAAAAGTGTTTAACAAGGTGATCACGATCCAAGCCCCACAACGACCAGCTCCTCCGTGTGCAAGCTCCAAGTACCTAGCGATCTGCAAGGCATGTAACAGAATGATCAACAAACTAGTTGAGCGAGTTCACATAAAGGAAATGCGTAATAGTAAGTTCATTTGTAATAGGTGGCTCTACTGGGCCGTTTGTATATTTTACTGTGGTGGTGTTCCACGTTTTCCTGTGGTGGTGTTCCACGTTTTCCTGTGGTGGTGTTCCACGTTTTCCTGTGGTGGTGTTCCACGTTTTCCTGTGGTGGTGTTCCACGTTTTCCTGTGGTGGTGTTCCACGTTTTCCTGTGGTGGTGTTCCACGTTTTCCTGTGGTGGTGTTCCACGTTTTCCTAACCACTAGACTACTCGTAACTATAGGTATCCTTCACAACCGAGGATAGTGATGTGGTAGTCTAGTCATAGTGTCAATAGAGTATCTAATCAACCTTTCAATCCCATTCCCAACACCCCGGGAACCCCATGCCTTGGTAAGAGTGTGAACTCACCTTGGTTTGCTCGGTATGCTAAATAAGTACACGCGCTCACAGTTAATCAATCACGTCCTATTGTATACACGTATAGCAAATCAGTTCATGGTCGGAATATTACGCATGCAATTAATTGTTCACACAGCAGTCAGTTTGCATATCAGCACAACACGTAGTATTACACAAACATGTTCATCACCAAGCATGGCATGTCAATTAATTCAACATATGTTCAATTGTTCAAGACATTATGCAAAACCCTAGTATCTTTCGATCACAATTATCCTAATTATCTATCGAGTCCAACACTTAACTTTCGGACCGAAATGCTTTGTTTCGAACCATTGTTATCTTTCGACCAAAACCATCTTTCGGTCAAGGGTATGGTTCGGTCAATGCTATCTGTCGGTCAAACATCTGTCGGTCAATCTATCCTTCGGTCACTAACGCTATGGTTCGAAGGATAAGTATCTTTCGGTCCAACAATGGTTCGATCAATAAGTATCCTTCGGCAAATAACAGTTACGTTGATCCGATTAACCATTAACACAATTTTCACAAATCTGTTAACATCAACAAGATCAAACAAGCATGCATCTCATGTTTATCAAGAACCCTAATCTTGAAACAAGGTCATTCAAACTATTCGATTAACACACATAAGCCGATTACATAAGCGTGTCCGATTACAATATCTTAAATCACAAGTTATCATCGAATCGTATCACCAATCATCCATTAAAACCGATTAACAACACGATTCGAAATCATGAAATCATTTAACCATAATCACAACATATCCAATGTGCATACAAATTCGATTAATACCCATACGCAATCATCATACAAATCAGTTAATATACAACCAGCCTATTTACATACGATTTGATAATTCCAGAAATCATGTATTGTGGACACTAACCGGGGTAGAAAATAAGAGAATCGATCAGCAAAAATCTTCGTATGAGTTGTGGTTGCCGTCACAGATCAAAAGTGTTCTAGGGTTTTTCTTAGAATAATAACTATCAGTTTACATGCATCCTTATATATACGTATCACAGTAATGGGCCAAGCCCAACAGAACAACTGGGCCGAAACATATCGAAGGATATGTTTCGTGATCCTTCGGACCGAAACAAGGTCGAAGGATATGTTTCGGAGTCTTCGAGTCGAAGGTTATCCTTCGAGGTCCTTCAAGTCCTTCGACTGTATTTTATCTTTCGGACAAAATGTTATTATGATATTTATGATAATAACAATAATAATAATTCTAATATTATTATCTATCACAGCAAATAATCACATATAGGCAAAAATGACAATACATTTCAGTAACACACAATTCGTACAATTTAAGTCTACAATCCAAACAACTAAACAGTCAAAGTCAATGCGCATTTAATGTGAAGGTGAAAGTCAAAAACTCGAGTTGTCACATTATCCCCAACTTAAAAGAAATTTCGTCCCGAAATTTGGTACGCACTTACTGAGGAAGCTAGGTATCGTTCACTGGTTTTCCTGGGGTGTCACATCATCCCCCCGTTGATTTGGAATTTCGTCCCGAAATTCAGTAGTAGTAGCTTCAGCCTCAGAAGTGGATGCATGGTTTTCGAATAACTGGGGATACTTTTCTTTCATCTGGTCTTCGCGTTCCCATGTATACTCTGGGCCACGCTGGGAGTTCCAACGAACTCGCACAAGAGGGATTCTCTTGTGTTTGAGGACCTTAACATCCCGGTCCGTGATTTCAACTGGTTCCTCGACGAACTGCAACCGCTCGTCGATAGTGAGTTCCTTAAAAGGAACTATGAGGGTCTCATCTGACAGGCACTTCTTCAGATTCGACACGTGAAATACATTGTGAACTGCACCGAGTTCAGGAGGTAGGTTTAATCTGTAGGCTACCTTGCCAATCTTTTCTAAGATTTCGAACGGTCCGACGTACCGCGGATTCAGTTTGCCTCTTTTACCAAAACGAACCACACCCTTCCAGGGTGAAACTTTCAATAAAACCCGGTCCCCGACCTCAAATTCCAATGGCTTTCTACGCTTGTCCGCGTAGGCTTTCTGACGGTCGCGTGCTGCCGCCATGCGTTGTCGTATCTGTGCTATCTTTTCTGTGGCGTCCACAACAATATCTGGACCCGTAATCTGACTATCCCCCACCTCTGCCCAACAGAGAGGTGACCGGCATTTACGTCCGTACAATGCCTCGAATGGAGCGGCTTGAATGCTGGTATGGTAACTGTTATTGTACGAGAACTCCACCAAAGGGAGGTGCTTTTCCCAGCCGTTGCCGAAATCGATAACACACGCTCGAAGCATGTCTTCTAGAGTTTGAATAGTTCGCTCAGACTGCCCATCCGTCTGAGGATGATATGCTGTGCTCATGTCTAATCGTGAGCCGAAGGATTTGTGCATCGCTTGCCAAAGCTCTGACGTGAATCGTGCATCGCGATCCGAAATAATAGAGGTGGGCACTCCGTGCCTCGAAACGACTTCCTTCAAGTAAATGTCTGCTAAAGTAGAAAACTTATCCGTTTCTTTGATAGCCAAAAAGTGAGCAGACTTTGTGAGTCGATCAACGATTACCCAAATAGTGTCATTCCCACGCTGGGATCTAGGTAAGCCCGTAACGAAATCCATGGAAATTTCTTCCCATTTCCACTGCGGTATCTTGGGCTGCTGAAGTAGACCAGCTGGCTTCTGATATTCGACCTTGACCCTCGCACAGGTCAAACATTTTCCAACGTAAGTAGCGATGTGAGCCTTCATACTAGGCCACCAATAAGTAGTGCTGATGTCGTGGTACATTTTATCCGACCCTGGATGTACCGAATAGCGAGACTTGTGAGCTTCATCCATTACAAGTTCGCGTAAACCGCCATAAAGTGGGACCCAAATACGCCCCGTTACATAGTAAGCACCGTCTTCCTTTTGTTCCATGCGTTGCCTTGAACCGCGTAAGGCTTCAGCTTTAATGTTTTCGGGTTTCAGAGCTTCCATCTGAGCAGCTCGTATCTGTGCAGGAAGACTGGCCTGAATAGTAAGCTGTAGCGCTCGCACGCGCTTAGGTAGAGTGTCTTTCCGACTAAGGGCATCAGCCACAACATTGGCCTTGCCTGGATGATACTTGATGGCGCATTCGTAGTCGTTCAGAAGTTCAACCCATCTTCGTTGACGCATATTCAAATCCTTTTGCTTAAGAATATGCTCGAGACTCCTGTGATCGGTGTAAATCGTGCACCGGGTACCGTACAGGTAGTGTCGCCATATCTTAAGCGCGAAAACAACAGCTCCCAGCTCTAAATCGTGCGTCGTGTAGTTCCGTTCATGAACCTTGAGTTGCCGAGAGGCGTATGCAATAACTTTATCCCGTTGCATCAATACACAACCAAGCCCTTGTATCGATGCGTCACAATAAACCACGAAGTCATCCGTGCCCTCGGGCAGTGAGAGAATAGGCGCGCTGCAAAGCCTATCCTTTAAGTACTGAAAAGCGGTCTCCTGTGTATTACCCCATCTGTAAACGACACCTTTCTGTGTAAGCATAGTGAGTGGTTGCGCGATCTTGGAGAAGTCTTTAATAAATCGCCTGTAGTAACCTGCCAAACCCAAGAATTGGCGTATTTCTGTCGGTGTACGCGGTGCAGGCCAGTTTCGGATCGAATCTACCTTGGATGGATCGACATGTATCCCATCCTTGTTCACTACGTGGCCTAAGAAGTGAACTTCACGAAGCCAGAAGTCGCATTTAGAAAGCTTGGCGTACAACTGTTCCTTCCGAAGGAGTTCCAAAATAAGACGAAGATGCTGCTCGTGCTCCTCCTGACTCTTGGAGTAGATCAGAATGTCGTTGATGGAGTCAAGAACATTTTGTCTAGGTAGGGTTTGCACACTCTGTTCGTAATGTCCATAAATACGGCGGGTGTGTTCAATAATATCAAACCATTTATCACATCAATCATAAAATATAGTAGTTGAAATAATTCATAAAACCCAAAACATTTGATGTTCAAACCAAACTTTGTTCGAATAGCGGAAACATAATAATGAAAAACCCCAAAAAGAAGTCATAAGTTCAATTAGCGTTCATTGCGTCTCCTCCTCCTAACATGAAAACTCGACCTCTTGCCTCGTTGCCATTGTTATTGTTGTTTCCCCCGTTGTTGTCGTTGTTCCCGTTGCCCTGGTTATTGTTGTGGTTCTGATTCTGGTTCAACTGAGGACAATCGCGTTTGTAGTGTCCTTCTGCCCCACACTGGAAACATCCCCGGTTTCCACGCTGTGGTTGCTGCTGCTGGTTCTGTGGAGCTGGCGGTGGGAGTTGCTGGTTCTGATTTGCAGGCCGTGGACTCCTACAGTCTTTGGCCTCATGACCCATCTTGAGGCATCTTTGACAACGAACCTTATTACACTGGCCACTGTGATGTTTGTTGCAGGTGTTACACTTTGGAAGGTTTCCTCGATACCCTCCTTGTTTATGGCTGCTAGAGGAGTGCTGACTTGGACTCTGGTAGCTGTCCGTCTTTCGCTGCTGAGACTGCACCTGCACTGAAACTGACCCCTTGCTAGAATCCCCCTCCCATTTTCTTTTACTTTCACTGGGAGTAGCAAGCGTAGTAGAAGCAGTAGCGGTAGTGGTAGCACTGATACGCTTTGGCAGTTTGCCCTGGTCTACTGCCTGATCTGTGATGCGGTGTGCAAGGCGCTGAATTTCCTGGATGTTGTTGAGGTTAGCCGACGTCACGTGGCTCTGGATTTCTGGCGCCAAACCCTTGAGATACAACTCAATGCGCTTGTATGGTGGGTCTACCATGGTTGGACACAGCACAGCCAACTCATTCGACCTCTTGGTGTAAGCTTCGATTTCTGAACCCACCATCTTCAAATTGTACAACTCATCCTCCAACTTGTGGATGTCTTCTCTTGTGCAATATTCCCTCTTAATCAGTTCTTTGAATTCATTCCAGGGTGTGGCGTTAGCAGCTGCCAACCCTAAGATCTGTACTTGCGCATTCCACCAGGTGAGCGCAATCCCTTCAAGAGTGCCAGTGGCGAACTTCACCCTGCGAGCCTCAGGGCATTCACACATTTCAAAAACCGACTCGAGCTTTTCAAACCAGTGGAGGAGTCCAACTGCCCCCTCCGTGCCACTGAACGAGCTAGGACGACAGTCCATGAAATTCTTGAATGTGCACCCAGGTTGTTGCTGAGCGGGTTGACCTGCTTGGGCGGCTGCAACTGCCGCAGCAACGAGAGCCTCTAGCTGGGCTTGAGTCATGGTAATTCGTGCGGCCATTGATCTTCACATCAAAGGCAACATAAGTGAGAAAGGTTCGCGAATAGTGCGATGACAGAAGAGTGTAAGCACATAAGTATTCTCATGCTATGACAAGTTGTGAGCAAGGTAATGTAAGCATACTACGAGCAAAGTTCTAAGCAAATTCTAGCATGTAGGCAATAAACATAAACCTTATTACCTAAGAAGTTGAGTCTTGCACGTGGAGCGAAGCGTCGTTGTGGATCGTTGAGAGCACTGTTCTGGTTATAGTCTGGTTTTAATAAAAACGTTTTCCCCTTATTAAAACCAAGTTCTCTATAACCAATGGCTCTGATACCAATCTGTCACACCCCCAAAAATCCACCTGCGGAGTATCACCGCTTGGGAGCGTGACTGACCAGGATCAAGCCACCAATCATACAGAACATTGTATAAAGTAAAAGTAATCACATTATAATCCAAACCATTTCCATATGAAAGGTGTTTCCAAAACATAAGTAAGTTAACATTGTTTAGCGGAAGCGTATTATTGTAAAACCCATAGCAAATAAGTATCAGACATCAAAAGTGTTTAACAAGGTGATCACGATCCAAGCCCCACAACGACCAGCTCCTCCGTGTGCAAGCTCCAAGTACCTAGCGATCTGCAAGGCATGTAACAGAATGATCAACAAACTAGTTGAGCGAGTTCACATAAAGGAAATGCGTAATAGTAAGTTCATTTGTAATAGGTGGCTCTACTGGGCCGTTTGTATATTTTACTGTGGTGGTGTTCCACGTTTTCCTGTGGTGGTGTTCCACGTTTTCCTGTGGTGGTGTTCCACGTTTTCCTGTGGTGGTGTTCCACGTTTTCCTGTGGTGGTGTTCCACGTTTTCCTGTGGTGGTGTTCCACGTTTTCCTGTGGTGGTGTTCCACGTTTTCCTGTGGTGGTGTTCCACGTTTTCCTAACCACTAGACTACTCGTAACTATAGGTATCCTTCACAACCGAGGATAGTGATGTGGTAGTCTAGTCATAGTGTCAATAGAGTATCTAATCAACCTTTCAATCCCATTCCCAACACCCCGGGAACCCCATGCCTTGGTAAGAGTGTGAACTCACCTTGGTTTGCTCGGTATGCTAAATAAGTACACGCGCTCACAGTTAATCAATCACGTCCTATTGTATACACGTATAGCAAATCAGTTCATGGTCGGAATATTACGCATGCAATTAATTGTTCACACAGCAGTCAGTTTGCATATCAGCACAACACGTAGTATTACACAAACATGTTCATCACCAAGCATGGCATGTCAATTAATTCAACATATGTTCAATTGTTCAAGACATTATGCAAAACCCTAGTATCTTTCGATCACAATTATCCTAATTATCTATCGAGTCCAACACTTAACTTTCGGACCGAAATGCTTTGTTTCGAACCATTGTTATCTTTCGACCAAAACCATCTTTCGGTCAAGGGTATGGTTCGGTCAATGCTATCTGTCGGTCAAACATCTGTCGGTCAATCTATCCTTCGGTCACTAACGCTATGGTTCGAAGGATAAGTATCTTTCGGTCCAACAATGGTTCGATCAATAAGTATCCTTCGGCAAATAACAGTTACGTTGATCCGATTAACCATTAACACAATTTTCACAAATCTGTTAACATCAACAAGATCAAACAAGCATGCATCTCATGTTTATCAAGAACCCTAATCTTGAAACAAGGTCATTCAAACTATTCGATTAACACACATAAGCCGATTACATAAGCGTGTCCGATTACAATATCTTAAATCACAAGTTATCATCGAATCGTATCACCAATCATCCATTAAAACCGATTAACAACACGATTCGAAATCATGAAATCATTTAACCATAATCACAACATATCCAATGTGCATACAAATTCGATTAATACCCATACGCAATCATCATACAAATCAGTTAATATACAACCAGCCTATTTACATACGATTTGATAATTCCAGAAATCATGTATTGTGGACACTAACCGGGGTAGAAAATAAGAGAATCGATCAGCAAAAATCTTCGTATGAGTTGTGGTTGCCGTCACAGATCAAAAGTGTTCTAGGGTTTTTCTTAGAATAATAACTATCAGTTTACATGCATCCTTATATATACGTATCACAGTAATGGGCCAAGCCCAACAGAACAACTGGGCCGAAACATATCGAAGGATATGTTTCGTGATCCTTCGGACCGAAACAAGGTCGAAGGATATGTTTCGGAGTCTTCGAGTCGAAGGTTATCCTTCGAGGTCCTTCAAGTCCTTCGACTGTATTTTATCTTTCGGACAAAATGTTATTATGATATTTATGATAATAACAATAATAATAATTCTAATATTATTATCTATCACAGCAAATAATCACATATAGGCAAAAATGACAATACATTTCAGTAACACACAATTCGTACAATTTAAGTCTACAATCCAAACAACTAAACAGTCAAAGTCAATGCGCATTTAATGTGAAGGTGAAAGTCAAAAACTCGAGTTGTCACAACGATTGTCCTGTGTTCCGGAAAATGTGTGAGGATGAACAAAGGAGAGCAGATGAGTTGGATTTTTATTCTGATGATGATGTCCACCCATACTATTCTTATTCTGATTCGCTGCGAGTTGCATATGATTACCAATCATATACAAATTATTGTTATGATGAGCAGACATGGTATGAGAGTAGCTATGATCCAGGGATGGTACAAAGCGTGAGTTACCAAGAGGAGTATGACCATTGTTATGATGAATACTCTCAATTTTCTTATGAAGACCATCCGGTACACTATCAGGATGCCTATCATACCCAGTATACAGTTGACCAGGGTGAGTCTGAATGTGCACCCCAGTCAGATAGTTACTATCAATCACCTCAATTTAGAAGTCTTATGGAATATAGGAGACAAAAAGAGCTGGCATACATTGAAAAGGAATTGGCGAAACCTGACCTGTCAATAGAGGACCAGTTGGAGATGTGGATTACGAAGTATAACCTTTTGATGGTTGAAGTGAAGGATGATGGGCAAGAATGACTCCAATGGAAAAACGCCAAGCCAGGGATAGATGGGTGTCTCTACAGATGTCTCTTTCTCAAGTAAGGGATGAGGTTGTGGAGGTTAATACCACACCGGTGATTCCCCCAATTGCTGAACAGTCAGATGTGGAGAAAATTGTAGAAGGTGATGAGGTGAAAGAAGACATTCCACAAAATAAGTGTGGGGAGGCACGTATAGAGATGAGGAAGGTGACGTTGAAGGACATCAGGCAGATCATCATAAAGTGGTTGTGCAATAATCCAACTTATCTGCTGATATGGAGTAAAAAGAAATGCTTGTGGAGAGTTAACTATCGAGTGTATGTTGGGAACTCGATAGGAAAGTGTGGATTGAGGCCGGATTGCAGTGCTTCAGTAGACATCTTGATCAAAATTAGACCCCGCTGCATCAGTGATGTCAGGTACCGTGCATTCATGGGAAATACAAGGGGTAAATGTGCATTGAGACCACCGTAACGCATATCAGGTATGGTCTGGCTGAAGACCTTTAAACTTAGCGCTCTCGGGAGGCAGCCCGAGGATGTAGAGTATTGTATTTTGGTTTGGTTTCGTTTTGGTGTGTTTGTGTTTTGACAGGTTCCTACGGTTCCATCTTCACGGATGCAATGAATCAAGTGTGGGGATGTTTGGCAACATCCCCGATGAGATCTCAATGAATCCATGAGGGGCGTATGTTCCGGTTAGATCGCAGCAGCTACACCGCCACAGACACTCACTTGCTTTCTGATTAGGTGCATGTGTTTATCTATCCTTTGTTTTATTTGTTTTCGTGCAATTGGTGGTATGAATCTTTGTGTTGGGAATGGTGTCAATTGTGAGTCGTCTAGGTATTAGCCGTTCATGGTTTGTTAGGTGGTATCTCTCGAGTTTAGACTATAAAATTGCACCATACATTGGGGACAATGTATCCCAAGTGTGGGGATGCGGTAACTCGAGAGAGGGTTGGAAGATTGTTGATCTTAAATGCTTGAAGGGTTGAATTTGCTGAAAATTGAAAAATTTCGAAAAATTTTTGTCTCAAGTATGCTTGAACTACATGAAAACCAACATTTTCAATCGCTAATGGGTTCCTTGCTGATATTAAAGCTAACTTAGATCCCTAGTCATGGTTGTCCCTTTAAGTTTCATGAGAGTATTTCTGACATGTTTTTAGAAAATAGTTGATAAGAGCTGCCTAACTAGGGGTAACATGCTTTAGGAATTACACATGCTACGTGTCGGCAACCCTTATTCCTTTTGTTCGGTGAGATATTTGAGCCTACTTAATTGTTAGTTGAATTGCTATAAATGTTCATTTGCTGAGTGTAGGCCATATGTTGCTTTGTGTTAGAACTTGTGTGGTTTGATACGTGCCGAGACTGTGGTTTAGCGTATGCACATAGATGATAAAGGCATTAGGATCCCTTCATTGTTTCATTTGTTGATTGTTTATTCGCCTACCTTAGTAAACCATGTTGAGCCTTTTACCCTTCGTTTGATACACCTTGTTTGACCCGTTTGATTACCAACCATGAATGACAATTGCGTGTTAGATGTTTGTTGAAAAAAAAAAAAAAAAAAAAGAAAAGAAAAAAAAGAGAAAAGAGAAAAAAAAATCATTGTTATGTTCGTGTTAAATAAGTGGGTTGGAATTTACTCAAAGTGTTAGTAGTTATTGTGAATAAAGTTGTCATGGTTTGGTATATTCGTTTGTGTTCACCATATAAATATAAAAATCCAAAAATACATCCTTACCCTTAACCCAAAACCCAAAAGTTCTTTTGATATGTGCTACGTTACTTCATACAGTGGAGGTGTGATTGCTATACAAGCTTATGATTGCAAGGTAACATATTTGGTTTTGAGCGATATATATACTAGCACATTACACGCTAGTCTTGATTAAGCCGAGAGGAGTGATTATTGTGAGGGGCGTGTGGCATGTGTGTAGTAATATAAGCATGTTAGTTTTAGTTAAGCAAGTCTTAAATTGTTTTAAATTCGTATCATTTATCTGTCAGATTGTTAATCTCGATTGTGTTAGTCTATGGGACGGGTATGACTTGGGATCTTAAATTGCTAATTCGGTAAGGGATTTAGTGGTGATTTGTTAATAAGGTGAGTAATGTTTGTAATGGTTGCTTGAGGACAATCAATGTTAAGTGTGGGGATGTGATGGAGGTTGTGAAATCCGAGTGTTAACGTGCATATTTTGTGTGATTTATTGCCGTTTACGTGATTATACGTTTGGAATATGTGCACTACGAAAGTATGTGGTTTTGCAGGTTAATCGGCGTAATTTGGTGAAGTTAGAGCACGTGTTGATAAAGTGGAATTACCGGGAATGATAAACAACGCGAAAGATATCATTCGGTAGATGTTCGGGTCGAAGAGATAACTCAAATGTGCGAGAAATGCAAAAGAACAAAGTATAGAGACGTGGAAGTAATTAATTGAAAGTTGAAATAAGTGAGTGTATAAGTTCTAGCAAGAGTGCAGCGTAGCTTACGTCTCGCAACCGTAACCTACGATTCTACGGCCAAGGATTAAAAGAAACAGAAAGTCGCAAACGTAACCTACGGTTTTAACCGTAGGGCTACGGTTGAATATGGATGGCATTTAGTTAAATGGGTCTAAACCCTAAATTCACGTGATGAAGGGTCACAAAGTCAACATCTAATAAAAAACTTCATCACGTTGATTTTGGTGAGAGGGGACTTCTGATTGACGGCACATGCAAGCATTGGAATGATATATCATCACAATTTAGACAAGAAATCACGTGGAGAACAAACTTGTGAGACTTGTGGGATTATTATTTTGGAGGCACAAAAGTCAACAATATCATCATCATCATCAGTTTCTTTGGAGACATGGGCTAACAACATCCACGAAGTCATAGGGGATTGGGCCGAAACTTATCACATGTTTTTTTGGGCCATGTTCACGTGTGAGAGGGAGATCATTATAAAACAATATCATCTCAGGTGACTTTGGGTTTTGTTTTGCAACAACATAATCTCACATCAGTCATCATCATAAAATATCAACATACATCAATACAAAATTAGGATTGGGCCGCACATGAGCTTGGCTGACTTTGGAGTACAACATCACGTGGGATATTATCTTGGGCCAATATATCATTATCACACATCGGGCCCATACACGTGAAGAGTTGGACGGCATACTTCTTAGAATTTTGTGAAGCCCAATAGAAGCAATATCACATATCATCTTCGACGGCTGATATGATACACACGAAGAAGATGGTTTTCAACCATGTATCGAGCTTGTGAAGATCAACCAACCGATATGAGTTGCTAGTCTCCTAGTGGTTTCCTCCGGATGGAGGGTTTTTGTAAGTTAACAGATTTTATGTGTTTGGTGACAATCGTTTGACTCAGTGATCTAAGCATTCGATGCTTTTCACTTATGATTTAGTTAATTAATTGTAATCGATTGCATTTGCTTAACCTTATTCTTTGATCATTCAGTTCCCGAGAGTTCTAGTAATTGGGATATATTTGTTATGGGATTAGGGTTGGTAATTGTGATTGGTAACCACTAGATAACCTCCCGTTATGTATTGACCGGAGTACTTAGTCTTTGGTTATCACAATTAGTTGATTAGGTTAGTCCACTTATGTCTATGTAAGTGTTCGATTAAACATATAATTGAAGTTAACTGCAATTCCAAAGTCCGGAGGAACCATTGTTCTCTCCCATTGTTTTCAACTTTTTATTTTTGTAATTCGCTAGTTAATCAAACAATCAAACTATCAATTGATTTTTATTTCTTAGCATTAGTTAATTAAATACTTAGCATAATAACACTTTCCACAATCCTCCTCTGGTTCGATATCCGACTTACTCTATCTACATAGTTTAGTTGGTTTTTGCATGTCCTAAACGACAGACATCAAGTTTCCTAAATTCTAGTGAATATAAAAGACTATATTACCCCTACAATTTACAAATTAGTCCAAAAATAAAAACACATTTTACAATTTGGTCCCTATTGATCTCAACCATTAGATCAAATATCTAATGGCTGAGATTCTTTCTTACCTTTCTCACACTTTAGGCCTTTTTTACAGGATCCTCTACCTATATATATATATATATATAGATATATATAGATATATATATATATATAAAGCGTACATGTCGCAATGCTCGACGATTTTGATCAGTGTGTTTGCATAATTGTTTACATTAATTCTTATTCTGTGATATTAATACCTGGTAAATGTTTATAATTCAGATGGACAACGAAGTAAATCAGGAAAACCAGAATAATGATAATAATGGAAATCAAATAGATAACAGTGCCATCCAACACATAGTAGCACAAGGGATTATAGACGCAATGCCATATATTATCAAGACTGTTAAGGAAGCAGAAAATAATATAACTAATAATGGAAGTAAACGACCACCTACTGAACCCAGTCACAGCGTGAATAATGGACCATTACTTCAATGGCCTATTCCAAAAAGAAGAAGAACCATGTCATATGGTTGTTCTTATAAAGAATTCTGGTTTTGCAAACCAATATAATTCTCTAGCTATGAAGGAGCCATTGCAGCTCTACGTTGGATAGAAAAGACAGAAGCAGTCTTAAAAATAAGCAAATGTGCAAAGGAAGATAAAAATATGTTTGCTTCTAATCTATTTAAGAATGCAGCTTTAGAATGGTGGAATACTATTCTCCAGTCTAGGGGAAGTGACAGAGTCTATAATATGGAATGGACTGACTTTAAGAACATGGTTGAAAGAAAAATTCTGTCCTCCCAATGAAAAAGAACAAATTGCTAATAAGTTCTTAAACCTTAGAATGACTGGAGTTGACTACAAGGGTTACACCACCGTATTCTTCGAATATGCTAGAATAGGGTCAACCCTAGCCTCACCAGAACCAGTGTTAATCTCCCGTTACATCTAGGGATTAATTAGTGAGATTAGACACGTAGTCAAGGCAGCTAGACCACAAACCATAGAAGAAGCAGTAGAATTAGCCAATACCTTGACTGATGAATTAGTACGTTGATGTGTGTAAAATGCAACATATAAATTACATCAAATGAGGCATAAAACTAACCCCTTTTTAGTACTAATGTTGGAAAAAGTGTGCTTTTGTCTTCCTTTTGTATTTTCAGGATCAAATGAACGTAAATGGCCAAAAGAAGCAAAAATACAACTAAATCTAACATAAATACAAGAAAAGGGATAAACATAGCATGCCCCACCCCTGACAGCATCTTCCCAAGCAAAAATAAGATATCAGAAGGCTGAACACGCCCCGTGCCCAGCGGACACGGGGGCATGCCCAAGCGTCTGCAGAAAAGACAAAGTTGTAGAAGCTTCTATTTCCTAACACGGGGGCGTGCCCAGCTCAACACGGCCGTGGTCAACGCTAAGATTCGCAGAATCCAAGCAAATCTTGATAGTACAGATACGCATCTGCACATGGGGTCGTGCCCAGCGGACACAGGGGCATGGTCAACTATTACAGACAAACTGTAATTAATGAAGAAAGAGAAAGTGGATGGACACGGGGCGGTGCCCAATGGACACGGGGCCGTGTCCGGGCTTCTGTGCAGGTTGTAAATAGAGGTGCTTAGTTCACTTCAAAAACATCCCTTGGCAAACCACCTCTCTCCCACTTCACCCACACTCCACCACCATCACAACACCCTCATCCACCACCATCATCCATCATCCATCATAGAGTGTGTGTAGTAGTCTCGGGATCCAAGATTAATAGTAAGAGTTCTTGACAACCAAAGGCCATGTTTGCCTAAGTCTCTTACATCACTTGGTGAAGACAAGCATTTAGTGTAATACTTTTGATTTTTAATCTTTTCGCACTTTTTATTTGGTTTTGTATTAAAGACTTTAATAACTAGTCTCTTATGTTGAAGGTGAAACTTCCTTATCATTTGTCCGTGGTGTCTTGGCATTATTTTACTGTCTATATAAAATAAAAGATTTACACCATTCATATCTCTACGGTCTATATAGAGATATGTTGGCTACCTGGTCGGGGGTTAAGGGAATGGTCTGGTAAGGTTCTTGCCTTGTTCAGTGTATAGATCCTGCAAGGACCTGGGTCAAGCTTACTAGGACCTCCTTCAATACCCACTGGTATTGGATGGCGGGGGTGCGAATGGCTAGATCCCCTCATTTGTAAACTACTATTAATACATTAACCCGGCTACTTGGGATTGTATCCCTGCTGACTTAAACCACTTAGCCGAGGGTAACGTCACCTTCAAAAGAGGGGCCTACCACATTACGCATTAATAACTTAATTAATTATCTTTCAATAATCCAACCCTTTAGGATTGTATCCTTGCTGACTCAAACTACTTGGTTGAGGGTAATGTCACCTTCAAAAAAGGGGCCTACTACTATAACTAAGATAATCTCTTAAAAAGTGCAAAAGTGCATAAAACATCAAAGGTTACACTAAAGACGAGTCGGATATAAGTGATTCATCTTATCTATCTGTTTTTATTTTCAACATTTTTGTTTTTATTTTCATGTTTAAAACCTTTTTCCAAAATTTTGATTTGATTAGACGTTGAGGATAAACCGGTATTAAAAGCTCTTGTGTCCTTGGACGACCTCTGTATCTTACCAACACTATACTACACTCACGATGGGTGCACTTGCCCATATGTGTGTTTAGTGTTAGTAGAATATCGTGTTTTATAAATTTAAAACTTGACTAAAGTGTTAAAAAGGGCTAAAATATACATAAAAACATATCACACTCGACACGCATCAACGTACACAAGAAGAAAACCAGAGAAAGAACCTAGCCCAAAAATTTACCCAGAAATTTCGCTACGGTAATTCAACCGTGGGAAAGGTACAGGTTTTACGTCTGCACTTTACTGTAAGTACTGCAAGAAGAAGCATTCAGGAAGATGTTCCATCTCCTGCAACTTCTACAAAAGGTCCAGACACTAGGAAGAAGACCGTAGGAAGAAACCCAGTAATGGAATATGCTTCAATTGTGGAGAAAAGGGGCATATCAAACCGAACTGTCCGAAACTAGCTCCAGCAACAAACAACAAAACTACCAACAACACTAGAGCATTTGTTCTGACAGCTGAAGAAGCCAAAATGATTCTGGATGTGATTGCCGATACGTTTTTAATTAATGATATTTTTCTAAAGTATTATTTGACTCTGGTGCAAACCAAAGTTTTATTAATACTTCGTTTTGCAAACTTCTCAATTAACCATTAACTAAACTTCAACGAGATTGTCTGGTAGAAATGGAAAACGGAGAATCCATTAAAATTACTGAAATTTTGCAGGGAGTAAGAATAGAAATTTTAAACCATAAATTTATTGCTAACCTGTATCCAATGAATCTGGCTGGATTTGATATCGTATTAGGAATGGATTGGTTAGTAGCCAATCGAGCCAGTATTCTATGTGATTAAAAGTCAATACAAGTAAATTCACCAAAAGGTGAAAAGATCACATTTAAAGGAGATAAACCAACCAGGTCCACAAAATTCATCTCTGTGATGAAAACAGCCAGCTATGCAAGGAAAGGATCACTAGTGTATATGAATTCCATAATCATTAATACTAAAGGAAAAGAACTAAAAGATATTCCCGTAGTATCTCAATTCTCAGATGTTTTTACAGAAGAATTGTAGAATCGTGTAGCGACCCAAACGAGTCGATCAGAGGAGTTTTTATCTATTTCAAAGGCGGAAACAGAGAAATAGACTTCGAAACAGTTTGCAAATCACTTTAAACAGCTTTCTGATTGATATAACACTGTTTACAAACACAGGATAAACCGGCAGCACCTCGGTATCCAAATTCAGAATTGTTACATATGATTTCGCTTGAAAGGATTTATATAGACAAGGGGTTCCGCTTGAAAGTAACAGGTTACATTTCAAGCGGAATCAGTTAATTCAGATTTCGCTTGAAACTGTCACTTGTTATTTCAAGCGGAATCATCTCTTTCAAGCGGAATCAGCTTTAAACATTTCTAAAACCTATTTTCTCGTACAACATGCCCTGATCTAACAATCTAGTGTAAGACTCGATACAAGATGAAGTCGATAGACGTAGTGCACCGACAAACTCCCCCTCGGATATTGACGAAGTCTTCGGTGTCGAGTCTTCACAATCTTCAGTCTTTATCAGTCTTTGGGCGTCCAGAATCTCTACTCTTCCAGAATCTTGACCTGGCTTTTCAATATTCAAATTCTCTTTGATGTTGTTCCAAGATCGTGACCTGGCTCTCATCTAGCTCAGGTTATCTGCACATCCTCTACCTCAAAGTAAATTTTACAAATTTAAACATTTCAAATTTATATATCACGACTCTTCCTCAAACTAAAATCAGAATGATTTACTACCATTAATATCTGATGAACCACATGTAGATTTTGTTTAAAACACATTTGTTTAAAAACACAGACTCCCCCTCCCAAAATGCTCATCATGTCTAGCACTTGGAATTTTGAAAATCAGCTCTTCAACATCAGTTGTCAAAAATCTTTTTGGATTTTTCAAAATTTATGCTAAAACACACTGAAAATCTTTTTGGAATTTTCGTAACAAAAGAAATGAAATGCAGTAAAGAAATATTTAAATACAATATTTTTGTGAGTTTGTGTAAGAGGATCATATCGGTTTATGAGACAAATCACCAACATCGTTAAGCCTTAAACATTTTAAGTTCTAAACAATTCACCTAGATTGTCAGTATACTGGTCCACCTAAATTTTCACACAAAATTCAACTGTTTCGATATAAGAGATTAATGTTTTAAGAACTTAAACTTATTCGCGTGTCCCACTACTTGAATATACTCCCGTACCCAGATCCCAATATTCAGTCTTACAGGTGAGTATACCTAGATGATATCTGTAAGGGTTAGATGCGAAACCGTGAGAGCTCAGGTCAGAACTTCCGTTCAGCAGAGAGATGACGGTTCGACTTTTTGGTGTGTCCCCATTAGAGGATCTTTTCTTCAACAGCACATGATTAGCATTTTTCAATGTTTCATCATTTTTTATGCTGAGGGTGACGCTATATTTCAAGCATTTGCAGAAAGTATTATACAGGGACTAGGTCAGAATTTCCATTCAGCAGAAGTCTCGGGATAATACCCTAGATATCACTAAGTATAAAGACCTAGTATCTCAGAAAGAGGGACCTTTCAAACAAGATTTCAGGGGTTACCCATATATCCAAGAAATGTTCCCCACGAGATAAGCAAGTTTGAAATTTTTAGGTTTATATCTCGTCACAATTTACTAAATGTGTAAAAATCTACTGACATATCCGCAGTGAGATTGTTTATCACATTTGACTTTCCATTTCTTTAGCATGCTGTGATAGTCCACTGATGTACTATCATTTCCTCTTTTTCACAACAAACTCATTTTTCATTTTATCATGTTTTTGGCTTTTCAAATTTTCAAATGTTTTTGGATTTTCTGAAATTTTTACTCCCCCTAAAATGCAAACACATTTAAAGAAATTTGAAAACAAACTATACAGAAAGATGACAACTGATATTGAATCGCTTCAAATCGCCATCCACTAGGCATAAACAATCAGAACTCCCCCTTTCAACAAACTATTTTCCCATTAAGATTTCAAAACACTCAAGTTTGTTTTAATCAAAATGGTTTTTCCGGAAAATAAGTTTTGTTTTAACCACTTGTAGGTTCGCGGATCAATTCATCACCTTGTTTTTCAACCACTTATATGAGAATTACATCAAGTTCAAATTAATGACCTTGAGTAATCACTTTGTCAAAACAAACCTCTGTACCACTTTGAAGAAAATCAAGAACAACTTAATGTCCCTGATTTACCACTTGTAGGAATACCACATCTACACAAAATCATTTTACCAATAAAGATGCCGATTCCTGCTTCACACTTACCACCTTGGAAGCTCCGTCAAGTAACAACCTGTAAAATTTAAACAATTTTAAAATCTTTCACAAAATCTAGTTTAACAAGAATGATGCTGATTCCTGATCCGCGATTACAAACTTGGGATCTCCGGTAAGTCAGGTTTTTCAAGCAAAGAAAATGTCCACCCAAGCCTGACCAGCCTTGGGTGATATCAACTCATCTTTAGTTGGGGTGTATGTTGCTTTCTTTGTTGCATAAAAATCTTTAACCCCTTTAACCTTCCTATCGATAATCTTTCCAAAAATTTTCTTTACATTTCCATTAAAAACTTTCTCAACATCAAAATCATTCTTCTCAGAATAAAATTGATTCGAGATCTCAACTTTCCCAATCTTTTGTTTAAAATTTTCAGTCCTCAGTGGTGGAAAATTCTCGTCATCCATTGGCGGAACTAAGTTTTCATTCTTTTTAACAACATGTGGCTCCTCTGATTTTGTGGAATCAGATTCATTGCCAGTTTTCACATCAGATTTCTTAACAACCCACTTTTGGTTGTCAAGTTTCACACTTCTCCTGTAAAATCTCTTTGAACATTCACCAACTTCATATGTTGAATTTTTAAACACTTTAAATTTCTCAGTTGGTGGTTCGGTGTTATCAACAACAACATCTTTCAGTTTTTCTGAGACTCCTTGTTTTGTCTTTGTTGCCAACCGATAATTCCATGTAATGTGACCAACTTAATTGCATCTAAAACAGGTTCTGGTTTCTTTTCTCTGAAAAGTTTCAGTTTTCTTCTTTTCAGCAAGAAATTCCTGATTTGATTGTCTCCAGAATGAGTTGTTCTTTTCCTCCTCAGCAGATGGACCTGAAACAAATTTTGTATTTTTAGAAATTTTCTCATTTTTATAGTTTTCTGGAGGAATAAAACCCAATCCTTTCTTTTTGAAATTACCATTATGGTTGGGTTTCTTTCGAAACTCTAAACCATAATTGTAACCCATTTTCTTGTTTATCCTTTGTTGAACTCTTGAGGTGTATTTTTTAGGTTTTTCAGAAAGATTTAAATCTTTTATTTCAGAAATATTAATTTCTGTTAATTTGAAAACCTTTTTGATCAATTTAGTTTTAAGACCTCTTATTGGAAACTCTTTATCAAAATATAATTTGTCAGAATCATTCAAAGTATATGCAATTTCAAATGTTTCGTCCTTCAAATTACATTTTGACAACAAAAATTCTTTACTATAAACCCGTTTTCCCGACGTTTTTGAAATCTTGACAGACGAACTTGAATTCCCAACAACACGAACTTTCGGACTCGGACTTTGACTCTGACTCCTCATCCTTATCCAACACCTGATCGACCACCCTTTTTATTAATTCGGACTCATGATCTGTGTCGGACGCTGTGAATGTGATGTCAATGTTGTCTGGTAATACATCGGTTAACTCGGACTCTAACTTTATATTGACTGCCTTTTTTACTTGTTCCTCATTCGGTTTTCTAGGCGAGTACCCTTCCCAAATTGGAGGCGGACACTTATTATAACAAACACTCTGTTTCTTACCAGTATCCTTTTTCATCGGCTTTTTATCTCCAAACACTTCAAAACCTGCAACAGTTGGATAAATTCTGTCAATTAAGTAATCAGAACTTGTATAACTTCTCAATAAACGTCTAATTCTTTCATTTTCAGCTTTTTCACTTTCCAACTCTTGCTTCCATTTCGCACATTCTTCAATATAAAAATTTATCTCTTTCTGCTTCGACATCATTGTTGCATTCATCATTTTCAAAGCATCTTCTCTTTCTGAGTTTGTCTTTTGCAAACTGTTCACTGTTTTGTTCAAAACATCATACGACTCCTTTACATTCTTAACATCAAACAACAACTTTTCTTTCAACTTTTCTGATTCACTAAATCTCTCCTCTTTTTCTTCACATTGTTTGCAAGATACTGAACATGTAAGACATGGTTTTGCGACTTCAACAATCTTTTCGACCTCTACAATCTTTTCTACTTCCACTATCTTTTCCACTTCAATTATCTTCTCAATCACCTTGACTTCTTTCATTTCTTTTGCAGCTTTTCTCTCTTTAAGTTTCTTCAATTTACCTGCAAAATAAAATTCAAATCTGTGAGAAGATAAATGAGTTTTTCCAATATTTATCTGTTCAATTTCTTCATCATCATCATCACTGCTTTCTGTTGAACTATTTTCTGAAGAAACAGATTCTTCATCTTGACTTTTCTCTTCATCGGATAACACTGCTATCCATTCTTTCATCAATTCTGGATTTTGAACAATTTGAGCAATAAAAGCTTTAATATTGGAATCAGCTGGAATGTACTTGTCCCAGCTAAAACCTTCAGCCACTTTCTCATCATCTTGATCAATAATGCCATAATAAGCTTTCTTATTCGCATCTTCGATCATTTTTCCATGTGCAGTTTGTGAATCCTTTTGTTGATGCGGTTGATTTGTGATTTGTTGATATATAGCCTTTCGATAGTAATCATCTTTTCCAAAAGGATTCTTTGCTCCACTAGTCTCCTAATTTTTGCACTCTCTTTTGAAGTGACCTTTCTCCCTGCATTTAAAACAAGTAACTTTAGATTTATCAAAACCTAAAGCTGAAAGATGAGCATCCAAAAAATCATTTCTTCCTGTAATCATTTTGAATTTTTCAGCTCTTCTCAGGACACTAGCTAGACACCATTTGATGTCCATAAGCTCCAATTCCTCTGCATCTATTTGATCATAATCTTCCTTGGTTAGCATAGGATTACCAATTTTTCCAGCAATCAGTCCTTCATAAGATTCCAAAGCAGTAACTAGTAATGCCATATGACTTTTAACAACTTCCTCAGAAAAATTCTGACCATTTTGAAGATGTAATGCAACATTGCACTGAATCATATGCCCATTTCCAACATTTGCACTTTGAACACTTAGAGGATTAACATTTGAGAATCCACTAGTGTTGACTGAACTTTGACTGACTGATCCAGATGAATTTCCTGCACTAAAAGCAGTTTGGATCTTTGGACTTGCTTCAACAGTTTGAATATTTCCTTTTTAGTACAATTTGATGTCTTGTTGATTGCTTGAGCTGTTCATTCTTGCAATCTTCTGCTGTTCAAGATCCTGTGCCTCAAGTTTTTCAATAAACTATCCGATTGAAAATCTACTAAACTCTCCAGAATTCTTTAAGATCATGAGATAGGTACCCCATTCTTTCTGTGGTAAAGCGTCAGCTAGCTTTTCAACCCATTCTGCTGGAGTTTTAGTAATTTTCAACTGAGACATGGTACGCACAAGATGACAATATCTCTCAATGAGAGTCTTTGTAGTTTCACCAGGCATACTAGTAAACAACTCAAACTCCTTTTTCAGCAAAGATGCTTTACTCTTGAGCATTTCTGTACTTCCATCAAACTTCTTCTCAAGTGCTTCCCAGATCGAAAACGCACTCCCATCATGCTGAAGCAAAATAAAGATGTCTTCTTTGACAGCTTGTTGTAAAAGACTGATCATCATTTTCTCTCCTTTATAACTGTCTCTCTCTTGGTCGGTGAATTCTAAAATGATTTTATCAACTCTCAAAGCAGTCTGTGGTCTAACATACTTTGTTTCAATACTTTCCCAAGCTCTTAGATGATTTGCCTGAACCCAATTCTCAAAACGATTCTTCCATCCATGATACTCCTCAATTCCCATAAGTTTCGGGGGTTTTTGCAAAGTTCCGGTTTCGTTTTCTAAGTTCATGTTTTGAGCAATGGCAGACGGAGTAGTCGAAGATGTAGCAAACGCGTTATAGAAATCTTCTTCCATGATTCGGTAAAAGTCCCTTTTCAAGCGGAATACCCTGTTCAAGCGGAAACAAACTTTTAACCCAAATCCCTTTTCAAGCGAAATACCTTCTTGAAGCGGAATCAAATTTGAAGCGGAATCAATCAACACAATTTCAAGCGAAATAACTAGTTCAAGCGAAATATCCAAGTTTAAGCGGAATCAATACAATTTGGAGCGGAATCACTACAATTTGGAGCGGAATCACTGCGATTTGGAGCGGAATCGCTGGTTTCGCTTGAACTTTCAAGCGGAATAGCAACTTTGAAGCGGAAACAAACAATTTCAAGCGGAATCTCTTATTTCGCTTGAAAAATCTCAAGCGGAATAACGAATTTGGAGCGAAATCAGAAAGTGTTCGTTCAAGCGGAATCACCTTTTTAGTCCATTTTTACCACTTTTAATCTGAATTTTGTTTTGAAACTTTCAAGGGTTTGTTAAAACACAGTTTTACACAATATGTGAGAAAATGAGCCGATTTTAACCGTGAAAAGTTGTTAATTTTGAAAAGAAGGTGTAGAAAACAGAAATTTTAAGCTGAATTGGTAAGAACTCCTCCTCCTGAGCTCTGATACCACTTGTAGAATTGTGTAGCGACCCAAACGAGTCGATCAGAGGAGTTTTTATCTATTTCAAAGGTGGAAACAGAGAAATAGACTTCGAAACAGTTTGCAAATCACTTTAAACAGCTTTTCTGATTGATATAACACTGTTTACAAACACAGGATAAACCGGCAGCACCTCGGTATCCAAATTCAGAATTGTTACATATGATTTCACTTGAAAGGCTTTATATAGACAAGGGGTTCCACTTGAAAGTAACAGGTTACATTTCAAGCGGAATCAGTTAATTCAGATTTCACTTGAAACTATCACTTGTTATTTCAAGCGGAATCATCTCTTTCAAGCGGAATCAGCTTTAAACATTTCTAAAACCTATTTTCTCAAACAACGTGCCCTGATCTAACAATCTAGTGTAAGACTTGATACAAGACGAAGTCGATAGACGTAGTGCACCAACAAGAATTACCTGGATTACCGCCAGATAGAGAAGTTGAATTCAGAATTCACCTACTACCAGGGACAGCACCAATTGCCAAGACACCTTACCGTTTAGCACCAGCAGAGATGCAAGAACTGAAGAAACAGTTGGACGAACTTCTGGAGAAAGGTTTCATACAGCCTAGTTCATCACCATGGGGAGCACCAATCTTGTTTGTCAAGAAGAAGGACAGATCAATGCGTATGTGCAATAATTACTGAGAATTGAACAAGGTCACAATTAAAAATCGGTACCCACTATCGAGAATCGATGATCTGTTTGATCAACTTCAAGGAGCTCGATTCTTCTCTAAGATCGATTTACGCTCAGGATATTATCAACTGAAAGTGCAGGAAGAGGACATTCCTAAAACTGCTTTCAGAACAAGGTATGGTCATTATGAATTTACAGTCATGCCATTTGGTTTAACCAATGCCCCAGCCGCATTTATGGACATGGTGAACAAGATATGTAAACCATATCTGGATGAATTCATAATTGTCTTTATAGATGATGTTCTTATTTACTCTAAGAGTAAAGAGATCATGCAGCGCATCTGCATGCACTCCTTATATTGTTGACAAAAGAAAAGCTTTATGCTAAATTCTCAAAATGTGAATTTTGGTTACAAGAAGTGCAATTTCTTGGACACCTGGTTAATCATAAAGGAATTCATGTGGATCCCACAAAAATCGAGGCGATTACTAAATGGAAAGTCCCTGAATCACCAACGGAGGTGAGAAGTTTTCTTGGATTAGCAGGATATTATAGACGGTTTATCCGAGATTTTTCTAGAATAGCTATTCCTTTAACGAAACTAACCTGTGAATCAGTTAAGTTTGAATGGGGAACAAAACAAGAAGAAGCCTTTAGAGTTCTTAAGCAAAGATTAACCAACGCACCCATACTCGCGTTACCAGAAGGAACTGAAGACTTTATAGTCTATTGTGACGCTTCTAAGTTAGGTTATGGATGTGTGTTGATGCAACATCAAAAGGTTATAGCCTATGCCTCTAGACAACTTAAGAATCACGAAAAAAATTATACAACCCATGATTTAGATTTAGGAGCCATAATTTTTGCCCTAAAAATTTAGAGACACTACCTGTATGGTAGCAAGTTTACTATTTTCACCGATCATAAGAGTCTAAGATATGTTTTCGGGCAAAAGGAGTTAAATATGAGACAGAGACGATGGATGGAAATTCTTAGTGATTATGATTGTAATATCCAGTATCATGCAGGAAAGGCTAATATAGTAGCTGATGCCTTAAGTTGAAAGTATCATGAAAAGCCAAGACGAGTACGTTCTCTCAAATTAAATCTGCAGATAGATTTAAATGAGCAAATTAGAAAAATACAGGAAACAGTAATCAAAGACGATACTGAAAAATTGAAAGGAATGATTAAGGAATTAGAACAAGGAACATATGGAATTTGGAGATTCCATAAGAAAAGAATATGGATACCCAAACAAGGAAACCTACGCCACCAAATTTTAGAAGAAGCCCGTAAGGCTAAGTATACGATACATCCTGGTAATGATAAAATGTATCAAGACTTAAGAAAGAATTTCTGGTAGATAGGAATGAAAAAGGATATAGCCACCTATGTTGCCAAGTGTCTAACCTGTTCACAAGTTAAAGCTGAACATCAGAAACCCTTAGGTTTATTGCAGCAACTAGAGATGCCTATATGGAAATGGGAATTGATAACAATGGACTTTGTGACTAAATTACCTAAGACACGAAAAGGTAACGATACAATCTGGGTGATTGTAGACAGATTAACCAAGTCTGCTCATTTCCTACCGATGAAGGAAACTTTCAGTATGGAACAATTAGCCAAGTTATATGTAAATGAAATAGTTTCATTACATGGAATTCCTTTATCTATTGTTTCTGATAGAGATAGTCGTTTTACTTCTCATTTTTGGACTAGTTTCCAAAAAGCAATGGGAACCAAGTTAAATCTAGGCACTGCTTATCATCCTCAAACGGACGGACAAAGCGAAAGGACAATTCAGACAATGGAAGATATGCTTAGAGCTTGTGTAATTGATTTCGGAGGAAATTGGGATGATCACTTACCATTAATCGAATTTTCCTACAATAACAGCTATCATACCAGTATCAATGCTGCACCATTTGAAGCACTTTATGGACGAAAGTGCAGAACTCCAGTCTGTTGGGCAGAAATTGGAGAAAAGCAACTGTCTGGACTAGAAATAGTACAGGAAACAACGGACAAGATTATTCAAGTCAAGGAAAGATTAAAAGCAGCACGCGATCGTCAAAAGAGTTATGCTAATAACAGACGGAAACCGTTGGAATTTCAAGTAGGAGATAAAATGTTACTAAAAGTTTCTCCATGGAAAGGAGTGGTCAGATTTATTAAGAGGGGAAAGCTAAGCCCCAGGTATGTCGGACCTTTTGAGATTATTAAAATGTAGGACCAGTAGCTTACCAGCTACAACTGCCAGAGGAAATGGCAGGAATACATGATGTATTTCATGTATGTAATCTCAAGAAGTGCTTAGCAGATGAATCATTAATGGTACCTCTTAAGGACATAGAGGTAAATGAGAAACTTAAGTTTGTAGAGAAACCCCTACAGATTGAAGACAGGAAGATCAAGAATCTCAAACACAAGAGACTAGTTCTAGTCAAAGTAAAATGGGATTCCAAGAGAGGACCAGAGTACACTTGGGAGCTTGAATCAGAGATGCAGAAGAAATATCCACACCTGTTCCAGTAGAACTCAAGGACGAGATCTAAATCAAGGTGGGGAGGATATAACAACCCTCCTAAGATACCTAAACACCCTAATTATATCCCATATGCACCAAACCGGACCCGTGTAACGTTATTATTATAAAAAATCAAATAAAACAAATAATAATGGTGTCTCGCGGCCCGCGACGGACACACGTTCAGTGTGTCACGGGGCGCAACGGCTGTTACTTGGCGGATACTGCATTGTGACACGTGTCACAACGTGTCAAGTCTATAACTTGTGACCCAACAACCCTAGACCTAGCTACAAGTGTGTGGCGGCCCGCGACGGGCATAGCCCTAGGGCGTCGTCGGGCTCGACGGGATGAATGATCAGGCCTATATAAAGGGTCGAGAGGCTCAGTTCACAAATCGCTCAAACTTTTTCTTTCTCTCCTGAATCTCTAACATTAAAGCTAAAATACTCGGGTATTATACCCCCTAAAAAGTGAAGCTCTGCCTCGTTGTAAGTATTATAACTCCCGGTTACGTATTAGTTACTCCGCTCGATTGATCTAGAGCTCCGTAACGCATGTCAAGGCTTTGCCTGACTCAGTCGTTGGAGTTCTGTCTCGGGGGAGGGTATAGCTAATGTAAATTGGGTTATCTTACTAACGCGTGTGCATTGTTTATTTTTAATAGATTATAACCAGGAAGTCATCAGGAATTATCTAAAATAGTAATGTGAGTACATTCACTTTTTGTAAACTATTTTTACAAAACCTCAATTGTTTTCAATTACATTTAACAGTGATTGAGTATTTGTGATTCTACAATTACTGTCGGTATGTTGGGGTTTTGTATACATTACTTATTACTACACTGTGAGTAGTAGCATGACCACAAGTCAGGATTGACAGTACCATGGGTGGTAATTGGGTAGATATAAACAAATGTAATTGCGGATGCCCTCAATACTATAAAATGATAAAAAATGTTTTGATTAAACTGGGCAGTCACCAGTATTTCTTGCTGATAAAACATTTTAAAACGCGTTTCAGGTAACCAAATGTGAAAGCCAAATAGAAGCCAGCTGAAGAGCACTGAAGGCTTGGAAAAGTGGCTATAAAAGTTACCTAAACAAGAAAGAAGTTTTATTTCAATAAATTAGGATTTATCCCTATAAACATGTTTGTAATTGAAACTTGGGTTTTTCCCATGTATTTATTAATTATAAAAGTGTGGTGTTTTACTCGGATAAACTATTTCCTAACTACGGTCCTGATGTATTTTCCGCTGCCAAATTAATAAACACCGATACCACCCGCTCTGAGACTCGCGGCCGCCTGTTCCCTGGGTAGGGGTCGGGGGTTGCGACAAATAATAATTAGGATCACCTCGAGCTTCCAAACCTGGTAATCAAGCGTCAGAAACTGCAGGCCAATCCAGTCAACCATGTGCGTCAAAACGCATGCTCGATACTTGTCACACTCCGATTTCCACGTGTTTCACCTGTACCGTGACGTAGTTGGCAACAATATAGTCAAACCACACAATATATATATGCACAGCGGAAGCATAAAGATAAATATATTTCAACTATCGAATGTAATATCCAAGTATCACAAATCGTTGAAAAATAATCCACAGGGGATCAAAAATAAATTATAAAATATTGTTCAACAGATATGGCATCCCAAGCTTGCGAGACTCTAACGATGCTAAGGAGTGGCCAGCCTATTACGTGTAGAACCTGCATTAATCTTTTTGGGGAAAGTACGTCAGTTTACACTGGTAAATACATTCAACCGACACTTTTGTAAAATGTTTAATAAAATTGATTTGAATGCACAAGGCACAAACTCTTTAATAACTTGGGATAATTTATAAATCAAATCTTGTAAAAGAATTACATGTTCACTATGCGTTCGGTCGCCCGGGTCGTGCCGGGTTTAAGGTTAATAGACACACCACATAGCATAAAACCGTGGCGGGAAAACCAACGGCTATACCTTTATAATTATGGACACATTGTCGGGTGTACGCCTACACCCGCGTGTCAAGGTCGTGGCCATTTCGTAAAATGCTGCCAAGGATATTCAGGACATGGTCATTAAGCTCCCAAAGGCGTAAAGCCAACAAAACCAATTTTTAAACGGGTCACATTGATAATACCCAACTACTAATGAGTTGGGGTCAATTGCCCGACCAAGCGGTATTTTAAATACCGTAACCCAAGCCCGTATAACGGAAAATAAGTTAAAAGTATTTACCTGAGCAAGTAATAACCTCAATCAAATAAATGCAAGTTTCTTTTACTGGTCTCCTATTCTGGAACGAAGGTTTAAACAACCTATTAGAATCCTAACGGGTCTTTAATTTAGCCTTAGCTTAGACCGGTCAGTTTCAAAGGATATATACGGTTTAATCGCGTGAAAGGCGGAAACCGGGAATGGAATATGGTTTGGACCCAACAAGTTTGAAGACTTGTTTTATATGGGTATAATAACCACACTCTGGATTTTGAGGTAAAAACGATAAGGTTTGACCCGTTTCGGCTAGTTTATGTAAACTAGTTACATAAACCGAACCGTGCGCGCAAAAGGCGTAACGGGTAACCGTGAGAGTCCTACACAGGTTTCCTAAGTTAATATGCTCTAAAGAGGTTGTGGTATCAGTAGGATACCTTCCATAATGCCCGTAACGAGTTTAAATCGATTATATGCCCTGTAGGGGTATTTCGGTCATTTTTAAAGATTATAAAAGAGGTTTCTGAGTTCTACAGGAAATCTGAGTTTTCCGAACAGTTTATAAAGTCCAAAATACTCTATTTATTATTTAAAATCAGTAGCAACTGGAATCGGGTCAAAATACCATGTAGAACTCAAGTTATGTCCGAAAAGGGTATATTCGGTAATTACCGAACCGATGCCATAACCGCAGGTTATGAGCAGGTTAAAAATAATTAAAAATCTTTAAAAATCCCAAAATATTATTTTACATCAGTGTGTAAAAGGTTTTGTTGTCGAAATTTGGGTTTAGATAGGCGTTATGCTAATTGCGCCATTTTAATTACTAATGTTTCCGTAATTGCGCTATTTAGCATAACTCTTATTCTAGACCTCGGATTGACGTGAAATTTTAGGGACATGCTTAGAAATTAGTAACTAAGGTTATTGTCCTTTCACATGCCCAAAATTCCCGTTTTAAAGTGAAAAGGGCGTTATGGTCAACATTCATGCATATAACGGAAATGTGTAAAAGACTCGGACAAACAACGAACCGGTCACAGAGGGTTATACCATCATGTAACCTGGTCCTAAGAGAGTCCTAAGGCATATCTAAATCATACCATAACGGGTCATAACTGAAGTCAAAGCAAAAGTCAAAGTTTTGCGACTTTCGGTTCCGAACCGGGTCAAAACAGTAAATGGTCGGATCAAACAAGCTTAGACTAGTTAATATACTTATTATCATGTTATATGAGTGTTAAAACAGGTTACACGCCATCTACATTACTGATTATGCATAAAATCGCTAAACAGCATTCTGTTGACTTTTTCTAAGCAAGTTTGACTCGACATTCGGACTAGTTAGAGTGGGAATCAGAGGGTGCCCTTTTAGGGGTTAATGCCCACATGATTACCAACATATAACTACCTTTGATTCGGCAAATCACTAGACCATTTGTGATTTATCGCTAAGTCAATCGTTCATCACGACGGTTGACTTTTAAGCTATAACTATGCAAAACTTAATTAAGAGAGATCAAGAACACTTACTGAAGTCTTAGTGAATGACCAGGGATGCTTAGAGAGGGCTCTTGTGCTTCAGAAAGCTCCAGGAGTGAAGAAGTGAGGTGTGAACAATTGTTACAACATGAATGACCTTTTATAGCAATCTTGGATGAATTAGATCATGACAACAAGGTCTACAAGGGTTCCTTGATCATCAACATGTGTGCCTGAGTGCTAGGGGTCATTTAAGGGGTTCCCATGCTCTCATAATTGGCTTCTAAGGCGGTTAAAACAGCAAACAGTGAACCTGTCCACGTTTTCTGCAACTGGGGCCTTGACGCGGCCCGCGTAAAAGGTCAGTCTACCTTTATGCGGGTTGCCTGAATCCTATTGTCAGAACCCGGATCTTTACATGGCTAGCGGCCCGCGTAAGATCCATCAATTCTTTTACGCGGCCTGCCTAAAGCTTAATTTTCAAGATTTTCAAATCTTTTCTAATTATTACCCTGGCCATTCGGTTTCGAAGGGGTAACTTTGCATTTTGGGCCTCGTTTATTTACGATTAAGGGCCTCGGAACTTTTACCCAACTTATTAACCCTTGGTTAATTTATTACTACCCGAAAAGTCATAACTTTCAATGTTTGACGCTTTTAACCCTTCGCGCACGAATTTGATCATAACTTTCTCGTTTTAAAATAGAACGTTGCGAAATTTATATCGTACTGTTACAAAGTCTCGGGTTTGTCAAAGGGTCACTCAGAGGTATGAATTAAACATGTTGACACATTTAACCCCAGTAGTTTGTAATCTCTCACTTTCTTCCACATTTCGCTCCGTACGATCCATGATTCATTCGTTTGAAGGTACGAGCATCATTCAGGGTTACTGTACAATATATTTATCCCTTGTTGACATTTTTAACCCTCGAATTTACATACTTTCAATGTTTGTCAACTTTAGTCCTTTATTTAGTATTTAATACCACACGTAAACTCATGACACGTGTCAACACATTATTGGACACGAAATTTCGAGGTGTTACATCCTCACCCCCTTAAAAGAAATCTCGACCTCGAGATTTATTGAAATAAATGAGGGTACTTTTCTTTCATCGTGGATTCTACTTCCCACGTGTACTCGGGACCTCTACGGGCATCCCATTTTACCTTCACTATCGGTATATACTTCCTGCGAAGCTTCTTAACCTGTCGATCCTCGAACGACACAGGCTTTTCAACGAACTTTAAGCTTTCGTCGATGTGTACATCTGTGTGCGGTATAACCAGTGATTTGTCAGCGAAACACTTCTTCAGGTTACAGATCTGGAACACGTTGTGGATACTACTGAGCTCCTCCGGTAAGTTTAATTTGTAGGCAACCGATCCGACACGTTCGATTACCTCGAAAGGTCCAATATATCTCGGGCTCTACTTGCCTTTCTTACCGAATCGCATCACCCCTTTCCAGGGTGATACCTTTAGCAATACCTTGTCGCCTACTTCGAAATTGAAAGGCTTACGCTTCAAATCTGCGTAGCTTTTCTGCCTATCACGGGCAGCTTTCAATCGATCGCGAATTTGGACAATCTTGTCCGTGGTCTCAAATATTATTTCTGGTCCTGTCATCTGGACATCTCCAACTTCTGCCCAACAAACGGGCGTTCTACACTTTCTACCATATAGGGCTTCAAAAGGTGCAGCCTTAATGCTGGTATGGTAGCTGTTGTTATAGGAGAATTCGACTGATGGTAGGTGGCTATCCCAACTGCCACCTAAGTCGATTGCACATGCACGAAGCATGTCTTCTAACGTTTGGATTGTACGCTCACTCTGTCCATCCGTCTGAGGGTGGTAAGCCGTACTGAAGTTCAAACGTGTGCCCAAAGATTGTTGGAAGCTTTTCCAAAAGTGTGACGTGTATCTGGTATCTCTATCAGAGATGATAGACACAGGCACGCCATGAAGGGCTACAATCTTATCTACAAACAACTGGGCTAATATATCGGAGCTATGAGTCTCCTTTATGGGTAGGAAATGTGCTGACTTAGTCAGTCTATCAACTATTACCCATATTGTATCGTTTCCCTTCTTTGTCTTAGGTAACTTGGTGATGAAATCCATCGTTACCATTTCCCACTTCCACTCGGGAAGTTCAGGCTGTTGTAGCAAGCCTGACGGCTTCTGATGCTCGGCTTTTACTTGCGCACAAGTCAAGCACTTTGCTACATAGGTGGCTATAGACTTTTTCAAGCCTATTCACCAAAAGTTTGCCTTCAAATCCTAGTACATCTTATCAGCACCAGGATGAATGGAATATCGGGAATTGTGGGCTTCCTGAAGGATAATATCACGAAGACCTCCATAAATAGGAACCCAGATCCTTCCATTCAATCTCAAAATTCCGTCTTTGCCATAGGATAACTGCTCTTCAGTTACCCCTAGCTTTTCGTTTGGATAGTTAGCTTCTGACACAGCTTCTTTCTGTGCAGCTAACAATCTCTCATTCAGACTGTTCTTGATTTCAATGCTCTTGGCATTGATTCTTATTGGTTTCACTTTTTCTTTCCTGCTCAAGGCATCTGCGACTACGTTGGCCTTGCTTGGATGGTATCTTATTTCACAGTCATAGTCGTTCAGAGTTTCCATCCAACGTCGCTGCCTCATATTCAGATCTTTCTGATTGAACAGGTGCTGGAGGCTTTTGTGATCAGAATAGATCACAAATTTAATGCCATACAAGTAATGTCTCCAAAGCTTTAGTGCAAATACAACGGCACCCAACTCCAAGTCATGGGTGGTGTAATTCTTTTCATGCACTTTTAATTGTCGTGAAGCATAGGCAATCACCTTGCCCCTCTGCATAAGCACACAACCCATACCGGTGTGCGATGCATCACAATAAACGACAAATTCTTCCATTCCTTCCGGCAATGTCAACACTGGAGCATTGCTCAGCTTTTGTTTGAGGATATCAAAAGCTTCTTGCTGTTTAGGGCCCCAAATAAACTTTATACTCTTCCTAGTTAAGGAAGTTAGGGGTGCAGCAATCCTTGAGAAATTTTCGATGAAGCGTCTGTAGTATCCTGCTAAACCTAGGAAACTGCGAATCTCCGTAGGCGTCTTCGGCTCCTGCCAGTTCATGACAGCTTCAACTTTGGCGGGATCCACTTGGATACCACGCTCACTCACTACATGTCCAAGGAATTGGACTTCTCGTAGCTAAAATTCACATTTAGATAATTTGGCATAAAGCTTTTCTTGTTGAAGTAGTTTGAGAATACATCGGAGATGCTTCTCATGGTCAGCTTGGCTCTTCGAGTATATGAGAATGTCATCGATGAAGACAATGACAAACTTATCCAAATAAGGTTTGCAAACGCGATTCATGAGATCCATGAATGCGGCAGGTGCATTAGTGAGCCCAAAAGGCATCACTAGGAACTCGAAATGACCATAACGAGTCCTAAATGCAGTCTTGTGTACATCTTCGTCCTTGGCCTTTAATTGATGGTATTCTGACCGTAGGTCAATCTTGGAGAAGTAGCTCGCTCCTTGCAACTGATCGAACAGATCGTCGATCCTGGGCAAAGGATACATATTCTTGATTGTAACTTTATTCAGCTCACGGTAATCGATGCATAGACGCATTGAACCATCTTTCTTCTTGACGAACAGGATTGGCGCTCCCCAAGGGGATGAACTTGGTCTAACAAAACCTTTGGCTAGCAGATCATCTAGTTACGTCCTCAGTTCTTTCATTTCCATGGGTGCCAATCTATATGGCGCTCTTGCGATAGGCGCTGCTCCTGGAATGATGTCAATACTGAATTCCACTTGCCTGTCTGGTGGCAAACCAGGCAGTTCTTCCGGGAAAACTTCAGGATAGTCAGAGATGACTGGGATGTCTTCAATCTTGGGTTTTTCCTCCCCAATAGTCACCTGTGCGATATAAATGACACATCCTTTCTTCAAACATCTGGATGCCTTTAGCATAGATACTTGTGCAGGCAATCCATGTCGAGTGTCTCCTTGGATGGTAAGTGGTTCTCCAGACGGAGTCTTGATCACCACTTGTTTCTTGTTGCACACAATCTGGGCTTGGTCATGTGATAACCAATCCATACCCAACACTACATCGAAACCAGCAAGTTTAAAGGGTAACAGGGATAAAGGAAAAGAGTGATTCCTAATGGATATAACACATCCATCTAAAACAGTTGAAACTGTTCCCATAGACCCATCAGCTAGTTCTACTTCATATTTCACATTCAAGGCTTTAACATGTAATTTTACCAACTCGCAGAACTTATCATCCACGAAGGACTTATCTGCTCCAGAATCAAATAATACTCTTGCGAATACATCATTAATAAGGAACGTACCGGTTATAACGTTGTCGTTCTGGATAGCCTCTTTAACATCCATCTGAAAGACCCTCGCATTGGTCTTTTTCCCTTCTTCAGCCTTCTTCACTATCTTCGGGCAGTTAGTCTTGATGTGCCCTTTCTCATTGCAACTATAACAAGTTGCATCCTTGAGTTTCTTGCACTCAAGAGTCCTATGCTCAGAGGACTTGCATATCCCACACGCCTTCGGCTGGGATTTCTTTTCAAACCTGCACCTTCCAAAATGGTGCTTCTGACAGACCTTGCACATGGGCTTATCGCCCGACTGTCGATCACTCTTTTTGTTCTCTGACCCCTTCTTTTTGTCTTCACGTTTCCTCTTCTCACTATCAGCGTTTCTCAATGATCTCTGTCTCACTGCATCCAGTGTGAGAGATAGAGATATATCTGCCATGGATCTGAAGGTAGCAGGCCTAGAAGCCTTTATGCTAGCTTTTATTTCTGGGGCCAAACCCCCAATGAAGCGTGCGATCCGTTTGGGTTCCGGTGTTACAAGGTACGGAACCAATCTCGACAGAGTGTTGAAACTCGTGAGAAGCCTGGCAGTCCAGGTTCTTCATGACCAGCGATAGGAAATCAGACTCGATCTTTTCAACCTCGTGCTGAGGGCAGTAGTTTTCTTTGATGAGAGCAATAAATTCCTCCCATGTCATGCTATACAAAACAGCCTTCAGGATCGTTTCGTGACCCGAACGAGTCGTTCAGAGGCTTTCTCCTTGGTTTCAGGTGCGGAATAACAAGAAACTAAGGTAGAAACAGCACAAATATCACTTTAACTACTTGTTGTATTGATTTGACGCTGGTTACAACTTAAATCTCGTACCGGCAGAACCTCGGCACGATTTCACCAAAACGTTACAACCTTTTCCTAACTACATCTAAATCAGATCGCTAATAAGGTATATATAGTGTTTGGGAACCGCTTATTGGACAGGCCCAATAAGCGGTCCATACATGATGTCACAAGAGCGGTCCACATATGTTGACCAATAAGCGGTCCAACCATGTTCACTCGAGCGGTCCGTGACTTGTCATATGAGCGGTCCAAACACTAAACGGACCTAATGAGCGATCCAACTATATACAACCTATACAAATTCACATTTCTTGTATTTACAATCATTTAACAACCATTCCTATTTTAAGACTCTAAGACTCGAACGAAGATGTAGTCGACAGACAACTGCACCAACAGACTCCCCCTTGAATGTTGACGGAATCTTCAGTGAGAGTCTTCAACAAGACATTCTCGGATATAGTTCGGTCTTCTTCAAGAATTCTGCCTGGATCTATCTTTCTTTGGCTATAACCTTCATCAGACTCCCCCTATCACTCTGCTAGGATAGACGTCTGGGATTTTGTTACCACCATCGAAATTATCTCCTGGCTTCTCTGTTCAGTTCATCAACTCTGGTTCTGATATATCTCCTGGCTATCTGTAGCAACAGGATCAGAAACCTGCAAAACTCAACCACTCTATCACAAAACAGAAAAATTGTGATTCAATTTAATGAATCAACTTAATCATGTGATACCGTTTTCAATTAACCACTGCTTCACAAATTTGAAACATTTCAATTACTGATTCAACCTACTGAATCATTTTAAACATTTCAAATGTCTTAACCAACCTGTATGTTCATCAAGTTTAGCCTTTGAGATTTTGAAAATCAGCTCTTCACCATCAGTTGTCGAAAATCTTTTTGGATTTTTGAAAATATGAAACATAAATGCAAAGACAGAAATTAAAATGCAAAACAAACATATTTTTGTGAGTTTGTGCAAGAGGATCATATCAGTTTTTGAGACATAACACAAGCACCGTTAAGCTTTTAATCGTTTTAAGTTCTAAACGATTCACGTTGATTGACGATATTGTTGTCCACTTAAGCTCAATCTAACAACTTTCGAAATGCTTACCGATACGTTTAAGGTATATTAATTATGCACTAAGTTCTTATGGACCACACGATCTCAGCATATCCCCTCATCATGCAATACACTAACTCAAGTAATGCCTTTAAACTTTCATCAACTGTGATATGTGCGAAACCAAAGCAGAATGTTTAAACATTAACAATCAGGTCGATACTTCCGTATACGCAGAGAAAGTCCAATGTTTAAACAAAATAAGAAAATAAAACAAGTTGAAGTTGTTTAGGCTTTAACCACCAGGTCGATACTTCCGTATACGCAGAGGAGGTCCAAAGCTTAAACGAAACACCAAAGAAAATAAAGCAGAACGTTTAGGCAACAACATCCAGGTCGATACTCACGTATACGCAGAGGATGTCCGATGCTTAAACAAAATAAAAAAAATCAAACAAGTTTAAATCTTTGCAAAAAGAAATGCACAATCACAGCGACTTTTCAGCAAAGTTGTGAAAGTTCACAAACTCAACCAGTTTTATGCTTTTTGGCATTCAGCGATTACCGAGTAGGCACACAGTCAAGAAGGACAAAACTAAGTACTATGCTTTCAACCATGTTTCCCACTAGAACTAGGCTTTTACATTTAAGTTTGTATCGTTATCGCAAATCTACTAGTCTAGCTGAGCCTATCGTCACATCTTTAGTGAGACCGTTTATCACATTTGGCATTACATTTTTTTAGCGTGCTGTGATAGTCCACTGATTTACAATCATTTCCTCTTTTTCACAACAAAACTCATTTTTAAATTGTTAATGTTTTTGACGTTTTCAAATTTTCTAATTTTTTTAAAATTTTTCACCCCCTAAAATCAAAATATGTTTCAATTTTGATTTTCTGGGAAAATTTGAAACAAACTGTACAAACTTGACAACCTGATGAGAATCACTTCAATTCTCTATCCACCTGGCATAAACAATCAGAACTCCCCCTCACAACAAACTATTTTCCCATTGTGATTTCAAAACACTTAAGTTTGTTTTAATCAAAATGGCTTTTCCGGAAAACTTAGTTTGTTTACCAAACAGTTTAGGTACGGGGTTACTTCATCATCTTGTTTTCTACACAAAAGTAGGAAAATCCAAGTACAAGTTAATGTCCTTGATTTACCATATGCAGTCCAGAATCCTCTGTACCACTTGTAAAACATTCACAAACACAACCAAACCTCTTTACCGTTTGCATGATTGACGTTACCGAATAAAATTCAAGAAAGATGCCGATTCATGATCCACGATACCATCTTGGGATCTCCGGCAATTCCTGCAAAATCTCAAACACAGATTTAAAAAGAATGCCGATTCATGCTCCACGCTTACAAACCTGGGAGCTCCGGCAAGTCAGGTTTTTTTATTTGAAAAGTTTCACCCAAGCCTGACCAGCCTTGGGTGATTTTGAATTCTTATTCAACAATGGTGGAAAATTTTTCTCATCCATTGTTAAACTAGAATTCTCGACCTTTACCTCAACACATGGCTCCTCTGGCTTTACCATTCCAGAATCATTGCCTGAATGTGGCTTGTCTGACTTTAATGAGTCAGATTCATTGCCGACATGTGGCTCCTTTGTTTCCGAAGAAACAGATTCATCGCCAGGAAGTGAAAAATTCACTTTCTTCTTTTTCTCCTCTTTTGTCCTCAGATTTGCATCTGATGAATTCGACTTGCTTGACTTTGCAGTTGAGGAAGTTGATTCATCAGCACTCTTCTTCGATCTGTCGGGTGAACCCGAGGACAAAATCTTTTCGAGATATTCTCTCGCTTTCTTTCTCTTCTTTCTCAGTCGGTCTTTCTGCCCTTGAGACAGCTTTACTTTTGTTTCTTGAACTTTAGATTCTTTGACCTTTTGTTCTTTGACATTTTGGCCCGAAGCTTTCAATTCTCTGGGCTTGACAACGACTGGTTTCTTCTTTGCCATTTTCTGAGAATTGGCCCTCAATCTGTCATGCGATCTCTTTGGGCAATCTCTGGCAATGTGACATTTGATATTGCAATTGTAGCAACTCCTGGTCTCATAACTCCAGTATTGGCAGTTAACAGCAATATGCCCCTGATATCCGCAGCTGTAGCACATTCTGTTATCATACCAGTTACCACCTTTTTCACACCAAATGCTCAGATCATAGCATTGTCTGGCTTGGTGATATTCCTTCCTCAAATGTGCTGGTTTTGACGCTTTTGCACTGTGGTTTGTTCTGCACACAACAAATTTTGAATTTTCATTTTCTATTTTTTGTAATTTTTTCTTTTGATTGGATGATCGTACTGATGAGTTTTTTCCTTCATTTTTAAAGTTTTGATTCTGTTTTACAATCTTCTTCACAGGTTTTTGCTTAGAGCATTCACCCTTTTCAGTTGATTGCAGAACAGTTTTCTGAAATTTTTCTTTCAACTTTAAAAACAATTTTTGTTTTTCTTTCTTAACATTTTCATCATCAGACTCTGTCACAGACTCATCTGCTGAATAAAATTTCTCATTTTCCTCATCAGTTTTATCATCACAATCTTTGACTTTGACTTTGTCAACGTTTGTAGCCTTTTCACTCATTGGAACTGAATTGATCGGTTTTGGACAAGGAATATTCAACTTGTCAGATTTAGTCGCAAAACTGATCAATTTCTTCACAAGTTTATCTATCTTGGTCCTGGAATTCTTAGCTTCTTCCTCAAGCTGAGATATTCTCTCAAGATGAGACTTGATGGAATTTTCATTCTCAATTTTCAAATTTTCAAGAACAGATGTTTTATCTTCCAGAACTTTTATCTGTTCTTGAAATTTTGATTCATTCGCTTTCAAGTTCTTGTTTTCCAACTTGATCCAGAAATCTTCATCTTCTGAAGATTTCTGTTTGATTTCAAGCTCTTTTACCAACTCTTTGATTCTCTTTTGAGCGCTTTCACCTTCTTTTTCAAGTTCGACAATCTTCTGAAGATGGGAATTTATCATCTTTTGTTTTTCAATGTTGTTTTTACTAAACACATTTTTCCCATCTTCAAGAATTTTCACTTGCCCCTCAAATTCTTGATTTTTCAAAGTCAAACTGTTAAAATCAATCAACAGTTTGTCGTTTTCGGCTTTCAACTTCTCACAATCTTTTTCCAAAGAAAGAATCTGTTTTTCAGCAACGTGCTTCTCGTCTTTCAACTTTTTGACTTCAGATGCTAAACTTTCTATGTCTCTCACGAGTTTGTCATTATCAGTCTTAAAGTTATCGCATGTTGAGCACATTGTTTCATTCTTCACCGATTCTTCAGCTTTTGGAGCTTTTTCTCCATTTTCCATAAATTTACCTGCACAAAAGAGTTTAACAAAATCAAGAGGATTACCAACATTATCAATATAACAACCTCGTTTGAAATCGTATTTTAGCACGTTTTTTGCTCTGACACATTTAGCAACTCTTTTGTACATTTCCTCAATCACATCTGTATCCAAATCTAGCATGTTATACTCCAAAACCTTAATCATCTCTTTCTTTTTCTTACTGACTTCAAGTTCATGAGCTTTAAGTTTGCTGATGAATTGATTTAGAGGTAGTTTTGAAAAATTTGAGTCCTCTCTTAAATTTTTCAAACATTCACTCCATTCAATTGGTAATGCATCTGCAAATTTCTCCAATTTTTCAGCAGTTGACGGATATATCTCATGATCTTTCAGATAATTCAGTAAAATATCATATCGGTCTTTAAGATCATCCAACGTTTCATCTTTCAGACACACGAAATATTTGAACCTTTTTGCCCAACCATCTTTGCTCACTTTTCTATACCCCTCATTTAGAAATCCGTTATTCCAGTTATTAAATCTTTCGAAATAATAATTCTCCTGTTCATCGAACATCATTGCCATGTTTCGCAAAACAGAACGGCACGTGTTTGTTGACGAATACGCGATCTAAATGTGACAGAAAAGCGAACCAAACAGCAGTTGATCCAAATAAGCGGTCCAGATACACAAACTGGATGACAAATAAACGGTCCAGAATTTGTCTGAAAAAGCGATCCAGAAATGATCCAATAAGCGATCCAAATCAGTTCTAATAAGCGATCTAGAAACAATTCGTCCGTATGAGCGGTTCTAACCGACCGGATAAGCGGTTCCAAACTATGTTCGAATAAGCGATTTACTATCCGTCCGAATAAGCGGTCCACACTTGTCCGGATGAGCGATTCACAATGTCCGGATAAGCGATTCAAGGTCGATCCGACCGAATGAGCGGTTCCTGATTCGTCCGGATAAGCGGTCCAAGAGCTGTTCGAACGAGCGGTTCAACTTCAATTCTAATTTTGATCCACTAAAACTTTGAATTTAGATCTGAAACTTTCTAGGGTTTATCTCGATACTATTTCGCACAATCTGTGAAAAATTGAGCAAATTCCGACCGTGAAATCTTCTCGAATCAGAAAAAGAAGGTGTAGAAGTAAGAAAAGGTGATGAAATCCGGCTAATTTCTGCAGAGAACCTCCTCCTGAGCTCTGATACCACTTGTAGGATCGTTTCGTGACCCGAACGAGTCGTTCAGAGGCTTTCTCCTTGGTTTCAGGTGCGGAATAACAAGAAACTAAGGTAGAAACAGCACAAATATCACTTTAACTACTTGTTGTATTGATTTGACGCTGGTTACAACTTAAATCTCGTACCGGCAGAACCTCGGCACGATTTCACCAAAACGTTACAACCTTTTCCTAACTACATCTAAATCAGATCGCTAATAAGGTATATATAGTGTTTGGGAACCGCTTATTGGACAGGCCCAATAAGCGGTCCATACATGATGTCACAAGAGCGGTCCACATATGTTGACCAATAAGCGGTCCAACCATGTTCACTCGAGCGGTCCGTGACTTGTCATATGAGCGGTCCAAACACTAAACGGACCTAATGAGCGATCCAACTATATACAACCTATACAAATTCACATTTCTTGTATTTACAATCATTTAACAACCATTCCTATTTTAAGACTCTAAGACTCGAACGAAGATGTAGTCGACAGACAACTGCACCAACACCAGAGGCTTGAACTAGAGATCTCCACCACGCTAGGGCTTCACCCTTGAACGACTGTGAAACAAACTTCACCACGTCTCTCTCAGCACAACCACTAATGTCCACAACTGTGTCCATTTCGTCTAACCAGGTCATACAATCCACAGCGCCCTTTTCACCAGTGAAATCTCGGGGCTTGCAAGAAACGAAATACTTATATGTGCAACCCTTGGCGCGAGATGCATTATCAAACACTTTCTCCTTAGGACGGATACTATTCTCATTGGATGAGTGTCGATCGTCGTCCTTCTTAGGTTTAGACGGAGTCGAGGGTGGTTTGCTGTGAGATTTAGAATGGGTTCTTGGCTTTGAGTGTGGTGTAGATAGGGTCCTGCTTCGAGACTCGCTGTACTCTTCATATTGACGATCTAAAGCCGTCTTCACAGCGTTGTCTACCAAAGCTTTCAACTCAGCGCCCGTTATGTGAATTTGGGCGTTATCATTTTCATCCTCCTTTGATTGACTATTAATTCCACTTGGGTCAGCCATTGCAAACTTGAATCTGCTACAGAAGATAATGACAAGGTTTTATTTAGGAGTTTATTATGGAATCGTCCTTTATGGCAATTCATTAACCATGGTAAACATAGACCATATCTGGTTAATTTGTTACTCACTTTCATTTAGGATTTGAATATAACTTATTCTAATTACAAACAATATTGTTAGTGGCATAAAAGTCTAGTCACAAGGACGTTTTATAATATAAGCCAGGATTACAGAGAATCAAGGCACGAAGGTTTGAACCATAGTTCTTTTACCTCTTCTGACAGGGAGTTATAGACTACAACTGTCTTTTGTCTTATATGACAATAAGTATGGCCCGTAGGCACCACATCACTAATGGATGTTTTAATAAATGATAATCTTTACTGGCGATTTAACCCATGATCTACAAATCATTAATTTAGGTTTTGGAATCCCTTGAAGGATTCTTATATAAGAATGACGCGTGTGATTTTAACGAATCACATCTGCCAAGTACGTTAACATGTTTACAGAGGTTAACAGGAATCTGAATCTTTTAATTAGGTCTTACCATCTTGGCCGGGTCTTATAATGACACCGGGCTAGGTTTCACCATTAAGATTCTTTATTTAGGAAGATTAATTTAAAAAGGAATGATTTTTAATTTATTTCATATAATAATGTATATAATAACAAAAATGAAATTTATAACTTAACATTCCATTACATGTAAAAGATTACACACTGCCCTAAACGGGACTTTTAAATAGACAACATACCTATGCAGAGGTTTACAGAAAACAAGTCCACGCAGGGACCAAAACAAGGATAGATGTCCGCATAGGGACTAAAAGATAAGTCCACGCAGGGACTGAAAGGCAATTGTCCGCGCGGGGACTAAACACGATAAATGTCCTTGCAGGGACTAAAACAAATAAATGTCCACACAGGGACTTAATTATAATAGTAAATACAATAGTACATAGAGAGACTAATGATCTCGTTTCTTCCTCCATTTTAGTAGATTTGCTAGGCCTTTGAGGAATCCACGATTACTTTTACGTTCTTGCTCAAAGTCTAGTTCCACTCGGTTTAGACGGTGGAGGATTTCTTCTTGCTCCGGTGGAGAAAAACGTGGCTGCTGCGACGGTTGCTGAACCGGAGGTCTAGGAGGTGCTGGATACCCATGAGCTGCGTATCCTAATCCCCAAGGATTTCCGTAAGGTCCTCCGGGATGGAGAGCGTTGTAATTAGCCGCTACCACATATGGGTCGGCATCATAATTATAGTGAGTGTGAGTCGGCTGCTCAAACGGGTTGTACACGGTGGAACCGGCGTACGCTGGTATTGGATTGTCAGAGCCGAAAGGTGGCAGAGGGGTGCTGAAGTGGAATTCCCCTCCTCGGGTGACTCGAAGGTTCACCTAACTGTGGTTCTTCAGGCAGTGGCGGAAAATGACTTGCACTCGAGTGGCGAGGGGTGCTGAAGTGGAATTCCCCTCCTCGGGTGGACATCCATGCGCCTGATCTCCTACGCCTTGGCGGATCTGGAGGTGCTTGTTGAACTGGTGGCGGTGGAGGCGGTGGCGTAACTGCCACGAAACGCGAATCCTCGGAAGGATCCTGTTGCTGTTGCTGCTGGTGAGGTGATGAATGGTGAGAGGGTGTAAAGTACTACTCGCACTGGTTAAACCTCGCCTGAAAACTATCAGGACCTTGATAGGGTGTTCCATGGAAGGATGACCCATCAGAGATCTCGATAGGATGGTTGGGAGTACCTCTAGCGGGTTCGATGGGATCCGTATCCTCGTCCATATCCATCGCGTTGTCTTCGGAAAAGTGATCTTCTGGTCCTAAAGGGTTATAACCTGTTGGTTCTTGGACATAGTCCGCTGGGTTGAACTTTCCTCGGAAGAAAGGAGAAGGATCGCCATAGGAATGGTGCGAGAAAGAACGCTGGACGGGTATAAACGAAGGTTGAGGGTTACTGGGCTCGTTTTCTGAGTTTGGTCCAAAAGAGTGACGGTATGAAGGTGTCGAACTGTGTGAGGTGGACCGCCTTGCTGGCTCAAAGAGGTTCCTCCTACGCTTCTGAGGTTCTTCACTCCTTGTACTGGAAGGAGCTCGCATGTTCGAAGGTCCGGCCTCGTGATCATTGTGAGTAATGATCGGCCCTTTGCCTCTTCCTCCTCTTCTAAATGCTGGTGGCATATTTCCTGCTTTCACAGTTTTAAATCAACAATATACAATAAAAGACAAACTGGAATAACAATTCGAATCTGTCCTATGTTCTTGTCTAGACTCGAATATGTGCAATTGTGTCATTGAGATTAAACACATAAGGATAGTGTTTAATTCACTCAACGTTGGCTCTGATACCAACCTGTCACACCCCGATTTCCACGTGTTTCACCGGTGGGCCCGGTGGGGGATTACCATGACGTAGTTGGCAACAATATAGTCAAACCACACAATATATATATGCACAGCGGAAGCATAAAGATAAATATATTTCAACTATCGAATGTAATATCCAAGTATCACAAATCGTTGAAATATAATCCACAGGGGATCAAAAATAAATTATAAAATATTGTTCAACAGATATGGCATCCCAAGCTTGCGAGACTGTAACGATGCTAAGGAGTGGCCAGCCTATTACGTGTAGAACCTGCATTAATCTTTTTGGGGAAAATACGTCAGTTTACACTGGAAAATACATTCAACCGACACTTTTGTAAAATGTTTAATAAAACTGATTTGAATGCACAAGGCACAAACTCTTTAATAACTTGGGATAATTTATAAATCAAATCTTGTAAAAGAATTACATGTTCACTATGCGTTCGGTCGCCCGGGTCATGCCGGGTTTAAGGTTAATAGACACACCACATAGCATAAAACCGTGGCGGGAAAACCAACGGCTATACCTTTATAATTATGGACACATTGTCGGGTGTACGCCTACACCCGCGTGTCAAGGTCGTGGCCATTTCGTAAAATGCTGCCAAGGATATCCGGGACATGGTCATTAAGCTCCCAAAGGCGTAAAGCCAACAAAACCAATTTTTAAACGGGTCACATTGATAATACCCAACTACTAATGAGTTGGGGTCAATTGCCCGACCAAGCGTTATTTTAAATACCGTAACCCAAGCCCGTATAACGGAAAATAAGTTAAAAGTATTTACCTGAGCAAGTAATAACCTCAATCAAATAAATGCAAGTTTCTTTTACTGGTCTCCTATTCTGGAACGAAGGTTTAAACAACCTATTAGAACCCTAACGGGTCTTTAATTTAGCCTTAGCTTAGACCGGTCAGTTTCAAAGGATATATACGGTTTAATCACGTGAAAGGCGGAAACCGGGAATGGAATGTGGTTTGGACCCAACAAGTTTGAAGACTTGTTTTATATGGGTATAATAACCACACTCTGGATTTTGAGGTAAAAACGATAAGGTTTGACCCGTTTCGGCTAGTTTATGTAAACTAGTTACATAAATCGAACCGTGCGCGCAAAAGGCGTAACGGGTAACCGTGAGATTCCAACACAGGTTCCTAAATTAATATGCTCTAAAGAGGTTGTGGTATCAGTAGGATACCTTCCATAATGCCCGTAACGAGTTTAAATCGATTATATGCCCCGTAGGGGTATTTCGGTCATTTTTAAAGATTATAAAAAAGGTTTCTGAGTTCTATAGGAAATCTGAGTTTTCCGAACAGTTTATAAAGTCCAAAATACTCTATTTATTATTTAAAATAAGTAGCAACTGGAATCGGGTCAAAATACCATGTAGAACTCAAGTTATGTCCGAAAAGGGTATATTCGGTAATTACCGAACCGATGCCATAACCGCAGGTTATGAGCAGGTTAAAAATAATTAAAAATCTTTAAAAATCCCAAAATATTATTTTACATCAGTGTGTAAAACTTTTTGTTGTCGAAATTTGGGTTTAGATAGGCGTTATGCTAATTGCGCCATTTTAATTACTAATGTTTCCGTAATTGCGCTATTTAGCATAACTCTTATTCTAGACATCGGATTGACGTGAAATTTTAGGGACATGCTTAGAAATCAGTAACTAAGGTTATTGTCCTTTCACATACCCAAAATTCCCGTTTTAAAGTGAAAAGGGCGGTATAGTCAACATTTATGCATATAACGGAAATGTGTAAAAGACTCGGACAAACAACGAACCGGTCACAGAGGGTTATACCATCACGTAACCTGGTCCTAAGAGGTCCTAAGGCATATCTAAATCATACCATAATGGGTCAGAACTGAAGTCAAAGCAAAAGTCAAAGTTTTGCGACTTTTGGTTCCGAACCGGGTCAAAACAGTAAATGGTCGGATCAAACAAGCTTAGACTAGTTAATATACTTATTATCATGTTATATGAGTGTTAAAACAGGTTACACGCCCTCTACATTACTGATTATGCATAAAATCGCTAAATAGCATTCTGTTGACTTTTTCTAAGCAAGTTTGACTCGACATTCGGACTAGTTAGAGTGGGAATCAGAGTGTGCCCTTTTAGGGGTTTAATGCCCACATGATTATCAACATATAACTACCTTTGATTTGGCAAATCACTGGACCATTTGTGATTTATCGCTAAGTCAATCGTTCATCACGATGGATTGACTTTTAAGCTATAACTATGCAAAACTTAATTAAGAGAGATCAAGAACACTTACTGAAGTCTTAGTGAATGACCAGGGATGCTTAGATAGGGCTCTTGTGCTTCAGAAAGCTCCAGGAGTGAAGAAGTGAGGTGTGAACAATTGTTACAACATGAATGGCCTTTTATAGCAATCTTGCATGAATTAGATCATGACAACAAGGTCTACAAGGGTTCCTTGATCATCAACATGTGTCCCTGAGTGCTAGGGGTCATTTAGGGGGCGCCCATGCTCTCATAATTGGCTTCTAAGGCGGTTAAAATAGCAAACAGTGAACCTGTCCACGTTTTCTGCAACTGGGGCCTTGACGCGGCCCGCGTAAAAGGTCAGTCTACCTTTACGCGGGTCGCCTGAATCCTATTGTCAGAACCCGGATCTTTACATGGCTCGCGGGCCGCGTAAGATCCATCAATTCTTTTACGCGGCCCGCCTAAAGCTTAATTTTCAAGATTTTCAAATCTTTTGTAATTATTACCCTGGCCTTTTGGTTTCGAAGGGGTAACTTTGCGTTTTGGGCCTCGTTTATTTACGATTAAGGCCTCGGAACTTTTACCCAACTTATTAACCCTTGGTTAATTTATTACTACCCGAAAAGTCATAACTTTCAATGTTTGACGCTTTTAACCCTTCGCGCACGAATTTGATCATAACTTTCTCGTTTTAAAACGGAACGTTGCGAAATTTATATCGTACATTCTAGTGAGCGTAATTTACTGTTACAAAGTCTCGGGTTTGTCAAAGGGTCACTCAGAGGTATGAATTAAACATGTTGACACATTTAACCCCAGTAGTTTGTAATCTCTCACTTTCTTCCACATTTCGCTCCGTACGATCCATGATTCATTCGTTTGAAGGTACGAGCATCATTCAGGGTTACTGTAAAGTATATTTATCCCTTGTTGACATTTTTAACCCTCGAATTTACATACTTTCAATGTTTGTCAACTTTAGTCCTTTATTTAGTATTTAATACCACGTGTAAACTCATGACACGTGTCAACACATTATTGGACACGAAATTTCGAGGTGTTACAATACTGACGCTCAGCCTAATCTTGTTGACAGAATGGCCGGGGACAGCAGCGGGTCACTCTCGGGCACGATCCCTAAAGAGCGCGCGATGGCGGTCACGTAGGACCCACAGTGGAGCTTACCGTGCTTCTGCCTATGATAAATGTCAGCAAAGTACTCCACCAGGCACGCAGCGAGCGCGTACGGCTCGGGCCGCAACAGGTCTTAAATCAAAGTAAAGTAAAGTAAAGTACTTTGATTTTTCGTCCGAAAATTTTAAAATTATATAGGATCGCCCCTCCAATTATTTTGCCTTAATATTTATACAATATATAAATCAAAGTAAAGTTTGTTACCACTTTAAATCTTAAAGGTAGTCGTGCTGAGTTGTAATTCTTCGTCTAGGTTTCATTTATCTCGTACAATTATCAATATGTTGGTCTTTTGTTTGTTAAACAATCTGGTTTTTTATATGTAAGAACGGATCCTTTGAATGAATGATTTTTTTTTATTTTTATTTGGAACTATTATTATTTGACCTGACCCGCATCGAATAGCCGGCTGATGTGTGTAAAATGCAACATATAAATTACATCAAATGAGGCATAAAACTAACCCTTTTAAGTACTAATGTTGGAAAAAGTGTGCTTTTATCTTCCTTTTGTATTTTCAGGATTAAATGAGCGTAAATGGACAAAAGAAGCAAAAATACAGCCAAATCTAACATAAATACAAGAAAAGGAATAAACGTGGCATGCCCGACCCCTCGACAACATCTTCCCAAGCAAAAACAAAGTGAACGGAAGGCTGAACACGGCCCCGTGCCCAGCGGACACGGGGGCGTGGTCGGTGTCTGCAGAAAGGACAAAAGCATAGAAGCATCTATTTCCCGACACGGGGGCGTGCCCAGCTCAACACGGCCGTGGTCAACGCTAAGATTCGCAGATTCCAAGCAAATCTTGATAGTACAGATACGCTTCTGCACACGGGGCCGTGCCTAGCGGACACGGGGGCTTGTGGAGCTAATGCAGACAAATTGCAATTAATGAAGAAAGAGAAAGTGGATGGACACGGGGCCGTGTCCGGGCTTCTATGCAGGAGATAAATAGGGGTGCTTGGTTCACTTCAAAGGCATCCCTTGGCAAACCACCTCTCTCTCACTTCACCCACACTCCACCACCATCACAACCCACATCCCCCACCATCATCCATCATCCATCATAGAGTGTGTGTAGTTGTCTCGGGATCCAAGATTGATAGTAAGAGTTCTTGACAATCAAAGGCCATGTTTGCCTAAGTCTCTTACATCACTTGGTGAAGACAAGCATTTAGTGTAATACTTTTGATTTTTAATCTTTTCGCACTTTTTATTTGGTTTTGTATTAATGACTTTAATAACTAGTTTCTTATGTTGAAGGTGAAACTTCCTTATCATTTGTCCGTCATGTCTTGGCATTATTTTACTGTCTATATAAAATAAAAGATTTACACCATTCATATCTCTACGGTCTATATAGAGATATGTTGGCTACCTAGTCGGGGGTTAAGGGAATGGTTTGGTAAGGTTCTTGCCTTGTTCAGTGTATAGATCCTCCAAGGACCTGAGTCAACCTTACTAGGACCTCCTTCAATACCCATTGGTAATGGATGGCGGGGGTGCGAATGGCTTGATCCCCTCATATGTAAACTATTATTAATACATTAACCCCGCTACTTGGGATTGTATCCCTGGTGACTCAAACCACTTAGCCGAGGGTAACGTCACCTTCAAAAGAGGGGCCTACCACATTACACATTAATAACTTAATTAGTTATCTTTCAATAATCCAACCCTTTAGGATTGTATCCTTGCTGACTCAAACTACTGGGTTGAGGGTAACGTCACCTTCAAAAGATGGGCCTAATACTATAACTAAGATAATCTCTTAAAAAGTGCAAAAGTGCGGAAATCATCAAAGGTTACACTAAAGGCAAGTCGGATCCAAGTGATTCATCTTGTCTATCTGTTTTTATTTTATTTTATTTTATTTTATTTTAGTTTTTATTTTTATGTTGAAAACTTTTTCTAAACTTTTGATTTGATTAGACGTTGAGGATAAACCGGTACTAAAAGCTCTTGTGTCCTTGGACGACCTCGGTATCTTACCAACATTATACTACGCTCACGATGGGTGCACTTGCCCATATGTGTGTTTATTGTTAGTAGAATATCATATTTTATAAATTTAAAACTTGAATAAAGTGTTAAAAAGTGCTTAAAATATAACTAAAATTATATAACACATCGCACACATCAAGTTTTTGGCGCCGTTGCCGGGGACACAAGGATTTTAAGAAAGTTAGGAATCAACAGCCTATTCGTTTTTCTTATTTTTCTGTTTTTTTAGGATTTTTCTTAAATTTTTAATTTCTGCAGAAGCTTTAGTACGGGGCCGTGCCTGCTAAACACGCCTCGTGCCCAATATTTGGTACTTGCAAACCTGTTTTAAGTCAGAAAGAAGCTGAACACGGGGCCGTGCCCACTGAACACGCCCCGTGCCCAAGCTTCAGATACTGAAAACAGAGCCGTAAGATCCCGACGGCTGGTAATTTCTGATGCAGTCATGAGTGATACTGATAATTTTTACTTTCGCTGCTCTTATGGTACGTGGTGTCAATTATGTGGTGGAACTCATGAAGATTTAAAATGTTATTTTCTAAATTACAATCCCCACTATATAGATCCATTGTTTTCCTGTAGCCTTAAGATGGGCGAAAGTAAAAACAATCCCTATCTCTCCCTCGAATGCTCTCAATCATCCCTTCGAGATGAAATGATTCTTGAAGAATGATTTCAAATGTAAGAACTAATTCTCTAATGGATAAAAGAACTTGAGATGGATATAACTAATTCATCTCTAGACGACAATCAAGAAGAATTAGTGAGAACGCATTCGAGTTATAACAACATCGTTGCCCCCGAAATCACCTCTAACTCTTGCGAAGACCTGAGCGATTCGACATACACCTTCTTTAACGAGAGCCCGGATAAGGGTTGGACTTGTCCACCTACATTTAGCATAGGAATCACCCTTTCCGATAACCTCTTGCGTTCTCGTTTAAAACTAAGGCAATTTAGGTATCTCAGGCACTTTGGTGTTGTTCCGTCCAGTAAGGAACCACCCGATCCGGATAAATTCCTTAAAAACAGACAAAACTTCATAAACAGATTCTAGGCATGGGGCTGTGTCCAGGTCAGCACGCCCTCGTGTCCACCAAAAGATTCTCGTCTGACTTTCGGTCAGAATACGGACAAAAAGTGTCAGAATCTCGTCTGCACACTGGGCCGTGTCTAGCCAACACGGGGTTGTGTCCAGCGTGCTGTCGTTTTCTATAAATACAGCAAGATTCTTGCACATTTGGACCATTCCAAAGACAGAAATTTGGTGGGATCTTTACATATACCATACTAGGTATATTCTAGAGAAGGTTCTCAACAACCATCTTGTCTCTTCTACTTTTGTTCATTGCCTTTTTTCTTCATTTCCCCCCCCAACACCTCCATTAGAGCTTGAAATCACCATAGTTTCAAGCTTTATTGTGATATTTGTTAGATTTTTATTCAAGGAATCTTGTTAAAAATAAGTTTACAGCACTGTTTTAGGTTATTTCTGCTTAAAAATGCTTCAAAAGTCAGAAAAATAATTTAAAGCTCCAAGATTCCTTGTTTCAAAAATCTGCAGAAAGGTGAACACGGGGTCGTGCTCAGTAAGCACGGGGCCGTGTCCGAGGTACTGTTTCAATAAATTGAACTCTTTCGGTTTGTTTTCTTAGAATGACGAGCAGAAATAGCGGAACATCTTCATCACACTCCAGGAACAACCGACAAGGAAGAAGGTCATCGGTAGAAGGCTTTCTTGTAAACTACGTGTATGCTTTAAGGGAGGCCATCGATGAAACGACAGGTGTAGAGGAACCTTTGGTCGACCGTATCAATCATTTGAAAGTGGGACTAGAAGGATGTCTCCGAGAAGTCAACCTTTTGCACCAAAGGTTGAATATTCTCGCTTCTCCTCCTTTGGTACGAATCATTACCCAAACGGCATGGAATGTGGTACCGGAAGTCATCACACCGGCCGAGTGGTACGCCATGCACACGGAACCCCCTCGAGACATATTACATGGGGTCCCGGTTGGCGTTACTCATCCTCCACAAGATGTTGTGGATAATGAGCCCGCCTTCTTCCTCCCAAGAGAGATAGAAGAATGGCTCAACGACATCTAAGGGACACCTCTCGGTTCCGAGTTCTATGACGCCTTTAAGTACCGAAAAGCTATTTCTGGGTTTTTGATATTCCTACAATAAGGGTAGAACTCCTTAGGATGACTTCATCTATCACTTGATCTATCTATCTTAGTAACTTTTTAGTTTTCTATTTCTCTGCTTTATTTTTAATTTTCTAGGACCTTATGTAATATGTTAATTTCAATGAATGATGGTTTCTAGTTATTAGTGGTGTTTGGATGATGTTGTAATGGATAAAACACACTCGGGATGATGGAGGTTACTAAGGGAAACTTGAACCTACACCCCATGCACAAAAACAGAGCCTCCCGACAATTTTTCTTCATTACAGCAAGTTCAGCATGGGGTCGTGCTCAGCCAACACGGCCCATGCCCAATGATCTGCAGAAAAATGCGCAGTTCAGGTAACTGGACATGGGGCCGTGTTCACTGAACACGCCCCCGTGCCCAGCCTTCTGTAAACTATGATACTTGCAATCTGAACACAGGGCCGTGCCCGGACACCACGGGCCCGTGTCCAGATGCCCAGTAACATAAAATTTTGCTTTTTAACACATTTTTACACATTCAATCAACCTAAAAACTTATTTTTGATACACATTGAGGACAATGTGTAATTTAAGTGTGGGGGGGGGATGCTAAAACCTTGAATTTTGCAAGTGCTAAAAACAAGACTTACACAAAACTCTATTGGAACCGCTAATCATCCCAAATTTTTTCAAAAACTTTTTCATTTTTTTACTTGTCTAGGTTTAATTTGGGAATAACAAGTTCTAAAAAGATTATATTTTTATAAATTGACAACCGATAGCGTTGTGATAAAAAGAACCAACATAAGAAAATTATGAAATGGCATGACAAATCTAGTTAAAATTTGATTATATATACTTGATCACATTAAAAACCCATTCCCACAAAAAGTGAGTTTTGAGCCTTCATTGAGCATACAAATACACATCTTTAAATTAAATGCCCTTTTTTTGTTTCTCGTGTGAATAGCCGCTTGGTTTCTTACGACTCTAGAACTTGCCATGACAACACATTCCCGGTCCTTGCCAACTTAAACTCAAGTAAGTAAATGATAGAGGCATTAGGACTAACCCCTTTTATTTTCAATACCATTATTTTTCATTTTTTTACCACCTACCCAAAATCCCCCTAGTTAACCCCTTTGAGCCTAAACCCTTTCATTTCTAAACCCACAAAATAAACACCCTTCACCCACCAAAACCCTTTTTATTTTTAAACCATTTATTTTAGTAAAAAGCTCGGTATTCATGTGACATTTCTTATAAAAAAAAGTATAGCAATAAACAAACAAGTTCCTCAAAAGAAACCGTGTTTGAAAATGCTTTGTTTGAATAAAAGTCACAAAAATAAAAGTTTTACGACGGCCGATGCTTTTTACGATTTTAGCCCTTTCTACTAACCACTAACCCAAAACCACCTACCTTTAACCCAAGCCTAACCCTTCCCAAGTCCTCTTGATATTTATAAAGGTGTATAGTTAAAAAGGAGGAGGATTGATTGCTTGGCAAGCATATGGTAGAAGTAAGTTCCATGCCGGTCTCGAGTGTTTCACAAAAATACATCTTCGGCCAAGTGTTGAGTGATCTCCCGTGAGGTATGTGAACTTATATATAAATAGAATTTTAAAGAGGTATGCTATGCCCAAATAAGTAATTTATCTTATGAAACGTTCTAAATAAATCATAACGAATATGATTGTAAATAACATAAAAATAAAGCCTAATAAAGATCTTGGATTCCTGACACTCAAGACAAGCCCAAAACTTCTCTTCTACCCATTCCATTTAGGAGTGTAAGCCACATTATAAAGAGTTTTGCTTGAGGACAAGCAAAGATTCAAGTGTGGGGGTATATGATGTGTGTAAAATGCAACATATAAATTACATCAAATGAGGCAATTGTTGGATTCTGTATACCCTAGACACATATTAAATTGATGCCGCTAGTACGTTATGATCCAAGTCGGGTCATACCCAATAACAAGCTAGACAAACACCTATAATGTTTGTTTATGATATGATCAAACAAATAAATATTAACACTTAGAATATTTAGAAATCGGTTTTCTAAATAATTGCACTTAACAAACTAATAAATTATATGGATAATTTATTTTGAGAGAATATTTTATTTTGTTATTTAATGGGTTAAATAACATAATAAAAGTAGTATAGGTCTTATAACATGTGATGTTATAATTTTATAAAAGTTATAAAATTATATAAGACTTAGATTATTATTATTAAAGAAATTTTGAATTTTTTTTTTAAAATAAAAGCTAGGCCGCCAACACCCCCTTCCCATGGTCTTCCCAATGAGTTTTTGGTCCAATAACATTACATGCAATTTGCATGGTTAGTTGGACTATGATTGGTTGATCAAGGTGGCAAGTTCTCTCTCATCCCTTTTAATATATTTCGTATGACAAAATTTAAAAGTAGATGATCATTTTTTTTCTCTAAAAAATTCAAGTGCAAGAACTCATAAAATTCTCTAAAATTTTCGGCCAAGGTGGGTTGATCAAGAGGGAATTTCAATTGAGTTTCAAGTGTAGAAATCCTAGCAACATAAGGTGTTCGTTGGAGGCTTGGGGTATGCAAGCTTGAGGTCTTCTCCTTTGAAGATTTCCATTCAAGAATATCATCTTCTTCATATCACCTTGCTCTTGGAATGGTAGTATTCTAAAACACCCTATGGTTGTATTTTGATAGCATGCATGTCATATATGGATCCGGTTATTGGGTTTTGCATTTAAAAATGGTTTTAAATCTTGTAAAGTAACATGTTTTAAATATATTTTCCGCTGTGTTTTAATTTTATTCGGATAAAATTTCTTTGATAAACATGTGAAAACCCCAACAATGGCATCTAGAGCCGCTTATATAAGTGCATGCTTCATCGGATTTAAAATTTTCGGGTTTTCGGGTTTGGAGAAACCCTATGGCCGAAATTTTATCCATGGTTTTCCTTTGTTTTTTCAAGATTTATTTCCTACATGCATAAAGGAATCTTGAAAAATTATGTCATATGGATGATTTGTTTTGTTTAGACAAAACCCACATTTTTTGGTTTTTTCATTCTTGACCGAAAATGTAGGTTGTAAAAGGAAAACATTTTTGCTCTTGAATTTTATATATATTTGGATATATATATATATATTTTGGTGTACATAACCTAGCCATGACCTTGTGTCAATATATTGAATGTTTGTGTTTGTGATTTGTATTTAATTATTCAATGGGTTATAATAATTATTATTTTTTGTCTTCCATTTGTAAAAATATGTAATTTATTTAATTTCATTTGGTATCTAAGTAAATAGATTAGGTGCATTTTATTTTACTAGAAAAATGTATTAGGATACTTTTATGTAAAAGAAGATGCACACAAAAATGCGGTTTTGGTTTTTGCCAATTTCGGGCATAAAGGACTTCATAGTTCTTAACGGGATTTTAGCCCGATAACCAAAACACATTTTTTGAAGTCCAAAAGAGTTTGGAGCTGAATATAAAAGATATTTGGAAGCTCAAAGAATGAGAAGAAATCACAACACAAGATGAAGACTTGAAGCATTTGGATGCGGGATCAAGTGGGAGTTCAACGACACATTATTTGTGTCTATATTCACCCTTTAGGAAGGACCTTTTGACACACTTGTTTCGGCTAACAAGTGTGGTCAAAATAGTTGGCTATGGTTATGCACCTTTTTGATATATGTGTTGTGCTTGTATGGTTATTTTATTTATGGTTGTTTGGATGATTTTTGGATATGCATGCTTAACAACAAATAATCCGTAACAAGCTTAAAAATGGTTCTTAATAAAATCATTAAAATGGTTAATAATAGGTTTTATTAAAAGTTAATGATTTTATAATAAAATGAGTTTTATTAAAAAAACCTTGAAAATTGGTTTTCACTAAAGTAACATTGATTTGAATGTATGCAAATATATGGTACATAAAGTTTTCTAAACTAGAATTTTGAAAAAAAATAAAAATCCCTTTTATAAAACAAGTTAAACACCATCCTCTTATACAACACTCGGATTACTTGGGAACTCTTTGTGGGATAAAGGTCACCTAACTACATTTGAGGAAACTTGTATATTTGAGGTGGGGTTACCATGTTTGTGGGATAAAGGTCACCTAACCACTTATATGTGTAAACTCACATGTGTGTATAAGTTGGACGACTTGATTTGGAAACCATGAACTTAGGGTCACCAAAGAATGGGGAACAAAGGTGTTGATGGGATTAAACATGCCAACTAAACATAAAGATGTTTAACCGATCCCATATGGCTAGAAGTTGCAAAGGGTTGCAATCGTCAAACGTTGACTACCTTGTTAATTTAAATAGTGGGATAAAGGTCACCTAACCAATATTTAAATATAACGTTGGATTCTAGATTTTAATTATTAATTGTCTATGAGACTAAAAGGGTATTAGTAATTAAAATTTTAATAATATCGAAAATACTAAAATTGGACTTTGTTAAATTTTGTAGATGGCCGCTAACAATGCAAACCCAATTACCCAAACCGTCCGTAACCTATCACTAAGAACCATCCTTGAAAAGGATCGTCTCAACCATAACAACTTCATGGATTGGTTTCGAAACTTGAGAATTTTTCTCAAGCAAGAGAAGATATCCTATGTGTTGGACGATCCTATTCCCGATGAACCTGACGAGGAAGATGTAGAAGCCTACAATGATTGGGTTAAGTATACCGAGGACTCCATGCAAGCCTCATGCCTCATGTTGGGAACTATGATTCCCGAGATTTAAACGGATTTTGAATATCATGGGGCATACGACATGATCACCCAATTGAAGGAGATGTTCCTACAACAAGCAAGGGTAGAACGCTTCGAAACGGTTCGAGCGCTTCATGCATGTCGAATGGAGGAAACCCAATCGGTATCATCTTATGCCCTTAAGATGAAAAGCCACATTGATCGCATCGAAAGGCTAAATTGTCCCGTTTCTAAAGAGTTGGCTACGGATTTGATCCTCAACTCTTTAACAAAGAAATTTGAGAGTTTTGTTATGAACTATAACATGAATGGATGGGACAAGAGCATTGGTGAGCTTCATGCAATGCTCAAAACGGCCGAAGCAGGAATAGGTAAAAAGGCTTTACCCGTTCTAACGATCAATGAGGGAGGCAAGAAAGGGCATCACCCCGACACCAAAGCAAATGTTGCCAAGGGAAAGGGACACGTCAAAGGGAAGGGAAAAAGAAAGGCAAAAGCAGAACCACCAAAAACAAAAGAGAAGAAGGCAAAGGTTGCCACGAGCGATCCATGCTTTGAGTGTGGAGAGATAGGGCATTGGAAAAGGAATTGTCCAACCTATCTCAAAGAGTCGAAAAACAAGAGGGATTCGGGGCAAACCTCAGGTACAATCTTTATGATACATATTGATCTAAATGTTATTTCTTCTAACACATGGGTATTAGATACCGGATGTGGAACTCATATTTGCAATTCGTTGCAGGGGTTCAAAAGAAATAAGCATTACAAGAAGGGAGACACTAGTCTCTTCATGGGCAATGGAGCGAAAGTTCAAGTTGAAGCCCAAGGAGACTATGTTTTAAAACTTCCAAGTGGTTTAGAAATATGTTTGAAAAATGTTTTGTATGCTCCTAGTTTGACTAGGAACATTATTTTTGTTTCCCTTTTAAGACAATATGGATTTGATTTGAAGTTTGTGAACAATGAAATTTATGCTTTGATGAATGACATGTTCTACTTTAAAGCTACGCCTTCAAATGGTATTTATGAATTGGTTCATGATGATACATCATTTGATAATTCGATGTACCAAGCAAACACCAAGAAACTCAAAATGGATTTGAGTAAGACCTATCTTTGGCATTATCGTCTTGGTCATATAAACAGAAATCGCATGCAAACACTTCAAAAGAATGGTCTTTTGGAAACAAATGAAATTGGTTCATTTGATACATGCGAATCTTGTTTACAAGGTAACATGACCAAGAAACCCTTTAGTGGCACAAACCAAAGGGCAAAAGATTTATTAGGCATCATACATTCGGATGTATGTGGTCCTTTTAAGCCAATGACTAGGAATGGTGAAAGATACTTCGTAACTTTTACTGACGACTTCAGTCGTTATGGTTATATGTACTTGCTAAGACACAAAGATGAAGTTTTTGAAACGTTCAAAATCTTCCAAAGCGAAGTAGAGAATCAACTCACCAAGACAATCAAAGTTCTTCGTTCTGATAGAGGAGGTGAATACCTTAGTGATGCTTTTCAAGATCATCTTAGGAGTTGTGGGATCATCTCACAACTTACTCCACCTAGAACACCACAACATAATGGTGTGCCTGAGAGGAGGAATCGAACTTTATTGGATATGGTTCGATCTATGATGGCTAGAAGCACAATGCCGCCATCATTTTGGGGTTACGCTTTGCTCTCCGCGACTCGTATATTAAATATGGCCCCAACCAAGAAAGTGGATAAGACACCTTTTGAAATATGGCATGGAACGGTTCCATCATTATCATATTTGAAGGTATGGGGTTGTGATGCTTATGTGAAGCAATACACCCCAAATAAGTTAGAAGTACGATCCACTAAGTGTATCTTCGTAGGATATCCAAAAGATGATATAGGATAATATTTCTACGATCCAACAGAACAAAAGATATTTGTTGCTCGAAAGGCTAAGTTCTTGGAAGATAAGTTCCTTATGGAAAGAACGAGTAGAACAGTGGAACTTGATGAGGATTAAGAACCACAAGCCGATACACGTTTGGTTGATACTAGCACTCAACAAGAGGTTGTTGAAGATGATCAAATGGTTGATCAACATACACAAAACGTTCGCATATCTGGTAGAATTAGTAATCCACCTGAAAGATATGGATTTTTCATGGATGGATGCTACGTGGTAGATTCAGATGAACCAACCACATACCATGATGCAATGTTAAAATCCGATTGCGACAAATGGCTTGAAGCCATGAACGTAGAGATGCAATCCATGTATAACAACCAAGTATGGGAATTGGTTGTGCCACCTCTTAACTCCAAAGTAGTTGGAAGTAAGTGGGTTTTCAAGAAGAAAACTGATATGCATGGTAACTTGGATACTTATAAAGCGAGACTTGTAGCAAAAGGTTTTACTCAAACTGAAGGGGTTGATTATGATGAGACCTTTTCGCTCGTGGCAATGCTAAAGTCGATTAGGATATTATTTGCCATAGCTGCATATTATGACTATGAGATCTGGCAAATGGATGTCAAAACGGCTTTCCTCAATGGATATCTTAATTAAGATGTCTATATGGTTCAGCCTGAAGGTTTTGTCGATCTAAAACATCCTAACAAAGTGTGCAAGTTAAAGAAATCAATCTACGGATTGAAACAAGCATCGAGAAGTTGGAATCACCGTTTTGATGAAGAAATTCGGAATTTTGGATTCATCAAGAACGGCGATGAAGCTTGTGTGTATAAGAAAGCTAGTGGGAGCACTGTCATTTTCTTAGTGTTGTATGTCGATGACATTCTACTATTTGGAAATGACATTCCAACCATGGAAGGTGTAAAAGCCTGGCTTAGAAGATTTTTTTCCATTAAAGATCTTGGAGAAGCTGCCTATATTTTGGGAATAAAGATCTATAGGGATAGATCAAGGCGCTTGATAGGTTTAAACCAAAGTGCATACATTGACAAATTCTTGAAGAGGTTCAAGATGGAGAACTCTAAGAAAGGTTTGGTACCTATTCAAAAGGGAACAATATTGAATGTGACTCAATGTCCAAGCTCAAAGGATGAGCAAGAAAGAATGAAAGGAATCCCATATGCGTCTGCTATAGGATCCATAATGTATGCAATGATATGCACTAGACCGGACGTGTCATGCGCTTTAAGCATGACAAGTAGATACCAGCAAAATCCAGGTAACAGTCATTGGATGGTTGTTAAGAGCATATTGAAATACCTTAGGAGGACTAAGGATACATTTCTAATATATGGATCTGGTGAAGAGGAACTCGTTGTAAAGGGTTACACGGATGCGAGTTTCCAAACTGATAGAGATGGTTCTCGATCACAATCTGGGTATGTCTTCATTTTGAATGGAGTTGCAGTCTCATGGAAGAGCTCAAAGCAAGATGTTGTAGCATTGTCCACTACAGAATCAGAATACATCGCCGCTTCATTGGCAGCGCAAGAAGCTGCGTGGTTAAAGAAGTTCATTGCCAACCTAGGGGTAGTCCCTACCATTCAAGACCCCCTAGAGATCTTTTGTGATAACGAGGGTGCGATTGCTCAAATCAAGGAACCTCGTGCACATCAAAAGACTAGGTACATTGAGCGGAGATTCAACTACATAAGGGATGAAGTTGAAAAGGGAAAGATATGTATTCGCAAAGTTCACACCGATCAAAACATTGCGGATCCACTCACGAAGCTCCTTGAACGGCCAAAAAATGAGGGTCATACTTGTGCCTTAGGACTTCGATATTCTAGTGATTGGATTTGATCTATTTTGTATTTGGATATTGGAACAATTGTTATTTTAACTCTTTTATGGTATTTTGAGTTATGTTCCATTTTAGCATGTTTAAATCCATGAATAAATTAATTATTCTAAATGTCCGTGGTCGATCATATTTGTGGGAACAAATATGAATGTTAGACCATTATGAACTTGGATTGGTGGATATTCATTAGGTATGAATATGGAGCAAAGTGTTGCTGCCAAAGTTCATAGATATTTGTGGGATACAAATATTGGACTGACCCGCTCTCAAATGTTACTGCATGGAATCATTTGTGATTGATCATAAGTAAATTTGAGCAAAGGTGAATATCACAGTATCCTCTGACCTGAGATACATATTGGGTCTTGATATTCATCGAATATTATACCTTGACTTAGTTCTTCACTGTCTGTAATAAGACAGTACATAAGGCTAAGCTCAGGTGTGGTACGAGGTGATTGTGAGAGACATATGTAGTCAAGAAGGGATTTGTTCCTCTTATTCGTTGAGAGTAAGATGTCTAAGGCCTGCTAAAGTTAAATTCACAGAGAATGATCACACTATTCTCTGGATTTGACAGGACATCTGTAACGAAAGGATAAATGATAGATTCATCTAAATCATGTTCAAGTAAGGGACTTGAAGGGGATGATGTTTTTGAATGGCACTGCGTCATACGTATTAAGGGTAGTAAACCGTTGTTAGGCGTCATTTACTACTTGCACCAATCTTCTATGTATCTTGTGCCAGTGGGAGATTGTTGGACTCTGTATGCTCAAGACACATATTAAATTGATGCGGCTAGTATGTTATGATCCAAGTCGGGTCATACCCAATAACAAGCTAGACAAACACCTATAATATTTGTTTATGATATGATCAAACAAATAAATATTAACACTTGGAATATTTAGAAATCGGTTTTCTAAATAATTGCACTTAACAAACTAATAAATTATATGGATAATTTATTTTGAGAGAATATTTTATTTTGTTATTTAATGGGTTAAATAACATAATAAAAGTAGTATAAGTCTTATAACATGTGATGTTATAATTTTATAAAAGTTATAAAATTATATAAGACTTAGATTATTATTATTAAAGAAATTTTGAAATTTTTTTTAAATAAAAGCTAGGCCGCCAACACCCCCTTCCCATGGTCTTCCCAATGAGTTTTTGGTCCAATAACATTACATGCAATTTGCATGGTTAGTTGGACTATGATTGGTTGATCAAGGTGGCAAGTTCTCTCTCATCCCTTTTAATATATTTTGTATGACAAAATTTAAAAGTAGATGATCATTTTTTTTCTCTCTAAAAAATTCAAGTGCAAGAACTCATAAAATTCTCTAAAATTTTCGGCCAAGGTGGGTTGATCAAGAGGGAATTTCAATTGAGTTTCAAGTGTAGAAATCCTAGCAACATAAGGTGTTCGTTGGAGGCTTGGGGTATGCAAGCTTGAGGTCTTCTCCTTTGAAGATTTCCATTCAAGAATATCATCTTCTTCATATCACCTTGCTCTTGGAATGGTAGTATTCTAAAACACCCTATGGTTGTATTTTGATAGCATGCATGTCATATATGGATCCGGTTATTGGGTTTTGCATTTAAAAATGATTTTAAATCTTGTAAAGTAACATGTTTTAAATATATTTTCCGCCGCGTTTTAATTTTATTCGGATAAAATTACTTTGATAAACATGTGAAAAACCCAACAGTATAAAACTAACCCTTTTTAAGTACTAATGTTGAAAAAAGTGTGCTTTTGTCTTTTGTATTTTCAGGATTAAATGAGCGTAAATGGACAAAAGAAGCAAAAATACAGCCAAATCTAACATAAATACAAGAAAAGGAATAAACGTGGCATGCCCGACCCCTCGACAGCATCTTCCCAAGCAAAAACAAAGTGAACAGAAGGATGAACACGACCCCGTGCCTAGCGGACACATGGGCGTGGCCAGTGTCTGCAGAAAGGACAAAAGCATAGAAGCTTCTATTTCCCGACACGGGGGCGTGCCCAGCTCAACACGGCCGTGGTCAACGCTAAGATTCGCAGATTCCAAGCAAATCTTGATAGTACAGATACGCTTCTACACACGGGGCCGTGTCCAGCGGACACGGGGGCGTGTGGAGCTAATACAGACAAATTGCAATTAATAAAGAAAGAGAAAGTGGATGGACACGGGGCCGCGTCCGGGCTTTTGTGCAGGCTATAAATAGGGTTGCTTGTTTCACTTCAATGGCATCCCTTGGCAAACCACCTCTCTCCCACTTCACCCACACTCCACCACTATCACAACCCACATCCACCACCATCATCGATCATCCATCATAGAGTGTGTATAGTAGTCTCGAGATCCAAGATTGATAGTAAGAGTTCTTGACAATCAAAGGCCATGTTTGCCTAAGTCTCTTACATAACTTGGTGAAGACAAGCCTTTATTGTAATACTTTTGATTTTTAATCTTTTCGCACTTTTTATTTGGTTTTGTATTAATGACTTTAATAACTAGTTTCTTATGTTGAAGGTGAAACTTCCTTATCATTTGTCTGTGGTGTCTTGACATTATTTTACTGTCTATATAAAATAAAAGATTCACACCATTCATATCTCTACGGTCTATATAGAGATATGTTGGCTACCTGGTCGGGGGTTAATGGAATGGTTTGGTAAGGTTCTTACCTTGTTCAGTGTATAGATCCTGCAAGGACCTGGGTCAAGCTTACTAGGACCTCCTTCAATACCCACTGGTATTGGATGGCGGGGGTGCGAATGGCTTGATCCCCTCATATGTAAACTACTATTAATACATTAACCCAGCTACTTGGGATTGTATCCCTGCTGACTCAAACTAGTTAGCCGAGGGTAACGTCACCTTCAAAAGAGGGGCCTACCACCTTACGCATTAATAACTTAAATTAATTATCTTTTAATAATCCAACCCTTTAGGATTGTATCCTTGCTGACTCAAACTACTGGGTTGCGCTAACGTCACTTTCAAAAAGGGGCCTACTACTATAATTAAGATAATCTCTTAAAAAGTGCCAAAGTGCGGAAATCATCAAAGGTTGCACTAAAGGCGATTCGGATCCAAGTGATTCATCTTGTCTATCTGTTTTTATTTTATTTTATTTTTTTTTAGTTTTTATTTTTATGTTTAAAACTTTTTCTAAACTTTTGATTTGATTAGACGTTGAGGATAAACCGGTACTAAAAGCTCTTGTGTCATTAGACGACCTCGGTATCTTACCAACATTATACTACGCTCACGATGGGTGCACTTGCCCATATGTGTGTTTAATGTTAGTAGAATATCGTGTTTTATAAATTTAAAACATGAATAAAGTGTTAAAAAGGGATTAAAATAAAACTAAAATTATATAACACACCGCACACATCACCGGCCCGACCCGAAACATAATGATAGGAAAAAAATTTTGGTCTCTCGAAACTTTTGGTCAAGCTCCGCCACTGCTAGGGTGTATTGACGTCCATTAGCCTAGAGCTTGACACTTTAATCTGTAATCGAGAGCTAATCGTTATATCTGGTTTGGCATACTCGCTGGCTTAATTTAGAGAGTTTTGGCGTGGTTTTAGTCTAAATCACTTAAATCACTTATTAGGGGTTAAGTTATTCTACAAAGGCTCCTAATTGTAAGAAGTGTAAGAAAAAGTTATAAAGTGACAAATGTTCAATAACCTATAACCTAAAAGCTAAACCCACTACACCACCACCCAAAACCTAAACACCCACCCACCCCCACCCCATCCCACCCCACCCCATCCCACCACCACTCAAATTTTTTTTTTTTTTTTTTTTTGTTTTTTTAGGTGGGTGATGGAGAGTTTAGGTTTTTGGGTGGATTGTTTTTATTTATTTAGTTTAATTTCTCAACGGTTATGCTTTGCAAAGAGTAATCTATATAGTATAGATATCTTTTTGTCTATAGCTAGTCAAAATTAGTTATATCTAATGTATAGTTTTTACGTACTTGTTGTTTGGAGCTACCAATCATTAGGTGCAGGGTCGGCCCAGAAGGTGTGCAGGGTGTGCCACCTCTCTGGGCTCAAAAAAATTGGGGCCCAAAACTTTTTTTCATTCGGTTTACGCTTAAATAAAATACTTACCAAATCATTTAATTACATAAGTTTTATATGGTGCAGATGGCTGCTTTCTTGTATCTTTATCAAAGAGATTCAAGTTCGAAGTATGCCAATTCCGAGTTTTTTGTTTCAATTCAAACCATTTTTTTAACTTTGTAAGGATGAGTCAGTGGATGTTGTGCCCTTTATAGTGGATTTTTTTATTTTAAATTAGTTTCATAAAATAATAATAATAATAATAATAATAATAATAATAATAATAATAATAATAATAATAATAAAGCAAACGGTGGTTATTTAATTTATATTGTTTCAGTTAAGTTTAATAGTTTTGTTTATAAAAAATGATTGTTCAAGTTACATTTTATATCAAAATTGTTCAATTGTTAGTTAATTTTATTATTTTTTTGAGATAAATACATAATTACTTAAAAATAATAACGCTTTGAGTCCGCATGTATTCACCCTATTTTGACCGACCCATATCTTGCCCCTTACTCAAAATTCATGTATTCGCCACTAGTTCAAGCTTAATTTGCATGTAGAGAGAAGTGTAAGGGAAACTTTGAGAAAAAATAACAATTGTTTGTTTTTTGTTTCTATCTTTCGTTCGTATACTTTGATTTATAAAAAAATAGGCCCTTACTGATAAATAACATGATCTAGGGCCTAAGAAAATTTATAAGTTTTTTTATATATATATTTTAAAAAAAAATTGTATGTTTTTAAAGGAACAAACTTAAAGGGTCCGGATTTATGAACCAAAAACGTTAAAGCCCAACTGTTTTTACCAAACAAATTCAAAAGCCCAACTGTTTTAGTGTGTAATGGATTAATGATTTGGCTCAACTCAATAAACAGACATAATGGATTAATGAATAGGGCCCAAATTTTTTATTTCGCACAGGGCCAAAAATTCTTTTGTGATTTTCGAAGACGACCCTGATTAGGTGATTAAGATTAAAGGTGACAACATGTTGAATTGTGGCACATGATGTAAGTTTTAGTATATAAGGAAATTTGTAAGTCCATTGTACAAAGAAGAAATTACAACAACATAAACTTTTGATGGTTTGAAAATTTGTTAAATATCTTATCAAGGAAAATATTACCAGAAATCAAAGTATGCAATTACATAAGGTTTAGATTCATCGTGTGCCTTGCGATATGGTTGCATCAGAACTAATGTCGCTATGATTGTTTGTCACGATTCCGTGTTTAATTAAAGTTGTTGTTCTGGGTGTTTTCTGTCCCGAATTGGACTGCAAAATGGATGCAGAGCTGATCTATTCTGCCTTTAAATTAACCGCTCACATGTGCGTTTTTCAGGTCCCAATTTTAGACCGCAAGCGGTATACAGTTTTCGGCTATTGTTTGCACGCGTAGCTGAATTGATGTAGTTTGATGGTTTGTTTTTTTTTTAAGACTGAACAATAATCAACAGGAGGAATGATATTAATGTAGACGTTATAGAAACTGAAAATTATGGTTGAAGAATGTTCCTTAACACACATGTTTGTTATACATAGAAAGAATTGATGTTTTCGCAGGTTGTATATGTTATGTTCTAGATTGTTTACCATGATATAATGGTAGAGCTTTGATTCTTTTGATTGACTTCTATTTAGATAAGATCATTAACTTTTGGGTAAATTACATTTTTCGTCATTTGTCTTTATATCGGATTGCAACGGATAGTCTTTAGCTTTAATAACTACAGTCACGGTCCTTTTTTTTTTGTTGTAAAAACCATTAAACCCTACGTCTTTTATCCCTAACCTGGTTAAAATTTTCAGTTAAGTATTGCATGTGCCTCGCACATGAGGGTATTTCAGTCATTTTATCGTATCCTTTTATTTAAATGTATATTTATATTCATCTCTGCCACCCACCTTTGGCTCTAAATATAAACATAAACATAAATATAACTACTGAGTTGGCAAGCATTTTTAAAGGAAGATTGATCAAGCACTTAAAATGAAGCGAGAACAATACACATCTCAAAGTTACACATTTTTTTATCTGTTATATTATATATTAACATTTATCAACACGGATGAACAGTTATTTATTATTATTTTTAAGTTTTTCCTTTTTAATTTTTTTTCTTTTGTCCTTTCTTTTTTTGTTTTTTTATTGCATTATATATATATATGGAACCCATTAAGTGGAAGTTACCTTTGAAATCAATATCATCCGTTCGATTATGCTGATATTAAATCTAGGCCGTTTAAACTCCTAAAAATAACCGCTTGAGTGGCGGTTCACGGCGGTTTTAGTTGGTTTCTTTAGCAGGTGGTTTTCACCGCCTTTTCCTACCCATGATCTCCATGTTTACCCCCACCCCATGCCCACGCTCCCAACCCCCCACTCTCCCCATTATTGTAGGTCAATTATTGTCACCTACCCATAAAACTATCGTCCCATATCCACAATCCGAATCTCCTAATCAAAGCACAAAACCTCAATTTTCTCAATTTCATCTCCTTGTCGCAATCGTGCTTTGTCTCGAGTAAAATTAGGTTTGTTGCTTCACTTTCAAATTTCAGTTGCATGTTGCATGTCTCTGCGCTGGTAATTGTGTATGTGTTTGTCTTGATTTATTAGTAAATCGAGGTTCGATTAAACTTGCTTTTGCTTTGTTGTGTTAGTGTTGACCATAGGAAACAGACAAAGACCACTGCAACGATTTACGCGAGTTTATTTCTGAAATTGGACCTCTTTTCGGACATGAAAGAGGCACAATCATTATTAAATTATTTAAATTCCCAACAGCCACCTGATTGCTAAAGAAATTGACGTATGGATTCCACCATTAAGTTATTTAAATTCATCTGATTATTGAATTATATTGATTGGTCTGTTATTAAATCATCATTTGGCTTATTTCTATGTCTCGGTGCTAACTCCATCAGCTGCTACCAAACACTTTAGTTCGATTTCATGAATGATATAAGACATGCTGGGTAATGAATTTTATGTTGGTACTTCCCTGGTATGTTTTTGTTGCCTGGTGGTAATGAGCAAGATCTTAAACATGTTTTTGACTTTTACTTGGTATTATTAATTTTGTGTTCATTTTTGCAGAATAAAGCTACGCGGTTTCCAACAATGTTACTGATGTTTCTCAATTTCCCATGGGTGATTCACCTGAGAGCGTTGACTACTTTACCGTCCCTGTTCAGAACTCACGGGTGGATGCAACTCTTTCAAGAGAGTGCAAACTTTTGGAACCTCAATAAAGAATAGGTATATACATATATGTATAGATTATCATAATTCACTACTTAAGAAGTAAGAACTATAACCATGTCACTTCATGTAAGTTTTTGACAGCTCACCATGGCGGCCACCAACCCCCTGATTACTATATAAGAGGCACTCACATACAGATTTGATTGAGGTGAAGTGAGATGGTATTATTGTTTCTTTGCTTTATGGACATAAAGTTGTTTTTATGGTATATATGATCATGATCCTAAATATTTCAAATTTGTCAGTTAATCTCAATCTTCCATTTCATTGTTGCGAATTTTGAATTTAGGTTTGTATTAACAGATTTATGCAGTTGGAAGAATTAATTGTTTTAGAGTTCATTGTATATGGAGAAAAGTAAGAAAAGAAGGTTCGATAGCTTAGTTTTTGATCTTATTGATAATCATAAGACCTGTTAGAATTGTTTGTTCGTTCTTATTGTTATTGAGCTTACCATTATAGCTATCATTGTTGATATACAGTTACTTCAAGTGAGCCAACATGAAATCTTGCAAGAATCAACTCGTGTGATAGGGCAACGAATGAATAAGGTATATAATAGCACATAATTTATTGTTAGTTTTTGAGATTTAATATAATTTATATACATGTGTGTGTGGTTAAGTTTGATGTGAGATATGGTGGCTTGGGTCTTATGCAACTTGAAACAATGGTGGCTAATTTCATTAAAGTTCTGTGTTGTCAAGAGATTTACATGTATGCTTTAATGATGATCGAATCTTTTAGGGCACTTGCATATAAAGGATTCTTGCCAGCTGTATGCACATTCCCAATTTCAGGTTGTATAGTACATGTCATCTTAAGTTATTGGCTTACTGTATGATATGTGAATATGTTTTGTGTCATATGCCATTACCAATTTTTGACATGTTACCTAGCCCCCTTGACCCGCCCATCTTGCTACCTGTCATAAAAAATGACGCAAAGTCTGTACTTAAGATACCATTTGCCATTTCTCATGTCATGTTGATATCATTGACCAAGTCAATCATAGATTATACCAATCTAATCTTTCTTATTTGGTTATGTGGTTGTAGAGCTATGGAGTGTTTGTGGAAAATGTCTTTCAAGTGGAAGCGAGTGCGTCCCCTTATTACAATGAAATCAAATAGCTCTCAAATAAAGTGAGTGATGTTATACATTTTATATCCAACATTGTTTGTTGTTAATATCCTATGAACTCCATTGTTTTAATATGCTTCTATGGTATCCTTTCTAAAGATTCGACACTGCTTAATTGTGATTATTATATATTAAATACCAGGTTCTTACGATGAAGAAATTGTGGCTTTTTTGCCATGTGCTTTGTTAGTGACATCACAGATGCTTTAAATAGAACTTACGAACATCTCAATAATTCGCTAAAAAACAATGTGACTGATGGATACAATATTGAGTTTTAGTGATGGATACAGTAGCTAATTATGCGTATATTGTTTTTGCAGCCATGTGAATATATTAAAACTGTTTTTGTGCCAAAAAAGGGTCATATTCATGTAGTTATTAAATGGCATGTTGCCCAAGGAATAGTCCATGTGGTATGTAGGTTCCCTCAATCTTATAGACATTATAGAACTTTTCGCTCAGTAGTGTTATATATGTAGTTTTCATGTATAAATTTTTGGGTATATACGTTTTCGACCCCTGGTTCTAGAGAAATTTTTGGGTATATAAGTTTTCGACCCCCCCTGGTCATTCGGGTCAAGCTTCACCACTGAATACGCAGGCCGGCATGTCGGGTAACCGGTCATAATAGGTTTTTGATCAATATGGCTCGACCGCCTAACGCTATTGTTTCATTTTGTGAATCTTATAATTATTGGTTGGTTAAATATATGATTACAAAGCCATATTATTACAATAATAATTTGAATTTTTTAAACACATTTTGGTTATTATTTAGCTTACATGATTGATGATTGATACTTGACATTGTCATTAAACCTTTAATATACCCGTCCATCGGACGGGTATTAAACTAGTTAACAATGGTTGGCACTTACATGTAAGGTGGTTATTAGTTGCTTTTAGCTTTTTTTTTCCTATGTTTTAACTTTTTTTATTTGCCTTCTTTTTTATCTTTTTGAGTTTTTTTATACTTTTGTGATCTTTTTTATCTTTTGCTTTTTACTTATAGTTTTGTATTCTTTTACCCCTTAACTTTTAGTATTGACACTTACAACCCTTTAACTTTATAAAAAAATTATAATCAAGTTTTACGTGTTTATTTTTATTTACGTGTTGGTATAAATTAAAATTGATTTGTGTTATTTTGCATTTAGACGTATTTTTTTCACGGAAATGAGTTGGGTCAAATAGAATATGTTCTCATCCGTATAAATATGTACGTTTTCAGTTTGTCTATATTTTAACGTAATTTTTTGAAAAATGAGTCGGGTCAAATATAATACACTTTCGCGCTTATTTTTATTTACACTTTCAATTTCTCTATGTTTTGACTTAAATTTTGTTCGGAAACGAGTAGAGTAAAATATAATACGTTTTCATTAGACGGTATAAATTCGACTCACTTTGCGTTTTGACGTCGCTACAACGTGCCGTAACTATTTTCTTACTTGCTTATTTGATTGCATGTGTTGGTACAAATTCAAGTTGGTTTACCTTTCGATGTAATTTTTTTTCTTAAGAGTATGTCAACTTAAATATAACACGTTTCTATGCTGATTTATATATATATTTTTTTCCTTTCTTGATTTTTTTTCTAGACTTTATTATTTCTGTTTTTATACTTTTCTTTATGTTTAGTGTTTTAATTTTATTTTTCTTTTCTATTGAGGTTATATTTAATACAACGTTTACCTTTTCATTTACAATTAATTTAAAATCAGCCCATCTTGCTGTCCAATTTAAATTTATTTTTATGGTTTTCGATCGATGTAAAAAATGTGTCAATATCTTTTGAGTTTATTTCTTTCGGTTGGTTATTATATTGAACCAGCATAGATATCGAACGAAACCCCGCAACGTAGCGCGGGTAATCTCACTAGTTATTAACAAGTATGGAGTGGTATTTAGTCATGAGACTAAGATTATCAAACATCTGAGTTTTTGAAAGTATATTTTAGCAATATTATATGTTAAATGAATACAGCTTGCCATACCGCGACAATCGTGTGGAACAGGATTTCTTTGTGGTGTAAAATCTCCCCTATTTCCGCTTTCTCGATAAAAGACCTCATCCCACATTAAAGGAAATATTAAAGAGGTAAACATACAAGTTGGTATGTTTCCTCCATCCCACATTGGTGGAGGGAATGAACTTTGAGTGGTTTATAAGGGATTGTTCCTTATGGGCCTCCAAAGTGTTAAATGGGTTGAGAAGTGGATGAAGCCCACACGTGCGCCGAGCCGAGCCGAGCCGCGAGCTCGCAAATGGTCGCGTTTGAGGCGCACTTTGCACTTCGCACGTATGCATCGTCGCTAGGATCTGAGGAGCTTTTATTTTTAGCTAAGGTCTGGTCAGGTGGGTCAGATCTGGAGATCGAATCAGATAGGGAGATAGAGATGAGTTCGAAACCAGTGGGGGTTATCTCATTATCTCTAGTGAACCGAATTCGTATGAGATATATATCCAGTTTCATGAATTCGTTTGGGATATTTATCCAGCAAATGAATTCGTATCAGATATATATTGAGGAATTCGAATTGGTTATGGATTGGTATATCACTCCCTATTTTTCTCATTCTCTGGTATAACCAAACCTATAAATAAAAGCTTCCTGCTACCTATTTTACAACTAATTTTCGCAGCCCTCTCTCTCTCTCTATTGTGTGTTCCTGTTTTCGTTCCAGCTTCTGCGTTTTCTGGTTTCCATTGCTGTTGGAATACCAGATCGGTTCTGCATTAAATCCTGGGAGTTTACGCTGCAGTTCACAGCAATACGAGCGCGTAAAATCCTTTAAGGACATGAGTCATCCGTGCAGTTCGAGTTTTTCCGTTCAAGGATCTTCGTTCTCAATCGCCAGGTTGGTTTTAATTTACGTGTTCTTTAAATTCGTCCGACAACGGGACAGTCTCCTTCTACCTTTCTTTAATCAGTTTGCTCAAGTTGGAACAAACTGGTTTGGCTGATAACTCGGTAATTAATAAAGTAATACTAATTTATTGTTGATTAATTTAATTTTCAACAATCTTAAAGGATTTTATTTGTGTTTTAATCAACAGAATCAATGGACTCTGAACTACCAACAACCAATCTAAGATTCATGAATCAAGAGTTTGTCAAGTTGGACAGATTCGATGGTCAGAAATATACCCGCTGGGCGGACAAGGTTAAGTTCATGCTAGTTGTGCTGAAACTTTACTATATCCTTGATCCTGATTTGCCTGCAATCCCTGATGACCCTCCTGGTGAAGCAGGAGAGCTCCCAAATGAAGATTTGGCAAGGCAAAGACTTATTCGTAAGGAAGCTGAAGATCTTTGTCTGGGCCACATCAAAAATTCTCTTTCGGATCGTCTCTATGACTTGTACGCGCCAATAAAAAGTGCTAGAGAATTGTGGAAAGCTTTGGAAGATAAGTACAAGGCTCATGAAGAAGGTACTAACAAATACCTTATTGCCAAGTACCTAGACTTCCAAATGGTCGATGACAAGTCAATCTTGGAGCAGGTGCATGAACTCCAAGTTCTTGTTAACAAATTGACTGCACTTTCTATTCCGCTGCCAGAAATATTTCAAGTAGGGGTCATTATTGCAAAATTGCCTCCTGGTTGGAAAGATTTCTCAAAGAGAATGATGCACAAGTCTGAGGACTACTCTTTGGATGAACTGTTGAAGCACCTTCGAATTGAGGAGGAAACGCACAACAGGGACAAAAGAGGTAAAGTCGGATCGAGTGTGAATCATGTTGCTGGAGGATCTGGTCAAAAGGGAAAAGGGGCATCATCAAAGAATAAGAAGTTTACAGCACCAAAGAAAAAAGAATTCAAGAAGTCACAACACACTAACAACCATCAACCAAAGAGGTCTGGTAAATGTCATGTTTGTGGAGAAATAGGGCATTATGCACGAGAGTGCTCTCAGAGGAAATCTGGATCTACGGTTGGTTCTACAAGTGCTATTGATGTTGAGAAAGTCACCAATCTAGTGGCCAGTGTGGGTCTTGGTGAAGTTAATATGCTTTCTCAATATACACGCATTGTGGCATGTAGAGGATGGTTCTTGGATTCTGGAGCCACTGTTCATGTTTGTGGAAATTGTGGCTCGTTTCTTACTTATGCTCCTGTTCCTCAAGGAACAGTGGTGGTATGTGCTGATGGACATCGTGTAGAAGTACATGGTAAAGGCACGGTGCGACTAAACTTTAGAGATGGTCAAGTGGTTACCCTTCAGGACGTGTTGCATGTTCCTGGTATCACCAAGGGTCTGGTTTCTGTTGATAAATTCGATCGGAATGGTTACAAGCTGGTTATCAAGAATCTCCGTGTGAAGTTTTCTCTAAATGACATCTATGTGGGTCAAGCAAAGAACACGGGTGGAATGTATCGTCTTGACTTAGCTGAAGATGGGATTAATGAAGAAGAAGATTCGGATGAAGGGGGCGTTTCAGTGATTGATGGGTTTGGGAATGAAAGTGATAGTGATAGTGGTGGTAGTGTTAGTTCTAGTATTGGTGAATGTAATGCAATTGGTTTTGATTTGAATGAAATTATGTCTTCTGATTATATCGCTTGTTCAATTTCTTTATGGCATAAACGTTTAGCTCATACAAATATTAAAAACATTGAAAAAAAATGCAAACTAAAGGTTCATTAAAATTAAAAGATAAAGACTTTGAAAAATGCGAAACTTGTGTTAAATCAAAATTCACAAAGAAACCGTTTCCAAGTGTTCATAAACGCAATACATCACTACTAGAACTAATTCATTCAGATATTTGTGAACTGAATGGAGTTCTTACTCGTGGGGGTAAGAGATACTTTATCACTTTCTGCGATGACTCGAGCCGATACTTATATGTTTATTTGTTGCATTCAAAAGACGAAGCTTTTGAGGCATTTAAAATATATAAGGCTGAGGTTGAAAAACAAAAGGAGAAACGCATTAAAATTCTTCGCTCGGACAGAGGCGGAGAATACTTTAACCGAAAGTTTGATGCATTCTGCGAAGAAGAAGGCATCATACATGAGAGAACTGCACCTTATACTCCCCAACAAAATGGTTTGGCTGAGAGAAAGAACCGAACCTTGGTAGAGATGGCTAACTGTATGTTAAACCAATCAGGTCTACCTCGTAATATGTGGGGGGAAGCTGTGTTAACCGCATGTTATGTTCATAATAGGATCACTAGTCGTGTGATACCTACGAGTCCATATGAGTTGTGGAAAGGAAGAAAACCAAACCTAGAACATTTGAGGGTTTGGGGATGTCTTGCTTACTATCGCGTACCTGATCCAAAGACACTCAAACCGGGAGAACGAGCTTTCAAGAGTGTATTCATTGGATATGCTTCGCATAGTAAATCTTACCGATTGTTGGATGACGAATCAGGTATAGTTGTAGAATCTAGAGATGTGGAATTCTTTGAGAACAAGTTTTCTAGAGATGATGAAAACTCAAATGGCACCACAACTTCTAGTACTTCTGAGAAAAGGGTTCAACCCTCACCAATAGTTGAAGAACCAAGGAAAAGTACTAGAGTTAGAAAAGAGAAAAGTTATGGAGATGATTTCTTTTCTTACCTGGTTGAAGGAACTCAAAAGAAAGTGACGAGAGAGGTCATTTTTGCTGTAAATTTGGATGATGATCCTAAAACTTTCAACGAGGCAATGTCATCAAGAGATGCTCCTTTGTGGAAGGAGGCAGTCAATGATGAAATGGATTCCATTATGGGAAATGGAACTTGGGAGTTAGCTGATCTACCCAAGGGAAAGAAACCTATTGGATCCAAATGGATTTTCAAAAGAAAGTATCATCCTGATGGATCCATCTCTGCCTATAAAGCGAGATTAGTTGCTAAAGGGTATAGGCAGAGAGAAGGGATCGACTATTTTGATACCTATGTACCTGTGGCTAGAATAAGTTCTATTAGAACTCTAATAGGGTGTCTGCTTTGAAAGGGCTGTACATCCATCAAATGGATGTAAAGACAGCATTTCTAAATGGGTATCTAAATGAGGAGATTTATTTGGAGCAACCAGAAGGGTTTGTGATGCCTGGACAAGAGAACAAAGTGTGTAGACTTATTAAATCTCTGTATGGTTTGAAGCAGGCTCCTAAACAGTGGCATGAGAGATTTGACACCACTGTGACTGCTTTCGGGTTTCGACACAATAGTGCTGATAGATGTATTTATACTAAATGCAAACCCGGTTATACAGTCGTGATTTGTCTCTATGTTGATGATATGTTGATCATCAGCACTCACCTTGAAGGTATTTCTGAAACTAAGAAATATTTGTCCTTGAACTTTAAGATGAAAGATCTAGGAGAAGTTGATACCATTCTTGGGATCAAGGTGAAGAGAACTGGAAGTCAGATTTCTCTTAGTCAATCTCATTACATAGAGAAAATTCTGACTAAGTTTCAACACTTAAATATTAAAGAGTTTAATACTCCATTTGATCCAAGTGTGAAACTTAATGTGAACTCTGGAAGAGCAGTGGCTCAACTGGAATATGCGAGTGCTATTGGGAGTATGATGTATGCAACGCATTGCACTCGTCCTGATATTGCTTTTGCTGTAAACAAACTGAGTCAGTATACTGTTAATCCAGGGACAGAACACTGGAAGGCAGTGGGTAGAGTACTTGGATACCTGAAAAGGACTAGTAACTTAGAACTGACATAAACGTCTTCTTCCAGAATACTTGAAGGTTATTCTGATGCAAGCTGGATTGATCGCACCAATGATTCAAAATCTACAAGTGGGTTGATTTTCACTCTAGCAGGAGGAGCAGTTTCTTGGGCGAGCAAGAAACAGACGTGTATTGCCCACTCAACTATGGAAGCTGAGCTCATAGCGCTAGCTGCGGCTGGTAAGGAAGCAGAGTGGATTAGAGATCTACTTACTGACATCCGTCTGTGGGATGTTCCAATGCCGTCTATTCCCATGTATTGTGATAGTGAGGCCACACTATCTAAAGTATACAACGCAGTGTATAATGGGGGATCAAGACACATAGGTCTTCGGCACAATTATGTGAGACAACTGCTTGAAAGTGGTACCATCAAGGTTGTCTATGTCAAGACAAGTAAGAACTTGGTAGATCCGTTTACTAAACCTCTGACGAGAGATTTGGTTGTGAATACCGCGAGAGACATGGGTCTAAAACCACAATAGAATCGTTAGTGATGGAAACCCAACTTGAACTTATGCTCCTATTTCTCAAGTTTAATGGGTAACAACGAAGTCGCTTAATGATAGAAGGTACTATCAAATTTGATAGATCCATGTGAGGTATGATAGTACGTCGTTGCCGAGAACAAGGGTGAGCTTATGCTCTTAACAAAGTTTTGGAGGCATCCAAGCAACGTGGGTGATGTAAAACTTTGCCTATATGATCTAGGGGTGGTTCCGCCTCAAGTGAAGATTAGTGGTTTATCTTCTAAAGGGTCATGAAAAGGATTTATAGCGCACGACCATATTCGCGCTCAGTGAGAACGCAAAGTCAGCTGGTGATGTGTGGGGGTAAACCGAAGGGGGCTATCAGGTTAATGGTTTAATTCCGTAGGACACCATCTAATCTGTCTCTTCTTGTTTATCAACATAAACTGGGTTTAATCTTCGTGACACCTAGTGACATCATTAGTCTAAGTGAAAGGAAACATTCCAACTTGGTGGGGGATTGTTGGAAATATTAAAGGAAATATTAAAGAGGTAAACATACAAGTTGGTATGTTTCCTCCATCCCACATTGGTGGAGGGAATGAACTTTGAGTGGTTTATAAGGGATTGTTTCTTATGGGCCTCCAAAGTGTTAAATAGGTTGAGAAGTGGATGAAGCCCACACGCGCGCCGAGCCGAGCCGAGCCGCGAGCTCGCGAATGGTCGCGTTTAAGGCGCGAATGGGCGCGTTTGAGGCGCACTTTGCACGTCGCACGTACGCATCGTCGCTAGGAGCTGAGGAGCTTTTAGTTTTAGCTAAGGTCTGGTCAGGTGGGTCAGATCTGGAGATCGAATCAGATAGGGAGATAGAGATGAGTTCGAAACCAGTGGGGGTTATCTCATTATCTCTAGTGAACCGAATTCGTATGAGATATATATCCAGTTTCATGAATTCGTTTGGGATATTTATCCAGCAACTGAATTCGTATCAGATATATATTGAGGAATTCGAATTGGTTATGGATTGGTATATCACTCCCTATTTTTCTCATTCTCTGGTATAACCAAACCTATAAATAAAAGCTTCTTGCTACCTATTTTACAACTAATTTTCGCAGCCCTCTCTCTCTCTATTGTGTGTTCCTGTTTTCATTCCAGCTTCTGCGTTTTCTGGTTTCCATTGCTGTTGGAATACCAGATCGGTTCTGCATTAAATCCTGGGAGTTTACGCTGCAGCTCACAGCAATACGAGCGCGTAAAATCCTTTAAGGACAGGAGTCATCCGTGTAGTTCGAGTTTTTCCGTTCAAGGATCTTCGTTCTCAATCGCCAGGTTGGTTTTAATTTACGTGTTCTTTAAATTCGTCCGACAACGGGACAGTCCCCTTCTACCTTTCTTTAATCAGTTTGCTCAAGTTGGAACAAACTGGTTTGGCTGATAACTCGGTAATTAATAAAGTAATATTAATTTATTGTTGATTAATTTAATTTTCAACAGTATTTAGTCATGAGACTAAGATTATCAAACATCTGAGTTTTTGAAAGTATATTTTAGCAATATTATATGTTAAATGAATACAGCTTGCCATACCGCGACAATCGTGTGGAACGGGATTTCTTTGTGGTGTAAAATCTCCCCTATTTTCGCTTTCTCGATAAAAGACCTCATGGGCATTCACAAAGACATTTCAGGTTCGGAAAGGAAAAAGATACCGGTTCAAAGAATCATAAGGATCGTTTGTTGGAGTATATGGCGTGCTAGGAATAATTCTAAATTCTCAAACACCTCGGTTAGGATTGAGAACATTTTAAGTGAGGTAAAAGCTCTAGGTTTTCTTTGGTTTTCGACTAGATCTAAACATAAAGGCGTAGAGTGGAAAGATTGGTGTTCGTTTGTAAATATGTGAAGTTGTAGTTTGTTTGGGTGGCGGCTCGGTTTGAGTCGGCGTTTGTTTGTTTTAATGAAAGTTACTTTTCAAAAAAATATTTTAAATGAATAAGAGATGTTTCATTCAAGAAAAGAAATTTTTGGGGCCTACCTTTCATACTAAGGTTTCATTTAATGATGACGTGTAGTTGTATAAAATTTCGGGTTGTGACTATTACGCCGACTATACTGTGGCAGCAAATCTGTGGTTTTGGTGCAAAGTCCCATAATTTTTATTTTTTCCTTTAAAGATCTGTTGGAGCAGTTCGAAACTGTTGGACTATGTGTCGGCGTAAGGAAGTGTTCTATGGTATTATTATGATAGGGTGTTGGAGTTTTTAGAAGGCTAGAAACGAGTTTAAATTTTCAGCTAAACCGATCAAGATAGGGAGTATAATTAGTCAAGTTAAAGTCTTGGGTTTTCTTTGGTTTGCTAATAGATCGAAAGTTAAGGATATCTCACTGAAAGAATGGTGTAACTTTGTAATTATGTAGTCTGTGTGTTTTGGCCAGTCCGTTTGAGGCCGGTTGTTGTTTCTAATGAAAGTTTCTGTTAAAAAAAACACTTGAATTTGAAAGAAAAAAGTTTTAATTCTAAGTCGCACAAACAATTGGGTTAAAAAAAACACCGTCAGAAAGAACAACACTTATGGTAAAACTTTAAATCCAAAGGGATGACAATGTCAACTATAATGGATTAATGGGTTGATATTTTCTAGAGTAAATTACGTTTTTGGCCCATGTGGTTATGTCACTTTTACTATATTAGCCCAAAATAAGATTTTCTAACGTATCTGCCCTCATGGTCCCTATATCTAACCATTTTGGCCCCTAATTCTAACCAAACCCTAACTCTGGTTAACTTCTTGGTCACATGGGTTGCATATGATGGGTAAAATTGTAATTTCCCCTCCCCTTTTATGAATTTATAAATAAAACCCAAATCTTGAACAAATCATCATCATTTGCATCTCTTTCTTGAACCAATCTTTGACCCACCCATCACAGACAAACAAAATCCATAGGAAAAGATTTCTGATTCTTCATGTGAACAAACTACATAAATCGGTTACGAATCACGTTTGTTGAGTATCTCCGTGAATCAGATCTCGTTCATAACAAATCCGTAAATTCAGTTAGGGTTTCAAGATCTACCACCGGCAACCACCACCACCACCATGAGAGTGCCACCACAACCGTCATCTCCGTCCACATTACGGGCAAAAGATGCCGAATCAATCTTCCGTACAAAACCTATCTCCGAGAAAACATCAAATCCGCAACTGGAGGAGAAACCAGTAGTAGATGTTGTTGATGGGGGTTTCAGGTGAAGGGTGGTGGTGAATCGGAGGGAGGTGATGAATAGTGGTGGTTGATGATGATGTTGTGCGATGGTGGTAGGTGAAATCGAAGGTGGAGGATGGTTGTCGGTGTAGCAGTGATGGCGGAGGTGATGGCGACTGGGTAGTGGTCGTTGCTGTTGGTGGGTGTTGATCACAAGCAGACCTCAAATAGAGAAATGAGGGGTTGGGGTAGCCCATGATCTCCGATTTCTCCCGAATATTCAACAGCCCTTACATTTGATGGAGGGTTTTGTTTGTGTTAGGTTTGTAATTAGGGTTTCAGAGGTGTGTAATCTAGTGATTTATGTTGGGTTTTGGGTTGTTGTTCGTTGGTTATTGCTGGATTAGTTGTGTGTTGTCGGGTTTTGATTTGTGTTTGAAGTTTATGTGGGGATGATGATGATGATGGTTGATGATGATGAAGATCTGGGTTAGATTTAAATGAAGATCTAGGGATGATGATTTATGTGGGGATGATGATGATGGTTGAAGATGATGAAGATCTGGGTTAGATTTAATTGAAGATGAAGTTCTGGGGATGATGATGGTTGAAGATGATGAAAATCTGGGTTAGATTTAATTGAAGATGAAGATCTAGGGATGATGATGGTTGAAGATGATGATGAAGATCTGGGTTAGATTTAAAGAGGAGGAGAAATTACAAAAATACCCATCATGTGACTTGCATGTGACAAATAATTAACCAGGGTAATGGATGGAGTTAGTCTCAGGGGCCAAAATAGTTAGTTATAGAGACCATGGGGGTACATATGTTAAAAAATCTTATTTTGGGCTAATATAGTAAAACTGATATAACCACAAGGGCTAAAACGTAATTTACTCTATTTTCTATGTCTTGTGGCTTGACGACGTAAACTTTTGACAAATGCAAACATTTATTTACTGCGAATTAATATGCCAGCTTAAAGTCATATAACAGTAGGCCATGGCAGACGAAATTTTATAACGATATTTAATGTTTTGTTGTAATAATATTTTGGTCCCTATGGTTTGGACACTTTTATCATTTTAGTCCAAATCTCAAATTTTTTAAATCTGGGTCCCTGTGGTTTCACTTTTATTGTCATTTTAGTCCAAAATTCAAAAACCCCCTTTTTTGACTGTTGCAACCTGTCTATTTTGTCTTTTTGTTCAGGGACATTTTTGTCCATCTGATTTTAGTATAACATATTAATAATTAATAAACTATATTAAATATGTTTAATTCCTTTATACCCTAATATAAACATACATTTACTTACAGATCAACCGTCAAAACATACATTTAACACTATATTAGGGTATAAACGGATTTGTTGGATCGGTTTTGCATAAATTTGTTGGATCGGTTTTGGATCGGCGGTGGAGGTGGAGGTGATAGTGGTTGTGGTGATGGTTTTTCAAAGGAGAGAAAGACAGTAGAGAGAGAAATATATGTCTGGTATTATATATAATACTTAATTAATAAATTTTGTTTTACTTAAGGGCATTATAGTCATTTTACACCAACTTAACTGATAAAACTAATCTTCATCCATGACAGGGACTATCCGGGAACGAAAATTGACCGAGGATAGTATGCAAGCCTCTCGTCTCATGTTGGGAACTATGATTCCCGAGATTCAAAAGGATTTTGAACATCATGAGCGTACGACATGATTACCCAATTGAAGGAAATGTTACTACAATAAGCAAGGGTAGAACGCTTCGAAATGGTTCGAGCACTTCATGCATGTTAGATAGATGAAACCCAATCGGTCTCATCTTATGTCTTTAAGATGAAAAGCCACATTGATCACCTCGAAAGGCTCAATATGGGTAAAAGGGCTTTATCCATTCTAACGATCAATGAGGATGGCAACAAGAAAGGGCATCACCCCGACACCAAGGCAAGTGTTGCAAATGAAAGGGGCAATTCAAAGGGAAAAGAAAAGAAAGGCTAAAGCGAAACCACTGAAACCAAAAGAAAAGAAGGCAAAGGTTGCCACGAACAATCCATACTTTGAATGTGGTGAGATAGGGCATTTGAAAAGGAATTATCCAACCTATCTCAAGGAGTTGAAAATATAAGAGGGATGCAGGGCAAACCTCAGGTACAATCTTTATGATACATATTGACCTTAATGTTATTTCTTCAAACGTGATGTGCGCAAAATGCAACATATAAATTACAACAAATGTGGCATAAAACTAACCCTTTTTTAGTACTAATGTTGGAAAAAGCGTGTTTTTGTCTTCATTTTGCATATGTCTGTCGACTTCGTCTTGTATCGAGTCTTGTAACTAGATTGATAGACCAGGACACGTAGTACGAGGAAAACGGGAAACTGAGCTGAACCAACAGGTTCATGCGAAGTGACCAGTTCGTGCGAACTGGCCAGTTCGCACGACCTGGGCCAACTCGTGTGAAGCATGTTTCATGCGAAGTGGTCTCATCTATATATAGTGGTCTTGGGTCTTTCATTTGGAACTTTCTGATTCCGGTAGCGAAGCTCTGCCGAAGTGTCTCCAGCTCGTGTAACAGTGTTATATCAATACAATCGACAATTAATCTACTTCTAAGTGTACATCAAGCTGAATGAAGATCAGATCAATGAATTCCGCCTCTGATTTGGTCTAGAACTCTTTTGATCGTCTCGTTTTGATCGATTCAACGATCCTAACAAGTGGTATCAGAGCTCAGGAGGAAGAGTTCTTACCATTTCAGCTTGTTTTCTTCAAAAACATCTGATTTCTACTCACTTCTACTCATTTTCTACACATTTTCTTCAAAATTTCAACAAATCCATGGATAAAATGATCTGATTTTCACATATAACACGTAAAACACAGTTTTAATCAATCCTTGAAAAAATCAGACCTAAAATCAACCTAGAACTTGATAAAATGGACCAAACCGTGTGAAAACTTGTTCAGATCGTTCGAAAACCCTTCAGTTCGTGTGAAAAGTGTCCAAGTCGTATGAAATTTTTTCCAGTTCGCACGAGGTCGTGTGAAAGATGATCAGTTCGCACGGATTGAACACATCAGTTCGCACTAGGTGGTTCAGAACATTTGAAGCTATACTAGATCGTTTGAAAACATCATTCCAGTTCGCACGGTTTAACATCATTTCATATCGCACGGATTGAATTAGATCCAGGTCGTACGGTGTGAATTTCTCAGCTCGCACGAAGTAACTCAGACCGCACGAACTGTCAGGTCGCTTCAAAAGTGTGTTGAGGTCGCACGAGGTGATCCAGTTTGTTTGAAATCTCATCAGTTCACACCAAATCCAGATCGTGTGAAATCCCAGCTCGTTTAAAAGTCTGTTTTCTGAAAATTCAATACCGAAACATGGATTCTGAATTTTATAATGCATTTGCTACTTTCACACCCCTTTCTTAGGCGGAAGCACGAGGTGTGATCATGAAAGGTTCTTATTGCATACGAAAGGTAAACATACTACATGCTCGTAAAAATAACTTCAAATACCAAACAATTCATAACTTGAAAACATAAGTTTAGCGTTTAAATCACGAGATAGCATAAAACATTGTCTTGAAAAGTTTACAACTTTATTCAAAGATAAACATAAGCGACATCCAAGAGCATGGGTACGACCGCGCGCATATCCACTTTAGTTACCTGAAATACATGTGAGTTTTGGAAAAACGTCAACATAATGTTGGTGTGAATTCATGCAGTTCTTGTATGAAACGTTTGTATACTTTGTATGAAAATCATGGTATGTATCTTACGAAAATCAAGTATTCATGTATAAATCAAGTATTCTTGTATAAATCATGTATTCTTGTATAACTCAAGTATTCCTGTATGTATCAAGTTGTTAATGGGTTGCAAGGCCATTAACATGTGACACGACATAGGAAGCAACCAAACCATAGGCATTTTTCTAGTTGTCGATTCACGATGGAGACACAAAAACACTACTCGGTACTAGTTCTCACCAAGAGTGGGGCTGCCCTGGTACCCATTAGATCTAACCTTTTGTTCTGCGGTCTAAGTATGTACACGATTAATGGTGCTTATGGTACCCTATTCGTGACACGATTTCTCGTATCATTTCTCAAAACGCATCATACTTGGTACTAGTTATCACCAAGAGTGCTTCTTGTTTTTGTATCATACCATTTATAAACATTGTAATATTTGTAACATGTATTTCACCCCCGAGGTTATAAAACTGAAAACAGTTAAAAGAAAAGGAGAAGCATAAACTCACAACTTTGCGTTCCTGCGTCGTAAACTTCACCGGATTTGCTTAACTAGCTTCGTGACCTAAACGTGTTTTATTATCGTTAGTCACTAGACTTGTATCGCACAAGTACAAGTCACCATCTTTTATGTATTTGCTCTTGTGTTAAAAATAATTTATATTTTTAACTAAGTGTCTTACTTATATTATTTTCTCAACAATAAATATAAGTATCTTGTATTTTTCACCCGAATTAAGTATTTTGTCCAAAACTTCATTTCATGTTCATAACTTATCCAAGTTATTTATTCTATCAAGTAATATATTTCCACAAATATATTTTCTTGTATTTGTCTAAGTATATTGTATGCGCATTCTTTGTGCTTTTACTTCTTATGAGTATTTAGCGTATTTTCAAGTCCTAATACACTATCATGTATAATACATACTACAGACACTTAGCACAAAATTTTGGTGATCAAATAATATATATATTTTTCTCAAAAATATACATACTTAATATCAATTTTAACCTTGAAGAAATCATCATTTCTTAACCCAAAAATTAGGGAAACCTTGGTAAACATTTTTAGATACATTTTTAGGGAATAAGTTTCTCAAAAACTTATATTTTTTTTCTAAGTGTCAAAATTTATAGAAATTTTGATAGAGTTTCCCCTAAAAATGGAGGTTTCCCATGTTTTCAAAACATGTGTTTATTTTCTTTTAAATCATCAACAACATCAACAACACAATTAAGTCTTACCATAAGCCTAGATCATGTAAATCACACAACATCATGAACTTGAAATTCTTGTAAAAATTTGTGGTAACTTACTAGTGTTCTTAGTAAGTCTTGTTACCCTTTAAAGTGTGGTTGATCTTTTAAAAACATCATTTTTAAAGAATTTAGATCTTTACAACTTATGACCATATTTTCTGAAAATGTTTCTTCATGGATTTTTCTTGTTACTTACATACTTTCATACTTTATTAACCACCAAAAATAAGGTTTATTTGTTTAAGAACCAAGACTAAGTAAAACTTGTATTTTCAACTTGGTTTCTTGAGAAATTATCCATAAATCTTTAGATCTACAAGTGTTACTACTCACTTTGACCATTATTTTTCAAGAAACCCATGTATTCTTTCAAGTTCATACTTCTCATGAGGATGATCCATTAACTTTCATAAAGTTCATCCTCTCATCTTGCTAGATTATGTTTTTAGTCATGATCTAGCAAGATCATATGATGATCAACATCATTTTCATAAACAATCAACAGTCATCAAGCATAACAACACATAACAACATAATTTCTTCATGATTTAAGCTTATGTTCAAGTTTCATTCTAGTGATTCTTAGTGTTCTTCATGATTAACACTATGATTCTTCTTTTAACCACTTAAAATGGAAGTAAAATAGCAAGATCAAAGTTCTTACCACTAGCACAAGGCTAGGGATGATCAAATGAAGAAAACAAGTGGGTAAAAGCAAATGAACAAGGTCCTTGAACTTCCGTAAGCTCCTAGCTTCCTTATGCACCTTCTAACACTCTTGTATGAGCTTGGAATGTATGAGACTTGATCGAAAAATGGTGATGATGGTGGTGCTTGGTTCGGCCGAAAGCAAGAAGGAGAGGAAAGTGTGTGTGTAGTGTGTGAAGTTGTGATGGTTATGAACTCATGGTGTTTACTTATAACCATTTCAACACTTTACCTCTTGGTTATCATGTCCCCTCTAGTACACTACAAGATCTAATAAACAATTCACATAAAATCCCATAATTTGGCATATGGGCCAATTACTAGGTGGGGGGGGGGGTTGTAGCATAGGCTTGAACTAAGTTGGTTTGTTTAAGGTTAAATATCAAGTATCTAGTTAGTTATTCTAGTTACTAGATATTTATGATGTGTTATGATGTTTGGGAACTATAACTAGTTCAGAAACATTAAAACAATGCCTCTACTAATATTTTGATGTTCTGGGTAATGTCCGGTTGTTCGGTTAATTACCGATTCGTTAAAGTGCTAAATTGCACCGTTAAGTGTCCTTTAAGTGCCCTTTTGTGATACTTTCAATTCCCGACACTTAGGGAAAGTATTCTGGATGATAATTCATGATTTCTGCATAATATTTATGCGTTAAGTGCTGAATTTAATAAAATTCTGCACTTAAAGTGCGTTTCGGGTGCTTTTTAGTGCGTATTTTAACTCCCGTAATGTCTATATATAAACCCTTGTATGTATTCTTGGGTTTTAGTGTATTCTTGATGTTGGACTGTCACACCCCGATTTCCACGTGTTTCACCGGTGGGCCCGGTGGGGGATTTCCGTGACGTAGTTGGCAACAGTATAGTCAAACACACAATGTTAATATGCACAGCGGAAGCAATTGAAAATATAATACAACCGAATTTATTATTGTAATATCAGTTGTCACAACAATAATCGGAAGTTTATCCACAGAAGGATCGAACATAAATGGGAACAATAGTTCAACAGACTTTTAGGCATCTTAAGCTTGCGAGACTTCTATTGATGCTAAGGAGAAATATCCAGCCAATTACGTATAGTACCTGCATTTAGCCTTTTTGGAAAAATACGTCAGTTTACACTGGTAAATACATTCAACTGACTCATTTGAAAATGTTTATAAAAATTGATTTGAATGCACATGGCACAAAACACATTTTGATTAAAATGCACAGAGGCAAGATTAACCTTTTATAACTTGTGAGAATTATTTAATATTATAATCTTGTGAACGAATTACATGTTACTTGTGCGTTCAGTAGCCCGGATCTAGTCCGGGTTAAAGATTAATAGACACACCACTTAGCATATAATACCGTGGCGGGTAACCAACGGCTATGCCTTTATAATAGCGGACATAATGTCGGGTGTACGCCTACACCCGAATGTCAAGGTCGTGGCCATTTCGTGAAATGATGCCAGGGATATCCGAGACATGGTCATTAACCCCCCAAAGGCTTTAAGCAGACAAGACTGTTTAAATGAGCCGATCAAAATATTCAATTAACCACCTAACCGATGGAAGATTTGATGCTCAATCAAGCGGTATATAATATACCGTAACCCAAGCCCGTATAACGGAAAATAAGTTAAAAGTATTTACCTGAGCTAAATATAAATTCAATCCCAGCCGTATATCAAATCAGCAAGTACAGGTAGCTTTTACTGGGCTCCTAAATCTGGAACGAAGGTTTATAATAACCTATTAGAATCCTAACGGGTCTTTAGTTAAGCTTAAGCTTAGACCGGCTAGTTTTAGAGATACGGTTCATACCACGATTAAGCGAAGACCGGATAGAATGTGATTTAGACCCGCCAAGTTCAGAGACTTGTTTAATATGGGAATTTCATACACATTCTGGATTTTGAGATAAAACCGTTAAGGTTTGACCCGTTTCGACTAATTTATGTAAACTTGTTATATTAACCGAATCGTACGCGTAATAAGCGTGACGGGTATTCATGAGAGCTATATACAGGTTTCCTAAGTTAATTATGCCTCAAATATGTTGTGACATCAGTAAGATGTCTTTCATTATGCCCGAAACGAATTAAATCACAAACTATGCCCCGAAGGGGTAGTTTGGTCATTTTAAAGGTTGTAAAAGGGTTTAGGTGTTTAACTGAGTTACAGGTCTGATGTAATCAGTAAACATACTCAAGTTAATGAGTTATAACAATAGGATAAAGTACATATGTGAAATTTATCAATTATAACCAAACTATGCCCCGTAGGGGTATTTTGGTAATTTCACATAAGCCGAAAAGCTCACAACTGAGGTCTGAGTTTAACAACCTTTGCTTACTGTCAAAATATTATAATTTGCCTCAAGTATCAGTAGGTATCAACCCTTGTATGTTTAAAATACTTTTAGTACATACTATGCGTTAAAAACGCTTAAAAAGGCGATTAAAGCCATTTCCGGGTTTGATACTTAAATCTGACATTTTTATATTTTCAGAAGGCTTAAAATAATTTATTTAACATGTGTGATCAGTAGCAAAAGGTTTGGAGTCGTTTTGATATACTCATTTTATGGCCCGTAAGGGCAAAACCGACAAGTACCGGATTAAGCCTACGACTATGAGTTATGCTCAGCCTAAAATTAATTAAAAATCTTTAAAATTCCCAAAATAATATATTACATCAGTGGGTAAGAGATTGGATATCAAAAAGTATGTTTAAGTAGGCTATACGCTAGTTACGCCACTTTATTAACATAAAGCATTCATTTTGCGATAATGAGCATAACTCTTAATCTACAATTCAAACTGGTGTCAAACCTTGCGTACATGTTTATATATATCAGTATTTAAAGTTTCTACTCTTTTACATTTCCAAAAATCACGTTTTAAGGCAATGAAGGCATAATGGTCAACATATGAGCGCTTAATGGAAACACGTAAACGAATGGGTCAATCAATGACCCAACCACAGAGGGTTAGGCTAACATGTAGCCTGGTCCTAAGGAAGCTCTAAGGCATTTCCAAATCATACTAAAGCGGGTCAGAACTGAAGTCAAAGCAAAAGTCAAAGCCTTGCGACTTTTGGTTCCGAACCGGGTCTAAACAATAAGTTGTCGGATCAACAAGCTTAGATCAGTTCTTAAATTCATTACCAAGCTATATGAGTGGCAAAATAGGTTATACGCCTTCTACATTGTTACTTATGCGTTAAATCGAAAATCTAGCTTTTGTTGACTTTTTACAATCTACTTTGACCCGACATTCGACCTAGTTAAAGTGGTGATCAGGGGGAACCCTCTTAAGGGTTTATTACCCACATAAATACCAACTTATAACTACTTTCGATCCCACTAATCACTGGACCATTTGTGATTAATCATAAAGTCAACCGTTAATTACGACGGTTTGACTTTTAAGCTAAAACTAAGCTAAAGCTCAATTAGGAAGGGTTAGGCAAACTTACAAGGGTCCTATGAACGACCAGGGATCACTTGGGAGGAAGCTTGAGCTCCAGAAGTGCTCCATAATGCAGATGAAGGTGTGTGGGATTGTTTGAACTCTTGTGGCCTTTTATAGTGAATTCACTCACCACAATTGGTTAACAACAAGGTCTAGCACTCACCATAACTCTTCAACATGTGTCCCTAGTGTTTAGGGGTTGATTAGGGGCCTCTTGGAAGGCTTTAAAGGCTTTACATGTCGTTTAGAGGGCTGAACAGCCGATTTAAACATGTTTCTGCATCTGGGCGGGCCAGGCGGCCCGCGTAAGATGTTTGATATGGGTCACGCGGCCCGCTTGGATCTTCTGATCAGAACCAAATCTCTTTAATTAATGCAGGTTGGCCCTTGGTTCTTCGGGAGGTCAGTTGAGCTAATTACTTGCAATTTGACCCCTTATTATTTACCCACAAGGGCTTTAGGACTTATACCTACTTTGTTAAGACCTCGGTTAACTTTATTGTTACCCGAAAAGTCATAACTTTCGACGTTGACGCTTTTAACCCCTCGCATATGAATTTGATCATAACTTTCTCATACGATAACGAAACTTTATGAAATTTGAATCGTGCATTGTAGTGAGCATAATTTACTTTTACAAAGCTTCGGGTTTGTTAAAAGGTCACTCAGAGGTATAACTTTAAACATGTTGACACATTTAACCCCTGTAGTTTGTAATCTCTCACTTTTAGTTTCGTATGATCAATGATTTATTCGTTTGAAGGCACGTGCATCATTTAGGGTTACTATACAGTATATTTACCCTTCGTTGACATTTATAACCCTCGAATTTACATACTTTCAAGGTTTGTCAACTTTAGTCCTTTATTTAGTATTTAATACCACGTGTAAACTCATGACACGTGTCAACACATTATTGGACACGAAATTTCGAGGTGTTACATCCTCACCCCCTTAAAATAAATCTCGACCCGAGATTTACTGAAACAAATAAGGGTATTCCTCTTTCATCTTGGATTCAACTTCCCACGTGAATTCGGGACCTTTACGGCATCCCATTTGACCTTTACAATAGGTACGTGCTTTCTTCGAAGCTTCTTTACCTGTCGATTTTTGAATCGACAAAGGTTTTTCCACAACTTTTAAGCTCTCATCTATATGCACATCTGTATGCGGTATCACCAGTGATTCATCAGCGAAGCACTTTTTCATATTGCAGATGTGGAACACATTGTGAATTTCCACTGAGCTCTTCTGGTAAGTTTAACTTATAGGCAACTGATCCGATACGTTTGATAACCTCGAAAGGTCCTATGTATCTCGGTCTTAGCTTGTTTTTCTTACCAAATCGCATTACCCCTTCCAGGTGATATTTTAAGCAATACTTTGTCACCTACTTCGAAGTGAAAAGCTTTACGCTTTTGGGTCTGCGTAACTCTTCTGCCTATCTCGGGCAGCTATGAGACGGTCGTGAATCTGGACAATCTTGTCCATCGTTTCGAACACTATCTCTGGTCAGGATAATTGGTCATCTCCGACTTCCGCCCATAGACGGGCGTTCTACACTTTCTACCGTATAATGCCTCGAAAGGCGCAACCTTAATGCTGGTGTGGTAGCTATTGTCGTTGGAGAATTCGATTAACAGTAGGTTCTTATTCCAACTACCACCCAAATCGATCGCACATGCACGTATCATGTCTTCCAACGTTTGAATAGTACGCTCACTCCGACCGTCAGTCTAAGGAAGAGGAGTCGTACTGAAATTCAAACGTATACCCAAAGATTATTGGAAACTCTTCCAAAAATGTGATGTGTATCTAGTATCTCTGTCAGAGATAGTAGACACATGTATGCCATGCAAGGCTACAATCTTATCAACGTACAACTGGGCTAACATGTCGGAGCTATAAGTCTCCTTGATGGGTAAGAAGTGTGCTGACTTAGTCAGTCTGTCAACTATAACCCATATCGTACCATTTCCTTTCCTCGTCCTGGGTAACCTGGCAATAAAATCCATAGTTACCATCTCTTACTTCCACTTGGGAAGTTCAGGCGGTCGTAGCAAGCCCGACGGCTTTTGATGCTCAGCTTGGACTTGCGCACACGTCAAGCATTTGGCTACATGAGTGGCTACAGACTTTCTCAAGCCTATCCACCAATAATTTGCCTTTAGATCCTGGGCATCTGATGGAAATTCTTAATTGTTGCTTAATTAGGCTGCGGTCATTAATATATAAGCAATATGAACCGTCTTTCTTATTTAATAACATAAAACCTTCAGGATATTGAATCAGGCTATATGAGCCTATATCTTAAAACTTACTTAATCAAGGTTTCGATTGTTCTATGGCAATATGGAGTTTTCACAATACTCCAGCCCACAGCGGGATATTAATATTAATTCTTCCTGCCTTCCAGGAGGTAAGCAGGGAAAACTTATGAGAAGATAATCAAGATACAAGGAGATTACAGAGATTTTCCATATCTCAGGCTCCAGTTCATTCATTATTGTTTGTGCCAAACAAGTGACACATATAAGTCCACGAATTCCTAATTCGGGAACATTTACTTGGACAATTCCATTCTGGATATCTTCTTTGAATACTACTAGTCGACTTTAGTACAATATGACCATTGGGATATCTCAGGGGTTCCATGTATTAAACCTCCATACTGATCAGGCATGAAAGTAATCTATGGGACACACTAGAATACGCCAATCCTCATATGGCACTTTTATCAAACATAGTTTGGCATTTGCAGGCGATAGAAAAAGAAAAACAATGAAAGAAGAAAATAATTAAAATAGCATATGTTGTTGTACTTTATGCGAAGAAAGAGTATTTTTAGATTTTTCGGGAGGATTTCTTGCCGATACGAAAAGAATCGGTTACTAAGGTTCCCTTGGTGAATTATACCTTGCGGATAATATAAAAGTTTGCTAAGCCTATGGTTTATGAAGATTTATGATTGCCTGTATTAAATCAGGACACTTAGCAGAAATTATCATTGGTAAAGGATGATGAATATACTTGATGACATCGTAAACTGCCTTTTGGCGTTCATTAGGTGAGTTCAGGCATTTCTTCCTTTAGCCCTTTCCCAGGCTTAGCTGCACCTTCTTGGGCAGCTTTATGGTATCTATTTCTAATACGGCCTTACTCACCACAGTCGTGATAGACTGCATTCTTTATGTCCCTACATTCCGGGGAAATGATGACCTGCTCCTTAGCAGATGTCATATTGCCTTGGTTTTGGTTCTATTCGACACGGTCTCTGATGTCTTTGTTAGCAATTTTTACATACAGGCTTCTCACTGAACTTTCGTTGCACTTTTTTTTATTAAGCCTATACTTGCTCTCTTTCTTAGATTTATGGGAGTTATTTTCCTCCTTTGGTTCGTCCTTCATATACGAAGTGTGAACCAAACTCTTCTCATGAGCAATTGAACATGGTTTTGAATGAAATTCAGAACGAGGAGCATTCGGCCCATGGATTGTTTCATGAACTTTCTATGGTCCTTCCCACTGCTGCGTCAACCACAGCCAGAAGGTTAACTCCATTAATATTGAGGTTTACGTTTGTAGTTTTATTAACTTTCGTCGCATTAATGGTATTGCGACTGTCGTCCACCTCATCCGAGTTTTCCATACTCGAAACTTGGTACCATCACCAAGGTTTAACAATTATTAGTCATCATTCTGATGACCTGACTTAGATTAGCCACGGCATTCGTGAACCGTATGGGCTATTCGGTTCTGAACATTCTTAGTGAATGCTGTTTGAATGCATATCTATTACATTTGGCTTAGGTCACAAAGGACTATTAATGGCATTCAAGGTTTGGAGCGTGTCTAATACCTGCTTGGCAGGGGACCATAATATCACGACTGTCTTTGCCACAAGGATGATTATGAATAGCTCAAAGGCTATCCTTACATGACTTTGGTTATATATAAAATGGCACAGAAGCCTGTTGCGAGGGACGCAGAAAGATATGGCAATAAGCCCAGTCATGAAGGACACAAGTAATCATTTGGCGCGAAGGCCTTGTCGTAATGACATTTAGATGCGACACAAGTGGTCTTGTCTCCAGGACGTCATAGGATATGGCACTAAGGCCTGACACCAGAGATGTTAACACTTAGTATGTTTAACTTGTCACGAACAACACTTTATAGCACATAAGCTTGTCCTGAATGACTTTAAAACATAACTCGATGGTCTACCACCAAGGTCCTTAATTTATTAGTCGCAATCTTTTTAGATTAGGGCTTCAAGGTTTGAACGTGGTCCTTCACCTTTGGACAGGGAGTCATAGACTACAACTGTCATCGTCTTTGAAAGACGATTCGTTTGGCAGAAAAATAAGCCAACTAACATCACTAGTGGATGTCTATCTGTAAGCATCGTATCTACCGATATTAGTCATGATCACATCGATCGCATGGACTATTAGGTTTAGGTATCATCCCATCATTTTGAATAGGGGATCATAAGGATCACTGCTATTTTGTCTTATCGACAATAGAGTAAAGTATAGCCGTATGGACTTCATCACTAGGGATGTCAATATTATGAATTTATGATCATCATATTGATGATACTAGTCAGGATCGCACTGATCACATAGATTATTAGGCTTGAGCGCAGCTCACTACCTTAAATAGGGGATCATAGAGGTCATAATGTTTGTGTCACAAATGGACAATATAATATGGCCCATAGGTGAAACATCACTAAAGGATGTTTATAATGGATTCATCATTTTAGATGATATAAGTCAGGATTGCATTAACCATATTGACTATTTGGCTTGAGTATAGCTCACCACTTTTAGACAAGGAATCATAAAGACCACAGTGTCAATGTCTCATGGACAATTTATTATAGCCCGTAGGCGAAACATCACTAAAGGATGTTTAAATAATATGATCATCGCATTAGATGATATTAGTCATGATTGCATTGATCATATAGACTATTATGTTTGGACTTAGTCCAACATTTTAGACAGGAGGTCAAAAGACCACCACTGTCGTTGTCTTATTGGGCAATAAGTTTAGCCCGTAGGCACTTCATCACTAACGGATGTTTATAACAGGATCATTTTATAGGATGTTATAAGCCGTGATTTTCTAAATTACTAGGCTAGATAAGGGAATTGGGAAGAATCCAATATAAGGATGACTGTTGTGGTTTTCTCGAACCACTTTTGTCAAGAGTGCTAACACGCTCTTAGGTGTTAACAATGATCTGAACCCCTTGAGTAGGTTTCACCATCTTGGCCACATAGGCTAGGTTTTACCTTTAAGATTCCCTTTTAAGCTGCATACTGGCAGGAAAGGAATGATAGTTATTTTATTCAGGATTTTTATCATAAACCCTACTTTATAAGTTAATAATAGCACAAATGGCCTAGTCGCGTAGACAAGTTCAATTTATAAGTCATGATTTCGGAGAATCGAGGCATTAAGGTTTGAATCAACGTTCATTACCTTTTCTTGACAGGGAGTTGTAGGCTACCACTGTCTTTAGTCTCAGAGGACATTAACTATAGCCCGTAGGTACTTCCCTTCTAAGGGGTGTTTATTACGGAATTGCCCCATAGGGAAATTTATTAACCATGGTAAGCAGAGACCATATTCGGTTAATTTATTAATCATATTTATTTAGGACTTCTATTATAATTTATCCTAATTATAAAACATTAGCAGTTTTATTAGTGGCACCCATTGGCCTGGTCATAATGACAATTTTAATTTATAAGCCATGATTTCAGAGAATCAAGGCCTTTAAGTATATTAGCACAACAGGCTTAGTCACAAGGACATATATAATTTATAAGCTATGATTTCAAAGAATCACAGCATGAAGGTATTCTGGCACAATAGGCCTAGTCACAAGGACAATTTTAAATTATAAGCTAGGATTTCAGAGAATCAAAACCTTGAGGTTTGAACCTAGTTAATTACCTTCTTCTGACAGGGAGTCATAGCTACCACTGTATTTTGGCTCATGTAGAAATGAGCAAGGCCCGTAGGCACTATATTACCACGTATGGTTAAAATATGATCAAATTGATGATGTAACCCCAGGATTCAGAGATCATTAAACTGGGTTAGGAATCTTTTGAAGAATCCTTAATAACGTGTGTGATTCCCAATGAATCACATTTGTCGGGAGTGTTAACATGTTTTCAGATGTTAACTGGAATTCTGAATCTTTTAATCAGGTCTTACCATCTTGGCCGGGTCTAAAAAGACACTTGGCTAGGTTTCACTCTTAAGATTCTTTTTAATATTTATCGCAGAGCAATTTCTAAATTGAGGTGTTAAATATGGATCTGAATCTAATTATGGAACTACCATCTTGGCCCGATCTTAAAATGACACGTGGCTAGGTCTTGTCCATTTTTAGATTTTGCCATTTTATTATAATGGTAGATCTTGCAAAAGGAAATGTTATTTTCCGTTTATTTAATATTTCTTATTTAGAATGAAAGTCTAAACTTAATCATTCCATTATATAAAAGTAAAAGTATAAAGTTGCCCTAAGCAGGACTTGAAAGGAATAATGTTGTCCTCGTAGGGACTGAAAGATAATTATGTCCTTATAAGGACTGATGAGGAAACGATCTTTAGTAAAAGGAGTTTCTTCTTCATTTTATTTCTGAATGCCTTTTCCTTGGATGTTTGTTTCATTTTAGCCGTGGTACGAAGCTCAGTATCTCAGGGCTCCGGATGAGGAGAAATCCTAATACAGCTTCTTCGCTTGACGACGTATCCAATATATAAAAGTAATTGGAAGCAATAAATTCCAGATTAGAATCGGGAGTATTCCTATGTTAGGTCTAGACTCAGAGGGTCAAGGAATGTGCTATTGTGTCATTGAGATTAAACACAAAAGACTAGTGTTTAATTCACTCAACGTTTGCTCTGATACCAACCTGTCACACCCCATTTCCACGTGTTTCACCGGTGGGCCCGGTGGGGGATTTCCGTGACGTAGTTGGCAACAGTATAGTCAAACAACACAATGTTAATATGCACAGCGGAAGCAATTGAAAATATAATACAACCGAATTTATTATTGTACTATCAATTGTCACAATAATCGGAAGTTTATCCACAGAAGGATCGAACATAAAATGGGAACAATAGTTCAACAGACTTTTAGGCATCTTAAGCTTGCGAGACTTCTATTGATGCTAAGGAGAAATATCCAGCCAATTACGTATAGTACCTGCATTTAGCCTTTTTGGAAAAATACGTCAGTTTACACTGGTAAATACATTCAACTGACTCATTTGAAAATGTTTATAAAAATTGATTTGAATGCTCATGGCACAAAACACCTTTTGATTAAAATGCAAAGAGGCAAGATTAACCTTTTATAACTTGGGAGAATTATTTAATATTATAATCTTGTGAACGAATTACATGTTACTTGTGCGTTCAGTAGCCCGGATCTAGTCCGGGTTAAAGATTAATAGACACACCACTTAGCATATAATACCGTGGCGGGTAACCAACTGCTATGCCTTTATAATAGCGGACATAATGTCGGGTGTACGCCTACACCCGAATGTCAAGGTTGTGGCCATTTCGTGAAATGATGCCAGGGATATCCGGGACATGGTCATTAACCCCCCAAAGGCTTTAAGCAGACAAGACTGTTTAAATGAGCCGATCAAATTATTCAATTAACCACCTAACCGATGGAAGATTTGATGCTCAATCAAGCGGTATATAATATACCGTAACCCAAGCCCGTATAACGGAAAATAAGTTAAAAGTATTTACCTGAGCTAAATATAAATTCAATCCCAGCCGTATATCAAATCAGCAAGTACAGGTAGCTTTTACTGGGCTCCTAAATCTGGAACGGAGGTTTATAATAACCTATTAGAATCCTAACGGGTCTTTAGTTAAGCTTAAGCTTAAACCGGCTAGTTTTAGAGATACGGTCATACGCACGATTAAGCGAAGACCGGATAGAATGTGATTTAGACCCGACAAGTTCAGAGACTTGTTTAATATGGGAATTTCATACACATTCTGGATTTTGAGATAAAACCGTTAAGGTTTGACCCGTTTCGACTAATTTATGTAAACTTGTTATATTAACCGAATCGTATGCGTAATAAGCGTGACGGGTATTCATGAGAGCTATATACAGGTTTCCTAAGTTAATTATGCCTCAAATATGTTGTGACATCAGTAAGATGTCTTTCATTATGCCCGAAACGAATTAAATCACAAACTATGCCCCGAAGGGGTAGTTTGGTCATTTTAATGGTTGTAAAAGGGTTTAGGTGTTTAACTGAGTTACAGGGCTGATGTAATCAGTAAACATACTCAAGTTAATGAGTTATAACAGTAGGATAAAGTACATATGTGAAATTTATCAATTATAACCAAACTATGCCCCGTAGGGGTATTTTGGTGATTTCACATTAGCCGAAAAGCTCACAACTGAGGTCTGAGTTTAACAGTCTTTGCTTACTATCAAAATATTATAATTTGCCTCAAGTATCAGTAGGTATCAACCCTTGTATGTTTAAAATACTTTTAGTACATACTATGCGTTAAAAACGCTTAAAAAGGCGATTAAAGCCATTTCCGGGTTTGATACTTAAATCTGACATTTTTATATTTTCAGAAGGCTTAAAATAATTTATTTAACATGTGTGATCAGTAGCAAAAGGTTTGGAGTCGTTTTGATATGTAAAACTCATTTTATGGCCCGTAAGGGCAAAACCGACAAGTACCGGATTAAGCTTACGACTATGAGTTATGCTCAGCCTAAAATTAATTAAAAATATTTAAAATTCCCAAAATAATATATTACATCAGTGGGTAAGAGATTTGATATCAAAAAGTATGTTTAAGTAGGCTATACGCTAGTTACGCCACTTTATTAACATAAAGCATTCATTTTGCGATAATGAGCATAACTCTTAATCTACAATTCAAACTGGTGTCAAACCTTGCGTACATGTTTATATATATCAGTATTTAAAGTTTCTACTCTTTTACATTTCCAAAGATCACGTTTTAAGGCAATGAGGGCATAATGGTCAACACATGAGCGTTTAATGGAAACACGTAAACGAATGGGTCAATCAATGACCCAACCACAGAGGGTTAGGCTAACATGTAGCCTGGTCCTAAGGAAGCTCTAAGGCATTTCCAAATCATACTAAAGCGGGTCAGAACTGAAGTCAAAGCAAAAGTCAAAGCCTTGTGACTTTTGGTTCCAAACCTGGTCTAAACAATAAGTTGTCGGATCAACAAGCTTAGATCAGTTCTTAAACTCATTACCAAGCTATATGAGTGGCAAAATAGGTTATACGCCTTCTACATTGTTACTTATGCGTTAAATCAAAAATCTAGCTTTTGTTGACTTTTTACAATCTACTTTGACCCGACATTCGACCTAGTTAAAGTGGTGATCAGGGGGAACCCTCTTAAGGGTTTATTACCCACATAAATACCAACTTATAACTACTTTCGATCCGACTAATCACTGGACCATTTGTGATTAATCGTGAAGTCAACCGTTAATTACGACGGTTTGACTTTTAAGCTAAAACTAAGCTAAAGCTCAATTAGGAAGGGTTAGGCAAACTTACAAGGGTCCTATGAACGACCAGGGATCACTTGGGAGGAAGCTTGAGCTCCAGAAGTGCTCCATAATGCAGATGAAGGTGTGTGGGATTGTTTGAACTCTTGTGGCCTTTTATAGTGAATTCACTCACCACAATTGGTTGACAACAAGGTCTAGCACTCACCATAACTCTTCAACATGTGTCCCTAGTGTTTAGGGGTTGATTAGGGGCCTCTTGGAAGGCTTTAAAGGCTTTACATGTCGTTTAGAGGGCTGAACAACCGATTTAAACATGTTTCTACATCTGGGCGGGCCAGGCGGCCCGCGTAAGATCTTTGATATGGGTCACGCGGCCCGCTTGGATCTTCTGATCAGAACCAAATCTCTTTAATTAATGCAGGTTGGCCCTTGGTTCTTCGGGAGGTCAGTTGAGCTAATTACTTGCAATTTGACCCCTTATTATTTACCCACAAGGGCTTTAGGACTTATACCTACTTTGTTAAGACCTCGGTTAACTTTATTGTTACCCGAAAAGTCATAACTTTCGACATTGACGCTTTTAACCCCTCGCATACGAATTTGATCATAACTTTCTCATACGATAACGAAACTTTATGAAATTTGAATCGTGCATTGTAGTGAGCATAATTTACTTTTACAAAGATTCGGGTTTGTTAAAAGGTCACTCAGAGGTATAACTTTAAACATGTTGACACATTTAACCCCTGTAGTTTGTAATCTCTCACTTTTAGTTTCGTATGATCAATGATTTATTCGTTTGAAGGCACGAGCATCATTTAGGGTTACTATACAGTATATTTACCCTTCGTTGACATTTATAACCCTCGAATTTACATACTTTCAAGGTTTGTCAACTTTAGTCCTTTATTTAGTATTTAATACCACGTGTAAACTCATGACACGTGTCAACACATTATTGGACACGAAATTTCGAGGTGTTACATGGACCTACACCTAGGCCCCAATTCTAGTGTCTGACTGCTTTCTGCAGAGTTGTTGGCATATTGTGTTTTACCGGTGAGTTTACTAGTATTTCTAACACAACGCTCTCGTTAATGCATAAAGCAATATTTTGTAATATAAAACGTGCATGAATTCACTTGTATAGTATATAATCAGACAATGTTGACATTTAAGCACATAATTGCAATCATTGAATAATAATTAAAGTGTACGGAAATTACCGGTTTGGTGCCAGTTGTCACAGTCTCCCCCCGTTAAAAGAATTTCGTCCCGAAATTCAGGCTGAACCAACTCTTGCAGGAGTCTTCTTGAACAGGTGGGGGTACTTTTCTTTAAACTGGTCTTCACGTTCCCACGTGTACTCGGGACCGTGCTTAGAGTTCCAACGTACTTTGATAAGTTTGACAGTGCTCCTCCTGGTCTTGTTGACTTTCCAGTCTGTAACCTCAACGGGTTGTTTTGTAAATCGGAGGGTGTCATCAATATGCACTTCATCCGCATGGATTATTAGGTTTTCTTGTGTTGGACTCTTCTTGAGGTTGGATACATGGAACGTATCATGTGCTCCATTAAGTTCTTCTGGTAACTCCAACTTGTATGCTATGGTACCAATTCTTTCTAAGATCTTGAATGGTCCAATGTATCGGGGATTCAGCTTTCCACGTTTTCCGAATCTCGGTACGCCCTTCCAAGGTGAGACCTTTAGCAAAACTCTGTCTCCTACCTCAAATTCTAATGGTTTCCGTCTTCGATCAGCGTAGCTCTTTTGTCGATCTCGAGCCGCCTTAATGCGCTCTCGGATCTGCATAATCTTGTCGGTTGTCTCTTGTAACAATTCAGGACCAACCATTCTTTTGTCTCCAGCGTCTGACCAACATAAAGGCGATCGGCACTTGCGGCCATACAGAGCTTCGAACGGTGCGGATTTGATGCTTGTATGATAACTTTTATTGTAGGAAAACTCAACTAACGATAGATGAGTATCCCAGCTGCCGCCTAGGTCCATAACGCAAGCGCGGAGCATATCTTCTAATGTTTGTATAGTCCGTTCGCTCTGGCCGTCTGTTTGAGGATGGAATGCTGTGCTTAGATCTAGTTGGGATCCAAAGGCTTCCTGAAAGGATTGCCAGATTCTTGAGACAAAGCGTCCATCTCTGTCCGAAATGATTGAGACAGGCACTCCATGACGTGCCACAATTTCCTTTAAGTATATCTCAGCAAGCTTTCCAGTGCTGTCTTTTTCTCGGATCGGTAGGAAGTGCGCAGACTTTGTTAACCGATCAACTATCACCCATATCATATCTTGCCCTCTCGGGGTCTTGGGTAATTTGTTATGAAGTCCATCGAGATTTGTTCCCACTTCCACATGGGTATCTCTGGTTGTTGTAGTAGGCCAGACGGTTTCTGATATTCGGCCTTAACCTTAGCACAGGTTAAGCACTTTCCAACGTAAACAACAACATCGCTTTTGAGTCTTGGCCACCAATAGTATTCTTTCAAGTCTTGATACATCTTGTCCGACCCTGGATGGATCGAGTATCTCGATTTATGCGCTTCATCAAGGATGAATTCTCGAATGCCGCCATAGAGTGGAACCCAAATACGCTTCTTAAAGTATAAGGCTCCCTCTTCATTTGGCACCATATATTTCAACATACCCCGGAGGTATTCAGCTTTACGGTTTTCCAATTTAAGGGCTTCTTATTGGGCGTCACGAATACGTGCAGTGAGGTTCGTTCGAATAGTCATTTCCATTGCTCGAACCCTTAGGGTCTTAACCCTTTCTTTTCGACTTAATGCGTCCGCTACAACGTTTGCCTTTCTAGGATGGTAGTTAATCTCACAATCGTAATCATTTAGCAGCTCGACCCATCACCGCTGACGCATGTTCAATTCCTTCTGATCAAGTATGTGTTGCAGGCTTTTGTGATCTGTGAAGATTGTACATCGAGTACCATATAAATAGTGTCGCCAGATCTTCAAGGCAAATACCACCGCACCCAGTTCCAAGTCGTGCGTGGTGTAGTTCCATTCATGTACCTTCAATTGTCTTGAAGCGTAAGCGATGACCTTCTGGCGTTGCATGAGCACGTACCCCAAGCCTTGTCGTGAAGCGTCGCAGTATACCATGAAGTCCTCAGTGCCTTCGCGTAATGATAGTATTGGTGCATCGCATAGCTTGTTTTTAAGTAGCTGGAAGGCTTCTTCCTGCTTGTCACCCCAGTCGTACTTCTTGTCTTTTTGCGTAAGGGCAGTTAGCGGTTGAGCTATTTTTGAGAAATTCTCAATAAACCGTCGATAATAGCCCGCTAAGCCCAAAAATTGTCGAACTTCAGTTGGGGTTTTGGGGGCTTCCCAATTCTTTATTGCTTCGATCTTGGATGGGTCTACAGGAATGCCCTTCTCGTTTACGACATGACCAAGAAATTGTACTTCGCGAATCCAGAATTCGCACTTCGAGAATTTCGCATAAAGTTTCTCTTTCTTCAGTAGTTCCAGTATGGTTCGGAGGTGTTGCTCGTGTTCTTCTCTCGTTCGCGAGTAAATCAAGATATAATCGATAAATACAATCACGAATTTATCGAGATATGGTTTGCATACGCGGTTCATCAGATCCATAAACACCGCTGGCGCGTTCGTCATCCCGAACGGCATTACAAGAAACTCTTAGTGCCCATAACGTGTTCTGAATGCCGTCTTTGGTACGCTTTCCTCTTGTATCCTTAACTGATGGTATACAGATCGAAGGTCGATCTTTGAATCGTAGCTTGATCCTTGCAACTGATCAAATAAGTCATCAATCCTCGGTAATGGATACCGATTCTTGATAGTGAGCTTGTTTAGTTCTCTGTAATCGATACACATCTGTAGAGTTCCATCCTTTTTCTTTACGAACAATACTGGAGCTCCCCAAGGCGAGAAGCTTGGCCTTATGAATCCTTTATCCAATAACTCCTGGAGTTGTGTAGATAATTCTTGCATTTCGGATGGTGCAAGTCGATAGGGTGCTTTGGCTACAGGTGTGGCTCCTGGAACCAAGTCTATACGGAATTCGACTTGTCGTTGCGGAGGTAGTCCTGGCAAATCTTCGGGAAAAACATCAGGGAATTCCTTCACCACAGGAATGTCTTCGAGTTTTGGCTCCTCAGCCTTCTTATCTATAACGTGAGCTAGGAAAGCAACACATCCTTTCCTTAAGCACTTCTGTGCCTTCATGCAACTGATGATTCGTAGGGGCGCGTCTCGCTTTTCTCCATGTACGATGAGAGTTTCATCATTCGTCAAAGGGATGCGAATGATTTTCTCATGACAAATAACTTCAGCTTTGTTCTTGGACAACCGGTCCATTCCGACCACTACATCGAAGCTACCCAATTGAATTGGTAAGAGGTCGATGCTAAAATTTCGTTCACCAAGTTTTAATGAGCAGCCTCTAACCACTTCGCCCGATTCAACAAGTTTACCATTTGCTAGTTCTATGGAGTAAGGAACATCCAATCTACTAGACTCTATCCCAAGCATACGTTTAAATTCCACAGACATGAAACTATAATCGGCACCAGTGTCAAATAATATGGATGCAAAGTGATTGTTAACGAGAAACGTACCGGTGACCACGTTAGGGTCCTTGCTTGCGTCCCTTGCTCCAATCACAAATGCTCGAGCCTGAGCGTTGTTTCCCCCTGGGCAATCTTTCATGAAATGATCCTTGCTTCCACAACTGAAGCATCCTTGATTCCGCCCAGCTCCATTCCCAGTTTGATTACCATTGCCATTCCCATTTCCACCATTTCTATTACTGTCACCGCCGCGGTTTCCATTCTCGTTCCTTCCCTTACCCCAACAGTCTTCAGTGCGGTGACCCAGCTTTCCACACTTGTCGCATTTTGGAATGCGACAAACGCCTTCGTGATGACGCTTGCACTGATTGCATTTGGGCAGAGTGCCCAGGTATCCCTTAGCTGGAGCGTCATTCATGACTGCCAGAGATTTCGCCTCCTGAGGCGGGTTGGGGTCACACTTCTTGTTAGAACCCTTGTTGTTACGAGTTGATTGATTCAGATTTGCATGCTTTCTCTTCTTGTCACCGGACGACTCAGCATACGTCTCGGTCTTCTCTGTTGGGTTTAGGGATAACTTCTTCATACGAACACAATCTTCAGTAAGGCTGACAGCCAGAGTTACAGCCACGGTGATTGTTTGAGGTTTGGCCGAAGTTACCATGCCGCGAAACTCTGGGGCCAGTCCCCAAATGTAGCGTTCAACGCACTTAAATTCGGGAGTCACCATGTAGGGAAGCACTCTAGACAGATCGTGGAACCTTCGAGTATACCCATTAATGTTAGCACCTTCCATGGTCAAGTGCCAGAACTCCGTTTCCAGTCTTTGGAGTTCACGGGAGCAATACTTTTCTCTCATTTTCTCTTTCAGTTCATCCCAAGTCATGCCATACGTAGCATCATCACCCAAAGTTTGGACTTGCAAGTTCCACCAAGTCAGAGCTTCATCAACAAACAACCCAGTAGCAAAAGTGACTTGCTGATCCGCAGTACACTTGCTCATACGGATAGTGGCCTCTGTCTTCTCCGTCCAGCGTACAAACGCCACTGCACCTCCTGTGCCGTCGTAGTTCAGCGGTTTGCAATCGAGGAACTGCTTGAAAGTGCAGCCCTGACTGCATTTCCTCCAGATAAGTCTCCATTACCGTTTTGCCTAGCATTTCTTGGTCCTCCACTGTGTTCAGTACGGTTCGCCTCGTACTGGGCGATAGCTGCGGAGATCCTTTCTTCTAGTAGGGCGTTCAGCTCTTCAGCAGTTCTTGGCAGTGGGGGGGGGAGGAGGTTGATCACGAGCGTTCACAGCTCTCTTCTTGGTGCCATGTTCTGAAAGAACACAACACATTAGGGTTAGACATTTGTTTGATATCGTCATACGAGACAGTAGTATATATATATATATATATACGCAGGCATATACCACATAAGTGACATCAAACAATCCACGCAATGCAAAAATCAATTCATACAGCAACAAGCATGTATAATTAGGTAAACACCTTACTTCACATCGGCGGTCCTTGTCTTTATACCCTAAGTCATCACTCCAAAGAGTGTACGCTTGACCTTTTTCTTGTACTGAGGGAATCTATACGTGACAAGACTTGCTATGGTTTCTGTGCACTGAATTCCATAATTATGTATGCATCCATAATTACATAACTCCTTGCACAGTCCGCACAGTTCGTTTCATCCTCGTATCTCTTCCTTCAGATAGGTCACTGTTTTCAGGCAAAGTCACATATACTTGTGACATTCTACTTCTAGTATATGTATATATAAATTATCACACATAATTGCAAGTAATTCTTAGTCACAGACATGTGCTACTCCAGTGCACCCTAAGTCTCGTAGTATCTCTTCTTGACTCTTTGTAAACAGTTTCAGGTCGTGGATGTCGCGGGAAGTTTTATGCAATGAAAACTTTTTGAAAATTGTTTTTGTGAAAGGATCCAAGAGATTGTAGTCTAGACTCGAGAATGAATCCTGGTTCACTACAATCGCAGCTCTGATACCAATCTGTCACACCCCTTTCCTAGGCGGAAGCACGAGGTGTGATCATGAAAGGTTCTTATTGCATACGAAAGGTAAACATACTACATGCTCGTAAAAATAACTTCAAATACCAAACAGTTCATAACTTGAAAACATAAGTTTAGTGTTTACATCACGAGATAGCATAAAACATTGTCTTGAAAAGTTTACAACTTTATTCAAAGATAAACATAAGCGACATCCAAGAGCATGGGTACGACCGCGCGCACATCCACTTTAGTTACCTGAAATACATGTGAGTTTTGGAAAAATGTCAACATGATGTTGGTGTGAATTCATGCAGTTTTTGTATGAAATGTTTGTATACTTTGTATGAAAATCATGGTATGTATCTTACGAAAATCAAGTATTCATGTATAAATCAAGTATTCTTGTATAAATCATGTATTCTTGTATAACTCAAGTATTCCTGTATGTATCAAGTTGTTAATGGGTTATAAGGCCATTAACATGTGACACGACATAGGAAGCAACCAAACCATAGGCATTTTTCTAGTTGTTGATTCACGACGGAGACACAAAAACGCTACTCGGTACTAGTTATCACCAAGAGTGGGGCTGCCCTGGTACCCATTAGATCTAACCTTTTGTTCTGCGGTCTAAGTATGTACACGATTAATGGTGCTTATGGTACCCTATTCGTGACACGATTTCTCGTATCATTTCTCAAAACGCATCATACTTGGTACTAGTTATCACCAAGAGTGCTTCTTGATTTTGTATCATACCATTTATAAACATTGTAATATTTGTAACATGTATTTCACCCCCGAGGTTATAAAACTGAAAATAATTAAAAGAAAAGGGGAGCATGAACTCACAACTTTGCGTTTCTGCGTCGTAAACTTCACCGGATTTGCTTAACTAGCTTCGTGACCTAAACGTGTTTTATTATCGTTAGTCACTAGAGTTGTATCGCAAAAGTACAAGTCACCATCTTTTATGTATTTGCTCTTGTGTTAAAAATAATTAATATTTTTAACTAAGTGTCTTACTTATATTATTTTCTCAACAATAAATATAAGTATCTTGTATTTTTCACCCGAATTAAGTATTTTGTCCAAAACTTCATTTCATGTTCATAACTTATCCAAGTTATTTATTCTATCAAGTAATATATTTCCACAAATATATTTTCTTGTATTTGTCTAAGTATATTGTATGCGTATTCTTTGTGCTTTTACTTCTTATGAGTATTTAGCGTATTTTCAAGTCCTAATACACTATCATGTGTAATACATACTACAGACACTTAGCACAAAATTTTGGTGATCAAATGATATATATATTTTTCTCAAAAATATACATACTTAATATCAATTTTAACCTTGAAGAAATCATCATTTCTTAACACAAAAATTAGGGAAACCTTGGTAAACATTTTTAGATACATTTTTAGGGAATAAGTTTCTCAAAAACATATATTTTTTTTCTAAGTGTCAAAATTTATAGAAATTTTGACAGAGTTTCCCCTAAAAATGGAGGTTTCCCATGTTTTCAAACCATGTGTTTATTTTCTTTTAAATCATCAACAACACAATTAAGTCTTATCATAAGCCTAGATCATGTAAATCACACAACATCATGAACTTGAAATTCTTATAAAAATTTGTGGTAACTTACTAGTGTTCTTAGTAAGTCTTGTTACCCTTTAAAGTGTGGTTGATCTTTTAAAAACATCATTTTTAAAGAATTTAGATCTTTACAACTTATGACCATATCTTCTAAAAATGTTTCTTTATGGATTTTTCTTGTTACTTACATACTTCCATACTTTATTAACCACCAAAAATAAGGTTTATTTGTTTAAGAACCAAGACTAAGTAAAACTTGTATTTTTAACTTGGTTTCTTGAGAAATTATCCATAAATCTTTAGATCTACAAGTGTTACTACTCACTTTGACCATTATTTTTCAAGAAACCCATGTATTCTTTCAAGTTCATACTTCTCATGAGGATGATCCATTAACTTTCATCAAGTTCATCCTCTCATCTTGCTAGATTATGTTTTTAGTCATGATCTAGCAAGATCATATGATGATCAACATCATTTTCATAAACAATCAACAATCATCAAGCATAACAACACATAACAACATACTTTCTTCATGATTTAAGCTTATGTTGAAGTTTCATTCTAGTGATTCTTAGTGTTTTTCATGATTAACACTATGATTCTTCTGTTAACCACTTAAAATGGAAGTAAAATAGCAAGATCAAAGTTCTTACCACTAGCACAAGGCTAGGGATGATCAAGTGAATAAAACAAGTGGGTAAAAGCAAATGAACAAGGTACTTGAACTTCCGTAAGCTCCTAGCTTCCTTATGCACCTTCTAACACTCTTGTATGAGCTTGGAATGTATGAGACTTGATCGAAAAATGGTGATGATGGTGGTGCTTGGTTCGGCCGAAAGCAAGAAGAAGAGAAGGAGAGGAAAGTGTGTGTGTAGTGTGTGAAGTTGTGATGGTTATGAACTCATGGTGTTTACTTATAACCATTTCAACACTTTACCTCTTGGTTATCATGTCCCCTCTAGTACACTACAAGATCTAATAAACAATTCACATAAAATCCCATAATTTGGCATGTGGGCTGTTACTAGGGTTGGGGGGGGGGGTTGTAGCATAGGCTTGAACTAAGTTGGTTTGTTTAAGGTTAAATATCAAGTATCTAGTTAGTTATTCTAGTTACTAGATATTTATGATGTGTTATGATGTTTGGGAACTATAACTAGTTCAGAAACATTAAAACAATGCCTCTACTAATATTTTGATGTTCCGGGTAATGTCCGGTTGTTCGGTTAATTACCGATTCGTTAAAGTGCTAAATTGCACCGTTAAGTGTCCTTTAAGTGCCCTTTTGTGATACTTTCAATTCCCGACACTTAGGGAAGTATTCTGGATGATAATTCATGATTTCTGCATAATATTTATGCGTTAAGTGCTGAATTTAATAAAATTCTGCACTTAAAGTGCGTTTCGGGTGCTTTTTAGTGCATATTTTAACTCCCGTAATGTCTATATATAAACCCTTGTATGTATTCTTGGGTTTTAGTGTATTCTTGACGTTGGACCTACACCTAGGCCCCAATTCTAGTGTCTAACTGCTTTCTGCAGAGTTGTTGGCATATTGTGTTTTACCGGTGAGTTTACTAGTATTTCTGACGCAACGCTCTCGTTAATGCATAAAACAATATTTTGTAATATAAAACGTGCATGAATTCACTTGTATAGTATATAATCAGACAATGTTGACATTTAAGCACATAATTGTAGTCATTGAATAATAATTAAAGTGTACGGAAATTACCGGTTTGATGCCAGTTGTCACAGCTACTGCCCCGGGTACTCCTGTTACTGTTGCTCAGAGTGTGACTATGGAAAATGAAACGGGAACGTTACAAAAACCTCCTAAATTGATGAGCATTGAAGAATATTACAGTTGGCAAGAACGTTTCGAAAACTGCGTTCAAGCAAATCATATAAGGTCTTAGGAGTGTATTGAAACTAAGTACGTTCGACATCGTAATAATATTAATGTGGGAGTTGTAAAGAATATTTCTGAATTTACAGAAAAAGAGAGAGAAATGTACAAGGCAGAAAAATGATGATCAGTTTACTTTAACAAGCTATGAAAGAAGACATTTTCATATTACTTCAACATGATGATAGTGCACGTTCGATTTGGGAAGCACTTCGTACCAAATTCGAAGGTAGTACGGAGATGATCAAGAATAAAAAGTCACTATTAAAGAAATAATTTGATTTGTTCTCAAGTTTGCCGGGTGAAACAACAAAGACTCTTATTTAGAGATATTGTCATTTAGTACATTCAATGAGTCGGTTGGATATCACTAAGAATCGAGAGGATTGGGTTGAAAAATTAGCCGATGCTTTACCTAAAAAAGAATAAGGTACATATCTTATGATTTTGAAGAATACCGGAGAGTATGATCGATTGACAATTGCTCAGTTCATTGAAAAACTTGAAGGACAAGATCTTGAACAACAAAAGATTGCTAGAATGAACAATTCAAGTGGTCAACAAGATGTCAAGTTGTATTTCAATGGTAATGTTCAAAATGTTGAAGCAAGTCCGAAGATCCAAACCGCTTTCAGCGCAAAAAAACCATCCGGATCACACAATCAAAGCTCAACCAACAACAGTAGATTTTCTTCATATCCGAGTGTTAATCCTAATGTTTCAACTTCAAATCATCAGTTTCAAAGCTCAAACAATGGTAATGGTCATGTGCTACAATGCAACATCGCGTTGCATCTTCAGAACGGTCAGAATTTCTCTGAAGAAGTTGCTAAAGGTCATATGGCATTACTAGTTACCGTGTTAGAATCATAGAGAGTTTGGTTGCGGGAAGAATCGAAAATCCTATGTTGAAAAAAGAGGATTACGATCAGATTGATGCAGAGGAATTGGAGCTAATGGATATTAAGTGGTGTTTAGCGAGCGTGTTGAGGAGAGCTGAGAAATTTAAGCAGATTACAGGAAGAGATGACTTACGTGATGCTAATGTTTCTACTTTAGGTTTCGTTAAGTCTAAAGTTACTTGTTTTCGATGCAGGGAAAAAGGACATTTCAAGAGGGAATGTACCAACCGAGAAGCAGGAGGAGCTCAGAATCCTTTCGGGAATAATGATTATTATCGGAAAGCAATATATCATCAAGCAGCTCAACAACCATCATCATCTCGTGCTATTGAAGATGGAAAGAAGAAAGCTTGTATTACTATGCCTCCAGATCAAGAAGATGAAAAATTGCCAGAGGGATTTAGCTGGGATAAATACATTTCGCCTGAAAGTAACTCAAAGTTTAGAGCATTTATTGCACAGATCATTCAAGAGCCAGAGTTGATGAAAGAATGGATGGATGTGTTTACAGATGATGAGAAAAGTCAAGATGGAGAGTCTGTTTCTTCAGAAGATAGTTCAGAAAAGACACAAGTCTTTGATTAATCATCAACTGATAGCAGTGATGATGATGAAGAAATTAAACAAATAAACATTGGTAAAACTCATCTATCTTCTGAAAGTTTCAAATTTTATTTTGCAGATAAATTGGAGAAGCTAAAGGAGAGACGAGCAGCAAAAGAGAACAAAAAGGTAAAATGTGAGAATGATGTTCAAGTGAAAGACAAGAATGAACAGAGTGAAGAGGTTAAAGTTTCTAAAAAGATTGTTGATATTGAAAAGATTGTTGAGGTCACAAAACCTTGTCTGAAATGTTTGGAACCATGCAAACATTGTGAAGAGAAAGATAAGAAGTATAGTGAGCTAGACGAGATGAAAGAAAAATTATTGTTCGATGTTAAGTACGTAAAAGAATCTTATGATGTGTTGAACAGAACAGTAAACCAATTGGAAAAGACAAACTCAGAAAGAGAAGATGCTTTAACAATGATGAATGCAACAATGATGTCTAAGCAGAAGGCCATCAATCATTATATTGAAGAATGTGCAAAGTTGAAGCAGGAATTGGAGACTGAAAAGATTGAGAATGAAAGAATCAGACGATTGCTGCTGAGTTACTCAAGTTCTGATTACTTGATTGATAGAATTTATCCGACAGTAGTAGGTTTTGAGGCTTTTTAGGATAAGAAGTCGGAAGATACGGATACTGGTAAGAAACAAAGTGCAAATTATAACAAGTGTCCGCCTCCGATTTGGGAAGGTTATTCTCCCAGAAAACCAAATTTGGAACAACTCACAAAGGCAGTCAACATAAAGTTAAAGTCTGAAACAACTGATGAGTTACCAGACAACATTGACATCACATTCATATCGTCTGACACTGATCATGAGTCTGAGTTAATAAAGAAAGTGGTCGATCAGGTGTTGGATAAGGATGAGGAGCCAGAGTCAAAGTCTGAGTCTGAGAGTTCAAGTTCATCAGTCAACAGTTCGAAATCATCGGTCAAAAGGGTTTACAATAAGGAATTTCTGTTATCAAAAAATAATTTGAATGATGAACCAATGATATTCAAAATGAAGTAGACCTAGAAGTGCAACAGCTAAGAGAAAATTTAGAATCCTGGACATTATATACTGATGGTGCATCTAATGTGAGAGGTATAGGATTGGGTATACTACTAAAATCACCACAGGGGGACATAATACCCCAGGCTATTAGGTGCGAATTTCCTGCCACTAATAATGAAGCAGAATATGAAGCTTTGATTGCAGGATTAGAGTTGGCCAAGAATATGAATATTAAAAGCTTACAAGTTTTTTTCGATTCCTTGTTAATTACTAATCATTTTAATGGATCCTATGCAGTTAAGGGTAAGAAGTTAATCGAGTATCTCGAAATTCTCAAAAAATTAGCAGGATATTTCGATGTGTTTACACTTGAACAGGTACCAAGAGAGGATATTGCTGAAGCATATGACTTGGCAAATCTAGGATCATCAGTCAGGATACCGGAGGGAACCCAAATACCAATACTACATATCCTGTATCCTGCGATGGATCTTCTCAAATCTCAGGATAAGGAAGTAGTAAGTATCCAGGATCCTGATGATGAGTATCCCGAGGAGGATCCTAAGTCCTGGACGGCTCCAATCATGAGATATCTCAAGGAAGGACACATCCCAAAGGATGAGAATCCTAATGCCTTTAGAATGAAGGTATCACGATTCACTATTATAAATGATGTTTTGTATAAGAAATCTCTTGCAAGACCATATCTGAGGTGCTTGGAGGATCCCGAGACTAAAGAAGTGCTTCAGGATATACACGAAGGTATTAAGAACAGGATACTATTGGCCGACGATGAGGAAAGATGTTGCAGAATATGCCGAAGGTGTGATGCATGTCAAAGGCATAGTAATATATTACATCAGACTGCTGAACCACTGTATCCTATTGCTTCCCCTTGGCCATTCATGAAGTGGGGGATGGACATAGTAGGAAAATTGCCAAAAGCTCCAGGAGGAAAAGTCTTTATGCTGGCAATGACTGATTATTTCTCTAAATGGGTTGAAGCTGAAGCATTTGTTCAAGTCAGAGACCAAGAAGTAGTATCCTTCATAAAAAGGAATATCCTTACTAGATTTGGAGTACCAGCTGAGATAATTTGTGACAATGGCTCTCAGTTTATCAGTAAGAGGACAACCGATTTTTGTAAGAATTGGGGAATTAAAATGATTACATCCACACCAGTGCATCCTCAAGCCAACGGACAAGCAAAATCCTCGAACAAGATAATTGTCAACAATTTGAAGAAGAGACTAGGAGCTAAGAAAGGAAGGTGGGCAGAAGAATTACCCTTTGTTTTACGGGCCGATAGGACAACGGTGAAGAGTGCAACTGGGTAAACCCCATTTTCTTTAGTATTTGGAGAAGAAGCAGTAATCCCGACAGAGATGGTAATACCTACAGCAAGATCCAACTTCCGGGATCCTAAGCAGAATCCTGAAGCCCTATGCCAAGAATTAGATGCTATTGATGAGACAAAAGATGCGGCAAAGCTAAGGATGGCAGCATATCAACAGAGGATATCCAGAGCATATAACAAGAATATAAGGACTAGAAGGTTTCAAGTTGGAGATTGGGTATTAAGGAAGGCTTTTCAGAATACTACTAATCCTGCTGATGGAAAGTTAGCTCCTAAGTGGGAAGGACCTTATGAGATTGAATCGGAATCCGGAAAAGGAGCATACCGGCTTAAGAATATGGAGAGGGATATACTACCAAGATCCTGAAATGCTATACATCTCAAAGCCTATTTCAAATGAGTTTAGAATTTAATTTCTAACTCAGGATGGTATGAATACTATCTCTTTTAAATATAATTCTATTTTATTTTGTTTGAATCCAGTACTGACTTAAGCATCGGAGGGGTGTTAGCCAGGCTAACACCCACCTTAGTTTAAGGTTGTTTTGCAGAATATGCTTTAGGATATAACTCCAGGATATACACTCAGGATAATTCGAAAGATTAGAGGATTGGCCCCCTCTCTCACGTTTAAGGGATCCTGATCCCTTCACAGGTTTAAAGGTATTCACCTTTCTCTCGAATTGGGTTTAAACACCCTGCCTGGAGCACAAGTTATCCGGGGATAGTTCAAGATAGCGGGACCAGTCCATGTAAAAGTGGCTGACAATTTCGTTATTGTTGGCTATATCCTGGATTCTAAAGGTATATGAGGATTGATCACCCTCTCTCGCGAAAGGGTATTTTCATACTCTCTAAGGTTTAAAGGTTTTCACCTTTCTAAGTCTTGGAGTTTTACACTCCCGCCTGTAGCGCATGAAAACTTGGGATTTTCCCCAGAATACCTATGGGATTATCCCCAGAACACTAAGGATTTATCTCCAGGATATTTTAGGGTTTATCCCCTGTAACACAAAAATTATACAAACAGTTACAATTGATGTCTAAGTATTCAAAGACATGATGCACAGGGGACATTCCTACTAAGGCATTGTAAAGAACTCAGGGGATCAAGCTTGGGCTTAGTTCACTAAGTGTCCCGGACTGGGGACATCTTTGGTGAAAAAGTTGCAAAAGGATTGAAGTCTAAGGATAGGGATGTACTCTGTATCTGGTATGATCTTTCCTTTCTATTCCTTTAAAAGCCTTATCTAAATTGTCTAAATTTCTGAAACTGTATTTGACAAAGGTTTGATTAAAACATTTATGAGTATAATACTTGGATCGAAGGTATCCTGGTCAGGATTTAATCTCAGGATATATTATCAGGATATTTTCTTAGGATATATTTAAGGATATATTCTCAGAATATATTTCAGGGTATTTGCTCAGAATGTTTGAGGTATGATAGTTAGATTGAAAATTGAAACTATACTTGAATCAAACATTAGTTATCAAAACAAGCTTTGTAAAAATAAAAATGAACAACTATGGATAAGGCCAAAAGAAAGTTATATTATTAACATAGCAAAAGTTTGTGCTTCTGGTTTCATCTCAAACTGAGATCCATCCACCAGAAGCACAATTAGTTTCTAACCATATTTATGTAACAGTTGAAGGTTTCATCTCAAACCGAGACCCATCCACCTTCAACTGCTATATTATTCAAAACAAACCATACTAACTGATGACCAAGGGATTCGTCCTGAAACTCAGGATCCCTCCACCTTTGGCCATCGTATTGTCTTAATGCAGGAGAGTAAATTGTTTGAAAGACAGGAAATAGAAATTGTTCAACAACCAACAAACTTAAAAGAGTGGGCTCTGGCCTAGGCACGAACATCCATCATCACCCACTTCGCTGCATTCAAGGGGCAACACCCTCTTCAATCATCACGTCTTCACCAGCGCCCGGTTCAGGATCAGCTCCAACATCCTTTTCAGCCTCGCCACCAGCGTCAGTTAGCTTCTTAGTCGCCTTAGAAGGCCCCTTAACCACGGGTTTAGCTAGATGTTCCACAGGATTACCGCCAAGACCTCTTAGCTTTGTCTCCTAGGCATCGACATTCCAAGAAGGGCATTCAAAACCCAGGGCCTTGGCTTCGTAAGCCATTTTTAGCCTAGCCTGAAGAAAGGTGATGACGACAGAGCTCTTAAGGCCTTCCGGGTAAGAGGCCATATCCTGTTCATGTTGGACTTGAGCGGCATCAAGATGGGCTTGGGCTTCGTGGGTAACTTTCTTGATGGCAGCCTGGTGTTCCTGGGTCATAGCCTTGAACTTGTCCTCATAATGTTGAGATTTGGCAGCAGCGATCATTCCTTGGTCGGTAATGGTGATCTCGGCTTTCTTCAACTTGGACTCTAGCATCTTGTTGAGCCCGCAGGATTCTTCATACATGAACCAAACGTTCGAGGCCCTACAATAAAAGGCGCAGGTATTGTTATATATTAATCAAGATATTGGTTCAGCATATGTATGCAGGACACGAGATAAGGATATATACATGGTTAAGAAAGGAAGTCATGAACCCGCTTGCCTTGGCAAACCCATGGTTCTCGTAAGGAAATGTTTCGGGAGTGGCAGGCGAATTAGTCTCTTTCCTTTTACGGGAACTAGAGGCCCGAGGCTTAGTAGCTGGTGAAGGCTTGGGAATGGCGGTGGCTTTAGAGCTGGTGGGCTTGGATGAAGTAATAGGTTTGGGACTTGGCTCTTTCTTGACCTGAACAGGATCGGAGTAACTGTCCAACTCCTCAAGGTCAAAAACTTCTGGGATTTTGGCTGGTGCTGCATAAAGTGGGAAGTTCTAATTTGTTTTTTACTCTTTCATTATATTAAACTAATCAAGCATATGCAGAATAACCCTTACCAGACATGTCAGACGATGAATATTGACTGGAACTTGGGAGGTGTGTGGAGAAGCTCCTATCACCTTCTGGTAACGGGTAAATCGCTTTGATTCTTTTTTCAGATTCTTCAGTGGGAGGGGCTACTTCTCTGAAGTTCACTGCATAAAGGCCAAATAAGAGAATATCAGCACAAGATATAGACTCAAGATGTATTTGGGGGATATTCCTAAAAACCCTAAACCCTATCGGTGGTTAACCACTTCACCGGGAGGCTATCCCCTTCATCGATGGAATCTCGTTTAACAAAGAAGAACTTTCGTTGCCATCCATCCTCATTTTTGGTAGCTTTGAGGATAACGGGTTTACTAGAAGTGGAAAAGAGTAAAAACCGTCTAGAACCATGTGATCGGAGCCGGTAAGCGATCGGAATGTCCTCGATGCAGAGGTCGGGAAAGTGAAGGTTTTTGATTTGGTTAAGCATGATTAGTACCCTCCAAACCATGTGCATTGTTTGGGCAAAGCAAAGACCAGTGATTTGAAAAAAATTCATCATGAATTCAGGGAAAGGGTACCGTAGGCCTAGTGAGAAAGGTTATGCCGGAAAATAGACCCAATCGTCAGACGAAACATCCGATCGGACTGACCGATCGAATGGTCTGATGATCGCTTTGTCTGGAAAGGTGCCGGAGGCTCTCAACGCTGCGATATCTGCATTATTGAAGGCACAGATCTCCTTCTCAGGATTCCTGAGAAGGTTCTGTTGGACGAAGGTCTCTGTCGATTCACCGGTATGAGAACCAATTCTAGTAGCCATTGGGAGTAGAATGAAGAGATTAACAAGAAAGGAAGGAAGAATGAGTAGTTACCTGGAGATTCTGTTGAAGATGTTTGGTTTTCAAATAGAAAGAGAGAAGATATAGGGGCGTAATAGATAGCCATCGAGTGTAAACCGCGTTGGAAGTTGCACAATGTCATTTCAACCGCCACTTCAATTTAATTGCCTCGATATAAGTGATAAGACTTTAAAATATATCTGTTGGAATTGGTATACCAACAGATATATTTTGGGGACAATTGTTATGGGTGGTTTTCTACTCATATATCCTGAATAATATTCTGACTATGTTTCTTTTATTGTGATCAGGATACCGGATCAGGATATTGGTAACATCCTGATACAGTATCATGGTAATGACTAATTAGTTCACGTGCAGATTAATGAAGCAAGTTTATAACGTTCAAGTGGACTTCTTCTCCCAAAGACTCGGGCCAATCTGTTGGAATATGAACGTTGAAGCCGGAAGACGTGGACTACAACGTTCACAAAGGGAATATTCGCTATATCCCGGATTTGTAGGCTAGTTAGTTAGCGTTGTTTTACTATAAATAGGATTGATCGGATCAGATAAGAACACACACAATTCCTCGAACACTCTTGCTCTCTAGCTGCAATCACTCACAATACACTTACACTTGTATTCAAATCGCATTGTAACACCTAGTTGATCCGTATCATATCCCGCACTGTATCCTGATATTTGAAGCAATAAGAAGAACAAGGCAGCTGCGATTGTCAGCTCCCGAAGTTTTGTGCCGGCGATCTAGATTAATCAAGGGCTTTCCTCGTACATCCCGTGTCACCCTTTACCTTTCAGCTCATTGTTTGATTGTTGATACAGCTCGATATCCTGAGCCGTATCCTGTAAACTATTTTTGTTAGCAACTTAATCAGCACACATTTTTTCAAATACTTCTAGCACACTACCTCACTTAACTAATTTGATCACTTAATTACTTAGGTAATTTTTGACCAAAACACTTCCAGCTCGTTTGAAAGAAATGCATGTGCAACACAAAAGGTTTAGTTTGTAGATGTCATACCCACAACTTGCAAAAATGGAAGATTCTACATGTTAGTTTTGTAGGTTGCGTCGATCATAAGCACATGCGGGAATGCGCGCCACATTTCAAAGAACTTGTCGTGACAGAAAAATATATTCTCAACAACGTTGGTGGAAGGTTCCGCCTGTATGTAATAGGTCATCTTTTTTTCCTGGATGATTTATTCCAGTCTCTGCATGGGAGTCGGTTTTTATCGAACTTTGAGGCCCTATCTTTTGGAGAGCGTTGTGTATGTCCTTCGGAACACATTTGTTTTCGGGGTTTTGTTCAGTAACGGCTTTCCAGATTGTATGGGGCTATATGTCTTGATCTGTCAGCTCTTGCACCAGTCTAAACTCATTAGGAGTAAGTCTCCTGGCATACGCGTAACCCTCCAGATGTTCGTATTTTTTGGGTATAATGCTTGTGCAGATAATATATCCGCCTTTGACTAGCCTGGGGCATTGTAATGAGCCTTATACAGGTCGTATAGCCCTATACGACCCGTATTAAAGGTGTAGATTTAAAAATCTTAGGTGTGCGAATAATACTACCCCATCATAAACCATATTTCACATGTTGTGGTGTCTCGTGGTTACGTATTTTTAAATTAGGGTTCCATATTGTTGGAAATTTGGTGAATGGATATTTAATATATTTATAATTTAATGAAATTATAAATATTAATTAGAATATTCATGTGGTAAATAAAAGAGTAACTCTTGAGTATTTAATTAGTTTTATTAGAGTTTTTAAGTCTCTAATTAAGTGACTAATTAAGTGAATCCTTTCACTAGTCTTGTTCAAATAGTAGGCTATGTGCCTTTCTTTTTGTTACAACAAGAATAGGATATTGCTTGAAACATGAAGAATACTAGAAGTAGTATGAACACTTGAACACCAACTAGAGAGATGAGTACTCTCTAATTGTTTCCACCACATGAGTTCAAACACTACAATTACCAAATGTAACCTTGGGCCGGTGAGCCATCTCCGGCAGTACAGACTGCTTCGGCTGTTGTACCCTGGGAGACAGACGCGTCATCTTTAGTAGAGGCGCGAAATCTGTTTTAAGGGAAGCGTGTTGAACACGTGCCTCAACCAGAATCGTCAACGTTTTAGTGTGCTCTTTGTTGCAGTCAAGGGGTATTTTTCAAGACTCAAGATGATGAATACTCGAGTCTAGGATGCTATCAAGTGCGCGTGAATTTCCCGTAAGTCTTTAATTGTTGTATACCTTAATAGGGTACCTAGGAATTTCCCGTAAGTCTTTAATTGTTGTATACCTTCATTCGAATGTGGTGATTCCTTGTAATCAAAAATCGAATTTTGGGAGATCTTTCTATCTTCTCAGATAGATTCCAGTGAACATTGAGATCCGTCGACAGGTTTCCATATCCGTATTCAATCGATAACAAGTTAATAACAAATTATGATCAAATTAAACAATTATGTGACTATGTGCTTATGTGTTTCCTTATGTATTGTTGTGTGATCCAAATTATGTTATCCAAATCTTCGTAGAATCTTACATATCCGTGTACAAGAGATTCATAGTAGGATGCCCAAAGGTATTACTTAAAATCCTCAATGGACTTCTATGTTATAGTTAAGTCCCTCGGATTATAAAGTACTACTTCATAATTAGACCCCTTGAGTGGTCTAGCTAAACAGATTCATCCAAAAATCTGGTTAGGGATATCATGTGATGATATAGCTGAAAGGACTCCTTGGTGGCCCAACCAAGAGGATCCCCTGTCGATCTAATTAAAAGGAACCGATGGAAGTCTAGTCACCCTCGTCACAAGTTTGATATCCTTCCCCAAAACATTACAAAACAAACTGTGTTGGACTGTGCAAGGGATTACGTAATTATGGATGCATACATAATTATGGAATTTAGTGCACAGAAATCACAGCAAGTTCTGTCATGTGTCTAGAGTTAACCCTATTCATTTCCAATTCTGATGAAGCATCCGTTGAGGAAAAATGAACTAGCTATTCATTTTTCACTTCTGAAGAATATCCGTTGAGGAAATGAATATCCGTTTATCCTTCATTTCCAAATCTGAAGAATACCCGTCGAGGAAAATGACTCCGTTTGTTCATTTTCGTTCTGAAGATTTATCCGTTGAGGAAATGAATATCCGTTTATCCTTCATTTCCAAATCTGAAGAATACCCGTTGAAGATGACCCCGTTTGCTCATTTTCGTTTCTGAAGATTTATCCGTTGAGGAAATGAATATCCGTTGTGTAATCCTTCATTTCCAACTCTGAGGAAGCAACCGTTGAAGATGACTCCGTTAGTTCATTTTCGTTTCTGAAGATTATCCGTTGAGGAAATGAATATCCGTTGTGTAATACTTCATTTCCAACTCTGAGGAAGCAACCGTTGAAGATGACCCCGTTTGTTCATTTTCGTTTCTGAAGATTATCTGTTGAGGAAATGAATATCCGTTGTGTAATCCTTCATTTCCAACTCTGAGGAAGCAACCGTTGAAGATGACTCCGTTAGTTCATTTTCGTTTCTGAAGATTATCCGTTGAGGAAATGAATATCCGTTGTGTAATACTTCATTTCCAACTCTGAGGAAGCAACCGTTGAAGATGACCCTGTTTGTTCATTTTCGTTTCTGAAGATTATCCGTTGAGGAAATGAATATCCGTTGTGTAATCCTTCATTTCCAACTCTGAGGAAGCAACCGTTGAAGATGACTCCGTTAGTTCATTTTCGTTTATGAAGATTATCCGTTGAGGAAATGAATATCCGTTGTGTAATACTTCATTTCCAACTCTGAGGAAGCAACCGTTGAAGATGACCCCGTTTGTTCATTTTCGTTTCTGAAGATTATCCGTTGAGGAAATGAATATCCGTTGTGTAATCCTTCATTTCCAATTCTGATGAAGCAACCATTGAAAATGACTCGTCTGTTCATTTTCGTTTCGGAAGAATGACCGTTAAGGAAATGACAAGATATTGCCTTACATATCATTGGTGGTTATTTGGCAAATTCACAAATAGACTCCTACGAATAAATTTCGGGACGAAATTTCCTAAAGTAGGGGAGACTGTGACACCTGTGTCACCGCGACCATCAAACAAATACCAAGCCGATGAAATATTGTATTTCATACTTGGGATCTTGTATAAATATGTGTATGTTTTGCACATATCAATTATTGTTCAATTTCAAACTCTACATTGCTTTCTAGAGCATTATACGCAAACTGGTGCGTAAACGTACTCAGTTTAATGCGACAAATACTCCGGAACATCAACATATACTCAACATACCTTAAATAACCTTTACATAACTTAGAAATAAGTTTTGAAGGCTTGGGTATAGCAAAAACAAGTTAATTCGCTTACAGGGACTAAACTTGACAAACTGCGAAAGTATGCCAATTTGAACTGTAACGAACATTCCGGAACATGTTCATAAGTTAAAAATACCCTAAATATCCTCTACATAGCTTAGAAATAGGCTTTGAGGTGTTTGGTATGCTAAAACAAACTTTTGGATCATTCAGGGACTAAAAGTGTCAAAAAGTGCACAAGTTTGCACTTTCGCGCATAACTTACGTTCTGAATACATCCGGACATCCAAAAATTTATGTAAGCATCCTTATATTATGCCTTAGTGTTGGGCATGAGAAAAATCCATTCGTCGCGTCATTTGGATCGTCTTTCGCGCTTATGCGCATTCCGTCGTAATTAAGCGAACATCGCAATCGTACGGCCAAACGAACCGACATCCGGAATATTTTTGAGCATATTTCATGTCCCCTACACTTTAACTTCATCTTAGAGCCTTGAAATGAGGTTAACGGGGCTTAAACGTGCCAAAAATGGGCCAAAATACGTGTTTCTGAAGTGCAGGGACCAAAATTGTAAATTCTGATCTGGGAACCTTAGGCGGGGCGCGTAAGGATTTACCAAATCCTTACGCGGGGCGCGTGAGACTGTCAGACAGAAAAATCTTTGCATTTAATGCAGTTTGGCCTTTCGTTCGATCAAGGGGCAATGCCCTTTCACCCAATCAGGAGCCAAGGGCCAAGTTCTGACTTACCACAAGAATTTGACAAGTGTACGCTCGAGATCGCGGCACGATATTCGATCCTAACGGTTCCACTTTTCGTATAAATACCCCCCCCCTTTGTTCCAAAAACCCACAAAATCTGATCTTAAGGCTCTAAGTTGGAACCATTGTTCCATACCTGAGCTATTTGATCTAGATTAGCACTCGGGGACCTTCCGTAAGTCTTCTTTCGCTCTTTTATCGCTTTTCGAGTCCGAAAGTCAACATTTTGTTGACTTTCTGCATTGACCAGCTTATGGTCGATGCGAAGTTCATGGAACTTCATAACGTGAGCGTGATCACGATGGTTATAGTCCGTAGTGACTATACCTACTGATCAGCACGTTAACTAGGCTCAGTGACGGGTCGTAGTTTCGGCCAAAATGTGCATTCTTGCGTATTTTGTAACCAAACTACTCGTGAGCATCAAAGCCGTTTGTTTTGATGTCAAACCTGTTTTCTAAACTCAGTTAAGCATGTCCTAACATGCTTAGCTCGTCACTTTTAGTTTAGTGCTTATATAGGGTCGTAAGGTAAGCGATCTAAACCATCGCTTATACCTTCGAACCCGACCCATTTGGTCGATCATTAGGATCCGACCAAACACATTAGGTGACCATAGCCATAACCTTCCGAGGTTATACCTTATGGCCACGATGTTAGGCATTCCAAACGCGTTCTACGCGAACGACGCGTTAAGGTAGCATAAGCTACCTAAACGGGTCGTAATGGGTCGCAAGCACTTAGGTTAGGTTTCATTTTAGTATGTAGGCTTTGTTAAACCATATTACACAAGTCTCCATACTCGTTTGGTTTACGAACCCGCATACTATCCGATCCTTCCGATTTTGGTCCGGTATATTAATATAGCTACCTTTTAGGTGCCGTTTGATATCCCGTGATCTCTAGCATTATTTGGTTATTGTACAAGAACTTCAAAGCAATCTCAGGTGAGTACATTGAACCCCTCTTTTACTGTTTTCCAAACTGTTTTGGGGTGAAACGCATGTGCCTACTTGTTACTTTCGTGCTTTCCTGTTCCACATCATATACTTGCTATGTTCATTAGTACATTTATAGTACATGATTTCACTACATTTTATGCTATGTATGCCCATTGTGTGCATACTTAGTACATCACTTTACAATACATTTCATGCTACGTACGCCCATTGTGTGCATACTTAGTACATCACTTTACAATACGTCTCATGCTACGTACGCCCATTGTGTGCATACTTAGTACATCACTTTACAATACATTTCATGCTACGTATGCCCATTGTGTGCATACTTAGTACATTGTTTTACATTGCATTTCTGTTGCATATGCTCATCCAGCATATGAACACATTATACTACATTTTGAACCGTTGTAACCATTTGACTATGTGAACCGTCTTAACCCTTCGATTATATGAACCGTTTGAAACCATTGAACCGTGTAAACCAGTTGTATACATTTGATAATAGACATTTGACTATACATAAACATTTCCACAATTGTTAAACATTTCATCTTGATAGTTTGGTTTGAGTAAGTGATTGAGTAACGAGGCGTGTGTAATATGATACAAGCATGGTGGATACGCCGCTGGTACTTCCTATATATAAGTGTTTGTATGGTATTACATATAGTAGCGTTATTTGAATCATTTCAATTTGAGACATATGACATTTTATACAAATAACACACTTTTCACGAGACATTGTTTTACAAACGACTTATCTTTTACAAACTCATTTTACATGGTTATTCAGTTAACCATGCATTATTCTCTTACTTATACATATCATCTGATTTTACCGTTTTTCAAATGATCTACAAGACAAAGCAAATTACAAGGTTCATGACCAAACATTTTCTCAAAAATAAGTCATGAATTCCGTTTTCACAAAACCAATGTATCTCACAGGCATTTTTATGCTGACGTACCTATTTTCACATGTGTTTTCAGGAGATGATGCATAGGACTTATCAAGAGATACTTAGGCGGACCTGTGCCTTAGTGACTTAAAACGAGACAAGAACTAGTTAAATTATGTTATGTACTCTTTGGTTCTTGTATAAAACAATGTAAACTTTCGTGTTTGATTAATAAAACGAAACTTCAATTGCCATGGATTTGAAACAATTGATTCTGTTACAACACTCCCCGACGTTTCCGCCACGTTTTGTATGTTCTACGTGGTCGGGGTGTGACAGAAAAGTTGGTATCAGAGCCAATGGTTATAGGGAATTAGGTTATTAGTAATGCTTTGACCTAGTCTATAACCTTCCTAGGACCCTAACGCGAGTTTACTTGCGTTTAGTCATAAAACAATACCGTCGCCTATCCTTAGGCGACGACCACAACAAGAACATAAATTTCAAAACCGCTTTGAAAACTAATCATCTGTTCTAGGATGATTGATTACTAGGTTTTGAACCCTCTGTTATAAGGTTTTGAACCCCTTTGAATTTTCAAAACTCTCGTCGAAGTTTTGGGTCCTAAATAGTGTGAACACGTGCAAACTGGAAGAGTGAATGTCTGTACCCCGGGTTTTCTGTCTAAGGTTAGAGTGTTCGTACAAATCCACATAATCGGACCAGTCACTCTTACCTAGGAACTCTTGGGGTGAGTGTCCACTTATAGGCGAGCATGTCTTCGCGATACACTATGAGGATCTATTTGCTTTGATTCAGCCTTGGTGTTGTTTGTTTTGCTTCGTGGATTCAAACAAATGACCATCAACCATGATTATGGCCGGTAATTGTAATATCCTATTCTTACCCAATGCCATTTCATTTGCTTTCTTTCTTGTTTCTCTTTTAGAATGCCTCCTCGACATGAAAACCAGATAGCGACTGCCGAACTGGCAGAGATCATTTCACAGCAAATGGCTGCTCAATTCCCAAACCTCTTTGCTCAATGGAACCAAGCCAACAACAACAATAATGCCCCCTGCAACTTCAAGACGTTCAACTCAGCTAAGCCATCCAAGTTTTCTGGGTCTCTAGGAACGACTGCACTTCTGCAATGGTTCGAGAGTTTAGAGAACACCTTCAGACATGTTCAATGTCCAAACGAGCGAAAGGTAGAATTCGCATCTAGCGTCTTTGAGAAATGAGATTTGACATGGTGGAATGGTGTGACGAGAGATAGGGGTGCCGATGTGGCACTGGCTCAAACATGGCAAGAGCTTCGAACTCTGATGATGAAGGAATTCTGTCCTCGTCACGAGATCAGGGCTTTGGAAACGGAGTTCGACGATCTTAAGCAAGTTAGCGGTGAGCATCGAGCCTACACGGACCGTTATGAGGAGTTAAGTTTGTTATGCCCGGATATGGTTACACCTTTGGATAAGGCAATCGAAAAGTACATTGATGGCCTCCCTGACTCGGTACAAGACATTGTCACTGGTAGCAACCCTACCACACTCCGTCAGGCCATTGAGCTATCTACAACCTTGACTGAATCGCAGATCAGAAAGCATAAACTTTTTCGAAAAGGTGACAAGAAATCAGCCGGGGAATCGAACCCAATCGAGGAATCAAAGACCATGGATGAACAGACTGAATCTCCTAAGAAGTCAAGGAAGCGAAAGGCTTCTCAGAACTTCGCCGTGGTCGCTCACAATGGTCAAGCCGTCCCCAACCAACCAGCTCAACCCCCTGCTAGAAAACCATACAATGGAACTGCACCCTTGTGCAACCAATGTAGCCTCCATCATCACGCCAATGTACAGTGCCGCAAATGCCAAACTTGTGGACTCATAGGCCATACAACAAGAATCTGCCTAGCTGCAGCTGCACCAAACCAAGCTGGCAACAATCCCGCTCAAGGTCGTTTCCTACCAGGTTCTTGTTTCAACTGTGGCGAGATGGGTCATTTCCGAAGAAATTGCCCAAAGCTTGCTAATGCAAATCCAGCACAAGGATGATCACCCGACTGACTAGAAGACAACATCGTTTAGAAATAATCATGTCTTATGTATTAAGTTTCTTTTGTTGTCAAGATCCAAGGAACAGTTGATATCGTTGTTTATAAATAAATCTTTCATTTACATTGCAATGTATTTCGATGGTTGCATGTATAAACGACATATCCCTTGCAATACCGACAATCAAGGAACGGTATTCCTTGAAGAACAAACTACCCCCAAAATTCTCCCATTCTATAATCGCTTGCGTCTTCCACGGAATTCCTAAGTACCCGTTTATTCTAAGGAAATGAAGTACAAGGCGTAGGTTACAACACAAGACGAATACCCAAGGTACCACTATAAATCCTTAATAGGGTACCTAGGAATTTCCCGTAAGTCTTTAATTGTTGTATACCTTCATTCGAATGTGGTGATTCCTTGTAATCAAAAATCGAATTTTGGGAGATCTTTCTATCTTCTCAGATAGATTCCAGTGAACATTGAGATCCGTCGACAGGTTTCCATATCCGTATTCAATCGATAACAAGTTAATAACAAATTATGATCAAATTAAACAATTATGTGACTATGTGCTTATGTGTTTCCTTATGTATTGTTGTGTGATCCAAATTATGTTATCCAAATCTTCGTAGAATCTTACATATCCGTGTACAAGAGATTCATAGTAGGATGCCCAAAGGTATTACTTAAAATCCTCAATGGACTTCTATGTTATAGTTAAGTCCCTCGGATTATAAAGTACTACTTCATAATTAGACCCCTTGAGTGGTCTAGCTAAACAGATTCATCCAAAAATCTGGTTAGGGATATCATGTGATGATATAGCTGAAAGGACTCCTTGGTGGCCCAACCAAGAGGATCCCCTGTCGATCTAATTAAAAGGAACCGATGGAAGTCTAGTCACCCTCGTCACAAGTTTGATATCCTTCCCCAAAACATTACAAAACAAACTGTGCGGACTGTGCAAGGGATTACGTAATTATGGATGCATACATAATTATGGAATTTAGTGCACAGAAATCACAGCAAGTTCTGTCATGTGTCTAGAGTTAACCCTATTCATTTCCAATTCTGATGAAGCATCCGTTGAGGAAAAATGAACTAGCTATTCATTTTTCACTTCTGAAGAATATCCGTTGAGGAAATGAATATCCGTTTATCTTTCATTTCCAAATCTGAAGAATACCCGTCGAGGAAAATGACTCCGTTTGTTCATTTTCGTTCTGAAGATTTATCCGTTGAGGAAATGAATATCCGTTTATCCTTCATTTCCAAATCTGAAGAATACCCGTTGAAGATGACCCCGTTTGCTCATTTTCGTTTCTGAAGATTTATCCGTTGAGGAAATGAATATCCGTTGTGTAATCCTTCATTTCCAACTCTGAGGAAGCAACCGTTGAAGATGACTCCGTTAGTTCATTTTCGTTTCTGAAGATTATCCGTTGAGGAAATGAATATCCGTTGTGTAATACTTCATTTCCAACTCTGAGGAAGCAACCGTTGAAGATGACCCCGTTTGTTCATTTTCGTTTCTGAAGATTATCCGTTGAGGAAATGAATATCCGTTGTGTAATCCTTCATTTCCAACTCTGAGGAAGCAACCGTTGAAGATGACTCCGTTAGTTCATTTTCGTTTCTGAAGATTATCCGTTGAGGAAATGAATATCCGTTGTGTAATACTTCATTTCCAACTCTGAGGAAGCAACCGTTGAAGATGACCCCGTTTGTTCATTTTCGTTTCTGAAGATTATCCGTTGAGGAAATGAATATCCGTTGTGTAATCCTTCATTTCCAACTCTGAGGAAGCAACCGTTGAAGATGACTCCGTTAGTTCATTTTCGTTTATGAAGATTATCCGTTGAGGAAATGAATATCCGTTGTGTAATACTTCATTTCCAACTCTGAGGAAGCAACCGTTGAAGATGACCCCGTTTGTTCATTTTCGTTTCTGAAGATTATCCGTTGAGGAAATGAATATCCGTTGTGTAATCCTTCATTTCCAATTCTGATGAAGCAACCATTGAAAATGACTCGTCTGTTCATTTTCGTTTCGGAAGAATGACCGTTAAGGAAATGACAAGATATTGCCTTACATATCATTGGTGGTTATTTGGCAAATTCACAAATAGACTCCTACGAATAAATTTCGGGACGAATTTTCCTAAAGTAGGGGAGACTGTGACACCTGTGTCACCGCGACCATCAAACAAATACCAAGCCGATGAAATATTGTATTTCATACTTGGGATCTTGTATAAATATGTGTATGTTTTGCACATATCAATTATTGTTCAATTTCAAACTCTACATTGCTTTCTAGAGCATTATACGCAAACTGGTGCGTAAATGTACTCAGTTTAATGCGACAAATACTCCGGAACATCAACATATACTCAACATACCTTAAATAACCTTTACATAACTTAGAAATAAGTTTTGAAGGCTTGGGTATAGCAAAAACAAGTTAATTCGCTTACAGGGACTAAACTTGACAAACTGCGAAAGTATGCCAATTTGAACTGTAACGAACATTCCGGAACATGTTCATAAGTTAAACATACCCTAAATATCCTCTACATAGCTTAGAAATAGGCTTTGAGGTGTTTGGTATGCTAAAACAAACTTTTGGATCATTCAGGGACTAAAAGTGTCAAAAAGTGCACAAGTTTGCACTTTCGCGCATAACTTACGTTCTGAATACATCCGGACATCCAAAAATTTATGTAAGCATCCTTATATTATGCCTTAGTGTTGGGCATGAGAAAAATCCATTCGTCGCGTCATTTGGATCGTCTTTCGCGCTTATGCGCATTCCGTCGTAATTAAGCGAACATCGCAATCGTACGGCCAAACGAACCGACATCCGGAATATTTTTGAGCATATTTCATGTCCCCTACACTTTAACTTCATCTTAGAGCCTTGAAATGAGGTTAACGGGGCTTAAACGTGCCAAAAATGGGCCAAAATACGTGTTTCTGAAGTGCAGGGACCAAAATTGTAAATTCTGATCTGGGAACCTTAGGCGGGGCGCGTAAGGATTTACCAAATCCTTACGCGGGGCGCGTGAGACTGTCAGACAGAAAAATCTTTGCATTTAATGCAGTTTGGCCTTTCGTTCGATCAAGGGGCAATGCCCTTTCACCCAATCAGGAGCCAAGGGCCAAGTTCTGACTTACCACAAGAGTTTGACAAGTGTACGCTCGAGATCGCGGCACGATATTCGATAAACGATCCTAACGGTTCCACTTTTCGTATAAATACCCCCCCCCCCTTTGTTCCAAAAACCCACAAAATCTGATCTTAAGGCTCTAAGTTGGAACCATTGTTCCATACCTGAGCTATTTGATCTAGATTAGCACTCGGGGACCTTCCGTAAGTCTTCTTTCGCTCTTTTATCGCTTTTCGAGTCCGAAAGTCAACATTTTGTTGACTTTCTGCATTGACCAGCTTATGGTCGATGCGAAGTTCATGGAACTTCATAACGTGAGCGTGATCACGATGGTTATAGTCCGTAGTGACTATACCTACTGATCACCACGTTAACTAGGCTCAGTGACGGGTCGTAGTTTCGGCCAAAATGTGCATTCTTGCATATTTTGTAACCAAACTACTCGTGAGCATCAAAGCCGTTTGTTTTGATGTCAAACCTGTTTTCTAAACTCAGTTAAGCATGTCCTAACATGCTTAGCTCGTCACTTTTAGTTTAGTGCTTATATAGGGTCGTAAGGTAAGCGATCTAAACCATCGCTTATACCTTCGAACCCGACCCATTTGGTCGATCATTAGGATCCGACCAAACACATTAGGTGACCATAGCCATAACCTTCCGAGGTTATACCTTATGGCCACGATGTTAGGCGTTCCAAACGCGTTCTACGCGAACGACGCGTTAAGGTAGCATAAGCTACCTAAACGGGTCGTAATGGGTCGCAAGCACTTAGGTTAGGTTTCATTTTAGTATGTAGGCTTTGTTAAACCATATTACACAAGTCTCCATACTCGTTTGGTTTACGAACCCGCATACTATCCGATCCTTCCGATTTTGGTCCGGTATATTAATATAGCTACCTTTTAGGTGCCGTTTGATATCCCGTGATCTCTAGCATTATTTGGTTATTGTACAAGAACTTCAAAGCAATCTCAGGTGAGTACATTGAACCCCTCTTTTACTGTTTTCCAAACTGTTTTGGGGTGAAACGCATGTGCCTACTTGTTACTTTCGTGCTTTCCTGTTCCACATCATATACTTGCTATGTTCATTAGTACATTTATAGTACATGATTTCACTACATTTTATGCTATGTATGCCCATTGTGTGCATACTTAGTACATCACTTTACAATACATTTCATGCTACGTACGCCCATTGTGTGCATACTTAGTACATCACTTTACAATACGTCTCATGCTACGTACGCCCATTGTGTGCATACTTAGTACATCACTTTACAATACATTTCATGCTACGTATGCCCATTGTGTGCATACTTAGTACATTGTTTTACATTGCATTTCTGTTGCATATGCTCATCCAGCATATGAACACATTATACTACATTTTGAACCGTTGTAACCATTTGACTATGTGAACCGTCTTAACCCTTCGATTATATGAACCGTTTGAAACCATTGAACCGTGTAAACCAGTTGTATACATTTGATAATAGACATTTGACTATACATAAACATTTCCACAATTGTTAAACATTTCATCTTGATAGTTTGGTTTGAGTAAGTGATTGAGTAACGAGGCGTGTGTAATATGATACAAGCATGGTGGATACGCCGCTGGTACTTCCTATATATAAGTGTTTGTATGGTATTACATATAGTAGCGTTATTTGAATCATTTCAATTTGAGACATATGACATTTTATACAAATAACACACTTTTCACGAGACATTGTTTTACAAACGACTTATCTTTTACAAACTCATTTTACATGGTTATTCAGTTAACCATGCATTATTCTCTTACTTATACATATCATCTGATTTTACCGTTTTTCAAATGATCTACAAGACAAAGCAAATTACAAGGTTCATGACCAAACATTTTCTCAAAAATAAGTCATGAATTCCGTTTTCACAAAACCAATGTATCTCACAGGCATTTTTATGCTGACGTACCTATTTTCACATGTGTTTTCAGGAGATGATGCATAGGACTTATCAAGAGATACTTAGGCGGACCTGTGCCTTAGTGACTTAAAACGAGACAAGAACTAGTTAAATTATGTTATGTACTCTTTGGTTCTTGTATAAAACAATGTAAACTTTCGTGTTTGATTAATAAAACGAAACTTCAATTGCCATGGATTTGAAACAATTGATTCTGTTACAACACTCCCCGACGTTTCCGCCACGTTTTGTATGTTCTACGTGGTCGGGGTGTGACAAGAAATGACTTATTTATTTGAACCATATATGTGTTTTTAGCAAGTCGAATTAACATTTTGTGGAAATGTTAATATTTCTAACGTGCTGTAACACCCCAAAAAATGAAAAACATGATATATAATAATAAACATAATATGATTTAAGGTAAATGGAAATGTGATACTAAAAAGGGGATTTTAAGGTTAATAGTTGCACATGTAACAAGACATAAGGGGGTAATAGGTAAATATTAATAAGTGGGGGTTAATTAGGGGAAAACCCACAAAACCCACACACTGTACGTGTGTGGATCGACCAGGAACAAGAAAAACAAGGGCTCACCCTTGTTCTCACCAAATTCACCAAATTGACAAAGGAAAATCGATGATTATCAATTGCATGTGGTAGAATTTCGATCAGTTACCCATATCCAATCAAGTGGTAAGTCGAATTTCTGGAATTGGTGAATTGTAGAACTAGGGTTTTGACCCAATCATGAAATTATGATATGATTTGTCTTGTTTAGATGATAAGAGCACTCCCTAGTGTAGGAACCATGCTTAATTTTAGTTAATTGAAAGAAAACCCACTTGGTGAAATTGTGTCATGGTTAACAAGTATCATAGTAATTATGAATTCATGTATTCTTGTTGTACGATCTTGTTTGAATTACTTGAATGCTAGACAATTTGATGTAGAATAAAGAATTTTAAGAAAATTGGTTGAATAATGATGATATATAGTTGAATTAGTAAACTATGCTTCAAATAATTGTACATTATGCTTATTTAGTGTAACGCACACAAGGTGTTTGATGAAATGCTTGAAAGAACAATTATGTGTAATATAGAGGAAATGACGAAATGAAATCGGGGTACTAAAAGAATGAAATTATGTATTTGTATAGGCGTGAAGGAAGAAGGCTCAAGTGCTAAGAAAACGGAAGGTTCACAAGATCGAGGTATGATCCGTTACATACGAAAGTTTACTTCTTTTTATTGATCGTTTGCAATTATAATGAATAACCCTTGATATAAGAATCATTCTATGTTTAATTATAGAAGTGTTAATAATGAATGGTAATCCCTTGTGGATTCGTTTAAGCTAAAAACGGACAATGCTAAGTTATGCAAAACGACCGGTTCTTTGCAACTAGGTCAATTAAGGATATGAAACCATCCGACTAGAATGGGTGGTCACGCAAGCAAATAACCGTATGCATAAGGTTCAATCCATTGAATGGATAGAGCGAAGGATTCTTAAGCTAAAAGTAATTAACCCGATGTTATCGGGTCGAATGCGGAATGCTTAAATCTCATTATGAGATTGTATGCCACACTCACTAGATGGGTAATCGAATGCGTATAAGAAACGGACGTATATAGATGATTGTAATTACCATGTTGGTATTGTGGACTAATTAAGCGCCTATACTAACTTTTTAATGTTTGGTGTTTAATGTAGGTAAATCCTCGACTTAGGTGATTGGACGACTTGGAATGTGCACACATGGTTTACGCCCGCTTCTCGCTTCCGTTGTTAAGTCCCTTTTGAATGGTCTAAGTCTTGGTCTTATGTAATCGAGTCTAGTTAGTATGTTGTCATCTTTGTCGTAGGGTAAAAATTTGGTAGATGGAAATCATGTCGTGACTAATGTGGACTTGTTTGTTCGTTTTGGGATTTTGTCAAAGATGTTTAATGTTTTAAGCTTGGGTTGTAAAACAGGTGGTTTATAATGTTAAACGAATAGGTCATGTCGAAATTTTCAAAAATATTTCCCTACTTATTTGTACGTAATTAATAGTAGGATTGGGGCATAACAAGTTGGTATCAGAGCCTAGGTTTGAGGGATTCGAGCTGGAATAATAGCGCTTGAACTCAAACCAATGGCTCTCGCGAAGGTGTGCTCGTTCCGAGATCGTCAACGAGGTAAAGTTTTAAATATTTGTTTAGTATAAGAATGTATAACTTATTCGCGGTTAATGTTATAAGCTATGTATGCTATAAAATAATGTTGGGGTAGAATAAGGGGTCTCGAGACAAACGCAGCTGGAAAATGGACTCGAGAAAGGGCCAAAATAATAAAACAAAGAACTGCTGCGTTTTGCAAAAAGGAAGCCCGTCGCCGACGGGTTAACCCCCGTCGCCGACGGCATCATTCTGTCCGACGCCCAAACTACCTGCCGACGGGTAAAAGGTGTCCGACGGCCATCATCCAAGCCCGTCGCCGACGGGTACATAGCCGTCGCCGACGGCTTATGAAATGCCGAAATGCTGAATTTGTTTTGTTTTTCATGCTTTGCGTTACCGGTTTGTCCGAAAGCTTATTTCATGGTTACGTAGCGTCTATAGTAGATTTAACAAGTGTATGTAATCGCAATTAGCAATCACAACGAGAATGGATTCGTAAGAATCGAAGGAAAGGAACCAAATGACATGGAATGGAATAAGTAAATGATAATTAATGAACAATATATATACCGAAAGTTTGTGAATTGTATTAAACAAGATATGCTATTATATAGATGGCTGATGCAAGCAACGTTAATGATAATGACGATGTGGCTAGACAAGAAGCGTTCGAGAACAAAGTTACGGAAGTAGCGGAAGGGGTTATGCAAGCAAATCTTCCACGGTTGACTCAAGAGGTAGAAAGCCGAGTTCTGGGGGTTGTGGATGCTATGATGACCAGTAAGATCGAAGAATTGAAAGAGCTAATTGAGGGGTCTAAAAGTAAAGGTAAGGAACGACGATGCACGTATAAAGACTTTATGGCGTGCAATCCGGCAACGTATGATGGTAAAATTGACCCGATCGCATGCCAAAGATGGATTTCAAATATAGAAGCAGTGTTCATTCGAAGTCGTTGTGATAACGAAGATAAGGTGATGTTCGCCACCGGCCAACTCACTTTTCAGGCAAAAGATTGGTGGGATGCACACAGTAAAGAGATAGGTGAAGAAAGGCTCCAAACGATGACCTGGCAAGAGTTTAAGGATCCTTTCATGAAATATCACTGCCCCCAGTCCGCCGTTGATAAGATTCAAGAGGATTTCTTACGCCTCCGACAGAAGAACGAGACGATAAATGAGATATCAAACACCTTCTTGGATAAGATGAAGTTTTGTGGAGAGTTTGTGCAAACTGAAAGGATGAAGATTAACCGCTTTTATGGCGTGTTAAAGGCAGAATTTAGGGAGTTCATCACTCCCTCGAAGTGTGAGACTCTTGATGAGCTCATCAACCTAGCGCGAGATAGAGAAATCGAGATCAAGAGGCAAGAAGAGCGTGGAGAAAAGAGACCCAATGAAAAAGGTGGAAATTCGACCCCGACCAAAAAGGGGAAGTATCAAGAGCAAGGAAGAAAGGATAAGTCGAAGAGTGGAATCACGCCGTGCAAGACTTGTGGGAAACTTCATACGGGGGAATGTTTGTTAGGCAAGAAAGGATGTTACAAATGCGGTAAGGAAGGACACTCATCTTATCAATGTCCGAATAGCCCAAAAACTTGCTTTAACTGTTTCGAAAAAGGGCACATCAAATCTGAGTGCCCGAAACTCCAGCAAGAGTCGAAGAAGGAAGATAAGAAACAAGAAGGTTCTAAGGCCAAGGGTAGAATGTTCCAAATTACATCCGAAGAGGCCAAGTCTCACCCGAATGTGATTTCAGGTATCTTTTTACTAAACTCCATACCGGTTTATGTTCTATTCGATACTGGAGCTACTATGTCATTTATTTCGAATGAAATTATACAACATCCGTCCTTTAAGATTGAACGAATGCCAGTGCCTTTAGAAGTAGAGATAGCCGATAGCAAGATGTATATGTTACATGAGGTTTGTAGAAATTGTAAATTCATTATAGAAGATGAAGAATTTGACATCGACCTAATACCCATGGTTTTGGGGGAATTTAAAATGATCGTGGGGATGGATTGGTTGGCGCGACACCATGCGGAGATTAACTGTGAAACTAAAGTGATGGTTATCCAAGCTCCAAGTGGAAAACAATTAAGTATTCAAGGAGAGAGAAACGTGGAAACCAAGTTGTGCACCTTGGTCCAAGCTTATAAGTATGTACTTAATGGGAGTAGAGCATACTTAGCTTATGTAGGAGATGCCCGACAAACCCTCCCGAAGCTTGAAGACGTTGAGGTCGTGAACGAATTTCCGGAGGTATTTCCGGAAGAACTGCCGGGACTCCCTCCCGAAAGGGAGATAGAGTTTCGCATCGAATTAAATCCGGGCGCGAAGCCAGTTGCGAAGGCTCCCTATAGACTTGCCCCCACTGAGATGCGAGAATTAATGACACAGTTGCAAGATCTTCTAGATAAGGGTTTCATACGCCCGAGTGTGTCGCCTTGGGGAGCACCCGTCCTTTTTGTTAAAAAGAAAGACGGGTCGATGCGCATGTGCATCGACTATAGAGAATTAAACAAACTGACCATAAAGAACCGCTACCCTTTACCTAGAATTGATGACCTTTTTGATCAATTACAAGGAGCGAGCTGGTTCTCCAAGATAGACCTGCGTTCGGGATACCATCAAGTCAGAGTACGGGAAGAGGACATTCCAAAGACTGCATTTAGAACCCGTTATGGGCACTATGAATTTCTAGTCATGTCATTCGGATTGACGAACGCGCCGGCTGCGTTTATGGATCTTATGAACCGGGTGTGCCGACCCATGCTAGACAAATCGGTAATAGTGTTCATAGATGATATCCTAGTCTACTCGCGAAGCAAAGCTGAGCATGCAAGGCATTTGCGTGAAGTACTTGAAATTCTCCGCAAGGAGAAACTTTACGCAAAATTTTCAAAATGCGCCTTCTGGCTCAGGGAAGTGCAGTTTTTAGGCCACGTGATTAATGCGGAAGGTGTTTTAGTGGACCCATCAAAGATTGATGCTGTAATGAAATGGGTTTCCCCGAAAAGTCCGACTGAGATAAGGAGTTTCCTAGGTCTCGCGGGGTATTATAGGCGGTTTATACAGGATTTCTCGAAGATAGCTCTACCCCTAACCAGAATGACGAGAAAGAAAGAAAAATTTGTGTGGGGTGAGGAACAGGAAGAGGCTTTTCGTATATTAAAGGAGAAATTGTCGAGTCCTCCGGTCCTGACATTGCCAGATGGAACTGAAGATTTGGTTGTCTATTCAGATGCTTCCCATCAGGGGTTAGGTTGTGTTTTGATGCAAAGGGGAAAGGTTATTGCTTATGCGTCGCGGCAACTAAAGCCTCACGAGGTGAATTACCCAACACACGATCTGGAATTGGCAGCAGTAGTGTTCGCCTTAAAGATTTGGAGACACTACCTATACGGTGCGAGATGTACAATTTACTCGGATCATAAGAGCCTCAAGTATTTCTTTGAACAGAAAGATTTGAATATGAGGCAACGAAGATGGCTAGAACTTATCAAGGATTATGATTGTGACATCCTCTATCATCCGGGGAAAGCAAATGTGGTAGCCGATGCGTTAAGCCGAAAAGAGTATCCGTCTCCTCTCCGTGTAAAGTCCATGAAGATGGTAGTTACGCCACGACTACTGGAAACGATACGGGAATCTCAAAGAAAGTCTCTTGGAGCAGAAGACTTAAGGAAAGAAAGGTTAAAAGGCGTTATTGATAAATTAGAAGAAAATTCGACCGGACTCAAGACGCGATTCGGCCGAATTTGGATACCCCGATTTTGTGAAGTCAAAGCCGCACTACTCGATGAAGCACATAAGTCACGATATTCGGTCCACCCTGGGGCTACAAAGATGTATCAAGACTTAAAAACCAACTATTGGTGGCCGGGCATGAAACGCGATATCGTCAAGTACGTCGCAAAATGCTTAACGTGTTCTCAAGTGAAGGCAGAACACCAAAAGCCTTACGGAGAATCACAACCATTGGGGATACCGTTGTGGAAATGGGAAGAACTAACGATGGATTTAGTAACCAAGCTTCCAAGAACGAAAAAGGGGTATGATACAATATGGGTAATCGTAGATCGACTTACGAAAAGCGCCCACTTTCTACCCATTAAAGAAGCTTATTCTTCCGAGAAAATGGCGGAAATCTACATGAACGAGGTCGTGTCTCGACATGGGGTGCCTGTGTCAATCATCTCGGATCGTGACACTAGATTTACCTCTCGTTACTGGCAAAGATTTCACGAAAGCGTGGGAACGAGATTGCACATAAGTACCGCCTACCACCCTCAAACTGACGGCCAGTCAGAAAGAACTATTCAAACACTTATTGATATGTTGAGGGCGTGTGCCTTAGATTTTGGGGGAAATTGGGATGACCATTTGCCACTGGTGGAATTTTCTTATAACAATAGTTACCACAGTGGCATTCAAATGGCGCCGTACGAATTACTATATGGAAGGAAATGTAGAACTCCTGTATGTTGGGGTGAAGTAGGGCAAAGGGAGCTCGCGCCAAGTGATTTAATAGCACTGACAAATGAAAAGATTGAATTGATTAGAGCTCGTTTGAAAGCAGCCCAGGATCGGCAAAAAGCTTATGGAGACAAGAGAAAGCGTCCTATTGAATTTCAAGTTGGAGATTTTGTACTGTTGAAGGTGTCGCCATGGAAAGGCATAATCCGTTTTCGTAAACGGGGTAAATTAGGACCTCGGTATATTGGGCCGTTTAAAATCTTGGCTCGTGTCGGAAGGGTTGCATATCGATTAGAATTACCGCCTACTCTAGACGGAATTCACAATACCTTCCACGTGTCTCAATTGAGAAAGTGCCTTGCGGATGAAACCGCGTTAGTACCTCTCGATGACATCGAGTTAGACGAGGGGTTGAATTATGTCGAAAGACCAATAGCCATTAAAGATGTCAAGGTAAAGAAGCTCCGCAACAAAGCCATCCGACAAGTGTTGGTACAATGGCAACACCGAAAGGGGTCAGAACTCACATGGGAAGCGGAAGATGAAATGAGGAGGCACTATCCATTTCTTTTTGGTATGTACACGTTTAAGATTGTTATGTCCAGGTTTCGGGGACGAAACCTCTTTTAAGGGGGGTAGACTTGTAACACCCCAAAAAATGAAAAACATGATATATAATAATAAACATAATATGATTTAAGGTAAATGGAAATGTGATACTAAAAAGGGGATTTTAAGGTTAATAGTTGCACATGTAACAAGACATAAGGGGGTAATAGGTAAATATTAATAAGTGGGGGTTAATTAGGGGAAAACCCACAAAACCCACACACTGTACGTGTGTGGATCGACCAGGAACAAGAAAAACAAGGGCTCACCCTTGTTCTCACCAAATTCACCAAATTGACAAAGGAAAATCGATGATTATCAATTGCATGTGGTAGAATTTCGATCAGTTACCCATATCCAATCAAGTGGTAAGTCGAATTTCTGGAATTGGTGAATTGTAGAACTAGGGTTTTGACCCAATCATGAAATTATGATATGATTTGTCTTGTTTAGATGATAAGAGCACTCCCTAGTGTAGGAACCATGCTTAATTTTAGTTAATTGAAAGAAAACCCACTTGGTGAAATTGTGTCATGGTTAACAAGTATCATAGTAATTATGAATTCATGTATTCTTGTTGTACGATCTTGTTTGAATTACTTGAATGCTAGACAATTTGATGTAGAATAAAGAATTTTAAGAAAATTGGTTGAATAATGATGATATATAGTTGAATTAGTAAACTATGCTTCAAATAATTGTACATTATGCTTATTTAGTGTAACGCACACAAGGTGTTTGATGAAATGCTTGAAAGAACAATTATGTGTAATATAGAGGAAATGACGAAATGAAATCGGGGTACTAAAAGAATGAAATTATGTATTTGTATAGGCGTGAAGGAAGAAGGCTCAAGTGCTAAGAAAACGGAAGGTTCACAAGATCGAGGTATGATCCGTTACATACGAAAGTTTACTTCTTTTTATTGATCGTTTGCAATTATAATGAATAACCCTTGATATAAGAATCATTCTATGTTTAATTATAGAAGTGTTAATAATGAATGGTAATCCCTTGTGGATTCGTTTAAGCTAAAAACGGACAATGCTAAGTTATGCAAAACGACCGGTTCTTTGCAACTAGGTCAATTAAGGATATGAAACCATCCGACTAGAATGGGTGGTCACGCAAGCAAATAACCGTATGCATAAGGTTCAATCCATTGAATGGATAGAGCGAAGGATTCTTAAGCTAAAAGTAATTAACCCGATGTTATCGGGTCGAATGCGGAATGCTTAAATCTCATTATGAGATTGTATGCCACACTCACTAGATGGGTAATCGAATGCGTATAAGAAACGGACGTATATAGATGATTGTAATTACCATGTTGGTATTGTGGACTAATTAAGCGCCTATACTAACTTTTTAATGTTTGGTGTTTAATGTAGGTAAATCCTCGACTTAGGTGATTGGACGACTTGGAATGTGCACACATGGTTTACGCCCGCTTCTCGCTTCCGTTGTTAAGTCCCTTTTGAATGGTCTAAGTCTTGGTCTTATGTAATCGAGTCTAGTTAGTATGTTGTCATCTTTGTCGTAGGGTAAAAATTTGGTAGATGGAAATCATGTCGTGACTAATGTGGACTTGTTTGTTCGTTTTGGGATTTTGTCAAAGATGTTTAATGTTTTAAGCTTGGGTTGTAAAACAGGTGGTTTATAATGTTAAACGAATAGGTCATGTCGAAATTTTCAAAAATATTTCCCTACTTATTTGTACGTAATTAATAGTAGGATTGGGGCGTAACACGTGCGCGTTAGAATTTCTGTCATTTTAACATGATTGTTAAAAAATGGTTAAAATACAAATGCTTTGAAATGTTTTATGTAAACATTTTATATAAGTAATTTGTTAAAGCATTGATTTTAATGCTTTGTATGATTTAGAAATAAAAGGTCATACATTGAAGTTGATGTTTGATTGACTTCAAGAATTAAATCACTATAAAGTGATAGTGTAGTTGTGTGGGATTCATCACCAACTTTAATTTGTGATTTCTAAATCAATGTGAGTGAAATTTTAATTACTAATTAAACTCTTCATATAGTGAAACTCTTGAGTAGAGTTTTAATGGTGACATTTGATGAGTTTTATTAGAGTTTAAATATATAATTATTGAGACTCTTAACTCTTCATATGTGAAACTCTTGAGTAGAGTTTTAATGATGACATTTGATGACTTTATTAGAGTTTAAGTCTATAATTATTGAGACTCTTAACTCTTAATATGATGAAACTCTTGGGTAGAGTTTTAATGATGAAATTTGATGAGTTTTATTGATGACATTTGATGCTCTAATTTGGTCAGTTTTGTATATATAAAATGACTTAAATTTTCTAACATGTGTGTTAGAAAATGTGTATCACGAATACGAGGTTAGAGATTGTTCATAATGAACAGATATGTTTTATGTAAACATTTAGTTGCCTATGTGAGCATTAAAGATGATGAGAAATGGTTTATTTTATAGACTATATCTTTGGAAAACGTTTTATGTAAACGTTCGATTCTATAATGTGCTTGTTATAACGTTTTTTTTTCTAACATGCGTGTTAGAAAATGTTATTTGGTGAAAAACAACTTGGTGTTGTTGTGAACAAATTTAATCGTTCAAGTTTACTACTTAAATGTAGTATTTGTAACAACTTGGTGTTGTTTTGAGCATAATTGTCCAAGTTTAAAGTTTAAACACGAAATGGGGAACTTGTACTTACAAGTGCATGGAGTCTTATTGAGGGAGTACCTCAAGACATGCCATGGGACGATATTGTTGAGAAGATTTCGGTCAGATTATAAAGTGTTGAAGATAAAAGCACTTTGCTATTTGATGTCTACATATTGTCTATGCTTCCGTTTAAATTTCCAAAAGTGATTGCCACTTATGATTTAGTTTCCAATGTATTTTATTGTTTTGTGTTCAATATCTTCGGATAACACATGCAATTTTTTACAAAGAAATAAATCACTAATGGTTGTGACGTATAAATTATTTTTGTGGAAAATAATTATAACGTCGGTTATACATTGTTTAAAAGAATATGATTTTAAACGGATAGCACATGAAAATACTTGGATATAAACAACTTGAGAGTTGTTACATTGACTAAAAGTCAAAGACTAAACATCAAATGTATAACCACATCATGAATGAGTAATGAAAGAACGTAGTGAGTGTATTGAGATGAAATACACTAACGACATTCATGTCGCATACTTCATTAGAAGTCGTTGAAAAATTCACAAGTGTGAATTCTAACATATGAAAGTAAAAGTACTATATGTTATTGTATATCTTTAATAAATCTTGCGAGATTTATAAGTAGATGCGTCTACCACTTGATTATTGTTAGATCTATATGGAGATTTTACCTTCATTTGGGAGAGCATCCTAAATATACATCTCCTAATGAATAACAATAGATGTGTGCAAATCACTTATGGCAAAATTATGAATGCCATGTTGTTGAGTGTCGATCTAGTTGATTCTATCTCACACATAATAGTGAGTGTAGACAAGAAACATTCATCTTGTTGGTGATGAATGTGTTCACCAAGTGACTTGGATTAAGACTTATGTTTAAGTACTTATGAGTCAATGGTAGATTGTTGGAGATCAAAGGTAATCAAGTTATGTTCCTTAAATGAATGATGAAATTTAGCTATGTGCTATATATAATAATTTGTGAGACCTTCCTAAATATTGATGTTTTAGAATTATGAATAAGTCTCATTATTTTGTCTTAACAAGGGATGAATGTTGCAAAGTGATATTATGATATCCTTAGGGCTGTGAAGAATCAGAATGATGCATCTTCTGTTCACATGCTAAAGTATTGTAGTCTAAAGCATGCTAGACTAGTACTTGGTTAATTATGGGTCTTGACGGAGACTAATTAACTCTAAACATTCAAATGTGTATGAACACAAAAAGAATTTGTGTATGGAAAAAGTTAAGAGAGAATTTTCATTCATTATAAGGAAATGACATGTAACTTTTAAGAGTTTATTCGAAAAGCTAATGAGGAGAACTCATTGTCTAAGCTTATTCTAGATGCTAAATTAGAATTATTCTAAATTTGTGACAAACTTATGACAATGGCATGTGTTGCTTTGGTCAGCTCGGAAGCTTGTGTAAGCTAATGCAATATGAGTTGAATTCACTGATACAATAAGGTTGGTCTTGTTCAATCATATGTGTATAAATGTCGCCATAAGTGGTGTTACGGAAATGTTGATCAAATGGCAAGAAATGTGGGGGAAGAACCATTTAAGAAACAACCCTATAAGGGTATGTAGAAATGGTTCTCATTCACACATCTAAATGTTATCCAATATGTCACACCCCCAAAATCCACCTGCGGATAACACCCGCTTCGGGGGCGTGACTGACCAGGATCCAGCCACCAATTATACTGAATAATTAAGTTGATAACAAAAGTAATACTTACTAACCATAGGATTAGCAAATATCAAGTTCAGAGTTTAAGGTTTTAAGTTCAAACAGTTAATAAGTAGCGGAAGCATAAGTAAAGTAGTTTAACAAAGTTCATAATTCAAAATAAGGTAACACCCAACACAAGGGTGAACAGACACTACACATTCCCAAGCAGCAAGCTCCTTCGTCACGGGTTACCTGCAAAGCATGCAGTAAGGGGGTCAACAATAATGCTGAGTGAGTTCACTAGTTGTCCAGTTTTAATTTCCAAAAACTTGTTTCACCGGTTAATTTATCCGTTTATACATGCCATGGGGAGCTACCCCAAAAGTTAGCGACTAAACTGTTTTTCCAATACCGAACACTAGGTAACCGTTGCGTTTCCGCAGGATGCCCCGATGTCAATGTTCTATCATCATTGACGGATATCTGAGTACATTAGTTCACGACCGATCCCAAACCAGGGCACGGTGTGAGGCTGGTAAACACCTAAATAGCGCTATCAACTAATAACCCGTTCGCCTGATCCCGGCGACTAATCGGTATTTGTAGTGGGGACTTGAGTGATAGAGTTTCGTTTAGTGCCGTTAGTTGCAATCCGTATAAACAGTAATTAACCAAAAGGTTTCCCAATACCAGGGAAGGAAAAGTAAGTTTTGTTCCCAATAACTAGGGAAGGTATGCAAATGGTATCCCCTTTTACCAGGGGATAGGGTTGTTTTAGTCTCGTGTCCCAAACCACCGGGACGCATGCTTTTAAGTTGTGAACTCACCTTGGGTTGCTCGGTAGGTTTAGGTTACTTGTCAATCACGTTGGTCACCACGTCCTAACATGGTTACCGGTATAGGTCAGGTTCGGTGTACAAGCATTCACGTAGAAACACATATAGGCACGTAACTTGCATACAAGTAAATAGTCATGGGGTTATTGGGCCGGCCCTAACAGTAACATAGTCAAACAGAACACAGCAACACATAGTCCATTTAACAGATAGTCCAAGTGAACACAAAATGGCCCAATAACCAAAGTGGACGGCCCAGTCGCAACCAGCTGGTCTCGAGTCGCAACCAGGTGGTTTCGGCTTGTCACGTTATGGTTGCGAGTCGCAACCGCGTGGTCTCGAGTCATCACGCTGTGGTTGCGAGTCGCAACGGTCGTAGTCTCGAGTCGTAATCTCGTGGTTTCGAGTTGTCACGCTTTGGTTGCGAGTCGCAACGACGCAGTTGCGAGTCGGAATGCTGTCACTTTCATGTACACGTGATGATGCAGATATGACAGTCCAATTTTGTACCAAGAAATCAGGCCCAGATTAGGAAACTACCAATAAGGTTTCTACAAACACTTTTCCTAATCTGCCTATAATAAAATTTGGATCAAACTTTGCCATTTTAAATCTTCAAACCATCTTCAACTAGTTCATCAAATGTTCATAGTTTCTAGGGTTTTCATGCTTAAACAAAACCATACCTTTTGAACCGAAAATCACATATTACAACAAGATTGTCATGCAAGAACTAGAAACATGTATTTTGTAGCCGAAACTTATGTTTAACAACATCATTTTTTTTTTGCAAGAAACTTTAAAGCATAGTATAGTTGGCTATGAACACTTGTAAACTACCATTATCAAGTCATTTTAAACATGTTATCATATATTTCCAATCTTTACAAAACAACCTAATGATCATGCATAAAACTACTAACCAAACATTTTTCTAGTTCATATACATATCATTCAAGCAAGAATACAAGGCATTTATTACACACTAACCGGTTAAGAAGAAGGAGAAGGAGCCGAAACAAAGGAAAGGAACCGAGAAGATGGAATGTCCGAGTGATAGTCTTGACCGAGTTTCTTGTCCGGGATCCTTGCTTGAACCGAAAATTGGAAGGGATTGGGGTGTGTTGTTGAGGGTTTCTAGTTGAGAGAAAGAGTAGAAGTGTTTGTGTGTGTAAAATGAGGGAAGGTGGGGAAAGGTTGGGATTTATACAAGGGGGGTTTTCGGGTTGGGCTTGGGGTTTCGGCCCAAACCGGTTACGGCCCAAAGGCCCACTCGCAACCGCCCGGTTGCGAGTCATGGTCTCGACTCACGTACATTTATATATAATACGTACATTCAACACACATTAAGCAAATAAAGATCACGTTTCCATTTAATAATATTTATATACACAAAATATTACAAGGTGTTCGTTCGGAAAAACCTAGAGTGTCACATTATCCCCAAGTTTTAAGAACTTTCGTCCCGAAAGTTGAAGCAGCCACTGCCAAGCTAGCGTGTTTTAACGGGGTGTCACATCATCCCCCCGTTAGTTTGGAATTTCGTCCCGAAATTCGGTTGTAGCTTCAGTGCTGGGGTTTTCGTTTGGGAATAACTGGGGATACTTGGACTTCATCTGGTCCTCCCGCTCCCAGGTAAACTCTGGGCCGCGCCGTGAGTTCCAACGAACTCGTACAAGGGGTATCTGGCTACGTTTGAGGGTTTTGATCTCTCGATCCGTGATCTCAATCGGTTCCTCAGTAAAGTGTAGCTGTTCATCAATCGTCAGTTCCTTAAAAGGAATTACAAGTGTTTCATCCGACAAACACTTCTTCAGATTAGATACGTGAAAAACGTTGTGCACTGCACTCAGCTCTGCAGGCAGGTTCAATCTATAAGCTACCTTACCGATTTTCTCGGTAATTTCGAATGGTCCAACATACCGTGGATTCAGCTTGCCCCGTTTACCGAAACGGACCACACCCTTCCAGGGTGAGACTTTAAGTAGAACCCGGTCCCCGACCTGGAATTCTAACGGTTTTCTACGCTTGTCAGCGTAGCTTTTCTGACGGTCACGAGCTGCCGCCATGCGTTGCCTGATCTGGGAAATCTTTTCCGTTGTGTCCACTACCAGTTCTGGGCCTGTGAGTTGACTATCACCGACTTCCGCCCAGCAGAGAGGTGATCGGCATTTACGACCGTACAATGCCTCAAAAGGTGCCGCCTGAATACTAGTGTGATAGCTGTTGTTGTAGGAGAATTCCACCAGCGGTAGATGCTTCTCCCAGTTCTTGCCAAAATCGATCACACATGCTCTAAGCATGTCTTCCAGGGTTTGGATGGTGCGCTCAGACTGCCCATCCGTTTGTGGGTGGTACGCGGTGCTCATATCCAAACGTGAGCCAAAGGATTTGTGCATAGCTTGCCACAATTCGGAAGTAAAACGAGCGTCTCGGTCAGAAATAATAGAAGTTGGCACCCCGTGCCTGGAGACTACTTCTTTTAAATAGGTTTCTGCCAAGGTTGAGAACTTGTCTGTTTCCTTAATAGCCAGAAAGTGTGCAGACTTAGTCAATCGATCTACTATCACCCAAATAGTATCATTCCCGCGTTGGGATCTAGGTAGCCCTGTAACAAAATCCATGGAAATTTGCTCCCATTTCCACTTCGGGATTTCCGGTTGCTGTAGTAGGCCTGCTGGTTTCTGATACTCGATCTTGACTCTTGCGCAGGTCAAACATTTGCCCACGTAGGCTGCTATGTGGGCTTTCATGCCAGGCCACCAGTATGTGGTTCTTAGGTCGTGGTACATCTTATCTGAACCAGGATGTACTGAATAACGGGACTTATGGGCTTCGTCCATCACAAGCTCTCGCAGATCTCCGTAAAGTGGGACCCAAATGCGCCCTGCCACATAGTAGGCGCCGTCTTCTTTCTGTTCTAGTTGCTGTCTCGATCCTCGCAGGGACTCAGCCCTGATGTTCTCCGGTTTCAGAGCTTCAATCTGAGCATTTCGAATCTGGGTAGGGAGACTAGACTGGATGGTAAGTTGTAATGCTCGCACGCGCTTTGGTATAGTGTCTTTTCGGCTGAGGGCGTCTGCCACAACATTGGCCTTACCCGGATGATACTTGATGGCGCATTCATAGTCATTCAAAAGTTCAACCCATCGACGTTGTCGCATGTTTAATTCCTTTTGCTTGAAAATATGCTCGAGACTCCTGTGATCGGTGTAAATGGTGCACTTGGTACCGTACAGGTAATGTCTCCATATCTTAAGCGCAAATATCACTGCTCCCAGTTCCAAGTCATGCGTTGTGTAGTTCCTTTCGTGTGTCTTGAGTTGTCGGGAGGCGTAAGCAATAACTTTCTCGCGTTGCATCAACACGCAACCGAGCCCATGAATAGACGCATCGCAGTAAACCACAAAGTCGTCCGTTCCTTCAGGTAACGAGAGAATAGGAGCACTACAGAGGTTATCCTTTAGTTTCTGAAACGCGGTTTCCTGAGCTTCACCCCACTTATAAACCATACCCTTCTGAGTAAGAGCCGTGAGAGGCTGAGCGATCTTTGAAAATCCCATGATAAATCTTCGATAGTATCCCGCCAGTCCCAAGAATTGGCGGACTTCAGTCGGAGTCTTAGGGGTAGGCCAATTCTTTATAGAGTCGATCTTTGCAGGGTCGACGTGGATTCCATCTTTGTTAACCACGTGCCCAAGGAAATGGACTTCTCGAAGCCAGAAGTCGCATTTCGAGAACTTGGCATACAGTTGCTCGTTGCGAAGAAGTTCGAGGATAAGGCGTAGGTGCTGTTCATGCTCTTCCTGACTTTTCGAGTAGATCAAGATGTCGTCTATAAACACGATCACGAATTTGTCGAGGTAGGGTTTGCACACTCGGTTCATGAGATCCATGAATACCGCAGGCGCGTTGGTCATTCCAAAGGGCATAACGAGGAATTCATAATGACCATAACGAGTTCTGAATGCAGTTTTGGAAATGTCTTCATTGCGGACCCTTAACTGATGGTAGCCTGATCGCAGGTCAATCTTGGAATAGTAGCTCGATCCTTGCAGCTGATCGAATAGGTCGTCGATTCGCGGGAGAGGGTAACGGTTCTTGATGGTAACCTTGTTCAACTCACGATAGTCAATGCACATTCGGAACGTGCCATCCTTCTTCTTAACAAAGAGTACCGGTGCTCCCCAGGGTGATGAACTAGGACGGATAAATCCTTTATCCAAAAGTTCCTGTAGTTGCGTCGAGAGTTCCTTCAATTCTGCGGGGGCTAGACGATAAGGCGCACGAGCTATAGGCGCTGCTCCGGGAGCTAGCTCGATTTGGAATTCGACCTGACGATGGGGAGGGAGTCCAGGTAATTCCTCAGGAAATACCTCAGGGTAGTCACGCACAATTGGAAAATCTTCAATCCTCTTTTCCTTTTCCTGCGTGTTGGTAACAAGTGCTAAGATAGCGGTGTGCCCTTTTCGTAAACACTTCTGGGCTTTCAAGAACGAGATAACGCCGGAGATTTCTCCACCTTTGCCACCTTGTACAATGAGGGGTTTGCCAGAACGGCGAGGAATACGAACTGCTTTCTCTTGACAGAGGATCTCAGCGTGATGCTTGGATAACCAATCCATACCAATAACGACGTCGAAGCTTCCAAGAGTAACAGGGAAAAGGTCGATACTAAATGTCTGACCAGACAACTCTAGTTTGCAGCCCTTGATAACATGTGAGGCCTCGATGTTTCTACCATTAGCTAACTCGACGATGTGAGGAGAACTTAGTAATGAAAGCGGACGCTTAAGCTTCTTACTAATACGTAGGGATACATAACTAGCATCGGCACCGGAATCAAATAACACAGAAACATAACGATCATCGAGTAGGAACTTACCCGTCACGACATTGGGGTCATTCCTTGCTTCACCAGCTCCAATCACGAAAGCCCTTCCTCTAGCACCATTCCCAGCATTGTTGTTCTGATTGTTGTTCCCAGCTCCCTGATTATTGTTGCGGTTCTGATTCAGTTCAGGGCAATCCTTCTTAAAGTGCCCTGTTGCCCCACATTTAAAACATGCTCGGTCGTTTCCCTGCTGCTGTTGCTGTTGGGGTTGTTGCTGATTCTGTCTCGCTGGGAACTGACTTCTACAATCCTTGGCTTCGTGCCCCACCTTGTGGCATCGCTGACACTGGCCCTTGTTACATGCCCCATTGTGGTGTCTGTTACACTTGTTGCACTTAGGGTAGCTTCCCCGGTAGCCACCCTGTTGTTGAGTGCCCTTGTTGCTTTCAGTTTTCCTTTGCTGTGCTGGGGCCTGAGTGGGGTTAGCATCCTTGCCCTGACTTCCTTCCCACTTACGCTTGCTGTCACTAGAAGTTCCGACAGTAGCACTGATCCTTTTGGGCAACCTGCCCTCCTCTACGGCCTGATCAGTGAGTTTGTGAGCAAGTCGAACGATCGGCTGAATGGTAGTGTGGTTGGCTGAAGTGACATGGCTTCGAATTTCTGGAGCCAAACCCTTGATGTACAGTTCGATTCTTCGGTACATTGGTCGAGACATGTTTGGGCAAAGAGCAGCATAGTCATTAGACAGCTTGGTGTAAGTTTCAATTTCCGACCCAACCATCTTGAGCTCATAGTACTCATTCTCAAGCTTGTGGATGTCATCCCGGTGACAGTATTCATCCTTAATCATATCCTTGAAATCCTCCCACGCAGTAGCATTTGCAGTTTCCAGTCCAAACATCTGAATCTGCGCCTTCCACCAGGAAAGCGCGCTTCCTTCAAGCGTAGCAGTAGCAAACTTCACCCAGTTCGTAGGGGGACATTCGCAAACAGCAAAAACAGCTTCAATTTTCTCAATCCAATGCAGAAGACCTATGGCACCTTCAGTGCCGTTGAAAGGGAGAGGCTTGCAATCCATGAAAGTTTTGAAAGTACACACTGGTGGTTGCGCAGGTGCATGCTGACCTGTTCGTGAGAAGCGAAGCGTATAGGTTTAGAGGCGAAAAGTCGATGTGGCGGTAGGATCTAAACATCCTAAAACAACTGGCTTACCTATAGGGTGAGCTGCGAAAGCTGCAGCCACTGTGTTGAGTAGGTTAGTGAACTGAGCCTGAGTCATGTTGATGTTTCCCCTTCCACGTCCACTCATTGTCTTCATAACCAGAAAACACAGTATGAGTGTGATGCCGTAGTGTAGCGAGAATGAGATAGAAGAGAGAGGTGTATCTATCTAGTTTAGGCACACTAGTACGTATATCATACAGGAAACATAAAGCAGACAAGTAAACACTGGTCCGAGCTATGAGGTCAAATGTGTCGAGCCTTGCACTTGGAGTGTAGTGTCGTTACGAGTCACGGGTTATAGTCTGGTTTTCTCCAAAAAGATTTTCCCCTTCTTAAAACCAAGTTCACTATAACCAATGGCTCTGATACCAATCTGTCACACCCCCAAAATCCACCTGCGGATAACACCCGCTTCGGGGGCGTGACTGACCAGGATCCAGCCACCAATTATACTGAATAATTAAGTTGATAACAAAAGTAATACTTACTAACCATAGGATTAGCAAATATCAAGTTCAGAGTTTAAGGTTTTAAGTTCAAACAGTTAATAAGTAGCGGAAGCATAAGTAAAGTAGTTTAACAAAGTTCATAATTCAAAATAAGGTAACACCCAACAAAAAGGTGAACAGACACTACACATTCCCAAGCAGCAAGCTCCTTCGTCACGGGTTACCTGCAAAGCATGCAGTAAGGGGGTCAACAATAATGCTGAGTGAGTTCACTAGTTGTCCAGTTTTAATTTCCAAAAACTTGTTTCACCGGTTAATTTATCCGTTTATACATGCCATGGGGAGCTACCCCAAAAGTTAGCGACTAAACTGTTTTTCCAATACCGAACACTAGGTAACCGTTGCGTTTCCGCAGGATGCCCCGATGTCAATGTTCTATCATCATTGACGGATATCTGAGTACATTAGTTCACGACCGATCCCAAACCAGGGCACGGTGTGAGGCTGGTAAACACCTAAATAGCGCTATCAACTAATAACCCGTTCGCCTGATCCCGGCGACTAATCGGTATTTGTAGTGGGGACTTGAGTGATAGAGTTTCGTTTAGTGCCGTTAGTTGCAATCCGTATAAACAGTAATTAACCAAAAGGTTTCCCAATACCAGGGAAGGAAAAGTAAGTTTTGTTCCCAATAACTAGGGAAGGTATGCAAATGGTATCCCCTTTTACCAGGGGATAGGGTTGTTTTAGTCTCGTGTCCCAAACCACCGGGACGCATGCTTTTAAGTTGTGAACTCACCTTGGGTTGCTCGGTAGGTTTAGGTTACTTGTCAATCACGTTGGTCACCACGTCCTAACATGGTTACCGGTATAGGTCAGGTTCGGTGTACAAGCATTCACGTAGAAACACATATAGGCACGTAACTTGCATACAAGTAAATAGTCATGGGGTTATTGGGCCGACCCTAACAGTAACATAGTCAAACAGAACACAGCAACACATAGTCCATTTAACAGATAGTCCAAGTGAACACAAAATGGCCCAATAACCAAAGTGGACGGCCCAGTCGCAACCAGCTGGTCTCGAGTCGCAACCAGGTGGTTTCGGCTTGTCACGTTATGGTTGCGAGTCGCAACCGCGTGGTCTCGAGTCATCACGCTGTGGTTGCGAGTCGCAACGGTCGTAGTCTCGAGTCGTAATCTCGTGGTTTCGAGTTGTCACGCTTTGGTTGCGAGTCGCAACGACGCAGTTGCGAGTCGGAATGCTGTCACTTTCATGTACACGTGATGATGCAGATATGACAGTCCAATTTTGTACCAAGAAATCAGGCCCATATTAGGAAACTACCAATAAGGTTTCTACAAACACTTTTCCTAATCTGCCTATAATAAAATTTGGATCAAACTTTGCCATTTTAAATCTTCAAACCATCTTCAACTAGTTCATCAAATGTTCATAGTTTCTAGGGTTTTCATGCTTAAACAAAACCATACCTTTTGAACCGAAAATCACATATTACAACAAGATTGTCATGCAAGAACTAGAAACATGTATTTTGTAGCCGAAACTTATGTTTAACAACATCATTTTTTTTTTGCAAGAAACTTTAAAGCATAGTATAGTTGGCTATGAACACTTGTAAACTACCATTATCAAGTCATTTTAAACATGTTATCATATATTTCCAATCTTTACAAAACAACCTAATGATCATGCATAAAACTACTAACCAAACATTTTTCTAGTTCATATACATATCATTCAAGCAAGAATACAAGGCATTTATTACACACTAACCGGTTAAGAAGAAGGAGAAGGAGCCGAAACAAAGGAAAGGAACCGAGAAGATGGAATGTCCGAGTGATAGTCTTGACCGAGTTTCTTGTCCGGGATCCTTGCTTGAACCGAAAATTGGAAGGGATTGGGGTGTGTTGTTGAGGGTTTCTAGTTGAGAGAAAGAGTAGAAGTGTTTGTGTGTGTAAAATGAGGGAAGGTGGGGAAAGGTTGGGATTTATACAAGGGGGGTTTTCGGGTTGGGCTTGGGGTTTCGGCCCAAACCGGTTACGGCCCAAAGGCCCACTCGCAACCGCCCGGTTGCGAGTCATGGTCTCGACTCACGTACATTTATATATAATACGTACATTCAACACACATTAAGCAAATAAAGATCACGTTTCCATTTAATAATATTTATATACACAAAATATTACAAGGTGTTCGTTCGGAAAAACCTAGAGTGTCACACAATAACATTTAAATGTGGGGGGTGTCTTGCATTTGTTTTTAGCAATAAGGATTTTGTAATCCAATCTAACATTGCAAATAGGCGACTAAGTGGAGGACACAAAGGTCGTAGTGTATAATGGAGATGTGTTTGCCTTAAATGATACACGTATCTTACAAAGACATATGTTATAACCAGATTCAGATGGCCACTGAGGTTATAGTCTTAGAAGTTGACAATAGGCAAAATTAACTTACGAGTTAAGAACACATCATGACAACTGATCTCAAATACGCAAAGTTATTTGCTAATGTTATGGATCCAACAACCTGAGGGTTTATTAGAGATCAAGTTGTGGAATGGGACTGAAGCCCTTGAAAAAATGAAGTTCATATGATGGAAACCTAACTCAGTAGACTGGAGATCCCAAGAATTGAGTTCAATAGGAAAACCTAATTGTATGAATAAGCGAGGTCACTGTGGGGGAATAACCCTACGCATTTAATAAGGTAGTTTATTATAAAGATTAATAAACTTCCTAGTCCATTCCTAAAAGTGACAAGTGTGAGGCTAAGCATAATATGTGGTAAATGATTTGGATAGATCATGATAACCACAATGCTTTTAATGATCTAAGGAGAATCACCTATGTTAGAGAGAAGTGGGGTCGCTTCGAATGGAATTGAGGGCACAATTCCTAGAGCTCTCGCAGAACCAGGAAAGTGTTCCACGACCATTATTGGACACGACTATGAGGAGATGACCCGGCTAGGGAGAGTCTTGTGTGAAGTGTATTGTCGTCTACACAAACGGCAGACGAGTTCAAAGACATCGAGATCTACTCAGAGCTAGTGGGCTAAGTGCATTTCATGAGCGAAGGTTCAAAGGGTAACACCTACCTATCGTATGCAAAACTCAACTGTCGAGGTTACATTAGAAATTTTAAGTGTTTTGAATGATCTCCATTCATGTGGGGGATTGTTGGAAATTTGGTGAATGGATATTTAATATATTTATAATTTAATGAAATTATAAATATTAATTAGAATATTCATGTGGTAAATAAAAGAGTAACTCTTGAGTATTTAATTAGTTTTATTAGAGTTTTTAAGTCTCTAATTAAGTGACTAATTAAGTGAATCCTTTCACTAGTCTTGTTCAAATAGTAGGCTATGTGCCTTTCTTTTTGTTACAACAAGAATAGGATATTGCTTGAAACATGAAGAATACTAGAAGTAGTATGAACACTTGAACACCAACTAGAGAGATGAGTACTCTCTAATTGTTTCCACCACATGAGTTCAAACACTACAATTACCAAATGTAACCTTGGGCCGGTGAGCCATCTCCGGCAGTACAGACTGCTTCGGCTGTTGTACCCTGGGAGACAGACGCGTCATCTTTAGTAGAGGCGCGAAATCTGTTTTAAGAGAAGCGTGTTGAACACGTGCCTCAACCAGAATCGTCAACGTTTTAGTGTGCTCTTTGTTGCAGTCAAGGGGTATTTTTCAAGACTCAAGATGATGAATACTCGAGTCTAGGATGCTATCAAGTGCGCGTGAAGGACCCACCAGAGATGCGGCTTGAATCAAGATTGGTATATATAATTATATTTATATTCTTTTATTTAGTTATAACCGATAGTGTACAATGATATTTCCTACGAATAACGAGAGTCTCGTTATAATATATTTTGTAATTATATTTTACAAAAGGTGGACCTATTTCCTACACATATACCATTCCCATCATACATGCATATAATTTGGACATACTCATTAGCCACATGATATACTCTTTTACCACATTCAATACGTATAAAAAATCATAGCTTTCTTTCTATGTTTCATTTGTCTTTCCACACTGTTATCATTTTCCAAATAATAATCTATACTCTTTATTTATGATCTTTTTAGAAGGTTACATAGATTACATTCTAGTCTCCTTAGATTTCATAATTGGAGTCTCTCTCATTTATATTATAACATATAAACCTTATTTTTAAAGGTATCCTCTTGCTCTTCCAAAACTCATCACTTAAAAAAATTCCAAAAAAAAAAAGTTCATTACGAAAATTATCTTTATAAGCATTGGCCATCTTGTCCATAGATTGTTCAATCTCTCATGTTCACATGTTTCTACTTGTCACGGTCATTCTTTATTTGTCTTTATATCAACAAATCTTATAAACCGTTTATTTTTCAACACATATTGACATCATCATGTACTAATAACTCAAGAAAATAAATACTTTAAAACTTTATAAATAAAACCAAAATTTCAAAATTATCAAACAAACATATTTTACTTTCAATTTCATATGAGAAACTAGATATCAAGAAATTGATAAGTGTGGTTTTATATGGTAAATAAATTTAATGATATATTTAATAGAGATTAATAGGGGTTTTCAAGATCGGATATCCGAAAAATTTTGGATAGTTGATTTCAGTATCTGAATCCATACCGGTTCCCAATTTATTTACAAAACTCAAGGTTAGGAATGTAATAAAATGTATGAACAAACAAAAGACTTCATAGTTTTTAATTTTTTACATCATAGTTACGAGAAAGAACTTTCTCTTGTTACAAACTTGATGTCCACAAATTTACTAGTTTAAAAAGTCTGTTCGACAATTCAACCTTCTTGAAATGTGTTTTTTCAAGAACCAAAAATATTTGTATCAAAATACCTTATGCAATAAAGAACTTCTAGGTCTGTAGATCTTCTCATCTTGAAGTACTATATGTGCATGACCAAAACACTTATAATGAGTGTTGATTATACATTTCTATGAACAAAACACTTGTAACTAGTGTTGATCATACATTTCTACGAACAATTATAAAAAGTAAATTATACATATAGGGGAAAGGATCCACTAAAAAGTGGATTTTACCTAAGTAGCCTAAGAAGGATTGTGATGATGACAAGTGACACTCCTAATAAGTAGGAATGAAGGGCATTTTGGTCTTTATAAATAGAAGTGAAAATTACATATGACACCCCTTTTGTTTTTTAAAAATACAACAAAAAAACCTAGTACAAAAAAATCTAGCACAAAAATCTAGTATAAAAAAATCTAGCACGAAAAAATTCGGCAAAAAAATGTAGTACAGAAAAATACAGCACAAAAAATTGACAAAAAAAATTAAGACAAAAATTCAGCACAAAAAATTTAGCACAAAAATATAGTACAAAAATCCAGCACAAAAAAATGTTATACAACATAGAAGTACAACACATTTTAGTGGGTTTTTTTAGTCTTCATATTTTATATAACAATATGGTACTCAAATTAAAGATAAAAATACGCTCGATTTTACAGTGAAATTTTAATGAAAAAATAGTGTCGTATAAAAAAGTTATGAACGTTTAAAAATAAGGGTGGAACATGCATGTGCCTTGCATGTGGAGAGAGAAAGTCCACAAATAGGATTTTCCCAAGATACTATTGCACTCCTCCTTTCTCCTATACTTTCATCTTAACCATTGATTTAAAAAATGAATGGTTAAGATTCCTTCTCATCCTACTTAGGCAAAATAAATTTTTTATTTGATCTTTGATAGCTTAAAATTTCATTAGAGTTTTTGAAAATTTATGTGTACGCTCTTAATTGTTTACTCAATTGTCATGCTTTTGGTTCTTAGATTGGAGGGGCGAGGAAATGGTTGAAACCAGAGATAGATGTCAATCATGTTACATTGGCGAAGTGAAAGATTCGTATTTGTATTATTCTCAAAAATATCAACCATAATTCACAAACACACATTTTAAATTGTATGACTCGAACACAACTCGTTTAACTTATATATCTAAATGTGTCAAATGGGTCAACATGTTAGTGGATAATGATCAAATTATAGTGTTGTACACATGTTAATCGGGTTGCCGAGTTGTGAAAGATGGGTTAAACAAATTATAAACATATTAGAGTGCCTTTCAAAAAAATAAATAAATAAACATGTTAAAGTATCAACATGTTTTATTTAAAAGTTGATACGTCAACCTATTTAATTAAACATGTTACCTTAAATACAACCTGTTTTATAAACGAATTAGACATCCAAAATCTGATTTTGTTGAAACCGTGTAACATACTTAATAAAGCTTAAAAGCTATTTAATATTTTCTAGTATAATATTTTCAACACCGTTACACATGTCACGTTCCAATTAACGCACATGGAATGATATTATGTTGGAATTTACAACCACCCACTTATTTCCAGTTGCACCATCCAAATTCTCCACCGCTTACACTCAATCCCATCCTCCATGATATCAAATGCCATTTTACCTGCCTATACTATTTCAATTTGTTACAATCTAATCCTTACTTTTCACAAAAGTAACACTTTGCACCCTATAACTTTTTTTATTATTAATATCATCATTCATTTTATTTTATAATATTTGGTTTTTAACGTTCTGCTTCTATATTTATGATTACATATAAAAATAACCAATTATATATAGGCCTTAAGAGCATTAACATCCAACCCCCTAAAATTATACATACATTCCACTAAAAAACAACTCCTATATCAACATATTTATATAATATTAAAGAGAAAGGTCGGTGGGTTTGCCACCAAACCTTTCTCTCTTAATCTCTTAAAATACACGTGTGTTGCCATTTGCCACCTACCTTTCTTCTAGATCCCTCTTTTTCTTCCTCTGTTCTCACTGAGCTCTTGAACGGTTGAACCCTAATTTTTCTTTAACAGTCGCTTCAAAACTCCTGCACTTCTAAAGTAACTCGACAACCTTTGTGGGATTGTTGCAGGTGGGAAATCTTCTGCAGGCATCGCAAACGGCCGCAACATTTTCTCCATCTTTTCTAGAGTAAGGTATGACTAGCCAGGAGCTTTAATTTGATGTTCAGGTTAGTTATGTTTTGCACATTCCTTTTAATTCATGGCCTAGGGTTTGTTCTTTGGTTATTGTCTTTGGGTTTTTTTTTTCTGCTTCTTATTTGCAAATTGATGTGTGTTTTCAGTTGTTGGATTTCATATGTGCTGCTCTTATGTCAGTTTATAAGTGAATGAGCTTCATGCATAAATGGTTGCCTTTTGTATTTGAATGTCAGTTACATGTGTTGGTTATTTACTTAAATTTAAGTGAAGTCGTAAAGGGGATAAAACCACAAAATACACTCTATATCAACACATGTTTAGTCCGTCATTTTTTATTGAATTTTTAAATATTATTCTATTTATGTTCAACTCAGATATTCACTTACTAATACTAATACTGTTTAGTTGTAATTCAAGTTTAAAACGAAAACTAAACCTCAAATCAACCACCTTAAATAATGAATTCAAGTGGAACAATAAAAATCGTTACATTTATGTAGTTAAATTTAATGTTGATTCCATAATTTAACGGTTTAGTAAAAACAATTAGCGCGATGTATGGAGCGGGTGTTCTCAGCCTCCCTTATGCAATGTCTGAACTGGGATGGGGTCTTGGTGTTGCGGTTTTGGTGATATCATGGGTCGTAACTCTCTACACATTATGGCAAATGGTTAAAATGCACGAAATGGTGCCTGGAAAACGGTTCGACCGATGCCACGAGCTCGGGCAGCATGATTTTGGTGAGAAACTGGGTCTATACATTGTGGTTCCACAACAGTTGGTTGTAGAAGTTGGTGTGTGCATTGTTTATATGGTCACTGGAGGAAAATCATTACAGAATTTTCATAAATTAGTTTGCATAGACCCCTGCAACATATTAAACTTACCTTTTTTATTATGATCTTTGCCTCTGTTCATTTTGTTCTTTCGCATCTACCCAACTTTAATTCCATCTCTGGAGTTTCATTGGCTGCAGCTGTCATGTCTCTCAGGTAATTGCTAATTTTGACATAAGAAAAAAAAAGAAGTTTTATAGTGAAGCCGCATGTCAAGTTGCAACTTTAGGCTATGTGAACTTAATTTCATAAGAAGTTTTATGGTGAAGCCGGAGCTTTGTGTAAAAGAAAAAAAAAGAAGAACAACTTGGTCTATACATGTTCATATTCCTTCAAAAGAATAACACGAGCGTGACAATTGCGAACCATTATATATTCGGTAGTTCTTACCACCCCTGTTTTAGTTGAGCATCATAGTTTTTTCCACTTTTGGGATGTATTTGAATTGAGTCGTTACTTGAGAAAATCTTTATCCATTCCTTTGTAAAAAGAGCCTTTTGTTTTGAAGAAATTGTATTATTATGGTACGTTGTGTGCATTAGTATAATCTTAAAGAAGAAGGTCGGTGACTGTGACATCACAGCCACCGCCTTCTTTTATATATAAAAATGTTCGGCGTTACAGAAAAATGAATACTCTAATTTGGTCTGGTGGTTGGTTGTGACAAATTTGAACTAAAGATCAGGGGTTCGACCCCTATTTCACCCCTTTTTTCTTTAACCATTGTTCTTTCTTTTTTTCTTTTACTTTTTTCTTTTTCTTTTACTGTTCTTTTCTTCTTTTAACTATTGTTACAACTAATCTCTTAATTTACCTAAAATATATTTTTCATTCTAATCCAAAACAATAACATAAGCTTATTTACGTATGGATCATGACTTACATATAGGTCGGTTCATATTTGTTTTTTTTACAATTAATTACATTTTACTATTATTTAACTTGAAGTTTTATTTATATTTAGGTTTTCTATTGTATATTTTCTTAATACTTAACCAGTATTTTTTACATCAAAATTTCACCTAACTTTACACTTGCAAGTATTTGAATTGAGATTACTTTTGTATTACTTTTGTAGTGAGTCGAATACCATACCACTAAGTTATAAAAGTTTTTTTTATTAGTTAACTAAATAACTTTGTAATTGATGAATATAATGTTCTTTAATATGAAGAAACATCAGATTTTAAAAGCTAACGAACTGAACACGTGTTGATTCAGTTGCTGTAGCGATTGGTGGTACCGTATCGGTACCTTACCAGTCCCGTAACAAACCGAGTTATTATCGATTAAGTTCTCAATGTGTCCTCCGTCGCAATGTGCGGGTTAAATAACTGGTATAAACTTAAAAACCATTGTTGGTGAACCATGGTCTTAAGTTTTCTTTTTTGACCCTCAAGTTTATAGATATTACATATTCACCCCAATCTTTTGTAAGTGACACATTGACCCATGATTTATTTCTACTTAATAACTTCACACCTTATCTTCTCCAACACTTCAATTCTTTTGTTTAAATTACTCTTACGACTTTACACCACAATGTGCGAGACATTATACTCTTTTTATCTATGTCTAACCACGTTAATCCCACTAACGTAATGTGTATAACAAAGTTAAAAATATGTCAAGTCATGTGTGGGCACCGCACGTTAATGTTATCATTGTATCGCATGTAACGAAGTCACAAACTAATGTTGCCGCCGCAACGCGCGGCACGGTTAAAAACCTAGTTTCCACTAAAAACAAATACTTTTTTTCTCTCCTTTTCAATTAAATAATATTTTTATACCTTTATCATTACATTTTTTCTCTCTCGTTCACTCACAACCACTTTTACTATATATTAAAAAATTATAGTGGGTGAACAGTGTCCCCCCAAATATACAGATGAACAGTAATATTTTCTCTCTTCTCAACTCACAACCACTTTTTATACTTTTTATATTTTAAAAACACCACACTGAGAATATGATGCCTTGGATGTGAATGCTCTTAAACAGCCACATTATCTTACAGTAACTTCATTTTGTCTATTTTATCTTATCTTAAACATATTTAAATTATTGTTATTTATAGAGGAATTGGCCTGTAATAACCCAACTAGAGGTCATTAGCCATTGACAATCCCACCTTTGAATATTCCTTCCACCAGTCCCACATTTCACCTATTTTTCCTACAGCGGTCCCCCGTTAAAAAAAAAAAAAAAACTTAACATAGTTAAGCTTTTTTTCCAAACTACAAACAGATTTTTTAGGGCTTTTGATCAGAATGACAATACAAGTACATTGATGAAAAACTTACCTCGAAATGGTGCTCCAAATGACTTGATTTTTGTTAATTGAAAATTTAAACACCCGAATTGAAGCGTCGTTTTCATCGTTTAGAGCACCGTTTCGAGGTAAGTTTTACGTCAATGGACTCGTATCGTCGTTCTGATCAAAAGCCGTAAAAAATGTTTGTAATTTGAAAAAAAAACATAACACCATTAAGTTTTTTTAACGGGGGACAAGTGTAGGAAAAATAAATGAAAGATGGGACTGGTGGGGGAATATTTAAAGGTCGGACTGTCAATGGCCAAAGACCTCTAGTTGGGATTATTATAGGCCAATTACCCTTATTTATATTCCACAAAATATGTCATTTTAAATATCGATGATGTTAGGTGTCTATGATAATTTACGTACCCTCTTCGAGTATGAAAAAAATGTGCCCTTCTGTAATGTTTTATTATTATTTAAAAATAAAAATCAAATTAGGATTGAGCTCAATAAACCTAATGCCAAGTGGACTAAATTCTAAACCATAAAAAATGATTTGTAAACGGACCTATATTGGAATTGGTATATGTTTACTATTTAAAAAAATAGCATATATATGTTGGATATTTTTTTTAAATCGCGTACCCCTCGAAATCACGGGTCTTGTACGAAGGTCCTCCCGCACGTCATGAAAGCCGCCATTGAATTGTTATATCATGCATATGTTTTTTTCTTTAGTATTGGGTAACACATACACTTTTTCTTGAATATGTTTATTCAATTAAATCATTTTTGTTGTTCACTCCTTAATGGTATAAAATATGGTATAATCGAATTCGGAGTCATTACCCACTATGGATTCTAGTTTGGCATCGTTCTCATAAGTATATGTTTAGATACTCCGAACTTGAAAAACACGTCAAATTTTACAACTTGCCTCTTAAATGTAACCACTCGATGCAAAAAAGAAGGTTGGTTTGGAAAGATAAGCATGTGCCTAACCAAAAAAGAAATTACCAAAAGAAGACCTTTTGGGATTAAATTTGTTACTATAAGGGGTAATATGGCCAACCCAAATTAGTTAGAAGACCATAGTGTAACTTTATATTTCCTCGCTTTGTATTTATACTAGTTTTTGCCCAGCTCGCGTTGCGGGGCAATCAGACGAATATTTCTCTCTCATAACATGTATGTGTGTGTTTCGGTTACTTGTACATATTACTCATAATACAATCTCAAAAAAAATTACATCGAGCCAACCAATTAAAACAAAAACACTACCATACTTTTACTAAAAAAACTAAAACGATAGAAATACTATAATTTTAAACTGGGAGCAAAATTGTAATTTTTCAGGACAAATGAGCATGTACCAGACATGCCTGGACGAATAAAAATTACACCTATGCCCGCCCGTGTTGCAGGGTGTTAACTCAAATATTTCTTAGTTTCATAACATGTATGCATGCATTTAGGTTACTTACTACTTATAACACGATAAAAAAAATACATCAAGACAACCAATTAAACGAAAACATAGTTTTGCTAAAAAAATTAAAACAATAACAGGTCTGTAATTTTGAGCTGATGGTAAAATACTAATTTGTCAGGACCAATGAGCGAATGTTAGACAACTACTTGACACAATAAAAGTTACATTGAGTCAACCAACTGCCAAGCAAAATAAAACAGTACTATAGTTTTGCAAAAAAAAAAAAAAAAACTAAAACGATGGCAAGATCATAGTTTTTAACTGGGGGAGAAATCGTAATTTTTGAAATGGGAGCAAAATCATAATTTTGAACAGAGGGCAAAATCGTAAAAATATTTTGAACTGGGTGCGAAATCATAATTTGAAACTGAGGGCAAAATCATAATTGTGAGCTATGGGGAAAAGCATAATTTTATTTTGAACTATGGGCAAAAACGTAATTTTGAGTTGGGGGCAAAATCGTAATTTTGAGCTAGGGGCAAAAACATATTTTTATTTTGAAGGGGGGCAAAAGCGTAATTTTATACGGAGGGCGAAACAGTAAATTTAAACTGGGAGTAGAATTAGAAATGGGTTTTTGAACTGAGGGCAAAAGCGTAAATTTTGAGTTAGGCCAAAAATATAATTTTATTTTGAATTAGGGGCAAAAACGTAATTTTAAACAAAGGACGAAACCATAATTTTAAGGTGAGAATAAAACTAAATTAAAAATGGGTTGGTCCAATAGGGGAGTGCCAGGCAAGCTGCCTGACACTATTCCGTCAACTCCTTTTTGTATATGTTGGATAAATTATTTATACTTTAATTTACATGTCAAATATTCAAACCCTTTCTTTGGTGAAAATATTTTAATGTTTTACAAAAAAATATGGTTAATATTATGAATGCATCATAATGTGATGACTCTCCACGTTCTTAACTCACGTCTCTTTACTTACTCTTGTATTAATAATATGGTCTATATATAGAGGTCTTATGTATTTGATATGATATACTCAATATTATAAAAAATTATCTCATTCTCCATATTTCTTTCTCTACATGATACATGTTCTCATGTTTATCGTGTATATTGGTTGCTAATAGACCATTGTTTTATAACACGTTATAAGCACGAACGCTTTTAAAGTTGGATCATGTTATCGTAAGTCAAAGCGACCATCGTTATATCTTTATATCAGTTTTTTTTACATCGATCTACAAGGAACCTGAAATCCATCAATGTTACACAAACAAGTTTTGTTTGAAAATCTCACATGAACAAAAATCAAGGTATGATTCGATTTCCTTTTCTTCTCCAATTTTCTATCAATGCTAACTTATTTGGTTTGGTATGAAAATATGAATATGAGATTGTGGAAGATTACCTCAAACCATATTTTTCTAGAAAGCTGTTACATGTGAATGTACTACTAATTTTAATATATATTGTAGATGTTTCGACTCTTGAATTATAAATTCATTTGGTATACTGTTTGAAGCACACTATCACTAGTCTACTTTCTTACTATTTTTCTTTTGGAATTTATTTGAATTTAGTAATAGCAATATAACTTAAATTCAATCAAATGCAACTTACGAGGGTGAATGGAATATTATTAACTGTAAAATATAATTGAAAAGTATTAATTGTGATTATTTCTCATTAACCTCATTACAAAACGTTATTTATTTGAATTTATGTTTCTTTATTCTTTTTAATTATTACTTAATTAGTTGAATTAAGAAAAGGTTTATTAAAACTTATAGTAAGTTAAGTTTACATTTATTATTATTATAGAAGTATAGAAACGACATGGTCTTATTATGAAGTAATCTCATGTTATCTTTATTCATAATTATCATAATTAATATTATTAGTATTATTGTAGTTAAAAGTTCAATATGAGTAGAAGTGTAAATGTATAACAATGCAATTGTTTAATGTGTACATATATAATAGCCCAATTGTTTAACTGTTTAATTGTTTTATTATCGGAAGATTATTATTTGCCACTTTATAATAATATGATGTAAAGTTATGTTATTATGTAGAAATTGCATAATTTACATTGGTCGAGGTTACCACATACATCCTTATGTTTTAACTTCATAATCTTTTTTTTATTAATTACCTGAAAATTTAAATATTTGAAATGTTTGTATGAAAAATGTATGTTGTATGATATTCGTCATTAAATATTATGTGTTTTTAGGAAACTGATTTTTATTTCATATATGATTGTGTACATAATTATATTATATTATGGTTGAATGCATGATGTATGTACATAGGTTTATTATAATAGACAGTCATGTGTTCCTTTCTCTGAGTACAATTCATATATAGAAATGCTTCTTATATGATTCGTATACTCGGTGACACTATATGATTAAAAACTTTATATTTGTTTAGAAAATCTATGTAATGTAACATAGAGTTATGCAGTTAACACATTATCATAAGAAAAGATATAACGTGGATATATTACATTAAACGTTTTAATAGTGTTTTTAATATATTCTTCATATTTAACCATGATTAGTAAGGAAAATAAAAAATGTATACTTTATTATATTGTATTTGATGAGAAGGCATCTTATATCAATTATATATTGTACAATTTGACTTTGTACATCAATATGCCATTGTTTATGTATATAGACACTCTTCAATGAAGCATCTAAATTAAAGTTGTGTATATGATCACACGTTATAAACATGATTGAATAGTGATCAAGATTTATTTATAGTATGACATTGGAAGTTTCAAACTCACTAAAGCTTATTGTAAATTTATTGATGCTTGTAAGATTTTAGACTAATAAATCTTAATGATTCGGTCATATAATTGATGTTATGTGGTGAAAAAATTAGTTATACATGTGGAATAAAACAATTTCCACTTACCAAACCTCAAATGCACTCTTGATATATAAGGTTTGAAACAGTCACCATGAAAGTTGTGTGACTCTATTCCATTCCTTGAAGTGAATATGATGATATACTGATTAGTATAATGGTCGTGATTATGTACATAGTAAGAAAATTGTAATGATGCCACCATGAATGTTTTATAGATATAATCTATTCCTTGAATAGAATGTGATGATATAATAATTGGTGTAAAGTTCGTGACGATGGTAATTGAGGAAATTGTTATGATGACCATGTAATAAGATCAACCATGTTAATAGTGCAATGACTATACAATGATCGTTATAAAGGTCATGATCATGGTAACTGAGGAAATTGTAATAATCCTCATGTTGACAACCATTTTAATACTGAAATCGACCACAAAAAGTGGCATACTTAGGGAGTGATTATATGAACATAAAACATGGGAAACACGTTATACCATGAATGTTGAAATAATATTACATTATTCTCTCATACTTCCTATCGTGTATTGAATAAACATGATTGCAACTAAAACATATACGATCATAAACCAGAAGTTTATGGATCGTGATTATTTAATTCAATGGCATGACCGGTCAGACCATCCCGAGTCATTGATGATGTGAAACATATTGTAGAACTGGAAGGAATTGGAAGATTCTTCAAGATAATTATTAGCATATAATGTTTGCTCTCAAGGGAAATTATATAATTGCAAAATAAACGAGGGTGTGTATACCTAAATATTCTGGAAGCGATTAAAGGATACGCATATCCCAACATGATACCATTTAGTGTTTTTGTTAGGATCTGAGTTTCTTTTGACTGTGTTTGTTTAATAAGAATGAAGATGAAACAGAGATTAATTGTAGCGGAATAAATCAAATAAACTTTTAACACACAATCAATGAGAGAATAAGTTTAAGCAAATATGTTTGACATGAAATCGAATGATTGTATTTATTACAATACTCAATAACAATGCATGCACAAATCTCCCTCTTAGCTTGAGCTCACTTGATTGTTCGTACAGAATGACTTGGTGAAGAAGAGAGCTGATAGAACTGTACAGAATACTGTTCTATTTATAGTACAGAACAACCACTGAGCATCTTCGGCTGACGTCACCATGAAAGTGACATCTAACCTCCTAACAACCTCTAACAACTGACCTAAGCAACCACTGATGTCTAACTACTGATTACAATAAACAAATACAAAACAAGACTAAACTACTGATTCTTCATTCCACTGTTATAGCTCCAGCAGTGCTTTGTTCTTCAGCAGTACTTGAAACATATCAGTAGATTGAGCTTCAGTACTTTAACAGCATCAGTCTTTAAGAGCAGCATTTGTTAGTGCGTTGAGTCATCAAATGTTAGGACACTTTCAAGGGGAAAGATTATGTACAATCTACTGCTTATGGTGAATCCACTTATCTGATCCAGTTTTGGATTTATCAATTGTTCCTTTGTAGGGTTCAATCCCAACAATCTCCCCTTGGAACAGATGATGCTAAAACTCTTCATTATTCTGAACTTTTATTGTCTCATCAAAAATTCCCTGACTTGCCCTTTGAATTGTAATTCAAAGTTCATGGAATCTTCATCATTTTCATCCCTGCACAGTTGAAGCTCTAGGAGATCTTGTAAATCTTCTACACTCAGGCCAAGTGCATTTTCCCTAGATATATGCTTAACCACACCACTGGATTTGAGCAGAGTCAATACGTGGGTCTTTTGATCAGACTTCCACTTTAGTATTTTTGAATCCAGTGGTTTCTTGGGAGAGTCTTTATTTTTTATGAGTTTGGAGAAGGAGGCCTGGTTATGACTGCTTTGGCAGGGTCTTGAGATTTTGCTAGGTCAGGATTCTCTGCAATCATTATTTTAATAGCCTCTTTCATAATGAAATCTTCTTGAGCCTTGTCAGCTTCTTCATCCATCTGCTTTTGCTTTTTCGTTTGATAGACAACAATAATAGTGGTTGTAGCAGGTCTTTTGATTGGCAAGGCCTGTTTGGATGGAACCACTGCTTCTGGATAATCTGGCATTTTGGGAGCAGTGGGATCTTTCTTTCTTCTTTCTTCCAACTTTTTGTAGGTTTCTAACACTTTTACCTCTGACCACCTTGTCACCTGATTCCTTGAGCCATAGTTTGAAACTATGAGCTCTTCCTTCATTCTTTTCAGCTTCAAGACCTTTTCAGGTACATTCTTTTTGTATTTAGACCAAACTGGAGGAGTTTGTTTTATTTTGTCATCAAGCATCTTTTGAATTCTTGCTATTTCTTCTTTTAGCTCACTTATGGTCCATTCTTTGTATTGATGCTTTTCTGCCTTGTATTTCTTATATTTCATGATGTGTTCAATGTAGTCTTGTTTCATGCTTTCATCATCCATTTCTGACAATTTCTGACAAAGGTCTTTTGAGAACTGCTCCAAAGTTTTGACTTGTGTAAGCAGATATTATAGATTCCTTTGAATTTCTTTTTCAGTCTTTCCCTTTGTGTCTCTTTTTGATATATCCTCTACTTGTTTGGCCTTCAGTTGAAGATATTCTTCTATGTTTCTTGGCAGAGGATAACCTTGAAGAGATGGGAGATGCCTTTTTCAGGATCATCTTCAGAGTAGAAGGATTTGATCTCCTCCCTAACTGCTGGAAGATACAAAGGGTATTTTACTCCCAAGGCAACCAAGGCAGTGTTTGAGTTAGTGGCTTGAACAGAAGAAATTGGAACAGGCTTTTGGATAGTGAATAGGACAAGAGGTTGTGAAGAAATTAGAAGTGGAGAAGGTACAGTGTCATCTTCAAGAATAACATTTGTTATCGTTCTTCTTTTGTGTTTTGGTGTGGTTGGTGGTGTATTTGTGGGTTGAGTGGTGGTGTTTGTAGTGATGGGTGACTGACTAACAGCTGTTGAAACAACTGGTGTGGCAGTAGATTGAGTAATGGGTGGTGAAATGATGAGGGCAGGTGGTTTTTGTGATGGTGGTATTGTTTTTGGTGTGGCAGTAGATTGAGTAATGGGTGGTGAAATGATGAGGGCATTGGTTGACACAACATTTGTTGAAACCACTGAAGTATCAATAACTGTTGATACAACATGTGTCTCAACATCTGTTGGTTTTGGAGTTTGATGTGAGGAACTTTTGGGGTTTTTAGGAGTTGGTTTAGTGGTTTTGGGAGGTGTGGTTTTGGGTTGGCTGCCTTTTCTGGTAGTCTTTCTTTTGTAAGAAGTACCCTGCTCTTCCTTTTCCATCAAAACTTTCTTTTCCTCCATAAATCTTTTATCTCCCTTTGTTTCCATTGTCTCTTTTCTGTTTGCTTTTTGTTGAGCAAATGCATTTAGAGTCACATCAGTCTTTTTAGTACCATCTGGCCTTGGAATTACTACCACTATTTTAGCCATTGGATCTGGTGGTAGATGCAAACCTTCTTTCTTTCCTTTCTCCCCCTTTTTGGCATCATCAGGGTTTTCAACATAAATGATTGTAGGAGGAGAAGTGCCAGTGGTTTGAAGCAGATGAGCTTTAATGGCCTTTATATCAGCTGGTGTATCTTTATACCTAGCTTCCATTACATTTCTGAACATTTGAAGCTGAATCTCATGTTGATGATCAGCATACTGTCTTTGTTGATGGAGTAGAGGTTGAAACATGTGCCATAGCTCAGTGGGGGATTGAGCAGTTGATGGAGCTTTTTGAGATTTTAACAACTGCTGCAACATATTTTTGATATCTGCAACAGATGTTTCAATTTTATCTACCCTCTCCGTCAATTCTTGGTATTTTAAACCATCACCCAAATGAATGGGATCATCTGATTTCCACTAACAGTGGTTGTATCTGCAGTTGGACCAGAGGTTGTTTCCACTGATTCATCCACTGATGCCCCTTGTTCTTGGTACTAGGGACTTCCCTTTTCTTGAACTATCTTGTTTAACACGCCAGTGGGTAGTTTAAACTCACTAGTGGTAACTTTAATAGCTTCAGAAATGGTTGCCTTCAAGGGATACTTACTGATGAAACTACAGCCCGGGTATAAATCAGTAGATTCAATACCTGTAGTAGCTGCTCCACTTGAACTACTGACAGGAATTACTTGTAATTCTTGCAGTGTAACCTCCTCAGCTGTTGATGGGTTAGCAAGGGTAGAGGAATCAGGCTCAGTCACTTGTTGGAGTATTTTCTCAGTGATAGGTGGTTGAGAAGAACTGATTTGTGCGTGATCCAAATCCAATGCATTCAACAGAGGTAAATGGATGGTGGGATTTGTGAAGTGTGGATGGGTGTAGAAAGAGAATTTACCCCGGGAGCAGGGCTGTGGAAGATGGATTCAAGTGAATCTAGAGCTTCAGAATGTGGGGTCCCTGTGTATACAACCTGATCCTTTTGAGAGGATGCAGGAGGAGTTTGAGGCTCAGGTTGAGATCTTTCTTCCAACTGTTGTGAGGAAGTAGCAGCAGTGGTTATTGGTGACTTTTGTGTTGTCACAGGAATTACTTCTGGGATCTCATCTTCTAGAAGGTCCTTTTTGGGGGGTTTGGCGGGCTTTTTGGATTTTGTCTTTGTGGTCTTTTTGGTGATTTTTGGTGTGGGTTTCACATAAGTGGTTGTGCTGCTGTGATCACTAGGAGCAGTGAGCTCAACAGCAGAAACCTGAGGAGCAGAGGTTGTCTCAGCTAAATTCTGCTCAGGTTCCCCTGTTTGTGTTTTGAAAGGTTTTGATAGTCTTGTAAAAGTTTTAGAAGATAGGCTGTTTATTTGAAAAGGATTTCCTTGGATGAGCACATGTGCACTATCCTCTGGAATTTTCTTTTGTAAATAAAAACTTTGAAACCTTGGAAATAGTAAAAACGGTTTCTTCTTATTTTTGATATTATTAACATTTTTGACCATGTCATTGAAAATCTCCTGGGAATAGTTAAAATCAACTTCAGCCATTATAGCATATCCCAGGTATTGGAATCTCAATGGTATTTCATTGAAAGCTGTAGTTTTATTTGAAACACACATGAGGAGGGTATGGAATAAAAATCTCATGGGAGGTGGAAAACTCCCTTTTTGCAAAGTATCTTTTTCCATTTATTCCTCATACCCCCTCTCAATCAAATCAGTTTGATATTCTTCCTTTGGGAAAGAATTTTCACCTGTAAGATCATTTATTTCAAAAACCTCTGAAATGGTTTGTGGTGTGACAGCAACCTTAATTCCCCCATCTGTTGAAGTAATAGCCCAGGGCTTTTTGTCCTGACTTTCAACTTGTGCATGTTTCCAGAAATCTCGGAGGGTATCAAGGTAGATTGGTGCGTTGCAAGTTAGCAAAGTTTTGTACTTTGAATTGGAAAGAGCATCAATGACGGAGTAAAAGGTTGTGTTTTGACTTGTTTTCTCAAGTGTACACAGGTAGTTATGAGGGCTTTTTAGTGCGAGAGCCATGGAGAATTGAAGGTAGTTGTGAGTGGAGGAAGAAGATGAGTGATTTTAGGGATTTTGATGGTAACTGCTTTAGAAAGGAATTTTCAATTCGATTCGACAGTGAAAACCCTGTTTGGGGTTTTGATCAGGGTTTTATAGGATGAAAAAGTGAATGCTGACATGGCAGCGGTTACAAAGATCTGACAGCTAAGTACTGTCCACGTGACAACCTCTGAATGAATAATGGATGACATTTGTTTGGGAAACCACTGATAGATTAATATCAGTGGTTTACAGTGGTGAAAATGAAAGCAGTGGCTGATTTTGACTGTCAGTGGATAGCTTATCAGTGGATTAAAACACTGATGTTTGGCAACAGTGAATGTCAACGAAAATGTGAGAACAGGGGTTGTCTTTCAGCAGTGGAAGAAATCAACAAATCAGATGTTTGAACCAAAACTGTGGTTATGGCAGACTTTTAAGGATTAATGAAAATTTTCATTTTTAACTATTTTTAAGGATGAATTTTTGATTTTTTGAAAACATTTTTATGCTTTTTATTCATAGAAAAATAGGATTTTGCCTGTTATTCCATGTTAAGCAATCCAATCCTAGAGATCAAGCTTTTAAAGGTGGATGTGTCTGAAGCCTTTGTTAGCACATCTGCCAGCTGATCTTTAGTATGAACATGATGCAGAGACATCAAACCTTTTTTATAGCAATCCCTCACAAATGATGTCTGATGTCAATGTGTTTGGTGGTTGAATGTGAAACTGGATTTTTAATGATATTTTCTGCTGCCTGACTGTCCAACATGAGAGGTGTCTTTAAGGTAGTGATACCAAAATCCAGCAGTTGATTTTGAAGCCATAACAGTTGGGCTGTACAGCTTGCAACAGCTATATACTCTGCCTCAGTAGTGGATGTTGAAACAGCTGCTTGCTTTTTGCTTTGCCAAGATACTAAGCAATCACCTAGAAATTGGCACCCTCCTGATGTGGACTTCCATGTTGCATTACATCCAGCAAAGTCACTGTCTGAGAATCCTGAAAGCTTAACATTCCCATTAGCAGGATACCAGATACCAAATGTGGGAGCACTTTTTATGTATCTGAATATCCTTTTCACAGCTATGAGATTAGACTTCCTAGGGGCTGATTGGGATCTTGCACAAACACATGTTGCAAACAGGATGTCTGGCCTAGATGCAGTTAGGTACAATAAAGACCCAATCATGCTTCTATATAGAGTTTGATCCACCAAATCATCCTTTTCATCAGTCATGACTAGCTTATTTGTTGCCATGGGTGTACTACATGGTTTACAATCATTCATCTCAAATTTGTTTAAAAGTTCTTTAGCATATTTGCTTTGATGAATGAAAGTGCCATTTTGCAGTTGCTTTACTTGGAGACCAAGAAAGCACTGTAATTCACCCATTGCACTCATCTCAAACTCAGCTGTCATGAGATTTCTGAACTCTTCACACATTTTTGAACATGTGCTTCCAAAAATGATGTCATCCACATAAATTTGGACAATCATCAGATCTTTCCCTCTCACTTTTTAAAAACAGTGTTTTGTCAATTTTACCTCTTGTGAAGCCAATAGAGAGAAGAAAGGTGGAAAGAGTTTCATACCAGGCTCTAGGTGCTTGTTTCAAGCCATACAAAGCTTTATTTAGCTTGTAGACATGATTTGGATTAAATGGATCCTCAAAGCCAGGAGGTTGACAAACATATATCTCTTCTTGAATCTTACCATAGAGGAAAGCACATTTGATATCCATTTGAAACACCTTTATGTTGTGGTTGACAGCAAAGGCCAAGAATAGTCTGATAGCTTCCAATCTTGCTACAGGGGCAAAAGTTTCATCATAGTCAATGCCAGCTTCCTGTCTGCAACCTTGAACCACTAGCCTTACTTTATTCTTGACAACAATGCCCATTTCATCAGTTTTAATTTTGAAGACCCACTTTGTGCCAATAGGACTCACACCCTCTGGCAGTGGTACAAGCTCCCATACTTGTTGTCTTTTGAACTGTTGGAGCTCTTCCTGCATGGCTTGCACCCAACTGTTGTCTTTCAGTGCCTCTTGGTACTTGACTGGTTGATGGAGAGATAGAAAGCCAGCAAAAAGACAGATGTTTTGGGATTGACTTTTGGTGAGCACCCTTCACTAATGTTGCCAATGATTTGGTCAGGTGGATGAGACTTCAAGAAGATCAAATATCCTTTGTATGGAACCATGGCCACCTGAGACTTCAAGAAGATCAAATATCCTTTGTATGGAACAATGGCATTTAAGGGTGAGGGCTGCAGATGTGAAACATCTGAGCTAATAACTGTTGGTGACTTTGATGATCCAACAGTGTCTTGAAATGGAGGTGGAGGGATAGGAGGAAGTGGTGTGGAAACATGTTGACTTTTATCCACTGTTTGAAGATTTTTATCAACACTGTTTGAGGATGTGGAAGCAGGGGTTTTAGGGCTACTTTGGTCAACAACAGTTGATGTAGCAGTGGTTGAGCTTTGACAGCTGTTTTGAACATCTACTGCTCTGGCAATGGATTTGAAATTTTGTTGTGGAATGATCACTTCATATCCATTGTCTGGTGGAGGTGGTTGAGATGGACCTGCACTGTTAGTCTTGACAGAAACATTTTCAAAAGTAAATTAATCAAGATCAAATAACTCAGCAGGGTTTGCAGGGATTTTCATTGAAGAAAGTTCATTGAACTTTACATTAAAGTCTCTTCCACTGTCTTAGTCCTTGTGTTAAACACTTTGTAGGCTTTAGCAGTGGTTGAGCATCCCAAATGATGACCACAATCTATTTTGGCTGCAAATTTTGAAATTGAGTCTTTTAAGCTCAAAATGAAACATGGGCAGCCAAATACTTTAAAGTATGAGATCAGTGGTTTGATTTTATACAGAATTTCATAGGCAGTCTTTTGATGCCTGGAGTTGATCAAAACTCTATTCTGGACATAGCAGACAGTGTTTACAGCCTTTGCCCAGAAAGTTAATGGCAAACCTGAATCAGCAAGCATGGTTTTCGCAACCTCAATCAGTATTATGTTCTTTCTCTCAACAACTCCATTTTGTTATGGTGTCCTTGGAATGCTGCACTGCCTTACAATTCCTTTTGACACACAAAACTCATCCAACTCCCTATTTCTGAATTCCGTGCCATTGTCACTCCTAAAGACTTTTACTGGCAAGTCAAACTGCTTTTCAACCTGTTTGACAAAGTCTTGCAGAATGCCTGCAGTCTCATCTTTAGAATGTAAGAAATAAGTCCATGTAAACTGATGTGCACAAAATGCAACATATAAATTACATCAATTATGGCATAAAACTAACCCTTTTTTAGTACTAATGTTGGAAAAAGTATGTTTTTGTCTTCCTTTTGTATTTTTAGGATTAAAAGAGCTCAAATAAACAAAAGAAGCAAAAAGGCAGCTAAATCTAACACAAATACAAGAAAAGGAACAAACGAGGCATGCCCGACCCCCCGACAGCATCTTCCCAAGCAAAATAAGAGAACAGAAGGCTGAACACGCCCCGTACTCAGTGAGCACGAGGGCGTGCCCAAGTGTCAGCAGAAAAGACAAAGTTGTAGAAGCTTCCATCGCCCACCACGGGGCCGTGCTCAGCGGACACGGGGCCGTGGTCAACTATAAGATTCGCAGAATCCAGGCAAATCTTGATAGTACAGATATGCTTCTACAAACGGGGTCGTGCTCAGCGGACACGGGGGCGTGGTCAACTAATGCAGACAAACTACAATTAATGAAGAAATAGAGGAGGATGGACAGGGGGCCGTGCCCAGCGGACACGGGGCCGTGCCCGAGCTTCTGTTCAGCCTATAAATAGGAGTGCTTGGATCACTTGCAACTCATCCCTTGGCACACCGCCTCTCTCACACTTCACCCACCACCCACCACCATCATCCACCACCATCATCCATTGTCCATCATAGAGTGTGTGAGTCGTCTCGGGATCCAAGATTGATCGTAAGAGTTCTTGACAATCAAAGGCCATGTTTGCCTAAGTCTCTTACATCACTTGGTGAAGACAAGTGTTTAGTGTAATACTTTTTATTTTTAATCTTTTCGCACTTTTTATTTGGTTATGTATTAATGACTTTAATAACTTGTTTCTTATGTTGAAGGTGATTCTTCCTTATCGTTTGTCCGTGGTGTCTTGGCATTATTTTACTGTCTATATAAAATAAAAGATTTTCACCATTCATATCTCCACGGTCTATATGGAGATATGTTGGCTACCTGGTCGGGGGTTAAGGGAACGGTTTGGTAAGAGTCTTGCCATTGTTCAGTGCATAGATCCTGCAAAGGACCTGGGTCAAATTTAGTAGGACCTCCTTCAATACCCACCGGTATTGGATGGCGGGGGTCCAAACTCTTTGATCCCCTCATAAGTTAAACTACTATTAAAACTTTAACCCGGCTACTTAGGATTGTATCCCTGCTGACTCAGACTAATTAGCCGAGGGTAACGTCACCTTCAAAAGAGGGGCCTACCACATTATGCATTAATAACTTAATTAATTATCTTTCAATAATACGACCCTTTAGGATTGTATCCTTGCTGACTCAAACTACTAGGTTGAGGGTAACGTCACCTTCAAAAGAGGGGCCTACTATAATAACTAAGATAATCTCTTAAAATGTGCAAAAGTGCGGAAATAATCAAAGGTTACACTACACACGAGTCGGATCCAAGTGATTCATCTTGTCTATCTGTTTTTACTTTTATTTTATTTTTCAGCATTTTAGTTAGTTTTATTTTTCAAGTTTAAAAACCTTTCTTTTCTAACTTTTTGATTTGATTAGACGTTGAGGATAAACCGGTACTAAAAGCTCTTCTGTCCTTGGACGACCTCGGTATCTTACCAACACTATACTACGTCCACGATGGGTGCACTTGCCCATATGTGTGTTTAGTGTTAGTAAATATCGTGTTTTATAAATTCAAAACTTGGCTAAAAAGTGTAAAAAGGGCTTAAAATATACACCTAAAATATATTACACTACACACGCATCAAGTTTTTGGCGCCGTTGCCGGGGACACAAGGATTTTAAGAAAGCTTAAAATCGACGGCCTAATCAATTTTTCAAAACATTTTCAAAACGCGCGCACATTTTTCTGCATTTTAGTTTAGTTTGCATTTACAGTAGCCTGAACACGGGGCCGTGTTCACTAAACACGGGGCCGTGCTGCATATTTTTCATAAAACACCCAGATACAGAGTCTGAACACGGGGTCGTGCTCACTGAACACGCCCCCGTGCTCAACAAGACCAGTAACTTTTATTCAAACGCCCAGATACAGATCCTGAACACGGGGCCGTGTCCACTGAACACGGGGCCGTGTCCAGCCTCTGTTTCCATTTTAATTTTTGTTTTCTGGTCCCGAGACTCTGTTGTGGTCTGCTGAGCGATTCTTATGGATCGATACTCAGGAGGCTACAACTACACCTATGAGGAGGATGATTATAGGAGAGACTATTGCACTAATTGTGGAAACCCGCACTCGGTTCAATATTACAACTCATCTCAACCATCCACTTCATACAACTATTATGAGGAGCCCAGGTACGAGCCATCGACTTCATACACATCCTATGAAGACCAAAGGTATGAACCTTCTCCCTCATACTCATATTTTGATGAACCAAGGTATGAGCCTTCATACTCATACTTTGAGGAGTCAAGATATGAGCCACCACCTTCATACTCTTATTATGAGGAACCATGGCGTGAACAACCCACCTCATATGAGTACTATGAAGAACAAAATTACGACCCTTATCCATCATATACTTACAATGAAGAACAATGGTATGAACCATCTACTTCATATGAGTACTATGAGGAACCAAGGATCAAACAACCGGATTCAAGCTTTGAGGAACCCGAGCCTTTCTCTATCATCGAAGTGACCGATAGGATATTAGAACACCTTAAAACTATCGAGCGATACATAAAAGAATCTCGCGCAAGGGAAGAGGAGTCCCGCGCAAGAGAAGAATTAAATAAAGAAAAGATAGTTGAAGAGGTAAAAATGGAAGAACAAATAAGCGAAAAACCGACACATGAGTTAAACAACGAAAGAGGTGAGTCCGTTAACGTTAAAATCCAAGAAGAGTCTAATTTTAAGAAATTAATCTCTTGTCACCTTCTTTTGAAAATCATTGTTTAGTACCCACTCATGCTAAGTTTTTAAAAGAGTTAAACACTAGCACTAAAGTTGATGAAACAGTAAGTATTAGGTTAACTAATGATCAAACTTCACTAATAAAAGAAGACTCTAAATCAACATTACGCCGGTTCCATGTTATTTTCAAAATTCATTTATTAGTAATGTCACTATTGATAAAGATCTTTGTGTTAACATAATGCCTAATTACATTTTCGAGAAATTAAGTATTAGTGATTTTTCTCCACTTCAAATACCCATTTTTCTATCCAATCGGAAAGTAATAAAATCAATCGGTATAGTTGAGGATGTCTTGATTCAAAAAAATCAATTGGTAATCCCAACCGACTTTGTCATCTTTGATGACGCTCCTCTAGTGTTGGGACGACCTTTTGTAAAAACTCATGAAGCTTTGAAAAACTGGAAGTACAACAACCTACCTCTTCATTTAGGGGCATTCAAAAGGAGCATAGACCTTGAGCACTCAATGAAATATCCTTTTGGCAATAATGACCCCCTAATTGAAGATGAAGATGAGCCACCCGATACAAGTGAAAAGATGGACCACTTTGTTGAAGAAGAGGTCGCCATAGAACAAACTTTTAAAGTTCTTGATCAAAATGAGCAACCAAATAAGGAGTCTCCTAAAGACCCACCTCTTGAGCTCAAAGAACTTCCGAAAGGTTTGGAATATGCTTTTCTAGACAAGGATGGTAAATCTCCTGTAATTATTTCGTCTAAATTAAGTAATATAGAAAAAGAAAAATTAATCAAACTTTTGAAAAAACATAAAAATGCGATCGCTTGGAAGCTTGTAGATATTAAAGGAATAAGTCCTTCCATGTGCATGCACAAAATATTAATGAATGATGACTACAAATCGGTAATACAACCACAACGAAGAGTAAATCCAAATGTCCAAGAAGTGGTTAAAAACGAGGTCATCAAATTACTTGACGCCGGACTTATCTATCCTATCTCCGATAGTCCTTGGGTAAGTCCCATTCAAGTGGTTCCAAAGAAAGGAGGTATGACGGTAATAACTAATGAAAAGAATGAATTAATACCAACGAGAACCGTCACAGGATGGAGAGTATGTATAGACTATAGACGGTTAAATAAAGCAACAAGGAAAGATCACTTTCCTTTGCTTTTTATTGACCAAATGTTAGAAAGATTATCCAGGCATAAATTTTATTGTTTCTTGGATGGTTTTTCAGGTTACTTTCAAATCCCGATAGCACCTGAAGACCAAGAAAAGACAACATTCACATGTCCCTATGGAACTTTTGCTTATCGACGCATGCCATTCGGTCTATGTAATGCCCCCGCAACATTCCAACGTTGCATGGTGGCCATCTTCCATGACATGATAGAAAAGACAATGGAAGTCTTCATGGACGACTTCTCTATCTTTGGAGATTCATACGACCAATGCCTCGATAACCTCGAACGAATGCTATCTCGATGTGAGGAAACTAACCTCGCCCTTAATTGGGAAAAATGCCATTTCATGGTAACGGAGAGAATAGTACTCGGTCACAAGATCTCAAGCGAAGGAATGGAAGTTGATCGAGCCAAAAGAGACACTATTTCTCGATTACCTCCACCATCCTCTGTTAGAGCAATCAGAAGTTTCTTAGGGCATGCCGGATTCTATAGACGATTTATCAAGGACTTTTCAAAAATTTCAAGACCTCTAACAAAATTACTTGAAAAAGATGCCCCTTTCATCTTTGACAAGGATTGCAATCAAGCATTTCTAACCCTTAAGGAAATGCTAGTCAATGCACCTATCATGATAGCGCCTGATTGGAAATTACCTCTCAAAATCATATGTGATGCAAGTGATTTTGTAGTTGGAGTAGTCTTGGGACAAAGAAAAGAAAAGCATTTTCACCCAATTTATTATGCTATTAAAACACTTAATGATGCACAAGAAAATTACACAACAACTGAAAAAGAGTTACTAGCTTTGGTATTTGCTTTTGATAAATTTCGTTCTTATCTTGTTCTTTCTAAAACAATAGTCTATACAGATCATACTGCCATTCGATACCTTTTCAAGAAACATGATGCTAAACCCCGTTTGATTCGGTGGATTCTACTCCTCCAAGAATTTGATATTGAAATCAAAGACAAAAGAGGAGCAGAAAACACCGCAGCAGATCATCTTTCACGCCTAGAAGACCCAGCTTTAGAGGCAACCAGGGACGAGCAAATTAACGAAAATTTCCAACGGAGTCCCTGGAAATGGTGGAATACAGACAAGAACCATGGTATGCCGACTATGCTAACTACTTAGCAAGCGGTATAGTCGCCAAAGGATGGCCACATCACCAAAGAAAGAAATTCTTTGCTGATGTAAAGCATTACTTTTGGGAAGATCCTTATCTTTTCAAAATGTGTGCCGACCAACTCATCCGAAGGTGCGTACATGGTAGTGAAGCAAGAAGAATTCTCCGCCATTGTCATGAAGGTCCATACGGAGGACATCATGGTGCCGCTAGTACCGCACGAAAGGTATTTGATTCAGGATTTTGTTGGCCTTCCATTTACAAGGACGTCCAAAATCTTGTCAAGACATGTGACGCCTGCCAAAGATCAGGTAATATTTCTTCCAAAAACGAAATACCACAAAATAGCATTCTTGTTTGTGAAATTTTTGATGTGTGGGGACTCGACTTCATGGGACCTTTCCCACCGTCAAAAGGAAACAAATATATACTTGTGGCAGTCGATTAGTTGTCTAAATGGGCCGAGGCCGAGGCACTTCCAACAAATGATGGAAGAGTTGTGGTAAGATTTCTGAAAAAATTATTCTTTCGTTTTGGAACACCTAAAGCATTAATAAGTGATAGAGGTACCCATTTTTGTAATCATCAACATGAAAAAATCTTAACAAGATATGGGGTCTATCGCCGGGTCTCAACAGCATATCACCCTCAAACAAACGGACAAGCCGAAGTGACTAACAGAGGTTTAAAACGAATACTTGAAAAAACTGTAGGGTTAAATAAAAAGGAATGGGCTGATAAATTAGATGACGCTTTATGGGCTTTTCGAACTGCTTATAAAACAACAATAGGTACAACCCCATATAAGCTTGTCTATGGAAAAAGTTGTCACTTGTCGGTAGAAATAGCTCACAAGGCCTACTGGGCAATTAAAAATGTAAACTTAGATTTAGAATTTGCAGGTAAAAATCGATTTTGTCAATTAAATGAATTAGACGAATTAAGGAACTATGCATACTCTAACTCTGAAATTTATAAGGAAAGAATGAAAAACTTGCATGATAAACATATTAAACCTAATGAATTTCGAGTAGGGGATCAAGTTCTTTTGTTTAATTCACGACTTTGATTATTTCCTGGAAAATTAAAGTCTAGGTGATCAGGACCTTTTTCTATCACCCATATTTTCCCACACGGTGCAGTAGAAATTAAATCTCGGAATGGAATTGCATTCAAAGTCAATGGCCAACGGCTGAAACTCTACCAAGGATTCATTGAGGATGAGGAAGAAGAAATCTCGCTTCAAACGGTCGAAGAGTAAAAGCATCAACATCATACCTGGTAAGTTACGAACAAGCGGATGAACATCGAAACCGGTAAGTCTTCTAACCAAGTTTTGGGAAAACAGGGCACTCACACGAGCACTTTAATAACTAAAAAAAAAACTTTGCTCGGCACGGGGCCGTGTTCACTGGACACGGGGCCGTGTCCGCGCTACTGTTGGATAAAACCCTTTTCAAAACAGTTTCTTCATTTCAACGCGCCCCGTTTACTCACAAAACGCTCTGGTTCAGGCGATTTTCCGCAGAAATTCGACGTCTCCTCTCACTCTAACAACATCAAGGTATGATTCTATCACCATTAGTAGTTAGATTAGTTACTTGCATGTAGTTAAAACATCAAAAATTTGGGGAAAAATCTAGGGTTCTTGAAGTTCATCCGGATCAAACCTCAAATTTTTGCTTAAATCTATTAGCATTAGTTTAGAATAGTGTTTTGGGAAGTAAACCCATTTGTATTGTTCATAGATTTGCCCGATTTCTCACAAAAACCCCAAACCCTTGTTTTTGAACCGAAAAAGATAAAATTGAATGGGTAAACGGTTTGTTTTGGGAAAAACGGCACTTGGGGTTTCATTTTCGGGGAAAACCGCACCTACTTGACCAAAAATTTTCAAGTTTTCGGGACCGGGCCGAAAAATGAAAATTTTGAGTAACAGACGTCTGGACACGGGGTCGTGCCCACTGAACACGGGGCCGTGTCCAGCCCACTGTTTTCAATTTTCTCTGAAAATTTCATTATTTCGTGCTAACTTTTGGTGTATTCTTTCAGATGTCGAAGAAGTTCACAAGGTTCAACGCAAATGAGCTCGATGCTAGGGCAAGATACGACGTACTTCAAACAAGACCGGAAGAATACCCAAGACAAGTGTGCACGGATCTCTTAGCCATGGTGAACCAACTTGACCGGTTCAACAACCTCGTTACCGGCCCACTAAGGATTGCCCTAACCACTCGACTTCGCTCCGTCCACGAGTGCACTATGGAATTCTATAGCACCTTCACGTTCAATTCAAGCTGCGACCCTTTCGACAATGATGGGGTGGCATTCCGATGTGGTGGAACTAGGTACTCGATTTCGATGGCACAATTTGGGTCGATAGTTGGGCTGTATACGGAGGAAGATTCGGGTAATGAAGAGAACACCGGAGGGGTGCGAGAGTTGGATGAGAACGAACGCCAAGCCTCATGGGCTCAGATTGGTGAAGGGCACTACAACCCAAGCAGCACTAAGAGTACTAAGTTGAGGGACCCATTCTACCGATACATCCATAGGGTCCTCGGTTACTCTCTTAGCCAAAGGCATGATAGCGGTGGCGTTGTTGGGTTGAGAGATTTGATAGTCCTTCACTGCATTCATACCCGAAGACCCCTCGATGTTCCATATATCCTGCTCTGAAACATGCATTGGAACCGGCTTGCTACTCCACCAACCCCTATCTTCTTCGGGGGGTGGATATACCGTCTCTTCAAGCACTTCGTGAACATACCTAGGTCTTTCAAAAGGAGCCCATGGTCGGGAAGAGTGGATGTACACATCTGCCGGTCCATGAACCTAATTTACGAGGCTGAAGACGGGTCAGTTAGCTTCCAAAGGATGCAAGGGCATGCATGGAACCTGCAAGAGGCGCTAGTCCTTCACGCTCCACAGTTTCAACAACCTCCCCATTACCAATACCAGCCTCACAGTGATCCGGGCCAATCCTCCTCCTAAGGAGGTGGTTTTCCTAACTTCCAAAGTTTACATGATTTGTTGCAGGAAAACCTTATGTGCACTAGGAACACCTACAACCTCGCCAACAACACATACAACCGGGTTGGAGCCATTGAAAGAAACATCTCTGATATCCAAGATGACATCGGGAGTATCCGGGAGTACATGGCGGGGCATGGAGGAGGAGGTGATGATGAGGATGAGGATGAGGACATGGACTAGGCGGGTGGAGCAGGAGCAGGAGCATCTGGTTGGTGATCCCACAGATTAAACCCCCCTTTTTTCTATCGAACAATTTCCGGCCTGTGTGCCGAGTGTTAAACAATTTACTTTCCCTTTAACTCTTTTTATTTTCTGCTTTTGTTTTTATTTTTTTTACTTTGTGGTTTGGATGTTGAACTTGGTAATCTAGGATGTTTTCTATGGTTTGGTATGGTATTTATTGATAAAACAGGTATATATGAGGCTTAGAGTACTAAATATTAGTACTACTAAAGCCGGGATAAGAAAACCGAAGCAAGAGACCTGTTTTTCACCATTGCAGATTGTCTACACGGGGTCGTGTCCGGCCGACACGCCCCCGTGCCCACCTCCCAGGTCTGCTGGTTGTTTAAATTCTGCAGATTTTTTGCCAGACATGGGGTCGTGCCCAGCCAACACGCCCTGTGTCCACCTTCTGTAAGTTTTCGTTACTGGCACTCTGAACACGTGGCCGTGTTCACCCAACACGGGGCCGTGTCCAGACCACCAGTAACACAAATCTTTGTTTTTCACACCTTTTTACACATTCAATCAACCTAAAAACTTATTTTTGGGACACATTGAGGACATTATGTAATTTAAGTGTGGGGGGATGCTAAAACCTTGAATCTTGCAAGTCCTAATTAACGAGCCTTACACAAAACTCTATTGGAACCGCTAATCACCCCGAATTTTTTTCAAAAATTTTCATTTTTTTACTTGTCTAAGTTTAAGTTGGGAATTTCGCAATTCTAAAAAGGTTATATTTTTACAAATTTACAACCGATAGCGTCGTGATAAAAAGAACTAACATAAGAAAATTATGAAACGGCATGACAAACTTAGTTAAAATTTGATTATATATAGTTGATCACATAAAAAACCCATTCCCACAAAAGTGAGTTTTGAGTCTTTATTGAGCATACAAATACATATCTTTAAACTAAATGCTCATTTTTCGTTTCTTGTGTGAATAGCCGCTTGGTTCTTACAACTCTAGAACTTGCCACGACAATACATTCTCAGTCCTTACCAACTTAAACCCGAGTAAGTAAATGATGGAGGTGTGACACCTGTGTCACTTCAACCATCAAACAAATACCAAACCAATGAAATATTGTATTTCATACTTGGGATTTGTATGAATATGTGTACCATTGGCACATATCAATTCTTGTTCGATTTCGGGCTTTAAATCGCTTTCTAGAAGGTTATACGCGCCCTGATGCGTAAATATAACCAGTTTAATGCAACAAACACTCCAGAACAGTGACATAGGCTTAACATACCTTAAATAACCTTTACATAACTTAGAAATAAGTTTTGGAAGGTTTGGTATGCCGAAATCAAGTGTATTCGCTTACAGGGACTAAATTCGACAAACTGTGAAAGTATGTCAATTTGTACTGTAACGGACATTCCGGAACTTGATCATAAGTTAAACACACCCTAAATATCCTTTGCATAGCTTAGCAATAGGCTTTGAGGGGTTCGGTGCGCTAAAATAAACTTTATGCTCATTCAGGGACTAAAAGCGTCAAAAAGTGCATAAGTTTGCATTTTCGCGCATAACTTACGTTCTGAATACATCCGGACATCCAAAAATTTATGTAAGCATTAAAATATTTTATTTCAGTGTTTGGCATAAGAAAAATCCATTCGTCGCGCAATTTGGATCGTTTTTCGCGCTTATGCGTATTCCGTCGTAATTAAGCGAACATCGCGATCATACGACCAAACGAACCGACATCCGGCATATTTTTGAGCATGTTTCATGTCCACGGTGTTTAGGCATCATTTTAGGGCCTTAAAGTTGGCTTAACGGGCCTTAAACATGTCGAAAATGAGCTTAAAACACAACAGGGACCAAAACTGTCATTTGTGAAACTTGTTGCTGGTCTGAGATCCCCAGGCGGGGTGCGTAAACATCTATAGGAACCTTACGCGGGCCGCGAGGCCCTCCCAGATGTGTAGAATTGTTGAAAACAGCTGTTTACAGCTGTTATACCCTCAAAACCCAGTTGCAAATGGTTTTAAACAAACCATGGGCTCAAACCAAGGGTGCCCATGGTTTTGCAAAACAAGGGGCCCATGTGTACGGCCTAGATCGAAGCGCGTTTCTCAACGAACGATCTTAACGGTTGTGCCATATCTATAAATACCCCTCCTCTCATTTGCAAAACCTACAATTTGATCTGATTTATGCTCTCTAAGTTGAAGTATATGCTTCATACCTGAGAGAAAATCGGGTCAAATCTTGCGGGGACCTTCTGTAAGTATTCTTTGGTGCTTTTCATTCGTTTTTAGCGTTAAAATCAAACTGCGTTTGACTTTTTGCATAGACCAGTTTATGGTCAATGCAAAGTTCGTTTGAACTTCATAACGTGAGAGTATTCACGATGGTTATAGTCCCTAGTGACTATACCTATTGATTACCACGTTATCTAGGCTCAGTGACGAGTCGTAGTTTCGGCCAAAATGCGTTTTCTCGCGTATTTTGTAACCAAACTACTCTAGGTTATCAAAACCGTTTGTTTTGATACCAAACCTGTTTTCTAACTTAACTAAACATGTTCTAGCATGTTTAGCTCGTCACTTTTAGATTTGTGCTTGTTTAGGGCCGTAAAGGTAAACGATCTAATCAATCGCTTATACTTTTCGAACCCAACCCGTTTGGTCGATCATTAGGATCCCACCAAATACTTTAGGAGACCATAGTTGTATAGGGAATAACCTTCCGAGGTTATACCTTATGGTCACGTCGTTTAAGTAGTTGTATGATAGGTAGTTTATATGCCTTAGGAAAATTACCAAAATACCCTTTTTACGCATAAATTCATTTTAAGCATATGTAACTTAATTTTTGACATCTAAACTGATTTAGCAACAATATTAGACATGTTAAGGCATATAATACTTGTCATAGGACTAGTTAAGCAGTCCGAACGCGTTTTACGCGAATGACGCGTTAAAGTAGCATAAGCTACCTAAACGGGTCGTGATGGGTCGTAAGCACTTAGGTTAGGTTTCATTTTAGTATGTGGGTTTTGTTAAACCATATAATATGAGTTTCAATACTCATTTGGTTTACGAAACCTCATACTATCCAATCTCCCGATTTAGGTCCGGTTAATTATGTAGTTATCTATATAGGGTGCCGTTTGATTCCGTGATCCCTCTAGCTTTGCTTGGTTGTTGTTCAAGACTTCTAAGCACCCTCAAGTGAGTACAATGACCCCTCTTTTACTGTTTTTCAAACGTTTTGGGGTGAAACACATGTGCCTACTTGTTACTTTCATGCTTTCCATGTTTTTACATCATATACTTGCTATGTTCATTAGTACACTATTAGTACATGATTTCATTATGTTTTTGCTATGTATGTCCATTGTGTCCGTACTTAGTACATTGTTTTACATTCATTTCATTTGCTATGTATGTTTACTTGGCATGCTAGCACATTGTTTTACATTGAATCTCTGTTGCATATGTTCTAGTAACATATGGACACATTGTTTACATCTCTACCTTGTATGTTCACTTAAGCATACTAGGTACATTATTTTCATTAAACATGTTTACATTTTGTATGACATTTGGTTTGTACAAACGGGACTTATATACATTCATTAACATTAGCTACGCCGCTCGGTAGTAAGTAATGGTACCATAGGACTTGACAAATCCCGTTCCTAACATCCTAGGTTTGTTTGGGTGAAAGGAATGATTGAATCCGAAAACATTTCTTTTGATAACCTTGACTCTAGGGTTATCCTCTGTCTCAAGGCTTGAATGTATGCGTTTAACTTACCGTATAAGTGTTTGTATCAGTATAACATGCATTTACTTTGCAAAACACAACTTTTTGATATATTCAAAATACTTTTTTTGTACATTTTTACTTTTGGTCTAGGTAATCATATATTGCTTACCATACATAACATTTGTCACATTGTAGGATCGAATTCTGACCCGAACGAGTCTATCAGAGGAGTTTTGATCAGATACAGGAAACAAGTACCTGACGTAGAAATAGCTAGATCTTCACTTAAATCACTTTGTTGATTGATATAACAGCGTTTACAACCAATTCTCACACCGGCAGCACCTCGGTATGGAAAACAAGAACGTTACAAATGATTTCGCTTCAAGAGGTATTTATAGTGTTGGAGGTTTCACTTGAACGGACATGTACGTTCAAGCGGAACCTCTCATAAGGTTTCACTTGAACAGACATGTACGTTGAAGCGGAACCTCTCATAAGGTTTCACTTGAACGGACATGTACGTTCAAGCGGAACCTCTCATAAGGTTTCACTTGAACGGACATGTACGTTCAAGCGGAACCTCGTACAATGCGCCCTCATCTAACATTCTAAGACTAAGACTCGATACAAGACGAAGTCGACAGATGTATGCACTAACACACATACTACTTGATTACATTTGACTTTTAACATATGACATTGGTTTATACAAGAACATTTGACTTTTGGTTTAAACATGAACATTATACATTGGTGGTTTGTTTAAATGACTTAAGTAACGAGACGTGTGTAGTATGATACAAGCATGGTGGATACGCCGTTGGTACTTCCTATATATAAGTGCTTGTATTATATTACATGTCGTAGCGTTATTTAAATCATTAAATTTGGACTTATACATTTTATACAAATAACATATTTTTCACAAGACATTGTTTTACAAACAACTTATCTTATACAAACTCATTTTTACTTGGTTATTCATTTAACCTTACATTATTCTTTTAAATATACATATCTATCATCGCTTTTCAAATGATTTATAAAACTAAACATTTTACAAGGATCATGACTGACTTTTGTTAAACAACTTTTTCTAAACTTATAAGTCATGAATCCTAAATCAATAAAACCTATGTACTCGCCGACATTTTTATGCTGACGTACCTATTTTCACATGTGTTTCAGGAGATGATGCATAGGATTAATCAAGATACATATAGGCGGACTTGGGCCTTAGTGACAATAATAGATGCAAGACTAGTTAATTACGTTATACTTCTTTGTTTTTTAAGACATTGTAATTCATTTAATCAATAAAACAAAATTTCAATTTTCCATGTGTTATGAAACAATGATTCTGTTACAACACTCCCCGACGTTTCCGCCACGCTTTGTTGTTCTACGTGGTTGGGGTGTGACAGAAAAGTTGGTATCAGAGCTCATGGTTATAGGGAATTAGGTTATTAGTAATGCTTTGACCTAGTCTATAACCTTCCTAGGACCCTAACGCGAGTTTACTTGCGTTTAGTCATAAAACAATACCGTGACCTACCCTTAGGTGACAACCACAACAAGAACATAAATTTCAAAACCGCCTTGAAAACCAATCATCTGTTGTAGGATGATTGATTACTAGGTTTTGAACCCTCTAAGTTTTCAAAATCTCGTCAAGGTTTTGGGTTCTAAATAATGTGAAAACGTGCAAACTGGAAGAGTGAATGCCTGTACTCTGAGTTTTCTGTCTAAGGCTAGAGTGTTCGTACAAATCCGCAGTATCGGACCAGTCACTCTTACCTGGGAACTCTTGGGGTGAGTGTTCACTTATAGGCAAGCATGTCTTCAGCGATACATTATTATGACCCGCTTGCTTTGACTTGTCACCGTCTCATTTGTTTGCCTTAGGTAACAAACAAATGATCGCAATTCTTATGCATTGCCATTCTGTTTTGTTTATCTGATAACCTTTCACTTGTTTCTTCCTATGTCTTTCATTTTCTTCTAGAATGTCTCTTCCTCTCAGCAACGGTCAAATGTCCGAGCAAACAGCCAAATTTACCCAGCTAATAGGCGAAGTGATTCTAAAGTCTGTGGATCTAGGCATTTCCATGTCTCGTCTAAAAAATGGAGCCACTCAAGAGTCACCGAAGGAAGCAGAAGTCAAGCCTGCACCAAAATCAAGGAAGCATAAGGCTTCAAGGAAACCCGCAGCAGTTACGCCTGATCAAGCGGGACCTAGCCAAGTGGCAGCGCCACCAGCTAGGAAGCCGTACTTAGGAACTGCCCCAGGGTGCAACCGATGCAACCGTCATAATTTAAACCTCATACCCTGCTCTAAAATATACCTATTGTGGACGGTGGGGACATCTGGTTAACATATGCCGCTTTGCTATCCAAAACAAAGCTGTTATAAACCTTGCTGCTACCCAACTCCAAGTCAACCCTACTCAAGCTCGTTTTCCGTCTGGTGCTTGCTACAACTGTGGCGAGACGAGCCATTTCAGGACAAATGCCCGAAGATTGTCAATGCAAATCCAACCCTTGGATGAGCATTTGGCTGAGCAAAAGATGTTGTTGTCTTATGCCTTTGTTTCTTTTGTTTTCTTGTATTGTGAAACAATCTGTCTTGTTCATAAATAAAAGTTGTTGTTCGCAATTCTGATATACAAGTGTAGTTACATGTGTGTATGGCATTTCCCTATAATACCTACATTAAGGAACTATGTTCCTTACAAGCTACTCTTGTGAATTTCCCATTCTTGTGTTTGCTCATGATTCCTTTGGAAAATTCTAAGTATTCGTTTCATTCTAAGAAACGAAGTACAGAAAATAAAGTGACATTATGAGTAATCGTGCTTTTGCACATCTGTGCCTTTGAATCCTTGGCTAGATAACTAAGGATATTTTCTAATCTCATACCCATTACGTTCTGATTTTTCAACGTGCATAACATAAGTTTTCAAAACAACCTTCATGATTTCAAAAACATTTTATATATAGTTCGAAAACATTTTAAATATAGTGTATTTACTTAACATATCAAATGCATGATTTCAAAAGCATTTTCTATGTTTTCAAAAACAACCTCCATGATTTCAAAAACATTTTCTATGTTTTCAAAAACAACCTTCATGATTTCAAAATGTTATTAATACAGTATAACTACTTATATCAAGTGCATGATTTCAAAAGCATCTTTCATGTTTTCAAAAACCTTATACATAATTTCAAAATTCATCTTGCATGATTTTAAAACATTTTTTTTATATACCTACCTAATACACCTACTTTATGATTTCAAAAGTATTATATATAAGGTTTCAAAAACATTAAACACATTTTTAAAAGAAACCCCATGCATAGTTTTCAAAAACATTTTTTCTCATACATTGACTTGACCTTCAAATTCCGCTTTACATGTCGCCTTGGCATATCTAGCATCTCAACTTCATAAGCATTTTTACTTCATGTTTTGACTTAAGCACATCCAGTGCAAGGTTTCAAAACATCTTCAACTTCTAAAATCCATATGGGATCTTTTTATCTTTACAATTAGACCCTTGTGGATAATTATCATTCAAATCAGAGTCCTTAATTGGATTCCTTGTGTACCTTAATTCGAACATTTCGATTCTTTATAATCGAAATCGACCTTTCTCTTTAAAATCTTTCTATCTTCATAGTTAGATTCTTGATAATGTTTAAAGTACCAAATGAAATCCACGGAATGGATTCCTAGTGTGCTTTAAATGCATGTGCGCAGTTAGCAGAACAAATTAACAAAATGATAACAAATTAAAGTTCAAGATAAACAATTTTGTGGTTATGTGACTATGTGTTTATGCATCTTGTGTTTTCTTTTATGCATTTTGTGTTTTTATACTCTGGATATTCGTTATCCAAATCCTCGTAGAATCTTTCATATCTTCATATGAGGGATTCGTAGTAGGATAATTCAAAAAGGTATTGTCTTAAATCCTTATTGAGCTTCTACATGATAGTCAAGACCCTTGGATTATATAGTACCATTCCATGAATCAAAGAGACCCCTTTGAGTGGTCTAGGTCAAAAGATTGATTCAAAATCTGGTTGAGAATGACATGTGATGATATAAGCTGAAAAGACTCCTTGGTTGTCTATTTAAATCATTTATTGATTTAATTAAAAGGACCCTATGGTGGTCTAGTCACAATCATCACAAGTTCGTTCATTATTTTCTTCCCCTGCACATTATAAGATGCACTACGTGACTATGCAAGGAATAACGTAATTATGGATGCATACATAATTATGAAGTTCAGTGCATGGAAACCACAGTAAGACCTATTATGTGTAAGAACCGATAGTGGCAACAATAACGAAACGTGAAAAATGTAATGAAGGTACGGTGGACGCACCAATAACGCTTTATATACTTATATATAAGTGTCCCTCTTACATTGCAAGCGTGATGTTATTTAAAGTTACTAGAAGTTTAGGACTCTAACCAGTTTTGTTTGATCTTTTCAACTTCATGTTTCAAGCTCTCACAAGTTTCCTATAGATAAATTTCGGGACGAAATTTCCTAAAAGTAGGGGAGACTGTGACACCTGTGTCACTTCAACCATCAAACAAATACCAAACCAATGAAATATTGTATTTCATACTTGGGATTTGTATGAATATGTGTATCAATGGCACATATCAATTCTTGTTCGATTTCGGGCTTTAAATCGCTTTCTAGAAGGTTATACGCGCCCTGATGCGTAAATATAACCAGTTTAATGCAACAAACACTCCGGAACAGTGACATAGGCTTAATATACCTTAAATAACTTTTACATAACTTAGAAATAAGTTTTGGAAGGTTTGGTATGCCGAAATCAAGTTTATTCGCTTACAAGGACTAAATTCGACAAACTGCGAAAGTATGTCAATTTGTACTGTAACGGACATTCCGGAACTTGATCATAAGTTAAACACACCCTAAATATCCTTTGCATAGCTTAGCAATAGGCTTTGAGGGGTTCGGTGCGCTAAAATAAACTTTATGCTCATTCAGGGACTAAAAGCGTCAAAAAGTGCATAAGTTTGCATTTTCGCGCATAACTTACGTTCTGAATACATCCGGACATCCAAAAATTTATGTAAGCATTAAAATATTTGATTTCAGTGTTTGGCATAAGAAAAATCCATTCGTCGCGCAATTTGGATCGTTTTTCGCGCTTATGCGCATTCCGTCTTAATTAAGCGAACATCGCGATAATACGACCAAACGAACCGACATCCCGCATAATTTTGAGCATGTTTCATGTCCAAAATGTTTAGGCATCATTTTAGGGCCTTAAGGTTGGCTTAACGTGCCTTAAACATGTCGGAAATGAGCTTAAAACACAACAAGGACCAAAACTGTCATTTGTGAAACTTATTGCTGGTCTGAGACCCCAGGCGGGGCGCGTAAACATCTATAGGAACCTTACGCTGGCCGCGAGGCCCTCCCAGATGTGCAGAATTGTTGAAAACAACTGTTTACAGCTGTTATACCCTCAAAACCCACTTGCAAATGGTTTTAAACAAACCATGGGCTCAAACCAAGGTTGCCCATGGTTTTGCAAAACAAGGGGCCCATGTGTATGGCCTAGATCGAAGCGCGTTTCTCAATGAACGATCTTAATGGTTGTGCCGTATCTATAAATACCCCTCCTCTCATTTGCAAACCCCACAATTTGATCTGATTTATGCTCTCTAAGTTGAAGTATATGCTTCATACCTGAGAGAAAATCGGGTCAAATCTTACGCGGACCTTCTGTAAGTATTCTTTCGTGCTTTTCATTCGTTTTTAGCGTTAAAGTCAAACTGCGTTTGACTTTCTGCATTGACCAGTTTATGGTCAATGCGAAGTTCGTTTGAACTTCATAACGTGAGCGTAATCATGATGGTTATAGTCCCTAGTGACTATACCTACTGATTACCACGTTATCTAGGCTCAGTGACGAGTCGTAGTTTCGGCCAAAATGCGTTTTCTCGCGTATTTTGTAGCCTAACTACTCTAGAGTATCAAAACCGTTTGTTTTGATACCAAACCTGTTTTCTAACTTAACTAAACATGTTCTATCATGTTTAGCTCGTCACTTTTAGATTTGTGCTTGTTTAGGGTCGTAAAGGTAAACGATCTAATCAATCGCTTATACTTTTCGAACCCGACCCATTTGGTCGATCATTAGGATCCAACCAAATACTTTACGTGACCATAGTTGCATAGGGAATAACCTTCTGAGGTTATACCTTATGGTCACGTCGTTTAAGTAGTTGTATGATAGGTAGTTTATATGCCTTAGGAAAATTACCAAAATACCCTTTTTACGCATAAATTCATTTTAAGCATATGTAACTTAATTTTTGACATCTAAACTGATTTAGCAACAATATTAGACATGTTAAGGCATATAATACTTGTCATAGGACTAGTTAAGCAGTCCGAACGCGTTTTACGCGAACCACGCGTTAAAGTAGCATAAGTTACCTAAACGGGTCGTGATGGGTCGTAAGCACTTAGGTTAGGTTTCATTTTAGTATGTGGCTTTGTTAAACCATATCATATGAGTTTCAATACTCATTTGGTTTACGAAACCTCATACTATCCAATCTCCCGATTTAGGTCCGGTTAATTATGTAGTTATCTATATAGGGTGCCGTTTGATTCCGTGATCCCTCTAGCTTAGCTTGGTTGTTGTTCAAGACTTCTAAGCACCCTCAAGTGAGTACATAGACCCCTCTTTTACTGTTTTTCAAACGTTTTGGGGTGAAACACATGTGCCTAGTTGTTACTTTCATGCTTTCCATGTTTTTACATCATATACTTGCTATGTTCATTAGTACACTATTAGTACATGATTTCATTATGTTTTTGCTATGTATGTCCATTGTGTGCATACTTAGTACATTGTTTACATTCATTTCATTTCCTATGTATGTTTACTTGGCATGCAAGCACATTGTTTTACATTGCATCTCTGTTGCATATGTTCTAGTAACATATGGACACATTGTTTACATCTCTACCTTGTATGTTCACTTAAGCATACTAGGTACATTATTTTCATAAAACATGTTTACATTTGGTATTACATTTGGTTTGTACAAACGGGACTTATATACATTCATTAAGATTAGCTACGCCACTCGGTAGTAAGTAATGGTACCATTACCATAGGACTTGACAAATCCCGTTCCTGACATCCTAGGTTTGTTTGGGTGAAAGGAATGACTGCATCCGAAAACATTTCTTTTGATAACTTTGACTCTAGGGTTATCCGTCTGTCTCAAGGCTTGAATGTATGCGTTTAACTTACCGTATCAGTGTTTGTATCAGTAAAACATGCATTTACTTTGCAAAACACAACTTTTTGATATATTCAAAATACTTTGTTTTGTACATTTTTACTTTTGGTCTAGGTAATCATATATTACTCACCATACATAACATTTGTAACATACTACTGGATTACATTTGACTTTTAACATATAACATTGGTTTATACAAGAACATTTGACTTTTGGTTTAAACATGAACACTATACATTGGTGGTTTGTTTAAATAACTTAAGTAACGAGACGTGTGTAGTATGATACAAGCATGGTGGATACGTCGTAGCGTTATTTAAATCATTCAATTTGAACTTATACATTTTATACAAATAACATATTTTTCACAAGACATTGTTTTACAAACAACTTATCTTATACAAACTCATTTTTACTTGGTTATTCATTTAACCTTATATTATTCTTTTAAATATACATATCTATCATCGCTTTTCAAATGATTTATAAAACTAAACATTTTACAAGGATCATGACTGACTTTTGTTAAACAACTTTTTCTAAACTTATAAGTCATGAATCCTAAATCAATAAAACCTATGTACTCGCCGGCATTTTTATGCTGACGTACCTATTTTCACATGTGTTTTAGGAGATGATGCATAGGATTGATCAAGATACATATAGGCCGACTTGGGCCTTAGTGACAATAAAAGATGCAAGACTAGTTAATTATGTTATACTTCTTTATTTGTTAAGACATTGTAATTCATTTAATCAATAAAACAAAATTTTAATTTTCCATGTGTTATGAAACAATGATTCTGTTACGACACTCCCCGACGTTTCCGCCACGCTTTGTTGTTCTACGTGGTCGGGGTGTGACAGGGGGCATTAGGACTAACCCTTTTTATTTCTACACCATTATTTTTCTTTTTTTTTTACCACCTACCCAAAATCCCCCTAGTTAACCCCTTTGAGCCTAAACCTTTTCGTTTCTTAACCCGATTCAAACACCCTTTTACCCATCTAAACCTTTTTGCTTTTAAACCCTTTATTTTAGTAACAAAGCTCGGTTTTTCTTATGACTTGAATATATATATATATATATATATATATATATATATATGAGGATGAAGCCAAAGAAATAAAAAAACAAGTTTATCAAAAATAACTTTGTTTGAAATGCTTCATCAAAATAAAAAGTTTTGAAAAATATCAAGTCTTATGAAAACCGACGCTTTTTACGCCTTTCGCCCTTTTACTAACCACTAACCCAACCACCCACCTTTAGCCCAAGCCTAACCCTTCACCCAAAAGTCCTCTTGATATTTACAAAGGTATATAGTTAAAAAGGAGGAGGATTGATTGCTTCGCAAGCCTATAGTAGGAGTAAGTTCCATGCCGCTCTTGAGTGATTCACTAAAAATACACGTTCGGCCGAGTGTTGAGTGATCCCCCGTGAGGTATGTGATCTTGTATATAAATGGAATTTTAAAAAGGCATGTTATGCCCTAATAAGTAATTTATCTTATGAAACGTTTTTAATAAATCATAACGAATAGGATTGTAAATAAATAAAAATAAAACTTAATAACGAATCTTGGAAATCCCGACACTCTACGACAAGCCCAAAAACCTTCTCTTCTACCCATTCCATTTGGGAGTGTAAAGCCACATTATAAAGAGTTTTGCTTGAGGACAAACAAAGATTCAAGTGTGGGGGTATTTGATGTGCACAAAATGCAACATATAAATTACATCAATTGTGGCATAAAACTAACCCTTTTTTAGTACTAATGTTGGAAAAAGTATGTTTTTGTCTTCCTTTTGTATTTTCAGGATTAAAAGAGCTCAAATAAACAAAAGAAGCAAAAAGGCAGCTAAATCTAACACAAATACAAGAAAAGGAACAAACGAGGCATGCCTGACCCCTTGACAGCATCTTCCCAAGCAAAGCAAAACAAGATGATAACAGAAGGCTGAACACGCACCGTGCTCAGTGAGCACGGGGGCATGCCCAAGTGTCAGCAGAAAAGACAAAGTTGTAGAAGCTTCCATCGCCCACCATGGGGTCGTGCTCAGCAGACACGGGGCCGTGGTCAACTATAAGATTCGCAGAATCCAGGCAAATCTTGATAGTACAGATATGCTTCTGCACACGGGGTCGTGCACAGCGGACATGGGGGCGTGGTCAACTAATGCAGACAAACTGCAATTAATGAAGAAAGAGAGGAGGATGGACACGGGGCCGTGCCCAGCGGACTCGGGGCCGTGCCCGAGCTTCTGTTCAGCCTATAAATAGGAGTGCTTGGATCACTTGCAACTCATCCCTTGGCATACCACCTCTCTCACACTTCACCCACCTCCCACCACCATCACAACACCATCATCCACCACCATCATTGTCCATCATAGAGTGTGTGAGTCGTCTCGGGATCCAAGATTGATCGTAAGAGTTCTTGACAATCAAAGGCCATGTTTGCCTAAGTCTCTTACATCACTTGGTGAAGACAAGTGTTTAGTGTGAAACTTTATATTTTTAATCTTTTCGCACTTTTTATTTGGTTATGTATTAATGACTTTAATAACTAGTTTCTTATGTTGAAGGTGATTCTTCCTTATCGTTTGTCCGTGGTGTCTTGGCATTATTTTACTGTCTATATAAAATAAAAGATTTTCACCATTCATATCTCCACGGTCTATATGGAGATATGTTGGCTACCTGGTCGGGGGTTAAGGGAACGGTTTGGTAAGAGTCTTGCCATTGTTCAGTGAATAGATCCTGCAAAGGACCTGGTTCAAATTTAGTAGGACCTCCTTCAATACCCACCGGTATTGGATGGCGGGGGTCCAAACTCTTTGATCCCCTCATAAGTTAAACTACTATTAAAACTTTAACCCGACTACTTAGGACTGTATCCCTGCTGACTCAGACTACTTAGCCGAGGGTAACGTCACCTTCAAAAGAGGGGCCTACCACATTATGCATTAATAACTTAATTAATTATCTTTTAATAATCCGACCCTTTAGGATTGTATCCTTGCTGACTCAAACTACTGGTTGACGGTAACGTCACCTTCAAAAGAGGGGCCTACTACAATAACTAAGATAATCTCTTAAAATGTGCAAAAGTGCGGAAATAATCAAAGGTTACACTACACACGAGTCGGATCTAAGTGATTCATCTAGTCTATCTGTTTTTACTTTTATTTTATTTTTCAGCATTTTAGTTAGTTTTATTTTTCTAGTTTAAAAACCTTTCTTTTCTAACTTTTTGATTTGATTAGACGTTGAGGATAAACCGGTACTAAAAGCTCTTGTGTCCTTGGACGACCTCAGTATCTTACCAACCCTATACTACGTTCACGATGGGTGCACTTGCCCATATGTGTGTTTAGTGTTAGTAAATATCATGTTTTATGAATTTAAAACTTGGCTAAAAAGTGTAAAAAGGGCTTAAAATATACACCTAAAATATATTACACTACACACGCATCATAAACCTAGAAAAGTTATCTACAATTACTAAACAATATCTTTTCTTTCTAAGACTCATGACTTTTACTGGGCCAAAAAGATCCATGTGCAGCATTTGCAAGCACTTGGTTGTTTTGGACTCTTCACTGGACTTAAATGAGCTTTTATGTTGTTTTCCTTTTAAACAGGAAACACAATGCTCTGGACAGGTGAACAGTTTTTGTGGAAGACCTCTTACAATGCCCTGTTTTGGCAAGGCAGTGATTGTCTTGAGATTTGTGTGCCCCAATCTCCTGTGCCATAGTTCTGTCTCTTTGTTAGAGGCACCTGAGAACAGACAGGCATCTGTCCTGGGGCTCTCTTTTGACAAATCAACTACATAAACATTGCCACTCCTTTAGGCAACAAGTTGGATTTTTCCATTTTTTATTATTTCTTCAATCTTTTTAACCATTTCTGGTCCAACAATCCTACAACACTCCTTAGTAAATAATGACCCGTACCCTTTGTCACTCATTTATGAAACACTAAGGAGGTTGAATTTTAGATTGTCTATCAGATTGACATTTTCAAACTTAACATTTCCAGACTGAACTGTACCAGAACCCATCACCTTCCCTTTACTATTATTACCAAAAGATATATCACCCCCTCCATAAGTTTTGAATTCCTTGAGTAGGGCTCTACATCCAGTCATGTGCCTGGAGCCTCCATTATCTACATACCAAAGACTATCTAAGCATGTAGAAGCTCCCTGCACATCAAGTAAATAATTAGTTCAGGAGGGCCTCCAAAGCCAATAAGGCTTTGGATGGGGTCTCAACAGTGTCTGTATTAAGTTCAGGAGGATGGACAGTGGTTAACTTAGGTGATTGGGCAGTTTTTGAAACATTTTTCTCTAACCACTGTTGGGGGTCATTTTCCATTAACTGTTGATAACCAAAGGGACGCCTATTTACTTTTGGTTTAGAAGGCCTTTTGTAAGCCTCATAAACATGTGGGACTATTGGGTATGGTGGTTGACCTCTACCTCTTTGATATTGGTTAGCGAGGGGTGCATCTGTCACTTGAACCTCTATTTTAACAGAGGTTTGGTTCAACTGTTTTGTAACAGCTGTTTGGACAGGCACAAACGGTGGTGGCTTTTTAACTTGTGATTTTGATGAACTCATGAATGTTTTTGAGGTGTGCTCTTCCTTTTTGACCTCAAAGGATTTTAGGTACACACACTCCTGAGTGAGATGGTTTGACTTACCACAGATGGTGCAGCTCTTTGAAGGCACAATGGTACTTGTTTTGTTAATGTCATAAGCTTTCAAATGAAAACAATCTTTGGCCAAATGATTTTTCTTTTCACAGAAATCACAAAACAAGTTTTTAATCTTTTCTTTTCTTTTCTTCTTTTCAGACTCCTTTGCAACAGAGTTTTGAACCACTGTTGGGATGTCCTTAAGAGGAATTACCTTGGCCTTTGGAGCTTTGACACCATCCACAGTTGAGAAATCCATGGGTTTAAAATTTTCAAGGATGTCACACTCATCAGACCATATGGGTTTGAATTGGTATTTCTCAATCTCCTCAAAAGTTGAGGACCCCACAGATCTTTCCAGAGTGATTTTGTTGCCATTTTTATCAGTTATTTTAACTTCTTGGCCATCCTTGTTGGTGGATATAATTTCAACATTGTTTTGAACAGATTCATTTGCAGCAGTGTTTTCAACTTGGTCATGTTTTCTGAACCCTACACCAAATTTTACTTTACTTTTAATCTGTTTTTCAAGCATAACTTCATAACCTTTGCAGGATTCCACCCATTTTTCACAAGTGATTTGGGTGGATTCCAACTCCTTTTTGCAGGCCTGATATTTTTCTATCATTGCCTGAAGTTGGTCCTTGGTTATGCTATGCTCATGTTTGAGGCTGCAAATCTCATTTTCTTTCTATGACAATTTGATTTTCAATTCTTTTAAAGATTTTTCAAATTGTACTTCATCATTTAACAATCTATCTCTAAGGTTTTCATTCACCTCATTGATGTTTGCAAATGCTATGATGCATTTGTCTGAACAAAGGTTTTTAAGAACCTGGGGTGATACCTTAGTTGCAGCCATCATGGCACAATCACAGACATGTTCAGTTTCTTCTGGTTTCTTCTCTTCCTTTTCACCTTGTTTCTTCTCCTCTTTTTCAGCAGACAAGGGGTCAGACAGTGGTCCCAACAGGGGTTCTGAATTTTCTTTCAACAGTTGTTCACCAACAGCAGTAACCACTGCCTCAGCAATTGTATCCACTGTTTCAGCACTGGTTGTTCCGTCTTCAGTTTCCAGCCCTTCAGGAATTGACTCTAATGCTGCAAAACAGAATTCATCACTAGAAGCAACATTATCAGCATATAGAGCAAAATTTTCATCACCTAGATCCTCAGGCAAGCTACTCCAGTCAACAAAGCCTTGGGTGAAAAAGCTTTGCTGCTCTGGTTGAACAACTATTTGTGTAGCTTGTTGAGGTGCAACTTATTGCACCTGAACCTGAGGAACTGGGGCCTGGACATACTGTATCTGAGAAACAGTGATTTGGACATAGTGCACAGGAACAGGGGTTGCAGGGTGTGCATAGTGAGCAGTGTTTACATGGGCAGCAGGGGCATAATGGGAATACTGCACAGTGGTTTGGTTATTTTGTGGTATAGGGCTAGGATGTGTGATGATTGGTCCACTGTTTTGACTCCTACACTCTCTAGCAAAATGAACTAACCTATTACACTTGTAGCATTTGATCTTTGATTTATCCAACCCTGCATTCAAGTTCCCATGTAACCCTGGAAATTTTCTCCCTGTCCTCTTATAAAACTTGTTGGTTCTAACACTCAGTAGTGCAAGTTGGTGCAAAATATCCATCTCTTCCAGACCAGTTAGATCAAATTTGTCTGTCCTAGCTCTGGTACCAATTGTTAGGATCTGAGTTTCTTTTGATTATGTTTGTTTAATAAGAATGAAACTGAAACAGAGATTAATTGCAGCGGAATAAATGAAATAAACTTTTAACACAAAATCAATGAGAGAATAAGTTTATGCAAACATGTTTGACATGAAATTGAATGATTGTATTTATTACAATACTCAATAACAATGCATGCATGCACAAATCTCCCCCCTTAGCCTGAGCTCACTTGATTGTTCGTATAGAATGACATGGTGAAGAAGAGAGCTAATAGAACAGTACAGAATATTGTTCTATTTATAGTACAGAACAACCACTGAGCATCTTCGGCTGACGTCACCATGAAAGTGACATCTAACCTCCTAACAACCTCTAACAACTGACCTAAGCAACCACTGATGTCTAACTACTGATTACAATAAACAAATACAAAACAAGACTAAACTACTGATTCTTCATTCCACTGTTATAGCTCCAGCAGTGCTTTATTCTTCAGCAGTACTTGAAACATATCAGTAGATTGAGCTTCAGTACTTTAACAACATCAGTCTTTAAGAGCAGCAGTTGTTGTGAAGGGCAGTGCTTTGAGTCATCAGATGTTAGGACACTTTCAAGGGGAAAGATTATGTACAATCTACTACTTATGGTGAATCCACTGATCTGATCCAGTTTTGGCTTTATCAACTGTTTCTTTGTAGGATTCAATCCCAATAGTTTTAAATCGATGCATCGTCTAAATGGTTATCAAATCCACAACCTGAAGCTTGTGTGATTGTGGCTTAGCTAATGTGATAGCAAGCATATTAATCCAGATTAGTATATTTATTTGATAATAGTGAATTTGATTCCCAATTTATTAATGTTCATTGGAATAAGTGTTATTGTTGAGATGATCACTAAACGTCTACTATTGGTTACAAAGCCAATAATCATGAGAGGAGCAAAAGTTCATTTAGGTACGTATAATTTTATATATAGTACCATCAATTCACATCAAGCCAATAAGTTATAGTTCTCCCCATACAGTTGGTTTTTGGCCAGGAACCAAATATGTCTCATCAAAGATTTTGGTTGTGCGACATATATTGAAACTCATCCACCACACTGCACAAAGATGGGACTTCTAAAAAGTTTGAGAATATGTTGGGTATAAATAATTGTCTATGATTAAATACTTAAAGCCATTAGTGAGAAATTCATTTATGGCTCATTGGTTTTCACTTTAGTGAATGAATGTTCCCAACATTAGGGGGAGATTACAAGCAGTTGGAAAGTGAAAAGTGAATGAATTATGATGTCATGTTGATCCTCAGACTATAAGCTATGAACTAGAAGTTTAAAGTATAATTCATTTATCAATATTAAAGAACAAATTACCAGACAAGTTCACTGACCTAAATAGAGTGACTAAGTAAGTCACATAATCAACTGCTTATGCTCCAGTTATATTTATGTCCCAAGAAGACAACCACGTATTTTTGTAATGAGTCTATTGCACGCCTAAAGCGTGGTAGACTAGTTGATTCCAATAATAAAATTACTCGAAAATTGGAGCAAGTAATTAAGATGGTCAAGTCGAGGTTATAGTAATAAGATCTCCTGAAGAGACAATGGACATGATGGTTCAAGAAGAACCTCAGGTACCTGAAAATAAAGAGATCTCGATAAGTTATATCATGTCTAAGATATGTATGGAATCGAAATAAAAATCGATGTCGTTATACTTTTGTATATAATGTAGCGCTTAAAATGATTAAATGATGAGGATCAAGATTAAGATCTGCCTGTGAATGAATATTAAGAAATGATTGGCCAAAATAGAAAGACGCGAATAAGGCAGAGTTTAGTTCTCTAATGAAATGGAAAGTTTCTGTACCAACAGTCCATACAACTGAAGTTGTAAAATATGTTAGATACAAATGTTTCTTTTACGCAAATCATGTGAAAATCAAATTAAGTGATATAAGTCAAAATTGGTGGCACAGGAATTCTCACAAAGACCTATGATTGATTATGAGGGAACGTATTCTCCAGTGGTAGATGCATTGACTTTCCAATATTTTATTAGTCTGGTAATATAGAGAGAGAATTGATGTGCGTCTATGAATTTTATGTATCACTTGATACTAAAAGTATACATGAAGGTCCTTAAAGGATTTGAATGATCAAAATCATGTAAGTTAAGTTCTCGAGAACAATATGATCGTTGTATATAGATTCGTTTTTTATTACGATTGAACTCCTAATGAGTTTTCTAAAGCAATTGAGTTCCCTAAAGGTAAATCAAAACATCTTAATGATGTAATTCTTGTGCACCAATAAACATACATAGAAACTTGTACCCAGTGATCGTGATATCTCAATAAATAGTGTACACGCATGGTACAATATGGATTTTGAAGATAAAGATTTTGAAGATAAAAGCAAGTATTCATCGGCCTCTTTCTTCTTTCTATAATACAACTGATCGGTAAGGGAAGCTGTCCAAACTGATCGGCAGGAGAGCGCCACCCATCCCCCTCACCACGCTGCTTCCACCCGCAGACACAGACTTTGGGGTCGAAGACTCCATAGTGTCTTTAACCTACTGGATTTATGGGAGAAACCTCCATAGTGAAGCGCGCCTTTGAGGCTAAAACCTTGCCTATACATGTAAGCTTAGCAGGTAAAAGAGACCCGCTAGACAGCACTTTCCTTACCGTAAGGTAACTCGCTGCAATCCATTTCCAAAGTCTTCATATGCTCTTCAGATAGCTCCATCGAACTGCGATAGCTGCTAGTCTACCTATTCGTATTCGAACTATCCTACCTCCTATTTCTAAACCCAGAACTCAGATATTTGTTTCTTGGATGACTGATCTACTAAAGGTAAGTAACTTGATTAACCCGCTTCAAAGCAATATGCGGCTTCTACGCTATCAATAAAATACTAATCCGTTCAACAATTACAACCCCACTATTACCTTTTCTCTAATAATCTTCATCAGGATAGCACACGCACACCGTATTACAATTAGGGTATAAAAAGACCATCCAGCCCTCATCACAGAGAATAGGCTTATCACCAGGTCCAATAGACGTGAGCTGTCCTGCCAGACAGAGTTCTTCCAAGAGTGTATACCCAACATTATAGTCGAAGATAACTTTCTCATTCTCTCTAGTTGAAAAAAAAAACTTCATTATTGAATCGGTAAAATGCTACCCCCGGAAAACGTCCGACAAATATAGCCGTCCCGTGGAAGACCGGATACTTAGCTGAAAGGGTGAACAAGGCCGAGCGCCTTCAAAACTTGCTCCAGACTACCTTCGTCGGGCAGCAGTCGAAGAAGGGATAGTGCGCAACTCCTTTTATTAAGATCTGAGACTCTTAACGGATTTCTCTCCAATTAAGAAGTGACGGAGGTCTTTCGAGATTGAATATGACTGATAAGTCTATATAAACTATATAAAGAAGAATTCTGTCTTTCAAAGCGAGCCATTGGCAAGAAGCACAGAATCCGCTCAGGGACTCAGCGCATATACCCTGTCTTCTTTCATTGAAAAGGTACGGTGACGAATGAACGGATTAAGCAGAATGAAGTTCGGGTGATCTTCATTCTCCAGTCTCGTTTGCGTCGACAAGCGAGTTCCTGGAATACTCAGGCAAAACGGGTCGCCATTTCGCGGAATCGAACGCTCTAAGAGGAAGATTGAATTTGCTTTCTGTTTCGTGGAACGAAGTTGATCCATGGTCATTGGGATGTCTATGTTGAAAGAGAACCTAACCTGAAGAGTCATTGGGTTTCCAGGTCGGAAACTGAAGTAAACAACTCAGGTGGACAAGAGGCGAACCACTCAGCTGATGAGTCAGCTATACTTTTTTAATATAGCCTAATGAGGAGACGATCGTAACCTCTGAGCTCAAAGATAAGTAGGCTCAAGTCAAACTTTTGGCTTGGTACAAGCTGGGCTCAGGGACTGCAGTCAGCCGCTTCCCCTGTAGTCGTCAGCTCGTTTTTGACAGATCCGATCGGGTGTTCAAAATCTGGAGTAAAAGGATTCGAACCTTTGCATGCCGGTACCAAAAACCGATGCCTTACCACTTGGCTATACTCCATACGGCCTGTTTTGGACGGTAAACGGGGAGAGGGGGAAGGGGGGAGCAGGGCTCGAAGAACGAGCCGAGCCGCACAAGGACGCGGGGTAAGCAGAAAGGTTCTCCCTTTAGGACTGACTACAACAAGCTCACGACTCTAATAGAAAGAAAGGGTAAGCTTTATGTAGCAAAACTCATGAAGAGTGAATGCACATGTATATTTGGATAAGATGGGCATAATTCCCTCATGGATTGATAATGCCAGAAGCATTAATATAAAAACCTCAAGAACGTACTATATGAAGTTGATAAAATACGTATGGGCTAAAATAGTTTGGTCGAGTGTTGTACAACTAGAGATATTCGCATAAAGAGGGATATAAGTTTGATTAAATTAGTCATGTTCTATGAATATTCTACTTTTAAAAGTTCACTATAATCGTAATTTACAGTAATGATGTCTAGGCATCATTGAGAGAAATTGTCGAGCTTTTAGAGGGAGAATTTTTGAATGACCTTGGCACGGTCTAATTATTACTCGAACTGCGGTTCGAGTATATATGTAATTATATTTTACTAATCCCTCAAGTACATCTAGAAGATGATGTTTGAATATTTTAGTATGGACATAGTTGAATCTTAAAGTATGTTAAAGGTTGTTAAGCCATTTGTTATAAGAAATGCCTATTGTCATCTCCTACCAAAGTAGAGATTCTCATTCTAGAAGTACCATTGTTAAATGCATAAGTTCATTAAAATGTTTTGCTAGCTATGTATAATTATAATATCTTTCACTTGAGCTTATTGTCATGATATAACCTTTGTCAAGCGAAGAGACATTGGAATGAGTTACAAGAAATATTTCAAGTATGAATGAAATTTGATTATATTTTACTAACCTATCAAAACAAGTTTGGTTAGTCTTGTAGATGCACGAATGTAAAAAAACACAGTCGTAGACATATGATATATATTTTTTTTTGGAAGGAGGCACCTAAAATCTCGTTAGAAGATTATACAACATTGCTCAACATAAAGGATTGCACATGTAACACCTCGGAAATTCCTGTCCAATAAAATAAAGACACGTGTCATGAGGAACAAACGTGTCAGGGAAACCGGATTAGATATAAAGATGTATGGTAGGATTTTAAATGCAAGGGCGTCATGTTATTTCAAAATACCTCTGAACGACCCAAGGGAGACATGTTATTAAAATACCTCTGAGCGACCCAAATTTATAAATCCCAAGATCCTTAAATCGTTTGATAAACATCTTATATATATATGTATTAACCGGTCGTTTCTAAAGTTCCATCTTTTATATGGAATTTGGATTATTGGGAGTGTTGCTACTAAAATGCTGAATAAAATTCTTGTGTAAAAGAAATTAATAGTAGTTAACTAACATGACCAATTCTTGTGAGAATCCAAGACATAGAAATATCCGTCACTTTAAAAGATTACAAGATGCCAAGGTTGTAGAAACATGTAAGGGACATACAAGCATGCAATGGCTGAGCCACTAGGTCCCACAACTGAGAAAGTCAGCATGTAATTTGGAATCCACGAGATTGCATGGTCAAGGCTTGAAGTTTGTGAAAAAATTGTTTCTGACCAACGGTTACGGACCGCAAGGCCCTAGTCTTACGGTCCGTAAGAAGGGTACCTGGGCGATTTCAGCAAGGGTCGGTTACGGACCGTAACTGTTTTAGCATACGGTCCGCAAGAGGAGCTTACGGACCGCAAGGCCTTAAGCTTACGGTCCGTAAGGCAGTCGCTGGCAGCAGAAAATGGACCCAGCTGCCTGTTCAGCCTGTTACACCGGCTTAAATGAATGGTTTTCGAAACCAGGGACTTGCTAGGCAGTATATAGCATCATAGAGACACCTGGGATGATCTTGTAACCACTCTAGACTATCTTGGCATCATCTTAGACCTCAAGGTTCACTATATAAGGGCTTGAAGTTGTGAACACTTTACATGCTCACTTGCAACTTTGGTTCAAGACTTCTCTGGAGCTTTTCTGGACAACATCAAGTTCTCATTAAATCCCTAATCCTTCTTAGGACTCTTGTAAGTGTCCTTAACCTCTTTTAAGTTGTTTTAGCTTAGTTAATTAGCTAAAAGTCAAACCGTCGTAATTAAGGTTTGACTTTGGGATTACTCTACTCACTAATTGTAACGCCCGGCTCTTTTGTACTTTCCATTTATAGAAAGTTTTATTCGTAATTCTATTTTTGGAAACTTTGTATTCTTGTAATCATTTCTTTCTTTGTAATCTTTATCAAATCGAGACTTGGATCATTAATGAAGCTTATATTTTGTTACATCTATGTTAAACGCATTCTATGTATACTCGTATGTTCGATTTGGTGAATCAGTCTATGTTTAATCGTGATTCTTGGAAACTATGTGCGAAACTTGTAATTAAACTAAACTTATGCATTGAACGTGTTTTGAACGAGAACGATACTTAATTTCGACATTTATGCACTCAGTTATACTTGGTTTATGATAATCATACTTGTCTTGCCCTTAAACAATGCTTATATGACAAGAACATCCCCTAAAACTCTTAAAAACCCTAAACTATGAACTACAGGGGCCAAATTGTCATTTTTCAAACTTAATTTCAGAACCCATGTGCTAGCGTAGCGCGACGGGTAAGGCCTGGGTGCTAGCGCTACGCGAGCGCCTTGTTTCGGCAGACTTGTGTTTTCTTTCAAATTTTGCACGAAATCCAACTCTCCAACCTCACCCAATCACCTTTAATCCACCTCTAATCACCTCCAATCACCTCTAATCTCTTCCATTATAAATACTCACCTTCTCCAACTCATTTTAGACTTTCATAACTCTCTAATCTTCACAAAATTGCTCTCTAATCAGCTGAAAATCTGAGTTTTGGACAGATTCGTGAAGCTTTACTAAAGTGAGTGTAACTTGCTCATTTCTCAACCAAATCACTTGGTTCTTCTTCCTATTGCTTTGTTATTTCCTTGGGTTTGAATCCTTGGTTTTTCCTTGGAAGAATCAGGCTTGGATTTGCCCTAAAATGGACTAAAACTTTCTGTTTTGTTTCAAACTTATGCAAACTTCATCTAACTTGTGTGAAACACATCTCAAACCAATGTCCTAATGCTTACAACCCCTCTCATGGTTGGTTAAGCTTAAAAACATGGTTGAGACATCTAAATCAGAGGTTAAAACCTCATAAACCTTCTGTTTTAATTAGGGTTTTACCCACAAGTAATGCTCAAGTGTGAAACTTGTTGAATGTATGATGGTTGGATTAGCTTGGGCTATCCTTCATAAGAATCCACTCATTACTTGATGTTTTACTATAGATTAGTTGTTGTTAATACTTTGATACTTGTATGTTCATGACCCTCCTTGTTGTTTATAACAACAAGTGTAGTGGTGAACAATAGAGGTGCCTAAATGGAAGCTTGTTCTTCCTACCTCATGTATGTATTCTATGACACAAAGAGGTACCTAAATGGAGACATTAATCTCCTACCTCATGCTTGAATCTTAAGACTTGTAAAACTATATAATATCTAAGTTATTCTATACGTATACATCTAAGTAACTAAGACTTGATGATGACTTAATAGTTATTTGTTAAGTGGACGTTACATCATCTATGACCATACCCTTGTTACGACTCTAATGGATCTTAGAATCCATGAAATCATACCAACTCTTTTGAGTTTCAATAGTGTCAAGAACAAGAGTTATGTGTACAAGATGATTATTTTCACCTATGTTACTTTCTTTATATTTTAAAAACTCCGAATCTATAATCTTCCGTATACGCCAAACTCACACACCTACGTTTCCTTGTGTAGAAGGACAAGGTGCTCCAAACTAACTCATCTACAAACTTGCTCTCGGAACTTCAAGTCACCACTTGTAAACCGTGAGTATACTCGAACCCATTTCTACTTTTAACACTTTGGGTGCAACATGTATTCTATATTAAACGCACACGACACTTGAAACTTATTTGAAACTTACTCTATCCATTTAAACATGAAACATGAAACTTGTGAATCTTGAGACTTTTTGTGCAATGTGAACGTTTAATTCTTGTGTGTAGTTCCGCCTTAACAATAGTAGCGCTATAGGAGTAATGCACCTCCCCGTTAGTCTTTGGGGTATTGTTAGGAGGAGACATATCAACCTCCCGTTAAACTTTGGGTTAGGTACTTTAAACGCATTGGGAAACTTGGGCTATCACTTGGAGTGCGTAAACTAGCACGTTGAAACTATTTTGTTATGTTCATGTTGGATATGAGTTTTTATTCTATTATGCTATGTAAACAAACTTATATACTCGCTCTTTGCTTTTGCATTGAAACTCTATTTTAATACATGTTGCAGGTTGATTATTGAAGTATGGATGATTCATGAAACAAGTTTAGGGTGGACTAGATACACACCTAGATTAATCTATCATTTGTTTGTTATGTTATGTTATGAAACAAAGTTGTTATTTCCTTTTTGAATTATGTATAACATTTAGTTTTGAAATGAAATTTGAATTTAAATTAATTATTGTCACATAGTGTTATGACGTTTTGAGCAATCTACACACTTCGTCTCATCCCGATGTTTCCGCCATCGGTTGGGGTGTGACAGATTGGTATCAGAGCCATAACTATAGGGAATTAGGAAAATTGCCATGCTTTTGCCCTAATCTATAGTTCTAGGAATTTTGCCTCTTATTTGTTGTTTAAAACTTTTGTGCTCTACCATGCATGCTTCCTAGCTATACTTTTGATTAAATTTATGTGCCTTTCCTAAGGCTAACACGAATACACATATGCTATTTTTATACTCTTGTAACACCAACGAGAAGAATTTACCAAAATAGGCGTGAAACCCACAATTTGGTAAACGACTCTCATTCTACCTTTAATCTATTTTTGCACGAAATTTCACCATTAAGCTAGGAGTGACATCCACAACTTAATGGTAATTTCCATTTCAACTCTAGTGGACCCTCGTCAAAGTGTCAAAATTTATTTTGGCCGACGAGTACCAACCACATTTAGGGTACGAAATCGTCAAGTTAGGGGTGAAACCCGCATCTTGTCGATTAAGTCCCATTCCTTGATTTTTATTCTCGTCAAAGTCCCGAATGTTCCAATCATTTAGAGATGTGTAGTAACCGGAAGGGTAAGATACCGTTAATCGCTTCTCGACAAGAGTATCTTACTTATAGGCCAAAGCACAATATCTCTAAATCGAAAGGACTTTCGACCCACTTTGGAATTGTCGACGTTTCTCTACCCGAAACATTCCTATGTTTTATTGAGCCTCTCTTTTATGTATCTCAATTTATATGTGATTTTATACTTGAACGTTCATTCGTTTCGAAATGTCGTTTTAATCATTTCGTACGTTATCGCAATCACAAACAATAATAATCCCTCGTGAACAAACTAAATTTACAGTGCTTTCGTTTATTCATGTTATGCTATGTGGAATTCATGACTATGCTATATGAACGTTTAAACTTTTATGCTATGAAAATCAACTTGAACCTTTTTGCTATGTGACTCTTTATGCTATGTGATCAATTTCGTTTTCATAAACAAACATTATGACCAAGTCTCACCTACTCCCTCTTTTCGAATTCGAATTATTTTGAAAATTTCATTTTTACGCATATATCGTACGAATACTTTATCATACATTTATACATTATTCCCATACATAATTTCACATAATTTTATTTATACCCCTTGTAACAATAAATGGAGACATATCATCAAGGTGGGAGTGATTTCCCTACCTTGACGACTAACTCCGTTCCTTTTCCCATCTTACAACGACCTCGCCAACGAATTAGGGGTGATTCCCTTACTTAGGTGATCGTTACCAATATTTTGCTTAATAGACTATATTACGTAAACATGATCACGTTTATATCTAAATCATTTATCATTAGCCAAATCCCTATTTATTTCAACATGCACTGTTTATATAAACGAATTTCTTATTCTACAATCTATTTTATATAGCTCATACACACAAAATTCTTAACCTTTACTATAAACGCTTATTCCTCGATTTTCAAAATTTACGAAATGCTACTTATCAACCTAGTTGGTTTAATAAATCCATTGCCCACGAAATTTTGTATTCAACGTAATTATTGAAAAAGGCTCATCTTATGTCCTTAAGCTAGAGATCTTCTATTTTCAATTAGGAATCAAATCAACTTTTCCCGCACACCTATAAAATACTACCAATGTTATTCAATCATTTACTAATATTTCTTTCAAAACCAGTAAAATGTTTTATTAAAAACGCTTTTTCAACAATCACTAAGATCGTATACCAAAATCCTTTTCTTACGAGTCAACGTTGACACAAAAATGTCTAAAATTCGAATTTCTTCTTTAATGCAAGATCATTTAAAACGATGCAAACTTATTTACTTCTAGAACCTTCTCAACCATTATTCAATACGTCAATTTAAAATGTGTGGGCAAGGAAACTTCATAAGAACCAACCATCTTCAACGAATGTAAATCCTTTTTAAAGCAAGAGTAGCAATCCCTTTCTTTCACAAAGTATAACACGCGTAACTAATAAATATTTTATGCTCTCTTTACATTTATGAACTAGATTCTATAGGTCATGTCAACTCAATCTATTTTGATTTTAATTAAACGTCACGCTTTGCTCAAAACAACTATATATGTATATCATTTTACGTGCTTAGGTTTATATCTCGTGACAATTACACTTATACCCTCATTTTTACCTTCATACTCAAAACTTCTTGGCCTTTCGCCTCATGTTTAAATTCGTATATTACGATTCATATCATAAACAAAATCATTACGTATTACACTCATATCCATATCCGTATTTCTACATCTTATGTCTACACCTATATTTATATTTACACATTTATGTTAATTTTCATAATCATATCTATATTCATACGTTTTATATTATACTCGTGTTCCCAAATTATACATTTACATTATACTTATGTCCAAGTTTATATTCATATTAATACGATTATACTTACACTCACATTCATATTCGTGTTTATACTCATATATCCCACTTGTACCTGTACCTATACAACTATGCTTAAACTTATATTCACATCCATATATTTACCTCATACCAATACAATTATGTTTATACGTAAATTTATAGTTATACTCGCATTTATACAATTTATGATAGACTCATACTTATACATATACTCTCATTTATACGACTTACGTTCATGCTCACGCTCATTCGTTTATGCTCAAAATTGCACTCACATATATATACTCATATTTTTACTCATACTCCTGGCATGCGTTTTGTGTTTATGCTCTCGTGCGTGTTCGTATTTAAACTTATCCTAGACTCACGCTTTTTTTCACAAAATTTATACTTTCGCACTATACGCGGGCGAAACCCGAGAGATTCGCTTACGTTGTCATACTATTTGGAACACAAGCATGCTTATATGCTATGCCTCTATGCACGCAATCTTATTTTTAGAATTTATTTATACCTTAATTCATACGCAACTAGTACAAGTTGTGCGGATCATGTGACGATCAATGTAATCGCGGGTGCACACGGGATTATAGTGATAGTCGTATGAAAACCATAGAGTGTACTATTGTGTATGGTAAGACACGAAACGTAACATGACACCGAATACGAAACGGACGTCACATGGTCAAAACATGGTGGATACGCCGCTGGTACTTCCTATATATAAGTGTTTTCATCATGTTACCAAACTTTCGTAAAACGTGCCATGAGAAATTTAGTGTTTTGAAGACCCTTTTAGACCTTATACAAACTTTAAGCAACTCACAAACGCATTATATCCAATCACCCATGACGAGACTTCATCTTTAACACGCTACTTTCGTCTATCTACTACTTGTATTATTCATATACATGCATTCGTTTATTAAGAATCAATCGTCCGCTTCTATACTTCTAGTATTCTCCATTATTTTTTTTTGTCTTTTATACGAATCTTGTTGACCAACAAGTCTGTTAAACCGTCTTCCTATCCTTAATTCTTATATAGACGTACTTAGTAGACCATTATCACTTTATTCAAAGTACTAGGCCTTGTCGTTCTCCAAAACTTCATACTTTTCAAAACGTTTCAAATTCCCAAAGTCTCATTTCTTAATAATCACCTTATTGCCAAAACTTTTTCAAGCCTACGTCTTCCTAAATTTCGGGACGAAATTTCCTAAAGGAGGGGAGACTGTAACGCCCGGCTCTTTTGTACTTTCCATTTATAGAAAGTTTTATTCGTAATTCTATTTTTGGAAACTTTGTATTCTTGTAATCGTTTCTTTCTTTGTAATCTTTATCAAATCGAGACTTGGATCATTAATGAAGCTTATATTTTGTTACATCTATGTTAAACGCATTCTATGTATACTCGTATGTTCGATTTGGTGAATCAGTCTATGTTTAATCGTGATTCTTGGAAACTATGTGCGAAACTTGTAATTAAACTAAACTTATGCATTGAACGTGTTTTGAACGAGAACGATACTTAATTTCGACATTTATGCACTCAGTTATACTTGGTTTATGATAATCATACTTGTCTTGCCCTTAAACAATGCTTATATGACAAGAACATCCCCTAAAACTCTTAAAAACCCTAAACTATGAACTACAGGGGCCAAATTGTCATTTTTCAAACTTAATTTCAGAACCCATGTGCTAGCGTAGCGCGACGGGTAAGGCCTGGGTGCTAGCGCTACGCGAGCGCCTTGTTTCGGCAGACTTGTGTTTTCTTTCAAATTTTGCACGAAATCCAACTCTCCAACCTCACCCAATCACCTTTAATCCACCTCTAATCACCTCCAATCACCTCTAATCTCTTCCATTATAAATACTCACCTTCTCCAACTCATTTTAGACTTTCACAACTCTCTAATCTTCACAAAATTGCTCTCTAATCAGCTGAAAATCTGAGTTTTGGACAGATTCGTGAAGCTTTACTAAAGTGAGTGTAACTTGCTCATTTCTCAACCAAATCACTTGGTTCTTCTTCCTATTGCTTTGTTATTTCCTTGGGTTTGAATCCTTGGTTTTTCCTTGGAAGAATCAGGCTTGGATTTGCCCTAAAATGGACTAAAACTTTCTGTTTTGTTTCAAACTTATGCAAACTTCATCTAACTTGTGTGAAACACATCTCAAACCAATGTCCTAATGCTTACAACCCCTCTCATGGTTGGTTAAGCTTAAAAACATGGTTGAGACATCTAAATCAGAGGTTAAAACCTCATAAACCTTCTGTTTTAATTAGGGTTTTACCCATAAGTAATGCTCAAGTGTGAAACTTGTTGAATGTGTGATGGTTGGATTAGCTTGGGCTATCCTTCATAAGAATCCACTCATTACTTGATGTTTTACTATAGATTAGTTGTTGTTAATACTTTGATACTTGTATGTTCATGACCCTCCTTGTTGTTTATAACAACAAGTGTAGTGGTGAACAATAGAGGTGCCTAAATGGAAGCTTGTTCTTCCTACCTCATGTATGTATTCTATGACACAAAGAGGTACCTAAATGGAGACATTAATCTCCTACCTCATGCTTGAATCTTAAGACTTGTAAAACTATATAATATCTAAGTTATTCTATACGTATACATCTAAGTAACTAAGACTTGATGATGACTTAATAGTTATTTGTTAAGTGGACGTTACATCATCTATGACCATACCCTTGTTACGACTCTAATGGATCTTAGAATCCATGAAATCATACCAACTCTTTTGAGTTTCAATAGTGTCAAGAACAAGAGTTATGTGTACAAGATGATTATTTTCACCTATGTTACTTTCTTTATATTTTAAAAACTCCGAATCTATAATCTTCCGTATACGCCAAACTCACACACCTACGTTTCCTTGTGTAGAAGGACAAGGTGCTCCAAACTAACTCATCTACAAACTTGCTCTCGGAACTTCAAGTCACCACTTGTAAACCGTGAGTATACTCGAACCCATTTCTACTTTTAACACTTTGGGTGCAACATGTATTCTATATTAAACGCACACGACACTTGAAACTTATTTGAAACTTACTCTATCCATTTAAACATGAAACATGAAACTTGTGAATCTTGAGACTTTTTGTGCAATGTGAACGTTTAATTCTTGTGTGTAGTTCCGCCTTAACAATAGTAGCGCTATAGGAGTAATGCACCTCCCCGTTAGTCTTTGGGGTATTGTTAGGAGGAGACATATCAACCTCCCGTTAAACTTTGGGTTAGGTACTTTAAACGCATTGGGAAACTTGGGCTATCACTTGGAGTGCGTAAACTAGCACGTTGAAACTATTTTGTTATGTTCATGTTGGATATGAGTTTTTATTCTATTATGCTATGTAAACAAACTTGTATACTCGCTCTTTGCTTTTGCATTGAAACTCTATTTTAATACATGTTGCAGGTTGATTATTGAAGTATGGATGATTCATGAAACAAGTTTAGGGTGGACTAGATACACACCTAGATTAATCTATCATTTGTTTGTTATGTTATGTTATGAAACAAAGTTGTTATTTCCTTTTTGAATTATGTATAACATTTAGTTTTGAAATGAAATTTGAATTTAAATTAATTATTGTCACATAGTGTTATGACGTTTTGAGCAATCTACACACTTCGTCTCATCCCGATGTTTCCGCCATCGGTTGGGGTGTGACACTAATATCCCGAATTAAAAGTACCTATAAGTAGGTAATTATGTGGATAACAAACCCTTAAAAGGGTATTTCCAGAATCCCACTCTAACTATGCTAATTGTCGAGTCAAAGCTTATTATAAAAAGTCAACAGAAAGGTTATTTGCGAATTAATGCATAATTAGCAATATAGGTTACATGCAACCTGTTTGATCAGTAAAATAACTTGGTAATTAATGTAAGAACATGTTCCAACATGTTCAACTCGACAATTTTCAGATTAGGCTTAGTTTGGAACCGAAAGTCGCAAAGTTTGACTTCTGCTTTGACTTTCAGTTCTGACCCGTTTAAGCCAAGATTAGGATTTCCTTAGAGCTTCTTTTGAACCTATTTACATGTTAGTATAACTCTCTGAGATTATACAACTTGGTTCATTGGATATCCTATTCACATGCATGTTTCCGTTAATCGCTTATATGTTGACCATTATGCCCATTTGACCTTAAAACGTGATTTTTTAAAAATATAAAAGGGTAAGCACCTTAGCTACTGATTTATAAACTTGCACCCAAAATTTGAAGTCAGTTTGAGGTCTAGATTAAGAGTTATGCTCAATAGCGTAATTAAGGGCTTCTTTGATAATTAAATAGCGTAAATTATGTATAGCCTATCAAAACCCAAATTTTTATACCAAACTTTTTACCCACTGTTATAAAATAATATTTTGGGATTTTTGGTGATTTTTATTTATTTTTAGGCTGAGCATAACTTAGTGTTCTAAGATTAATTCGGTTTATGCCGGTTTTGCCCTTTTTAGCCATAAAATGAGTTTTACAAATCCTTTTGACCTAAAACCAATTTCTACTGATTTGTTATGATAAATAAATTATTTGAGCCTTCTGGAATATTAAAAATATCAGCTTTTTATAGAAAACCCGGAAATGGCTCCAAATCGCCTTTTTAGGCATTTTTAACGCATAAGTGTGCACTAGAGCCTTATTAAGCTTAAGGGTTTGAACCTACTGATGTAATTAGTAAATTTTTTATATTCTAAACAGTAGGCAAATGTTTTGAACTCAGAATTCCAGAATTGACCTTTTAGGCACATGTGAAATTACCAAAATGCCCCTACGGTGCATAGTAAGGTTAAAGATAATAAATTTCACCAAAATTTGATACCCTACTGATATAACTTAGTAAATTAAGTATATTTACTAGTTTATTCAGACCTGTAACTCAGGTTATTAATTTAACCCTTTTACACCTTATAAAATGACCAAAACGCCCTTATGAGGCATAGTTTTGGTTTAAAATCATTTGGGGCATAATGGAAGGTATCATTCTGATATCACAACATATTTTGAGCATATTGACTTCAGAAACTTGTATTTGACTCTTATGGTTACTCGTTACGCATTATACGCGTTCGGATCGGCTTATGTGACTAGTTTGGCCATATTAGCCGAAACGGGTCAAACCATATATTTTCGGTCTCAAAATCCAGAATGTGATTATGTTACCCATATAAAACAAGTGTGCAACCTTGTTGGGACAAAACCACATTCTAAAATGGTCCTCGCCTTATTGTGCGTTTAAAACCGCAATCTTTATATAAAACTAACCGGTCTAAGCTTAAGACCCGTTAGGATTCTAATAGGTTATTAAAACCTTAATTTCCAGATCTAGGAGCCCAGTAAAAGCTACGTGCACTCGTTATATTTGGTTTATACTTTGCTCAGGTAAATACGTTTAATTTATTTTCCCTATACGGGCTTGGGGTACGGTATATAAAATACCGCTTGGTCGGGGAATTGACCTTAACCGGTCTTGGTTATGTGCAGTCAAATTAACCCGTTTGAAAATGATGTTTTGTTTGTTTAACGCCTTTGGGGGCTTAATGACCATGTCCCGGATATCCTTGGCATCATTCAAAGAATGGCCACGACCTTAGCACTCGGGAGTAGGCGTACACCCGTAGTGTTGTACAACATGTATAATCGTCGGTACGAGAGAAGTCTCGCGGCGGAATTATATTAAGTGGTGTGTCTATTAATCTTTAACCCGGCATGACCCGGGCTACCGAACGCAGAACGAACATGTAATTCTTTAAAGATTATTAAGCAAATAATTATCCCAAGTTATAAAAAGTTTTATGCCACGAGCATTTAAATCAATTTTAAACATTTTCAAAATGAGTCAGTTAAATTGTATTTACCAGTGTAAACTGACGTATTTTCCAAAAAGACTAAGTGCAGGTACTACGCGTAATAGGTTGGTCACTCCTTAAGCATCCATAGAAGTCTCGCAAGCTTAGGATGCATGAAGTCTGTTGAAATGAAGTTTCCTGTTTATTTGATTCTGCCTGTGGATTCTATTTCGACATTTTGTGATACTCGAATATTACAATAATTTAAGTTGAAATGAATCTATCTTTGATTCCGCTGTGCATTATAATTTGTGTTGTTTGACTATGATGATATCAACTACGTCACGTTAATCCCCCACCGGGCCCACCGGTGACACGTGGAAATTAGGGGTGTGACAGGTTGGTATCAGAGCCAACACTGAGTGAATTAAACACTAGCCTTTTGTGTTTAGTCTCAGTGCACGAATTGCACATTCTTCGAGTTCCGAGTCTAGACAAAGAACATAGGACAAACTCTGTTTTGTTTTATTTTTGGGTCTTATTATTATATGTTGTTGTTGTTATCTAAAACTTGTATGCAGGTCAACATGCCACCAAGATTTCTTCGCGGTAGAGGCAAAGCACCAGTCACGGGTCACGATCACGAAGCCGGGCCTTCGCACCGGCGTACCCCATCCATCACCATGAGCACTAGTCCACAAGAGCCGTGGAGGCTCTATGTAGAACCCGAGAGACGGTCAGTTTCCCTCAGCTCTTCACCCTCTTACCAGCACTCCTTTGGGCCCCAATCGGAAAATGAGCCCAACGAACAACCACCCTCTTTCATACCGTTACAGAGATCCAACTCGCACCATTCCTTTGGTGACCCAACCCCAGTTTTCCAAAGCCGATTCAACCCGGCCAACATTTTTCCAGAACCCAGGGGTTTTAACCCACTCGGACCAGAAGACCACTTCTCTGGGGATAATGACATGGACGAGGATACTGATCCAATGGAGCCTGCTACAGGAACGCCGAACCACCCCATCGAAATCTCGGATGGGTCATTTTTCCACGGATCACCATACCGCGGTCCGGATAGTTATCAAGAGAGGTTCAAGCAGTGGGACTGGTACTTCACGCCTTCTGAACACTCGTCCCCGTATCAGCAATAGCAGCAACAACAGCAACAAGATCCTTCTGAGGATCAACGATTCGTGGCAGTCACTCCGCCACCACCACCACCAGTGGAATAGCAGCCGCCTCCGGAACCACCGAGGCGGAGGAGGTCGAACGCACGGATGTCCGTGCGAGGGGGTGTCCGCATCAGCACACCCCAACCATCAAGTGGCAGCCATTATCCGCCACTTCAGGAGGAAGAGGAAGAACCACAAATGGGGGGTCCATCAAACCCCATACCAGAAGTCAACTCGGTGCCTGTGGCACCTCCGCCGGGTTTTGACAACCCAATTCCTGCTTATTCTGCGGCATACAACCCGTTTGAAATGCCGGGCCACAACAACTTTAACTATGCCAACGTGGACCCATATCAGGAGGCTTGGGATTACAACGCTCGACACCCTGAAGGGCCCTATGGTGGTCCTTGGACTACCGGGTACCCTCCGTATGTGTTCCAGCAGCCACCACCTCCTCAGCCGTTGTACCAGCCGCCGCAGCCACAGCTTATCCCGCCGAAGCGTCAGCAGGAGGTTCTTGATAGGTTGAACCAGGTCGAACAAGAAGTTCGAGAAGACCGCAGAGAGCGACAAGGCTTCTTCAAGGGTCTGTCAGACTTGCTAAAAGGGAAGTCCAAGAGGAGGGGTCACTGAAGACCTTGTTGTTTGTTGCTTAGTTGTAATTAGTCCCTACGTGGACTTGTTGTTTCTGTATTCAGCTCCTCCGCGAGCTTGTCTTTTTGTATTCTGCCCCTGTGTGGGCATGTCTTTCAGTTAACCCCTGCGTGGGTTTGTTTGTTGTATTTCACCCCTGCGTGGGCATGTTATTTGTAGAAGTCCCGTTTAGGGCAAGTATTGAACTATTGAATCTTTATTTAAGTGAAATGTTGCATTTAAATTTTCATGATTACTGTTATAAATAAGTATAGGAATAAACTTAAAATAAAAAGGTAAAAATGAAAATAACATTTCCTAAAATAAAGAAGACCTACCATTAATATAAAATGGCAAAATCTAAAAAGGGACAAGACCTAGCCACATGTCATTTTAAGACAAGGCTAAGATGGTATCTCCATAATTAGATTCAGGTCCATAATTAACGTCTCAACTTAGGATTGATCTGCGTTATAAAGAGAATCTAAGGGGTAAGATCTAGCCACGTGTCGTCGCAGACATGGCCAAGATGGTAGAACCTGTCTAGAAGATTCCAAATTCTGTTAACATCTGTAAGTATGTTAACATACTGGGCAAATTGTGACACAGTAAAAGTCACATGAGCCATCATTGAAAATTGGGTTAATTTAAAATTCCCTGTAAGTAAATGTCCATTCGTTGAGAATGAAGTGCCTACGGGTAATAATTAATGTCCTAGGGACTAAGAGACAGTTTGAGTCTGCAACTCACTGTCTAGAATAGGGTAATGAACTGTGATTCAGACCCTAATACCTTGATTCGATAAGAATCCGGGTTATAAACTAACACTCTCCTTGTGACTAAGTTATATGTTAATTCTTAACTATAATCTAGGATTATAATACAGATCCTGAATTAATATTTGATTAATAAATTAACCTGCAATGGCTATTTAAAACCGTGGTTAATAAAATACATAAAATACTGTATTAGCTATTAAATAAAACCTTGCCCATTATTGTTTATATGTAGCAATTGAAGCTACATGACAGGGTCGGATGAAGTGAATAGTCGTCCGGTGGAGAACCACGATAATGCAAAGATACAGTTAACTGGTGCGGAGTTGAAAGCACTGGTAGATGATGCGGTTACTAAGGCATTAGAAAGACAGTACAGTGAGTACAGCGGGACCCATAGTAGAACCCTGTCTACGCCACATAATAAATCTAAGACTCATTCTGAGGCTCACAGCAAGCCACCCTCTGTCCAACCCAAGTCTAAAAAGGAGGAATTCAAGAAGGAGGAATCCAAGAAGGAGGATGATAGACACTCTTCGAATGAAAATGATAATCATTCCAAGAAGATTGTGCTTTATGATGCTCCACGTGCCAAGGGTTGCACGTATAAATACTTTGTGTCTTGTAAACCCCGGGATTTCACTAGGGAGAAGGGGGCAGTAGACTGTATGACTTGGCTTGATGAGATGGAGACAGTAGTGGATATTAGTGGCTGTGCTGGAAAAGATATTGTGAAGTTTGTGACACAATCTTTTAAAGGTGATGCACTGCAATGGTGGAGGTCGCTGATTCAAGCCACCGGAAAGATACCGCTATACAACATGTCTTGGGAACAATTTGTTGCCCTAATCAAAGAGAATTACTGTCCCCAGCACGAGGTCGAAGGAATAGAGTCTGATTTTCTGTCTTTGGTGATGAAGAACCTGGACTGCCAGGCTTACCTCACAACCTTCAATACCTTGTCAAGGCTAGTTCCCTACCTTGTAACACCTGAACCAAAACGGATAGCCCGTTTCATTGGGGGTCTGGCCCCAGAAATTAAAGCAAGCGTCAAGGCCTCTCGGCCCACTACTTTTCGATCAGTGGCGGACATATCTCTGTCCCTTACAAAAGACGCAGTTAGACAGAGATCAATGAGAGCCGCAGATGCCGAGAGCGAAAACGCGAAGATGATGGTTCGCGACGCTCAGAGATAAAGCGAAAGGGGAATGACGACCACAAGAAAGAGTCGGGATCCAAGAAGGGGGATCATCAGTCGGGAGAAAAGCCCAGGTGCAAGGTTTGTAAGAAGCACCATTTCGGGAAATGCAGGCAGGAGTCTAGATCCCAATCTCAGCAGAAATTATGTGGGATTTGCAAGTCCCCGGATCATAAGGCATTAGACTACAAGAAGCTTAAGGATGCCACCTGCTATAATTGTAATGAGAAGGGATATATTAGACCCAACTGCCCGAAGCTTGCCAAGAAAACGGAGGAAGGAAAGAAGACTAATGCAAGAGTCTTCCGCATGGATGCAAAGGAAGCTATTCAGGACGATAATGTCATAACAGGTACTTTTCTCATTATTGATGTCTACGCAAGGGTATTATTTGACTCTGGGGCGGATAGGTCCTTTGTAGATAATAAGTTCTGTGAACTGTTGAAATTACCTGTTAAAGTTTTAAGTATGAAATATGAAGTGGAATTAGCTGATGGAACAATAGAAACAGTTTCGACTGTGTTAGATGGATGTGTCTTATCCATTAGGAACCACTCTTTTCCTTTGTCCTTGTTACCCTTTAAGCTAGCAGGTTTTGATGTAGTGATAGGAATGGATTGGTTATCGCCTAACCAAGCCCAGATAGTGTGCAACAAGAAGCAGGTAGTAATTAAGACCCCATCTGGTGAGCCACTCACTATTCAGGGAGATACTCAACACGGAATGCCAGAGCGTGTGGCCATGCTTAAGGCATCCGGATGCACGAGTAGGGGTTGTGTCATTTATATGGCAAGAGTAACCAATGACGAGAAGAAGCCCAGGATCAAGGACATACCGGTCATTTCTGACTATCCCGAGGTTTTTCCGGAGGAACTGCCTGGTTTGCCACGAGACAGGCAGGTGGAATTTAGGATTGACATCATCCCCGGAGCTGCACCAGTAGCCAGAGCACCATATAGATTAGCACCAACAGAGATGAAGGAATTAAGGACACAGCTAGATGATTTACTAGCTAAAGGTTTTATTAGACCTAGTTCATCTCCATGGGGAGCGCCAATTCTGTTTGTTAAAAAGAAGGATGGATCAATGCGTCTATGCATTGATTACCGTGAGCTAAACAAGGTTACTATCAAGAACAGATATCCTTTGCCTAGAATCGATGATCTATTCGACCAGCTACAGGGAGCAAGTTACTTTTCTAAGATAGATCTCAGGTCAGGCTATCATCAATTGAAAGTTAAGGAGGAGGATGTACATAAGACCGCGTTTAGGACTCGTTATGGTCACTACGAGTTCCTAGTGATGCCTTTTGGGCTCACTAACGCACCTGCCGCATTCATGGATCTTATGAATCGCGTATGCAAGCCTTATCTGGATAAATTTGTCATCGTCTTCATTGACGACATCCTCATCTATTCAAAGAACCAAGCTGACCATGAGAGGCATCTTCGGTGCATTCTTAAGCTGCTCCATCAAGAGAAGCTCTATGCCAAGTTTTCAAAATGTGAATTTTGGCTTCGCGAAGTCCAGTTCCTTGGACACGTTGTGAGTGAGCGTGGAATTCAAGTGGATCCCGCCAAGATAGAAGCTATCATGAACTGGCAGGAGCCCAAGACACCTTCAGAGATTCGTAGCTTCCTAGGTTTGGCTGGATACTATAGGCGTTTTATTGAAAACTTCTCAAGAATTGCTGCACCCTTGACGTCGTTAACACGTAAGAACATTAAGTTTAATTGGGGGCCTAAGCAGCAAGAATCTTTTGATATCTTGAAGCAGAAGTTAAGTAACGCACCAGTGCTGACTCTACCTGAAGGCATTGAAGAATTTGTGGTATATTGTGATGCATCACACACCGGAATGGGTTGTGTGTTAATGCAAAAGGGCAAGGTCATAGCCTACGCTTCACGTCAATTAAAGGTGCACGAGAAGAATTACACCACCCATGACTTGGAGTTGGGTGCCGTTGTATTTGCACTAAAGCTTTGGAGGCATTATTTGTATGGGACGAAGTGTGTGATCTATTCCGACCACAAGAGCCTTCAACACCTGTTCAGTCAGAAGGATTTGAACATGAGGCAGCGACGATGGATGGAAACCTTGAACGATTATGATTGTGAAATAAGGTACCATCCAGGCAAGGCCAATGTAGTCGCAGATGCTTTAAGCAGGAAGGAGAGAGTGAAGCCAATAAGGATCAATGCCAAGAGCATTGAAATTAAGAGCAGTTTGAATGAAAGGTTGTTAGCTGCACAAAAGGAAGCTGTGTTGGAAGCTAACTATCCTGAGGAGAAATTAGGAGTAACTGAAGAACAGTTGTCCTACGATAAAGACGGAATGTTGAGATTAAATGGACGAATATGGGTTCCTGTATATGGAGGACTTCGTGATGTTATTCTCAAGGAAGCCCACAGTTCCAAGTATTCCGTCCATCCTGGAGCTGATAAGATGTACCAGGATTTAAAGGCGAATTATTGGTGGATAGGCTTGAAAAAGTCGATAGCTGCTTATGTAGCTAAATGCTTGACGTGTGCTAAAGTCAAAGCTGAACATCAGAAGCCGTCAGGTTTACTGCAACAGCCTGAAATTCCCACTTGGAAATGGGAAATGGTGACGATGGACTTCATCACCAAATTGCCTAATACGCCGAAGGGAAACGATACTATATGGGTCATAGTTGATAGACTGACTAAGTCAGCACACTTCCTGCCCATTAGAGAGACCTTCAACTCTGACATGCTAGCCCAATTGTATGTGGATAAGATTGTGGCCTTGTATGGCGTACCAGTATCTATTATCTCAGATCGGGATACTAGATACACATCTCATTTCTGGAAGAGTTTCCAACAGTCTCTGGGCACTCAATTGAATTTCAGTACGGCTTACCATCCTCAGACGGATGGGCAGAGTAAGCGTACTATTCAGACGCTGGAAGACATGTTGCGTGCATGTGTAATTGATCTAGGAGGAAGTTGGGACAGGCATTTACCATTGGTCGAGTTCTCCTACAATAATAGCTACCATACTAGTATTAAGGTTGCGCCTTTTGAAGCACTATATGGTAGAAAGTGCAGAACGCCCATTTGCTGGGCAGAAGTGGGAGATACGCAATTATCAGGTCCTGACTTAGTCTTCGAGACAACGGAAAAGATTGTCCAAATTCGCGACCGCCTGAAAGCTGCTCGAGATAGGCAGAAGAGCTATGCGGACGAAAGGCGAAAGCCTCTCAAGTTTGAGGTTGGCGATAAGGTTTTGCTCAAAGTATCACCTTGGAAAGGGGTGATGCGATTTGGCAAAAAAGGTAAGTTTAGCCCAAGGTATATAGGACCATTCGAGATCATCGAATGTGTAGGATCAGTGGCTTACAAGTTGAACTTACCTGAAGAGCTTGATGGTATTCATAATGTATTCCACGTCTGCAATCTGAAGAAATGTCTAGCTGACGAGTTGCTAGTCATACCACACACGGATGTGCATATAGACGAGAGCTTAAAATTTGTGGAAAAACCTGTGTCGATTGAAGATCAACAGGTGAAAAAGCTTCGAAGAAAGCTTGTACCTATTGTCAAGGTAAAGTGGGATGCTCGTAGAGGTCCTGAATATACATGGGAATTAGAGTCCAAAATGCAGGAAAAATACCCTCATTTGTTCCCTTAAATCTCGAGGTCGAGATTTCTTTTAAGGGGGTGAGGATGTAACACCTCGGAAATTCCTGTCCAATAAAATAAAGACACGTGTCATGAGGAACAAACGTGTCAGGGAAACCGGATTAGATATAAAGATGTATGGTAGGATTTTAAATGCAAGGGCGTCATGTTATTTCAAAATACCTCTGAACGACCCAAGGGCGACATGTTATTAAAATACCTCTGAGCGACCCAGATTTATAAATCCCAAGATCCTTAAATCGTTTGATAAACATCTTATATATATATATGTATTAACCGGTCGTTTCTAAAGTTCCATCTTTTATATGGAATTTGGATTATTGGGAGTGTTGCTACTAAAATGCTGAATAAAATTCTTGTGTAAAAGAAATTAATAGCAGTTAACTAACATGACCAACTCTTGTGAGAATCCAAGACTTAGAAATATCCGTCACTTTAAAAGATTACAAGATGCCAAGGTTGTAGAAACATGTAAGGGACATACAAGCATGCAATGGCTGAGCCACTAGGTCCCACAACTGAGAAAGTCAGCATGTAATTTGGAATCCACGAGATTGCATGGTCAAGGCTTGAAGTTTGTGAAAAATTTGTTTCTGACCAACGGTTACGGACCGCAAGGCCCTAGTCTTACGGTCCGTAAGAAGGGTACCTGGGCGATTTCAGCAAGGGTCGGTTACGGACCGTAACTGTTTCAGCATACGGTCCGCAAGAGGAGCTTACGGACCGCAAGGCCTTAAGCTTACGGTCCGTAAGGCAGTCGCTGGCAGCAGAAAATGGACAGCTGCCTGTTCAGCCTGTTACACCGGCTTAAATGAATGGTTTTCGAAACCAGGGACTTGCTAGGCAGTATATAGCATCATAGAGACACCTGGGATGATCTTGTAACCACTCTAGACTATCTTGGCATCATCTTGGACCTCAAGGTTCACTATATAAGGGCTTGAAGTTGTGAACACTTTACATGCTCACTTGCAACTTTGGTTGAAGACTTCTCTGGAGCTTTTCTGGACAACATCAAGTTCTCATTAAATCCCTAATCCTTCTTAGGACTCTTGTAAGTGTCCTTAACCTCTTTTAAGTTGTTTTAGCTTAGTTAATTAGCTAAAAGTCAAACCGTCGTAATTAAGGTTTGACTTTGGGATTAGTCTATAATTACTCACTAATATCCCGAATTAAAAATACCTATAAGTAGGTAATTATGTGGATAACAAACCCTTAAAAGGGTATTTCCAGAATCCCACTCTAACTATGCTAATTGTCGAGTCAAAGCTTATTATAAAAAGTCAACAGAAAGGTTATTTGCGAATTAATGCATAATTAGCAATATAGGTTACATGCAACCTGTTTGATCAGTAAAATAACTTGGTAATTAATGTAAGAACATGTTCCAACATGTTCAACTCGACAATTTTCAGATTAGGCTCGGTTTGGAACCGAAAGTCGCAAAGTTTGACTTCTGCTTTGACTTTCAGTTCTGACCCGTTTAAGCCAAGATTAGGATTGCCTTAGAGCTTCTTTTGAACCTATTTACATGTTAGTATAACTCTCTGAGATTATACAACTTGGTTCATTGGATATCCTATTCACATGCATGTTTCCGTTAATCGCTTATATGTTGACCATTATGCCTATTTGACCTTAAAACGTGATTTTTAAAAATATAAAAGGGTAAGCACCTTAGCTACTGATTTATAAACTTGCACCCAAAATTTGAAGTCAGTTTGAGGTCTAGATTAAGAGTTATGCTCAATAGCGTAATTAAGGGCTTCTTTGATAATTAAATAGCGTAAATTATGTATAGCCTATCAAAACCCAAATTTTTATACCAAACTTTTTACCCACTGTTATAAAATAATATTTTGGGATTTTTGGTGATTTTTATTTATTTTTAGGCTGAGCATAACTTAGTGTTCTAAGATTAATTCGGTTTATGCCGGTTTTGCCCTTTTTAGCCATAAAATGAGTTTTACAAATCCTTTTGACCTAAAACCAATTTCTACTGATTTGTTATGATAAATAAATTATTTTGAGCCTTCTGGAATATTAAAAATATCAGCTTTTTACAGAAAACCCGGAAATGGCTCCAAATCGCCTTTTTAGGCATTTTTAACGCATAAGTGTGCACTAGAGCCTTATTAAGCTTAAGGGTTTGAACCTATTGATGTAATTAGTAAATTTTTTTATTCTAAACAGTAGGCAAATGTTTTGAACTCAGAATTCCAGAATTGACCTTTTAGGCACATGTGAAATTACCAAAATGCCCCTACGGTGCATAGTAAGGTTAAAGATAATAAATTTCACCAAAATTTGATACCCTACTGATATAACTTAGTAAATTAAGTATATTTACTAATTTATTCAGACATGTAACTCAGGTTATTAATTTAACCCTTTTACACCTTATAAAATGACCAAAACGCCCTTATGAGGCATAGTTTTGGTTTAAAATCATTTGGGGCATAATGGAAGGTATCATTCTGATATTGTTATGGGTGAAATTATGAGCCCATATCCTGGAAAATATCTTGATATATATCTTGTTTATATTATATCTATTTACATCCGGGATGTTAGTTCAGGATATTGGTAACATCCTGAATGGTATCCTCGGGATTACTAATGGATTATGTGCAGGCACGTGGGTTAAAAGCTAGCAACGTTAACAAGACTTATTCCACGGAAGACTCGGTCCAAGTCGTTCAAGTGAAGACGTTGAAGCCGTATTACTCGGTCCATAACGTTCATAATGGAATATTCGGAGTAGCCCATATTTGTAGGGATTATTGTTTGTAATTCGTTATTATAAATAGGTGGGTATATCAGAACAACTAGGACATCACAATCACAATCACATCCGCTACACTCTCACACTTAGCAATTTTCACTTTCATACAAATTCGTTGTAACACTTAGCGATCTGATCTATATCCTGCACTGTATCCTGAAGTTTAAAGCAATAAGAACAACAAGGCAGCTGCGATTGTCAGCTCCCGAGGTTTTGTGCCGGCGATCTAGATTGATCAAGGGCTTTCCTCGTACATCTCGTGTCATTTACTTTACTTTCTTGCTCATTGTTTGATCGTAGATACAACTCAATATCCTGGGCCGTATCCTGAACACTGTTTTTCCAAACAACACAACCAGCATATTTTCAACACATTTTTTAGCACACTACCTCACTTAACTAATTTGATCACTTAATTGCTTCGGTAATTTTTGACCAAAACAATTTGGCGCCCACCGTGGGGCAAGTGGTGCTCTCTTTACTAAAAATCTTTGGGAAATCGTTAATCGGTTTTCTGTTTTCAAAACTTTTTGCCACATTTTTTACAATGGCCTCAAGATCAAACATGAGCTCTTCTACTGTGTCTGCTACAACTTCTGCGACAGTTGGTTCGGTGCTTCCACCACCTCCTCCAAGGATGCCAGCCTCTACACAATCTCAAGATGTCATCCCTACTCGGAGTGTCCAAGGATCTGCTCCTATTTTAGCTTCTAACGATGAAATTCTAACCTTATTTGGGAGTGTGCAGGAACAAATGAGGCAGCAACAGGAAACAAACCAAATGCTTTTGAGGGAAATACAACTCCTGAAGTCTGGCTCGAGCAGATCTGCTGAGGATAATGTCACTCCATTACACCCCAGAGCGTTGAACTTTAGTTCAGCTGTGTATACTGAGGATAACAGGGGGAATATTATGCCCAGCCTTCCTCAGAACCATACTCCTGAAATACCCTCCTTGGTCAGGATATCAACCATGAGGAGCTCAGGATATGCTTCAGGATATGGGCAAAATCCTCTAACGGGTAACGTATCAAATAATAATAATGCTATTACCACTAACAATGTTGGATCTTTGCAGGATACAACTGTAACGTCAGAATTATCCAGGGAGCTTCAGAAATTAAAGGATATGATATCCAGTGTACCTGGGGTGGTGCAGCCAATTCCTGAAGTATCCCAGGATAGCCACAGGATATCTCGGTTCGTGCATCCTATATGTGATGCCGAAATCCCAAAAAGATTTCAGACTCCGAACATGAAGCTTTACGACGGAACCACAGATCCTGAAGAGCATATTGCCCAGTATAGGGAAAGGATGGAGATCAACCCTATCCCTCCAGATCTCAAGGAAGCGTGCTTGTGCAAGGGTTTTGGTTCAACCTTGACAGGATCGGCTTTGAAATGGCTCCTGAATGTTCCTCCACATTCGATTACATCTTTTGCTCACTTAGTAAATTTATTTAATAGTCAGTTTTCTTGTAGTAGAAGCTTTGAAAAATTAACAAGTGATCTCTACAGGATAACACAAGGGCCTCAGGAATCCCTTAGGGATTATGTGAACAAGTTCAGCCGGGAATCACTAGACATTCCCCATCTTGATGTGGCAACAGCTGTGCAAGCTTTCAAGATGGGGCTGCAAAAGGATTCTCAATTTTATCAAGACCTTGTAATGAACCCATGCAGGAACCTGGATGAAGCCCGGAACAGGGCCCTAAGATATATTCGGTTGGAGGATGACAGAAAGATGCAAGAAAGAATGAACTCATCCAGCACTTATGAGTCAACTAACAGGAAGTCAGAATCCTCATTCAAGTCATATCGGCCTAAGCCATATGGCAGAAATGAGAGCAAGAGAGTGAATGCTGTCGAAGATGAGGATCCTGAAGAGTATCCTGAATTATCTGAATATTGCTTCTCTGTTAACATTCCTGAATTGATGTATGCCATGCAGGGTCTAGGGGACAAGGCAAGATGGCCTCGAAAGAATCAACAAAAAGCAGATTGGAAAGACAAATCGAAATGGTGTGCTTTCCATGAAGATTTTGGACATATGACTGAGGATTGCATCGCTTTGAGGAAAGAAATAAGCTATCTTCTAAGCAAGGGATATTTGAAAGATCTCTTAGGAAGAAAGAAGAATAAGGGTCAGGATACTGAGAAGGATCCTGAGCGAGCGGCATCGCCTCCCGCCGATGCCAAGATAATCAGCTTCATTTCAGGAGGATCCGACATTTGTGGAACTTCGTATTCAGCAGCAAAGAGGCATGCAAAGGAAGCTAAGGCCGAAAGGGGAGACAAACCTGTCAGGATGACTACCCTCACAACTGACAAAGTGATCACTTTTGATGCAGATGACAGGGATACTGTCCAGGATCCTCACCATGATGCTCTGGTAATAACGTTATATGTGGCTAACCATTTTGTACGCAGGATACTGGTTGATAATGGCAGCTCCGTCAACATAATACAACTGGAGACTCTGAAGAGAATGAATGTGTCTCCGATGGATATCACTTCGAAGTCCACTGTGCTCGTTGGTTTCAGTGGAGAAGCTAGGAACACAGTGGGAGAGATAAAGCTGCCCGTATATGTCGAAGGAGTCAACAAGATGCAACGTTTCTGTGTGATGGATTCTCTATCCTGCTATAACATCATCCTAGGAAGACCATGGATCCACGATATGAAGGCCGTACCATCGACATATCACCAATGCATCAAGATCCCTACCCCTTGGGGGGTTGTCAAGATCGACAGTGACCAGCAAGAGGCAAAAGAATGTTATTCATCCTCAATGAAATCCTCGACCAAACCGAGTGCAGCATAGCAATTAAAGATGCGGGCCCAGGATATCGTGGAGAATCCGGAGCAGGATGTGAAGAAAGTTATCCTGGATCAGGATAATCCTGATATCTCGGTGCTCGTAGGGACCAATATCCCTCAGGATATTGAAGAGCAATTAACTAACTTTCTGAAATGCAGGATGTCAACATTCGCATGGAAGCATGAGGACATGACAGGTATATCTAAAGACATTATTACTCACAAGCTTGGAATTGACAGGTCATTCAAGCCTATACAACAAAAGAGAAGGAAATTCGCCCCTGTGCGGAATGCAATTATCCAAGAGGAAGTTGAAAGATTATTGAAGTCCAGGATGATTAGAGAAGTCAAATTCCCTAGATGGCTAGCAAATGTGGTAGTGGTTCAAAAGAAGAATGGGAAGTGGAGAGTCTGTGTAGACTACACAGACCTGAACAAATCTTGTCCAAAAGACCCATTCCCTCTGCCTCATATAGACTCGATGGTGGATGCCACTGCTGGTCATGAAATGTTGACCTTCATGGATGCATCCTCAGGATTCCAGCAGATTCAAATGGAACCTTCGGACCAGGAGGATACTGCTTTCATGACACCAACAGGTATTTACTGTTATACTGCTATGCCTTTTGGTTTAAAAAATGCAGGTGCAACGTACCAGAGATTGGTGAACATGATGTTTAAAGACAAACTGGAGGACACCATGGAGGTGTACATTGACGATATGGTGGTCAAATCCAAGAAAGCTGAGGATCATCTTCAGGATATTAAAGGAGCATTCGATATCCTGGACCAGTATAATATGAAACTTAATCCTGCAAAGTGCCATTTTGGAGTGGGGGCAGGAAAGTTTTTAGGATACATGGTAACGAAAAGAGGGATAGAGGCAAGCCCGGAGTAGATCAAAGCTATCTTGGATATAAAGTCACCCTCGAATATGAAGGATGTTCAACGGTTAACAGGACGAGTGGCAGCCTTGAATAGGTTTATTTCAAGGTCCTCGGAAAAGTGTAAAGAATTCTATGATATCCTGAAAAAGAATAAGAAATTTGAATGGGGCGAGAAGCATGAAGCAGCCCTGCAGGATTTGAAGCAGTATCTCTCAACCGCGCCTCTATTGATGAAGCCTGAGGATGGTGAACCATTATCCATGTATCTAGCAGTATCAGGGAATGCAGTAAGTGCAGTACTCGTAAAGGATCACGAAGGTCAGCAGTATCCTGTTTATTATGTTAGCAAAAGTTTGTTAAATGCTGAAACTAGATATTCTCACCTAGAAAAACTAATACTGGCTCTAGTAATGGCATCAACAAAGCTTAGACATTATTTTGAAACACATAGGATTCATGTTAAAACTAATTATCCTGTTAAGAATGTGCTTAGAAAACCGGAAATGTCAGGTAGAATGGCTAAGTGGTCAGTAAAATTAAGTGCCTATGATTTAGTATATGAACCTAGAAATGCAATAAAGTCACAGGCTCTAGCAGACTTTGTGGCTGATTTCAGTAGTGATATTCAAAATGAAGTAGACCTAGAAGTACAACAATTAGGAGAAAGCTTAGAATCCTGGATATTATATACTGATGGTGCATCTAATGTAAGGGGTGTAGGCTTAGGTATACTACTAAAATCGCCACAGGGGGACATAATACCCCAGGCTGTTAGATGTGAATTCCCTGCTACTAATAATGAGGCAGAATACGAAGCCTTAATCGCAGGATTAGAATTGGCTAAGAATATGAATATCAAGAATTTGCAAGTATATGTTGATTCCTTGTTAATTACTAATCATTTTAATGGATCCTATGCAGTCAAGGGTGAGAAACTAATTGAATACCTCGGTATTCTTAAAAAATTAGCAGGATATTTCGATGTTTTTACACTTGAACATGTACCAAGAGAGGATAACGCTGAAGCAGACGCATTGGCAAATTTGGGATCATCAATCAGGATACCAGAAGGAATCCCAATACCGATATTACATATCCTGTATCCTGCAACGGATCCTCAGCATAAGGAAGTAGCAAGTATTCAAGATCCTGAAGTGGTGTATCCTGAAGAGGATCCTAAATCCTGGACAACTCCAATTATGAGATATCTCAAGGAAGGACATATCCCCGAAGATGAAAATCCTAAGGCATTTAGGATGAAGGTATCACGATTCACTATTATAAATAATATTTTATACAAGAAATCTCTTGCAGGACCATACTTGAGATGCTTGGAGGATCCTGAAGCCAAAGAAGTACTTCAGGATATACATGAAGGGGATTGTGGTAACCATACTGGGGGCAGGTCATTATTTTCAAAAGTGCTAAGTGTTTTGGTCAAAAATCACACAAGGATAATGTAACCAAACTTTATGTAAACGGGGTATGATGCTTGGTTAATTATAAAAGTAAAGGATCACTTTTGTGAGAAATATGCAAAGACACAATGATTTATACGAGGAAAAAGCCCTTGATCAATGTATGATCTCCGGCATAAAAAACCTCGGGTGATGGCAACTACCGATCACCAAACTTCAATATAAGAAAAATAGTTACAACTTTGGATGATAATGAGCTGAGTACAAGGATCACTATAGTTTCGAGTGTCTAAGCGTGTGAGAGTTGTGTTGTGTGTTCTTCCGAATGAGGAAGAGTGTTATATATACAAGTGTAGGTGACCTATTTTATGTAAAAAGACTAATAATCAGCTCATTACCCCTTTAGAAATAAAAGACAATCTAGCCTAAATTGCCGCCCTTAAATCAAGCTAAGTTTCCATATCCTTTGCAACGTCTATCTCTGATTAAGCTCATGCTATAATTGTGAAGACGCGTCCCTTGATTATGATGCTAAGAGCGTATCCTGCTAGATGTTCCTGCAAAATAACGTTGTATTAAACGAAGATAACTATTAGCATGAGGATCCTTTAATGGTCCATGATCCTGATCCTGAAGTCCTGCTGAGGATCACTGTCTGCCAAAGAAACAAGGATCACTGGTTAGGATCACGTATAAGGATCACGTATAAAAATCCAGCCCTAACAATTGCCCCCAAAATATAAGGAGTTAATTGTAAATTAATGAGTTATATTTTGCTCTGATCTTATCTTCAACGGATTACTTCGGATAACTAGCCGTTATAAGCGGACTAGCCGTTGTGATCATTACGTCACTGAAGTGACATCCCTGCAAATCATAATTATAAATAGGAGATAGGGTGAGGATCGATTTGTATTTAAATTCAGGATATACTCCCTTTATAATCTCCACCGAAGATTGATCAGGTATTCTCTTCCTTTCTTTCTTTCTTTTTCTGCCCTGTTTTTTCTGTTCTTGCTCTGCTTTTGTTTTGCCACAAATATGTTGCTCCGGAATTCTCCTCATAAGGATCCCAAGAAGAGTAGTCCGTTGAAAAGCCAAGGGATCATCAAGGATTCTCCTACCGAGAGATGCTGTTATACCGATGCTCTCATTGATAGGATCCGTCACTGTTTTCCGGCGGATACCGTTTTTAAATCTTTTTCTTCTACCGCTCTAAGTGATTTTATCTCCGACACCTGGGTGGCTTTCCCCGCAACTCCGTTCACCATAGGATATTCGTATCCTTTTCCAGCCTTCACCCAATCTTTCTTTTCTTTAACCGGCATATCTTATATCCAAGCTATGCCGATGATCTGGAGGGTCTTGTATACCTTTGAGAGGATCATCGAGCAGGAGGGAATTGATTTGGGGATGGTAGAGTTGGCCGAACTTTATGATCTTACCACGTTCGGTTCTTGCCGATATCTGCTAAAACGGAAAACTGGGGAGGATCACCCTGTCTTCAAGGTTACTAAGAATGACACGAACTGGAAGCGTCGCTTTTTCTTTGTTAGAAGGGATACCATCCCAGATGGGAAGGATCTGCCTAAGGAATGGGCCACTCATGGTAGGGTAGAGGATCCTGGAAGGATCACTATCAGACTTGTCTCATATGATGAGGATCACTAACGTCTTTTTTATTTTTTGTGCAGCTATATCCATTGCTCATCTTAAGTTAACCCCTGCTGCAAGAGAAAGAGTCTTAGCTTTTAAAAAGCTTAATCCTGAGGTCAGAAGTTTCCAAGTCACCATCCAAGATTCACAAGAAGTATCCTCCGCATCTGCCACTATGTCAAGTAAGTATCCTTATAAAAAGTAAGTTATATGCTAGATTGTTTAATTAGTAAGGGAACTTATCTTGTTTTGATTGTGTAGGTGTTGGGAAGTCTGCCAAATCTGCCAAGTCCGCCTCCAAGTTTGGGACAGATGATCTCACCAACGTCAAGTCTTCGAGGAGGAAGACTTCTGCTGCTAGTCCCTCCGCTTCAGCCCCTAAAGCATCCATTAGGGGTAAGGGGAAGAAGAGGAAGACTTCTGAGGATCTCCAAGGATTTCCCCTCCTCCGTCAGCAGCTCCTTGATTATTTCGACGAGGTTAGGATCACTGCCCCTGTTGGTTATCCTGACAAGTCTAAGGATCACCTATGTCTGATGTTGTTTTTCTGTTTTTCTTGTAGAAATTCACCGAAATGGAGACTTATGTTAACCAAGTTGAAGATCAAGATCGTCAAATTGCCGACCTCCAACAGATGGGTGTGCTGAAGGATCTCAAGATTGCTGATCTTGAGAAGGAGATCCGGGCTATTAAGGAAGAGGCTGTCAAAGCATTGATCAACTTTGACTATGAGAAGCATGACATCACTCAGGATGCTAAAGTCTCTGCCGCGATAGCTATGTACAAGATACAACTGCAGATGGCTACGGAGGCTCAGGATCCTTCCTTTGATAAGAGCACATGGGATGTTGAAGGCTGGAAGGCAAGGCTGGCGGAACTGGAGGACGAGGATGAAGCCGAGGATATCCCAATGCTGGAGGGTGGTGATGCTGACAAGGATCAGGGCGGAGAAGCTGGTGGTGATGGAGCAGCAAAGGTGTAAGCTGCATGATTGGGCGATGATGGATATTTGTGACTAGGCCGGAGCCCAATTTTTTAAGTATGGTAGTGGTTTGTGGTTGTGGTATTTGGAACAATTATGGTCTGTAATCTTTGAACAATAGTTTTTAGGGTTAAGGATCCTGGATCCTTTGGACAATAGGTAGGATTACAAAAGGTGGAGGGATCCTCTGTTTGGGGGATGAAGCCTTTGTGATCCTGCCGCCTTTAATTTCCTGCACATGCTAAGACCGCATAGACAATGGACACCCTTTGCCAACCCATGTGGACGGGCCATGTTTTGCTGGTAGAAATGTGGGTTGGCAATTTTGACAACTTTTTGAAAGGGTTTAAGATCCTTTTGTTAATAATATAACTCTAATCTTTCTGGCTTATCTCGTGTTGTTATCCTTTTTATTTTCAATTGTTTTGACATATGTTTGTTTGAGTAAGAAAAGTTGAGCAAATTATGTTTAGGAAATTTAGGATATGATCCTGGATCAAATATCCTATAATCGAAAATTTTCAAGGTAGTTTATTTTAAGGATCATAGGTTCAGTTGTCAAGGTCTAAAGGTTATTCAAATGAATAATGAAATTAAAAATAGTTAAGGATCATACCTGAGGATCCAAGTTAGGATCCTAACCTTTAACCGAGATAACCATAAGTAAAATTTTAATGGATAATAAGGATTAGGGATCCTTAATTGTTTTACTTCGAAAACCTGAAAAAATGGAATATAACTTGGGACTAAGCCAATGTAAGAGATAAATTAGTAGCTGGGGACATGCCCAAAGGATAACTGAGGATGATCCCAAAGGATCACTGGGGACAAGCCCAAAGGATAACTGAGGATGATCCCAAAGGATCACTGGGGACAAGCCCAAAGGATAACTGGGGACAAGCCCAAAGGATAACTGGGGACAAGCCCAAAGGATCGTATGTAAACTGGAGTATGGCCCTTACTGGCGACTATCCAAACTTAGTGACATGAAAATGTCAAAACCTTAGCTAACGTGAAAACGTTAGAAACCTTATGAACGGATGTATGGTACGTCTACCATTATAGGTAGGATCCTGGGTATAGCCAGTACGATGAGGTTGTCAGCCCCGGAAGTGGGTACTGGTCCCAAAGACGTGAACTATATCAGGATCATCGTGCGCTGCTGGCGGAAACTGGGGATAATCCCAAGGATAACTGGGGACAAGCCCAAGGATCTGCGTTGCTTTTGAAGATCTTTGACGATATGCTGTAGATACCTGAACTATCATAACTCAAATGGTTCGTGAGAAGAGGATGAAGGATACGGGATCCTTATCCTTTGGTAAAAAGTAAGGAAATGTAATAGTTTTATGATAAGGACATTACCAGAGTAAGGATCACTGATATCACCAGGATCCTCTGAGGATACTTCAATGTAAGGATCACATGCTTGAAGGATCACGTTCACATAAAGTATCTCTTTAGGTGAATAGCATTCCAGGCTCTTGGCAATAAGTTTCCTTCCATGGTTAGCAATCTGTATGCCCCCTTTCCTGCTTCAGCCTCAATTAAGTAAGGGCCTTCCCACTTTGGTGCTAACTTTCCGTCAGCAGGATTAATAGTGTTTTGGAATGTTTTTCTCAACACCATATCTCTGACTTGGAACTTCCTTATCCTAACATTTTTGTTGTAAGCACCAGCCATTCTTTGTTGGTAGCTTGCCATCCTTATCCTAGCCAGGTCCCTGATTTCCTCAATAGTATCCAAATCCTGAGCCAGGATTGTAGCATTCTCTTCAGGATCACGAGTACTTGTTCTAGCGGTTGGGATCACCATCTCTGTTGGGATCACTGCTTCTGCCCCAAATACTAAAGAAAAAGGTGTTTGACCAGTGGCATTCTTGGGAGTTGTCCTGTCAGCCCATAGCACATAAGGTAACTCCTCTGCCCATTTTCCCTTCTTGGATCCTAGCTTCTTCTTCAGATTGTTGATGATGATCTTGTTGGATGATTCCGCATGGCCATTGGCTTGTGGATGAACTGGTGTTGAAGTTATCATCTTAATTCCCCAACTATTACAAAAGCTAGTGGTTCTGCTTCCAATGAATTGGGAACCATTATCACATACAATTTCAGAGGGGATGCCAAATCTAGTTATAATGTTTCTTTTGATAAAGGATATAACTTCTTTTTCTCTGACTTGAGCAAAAGCTTCAGCTTCTATCCACTTAGAGAAGTAGTCAGTCATGGCAAGCATAAATACTTTTCCACCAGGTGCTTTAGGGAGCTTGCCAACTATATCCATCCCCCATCTCATGAATGGCCAAGAGGATGGTATGGGGTGTAGCAATTCAGCTGGTTGATGAAGGATATTGCTGTGTCTTTGACAAGGATCACATTTCCTAGCATATTCTACAGCATCCCTTTTCATGGTTGGCCAGTAGTATCCTGTTCTAAGGATCCTTGAGAATAATGCCCTGCCCCCAGTGTGGTTTCCACAATCTCCTTCATGGAAGTCTCTCAACACTTCTTCAATTTCAGGATCCTCAATACATCTTAAATATGGTCCTGCAAGGGATCGTTTATGTAGCACCTTATTTAAGATTGTAAATTGAGATACCTTGATCCTGAAAGCTCTAGGATTTTCTCCCATCGGAATCTCTCCGTGTTGCAAGTATTTCATGATTGGTGAGACCCATGATCCTGCATAAGATTGAGCTTCTTCACTAGGGATTACTGTAGTATCCTCTTCTATTTCCATGGCCACTTGATTTTCAATGGCAGGAGCCAGGATATGGATGATAGGGATACTTATTGTTAGGGCTGGATTTTTATTATAGGTGATCCTTACACATGATCCTAACCAGTGATCCTTATTTCTTTGGCAGACAGTGATCCTCGGCAGGACTCCAGGATCAGGATCATGGGACATTATGGTGATCCTCATACTAACGGCCACTTCCGCTTAATACAATATTGTTTTGCAGGACCATCTAGCAGGATATGCTCTAGACATCATGATCCAGGGACGCGTCTTCACAAATATGGCAAGAGCTTAATTGAAGAAGGACGTTGCACAGGATATGGAAACATGGCTTGATTCATGGGCAGCAATTTAGGCTAGATTGTCTTTATTTCTAAAGGGGTAATGAGCTGATAATTAGTCCTTTTACCTAAAATAAGTCACCTACACTTGTATAAATACCCCTCTTCCTCATTCGGAAGAACACACACGACATACGACACAACTCTCAAACACTTAGACACTCAGTGATCCTTGTACTCAGCTCATTACTATCCGAAGTTGTAACTACATTTTTATTATATTGAAGTTGGTGATCGGTAGTTGCCATCACCCGAGGTTTTTTATGCCGGAGATCATCCATTGATCAAGGGCTTTTTCCTCGTATAAATCATTGTGTCTTTGCATCTTTATCACAGAAGTGATCCTTTACTTTCATAATTAACCAAGCATCATACCCCGTTTACATAAAGTTTGGTTACATTATCCTTGTGTGATTTTTGACCAAAACAGTTTGGCGCCCACCGTGGGGCAATTGGTGCTTCATTCATAAGAAAATCTTTTGTTCGAAATCATTTTGAAAGAGTTACATGGCTTCATCATTGAAGAACACGTCCACGGCGATGTCTGCAGTCACCTCATCAGAGATCACCTTGCCTCCTCCACCGGCAGGATCTCAGAAAAATACTGAGAAGAGATCAACTCCCACTTTCTCTAAACCTCTATCTTCTTCTGCTATGAATTCTTCTATTCCCAGTACTAGTGATGTATTTGCTTTAATTTTGCAGATGAAGGATCGTATGCAGCGGCAGGATGAAACTAACGAAAGGATCCTCAGGGAAATTGGAGATCTCAAAAGACAAAAGAAAGCGGCAGAGGATCATTCTCCACTGATGCCCAAATCCTTGAGTTTTGATACTCCAATGATCACTTCCCAGCCATCAGGGATCCCGGACGTGCAAATCATAGGGGAGTCAAGAGGATCACATCTCAACTCGGCAGCAATGACTCAGACGTCAGGCTCACATTTTCAGCCTGTAGGATCCTATCCTCAGTACATGGGATCCTTCAGGAATTTGGGAGCCTATCCGGAGACACAGCAGTTTCAAGGATCCTACTTTATTCCAGGATCATTCCAGGGCCAAGGATCCTCCTTTGTTCCAGGATCATCCCAGGTTCAAGGATCCTCCTTTGTTCCAGGATCATCCCAGGTTCAAGGATCCTCCTTCGTTCCAGGATCATCCCAGACACCAGGATCCTTCCAGATACCAGGATCCCTAAAAAATCTGCAAACAGGAAGTCTAGATGTCCATCAAGGAGACTTCATTCCAATGCAGACCATTGCTTCCACTGGTCCCTCCGTTGTTCCAGAACCCCAGCAATATGGATTCCCTAACTTGAACCCAATGGGAGGTAACACTTTAAACAATTATCCTACCACTAACCATGGATTCATGCAGGATACAGGTACCAATCATGCTATGGCCAGGGAGTTGCAGAAGCTAAAAGATATGATCTCAAGTGTTCCAGGGGTAGTCAAGCCTATCCCAGAGATTGCGGATGGAAGCCACAAGGTATCCCGTTTTGCACCACCAATTTGTGATGCAGAGGTACCCAAAAGGTTCCATATCCCTACCATGAAGTTGTATGATGGCACAACGGATCCAGAGGAGCATATAGCACAATACAGGGAGAGGATGGAGATCAATCCTATCCCAGAAAAATTGAAGGAAGCATGCCTATGTAAAGGATTTGGATCCACTCTTACTGGATCAGCTCTTAAGTGGCTGCTAAGTCTTCCCCCCTACTCTATTACTTCATTTGCTAATTTAGTTAATTTATTCAATAACCAATTCTCTTGTAGTAGAAAATTTGAAAAATTAACTAGCGATTTGTACAGGATAACTCAAAATCATAATGAATCATTAAGGGATTATATAACTAAATTTAGTAAAGAATCCTTGGACATTCCCAACTTGGATATGGCTACGGCTGTTGAAGCCTTCAAAATGGGACTGCTTAAGGATTCATTATTCTATGTGTCACACCCCCAAAATCCACCTGCGGAGTATCACCGCTTGGGAGCGTGACTGACCAGGATCAAGCCACCAATCATATTGAACATGCATTTAATATTAAGTAAAATAACTGAAAACCATCCATTCAATACAAAAGGTGATCAAACAAATCATCGTTTCAAAATGTAGCGGAAGCATAGTAAATAAACCAGTAGTAGTTAACAGTTTTAAGTGTCATAATAGCTCAACAGAAAAGCCACGATCCTTGTCCACAACGACCCGCTTCTCCAGTGCAAGCTCCAAGTACCTAACGATCTGCAAGGCATGTAACAGAATGATCAACAAACTAGTTGAGCGAGTTCACAGAAAGTAAATGCGTAATAGTAAGTTCGTTTGTAACAGGTGGCTCTACTGGGCCGTTTGTATGTTCTATTGGTGGTGGTGTTCCACGTTATTGGTGGTGGTGTTCCACGTTATTGGTGGTGGTGTTCCACGTTATTGGTGGTGGTGTTCCACGTATTGGTGGTGGTGTTCCACGTTGTATAACCACTAGACTACTCGTAACTATAGGTATCCTTCACAACCGAGGATAGTGATCAGTATAAGTATCCTTCACATCCGAGGATAGTGATCAGTATAGTATCCTTCACATCCGAGGATAGTAATGTGGTAGTCTAGTCATAGTGTCAATAGTGTATCTAATCAACCTTTCAATCCCATTCCCAACACCCCGGGAATCCCATGCCTTGGTAAGAGTGTGAACTCACCTTGGTTTGCTCGGTATGCTATGTTATGCACTCACAAGTATTTCAATCAAGTCCTATCGTGTGCACGTATAATATCAGTTCATGTTCGAAACAATACGCACGTAACATGTAAGCAACTAATCACATTCATGCAATTCAAGTCCTATATCAAGAGTTTTCTCAGTTTGCTTTGACCTAGTTATTCGTTAGCAGTTGTGTTACAGCGTTGATCAGAGTTATTAGAATTTACATGCACAGATTTGTTCCGTTAACATACTACACAGTGTTTACCAATTTGATAGTGTTAAGCACTTAACAGTTTAACAGATACAAACAACTCAGATCATATGTCATAAGCATTCAAAGATCAGGCAAAGCTTCAAGAAGTTCGGACCCTTGAGTCCATTAATTAAACTCGGGCCCAATGACATCCTATTAAACTCGGACCATAGACAAGCTATTAAACTCGGACCAACATTTGAAGATTAAACTCGGACCAACATTTGAAGATTAAACTCGGACCATGAACAAGCTATTAAACTCGGACCAAGGTAGTCATTTATACTCGGACCAATATTTAAACTCGGTCCAATCAATAAACTCGGACCATTACAATTGATTATATTCGGGCCAAGACAAGTTATTATATTCGGACCAAATCAATTACCATTATGTTCGGACCATTATGAAATTTATATTCGGACCATCAATTGAACATTATGTTCGGACCATTTTGATCCATTAAACTCGGACTAGACAAATCAATTATATTCGGACCTCTACAATTCAATTAAACTCAGGCATTACATATTAACATAACTCAGACTATCATGCGTGAATTTCAATTTGCACAGAATTCAATAGGATCAGAACAGTTACGTTTTTCATTCAACAAACCCTAAATCAAAACATATGACGGCAAATCACAAGTTCATTCAATCGATGTTAAACCACAACAATCACCACAATGTTAACCTATCAAGCATGCATCTAATCATCATCGTAATCTCAACTATCCAGGATTAAATCACAGAATATCACATGAGAAACTAGGGTTTTCCAAGAACACAAGAATCAAGAAATCAATAAACAATCAAGCACAAATCATTAACAATGATTAAACAATTACCTTGAATGATTCTAGAGGAGTAGAGTGATCAAACTCGTGATGATTATCTTGGTGATGATGATGGTGATGATTGCTAGAGCCCAAGAAATGAGAGTACGTTCTTTGGTTTTGGTGAAAGTGATTAGTGAATGATTAGGGAGGGGATTAGGGTTAAGTGTTACTAGAATTTCACTAATTGCCCTCTACACCCTCAAGTACTATATTTTACAATAGTGCACCATTCCAAATAATTACACAATTTCACCACCAAGTTTACACATTTGACAAGTTCATCAAATAACAACCAACTATGCACAATCAAACAATCAAAACGTATATAATTTCATGGAAATCAATTGTGCAATTACATGAACGTGCAATAAATACGAAATAAGATCTTAGAAATTCGAGTTGTCACATTATCCCCAACTTAAAAGAAATTTCGTCCCGAAATTTGGTACGCACTCACTGAGGAAGCTAGGTAAGTTACATCATTCACTGGTTTTCCTGGGGTGTCACATCATCCCCCCGTTGATTTGGAATTTCGTCCCGAAATTCAGTAGTAGTAGCTTCAGTCTCAGAAGTGGATGCATTGGTTTCGAATAGCTGGGGGTGCTTTTCTTTCATCTGGTCTTCGCGTTCCCAGGTATACTCTGGGCCACGCTGGGAGTTCCAACGAACTCGAACAAGAGGGATTCTCTTGTGTTTGAGGACCTTAACATCCCGGTCCGTGATTTCAACTGGTTCCTCGACGAACTGCAACCGCTCGTCGATAGTGAGTTCCTTAAAAGGAACTATAAGGGTCTCATCTGATAGGCATTTCTTCAGATTCGACACGTGAAATACATTGTGAACTGCACCGAGTTCAGCTGGTAGGTTTAATCTGTAGGCTACTTTGCCAATCTTTTCTAAGATTTCGAATGGTCCGACGTACCGCGGATTCAGTTTGCCTCGTTTACCAAATCGAACCACACCCTTCCAGGGTGAAACTTTCAATAAAACCCGGTCCCCGACCTCAAATTCCAATGGCTTTCTACGCTTGTCCGCGTAGGCTTTCTGACGGTCGCGTGCTGCCGCCATGCGTTGTCGTATCTGTGCAATCTTTTCTGTGGCGTCCACGACAATCTCTGGACCCGTAATTTGACTATCCCCCACCTCCGCCCAACAGAGAGGTGACCGGCATTTACGTCCGTACAATGCCTCGAATGGAGCGGCTTGAATGCTGGTGTGGTAACTGTTATTGTATGAAAACTCCACTAAAGGGAGGTGTTTTTCCCAGCCGTTGCCGAAATCGATAACGCACGCTCGGAGCATGTCTTCTAGAGTTTGGATAGTTCGCTCAGACTGCCCATCCGTCTGAGGATGATATGCTGTGCTCATGTCTAAACGTGAGCCGAAGGATTTGTGCATCGCTTGCCAAAGCTCTGACGTGAATCGTGCATCGCGATCCGAAATAATAGAGGTGGGCACTCCGTGCCTCGAAACAACTTCTTTAAGATAGACGTCTGCGAGAGTGGAGAACTTGTCCGTTTCCTTGATCGGCAGGAAGTGTGCCGACTTGGTGAGTCGATCAACTATGACCCATATTGTATCGTTCCCACGCTGAGATCTAGGTAAGCCTGTAACAAAATCCATGGAAATTTCTTCCCATTTCCATTGCGGTATCTTAGGCTGCTGAAGTAGACCAGCTGGTTTCTGATATTCAACCTTGACCCTCGCACAGGTCAAACATTTTCCAACGTAAGTAGCGATGTGGGCCTTCATGCTAGGCCACCAATAAGTAGTGCTGATATCGTGGTACATTTTATCCGACCCTGGATGTACCGAATAGCGAGACTTGTGAGCTTCATCCATTACAAGTTCGCGTAAACCGCCATAAAGTGGGACCCAAATACGCCCCGTTACATAGTAGGCGCCGTCTTCCTTTTGTTCCATGCGTTGCCTTGAGCCGCGTAAGGCTTCAGCTTTGACGTTTTCGGGTTTCAGTGCTTCTAACTGAGCAGCTCGTATCTGTGCAGGAAGACTGGACTGAATAGTAAGCTGTAGCGCTCGCACGCGCTTAGGTAGAGTGTCTTTCCGACTGAGGGCATCAGCCACAACATTGGCCTTGCCTGGATGATACTTGATGGCGCATTCGTAGTCGTTCAGAAGTTCAACCCATCTCCGTTGACGCATATTCAAATCCTTTTGCTTAAGAATATGCTCGAGACTCCTGTGATCGGTGTAAATTGTGCACCTGGTACCGTACAGGTAGTGTCGCCATATCTTAAGCGCGAAAACAACAGCTCCCAGCTCTAAATCGTGCGTCGTGTAGTTTCGTTCATGAACCTTGAGTTGCCGCGAAGCGTAGGCAATAACTTTATCCCGCTGCATCAATACACAACCAAGCCCCTGTATCGATGCGTCACAATAAACCACGAAGTCATCCGTGCCCTCTGGCAATGAGAGAATAGGTGCGCTGCAAAGCCTATCTTTTAAGTACTGAAAAGCGGTCTCTTGCGTATTACCCCATCTGTAAACGACACCTTTCTGTGTTAGCATAGTAAGAGGTTGCGCGATCTTTGAGAAGTCTTTAATAAATCGCCTGTAGTAACCCGCCAAACCCAAGAATTGGCGTATTTCTGTCGGTGTACGTGGTGCTGGCCAGTTTCTGATCGAATCAACCTTGGATGGATCGACATGAATCCCATCCTTGTTTACCACATGGCCTAAGAAGTGGACTTCACGAAGCCAGAAGTCGCATTTTGAAAACTTTGCGTACAGTTGCTCCTTTCGAAGAAGTTCCAAAATAAGACGTAAGTGCTGTTCGTGTTCCTCCTGACTCTTGGAGTAAATCAGGATGTCGTCGATGAAAACGATGACGAACTTGTCGAGATAGGGTTTGCACACCCTGTTCATAAGATCCATGAAGACTGCAGGCGCGTTCGTAAGCCCGAATGGCATGACAAGAAACTCGTAATGACCGTAGCGAGTTCTGAAAGCGGTTTTGGAGACGTCCTCATCCCGGACTCTCAGCTGATGATACCCTGACCTTAAATCAATCTTGGAATAGTAACACGACCCTTGCAACTGGTCGAATAGGTCATCTATGCGCGGAAGAGGATAACGGTTCTTCACCGTCACCTTATTGAGTTCGCGGTAGTCGATGCACATCCTGAACGTACCGTCTTTCTTCTTCACAAATAACACTGGAGCTCCCCAAGGCGAGGAGCTTGGACGAATAAAGCCCTTTTCCAATAGCTCTTGTAACTGCTTCGACAGTTCTTCCAGTTCGGTTGGAGCTAAACGATACGGTGCGCGGGCTATTGGTGCTGCTCCAGGAGCTAACTCAATCTGAAACTCGACTTGACGATGAGGAGGTAAACCAGGTAAATCTTCAGGAAACACTTGAGGAAAATCACGCACAACTGGTATATCCTCCAGCTTCTTTACCTTTGCTGATGCGTCAGTGACTAGTGCCAGAATGGCAGTATGTCCCTTTCGTAAACATTTCTGCGCCTTTAAGAAAGAGATGATGCCAACCACAGCACCACTCTTGTCACCTTGTACTTCGAGAGGTTCTTGACTGGAGCGAGGAATACGAATAACTTTTTCCTTGCATAAGATCTCCGCGTGATGTTGGGATAACCAATCCATACCGATGACGACGTCGAAACTACCCAAAACTATGGGTATGAGATCAATCGAGAAAGTCTGACCCGCTAGAACAATACTACAACCCTTGACTACCTGTGCGGCTTCTACACTTTTACCATTGGCTAGTTCTACGACGTGTTTGGTGTCTAGGGGTGTTGGTGTACGTTTTAATAATTTACTCATTTTCAATGACATATAGCTTGTATCAGCACCCGAATCAAATAAGACAGTAACATAAATATCGTCGAGAAGAAACTTACCCATAACCACATTGGGATCATTCACTGCATCACCCCGACCTAGCACAAAAGCACGACCCCGAGCTTCGTTGCCATTGTTGTTGTTGTTTCCCCCGTTGTTGTTGTTACCATTACCCTGATTGTTGTTATGATTGTTGTTGTTCTGGTTCCTGTTCAACTGAGGGCAATGCCTTTTGAAGTGACCCTCTGCACCGCAATGAAAACACCCTTTGTTACCCTGCTGCTGATTCTGCTGTGCCTGGGGTTGCTGATGATTCTGGTTTGCAGGACGAGCGCTTCTACAATCTTTAGCCTCGTGACCCATCTTGAGGCATCTTTGACAACGAACCTTATTACACTGGCCACTGTGATGTTTGTTGCAGGTGTTACACTTTGGAAGGTTTCCTCGATACCCTCCCTGTCTGTGGCTGCCTGAGGAGTGCTGACTTGGACTCTGGTAACTGTCTGTCTTTCGCTGTTGAGCTTGCGACTGCACTGAAGCTGATCCCTTGCTAGAATCCCCATCCCATTTTCTCTTACTTTCACTGGGAGTAGCAAGTGTAGTAGAAGCAGTAGTGGTAGCAGTAGCACTGATACGCTTTGGCAGTTTGTTCTGATCCACTGCCTGATCGGTGATGCGATGAGCGAGACGCTGGATTTCCTGGATGTTGTTGAGATTAGCCGAGGTAACGTGGCTCTGTATTTCTGGTGCCAAACCTTTGAGGTACAACTCAATACGCTTGTATGGAGGGTCCACCATAGTTGGACATAACACAGCCAACTCATTTGATCTCTTGGTGTAGGCTTCGATTTCCGAACCAACCATTTTCAAGTTATACAACTCGTCCTCCAACTTGTGAATGTCTTCTCTAGTGCAGTATTCCCTCTTGATCAGTTCTTTGAAATCATTCCAGGGTGTGGCGTTAGCAGCTGCCAACCCTAAGATCTGCACTTGTGCGTTCCACCAAGTGAGCGCAATCCCTTCAAGTGTGCCAGTGGCGAACTTCACCCTGCGAGCCTCAGGGCATTCACACATTTCGAAAACCGACTCGAGCTTTTCAAACCAGTGGAGGAGTCCAACTGCTCCCTCCGTGCCACTGAACGAGCTAGGACGACAATCCATGAAATTCTTGAAGGTGCACCCAGGTTGTTGCTGAGCGGGTTGACCTATTGTGTAAGAATAGGGCAAAGTTAAGTACGAGAATTTATGTAGGATCTAAAGATCCTAGTGTCTATACTGCAGGGTATACTACCTGCTTGGGCGGCTGCAACTGCCGCAGCAACGAGAGCCTCTAGCTGGGCTTGAGTCATGGTAATTCGTGCGGCCATTGATCTTCACATCAAAGGCAACATAAGTGAGAAGGGTTCGCGAATAGTGCGATGACAGAAGAGTGTAAGCACATAAGTATTCTCATGCAATGACAAGTTGTGAGCAAGGTAATGTAAGCATACTACGAGCAAAGTTCTAAGCAAATTCTAGCATGTAGGCAATAAACATAAACCTTATTACTTAGGAAGTTGAGTCTTGCACGTGGAGCGAAGCGTCGTTGTGGATCGTTGAGAGCACTGTTCTGGTTATAGTATGGTTTTAATAAAAACGTTTTTCCATATTAAAACCAAGTTCTCTATAACCAATGGCTCTGACACCAATCTGTCACACCCCCAAAATCCACCTGCGGAGTATCACCGCTTGGGAGCGTGACTGACCAGGATCAAGCCACCAATCATATTGAACATGCATTTAATATTAAGTAAAATAACTGAAAACCATCCATTCAATACAAAAGGTGATCAAACAAATCATCGTTTCAAAATGTAGCGGAAGCATAGTAAATAAACCAGTAGTAGTTAACAGTTTTAAGTGTCATAATAGCTCAACAGAAAAGCCACGATCCTTGTCCACAACGACCCGCTTCTCCAGTGCAAGCTCCAAGTACCTAACGATCTGCAAGGCATGTAACAGAATGATCAACAAACTAGTTGAGCGAGTTCACAGAAAGTAAATGCGTAATAGTAAGTTCGTTTGTAACAGGTGGCTCTACTGGGCCGTTTGTATGTTCTATTGGTGGTGGTGTTCCACGTTATTGGTGGTGGTGTTCCACGTTATTGGTGGTGGTGTTCCACGTTATTGGTGGTGGTGTTCCACGTATTGGTGGTGGTGTTCCACGTTGTATAACCACTAGACTACTCGTAACTATAGGTATCCTTCACAACCGAGGATAGTGATCAGTATAAGTATCCTTCACATCCGAGGATAGTGATCAGTATAGTATCCTTCACATCCGAGGATAGTAATGTGGTAGTCTAGTCATAGTGTCAATAGTGTATCTAATCAACCTTTCAATCCCATTCCCAACACCCCGGGAATCCCATGCCTTGGTAAGAGTGTGAACTCACCTTGGTTTGCTCGGTATGCTATGTTATGCACTCACAAGTATTTCAATCAAGTCCTATCGTGTGCACGTATAATATCAGTTCATGTTCGAAACAATACGCACGTAACATGTAAGCAACTAATCACATTCATGCAATTCAAGTCCTATATCAAGAGTTTTCTCAGTTTGCTTTGACCTAGTTATTCGTTAGCAGTTGTGTTACAGCGTTGATCAGAGTTATTAGAATTTACATGCACAGATTTGTTCCGTTAACATACTACACAGTGTTTACCAATTTGATAGTGTTAAGCACTTAACAGTTTAACAGATACAAACAACTCAGATCATATGTCATAAGCATTCAAAGATCAGGCAAAGCTTCAAGAAGTTCGGACCCTTGAGTCCATTAATTAAACTCGGGCCCAATGACATCCTATTAAACTCGGACCATAGACAAGCTATTAAACTCGGACCAACATTTGAAGATTAAACTCGGACCAACATTTGAAGATTAAACTCGGACCATGAACAAGCTATTAAACTCGGACCAAGGTAGTCATTTATACTCGGACCAATATTTAAACTCGGTCCAATCAATAAACTCGGACCATTACAATTGATTATATTCGGGCCAAGACAAGTTATTATATTCGGACCAAATCAATTACCATTATGTTCGGACCATTATGAAATTTATATTCGGACCATCAATTGAACATTATGTTCGGACCATTTTGATCCATTAAACTCGGACTAGACAAATCAATTATATTCGGACCTCTACAATTCAATTAAACTCAGGCATTACATATTAACATAACTCAGACTATCATACGTGAATTTCAATTTGCACAGAATTCAATAGGATCAGAACAGTTACGTTTTTCATTCAACAAACCCTAAATCAAAACATATGACGGCAAATCACAAGTTCATTCAATCGATGTTAAACCACAACAATCACCACAATGTTAACCTATCAAGCATGCATCTAATCATCATCGTAATCTCAACTATCCAGGATTAAATCACAGAATATCACATGAGAAACTAGGGTTTTCCAAGAACACAAGAATCAAGAAATCAATAAACAATCAAGCACAAATCATTAACAATGATTAAACAATTACCTTGAATGATTCTAGAGGAGTAGAGTGATCAAACTCGTGATGATTATCTTGGTGATGATGATGGTGATGATTGCTAGAGCCCAAGAAATGAGAGTACGTTCTTTGGTTTTGGTGAAAGTGATTAGTGAATGATTAGGGAGGGGATTAGGGTTAAGTGTTACTAGAATTTCACTAATTGCCCTCTACACCCTCAAGTACTATATTTTACAATAGTGCACCATTCCAAATAATTACACAATTTCACCACCAAGTTTACACATTTGACAAGTTCATCAAATAACAACCAACTATGCACAATCAAACAATCAAAACGTATATAATTTCATGGAAATCAATTGTGCAATTACATGAACGTGCAATAAATACGAAATAAGATCTTAGAAATTCGAGTTGTCACACTATGATGATCTTGTTATGACACCATGCAGGAATTTAGATGAAGTAAGAACTCGAGCACTCAGGTTTATCCGGCTAGAGGATGACAAGAGGATCCAGGAGAGACAAGTAGGATCCCCAAAACAAGATAAGCAAGGATCCTCCTTCAAGAGCAACAAATTCAAATCCTACCATAGAAATGAGAACAAGAATGTGCATGCTGTTGACCAGGAAGAGGATGATGAAGATTATCCTCCAATCTCAGAATATTGTTTCTCCGTTGATAATCATGAACTGATCCTTGCAATGCAGAATCTAGGTGAAAAAGCTAGATGGCCCAGGAAGAATGATAAACCATCCGGGACTAAAGACAAGTCAAAATGGTGTGCATACCATGAGGATTTCGGGCATCTAACTGAAGATTGCATAGCCTTAAGAAAAGAAATCGGATACCTGCTAAGCAAGGGGCATCTAAAAGAGTTATTGGGGAGAAAAAAGCAAAGGACCCAGGATCCTGAAAGGATCCCCGAAAAAGCTCCAGCACCTCCGGCAAATGCACAAGTGATCAACTTTATATCCGGAGGATCAGACATCTGTGGTACATCCTTCTCGGCGGCCAAAAGACATGCAAAAGAATCAAAAATGGATAATGAAGAAAGGCCTATTAGAACATCAAGTGTCTCAGAAGGGAAGATGATAACATTTGACGAGGATGATCGCATCAACATTCAGGATCCTCACCATGATAGTTTAGTTATCACTCTCTTTATCTCTAACCATTTTGTCCGCAGGATCCTTATTGATGGAGGGAGCTCAGTGAACATTATCCAGCTTGATGTCCTGAAGAAGATGGGAATCCCAGAATCAGACATCACACCAAGATCCTCCGTGCTTGTAGGATTCAGTGGGGAGACGAAGAAAACTCTTGGGGACATCAAACTCCCAATCTACGTGGAAGGATTACATAATTACCAAAAATTTTGTGTTATTGACTGTTTATCTTGTTGCAACGTTCCCATCTACCTACCATCAATGTGTGAAGCTCCCTAGCCCATGGGGAATAATCAAGATCGATAGTGACCAGCAGGAGGCTAAGGATTGTTATACCTCATCTATGAAGCCAACCTCGAAGCCAAGGGAGCAATAGCAATTACAGTATCCTCCAAGGAATGTCTTGGAGGCAAGGGAACAAGATGTAGATGAAATCCCCTTGGATCCTAGTGATCCTGAATCAAAAATCTATATCGGATCAGGGATCCTTGGCAAGATGAAAGAAGACATGATATCCTTCCTCAAAAGAAGAAAATCTACCTTTGCTTGGAAACATGAAGATATGACAGGTATATCTAAGGATATTATTACTCACAAACTTGGCATTGACAGGTCTATCAAACCAATCCATCAAAAAAGGAGGAAGTTTGCACCAGAAAGGAATGCCATTATCCAAGAAGAAGTAGAGAGACTACTTCGAGCAGGTATGATCAGAGAGGTAAAGTATCCAAAATGGTTAGCCAATGTGGTTGTTGTCCAAAAGAAAAACGGAAAGTGGAGGGTATGTGTCGACTTCACTGATCTGAACAAGGCATGTCCCAAGGATCCTTTCCCATTACCCCACATTGACTCCATGGTGGATGCAACAGCGGGGCATGAACTGTTGACCTTTATGGATGCATCATCTGGGTTCCAACAAATCCAGATGGAACCATCTGACCAAGAGGATACAGCCTTTATGACCCCAACCGGTTTATATTGTTATATTGCCATGCCTTTTGGACTAAGAAATGCAGGTGCAACATATCAAAGGCTGGTAAATATGATGTTCAAAGATCAAATTGGAAAAACTATGGAGGTGTACATAGATGATATGGTGGTCAAGTCAAAGAAAGCTGAGGATCACCTAAGGGACTTAGAAGAGGCATTCGATATCCTTGATAATAACAACATGAAATTTAATCCTTCAAAATGCCATTTTGGTGTTAAGGCAGGAAAGTTCTTAGGATACATGGTAACCCAGAGGGGTATTGAAGCAAGCCCGGAACAAATCAAAGCATTAATAAATATCAAATCTCCTGCCAATGCCAAGGATGTTCAAAGACTGACAGGCAGGATAGCAGCTTTGAACAGGTTCATATCGAAATCCTCAGAAAAATGCAAAGAATTCTACGATATCCTAAGGAAGAATAAGAAGTTTGAATGGACTGAGAAGCATGAGAACGCTTTACAAGCCCTTAAAGAATATATGTCCTCAGCACCAGCATTAGCAAAACCGGAAAAAGGAGATGTATTATCCTTATACCTGGCGGTATCCTCAACCGCTGAAACCGGAGATGTCAGGGAGAATGGCTAAATGGGCAGTGAAGCTTAGTGCCCATGATATAAGATACGAACCAAGAACAGCCATTAAATCACAAGCCTTAGCCGACTTTGTGGCTGATTTCAGTAGTGATCTACAAAAAGAAGCAGAATTGGAGGTCCAGCAGCTGGATGAAACCAAGGATCCTTGGATACTACACACTGACGGATCCTCAAATGTCAAGGGCACAGGGCTCGGGATCCTACGAAAATCGCCACAGGGGGACATAATACCCCACTCCATAGCCTGTGAGTTCCAAGCAACTAACAATGAGGCTGAATATGAAGCCTTAATTGCTGGCTTGCAGATTGCTAAGGATATGGGGGTAAGATATCTCGAAGTATATGTAGACTCATTATTGATCACCAATCACTTTAATGGATCCTATGCTGTTAAAGGTGAAAAACTAACCAAATATTTAGAGATAGTCAAAGAATTGGCACTCTCTTTTGTTTCTTTTAGCTTAACACAGGTACCAAGGGAGGATAACACGGAAGCTGATGCATTGGCCAACCTAGGATCATCCTTAAAAATTCCAGAAGACATAAGTATCCCTATCATCCATATCCTGGCTCCTGCTATTGAAAATCAAGTAGCCATGGAAATAGAAGAGGATACTGCAGTAATCCCTAGTAAAGAAGCTCAATCTTATTCAGGATCATGGATCCCACCAATCATGAAATACTTGCAAAACGGAGAGATCCCAATGGGAGAAAATCCTAGAGCTTTCAGGATCAAGAAGTGTTGAGAGACTTCCATGAAGGAGATTGTGGAAACCACACTGGGGGCAGGGCATTATTCTCAAGGATCCTTAGACCAGGATACTACTGGCCAACCATGAAAAGGGATGCTGTAGAGTATGCTAAGAGATGTGATCCTTGCCAAACACATAGCAATATCCTTCACCAACCAGCTGAATTACTACACCCCATACCATCCTCTTGGCCATTCAGGAGATGGGGAATGGATATAGTTGGCAAGCTCCCTAAAGCACCTGGTGGAAAAGTATTTATGCTTGCCATGACTGACTACTTCTCTAAATGGATTGAAGCTGAAGCAGGAAAGGGGGCATACAGGCTGCTAACCATGGAAGGAAGTCTGTTACCAAGAGCATGGAATGCTGTTCACTTAAAGAAATATTTCATGTGAACATGATCCTCCGTACACGTGATCCTTACATTGAAGTATCCTCAAAGGATCCCGGTGATATCAGCGATCCCTACCCTGGTAATATGCTTATCCTAGAAACTATTGCATTTTCTTACTTTTTACCTAAGGATAAGGATCATGTATCCTTCATCCTCTACTCACAAACCATTTGAGTTATGATAAGTTCAGGTATCTTCAGCAAATCGTCAAAGATCTCCAAGAGCACCACAGATCCTTGGGTCCAACCCCAGTTATCCTTGGGATTATCCCCAGTTTCCGCCAGCAGCGCACGATGATCCTGGTATAGTTCACGTCTTTGGGACCAGTACCCACTTTCGGGGCTGACAACCTCATCGTACTGGCTATATTTAGGATCCTCCGTATAATGGTAGACGTACCATACATCCGTTCCTAAGGTTTCTAACGTTTTCACGTTAGCTAAGGTTTTGACATTTTCATGTCACTAAGTTTGGATAGTCGCCAATAAGGGCCATACTCCAGTTTGCATACGATCCTTAGGGCTTGTCCCCAGTTATCCTTTGGGCTTGTCCCCAGTTATCCTTTGGGTTTATCCCCAGTGATCCCCCGGGATCATCCCCAGTTATCCTTTGGGCATGTCCCCAGTTACTAATTTATCTTTTACATTGGCTTAGTCCCAAGTTATATCTCACTTTTCAGGTTTTGGATGTCTAAACATATAAGGATCCTTAATCCTTATTAACTATCAAAGTCTTATCTATGATTGTCTTGATTGAAGGTAAGGATCCTAACTTGGATCCTCAGGTATGATCCTTGACTATTTTGATTATACTCATTATCCTAACCAACCCTCATACTTTGACAACCAAACCTACGATCCTTGAACTAAAATACTTTGAGAATATTTAAATATGAGGATATTTGATCAAGGATCATATCCTAAGTTTATTAAACATATTTTTAACTCTTGTCACCTTAGCAAATATACTACAAAAGATTGAGAAATAAGAAGATAACTAAAGGATAACAACACAAGATAAGCCAGAAAGTTAAAGTTATATTATTAAACAAAAGGATCATTAACCCTTTCAAGAAAGTTGTCAAAATTGCCAACCCACATTTCTACCAGCAAAACGTGGCCCGTCCACATGGGTTGGCAAAGGGTGTCCATTGTCTATGCGGTCTTAGCATTTTGCAGGAAATTAAAAGCGGCAGGATCACAAAGGCTTCATCCCCCAAACAGAGGATCCCTCCACCTTTTGTAAATCCTACCTAATGTCCAAAGGATCCAGGATCCTTAACCCTAAGAAACTATTGTTCGAAGATTACAGACCATAATTGTTCACAAACACCACTACCACAAAAAACCACTACCAATCCTAAAAAATTGGGCTCCGGCCTAGTCTCGAAATATCCATCATCGCCCAATCATGCAGCCTACACCTTCGCTGCACCATCACCACCAGCTCCACTAGCTTCACCCTGATCCTTACCAGCATCTCCACCTTCAAGCATAGGGATATCCTCAGCATCATCATCATCCTCCAACTCTGCCAGCCTTGCCTTCCAACCTTCCACGTCCCATGTACCTTTGTCAAAGGAAGGATCTTGAGCCTCCGTAGCCATCTGCAGCTGGATCTTGTACATGGTTATCGCAGCAGAAACCTTAGCATCCTGGGTGATATCATGCTTCTCGTAGTCAAACTTGATCAATGCTTTGACAGCTTCATCCCTGGTAGCCCGGAGCTCCTTCTCAAGATCGGCTATCTTGAGATCCTTCAGTGCACCCATCTGGTGGAGGTCGGCAATTTGGCGATCCTGATCTTCAACATGGTTAACATAAGTCTCTATTTCAGTAAGTTTCTGCAAAAACAACAAGATATGACATCAGACACAGGTGATCCTCAAAAACCATCAGGATAACCCACAGGGGCAGTGATCCTAACCTCGTTGACAGAATCAAGGAATTGCTGACGGAGGAGGGGAAATCCTTGTAGATCTTCAGTAGTCTTCCTCTTCTTCCCCTTGCCTCGAATAGGTGCTTTGGGAGCTGATACTGAAGGACTGGCAGCAGGAGCCTTCTTCTTTGAAGATGTGACATTGGCAAGATCACTTATCCCGAATTTGGAGGCAGATTTGACAGACTTGGCGGACTTTCCAGCACCTACACAATCAAAAAACAAGATAAGTTGCTTTATTAATCAAACAATCCTACATTTAATTTATATTCTATAAGGATACTTACTTGACATAGTGGCAGATGCAGAGGATACTTCTTGAGAATCTTGGACGGTGACTTGGAAACTTCTGATTTCAGGATTAAGCTTTTTAAAAGCTAGGACTCTCTCTTTTGCAGCAGGGCTTAATTTCAAATGAGCAATGGATATAGCTGCACAAGAGATAAAAAGAGATATTAGTGATCCTCATTATATGAGACAGGGCTGATAGTGATCCTTCGAGGATCCTCTATCCTACCATGAGTGGCCCATTCCTTGGGCAGATCCTTCCCATCCGGGATGGAATCCCTTCTAACAAAGAAAAAACGACGCTTCCAGTTTGTATCATTCTTGGTGACCTTGAAGACAGGGTGATCCTCCCCGGCTTTCCGTTTCAGCAGATACCGGTAAGAGCCAAAAGTGGTAAGATCGTAAAACTCGGCCAACTCCGTCATCCCCAGATCAATCCCTCTCTGCTCAATGATCCTTTCGAAGGTATACAGAACCCTCCAGATCATCGGCATAGCTTGGATATAAGAGATGCCGGTTAAAGAAAAGAAGGATTGGGTGAAGGATGGAAAAGGATATGAATACCCTATGGTGAATGGAGTAGCAGGAAAAGCCACCCAGGTATCCGAAACAGAATCACTCAGAGCGGTAGGTGTGAAGGACTTGAAAACCGCATTCGCCGGAAAACAATGACGAATTCTGTCTATGTGAACATCAGTAAAGCAACACCTCTCCGTAGGAGAATCCTTGATAATCCCCTGGCTTTTTAAGGGACTATCCTTCTTAGAATCCTTGTGTGGAGAATTCCGGAGCAACATGTTTATGACGAGACGGAAACAGAGTAGAAGCAGAAAACAGAGCAAAGAGAAAAGAAAGAGAGAAGAAGAGGATACCTGATCAGTCTTCGGTAGCGATTATAAAGGGAAGATATCTCGAATTTAAATGCAGAGTGATCCTAACCCTATCTCCTATTTATAATCATGATTTGCAGGGATTGTCACATCTATGACGTAATGATCACAACGGCTAGTCCGAGCATAACGGCTAGTTTCTTGGAGTCGCCCGTTAGAGATAGGATCGAAACAAAATATAACTCGTCTATTTACAATTAACTCCTTATATTTTGGGGGCAATTGTTAGGGCTGGATTTTTATTATAGGTGATCCTTACACATGATCCTAACCAGTGATCCTTATTTCTTTGGCAGACAGTGATCCTCGACAGGACTCCAGGATCAGGATCATGGGACATTATGGTGATCCTCATACTAACGGCCACTTCCGCTTAATACAATATTGTTTTGCAGGACCATCTAGCAGGATATGCTCTAGACATCATGATCCAGGGACGCATCTTCACAAATATGGCAAAAGCTTAATTGAAGAAGGACGTTGCACAGGATATGGAAACATGGCTTGATTCATGGGCAGCAATTTAGGCTAGATTGTCTTTATTTCTAAAGGGGTAATGAGCTGATAATTAGTCCTTTTACCTAAAATAAGTCACCTACACTTGTATAAATACCCCTCTTCCTCATTCGGAAGAACACACACGACATACGACACAACTCTCAAACACTTAGACACTCAGTGATCCTTGTACTCAGCTCATTACTATCCGAAGTTGTAACTACATTTTTATTATATTGAAGTTGGTGATCGGTAGTTGCCATCACCCGAGGTTTTTTATGCCGGAGATCATCTGTGACAACTCGAGTTTTTGACTTTCACCTTCACATTAAATGCGCATTGACTTTGACTGTTTAGTTGTTTGGATTGTAGACTTAAATTGTACGAATTGTGTGTTACTGAAATGTATTGTCATTTTTGCCTATATGTGATTATTTGCTGTGATAGATAATAATATTAGAATTATTATTATTGTTATTATCATAAATATCATAATAACATTTTGGCCGAAAGATAAAATACAGTCGAAGGACTTGAAGGACCTCGAAGGATAACCTTCGACTCGAAGACTCCGAAACATATCCTTCGACCTTGTTTCGGTCCGAAGGATCACGAAACATATCCTTCGATATGTTTCGGCCCAGTTGTTCTGTTGGGCTTGGCCCATTACTGTGATACGTATATATAAGGATGCATGTAAACTGATAGTTATTATTCTAAGAAAAACCCTAGAACACTTTTGATCTGTGACGGCAAGCTAGTAACCACAGGAGACCCTTGCGACCAAACCCTCATTTCGGTTAGTAAAATCTATTTGATTCGATCGTTCGTTTATATGCGTATGTGTTCACGTGTAGTGTGTTCTTGATTGTTGATGTAACCTGAACTGATACATGCCTGAATATTATGATTTTGAATACGATTGAATATCGATATAGATTTCACATAGGGTTTGATGATGTGTTAATGTGCGTTAACCGGTTTCGTGATACGTTTAAACTAGGTTCATGCTAGACAATGATTTCTGGATGATTGCGTTATGATTAGATGTGCTAAATGATTCTGATGTTTTGGTAATGATGATGACGGCTGTACAGATGATTAGGGTTGCTGTTCCTGTGAAAACGTAACTGATTGTGAAAACGTAACTGTTGATTGATCGAAAGATGCTTGTAGTCGAAACATAACATTGACCGAAGGATAGATATGACCGAAACATAATTAAGTTGACCGAAAGATACCTTAGGTCGAAAGATGACTGATGGTACGAAACATACCAACTAGTCCGAAAGATAACTGTGAAAACTTGTAAGTGTCGAAAGATCACTGATGTGTCGAAAGTTAACAGTGGATCGAAGGATAGTAGCAATTATAAACATCCTTCGAAGGATGGAATGTATACATGAACTATTTGACATGCCATGCTTGATGATGAATGTTTACATTTGTAATTGTGTGCACTAGCTGATGAGTAACTAGGAAATGGTACGTGTTGCGCCGATGTACAAACTGACTGTTACGTGAACATTATATTGCATGCGAATCATTGTGAACATGAACTGATTTGTTATACGTGCGTACAGTAGGACGTGATCAATTACTAGTGAGCGCATAACTTAGCATACCGAGCAAACCAAGGTGAGTTCACACTCTTACCAAGGCATGGGGTTCCCGGGGTGTTGGGAATGGGATTGAAAGGTTGATTAGATACTCTATTGACACTATGACTAGACTACCACATCACTATCCTCGGTTGTGAAGGATACCTATAGTTACGAGTAGTCTAGTGGTTAGGAAACGTGGAACACCACCACAGGAAAACGTGGAACACCACCACAGGAAAACGTGGAACACCACCACAGGAAAACGTGGAACACCACCACAGGAAAACGTGGAACACCACCACAGGAAAACGTGGAACACCACCACAGGAAAACGTGGAACACCACCACAGGAAAACGTGGAACACCACCACAGGAAAACGTGGAACACCACCACAGTAAAATATACAAACGGCCCTGTAGAGCCACCTAATACAAATGAACTTACTATTACGCATTTCCTTTATGTGAACTCGCTCAACTAGTTTGTTGATCATTCTGTTACATGCCTTGCAGATCGTTAGGTACTTGGAGCTTGCACACGGAGGAGCTGGTCGTTGTGGGGCTTGGATCGTGATCACCTTGTTAAACACTTTTGATGTCTGATACTTATTTGCTATGGGTTTTACAATAATACGCTTCCGCTAAACAATGTTAACTTACTTATGTTTTGGAAACACCTTTCATATGGAAATGGTTTGGATTATAATGTGATTACTTTTACTTTATACAATGTTCTGTATGATTGGTGGCTTGATCCTGGTCAGTCACGCTCCCAAGCGGTGATACTCCGCAGGTGGATTTTTGGGGGTGTGACAGATTGGTATCAGAGCCATTGGTTATAGAGAACTTGGTTTTAATAAGGGGAAAACGTTTTTATTAAAACCAGACTATAACCAGAACAGTGCTCTCAACGATCCACAACGACGCTTCGCTCCACGTGCAAGACTCAACTTCTTAGGTAATAAGGTTTATGTTTATTGTCTACATGCTAGAATTTGCTTAGAACTTTGCTCGTAGTATGCTTACATTACCTTGCTCACAACTTGTCATAGCATGAGAATACTTATGTGCTTACACTCTTCTGTCATCGCACTATTCGCGAACCTTTCTCACTTATGTTGCCTTTGATGTGAAGATCAATGGCCGCACGAATTACCATGACTCAAGCCCAGCTAGAGGCTCTTGTTGCTGCGGCAGTTGCAGCCGCCCAAGCAGGTAGTATACCCTGCAGTATAGACACTAGGATCTTTAGATCCTACATTAATTCTCGTACTTAACTTTGCCCTATTCGTACACAATAGGTCAACCCGCTCAGCAACAACCTGGGTGCACATTCAAGAATTTCATGGACTGTCGTCCTAGCTCGTTCAGTGGCACGGAGGGGGCAGTTGGACTCCTCCACTGGTTTGAAAAGCTCGAGTCGGTTTTTGAAATGTGTGAATGCCCTGAGGCTCGCAGGGTGAAGTTCGCCACTGGCACTCTTGAAGGGATTGCGCTCACCTGGTGGAATGCGCAAGTACAGATCTTAGGGTTGGCAGCTGCTAACGCCACACCCTGGAATGAATTCAAAGAACTGATTAAGAGGGAATATTGCACAAGAGAAGACATCCACAAGTTGGAGGATGAGTTGTACAATTTGAAGATGGTGGGTTCAGAAATCGAAGCTTACACCAAGAGGTCGAATGAGTTGGCTGTGCTGTGTCCAACCATGGTAGACCCACCATACAAGCGCATTGAGTTGTATCTCAAGGGTTTGGCGCCAGAAATCCAGAGCCACGTGACGTCGGCTAACCTCAACAACATTCAAGAAATTCAGCGCCTCGCTCACCGCATCACAGATCAGGCAGTAGAACAGGGCAAGCTGCCAAAGCGTATCGGTGCTACCGCTACCACTACTGCTACTACTACACTTGCTACTCCCAGTGAAAGTAAGAGAAAATGGGAGGGGGATTCTAGCAAGGGATCAGCATCGGTACAGTCACAGTCTCAGCAGCGAAAGACGGATAGTTACCAGAGTCCCAGTCAGCACTCATCGAGCAGCCACAGACAAGGAGGGTATCGAGGAAACCTTCCAAAGTGTAACACCTGCAACAAACATCACAGTGGCCAGTGTAATAAGGTTCGTTGTCAAAGATGCCTCAAGATGGGTCATGAGGCCAAAGACTGTAGGAGTCCACGGCCTGCAAATCAGAACCAGCAACTCCCACCGCCAGCTCCACAGAACCAGCAGCAGCAACCACAGCGTGGAAACCGGGGATGTTTCCAGTGTGGGGCAGAAGGACACTACAAACGCGATTGTCCTCAGTTGAACCAGAATCAGAACCACAACAATAACCAGGGCAACGGGAACAACGACAACAACGGGGGAAACAACAATAACAATGGCAACGAGGCAAGAGGTCGAGTTTTCATGTTAGGAGGAGGAGACGCAATGAACGATATTTGAACTTATAACTTCTTTTTGGGTTTTTCATTATTATGTTTCCGCTATTCGAACAAAGTTTGGTTTGAACATCAAATGTCTTGGGTTTTATGAATTATTTTAACTACTATATTTTATGTTTGATGTGATGGATGGGTTGATATTATTGAACACACCTGCCGTATTTACGGACTTTACGAACAGGGTGCGCAAACCTTATCTTGACAAGTTCGTTATTGTCTTTATCGACGACATTCTGATCTACTCCAAGAGTCAGGAGGAGCACGAGCAACACTTACGTCTTATCTTGGAACTTATTCGAAAGGAGCAACTGTACGCAAAGTTTTCAAAATGCGACTTCTGGCTTCGTGAAGTCCACTTCTTAGGCCACGTAGTGAACAAGGATGGGATACATGTCGATCCATCCAAGGTAGATTCGATCAGAAACTGGCCTGCACCGCGTACACCGACAGAAATACGTCAATTCTTGGGTCTGGCAGGTTACTACAGACGGTTTATTAGGGACTTTTCAAAGATCACGCAACCACTTACGCTACTGACACAGAAGGGTGTTACCTATCGCTGGGGAGAGCCCCAGGAGACTGCTTTTCAGCACCTAAAGGATAGACTTTGCAGTGCACCTATCCTCTCATTGCCAGAGGGCACAGACGACTTCGTGGTTTATTGTGATGCATCCATTCGGGGACTGGGATGTGTGTTAATGCAGCGCGACAAGGTTATCGCTTACGCCTCTCGTCAACTCAAGGTTCACGAGCGCAACTACACGACGCACGATTTAGAGCTGGGAGCTGTTGTTTTCGCGCTTAAGATATGGCGACACTACCTGTACGGTACCAGGTGCACGATTTACACCGATCACAGGAGTCTCGAGCATATCCTTAAGCAGAAGGATTTGAATATGCGTCAACGACGATGGGTCGAGTTACTTAACGATTACGAATGCGCTATCAAGTATCATCCAGGCAAGGCCAATGTTGTGGCTGATGCCCTTAGTCGGAAAGACACTCTACCTAAGCGCGTGCGAGCGCTACAGCTTACTATTCAGGCCAGTCTTCCTGCACAGATACGAGCTGCTCAGATGGAAGCTCTGAAACCCGAAAACATTAAAGCTGAAGCCTTACGCGGTTCAAGGCAACGCATGGAACAAAAGGAAGACGGTGCTTACTATGTAACGGGGCGTATTTGGGTCCCACTTTAGGGCGGTTTACGCGAACTTGTAATGGATGAAGCTCACAAGTCTCGCTATTCGGTACATCCAGGGTCGGATAAAATGTACCACGACATCAGCACTGCATATTGGTGGCCTAGTATGAAGGCCCACATTGCTACGTACGTTGGAAAATGCTTGACCTGTGCGAGAGTCAGGGTCAAATATCAGAAACCAGCTGGCCTACCTCAACAGTCTACGATACCACAGTGGAAATGGGAAGAAATTTCCATGGACTTTGTTACAGGCCTACCGAGATCTCAGCGTGGGAACGACACAATATGGGTGATCGTGGATTGACTCACCAAGTCTGCACACTTCTTAGCTATTAAGGAAACGGATAAGTTCTCCACTCTCGCAGATATCTACCTCAAGGAAGTTGTTTCGAGGCACGGGGTGCCCATTTCTATTATTTCGGATCGCGATGCACGATTCACGACAGAGCTTTGGCAAGCGATGCACAAATCCTTCGGCTCAGAATTAGACATGAGCACAGTATATCACCCTCAGACGGATGGGCAATCTGAGCGAACTATTCAAACTCTAGAAGACACGCTTCGAGCGTATGTTATCGATTTCGGCAACGGCTGGGAAAAGCACCTCCCTTTGGTGGAGTTCTCGTACAATAATAGTTATCACACCAGCATTCAAGCCGCTCCATTCGAGGCATTGTACGGGCGTAAATGCCAGTCACCTCTCTGTTGGGCAGAGGTGGGGGATAGTCAAATCACGGGTCCAGAGATTGTATTGGACGCCATAGAAAAGATTGCGCAGATACGACAACGCATGACGGCAGCACGCGACCGTCAGAAAGCCTACGCGGGCAAGCGTAGCAAGCCTTGGAATTTCAGGTCGGGGACCGGGTTTTATTGAAAGTCTCACCCTGGAAGGGTGTGGTTCGATTTAGTAAACGAGGCAAACTCAATCCACGGTATGTTGGACCATTTGAAATCACTGAAGGAATAGGCCCAGTAGCCTACAGACTGAACCTACCAACTGAACTCGGTGCAGTTCACTATGTATTTCACGTGTCGAATCTGAAGAAGTGTCTGTCAGATAAGACCCTCATAGTTCCTTTAAGGAACTGACTATCGACGAGCGGTTGCAGTTCGTCGAGGAACCAGTTGAAATCACGGACCGGGATGCTAAGGTCCTCAAACACGAGAGAATCCCTCTTGTGCGAGTTCGTTGGAACTCCCAGCGTGGTCCAGAGTATACCTGGGAACGCGAAGATCAGATGAAAGAAAAGTATCCCCAGTTATTCGAAACCAATGCATCCACTGCTGAGGCTGAAGCTACTACTACTGAATTTCGGGACGAAATTCCAAATCAACGGGGGGATGATGTGACACCCCAGGAAAAACCAGTGAACGATGTAACTTGCCTAGCTTCCTCAGTGAGTGCGTACCAAATTTCGGGACGAAATTTCTTTTAAGTTGGGGATAATGTGACAACTCGAGTTTTTGACTTTCACCTTCACATTAAATGCGCATTGACTTTGACTGTTTAGTTGTTTGGATTGTAGACTTAAATTGTACGAATTGTGTGTTACTGAAATGTATTGTCATTTTTGCCTATATGTGATTATTTGCTGTGATAGATAATAATATTAGAATTATTATTATTGTTATTATCATAAATATCATAATAACATTTTGGCCGAAAGATAAAATACAGTCGAAGGACTTGAAGGACCTCGAAGGATAACCTTCGACTCGAAGACTCCGAAACATATCCTTCGACCTTGTTTCGGTCCGAAGGATCACGAAACATATCCTTCGATATGTTTCGGCCCAGTTGTTCTGTTGGGCTTGGCCCATTACTGTGATACGTATATATAAGGATGCATGTAAACTGATAGTTATTATTCTAAGAAAAACCCTAGAACACTTTTGATCTGTGACGGCAAGCTAGTAACCACAGGAGACCCTTGCGACCAAACCCTCATTTCGGTTAGTAAAATCTATTTGATTCGATCGTTCGTTTATATGCGTATGTGTTCACGTGTAGTGTGTTCTTGATTGTTGATGTAACCTGAACTGATACATGCCTGAATATTATGATTTTGAATACGATTGAATATCGATATAGATTTCACATAGGGTTTGATGATGTGTTAATGTGCGTTAACCGGTTTCGTGATACGTTTAAACTAGGTTCATGCTAGACAATGATTTCTGGATGATTGCGTTATGATTAGATGTGCTAAATGATTCTGATGTTTTGGTAATGATGATGACGGCTGTACAGATGATTAGGGTTGCTGTTCCTGTGAAAACGTAACTGATTGTGAAAACGTAACTGTTGATTGATCGAAAGATGCTTGTAGTCGAAACATAACATTGACCGAAGGATAGATATGACCGAAACATAATTAAGTTGACCGAAAGATACCTTAGGTCGAAAGATGACTGATGGTACGAAACATACCAACTAGTCCGAAAGATAACTGTGAAAACTTGTAAGTGTCGAAAGATCACTGATGTGTCGAAAGTTAACAGTGGATCGAAGGATAGTAGCAATTATAAACATCCTTCGAAGGATGGAATGTATACATGAACTATTTGACATGCCATGCTTGATGATGAATGTTTACATTTGTAATTGTGTGCACTAGCTGATGAGTAACTAGGAAATGGTACGTGTTGCGCCGATGTACAAACTGACTGTTACGTGAACATTATATTGCATGCGAATCATTGTGAACATGAACTGATTTGTTATACGTGCGTACAGTAGGACGTGATCAATTACTAGTGAGCGCATAACTTAGCATACCGAGCAAACCAAGGTGAGTTCACACTCTTACCAAGGCATGGGGTTCCCGGGGTGTTGGGAATGGGATTGAAAGGTTGATTAGATACTCTATTGACACTATGACTAGACTACCACATCACTATCCTCGGTTGTGAAGGATACCTATAGTTACGAGTAGTCTAGTGGTTAGGAAACGTGGAACACCACCACAGGAAAACGTGGAACACCACCACAGGAAAACGTGGAACACCACCACAGGAAAACGTGGAACACCACCACAGGAAAACGTGGAACACCACCACAGGAAAACGTGGAACACCACCACAGGAAAACGTGGAACACCACCACAGGAAAACGTGGAACACCACCACAGGAAAACGTGGAACACCACCACAGTAAAATATACAAACGGCCCTGTAGAGCCACCTAATACAAATGAACTTACTATTACGCATTTCCTTTATGTGAACTCGCTCAACTAGTTTGTTGATCATTCTGTTACATGCCTTGCAGATCGTTAGGTACTTGGAGCTTGCACACGGAGGAGCTGGTCGTTGTGGGGCTTGGATCGTGATCACCTTGTTAAACACTTTTGATGTCTGATACTTATTTGCTATGGGTTTTACAATAATACGCTTCCGCTAAACAATGTTAACTTACTTATGTTTTGGAAACACCTTTCATATGGAAATGGTTTGGATTATAATGTGATTACTTTTACTTTATACAATGTTCTGTATGATTGGTGGCTTGATCCTGGTCAGTCACGCTCCCAAGCGGTGATACTCCGCAGGTGGATTTTTGGGGGTGTGACATCATCCATTGATCAAGGGCTTTTTCCTCGTATAAATCATTGTGTCTTTGCATCTTTATCACAGAAGTGATCCTTTACTTTCATAATTAACCAAGCATCATACCCCGTTTACATAAAGTTTGGTTACATTATCCTTGTGTGATTTTTGACCAAAACACTTATATCTTCTGGAATCTTTAAGGATGATCCTAAGTTGGCCAATGCATCAGCTTCCGTGTTATCCTCCCTTGGTACCTGTGTTAAGCTGAAAGAAACAAAAGAGAGTGCCAATTCTTTGACTATCTCTAAATATTTGGTTAGTTTTTCACCTTTAACAGCATAGGATCCATTAAAGTGATTAGTGATCAATAATGAGTCTACATATACTTTAAGATATTTTACCCCCATATCCTTAGCAATTTGTAAGCCAGCAATTAAGGCTTCATATTCAGCCTCATTGTTAGTTGCTTGGAACTCACAGGCTATGGAGTGGGGTATTATGTCCCCCTGTGGCGATTTTAGTAGTATCCCGAGCCCTGTGCCCTTGACATTTGAGGATCCATCGGTGTGTAGTATCCAAGGATCCTTGGTTTCATCCAGCTGCTGGACTTCCAATTCTGCTTCTTTTTGTAGATCACTACTGAAATCAGCCACAAAGTCAGCTAATGCTTGGGATTTAATGGCTGTTCTTGGCTCGTATCTTATATCATAGGCACTAAGCTTTACTGCCCACTTAGCCATTCTTCCTGACATCTCTGGTTTCCTGAGGACATTCTTAATTGGAAAGTTAGTTTTAACAACAATAGTATGGGTTTCAAAATAATGCCTTAACTTGGTTGATGCCATGATTAATGCAAGAATAAGTTTTTCGAGGTGTGAGTACCTGGATTCGGCATCAAGTAAACTCTTACTTACATAGTAGATAGGATATTGTGTACCTTCATGATCCTTAACAAGGACAGCACTTACAGCGGTTGAGGATACCGCCAAATATAAGGATAACACATCTCCTTTTTCAGGCTTTGTTAATGCTGGTGCTGAGGACATATATTCTTTAAGGGCTTGTAAAGCATTCTCATGTTTCTCAGTCCATTCAAACTTCTTGTTCTTCCTTAGGATATCGTAAAATTCTTTACACTTTTCTGAGGATTTTGATATGAATCTGTTCAGAGCTGCTATCCTGCCTGTTAGCCTTTGCACATCCTTAGCGTTGGCAGGGGACTTGATGTTCACTAGTGCTTTAACTTGCTCCGGACTTGCTTCAATACCTCTCTGAGTTACCATGTATCCTAGGAATTTACCTGCCTTAACGCCAAAGTGGCATTTTGAAGGATTAAGCTTCATGTTATAGTTATCAAGGATATCAAATGCTTCTTCCAAATCCCTTAGGTGATCCTCAGCTTTCTTTGATTTGACTACCATATCATCTATGTATACTTCCATAGTTTGTCCAATTTGATCTTTGAACATCATATTCACCAGCCTTTGATATGTTGCACCTGCATTTCTTAATCCAAAAGGCATGGCAATATAACAATACAAACCTGTTGGGGTCATAAAGGCTGTACCCCGCTGTTGCATCCACCATGGAGTCAATGTGGGGTAATGGGAAAGGATCCTTGGGACATGCCTTATTCAGATCAGTGAAATCGACACATACCCTCCACTTTCCGTTTTTCTTCTGGACAACGACCACATTGGCTAACCATTTTGGATACTTTACCTCTCTGATCATACCTGCTCGAAGTAGTCTCTCTACTTCTTCTTGGATAATGGCATTCCTTTCTGGTGCAAACTTCCTCCTTTTTTGATGGATTGGTTTGATAGACCTGTCAATGCCAAGTTTGTGAGTAATAATAGCCTTAGATATACCTGTCATATCTTCATGTTTCCAAGCAAAGGTAGATTTTCTTCTTTTGAGGAAGGATATTAGGTCTTCTTTCATCTTGCCAAGGATCCCTGATCCGATATAGATTTTTGATTCAGGATCACTAGGATCCAAGAGGATTTCGTCCACATCTTGTTCCCTTGCCTCCAAGACATTCCTCGGAGGATACTGTAATTGCTATTGCTCCCTTGGCTTCGAGGTTGGCTTCATGGATGAGGTATAACAATCCTTAGCCTCCTGCTGATCACTGTCGATCTTGATTATTCCCCATGGGCTAGGGAGCTTCACACATTGATGGTAGGTGGATGGGACTGCTTTCATATCATGTATCCAAGGCCTGCCAAGGATAACATTGCAACAAGACAAACAGTCAATAACACAAAATTTCTGATAATTATGTAATCCTTCCACGTAGATTGGGAGTTTGATGTCCCCCAGGGTTTTCTTCGTTTCTCCACTGAATCCTACAAGCACGGAGGATCTTGGTGTGATGTCTGATTTCGGGATACCCATTTTCTTCAGAACATCAAGCTGGATAATGTTCACTGAGCTTCCTCCATCGATAAGGATCCTGCGGACAAAATGGTTAGAGATAAAGAGAGTAATAACTAAACTATCATGATGAGGATTAGTTCATGATTATCAACGGAAAAACAATATTCTGAGATTGGAGGATAATCGTCATCATCCTCTTCTTGGTCAACAGCATGCACATTCTGGTTCTCATTTCTATGGTAGGATTTGAATTTGTTGTTCTTGAAGGAGGATCCTTGCTTCTCCTGTTTTGAGGATCCTACTTGTCTCTCCTGGATCCTCTTGTCATCCTCTAGCCGGATGAACCTGAGTGCTCGAGTTCTTACTTCATCTAGATTCCTGCATGGTGTCATAACAAGATCATCATAGAATAGTGAATCCTTAAGCAGTCCCATTTTGAAGGCTTCAACAGCCGTAGCCATATCCAAGTTGGGAATGTCCAAGGATTCCTTACTAAATTTAGTTATATAATCCCTTAATGATTCATTATGTCCTTGAGTTACCCTATATAAATCACTGGTTAATCTTTCAAATTTTCTACTACAGGAGAATTGGTTATTGAATAAATTAACTAAATTAGCAAATGAAGTAATAGAGTAAGGGGGAAGACTTAGCAGCCACTTAAGAGCTGATCCAGTAAGAGTGGATCCAAATCCTTTACATAGGCATGCTTCCTTCAATTTTTCTGGGATAGGATTAATCTCCATCCTCTCCCTGTATTGTGCTATGTGCTCCTCTGGATCCGTCGTACCATCATATAGCTTCATAGTAGGGATATGGAACCTTTTGGGTACCACTGCATCACAAATTGGCGGTGCAAAGCGAGATACCTTATGGCTTCCATCTGCAATCTCTGGGATAGGCTTGACTACCCCTGGAACACTTGAGATCATATCTTTAAGTTTCTGCAATTCCCTGGCCATAGCATGATTGACACCTGTATCCTGCATGAATCCATGGTTAGTAATAAGATGATTATTTAAAGTGTTACCTCCCATTGAGTTCAAGTTAGTGAATCCATATTGCTGGGATTCTGGGATAACGGAGGGACCAGTGGAAGCAATGGTCTGCATTGGAATGAAGTCCCCTTGATGGACATCTAGACTTCCTGTTTGCAAACTTTTCAGGGATCCTGGCATCTGGAAGGATCCCGGTATTTGGAAGGATCCTGGTATCTGGGACGATCCTGGAACGAAGGAGGATCCTTGAACCTGGGATGATCCTGGAACGAAGGAGGATCCTTGACCCTGGGATGATCCTGGAACGAAGTAGGATCCTTGAAACTGCTGTGCTCCCGGGTAGGCTCCCGAATTCATGAAGGATCCTATATGCTGGGGATAGGATCCTGCCGGCTGAAAGTGTGAGCCTGATGCCTGAGTCATTGCTGTCGATCCGAGGTGCAATCCTCTTGATTCTCCCATAATTTGCACGTCTGGAATTCCTGATGGCTGAGAAGTAATCATTGGAGTATCAAAGCTCAAGGATTTGGGCATCAGTGGGGAATGATCCTCTGCCGTTTTCTTTTGTCTTTTGAGATCTCCAATTTCCCTGAGGATCCTTTCATTAGTTTCATCCTGCCGCTGCATACGATCCTTCATCTGCAAAATCAAAGTAAATACATCACTAGTACTGGGAATATAAGAATTCATAGCAGAAGGAGATGGAGTTTTAGAATTAGTAGGAGTTTGTCTCTTCTCAGCATTCTTCTGGGATCCTGCCGGTGGTGGAGGCAGAATGTTCTGGGACGAGGTGACTGCAGACATTGCCGTGGACATGTTTTTCAATGATGAAGCCATGTAATTCTATGAAATGATTTCGAACAAAAGGTTTTCTTATGAATGAAGCACCAATTGCCCCACGGTGGGCGCCAAACTGTTTTGGTCAAAAATCACACAAGGATAATGTAACCAAACTTTATGTAAACGGGGTATGATGCTTGGTTAATTATAAAAGTAAAGGATCACTTTTGTGAGAAATATGCAAAGACACAATGATTTATACGAGGAAAAAGCCCTTGATCAATGTATGATCTCCGGCATAAAAAACCTCGGGTGATGGCAACTACCGATCACCAAACTTCAATATAAGAAAAATAGTTACAACTTTGGATGATAATGAGCTGAGTACAAGGATCACTATAGTTTCGAGTGTCTAAGCGTGTGAGAGTTGTGTTGTGTGTTCTTCCGAATGAGGAAGAGTGTTATATATACAAGTGTAGGTGACCTATTTTAGGTAAAAAGACTAATAATCAGCTCATTACCCCTTTAGAAATAAAAGACAATCTAGCCTAAATTGCCGCCCTTAAATCAAGCTAAGTTTCCATATCCTTTGCAACGTCTATCTCTGATTAAGCTCATGCTATAATTGTGAAGACGCGTCCCTTGATTATGATGCTAAAAGCGTATCCTGCTAGATGTTCCTGCAAAATAACGTTGTATTAAACGAAGATAACTGTTAGCATGAGGATCCTTTAATGGTCCATGATCCTGATCCTGAAGTCCTGCTGAGGATCACTGTCTGCCAAAGAAACAAGGATCACTGGTTAGGATCACGTATAAGGATCACGTATAAAAATCCAGCCCTAACACTAAGGACAGGTTATTATTGGCCAACAATGAGAAAAGATGCTGCAGAATATGCTCGAAGATGTGATGCATGTCAGAGGCATAGTAACATATTGCATCAACCAGCTGAACCACTATATCCTGTAGCATCCCCTTGGCCGTTCATGAAATGGGGGATGGATATAGTAGGGAAGTTACCAAAAGCTCCGGGAGGAAAAGTCTTTATGTTGGCAATGACGGATTATTTCTCTAAGTGGGTTGAAGCCGAAGCATTTGTTCAAGTTAGAGACCAAGAAGTAGTATCCTTCATAAAGAGGAATATCCTGACCAGGTTTGGAGTACCAGCTGAAATCATTTGTGATAATGGGTCCCAGTTTATAAGCAGAAGGACTACCGACTTTTGCAAGAGTTGGGGAATCAAAATGATAACGTCTACTCCGGTACATCCTCAAGCGAATGGACAAGCTGAATCTTCAAACAAGATAATAGTGAATAACTTAAAGAAGAGACTTGGAGCCAAAAAAGGAAGATGGGCAGAGGAATTACCCTTTGTGTTATGGGCTGACAGGACAACGGTAAAAAATGCAACCGGCCAAACCCCATTCTCCTTAGTATTCGGAGCAGAAGCAGTAATTCCAACGGAAATGGCGATACCTACTGCAAGATCTATCCTACAGAATCCTGAGCAGAATCCTGAAACCTTATGTCAAGACTTGGATACCATAGACGAAAAAAGAGACGCAGCAAGGCTAAGGATGGCAGCATATCAACAAAGAATATCCAGAGCATATAACAAGAACATAAGGACTAGGAGATCTCAAGTTGGCGATTGGGTGCTAAGAAAGGCTTTTCAGAATACTACTAATCCTGCCGATGGCAAGTTAGCTCCAAAATGGGAAGGACCATACGAAGTTGAATCAGAAGCAGGGAAAGGAGCATACAGACTCAAGAATATGGAAGGGGATATGTTACCAAGGTCTTGGAATGCTCTACACTTAAAGCTCTATTTCAAGTAAGAATAGAATTTAATTTCTATCCCAGAATGGTATGTATTCTACCTCTTTTAAATATATTTGTTTATTATCTTGAACCCAATACTGACTTAGGCATCGGAGGGGTGTTAGCCAAGCTAACACCCACCTTAGTTTACAATTGTTTTGCAGCATATGCTCCAGGATATAGCTCCAAGATGTGTACTCAGGATAGCTCGAAAGATTAGAGGATTGGCCCCCTCTCTCACGTTTAAGGGATACTGATCCCTTCACAGGTTTAAAGGTATTCACCTTTCTTCCGAATTGGGTTTAAACACCTCGCCTGGAGCGCAAGTTATTCGGGGATAGTTCAAGGTGGCGGGACCAGTCCATGTAAAAGTGGCTGACAATTTCGTTACTGTTGGCTATATCCTGAATCCTAAAGGTATATGAGGATTGATCACCCTCTCTCATGAAAGGGTATTTTCATACTCTCTAAGGTTTAAAGGTTATCACCTTTCTAAGGTTTTGAGTTTATACACTGTCGCATGCAGCGCATGAAACTAAGGGTTTATCCCCAGGATATTAAGGGTTTATCCCCAGTATACTAGGGGTTCATTTCAGGATATTAAGAGTTTTGCCCTGGGGTATTTGGAATTCATTCGAGTCAAAATATGAATACATTTGTGTTTCTATGTCAAGCACAGGGGATATACATTACAAGGATGGATCCAAGTTTATAAGTATGCACTGGGGACAAGCTTATAATGAAGAATCAAAAATGATTCTCTAAGAATCTCTGGTATGATCTTTCCTTTTTATTTAGACAACTAATAGATTGTATTTTATCAAAATATCTTTCAGGATATTTACCGGGATACGTTTACAATATATTCTCAAAAATGTTCAAACAAAAGAATTTTCACAAGTGAAATTAATATATCAACGACAACAATAAAAAAGTCAAAAGAGGAGTTATATTATTAATATACCAAAAGATGTGCTCTTAGTTTCACCTAAAAACAAGGCCCATCCACTAAGAGCACTAATAGTCCATTACCATATTTACCCAACAGTTGAAGGCTTCATCTCAAACCGAGACCCATCCACCTCCAACTGTTGTATTGTTCAAAAACCATGCAGGAAATGCAAATTGTTCAGGTGCAGAAAAGTAAAGTGCAGAAAAGTAAATTGTTTAGGGATTACAGACCAACATCAAATCTAAAAAAAAGTGGGCTCCGGCCTAAGCATCAACATCCATCATCGCCCACTCACATGCCCTCACACAGCGGCATCCTCTCCAGCCTTCCCTGGCTTCTCAGCACTAGCATCCTCACCAGCATCCTCACCAGCATCCGCTCCAGCATCCTTCTTGTCTCCAGCCTGATCCACCACCTCTGCTGACTTAGAAGACTCACCGGCTTCAGCTGGAAATGGCACAGCTTTGCCTCCGAGCTCCTTCAACTTGGCCACCCAGGATTCAATTGGCCAAGATGGACAAACAAGACCCGTCTCCTTGGCCTCGTAGGCCATCTTGATGCGTGCTTGTAACAGGGAGACGATAGCGGAAGTCTTGATTCCCTCCCGGAAATTGATCATGGCTTGATCATGATCCATTTGAACGGTGGCAAGTTTGACCTCAGCTTCTTGGATGACCTTCTTCAGCAGGCTTTCGTAGTGCCGGCTCTTCGCTTCAGCAATGGCACCTTGGTCAGCAACGGTGCTTTCAAGCTGTTTGATCCTGGCTTCATGGAGTGCAACAGTACCACATGCATCCTTATACAAGTGGAGCAAATGCTGGAGGCCCTGCACATCAATAACAGGTACAAGTTAGAATATATATATAATGACTAAGATATCCTATCAGGATATCCTGTTAGGATATACATGCAGGATATATGTGCAGGATATACATGAAGGATATGCGTTAGGATATTACCTTGTTAAGGAAGGATGTCATTGGCTCTAAGGAATCAGTGAAGCTGAGTTCGTCATAGGAGAACCCTTCTGAGCTTGGAGCACTGACTTCAAGACCCTTTCTCTTTTTTGTTGTGGAAGCGCGGGTCCTTGGGTTAGCCTTGGGAGCTGGGAGTGGCTTGGAGCTAGTAGCAGCAGGAGCCTCCTTCTTGACTATGGTTGGAGTTGGGTAACTGTCAAGTTCATCGAGATCTAGATAGACTGGAACTTTGCTGGAATCTGCACACAGGGAGTAAATGTCTAAACCTCTCCTAAAAATATCAAATAAAAACATGTGTGTACAGGATATCTTGCAGGATCCTTACCAGACATGTTTGCGCTTGAAAGAGGGCTTGGAGTTGGTGGAGATGGGTTGAAACTTCTCTCTGCCTCTGGAAGGAGTCTGATGGCGTCTATTCTTTTTTGAGAATCAACAAGGGGAGGTGCAATTTTCCTGAAATCAGCTGTATACACGACATAGGAAGTTGGTCAGTTCAGGATATAAAGCAGGATAACAGGCACGATCATCTTTAAACCCTAAATCCTACCCTTCTTCAACCATCTCATCGGATAATCCGTTCCACCAGGGATTGAATCCCTTTTTACAAAGAAATATTTGGATTGCCAACCATCCTCGTTCCTGGTGGCACGAAGTATCAATGGGTCACCAGAAGTAGAATAAAACAGAAACCTGCATGATCCGTGACATCTAAGTTTGTAAGCTAGGGGCAGATCATGGATAGAAAGGTCAGGAATGTGGTTTCTCTTGATTTGGTCAAGAACAGATAAAACACGCCAGAGCATTGGCATGGTTTGGCTGAAAGAAATTTTGGTGATATTAAAGAATTCGGAGATGAAATCCGGAAAGGGGAATTATAGCCCTAGGGTAAAAGGGAAAGCACTAAAGCATATCCACTCGCTGGAGACCATATCCGACCGGATTTCCCGGTCAAACGGTCTGAACACGGTCCCTTCCGGGAAGATGCCGGAGGATTTCAAGGCTGACAGGTGAGCACTATCGAAGGTACATGCTTCCTTCTCCGGTTCTCGGAGAAGGTTCTGTTGGATGAATGTGGGAGCTGAGTCGCCTGAACTGGACCTTGTTTGCCTGGGCATTTGGTCGCCTGAATTGTCACCGGAGAAAGATGATAAAGATGAGTATGAAAATGAGGGAGAGAATATTACCGTTTCCTTGGCGATGGTAGTTAAAAAAGAGATGGGGATGAGAAGATATAGGGCATGATGAGTAAATATAGGTCGGGTGGTTGAAAGCTGTCACATCAATAGTCTTATCTCTTAATTGCCTCGGCCACTGTGAAAAAATGTAACCGTTAGGATATCAAACGGTAACATTTTTGGGGACAATTGTTATGGGTGAAATTCTGAGCCCATATCCTGGAAAATATCTTGTTTATATTATATCTATTTACATCCGGGATGCTAGTTCAGGATATTGGTAACATCCTGAATGGTATCCTCGGGATTACTAATGGATTATGTGCAGGCACGTGGGTTAAAAGCTAGCAACGTTAACAAGACTTATTCCACGGAAGACTCGGTCCAAGTCATTCAAGTGAAGACGTTGAAGCCGTATTACTCGGTCCATAACGTTCATAATGGAATATTCGGAGTAGCCCATATTTGTAGGGATTATTGTTTGTAATTCGTTACTATAAATAGGTGGGTATATCAGATCAACTAGGACATCACAATCACAATCACATCCGCTACACTCTAACACTTAGCAATTTTCACTTTCATACAAATTCGTTGTAACACTTAGCGATCTGATCTATATCCTGCACTGTATCCTGAAGTTTAAAGCAATAAGAACAACAAGGCAGCTGCGATTGTCAGCTCCCGAGGTTTTGTGCCGGCGATCTAGATTGATCAAGGGCTTTCCTCGTACATCTCGTGTCATTTACTTTACTTTCTTGCTCATTGTTTGATCGTAGATACAGCTCAATATCCTGGGCCGTATCCTGAACACTGTTTTTCCAAACAACACAACCATCATATTTTCAACACATTTTTTAGCACACTACCTCACTTAACTAATTTGATCACTTAATTGCTTCGGTAATTTTTGACCAAAACAGATATCACAACATATTTTGAGCATATTGACTTCAGAAACTTGTATTTAACTCTTATGGTTACTCGTTACGCATTATACGCGTTCGGATCGGCTTATGTGACTAGTTTGGCCATATTAGCCGAAACGGGTCAAACCATATCTTTTCGGTCTCAAAATCCAGAATGTGATTATGTTACCCATATAAAACAAGTGTGCAAGCTTGTTGGGACAAAACCACATTCTAAAACGGTCCTCGCCTTATTGTGCGTTTAAAACCGTAATCTTTATATAAAACTAACCGGTCTAAGCTTAAGACCCGTTAGGATTCTAATAGGTTATTAAAACCTTAATTTCCAGATCTAGGAGCCCAGTAAAAGCTACATGCACTCGTTATATTTGGTTTATACTTTGCTGAGGTAAATACGTTTAACTTATTTTCCCTATACGGGCTTGGGGTACGGTATATAAAATACAGCTTGGTCGGGGAATTGACCTTAACCGGTCTTGGTTATGTGCAGTCAAATTAACCGTTTGAAAATGTTGTTTTGTTTGTTTAACGCCTTTGGGGGCTTAATGACCATGTCCCGGATATCCTTGGCATCATTCAAAGAATGGCCACGACCTTAGCACTCGGGTGTAGGCGTACACCCGTAGTGTTGTACAACATGTATAATCATCGGTACGAGAGAAGTCTCGCGGCGGAATTATATTAAGTGGTGTGTCTATTAATCTTTAACCCGGCATGACCCGGGCTACCGAACGCAGAACGAACATGTAATTCTTTTACAAGATTATTAAGCAAATAATTATCCCAAGTTATAAAAAGTTTTATGCCACGAGCATTTAAATCAATTTTAAACATTTTCAAAATGAGTCAGTTAAATTGTATTTACCAGTGTAAACTGGCGTATTTTCCAAAAAGACTAAGTGCAGGTACTACGCGTAATAGGCTGGTCACTCCTTAAGCATCCATAGAAGTCTCGCAAGCTTAGGATGCATGAAGTCTGTTGAAATGAAGTTTCCTGTTTATTTGATTCTGCCTGTGGATTCTATTTTGACATTTTGTGATACTCGAATATTACAATAATTTAAGTTGAAATGAATCTATCTTTACTTCCGCTGTGCATTATAATTTGTGTTGTTTGACTATGATGATATCAACTACGTCACGTTAATCCCCCACCGGACCCACCGGTGACACGTGGAAATTAGGGGTGTGACAGCACATTAAGGGATCAAGCGACAAATCATTCGCTACAAAAGCTTTATTCGACTTTCAAGGAAGATGGACACACGTCACTTAAATGATACATGTTAAAATGAGGGGGGACTTATTCAAGTTGTACTCTTTTTCCCTTGACTAAGTTTTGTCCTATTGGGTTTTCTTAGTAAGGTTTTTAACGAGGCAACACACCTGATCCAAAAGTATCAGGGGGAGAAAATACGCGTTGCACTCTTTTTTCCTTAGCTATGGTTTATCCCACTGGTTTTTCCTAGCAAGGTTTTTAACGAGGCAGCATCACCTAGCGTATTAAAAGAATAGTAGACTATTGTATTTCCACATGTGGATAGTCAAGGGGGAGTGTTATGAATGCATCATAATGTGATGACTCTCCACGTTTTTAACTCACGTCTCTTTACTTACTCTTGTATTAATAATATGGCCTATATATAGAGGTCCTATGTATTTGATATGATATACTCAATATTATAAGAATTATCTCATTCTCCATATTTCTTTCTCTACATGATCTATGTTTTCATGTTTATCGTGTATATTGGTTGCTAATAGACCATTGTTTTATAACACGTTATCAGCATGAACGCTTTTAAAGTTGGATCATGTTATCATAAGTCAAAGTGACCATCGTTATGTCTTTATATCAGTTTTTTTTACATCGATCTACAAGGAACCTGAAATCCATCAATGTTACACAAACAAGTTTTGTTTGAAAATCTCACATGAACAAAAATCAAGGTATGATTATTTCCTTTTCTTCTCCAATTTTCTATCACTGCTAACTTATTTGGTTTGGTATGAAAATATGAATATGAGATTGTGGAAGATTACCTCGAAGGTGTCCCCTATGGCGTTACGTCATCGTTAATGAACCACTGATGGTGAAGGCCTCATGAGAAGTTGTGGATCTCTTTATCAAACCAGGTAAATAAACTATTCCTATAAATCTTTATGAATCATATGTTACTATGTAGTTTGTTTTGCTAAAATAATTTCAACTGAAGTATAAGCCAAATATTTAATTGATGTGTTCGTATTGTTGGTACTTGTTTAAAACAAACTGTTAGTTGTGCATAGGTATGTATTCTATATTGTGCTGCTCTAGGTTGTAACAACTAAATATTTATATAATTTGTTTTTAGATTGACTTGTTTTTAGAATACTGTATGAGCTTAATATTGCTATCTTATTGTTTCTTCATCCATCAAATTAGTAATAAACTTTGAAGTCTAAGTTCATCTGTTCATTTAGTAAAAAAGATCGTGTAGTTAATAGTGTTACTATAAATATTGTCTTTTACCATGTCTTGCGTATAATACAATACAATATGGTTATTTAGATATACTATATTCCCAAATGAATAACAAAAGGTTTATGTCTGTTGGTGCATCCGTCTGTCGTCTACGTCTTGTATCGAGTCTTGTTCAGGATAGGCTAGTTCAGGGCACGAAATCCTAGATATAGTGTTTAGTAGTGATTCCGCTCCAAATGACATCTTGTCATTTGGAGCGAAACCCCTTGTCTAATGATTCCGCCTGAAATGTTTAGTAGGAGATTTCGCCCGAAATGGTTAATATCTGATTTCGCTCATGTATGTTGGAGCGAAATCAGAAGGACTATATATATGTATGTAGTTCAGAGCGAAATCACTGGTTGGTGTGTGTGTGTTGTCTTCTGGTAAGCCACGAAGTGCTGCCGAAGTGTTGTCAGAACTGTAAACGTCATCCAGATCAATAGAATCAACAGTTTAAAGTGAATACTCGCTGAATTGAACCTGATTTGTCTGTTTCAGCCGTTCAAATCAGGAAAAGTTCTTCTGATAGACTCAGTTGGGTCAGAACCCGATCCTACAAGTGGTATCAGAGCTAAGGAGGAAGAGCTCTTGCCAATTCAACCGAAAATTCTGTCTTTCTACACCTTCTAACCTGTATTTTACGATTTGACTGGGAAAAAGTGATCGAATTGATCTGAATTTTGAACATGCTGCTCGGAATTAGTGACTGACAAATCCTTATAAGTTTCAGCAGCTAATTCGAAGTAAAACTTAACAAAATTGTGATTTCTCCTGAAAAGAGTTCGAGTAAACATGACGTCACGTCTGATTTCGCTCGTAATTGTGGTTTGATTTCGCTCGGAATCGTAATTCCGCTCCAGGATATTGCTAATTTCGCTCCTGATTACTAAGTGATTCCGCTCCAGGGTACATAGTGATTCCGCTCCAGGATTCATCGTAATTTCGCTCCAGGATTCCGCTCCAAACATTTGATTTCGCTCGAAATACAGATTTCGCTCCTGTTTACTTTCTAATTTTGCTCCAAACAGTGCTGGTTTGTGAAATTTTTTTAAAAAATCTGAAAATGGACGAAGAATTCTACAACGCATTCGCTACTCCAGTTACCCAAATTAGTTTGGTGCAGAACACAATGTTGGAAAACGAAACGGGTACTATGCAGAAACCGCCCAAACTCATGAACATTGAAGAATATAAGGGTTGGGAAGGTCGTTTCGAAAACTGGGTACAAGCTAATTACCTAGACGCTTGGGAATATGTGGAGACGAAGTATGTGAGACCATTAAATGACGATGAAGAGGAAGTTGCGATCAAAGATATGAGTGCAGATGATAAAAAGAAATACAAGAATGAGAAAATGATGCTGAGTTTACTACAACAAGCTGTGAAGGAAGATATCATGGTGTTATTACAACACAATGGTAGTTCTTATTCAATTTGGAAAGCTTTAAGGTCAAAGTTTGTTGGTAGTCAAGAAATGATAAAGAACAAGAAGTCACTTTTAAAGAAAGAGTTTGATTTGTTTAGAGGTTTGAAGAACGAGAGCACAAAGCAGATTATCGAAAGATATTGCAATCTGTTGGTGAATATGAGGAGGGTGAGCATCAACAAAGATAATGAAGAACTGATAGAGAAGCTTGCAGATGCATTACCTCATGAGACTTGGGGTACATACTTGATGATGCTCAGGAACAAGAAAGGATTTTGCACGTTAACTTTGAGAAAATTCATTGTGAAGTTGGAAGCTCAAGAGAGCAAAGAAAGATTGTTCGTATGAAAGATTTTGATGGTGAACAGGACATAGGGTTGTACTATAAAGCTGGGTTGAATGAGAAAACAACTAACTTGTCTCCAAAAGTGGAAACTGCTTTCAATGCTAAAGGTTCATCAGGAAGCTCATCTAAAGGATCAAGCAGCAGTACAAGTTTCTCATCATTTCCATCGTTCGATCCAAACATTTCTGCAACAAAGAATGGAAGAAAACTTCAGTGCAACATAGTATTAAATCTTGAGAATGATCAAGATTACTCTGAGGAAGTTGCTACAAATCACATGTCTTTGTTAGGAATGGTTTTGGAATCTTACAGTAGTTTTGTTGCAGGTCGCATCAGGAATCCAATGCTAACAAAGGAGGATTACGACCAGATAGATGCTGAAGAGATGGAGCTGATGGACATAAAATGGTGTTTGGCCAGCGTGTTAAGGGGAGCTGAGAAATTCAAGCAGATTACGGGGAGAGATGATCTTCGTGAGGCAAACATTTCTACTTTAGGTTTTGATAAATCTAAAGTCACTTGTTTTCGTTGCAGGGAAAAAGGTCACTTCAAGAGGGAGTGCACCAACCGTGAAGCAAGTGGAGCTCGAAATCCTTTCAACAACAACAATGATTACTATCGAAAAGCCATTTATCATCAAGTTGCTCAACAACCATCTCAACAACATCAACATCAAGCTCAAACTGCACATGGAAGATATGTGATTGAAGATTCTGGAAAGAGAGCTTGTGTAGGTAATCAAAATGAAAAGAAACCATTCAACTGGGATAATTATATTTCAGCTGATAACAAGGCTTGTGTAATCGATCAAGATGATGAGAAGCTAGCAGAGGGGTTTAGCTGGGAGAATTTCACTTGGGATGATTATCTTTCTGATGAAGCTACAGTTCACACAGCTTTTGTTGCAAAAATTGAAGAAGATAGTGATGATGATGGAACTGAGTATTATGCAAAAAGAATTGCGGATCATTTGAAAATGTTGGCAGAAAGTGATAGCGAAGATGAAAAAGTTAAGCAAAAAAGGAAAAAGGTAAAGACACCGGTCAGCAGTGATGATGAAGAAACACCGGTAGTGAGAAGAAAAGTCAAAGAATTTCCAAAATTCATAGTTGATGAAAAAGTGGATGCTAGAGAAATGAAAGCAAACTGTGAAACTTGTGTTATTCTGAAAAAGAAAAACAGTGAAATGCTTAACAATTTGAACAGATTGAAAGAGTCGTATGGCGTATTGAACAAAGCAATGAACATGTATAATGACACAAGCGAAGAGCAGGCAATAGCAATGAAGACACTTCAAGGGGCGTTCATGGTCAAGCAAAAAGTTGTGAACAATTATATCAAGAAGTGTGCTGCTCTTGAACAGAAACTGGAACTTCAAAGGATTGAAACTGAAAGAGTTAATCGTTTGTTAAAAAGTTACTCATGTTCGTCTTATGTCATTGACAGGATTTATCCGACAGCTGAAAGCTTGAAGGCATTTGAGGACAATGAAGTAACTAAAGAAAAGAAAGTTACAAAAGAAAAGATTGAAGAAAAGACTCTGGTGAAAAAGACTAAAAAGAAGAAAAACACTGAAGTGACGGCATCTGGTAAGAAACAAGGTGTCAGTTACAACAAGTGTCCACCTCCGCTGGAGAATGGATATTTGGCTAGAAATCCAAATGATGAAAGAGTAAAAAAGGCAACTAATTTACAGTGGGAGTCAGAGTCCTCAGTCAATCTACCAGAAAGTATAGATGTTGTGTTTACATCGTCCGACACTGATCAACAATCTCAAATGATGAAGAAAGTAGTGGATCATGTGTTAGATAACGATGACACTGAGGAGTCAAAATCGGAGTCTGAGTCAGAGTCAAATTCTGAGTCAAGCACTCTGAGTCAAACAGAAAAACAGGACAAAAGAGTTTATGATAGAGAATTCTTGTTATCAAAATCTAATTTGGATGATGAACCGTTTAAAGTTGCTTACACTTTGAATGATTCTGACAAATTATATTCTGATGAGGAATTTCCAATAAGAGGTGTCAAAACTGAATTGATTAAAAAGGTTTTCAAACTCACAGAAATTAATATTTCTGAAATAAAAGATTTAAATCTTACTGATAAACCTAAAAAATACATCTCAAGAGTACAGCAAAGACTAAATAAGAAAAAAGGTTACAGTTCTGGTTCAGGTTTTCAAAAGAAATCTAACCATAACGGTAATTTCAAAAAGAAAGGTTTAGGATTTACTCCTACAGAAAAACAGAAAAATGAAAAATATATTCGTGATTTTAAATCCAAGATGACTTTTGTTTCAAGAACATCATCTGAAGAAGAAGAAAAGAAAGCATTCTGGAAGCAGTCAAACAATGAGTTCCTTGCTAAGAAGCAAGAAGAGATGAAGGCTGTTGGTCAGAAGAAAGATACGAGAACCTGTTTCCAATGCAACAAAGTTAGACATATTGCCAGGGAGTGTTCTAAGGCAATACAATCAAAACAGTGAGTATCTCGTAAACTGAAAGAGAAAGTGATTGAGTTTGAACCACCAATTGACAGAACTAAACTTTTCAAAAATTCAAAATCTGAAATTGGTGAATGTTCAAACAAGTTTTACAAGAAGAGAGATAAATCTGACAATCAAAAATGGATTGTTAAGAAAACTGTTGAAAGCTCTAGCGATGATTCTGATAGGTCAAAATCAGAGGAGTTATCTTCTGGCGATGAAACTGACTCCATAAAGTCAGTTGAGCCACATGTTGTTTCAAAATGTGAAGCTGTTTTGAAAGCTGAGAAGTCAGTGCCGAGTGTGGATGATGAGAATTTTCCATTACTTCGGGCTGAAAATTATAAAAAGAAAATTGGTAAGGTTGAAATTTCTTACCAATTTTATAATGATAATCAGGTTTTTGATGTGGAGAAGGCTTTTAACCCCAAGGTAAAGCATATCTTTGGTAAGATGATTGACCGAAAAGTCAAAGGGGTTAAAGAGTTCTATGAGAAGAAGGGGAAAGGTAAAAAACCGAGTGGTAATAACTCGGTGACACCCAAGGCTGGTCAGGCTTGGGTGGATATTTTCTTTGAATAGAAAAACCTGAATTGCCGGAGATCCCAAGTTTGTAATTGTGGATCAGGTATCGGCATCTTTCTTAAAATGAGTTTGAAAAGGTTTAGCAGGAATTGCCGGAACTCCCAGGTTGGTAAGTGTGGAGTAGGAATCGGCACCTTGAGAATTCAACCAACAGATGGTAATTGGTTGAAAAACAGGTTTGATATGTATGATTATTGTGTTTACAAGTGGTTCAGGAATTGATCCTACAAGTGGTTAATCAAGGTCATTAGTTTGAACTTGAGTTAACTATCGTTCATAATATTGGCAAAAAATGTGATGATTTGATCCCCAAGTTTACAAGTGGTAAAATCAACAAAACAAATTTTCCGGAAAAACCATTTTGACTAAAACAAACTTGAGTGTTTTGAAATCATAATGGGAAAATAGTTTGTTATGAGGGGGAGTTCTGATTGTTTATGCCAAAGTGGATGGAGATTTGAGGTGATTCGATATCGGTTGTCATGTTTCTGTACAGTTTGTTTTCAATTTTATTTAATGTGTTTGCATTTTAGGGGGAGTAGAAAATTTCAGAAAATCCAAAAACATTAGAAAATTTGAAAAAACCAAAAACATGATAAAATATAAAATGAGTTTTTGTTGCATTAAAGAGGAAATGATAGTACATCAGTGGACTATCACAACATGCTAAAGAAATGTAATGTTAAAAATGTGATAAACAATCTCACTGTGGATGTGTCAGTAGGTTTTTACACATTTAGTAAATTGTGACGAGATATAAACCTAAAAATTCAAACTTGCTTATTTTGTGGGTAACGACTTCTTGGATATATAGGTAACCCCTAAAATCTCGTTTGAAAGGTCCCTTATTCAGAGATACTAGGTCTTTATGCTCAGTGATATCTGGGGTATTATTCCGGGACTTCTGCTGTATGGAAATACTGACCTAGTCCCCGAATAATACTTTCTGCAAATGCTTTGAAATATAAGCGCCGCCCTCAGTAAGCTGATGAAACAATAAAATTGATAGTCGCTGCTGTTGAAATCAAAAGATCCTCTAAAGGGGACACGCCGAAAAGTCGAAGCCGTCATCTCTCTGCGTATACGGAAGTATCGACCTGAGCTCTCACGGCCCTCGCAATTTAACCTCTTTACAGATAGCATCTGTGGTATACTTACCTGTAAGACTGAATATTGGGATCTGGATACAGGAGTATATACAAGTAGTGGGACACGCGAATAAGTTTAAGTATCTAAGACATTATTATCGTATCTCGGATCAGTTGAACTTTGGGTGAAAATTTAAGTGGATCAATATACTGACAATCTAGGTGAATTGTTTAGAACTTAAAATAAATCAAGCTCTCACGGCCCTCGCAATTTAACCCCTTTACAGATATCATCTGTGGTATACTCACCTGTAAGACTGAATATTGGGATTTGGATACGGGAGTATATACAAGTAGTGGGACACGCGAATAAGTTTAAGTATCTAAGACATTATTATCGTATCTCGGATCAGTTGAACTTTGTGTGAAAATTTAAGTGGATCAATATACTGACAATCTAGGTGAATTGTTTAGAACTTAAAATGAAATCAAGCTTAATGGTGTTAGTGATTTGTCTTAAAAAAACTGATATGATCCTCTTGCACGAACTCACAAAAATATTGTCTGTAAATAGTTTCTTTACTGCATTTATATTACTTGCATTTATTTTCTTTCAGAAAATCCAAAAAGATTTTTAGTGTGTTTTAGCTTAATTTTTTTAAAATCCAAAAAGATTTTCGACAACTGATATTGAAAAGCTGATTTTCAAAATTCCAAGTGCTAAACTTGATGAACAGGTTTGGGAGAGAGTGTGTGAAGATTGTTATTTTTACAAGTGGTTTTCAATGTAAAATTTATTATTGAATGTTTCTTGCATAAAGTTTCTAAAATTTAAAAATTTAATCTTTGAAGAAACTTATGTGTTGGGTAGAGTGTTGCAGGATAATGAGCTAGGAACGAATGCTGAATCTGTGAAAGCCAGACTACTATCCCAGCTAACTGAGAGGGGGAGTCTGAGTTACAAAGAGCCAAGTTCTAATCCTGAGACTGATTGTACTGATGAAGATTGAAGTTGTCAACATCTAAGAGAAGATTTTGTTGAAGACAAAGTTGAAGAAGCAGTTAGAGCCAGTGCTGATCCTGGAACTGCATTTGCGCAATAGAGATTGAGAAAGATAGAGATTGAGGATGCTTACAACGTCAAATATTTCAAAGACTGATAAAGACTGAAGTGTGAAGACTCGACACTGAAGACTCCGTCAACATCCGAGGGGGAGTTTGTTGGTGCATCTGTCTGTCGTCTACGTCTTGTATCGAGTCTTGTTCAGGATAGGCTAGTTCAGGGCACGGAATCCTAGATATAGTGTTTAGTAGTGATTCCGCTCCAAATGACATCTTGTCATTTGGAGCGAAACCCCTTGTCTAATGATTCCGCCTGAAATGTTTAGTAGGAGATTTCGCCCGAAATGGTTAATATCTGATTTCGCTCATGTATGTTGGAGCGAAATCAGAAGGACTATATATATGTATGTAGTTCAGAGCGAAATCACTGGTTAGTGTGTGTGTGTTGTCTTCCGGTAAGCCACGAAGTGCTGCCGAAGTGTTGTCAGAACTGTAAACGTCATCCAGATCAATAGAATCAACAGTTTAAAGTGAATACTCGCTGAATTGAACTTGATTTGTCTGTTTCGGTCGTTCAAATCAGGAAAAGTTCTTCTGATAGACTCAGTTGGGTCAGAACCCGATCCTACAATGTCGATGTACATCTCCATATTTCTTTCTCTACATGATCTATGTTCTCATGTTTATCGTGTATATTGTTTGCTAATAGACCATTGTTTTATAACAGTTAATATACTTTCATTTTCATTTTCATTTTGAACATATACAAACCACATGGAGGGAATAGTATCACCCTGCCATTGGTTCAAATGGGCGACCGCCTCTCCTCCATTGAACCAACCAGTTTATTATTTGAGTAAATTACAAGTTTTGTCCTTTATGTTTGTCCCAAATTTCAGGCGTTGTCCTTTACTTTTAAAATTGATGAGTTTTGTCCTTAATGTTTCCAAATCTTGCACGTTATGTCCTTTAGGCCAAACCCAGATAGATTTTTTTTGTTAAAACTGGTCATCCAAGGGTATTTTAGTCTTTTTACCACATTTATTTAATGGTATTTAAAAAATAAAACAAAATAACTTAAAATATTATTATTATTTTAACTATATATATAACCTCCATCACCACCACCCTTTACCGCCACCAGCACCCTCCACCGCCACCAGCACCCTCCACCGCCACCTTCACTGCTACTTGCATAAAAAACCCCCAAAAATAAAAAAACCTAAATTCCAAATCAAAAACCCCCAAAAATCCCCAAAACCAAAAATATAAAAACCCCCAACAACCATTGATGATCAAGATAAACCTGCAACAAAAACCCCCCAAAAATTTCGGCGAAACCCTAGCCAGATAGAACATCAGCCGCACCACTTGCCCGTTTCCCTCTCCGGCGACGAGATCAGAGGGAACAGAGAGAGAAAGAGAGAGAGAGAGAAGACGGAGAAGGGTAGTGCCGTCTGCAGCGGCGGAGGAGCACAGCGGCGGCGGTGATGATGATAAACTGATGATGATGACGGATAACCGACGGCGGTGGTGTGTCTCTGACGAGCTCCGGTTAGTGAGCCGGGTTTGTTATTTTTATTTCTTTTACTCAGATCCGACGGTGGTGGTGTGTCTCCGACGAGCTCCGTTAGATTTGGTGGTGATGATTGTGGCAGTGATGTTAGTGAGTGGACTCGGGTCATGTGGAGGTGGAGTTGAAGGGGATGGCGGCGGTTGTGGTGGGGAGTGGTGACAGTGGCTGTGAAGGTGGAGGTGAAGGGTATGGCGGGGTGGTGGTGCATCTCCTCCACAGATGGAGAGAGAAGAGAGCGAGAGAGAGTGAGGGAGGAAGAGAGAGAGTGCAGAGGTTTTAATTTAATATCTTTTCTATTTTTACAATATAGTCCCAATCTATATATTAGTTACACAATAACCCCTTAAATGGTGAAATTACAATAGTACCCTTATGTGCCTTGCACATGATCAGTTTTAACCAAAAAATCTAACTGGATTTGGCCTAAAGGACATAACGTGCAAGATTTGGAAACATTAAGGACAAAACTCATCAATTTTAAAGGTAAAGGACAGCGCCTGAAATTTGGGACAAACATAAAGGACAAAACTTGTAATTTACTCTTATTATTTTATACACGCTTTAAAATTACGTTTTTGCCCTGCAATAGTGTTTCTCTGCCATTGGTTAAAATGGGCGGCGAGTAATACCCATTGGAACAACCAGTTTATTATTTTATATCCACTATAAAATTACGTTTTTGCCCCTAGTTAAAAAATGCGGTTTTGCCTCAACTTCAAAATACAATTACCCTTTTGCCCCGAGCTAAAAAATACGATTTCGCCCTCGGTAAAAAAATACGCTTTTACCCTCAGCCAAAATTACGTTTTCGCACCAGTTCAAAATAAAATTTTGTTTTCCTCCCTGGCGGCCGGCTCGGCTCGTTTGCATCCCTAATCACAAGTACGTCTTTTTAGGGTTTTAAACGAACCGAACGAACACGAACACGAACAAGGTCTTGTTCGTGTTCGTTCGTTAAGGAAATAAATGTGTTCACGAACGGTTCATGAACACTTACCGAACGGGATTTTATGTTCGTGTACGTTCATTAAGGAAATGAGCGTGTTCACGAACGGTTCACGAACACAAACAAACACAAATAAATTTGGCGAACGCGACGAAGGATAAAGATAGATGGCCCAGAGAGTAGCACTCGAACTTGAATCCCTTATTGTGGAACGGAGGTCGATCGTATTCGCCAATTTAAATAAGGAGAAATGAAAGGGAAATGATGCATAAACAAGATGAAAATGAGTTTCCTAGTTTAATTGCTAGGATAATAAAATAGATGAAAGTTTAATAATAAAATAAATAAAAGTTTAATAATATAAGAAAGTACAAAGATCTTCAATTAAAACATAAACATACGAACATAAACAAACGCAAATCAACGAATGTTCACGAACACGTTCACGAACACCTTACCGAACGTTCACGAACACAATCGAACGAACGAGACCTCTGTTCATGTTCGTTCATTTAACTAAGCGAACGAAATTTCTTGTTCATGCCCGTTCAGGTATTAAACGAACGAACATAAACGAACTTCCCGCCAAAAGGTTCACGAACTGTTCACTGAACGTTCGGTCATTTACAGCCCTACGTCTTTTAACAAAATAAAAAATATTATATATGTATAAAGATAAAGATATTTCATATACCAACATCTGAGTTGGTATGAATATTAAAAGTATAAATTTATTGCTACCAGTATTTAATAAATAAATAAAGTTACATTTTGTTGTGAGAGTGTGACAAACAAGTTTAGTCCGCGTAAAACCAGTACAGCTGTAAGGTCATGGATTTTTGATCTCGTGTAAAGTGGGCCATCCTTGGGCCCCACGTACCCGTATACTGCAGACCACGTATGGTTACACAATATTATTTTTTTTTTTGGAAAATAGCAAGAATAGCCATTGACTAGTCAATTTTTTAGAAATAGCCAATTGAAACGGCTCCATAAAATCAACCCATGATTGTCACGTGTCTAACAACCGTTATTCAGTTGAAAGTTCTTAGCCGAGTATTTTCAACATGGCTCAAGCCTTTTTAGTGTAGCGGCTTGGCTTGCCTTAAGATCTTTTAACACGGCTTGATATTTTCCATTGTGTTTTAATCTTTTGTTCATTGTGTTTTAGTTTGTTGTACATTGTGTCTTCATATGCTCTCTATTGTGTCTTTTATCTGTTATCATCAATTGTGTCTTTTATCTATTGTCATTAATTCTGTTTTTATTTAGTTTGATACTTATTGTGTTATATATTATGGTCATTATGTTTTGGTCTGTTGTCCATTGTGTCTTTATCTGTTGTCCTTAATTGTGTTTTTTTATCTACTCTTCATTGTGTTTTATGTCATGTCCATTGTGTAATACTCAACTGATTTTTTGATATTTTTTTTTGAAAAATATAACAATATGGCACTCATATTAAAGATAAAAAGACACTCGATTTTAAGGTATGATTTTTTTTTAAACAAATGATGTACAAAAAGTTATAGACGTTTAAAAAACTGAGAGGGTGAAAGGGAGGAGGATAGCATATGACTTATATCTCTTATAGACAAAATTATCTTTCCCACTTAATTGCTCCTAAGGCCATGGGGTATGGGGCGGGAGTTTGGGCGTGGGTTGGGGTAAAACGCCCAAGTCACCACCCCGGGTGGGCTTGGGTTTGGGGCGTGGCCCTTGGGGCTTGGGTTTCAAGCCGGGCGTGGGGCGGGGGAGCAAGGTGACATGGCGGTTGCTGAGTGGCCCATTCAAAGTAGCCGTTGGCTAGCCGTTGGGGGAAAGCTTTTAAAAAAAAAAAAAAAAAAAAAAAAACTTTTTTCCTTTATATATACTTACCACATTTAACATTTTTCTCACACAATATCAAACACATAAAACACAATATTACCATGAGTTCTTCAAGTTATAGTGAATCGTCAGCATCCTCTGACGATGGTGCGGAAATATTTCTACAAACGATCACGGCGGTGGTGAAAGCTATCGTGGAAAACGAAGACGATGAGGAAGAGACTCAACAACCTAAACGGAGGAGGAGGTACATCGTTCGTGAACGGCACACCGCTAACGATTTGTTGGTAAGCGATTACTTCTCAGCGGAACCTAAGTATGATGAAAAAATGTTTAGGCGTCGTTTTCGTATGAGTAAAAACTTATATTTAAGAATATCTAGAGATCTTGAGGAGAAATATGATTATTTCCAACAAAAACCCGATGTTACCGGGCAATTAGGATTTAGTACGTGGCAAAAGGTCACGGCCGCACTTAGGCAGTTAGCGTACGGCAATAGTTCGGACATTATGGATGACTATTTAAAAATGTCTGCACGTGTAGCTAGAGAAACTCTTCACAACTTTTGTTCGTGTATTCTAGAACTTTATAAGAAAAGATATTTGAGAAAGTCCTCCTTCAGTGACATTCAACAAATATTGGAACATCACGCTGATTATCATGGGCTACCCGGGATGATAGGTAGTTTAGATTGTATGAAATGGCCCTGGGAACTTTGTCCTACCCAATGGCAAGGTGCTCACACTAGTGGATTTCACGGGGTGCCAGCCATCATGCTTGAAGCGGTTGCGTCCCAAGATCTTTGGATATGGCATGCGTTCTTCGGTATGCCAGGTTCACATAATGATATTACCATCATACACCACTCGCCTCTTTTCAATGATCGGGTAAATGGTATAGGATCCAAAGGAAGTTTCTTTGTAAACGGGGTTGAGTACGTGTACGGGTACTATCTAGTTGATGGGATTTACCCAGAGTGGGGGGTTTTTTGAAAAATCGTTCACAAAACACGGTACCACAGATCCAAAGATATTAAAGTTTAACAGGGTCCAGATGGCTGCACGTAAAGACGTCGAGCGAGCATTCGGTGTTTTGAAGAAAATGTGGCGAATATTGGCAATGCCTTGTCGACTATGGGACAAGGATTAGATTGGAAACGTGATGTACACATGTATCATTCTTCACAACATGATTTTGGAGGATGAAGGTAGAGCGATCGTTACATACTATGATGACGATGACCACCAACCAGGTAACGTAACAGACAAAGATAACGCGGCAAATGAATTTTTAATAAAGTCAAGGGATATACATCAGAACCTTCGAGCTGATTTGGTGGAACACGTTTCAACGATTCCTGGGTTTGAAACCGACGAAGACGACGAAGAATGACTGTCTTTTATTTTGATAATTATTATGTATGTTTATGTATTTTTTTTTAAAATAGGTATGTTTATTTTTTGTATAATTATAAATATAAATATATATTAAAAATAATTGTTGATATGGCATAGCCACCCGCCCAACCCACGTCCCGCCATACCCCGCGGACACGTAACCATCCCGTGGGCTGGCTCCATTTACACGTGTCATCAAATGCCTAACCCAAACCCCAACACAAGCCCCACCATACCCCACGTTCTAAAATACTTTTCACTCTCTAGTTCTCTAGTGGCTTTCTTACTCAACACTATAGTAATAAAATCAAGGTACATTACGTAGGAAAGAAGTTACATTTTATTTTAATGTAATGTAATAAAATAATATTTATGTCTTAAAGAAAAATACATACGAGTTTTGTAACTCACAAGCCAAGCCACCCCTATAAACCTGAAACTTCTACATCTCTCTCACTCCTCCCTTCTCCTTCTCTCTCTAACCTCTTCTTCCCTCCTCAATTCCAAACCAACACATTGAATCACACACAGTTAGTTACCTCCTACTATCCACATCTTATCTCCCTACAAAACACAATCATCACGTTCAAATGTTACAATAATAATTTGATGGCGAAAAGCGGTGTTTATGAAGCGGATCCAACCGTCAAATCAACGGCGGAGTTGAAGAAGGAGTTACAGAGGATTGTGAAAGCGATTGTTGAAGATGAAGATGAAATTGGACTCATTGATAAAGCTAATAACACTCTGCAAGCATTGAAAGATACACGAAGACAACGATCGTCTTCCGTCAGAAAAGTTAGCGAAAGTTCCACGACGTCGTGTCCGCTTGAGTTTCGGTGCCCTATTTCTAAGGAATTGATGAGAGATCCTGTTATTTTATCTACTGGTCAGGTAGTTTTTTTTTTTTTTTTTTTATTTGTTTAAGTTTTGATGATTTGGATGTGTTGATTATTGTTTGTTTTACGATAAAATGTCATTTATTGTTATTGATGTAATTTAACGAATTAGGTTTGAAAATTAAGATGTGCATGTGGAATAATGTTTAGAATTTGTCCTGCATCTCTGTTTTTTTTAATTATTAGGTTAAATTATATTGAATTGGATAGAGTTTTGTGATTAATTATGTTGAAGAATTGACATTTAGGTTTTGGTTGATGAATTTAACTAATTAGGTTTGAAAATTAAGATGTGCAAGTGGAATAATGTTTAGAATTTGTCCTGCATCTCTGTTTTTTTTTTTTTAATTATTAGGTTAAATTATATTGAATTGGATAGAGTTTTGTGATTAATTATGTTGAAGAATTGGCATTTAAGTTTTGGTTGATGTGATTTAACTATTTCGGTTAGAAAATTAAGATCTGCGTGTGGAATAATGTTCAGGATTGTGAATTTAATCCTGCTTCTCTGTTTACTATTGTTTAGTGTGGAAAAATATTCTTTATTTACCTTGAATTCTTTGCGATTTATTATGTTGAAGAATCATTTAGGGTTGGATTGACTTAATTCAATCAATTAGGTTCGACAATTAAGATTGTCATGTGGAAATATTGTTCAAAATTGTGAATTTAGCTCTGCTTTTCTGTTGCTTAATTTGTCAATAATGTTCGGTATTGTTAATCTAACTCTGCTTCTCTGTTTTAGTTGCTAATATTGTTCTGTATTGTGAACAAGGCTCTGCTTCTTTGTTTTGTATTTACTGATGATGGTCATTTTGTTAATAATTTGCAGACTTACGATAGGCCTTTTATCCAGAAATGGTTAAAAGCCGGTAACAGGATATGTCCCAAGACTCAACAAGTTCTTTCACACACAATCTTAACCCCAAATCACTTGATTAGAGATATGATAACACAATGGTGCAAGAATCGTGGAGTCCAATTTCCTGGCCCGGTTCAGTACCCAGATGAAAATAGGCTAACCGAAGCCGATCACGATCTTTTCTTATCGCTTCTCAAGAAAATGTCATCCACACAATCTGAGCAAAAGGAAGCTGCTAGAACTTTGCGCTCGTTAACAAAAAGAATGCCGTCTTTTCGTGCGCTATTTGGTGAATCCCTTGATTCTATACCTCAATTGCTGACCCCATTGTGTCAAACCAAGTCTCAAACGGAAATCCACCCTGATCTTCAAGAAGATCTAATCACAACCCTTTTGAACTTGTCGATTCATGATAATAATAAAAAGCTTGTTGCAGAGACGCCAATGGTTATCCCTCTGTTACTGGATGCATTAAGATTTGGGACAATTGAAACTAGAACAAATGCCGCTGCAACCCTTTTCACTTTATCAGCTCTTGATTCTAATAAATCCCTAATTGGGAAATCCGGTGGTTTGAAACCGTTGATTGATCTTTTGGGAGAGGGACATCCATTGGCAATGAAAGATGTTGCTTCCGCTATCTTTAATCTGTGTATTCAACACGAAAATAAAGCTAGAGCTGTGAGGGATGGTGCTGTAAGAGTGCTTTTGAATAAAATTGAGAATAGAGTTCATGTCGACGAGTTACTGGCGATTCTTGCCATGCTTTCCAGCAACCAGAAAGCTGTTGAGGAAATGGGAGATCTTGGGGCTGTTTCTTGTTTGCTGACTTTAATAAAAGAAACAAATTGTGCCCGAAATAAGGAGAATTGCATTGCTATTTTATACACCATTTGTTGTTATGATAGAACAAAATGGAAGGAAATGAGGGAAGAAGAGAGCAAGTATGGGACTTTATCTCAAGTTGCACAAAATGGCACTTCAAGAGCCAAACGAAAAGCCAATGGCATTCTCGACAGGCTCAATCGCGCCATCAACTTGACCCACACCGCTTGATCTTGAACGCGCTCCTGAAAATAATCTGTAAATTCGACATCTCTTATATCATTCCACGTTTGAGCTCATTTATAACTTTGTTTTCCTTCTTTTCCAAAATCAATTTTGTGAAAATAGCCATTGTGAATAATAATAATATATTATTACATACTCTCTCATATTAATTTTCAATAAATTGTGCACTTGAAGTTATGAAGTGTAATGTTGATGGTTTTAAATTATTCAGTAGCAATCAAGTCAACCAAGTTCATATTTGCTGTATTACTTTTGGTCCATTCAGTGTGCACATGGTTATGTATTGAGGAATCACATGTTGTGTCTAAATTCAAGAAAATGATTTTCTTGAAATTGTTATGAATGCCCAGTTGATAAAGACTTTACTTTCTGAACTTCCATACAAGGTGGAAGAGATAGATATTTTGATCATCAGATGGAAATTGTTACTTTGGATTTTTGTTTGGTGACCACCACATGGGAATGTGGTTCTTGATGGATATAAAGTGTGATGAATGGATGAGAATAAAAATATGCTAATAATCCATGGGGCAAATGTGTCTTTTTTGTGTTGTATCCATCAATCCAAGATGCCCCCATTTCTTTTCTGTGAAAGTCCTCATTGAAGACAGTTGGGAACCCTTTATTCTGTCACCTCCACATTACCTTGTTATGGGCATATATATTATGCATTCAATATTCACACTTTTCTTGCTTTGGTTTCTCTTCTTTTTAGAGGTTTTCAGATTTTTACAAAATCTTTTCTGTAAATAATTGTTGTACACACTTGTCTTATTGGTTTTGTTCACAAGATTCTTTGGCTTATTAAAAAAAGACTGGATTTAAAAAAAAAAAAAAGACTATGGCTTTGTTGATTTCAAGACCACCCTTGAAATGGGATAATATTAATACAAGTTAATATTGTATTCTTACCTTTTGTGTATAATTCAATTTTCCTAGCAAAGAGATGATATAATCATATATCCTTTTCTATACCTTTTGTGTATAATTCAATTTTCCTAGCAAAGAGATGATATAATCATATATCCTTTTCTATAACTTTCCTATTCGTTTGTATAGTTATATTGTTAGGAACGAAGAGGATTAGGGATGAGGTCGGTACCAACCGGTATCGAAAATCCTAAAAAATGGGTACTGGTATCGAAAATATCCGGTACGGTATAGTTCGATACTGGTACCAGATCGGTATCGGTAGGGACTGGTATTTGAAGGTAAATACTGGTAACGGACCGGACCGGACCGGTACCAAACCGATACGGAAAACGTAAAATGTCGATACCGAACTGGTACCGAAAATCAAGCCGGTTTGGAAAATTCGGTACCTGTTTCGAACCAATACCCAATACCATTTGCTCATCCCTAGAAACTATAACTACGTGAAAAAAAAAAAAAAAACAGGATATAGCTTTCTAATAATATAAGTAAAATTAGTATTTTCCCATGGAGGGCATGATTTTTGAAAACTAACTTTGTCGTTTCATTTCATTTTAAAGGAAGACATACCTTGTCGCTAGGGATGATAATGTGCTAGGTTTGGTACGATTTTTGATACTTACCTTGTACTACTATGCCTCAATTCTTGTTAGTTATCTGATAACTCGGTAACAGTAGCGTTTGTGGTTATTTTCTCCGTTATGAGAAACCCTTGTTTATAAGACTAATCGTTGTGGAATAAGGAGAGGTGACACCTCATCCGTTAACGTCATGCACACTGTGCAACCTAGTTATTGGGGTTCCAACCACAACAATCGCCATTCCAATAATGGCGCCAATGAAAGAAGGTGGGGATAATGGTGAGGCCACCCCACTCTAAACTAGTCACATCCTTTTGTGGTTTTTGTTTTTCTTTAGTTATTCTACATCACATTGTTATTTGATATTTAGTTATTGCTCAGGTTCTTCCACAACACATGATCTAATCGTATTACCTATTGTAATTCTCATCATGCGCATCCCAAAGACCAATATTGAAATATCAAATACTGACAATTCTATCATTTTTAAAATTTTTATATGATTCCAAGTTTCTAACGACTTTGTTTTTCCACCAATGTGTATATTTCTGTTTTATCGAGTTGTTAATATCTGATATTTGTGTTGACACAGATGGTCATACATTTTTTTTATTCTACAATATGAAGCTTAAGTGTGTTATTACTTTCTAGTTTGAGTTTCTTAAGTTGATTAGATAAAAATGCTTTTATGAAATGTTGTAAATAATTTCAAGTGCTGGTATGTTAGAATGTTAGAGGTGGCTTGATGGGCGGATTGGTTAACGGGTCAAAACGGTTCCTATTTAACACTGTTTATTTTCTAGTACAGGCTGAAAAGGGCCAGCTTGGCTTGACACATGAGCACTTGTTTCTTCGTTTTGTAAATATCAACTAGAAAACATTATTATTACAACATAATCTATTTTTTAAGTAATGACTTGTCATTTGACCCAAATGAGATTCTACATCAAATGACTTCAAATTGGGACTTCTTTACTAAGAGAGTGGCAGTTATGGACATGACATTAAAATAAAAGGGTTCTTCATAAGTTGGTTGATAGTCTAACATGTTTAATAAACAAAACGTGTTTGGTTGGGTTGTCATTAAACAGGTTAGCTTGCAGCCTGTTTATTAGAACTTAAAAAAGTTACAAGTTCAACCCACCATCCTAATTACGATATGATTACAAACAGCTCAGATAAAAATAGCTACATTGGCTACGCATACCCAGGTTAGGGTTGAGTTTTATTCCCAATTAACTAAACGGGTCATGTTTGGGTTAGTCAACCAACAAAAATTAATTAATTATTGTTTGCAGCAAATTGGCGAGTGATTGGGACGGATATTACTACGAGGAAGATGGTGCATGAGGATTGAGGACGCATGATGACTCAAGATTTTATGCTTCTTATTTCTTTAATTGCTTTTAATTTCTTTGTTAAATGTTAAGACTTTATGTTAGATAATGTTATAACTTATTTATGGTTAGGGTTTTTGTTATGAACATGCTTATTTGAAATATAATGAAGTTTTATTTCTTTCATTAGTTGATGTTATACAATAACCATTAGGATGTTATATGTTGAGGGTCTGTTTATAAAATTGGTTTTATAATCTTATTTGGGATATTAGGACCTCATCAGATTTTTTTACTAACTGATTGTTGTTTATCTTGCAGATTTAGAAAATCTGATATGAGCTTGTTTAGCGTGTGTTCAAGATCAAGATTGTCTAAATTTACCTTTTGTCCTGAAGTTTCTAGTAGGTCATCAGAAAGTGCCATAAGGAAGAAATTAGCCATTTCTTCTTCTTCTTTATCAGAAGAGTCATCAGATAGTCATGTATCTGTCCTTGCAATTAAACTGACTTGTTGCTGCTTCTTTGCTTCTTCTAGCTTCTTCTCATAATAAGCAACGTCCTTCAGCTTCTTTGTTTTGCATTCTAATGCATAGTGACCTCTCTGCTTGCATTTGTAACACACAACTTCATCATTTCCCTTATCCTTAGATCTACCTTCTTCCTTAGATCTTCCATCCATCCTCCATCTGTCACTTCTCTGGTATCTTTGGCCTCCTCCCCTCAACCTCTGCTCAAATGTTTTGGTGAGCAGTGCTATTGCTTCAGCAAAAGCTGAAAAATCTGATGATGTATCTGAAATTTCAAGATTTTGACTGTTTAAAGGTTGTGGATCATTGGTAGGTGGTGTTCTTTATGAGTTTGAGATAAGAGCTAAAGATCCCCCTCTTTGAATGGTTTCTTCAAATATTTCTTCCTCTCTAGGGACCAGAATGCTGTACAAGTCATGAAGACTCATATTACCTAGTTCTAAGGTTGAGGACAAAGTCATGGTTAGACTTCTCCACTCTCTAGGTAAAGCATCCAGAAATTTTATGTTTCTTTCATCATTTGATTTTGTTATTCCAAATTTCTTTAGCTCGTTCAAAAGTTTTGTAAATCTTTGATATGTATCATTTAATCTTTCATTAGGTAAACTTTTGAACCTCTCATATGAGGAAACATTGTTTGTTCTTTTGTTTCTTTTCATCCTTTCTCCTCCTTCACAAAGATTTTCCAACTGATCTCATATTTCCTTAGCTGATGCACATGCATCAACTTGTGAAAATATGTCATTAGGGATAGCCATTATTAGAAGTGACTTTGCCCTTTCATCCCCTACTACCTTTTCCTTGTCTTTCGGGCTCCAAAGTACTTCACTTTTGGGAGCTCGGGAGGCAGGGATTGCAGGTGATTGTTCAGTTGCTGGAATAGCTGATATTTCAGTCATTGGTATATGTGGACCCCTTTCAATGGATTGAAACAGAGCTCGATCATGACCATTAAGGAAATTGACCATCCTGATTTTCCATTGGGGATATTCCTCTCTGACTAGAGTCGGAGGTTTAGTCATAGAACCAATGTTAAAAGCATTATTCCATGATTGAAAGTTGTCCATATTTAGAGAAAATAAGATGAGTGATTGATCGTTTGAAAATGATTTATTCAATCTGCTCTGATACCAATTGTTGGTCCCAGTTTTGGACTTAAAAACTTCTTTTCACGTAATATGGCAAGTGATTTCAGTAGATGTGAAAAAGTTGTGCGGAAATGGAAATCAGACTTTCAAGAAACAAGACCTACAGAATTACCAAGTTTATATCACTTTGAAACAAAATGGTTTACAAGGTGATTGTAAGATTATTATCTATTACAAATGAATACTTGAATTCTGAGGGTGAAAGGACAATGGAGTTTGTAGTATGTATTGAATGCTAAGCTTAACTCAATGTTCTTTGCTTGGTGAGCCTTCTATTTATAAACGGCTGAATACATGAATAAACATTTGTTTATTCATGTAAAAGTCCTGCATAAAGTAGCTATTTGACATATTCATTGAATCCAACAGTCAAGTTGCCTTTGTAATCATGATATCCAATAATGTCAAGTTACTTCGGTTATTGTTGCAGGATAGAGCTGATTTTTAGACAAGTGGGGTATTCATCAGAATTTCTAATAAACCACTTCATCAGAAATTCTGGTGAACAAATCATCAGAACATCTGATGATCAGAATCGTCAGAAACTGATGATATTTCATCAGAAATATCATCAGATTCATCAGAAAGACCTTCTCTGATAATCTTCTCCAGCTCTTGATCAACTTATGATACTTTGAAGTAGATGTTGCAGCTTTCAGTTGTCATATCCAATCTTCTTATTCTTGTTGTGATCTTCAGGACTGTCATCTTCTTCATAGATCAAGTTGAATCTGATTTTCTTCAATACCTACAAATAAAGTTTCCTAACAGTATTGTTTTCATTAGTTTTAGTTGTGTTTTTAGTTAGAATGTGTATACTGCTGACCGATTTGTGTTTTCTAGGTCTCGGGAGTTAAGAATTGATGAAATGGGCGAAAATAGATCATAATTGCCAAAAACCAAGCACGGGAACGATTTCAGGAGTACAAGAGCTGAAACGACACAGATTTCAAGGAAAAACAGCCTGGCCGTGTTGCGCGACCAAGATTAGACCCCCTCCTCGTGTGACACAAGCAGGGGATTTGACCTAATTGACTTAGCATCGCCACAAGCGAGAAGGTCTCATCATAATCAACCCCTTGAGTTTGAGTGAAACCTTTTGCTACAAGTCTCGCTTTATAAGTATCCAAGTTACCATGCATATCAGTTTTCTTCTTGAAAATCCACTTACTTCCAACTACTTTGGAGTTAAGAGGTGGCACAACCAATTCCCATACTTGGTTGTCATACATGGATTGCATCTCTACGTTCATGGCTTCAAGCCATTTGTCACAATTGGATTTTGACATTGCATCATGGTATGTAGTTGGTTCATCTGAATCTACCACGTAGCATCCATCCATGAAAAATCCATATCTTTCAGGTGGACTACTAATTCTACCAGATCTGCGAACATTTTATGTGTATTGATCAACCTCTTGATCGTTTTCAACAACCTCTTGTTGAGCGCTAGTATCAACCAAACGTGTATCGGCTTGTGGTTCTTGATCTTCCTCAAGTTCCACCGTTCTACCACTAGTCCCTTCCATAAGGAACTTAGCTTCTAAGAACATACCCTTTTGAGCAATGAATACCTTTTGCTCGGTTGGATCGTAGAAATAATATCCTATATCATCTTTAGGATATCCTACAATGATACACTTAGTGGATCGGGCTTCCAATTTATTTGGGGTGTATTGCTTAACGTAAGCTTCACAACCCCACACCCTTAAGAATGATAATGATGGAGGCTTCCATACCATATTTCAAAAGGTGTCCTTTCCACTTGGTTGGGGCCATATTTAGTATACGGACCACGGAGAGTAGAGCGTAACCCCAAAACGATAGGGGTAACGTGCTTCTATCCATCATAGATCGAACCATATCTAATAGAGTTTGATTTCTCCTTTCGGACACACCATTATGTTGTGGTGTTCCGGGTGGAGTAAGTTGTGAGATAATCTCTTAAAATGCCCAAAGTGCGAAAATCATTAAAAGGATAAATGAAAGAGGAGTTGGAATCAAGTGATTCTTTCTTGTCTATCTGTTTTTCTTTATATTTTTATTTATGTTTTTATCTATTTATAGTTTAAAAATATTTTCTTCAAAGTTTGGTTTGATTAGACGTTCACAATAAGCCGGTATTAAAAGCTCTTGTGTCCTTGGATGACCTCGGTATCTTGCCATCACTATACTACGTCTGCGATGGGTGCACTTGCCCTAGCGTGTGTGTAGAGTGATAGTACAATATCGTGTTTTATAAATTTAAAACTTGAATCGGCGAGTAAAAAGAGCTAAAATATACATTAAAAATATACTCATACCGACTCACGTCACCCGTCATTATCGAAAACAGGTTTGTCTTCCATAAAAACTCTTGATAGGTCGGTTCATAGAACCGGTGTTGGTCACGGCTAAACGGATGCTCCTCTTCTTCGCCACCTTCATCCCAGACGACGGTGCTCAACTCGGTTTCCGTCTTGCGAATCTCCCGTTGCAACTCCAGATCTCGGACTCGTTGATGGAGTCGTCTAATCTCTTCAAGATCTTGGACTCGTTGTCAGAGCTGTTTGATCTCTTTAAGATCTCAGACTCGTTGTCGAAGTCTTTTGATCTTAATAATATTCCATGGATCAACGGTTTCCGATCTTGTTGCCTTGCTCGGCTGATTTACGGTCATAGTTTAATCGATCACCACGAACACGTGAATCACCAATGTTCTTGTCGATGTATCGGTCGGCGAATCTTCGAACAAGAAAACACTAGCCTTCATGTAGAGCCATTTGAGAAAGCAAGAGCTCTGATACCAACTGATGCAGTTTCGTGTGCAATCAAATGGCTCAAGAAACAATTGATTATCAAAGGCGATAAAAAGGAACCAAAAGGTTCAAGAACAAAGTTTTTTAATTATAAATCAACACAAAACTAACTAAACAATAACCCTAATATCTTATTTATATGATAGAATTCCAAAGGAAACTAAATATAAAAGATTAGGAAATTGAAATTTAAATAATTAAAAGATATGATAATTAAAATAAAATAAATTTCAAATCTTCCGATAACTTTATTCCGATCTCGTATAACTGATGCAATTTCGTGTACACTGCTCAAAAAGTCAAAAGTGTAACGATTAATCAAAGACAATAAAATAAACCAAAGGTCAAAGATTATTTTCAACAAAATTCAATCAAAACTAACTAAACAATAACCCTAATATCCTACTTATATGATAGAATTCCAAAAGAAACTAGATATAAAAGATTAGGAAATTGCAATTTAAATAATTAGAAGATATGCTAATTAAAATAAAATAAAATTCAAATCTTCCGATAACTTCATCCCGATCCCGCATCAATCAATCAAAGCATGAGTACAAGTGATAGTAGCATGATAGTCATTACAGAAACTGTCACTAGAGTCCTTGGTTAAATGGTCCACTCTTCATATGAAGGAGTGTGGTTCGTATGAACAAGAAGATACTCTAATTCGTCAAGACCACAAGCTCTATTAATCACAATTTGGTTAAATGGTCCACTCTTCATTTACATTTTACAAAGCTTAAATTTTCTGTGTTTTTTAAAATATTTTGCTAAAACTTACCGAGCCACTTTTGACTCCTGACATATACGAAGGAGTGTGGTTCGTACGAAGGAGATGTTTGGATTTCCGGCATAATAGATGCTTGTTGGCATTCCATCGCCTTTCATGGCCACATATCTTTCTAGCTAAGACAAGGGAAATCCTTCTCTTGTTCCACGAATCCAATTTGCATTTCATCCGGGAAAAGCCATTTTTTTCTCCACAATGTTTGTCATTCGATCCGATAGTGTTCCGCTAGATAGAAACAGATTTGATAACTTGATAACTTTCGGATAGAGTACAACTTCACATTTGACATAATTTGTATCGAGCCAGTGTAGATACACGATTATTGTATCTAAAATAGTTAAAGACGTAATTATTCTCTTATACATCTATATAGTATAACTTATACTTCCATATTTTTAAAATGGATGAGACATTTCAACATATACTCTATTATCATTGTCCACATGAATCAAGGATAAGGTATCGGTTTTGTTACTAATATTGGCAATTCAAACAAAACTGTAAAATCACTTTAGATGTTCCTGATAATTTGTGTACAGTAGCAGCGTCTCTAGGATACTCAAAACCCAAAATCATAACACCTAAGGGGAGACTATTTGCACACTTGGTGTGTAGATAGTTAGCCCCAAAAAGGTTTTTTTGTCTTATATGCACACCTTGTAGTGTCGAGCTCTGGCCAAAGCGTGACGTTTTGGTCCGGTCAGCCAGACAAAGACTGACGGGTCTGTTGACCGGACCAAAATGCCGAGCTTTAGCCGCGTTTTGGTCCTGTCAACCAGACACCCGGTCAGTCTTTTGTCTGGTTGACAGGACCAAAACGCGGCCAAAGCTCGGCGTTTTGATCCGGTCAACAGACCCGTCAAACACCCATCAGTCTTTTGTCTGGTTGACCGGACCAAAACGCCGAGCTTTGGCCACAGCTCGACACTACAGGGTGTGCATATAGGACAAAAAACCCTTTTTGGTGTGCATATAGGCATTTGGGTGTGCCAGTGTGCCAATGTACACCCTTACTTTATCCAATAATATATGCATTCAATTAGTGTATCTATAGTACAAGTCAGTAAGTCACATTATACATTGGATATATGCTCTAACTGTGGTATTGTACAAGTCACATTGAATTGGAGGCATTGTACCGCATGGCCTACCAAAATTCTAAAGAGAATTTGTACACTTCCTGAACCCAAAATGCGTGCTACTTTTACACAGATTATTAGTAGTTGCTACTTCAAAGATTAGGTTAGAACACGCACGCATTGAAACGGGTCACTATTAGCACCAGTGAAACGGGTCATATTCAAACACAACAATTTGATGTACGAGTTGTGTTTTCATGTTCTTTCTTGCCGTACAAGTCACAAAGCATCGGTTGGAATTGTCCCGCAAGACCAACCAAACGGGTCACTATTGCAATTGCTTGTAAAGACCCCCTGAACACAATGCATGCGACTTTTATACAGATTGTTTTAGTAGTTGTGGCGTCAACGGTTTAACAACATAGGTTATTACCAGCATGGGTCGAAACGGGTCATGTCAAAACACAAACTCTTTTTCTTTTTTGAACGTCAACTTTCATTAACCACACCAAAAAAAACACAAACTCTTTGACAATCCGTTTGACCCATATCGATTTAAAAATCTTGTGTTTTTCATGATCTTTTAGCAGAATACTGCATATTTACAACATATAAAACTTAGGGATACCCTTCAGATAATGCAACATGAAGATTTAGTCGAATTTAATTTCATGACGGATTCAAAGCCAATGAAAATGTTTCATATTAAAAGATTTCACTATTTCTGTACAAACATGCAACCAGAAACTTTGCAATTTTAGCATAGCAAAAAAAGAAAGAAAGAAAACCGTCTGAATACTATATAAACACTACCATGACTCTATATGAAAGACGTGACGTCGTCATGCCATCTTTCAGTCCATCTTGTAAGCCCAGCCATGTTTGTCCAAAAATGCTTGCACTGCTTCTTTTATAGCTAAGTTTTGGACCAATTGAGATGGAAAAAGAGGTTGTCGCGTGATTGGATCAAACTTGCCAACCTGTCAAAATCATTATCATCAGCAGAATGTAAAAAACAAATAATCAAACTTCTATAGTACGGGCTGAAACGAGTCATGTCAAATTGACCCGCAAACACTTCAAAAAAAGAATGTAAATAACAAGATAACCTGCTCGAGATGTTCAAGAATAACTGCCTTCTCATACGTAAAACCACTTGGGGCAGTGACAGGATCACGGAATATATCAAGAGTGATTCTGCAACATAGGTAGTCTGGTATCTGAAAATGCGCATATTTAGTTATAAAACAAACATAAAAGTATGTTTCGGTTCAATAAAAGCACAGACAGAAATGTCACCTCAGTTGGTGTGTCAAATTCAGCAGCTTTGCTGAATACTAAATTCAGAGCTTCTAACTTTTCTGAAGCAAAATCTGTAACTTCATCAACGAAAGCCGCATCCCGGAAATGTTTTTCTATAAGAGCTGTCTCACAGCATTCTCTAAGCCACATACAGACAAATGCCAATGAGGAAAATAGGAACATAATCTCTAAAAGGCAGCACACTTAAAGGTACATACTTGAGGTTTTGCAAATCGCAAGATCGTTTGGTTGAATTACGCTCCCATTCGGAATATTTGGCTTTTGCTAGCTCCTGCCAAATTTCCTCCACCATATAATTCTGAGGGCCTGCTCCTCTGCTAAGATCCAAAGCCTGCACACAATGCAAATTTAATAATGAGTAAATTACAAAAATCGTCCTTTATGTATGTCACTTATTGCAAATTGTGTCCTTTGTCTTCTATAATTACAGAAAACGTACTCGATGTTTGCAAACCCTTGCAAGTTATGTCCTTTAGCCCTAACTCAGTTAATTTTTGTGGTTAAATATGACCAAATAGACCCCTCATGAGAGTAAAATGACCAAAATACCCTCATGTGGGGTCCATTTGGTCAGATTAAACCACAAAAAATTAACTGAGTTATGGCTAAAGGACATAACTTGCAATGATTTGCAAACATCGAGTACTTTTCTGTAATTATTGAAAATAAAGGACACAGTTTGCAATAAGTGACATACATAAAGGACGATTTTTGTAATTTACTCTTTCATAATATAAGGTAGCAGCTATTGCCTTTTAATAAAAATGATTAAAAGAAATCGGAAGCAAGCTTCATACCCTTTCCAATTCTTTAATTCCTTGAGCGTATTTTTCCCTCTGTATTAGTGCAAGCCCTAGCATAAAGTGGCCCTGCACTTCCAAAAACATTCCGCCTTGTTAAAGAAACCTTATCATTCCAAGTAAACAAGCTTTTAACATTGTAAAATATAATGACACTCTACTATAAATTCATCTAAAAAGCGATACAAATAAGCTAGCATTTACTCTATAAGATAAGCGTACACCTTTCATGTGTCTAAATATACCAATAGAAAGAGCGTATAAATAAGACCATACGCTTTAATAAGAAAAAGAAATTCAAGGGCTAAAAAGGAAACTTACGGATAAGTTTAATATGAAAGATCATGCTGCTACAAAATAAATTTAGCAATTAAGGTTAACACTTTAAACAAAACAATAATAATAGATGCATCACGCCTAGAAAATGTGTGTTGAATTAAACACTGAGACATGCAGAATCTGAAGACAGCCGAGTCTGCCACTGGTTTCATTTGTAACTGATCGTAATTGTTATAGTGACTTCAACGAAACAAAAAGGCAGCCATCATGTATATTAATTAAGCTTTAGTTAGGCAAACATTATTTGTTAATCTTATCTTCAATATGAATTGCTTGTCATAATGGGTTGGGAGTACATAATCTTTCACCTCTTTTGACACATTATTCTGTATTCCAAATCCTATACTCACTCTCATTTCCTTTTGTGTATTGTCTGACATCCATGACGTTAACAAGTAACAACCTTTGTTGTCTTTACACCTTAATTGATGATACATAAGCAAAGACAATGTAAGCGTCCACATGATCAAACTAGAACGTTTAACGGAATTTCGTCTAAAGTAGCGCAAGGAAGCACATGGCACACATAGTAGCTCAAAATGCAAGAACCGCATTCTAATCTACACCATGATCAACATTTCTCATTCGAGAGAATGAACTCTTATGTAAGATGCTTATGCAAAGTTTAACTGTAAACTACGGATTACCACATAAGTACATAACAGAACTGTGTATTATCAATCCTAAGATTAAGGTTTACCAGAAATGCATTCAGTTCAAAACCAATAATATCTAACCGTGGAAATTTCATAATACACTAGTCCGTAGTGCACATATAACAATCAAGGAAAAAACGGAGACAGTTAGATATACAGATCTCGCAGATTATCAACAATATTTGATGATCCAGACCTTGATAGATGCATGATCAAGTTCAACAGCCTTCCTACTGTCCTCCTCAACTCTTGTCCAGTCACTACAAAATATTAACACCACATCACATGCTTATTCAATCTCAATACAAGAAGGTGCACTTTGACTTTCAAAGTCAAAAACAGTTTAGCTTCCAACAACCCATCTCCAAAATTCAAATTCCATTTAATTTTCACAAAGAAGATTCAAAATTGAGTTACAAAAAACATAAAAAAAAAAAAAATCAAATTTAAAACTAGGTTTTACTAGTTTAAAATCATAACCAAAAAGACAAATAAAAAAGGTCAAAGCATGCGTTGACCGCACTTGCGCTTGCGATAACACACGGCCCGATTGGTCCAATAAACTGAAACATTAGGGCTCAACGTAATTGCCTGCAAATCAAACAAAAAAAAAAGTTAAAATCACAGATACATTTCGTCGAACACCTTACGATCATAACACAAACAATCTAACTTCATAATTGTAACAAAATACCTCTGTATAAGCATCAATTGCAGCACCTAATCTGTTCTTCTTGAAATATAGGTTTCCATCTTGCTTCAGTTGTTCTGCTTGTATGGTTCCCGATTGAACACCCTTCGTCATCACGAATTTGTTGTTTGTATCGAATAATTTCGTTCGCTGTGATGAAGATTTCTCTCTCTAAAAAGTGAAAAGTTGAAAACTTTCGTGTATACGGATGGTTTTTGAAGCGTCGTTGAAGTGAAGGAGGCTAAAGTGACAGGCCAAAAGATGGTTATAGATGACAGACGAATGTGATTGGTTTGTTGGGAACAACATCCGCGTTTGAGTACGGTCAACGATCACGACATGAGGATACGGAGATCTTTGCTTTGTAATTTCCATGTGGTTGCAATACCTGTGGTAATTTTATATAAAATGATTTTTTACATCTAACCTACAATGTCTTATCTTCTAACTTTTTTTTACCCTAGTTATTAAGAAGGCCAATATTCGAAAATATGTAGACTATGAAGATAAAATATGGGCCTCTAAAATATAAACTTCTTATAAAGAATATATAAAAAAGTTTTAACAATATGAAAATGAAATAAAAATTTGTGGAATCACCTGCGTGTTGTGGCGGGCTGTTTTTTACGTGGAAACGTAGATAAAAAGCACATCACACGCGCATTTGGACAACGAAACGTAGAAAGAAAACACGTTGTAAAGGTAAATTAAGAAAATGTGGAATAGTTACGTCGTAACTTTAAAAATCGTTATTTACGATCATCTAAAATCATCGTAACCTATCCAACTTTAATTAGAAAATGCACAGAGTTGAAAGAGGAAAAAAACAAAATAACACTTTTTTCATTAAAAAAAATTGGAACACACAAAACTAATTGTAGATTGAATAATATTTTAAGAAATTAACATAAATAAGCAATTTTTAAACTAGATTTGATAAATAACTACGATTCCCATTTTGATTTAATGTAACACAAAATTAGTCAATTAATGTAATTTGCATTTAATGCATAGGTAACAAGCATAAAGAAAAAAAAATCAACTAAATATGAAGAACTTGCTAATAAAGTGACATGGGAACTACTAGACAATGGGACTCATCTTATCATTTTCCAATTCAGTACTTATATATTCTAAGTTCTACAAGGTAACTTTATTAAAATAAATAATCTTTTGGGCCCTCGGAGGGTTTGGGCCCTGAGCCCTCGCCCACCCGCACCCTCTCCGGGCCGCCCCTGGTCATTAACTTCATCCAATTAAATTGTTAAAAAGTGGTCATGTGTCCCTCAGATGAGGGATACTTATGTCAATGCATATACTCACTTAAAACCCTTAAATAAAAATAAACTATGCATCAATCCTGTCGTCTTCTTCAATTTAAGACACCCAACCCTAAAAATAAACCATGGTTGTAACCTATGCATCAAGGATGATACCACCAACATTCTAGCAGCTTGTAACACCAATACCAACCTGTCTTCTGCTTTGCTTTACTGGTTGGGTGGCCTGTGGCGTCTTCATTCGGCGGTGCCGAGTTTAGGGCAGGTAGAATCGTGGGTGCGGTGGTGATTGGAAGTAGATAGACGAAGGGATGGTGGTTGGAGATGGTAATCGGTGGTAGTGTAGATAGACCATCGAGGGTGTGGGACCAATGCTTCGAGTTCTAATGGCGAGGATATTTGGGGGAGGAATTAGGGCGGAAAAGGAGAGGGGTTGAGATGGGCCGGGTGGTGATGGGGAAATCGGGGAGGCATCGACACCATGTGGCGGTGAAGAAGCTGGTTAGTTGTGATTGTAGAAGATACCGATATGGTGTTAGTGCAAAATCAGCTTGAGGATTTGAGGTGGAAATTGTTGTGGTGTAGAAATGTGTGTAGGTTTCATGGGGTTATAAAGGTAGATGGGTCTCTTTGTTTGGTTATGGATAAATGCAATGGTTCTGTTAAGCAAATCTTGAAATATGTGTTTGATGATTTAATCTTGATTTACAATATATGAAGCTTAGGTTTATACAATAAAAACTAGTTTGTGTTAAATGTGAATTGACATGTATGCAGATTATGTGGAGATGGGAACAAAATGCAGCAGTTCAACAAAAAAAATGTGAATTGATATAAATGCCCCTTTGTCAGGGGCACATGACCATTTTTTAACCATTTAATTGGATGGAGTAAGTGACGAGAGCCAAAAATGTTAGAAGAAAAGACGTTGGAGTCTCAGATGTCAAAAGATTCCTTTTGGATTTATAGGGTTAAAGTGAAATAACCAAACGGCGACCAAAATCGTAATTTACTCTTTTCATTAAGTATAGTTTTAATATTGTATTATAATATTTTAAATAAATATAAATAAATAAATAAATAAATATCTTACAATAAAACAACTTGAAGTTTAAATTTTATCTAAGAGCATTCATGTATTAGTGGTTGTCCGTATTCTTAAAATTCAACTAAAAAATATGTAGGAACAGTTTGGTAGTGCAATTGACTTGATAAGACTTGAAAATATGCACAATGAATATTTAAGACATCAATAAGAGCGCGTAATTCAATTAACAATGTTATGTAATGCTTAGATTTCAAATAAGACTTGATTGTATAAATTTTGGAAGCACTTGGTGATCACTTGCTCTCCTTTACAAAGCTCCAGAAAACTAAACTTATGAGCTCATGCGTACGGATGGACCTATATATACCCATTTGTCCTCCGTGCGCAGGATTTCTGCGTTAGATGGATCTCATACGTGCGTAGGACTCCTACACGTATGATTACTTTACATTTCATTTCAAACTCAAATTTAACTTATAAGACAATGCTACCTATACATAACGAAAAGTAAAAAAGACGCAGACATTAGACATTAAATGAACTAACAAACCCCCTTGGATATTGACGCAGTCTTGTCTCTTGACGGTCTTCAGTCCTTACTCGTTCATTCCAAACACCCTCTTTCTATATTCATTCCCCTTACTCGTTCATTCCAAACACCCTCTTTTTATATTCATTCCGATGTTCTTCAAAACTCTTCTTCACAGTCTGATCAGTCTTCGGAGGTCTTCTATATTGATACTAAAGATCGACGCTCCTTTTTTCATTTTCTTTATTCTCTCTTCTTTCTTATTTTCTTTCCTATCTTCGTTCTCTTCTAACTCTTCATTTGCTTTCCCACATTCTCCCTGAGTGTATTTCATGAGCAAAACAAATATGCACTACTCTCTGAATCTCTAGTGCCTGTTCTCTGTCTTGTAAAGCAAAGAATATTTTGTTGAAGAATAAAACTTCGATATCTTGTTCAAACATGTTCACCAACCACATCGGATCATAGACTTGTATCGGTCTCCATTTCTTTTCTCCTTCACATAGTACTATCATTGCCTTCCCAGCCTTTTTCATCATAATACTTCCCCTTGAAATATTAATAAATGTCTTGCTCCATCTCGTGAAATGGTATAACCTTCAAAACTTTAGGCTTTTTATACTTCAAAGTAACCACATACTTTCATGTCTCTTAATCAAAATCAGTTTTAGATACCATGGCAAATATTTCATATCATTTATAAACTAGTGGGAATGCCCGCGCATTGCCGTGAATATTTATGTTTTTTTTTGTCGCACGTTGCGTGACGGGTTTCATGGATTTTATTTATAAAAATAATATGCTAATACAACTATTATATCAATTCACGGGGAGCAATTGAATATAAATACAAGAATTGACATAAAGAAAACAATAATATAATAGATGGTAGACGATATTTGAAGCCCTTTGACCTTAATAAACAAATCGTCGTTTCAACATCTATTTCTTGTTACACATTTACACCTTTTCAACATTTATTTCTTCATATGTTAACCCACCACCACTCATATGGAAAGACAAATTAGAGATAGCAGTCTTTCAAAATTCAGTTCAACCAAAAATACACCAAGTAGAAACCTATGAGGCAAAGCTTTGACAAAATGCTATTTGTAATATGTTAATAAAATTAACTTGCTTGCGATGTTGTTATGTCATAGGTGCCAGCTTTCGAACACAACATTGAAGTCAAGGGAGAAAATCTTGATCTCATCAAGTATATTGACACCAACTTTGAAGGATCGTCACTATATCCAGATGTAAAATTTCATATCATGGTTTTAAGCTTGAAAGGAATTAATATATGTACTTATTGTAACTATATAACTACAATATATAGGATACTATCAAGCAAGAGTTTGGAGACGAGTTGCTTGTTGGAAATTTGGTGAATGGATATTTAGTGAATTATAATTTAATTAAATTATAATTATTAATAAACTCTTCATATGGTGAATTAAAGACTAAACTCTTAAGTAGAGTTTTAATGTCTTTTAATTTGAATCTTTATGTCTCAAATTAAGTGTCTAATTAAGTGAGACTTTTCACTCATCCTCAACTATTGTATAATAATAAGCTATTTGCCTCATTTGAGAGCAAGAATATCTAGAAAAATACAAGAGAAGATACAAGAAAATTACACGAATATATGGAGAGTTATTGAAAAGAAAAAAATACTTGAAGACCCATGTGTTGGGTACTTAGAGAGATATGTTTTCTCTATTCGGTTTCACCATCGTCACATCTTTATTTATTCCATAAGTTCAAACACTACAATTATCCGGTGTAACCTCGGGCGCGTGGCCATCTTCGGCAGTACAGATTGCTTCGGCTATTGTACTCTGGGAGACAGACGTGTTGTCTTTGGTAGAGGCGCGAAATCTGTTTTAAGGGAAGCGTGTTGAACACGTGCCTCAACCAAAATCGTCAACGTTTTAGTGCGCTCTTTGTTGCAGTCAAGGAGTATTTTTCAAGACTCAAGATGATGAATACTCGAGTCTAAGATGCTATCAAGTGCGCGTTAAGGATCCACCAGAGATGCGACTTGAATCAAGATTGGTATATATAATTATATTTTATATTCCTTTTATTTAGTTACTGCAACCGGTATTATACTATGATATTTCCTACGAATAACGAGAGTCTCGTTATTTTGTAATTATATTTTATAAAAGGTGAACCTGGTTCCTACATTGCTCTCATACATGATGCATTTTATAAATCCGTCACCACCTCATTTAAAGAAGACGGATTTGATGATGCTGGTATCTCAACCATCACTTTATTTATCATGTTAAAAAACCCAACCTTCCAAGCATTAAACTTAAAAACCACACATGAAACAAGGCTTTCAATTTACAATAAAAATAACTTAGATTTTAACCACTACTATTGTTGTTACAATCAAAATCGATACTAAGCAGAATTTGAGCACCAATGTAGAAAACCATTACTTCCCATAAGTTTTACAGCAACGAAATCGAGTGGATTGCACCAATAATATTTGAAGTTCCAAGTGTTTCCCATTGAGTTCTTGCCATGTTCAACATTACACATTGGCTCACCCCTTCTCTTTATCCCTTTCCTTACCAAACCATATTCTCAAAAGGCTCAAAAAGGGCAGAGACTAAATTAAGTTATAGACCATGAAGAAACTTATAATGAAGGGTCCAGATCAAAAGGCCACTACACCGTGGTCATCATATAATAGTTGCTCTCCGTGAATCTGACATAACTTTTATAACTCATTAATGAATACCACGGCTTAATTTCTTTACAAATCTCGTGCCATCATTTAAAAAGCCTATGTTAGAAACATATCGGTTGGCATAACAGCATGCTTCCTTGATAGCTGCAAATTGACCAACATGAAAAACTGAAGCGGTAATATCATATGCCTACTAAAAATGAGTATTGTCCTGAGAGAACTAAAAGAAAAACATACCTCAGCCAGTTCAGCTGAGAAGAATTAGACCGGATGTCAAAGATACTAACTTCGTCATTGCTCCGGGATGTATATGCAATCTGAACAATATGTGTCGCAACCCTTGTCCCCCTATACAAATATGGGAAGGGGCGGCCGCAGCCAGTTTTGGTGGTATCTGGTATTGTCTTATTTTAGCAGCGGAAATTTCATTAGGACCGTAGTTAGGAAATATTTTATCAGAGTAAAATACCACACTTTCATAATGTCAAACACATGGGATACAACCCAAGTTTTAAGTACACACATTTTCATAGGAATAAATCCTATTTTTATTTAATAAAAACATCTATTTCTTTTAGGTAACTTTATTGCCACTTTTCCAAGCCTTCAGTGTTGTCCAGCTGGCTTCTATTTGGCTTTCATATTTTATTACCTGAAACGCGTTTAAAAACATTTTGTCAGTGGGAAATACTGGTGAGTGAATCCCAGTTTAATCAAGTTTAAATAAAAACCATTGTACAGTATTGAGGGCGGTCTCGTAATTACATTTGTTTCTAAGTCATATCAATTACCACCCACGGTACTGTCAAACCCGACTTGTGGAAAAGTTACTCCTCGCAAGGCAGTAACTAATTTTGTATACAAAACCCCAACATACCGACGATAATTGTATCCTTACAAATACTCAATAACTGCTTAATATATAATTAATTGTGTGAGGTTTTGTAAAAACAGTTAACAAAAAGGAGATTACTCACATTGCTGTCTTAGGTTTTCAGTAAGGATTTCCTAGGAATAATCTATACATTACACAAATACACATGTGTTAGTATAATAACCCATTTTAACATTAGTAATACCCTCCCCGAGACGGCATTCCAACGACTACGTCGGGCAGAACCACGACAGCCGTTACGGAACCCTAGATCAATCGGGCAGAGCATCTAATACGTATCCAGGGGTTATGATACTTACAACGGAGTAGAACCTCATTATTTAGGGGGGGTATTATACTCGAGTATAATGCATACTATCATAAAATTCGAGTGAGAGAGAAAGATGTGAACGATTTGAGACTGAAGCCCGAGCTCCCATTATATAGGGCCTGATTTTGGGTCTTACGCGGCCCGCGTAAGATGTAGCAATAGGGCTACGCGGCCCGCGTAGTATGGTAATAGGGTTGTAGGTGATCCGGGTCACTTAGTAGGTTCAACACGTGTTAACACCGGGTTTCACCGCGTTTGACTATCGCTCGCGGCCCGCGTAAGCTTAAGGGGTGGCTTACGCTCCCCGCAACAGCCCAAAATTTTGATTTTTAATTAATTTGTTTAATATTAAAGGTATTCGGGGTCCGTTTTCACGTATGGGGTGTTTTTAGGGACATATTGGGATATTTTAAAATATATTGGGGTGTCTAAAAATATTCCGAGGGTTTTGGTTTACTTTAGGGTTGTTATATCCTCCCCACCTTGTTTTAGAGCTCGTCCTCGAGATCTACTGGAACACGTGTGGATATTTCCTTTGCATTTCTGATTCAAGCTCCCATGTGTATTCTGGTCCTCTTTTGGAGTTCCACTTCACTTTGACCAGAACTAATCTTTTATGCTTGAGGTTCTTGACTTTCGTGTCTTCAATCTGTAGAGGCTTCTCTACAAACTTAAGTTGTTCATTTACCTCTATATCCTTTAGAGGCACTACGAGTGATTCATCAGCTAGGCATTTCTTGAGATTAGATACATGAAATACATCATGTATTCCTGCCATTTCCTCTGGCAGTTGTAGCTGATAGGCTACAGGTCCTATTCTTCTAATAATCTCAAAAGGTCCAACATACCTGGGACTTAGCTTTCCCCATTTGATGAACCTTACCACTTGATGCGGGCCCAAGTGTGGAGGAGCGGGCCATCTTGTATTTGGAGGCCCAAGATCGTGTAACAAAAAGGGCTTCACTAAAATGGCTCTAACTTGGGCTACGGGGGTCCGTTTTGGGCGTACGACCAGACGAAACGAACGTGAGAACGAGCTCCATCTTCTTGCAAACGCCTATGGCAGTTTTGGTCATCGTTCGGGCCAAAAAACGCTTATTTCTATTAGTTATTTGCATTTTTATGTTTTTGGACTATTTTGGGCATTTTGTTTTACGTCGTGTGTTTGGCCCGTTATCTTTTTAGGCCCATTTCGAATTTCTGTTCTTATTTATATGTCCCTCTAGTAATTTGAACGATCAGAATTGAATTTTGAAACTACTGAATTTTCACTTCAAATTCCGTGCCTTTTGGGAGGAATATTGGGGGTTGGGGAAGAACTACACGGGTATTCTTAGAATCAACGTGTTCGATCTTCGTTTCCGTATCACGCGCTACATCACCACTCCTTTCCAAGGAGAGACTTTTAACAATACCTTATCTCATAATTGAAATTCCAACGGTTTGCATCGGTTATCAGCATAGCTCTTTTGTCGATCACGTGCTGCTTTCAGTTGTTCCTTGACTTGAAGGATCTTGTTGGTTGTTTCCTGCACTATCTCAGGTCCAGATAGTTGCTTTTCCCCAATTTCTGCCCAACAGACTAGGGTTCGGCACTTTCGTCCATAAAGTGCTTCGAAGGATGCAGCATTGATACTTATGTGATAACTGTTATTATAAGAAAATTCTATTAAAGGTAAGTGATCGTCCCAATTACCTCCGAAATCAATTACACAAGCTCTAAGCATATCTTCCATTGTCTGAATTGTCCTTTCGCTTTGTCCGTCTATTTGAGGATGATAAGATGTGCTTAGATTCAACTTGGTTCCCATTGCTTTTTGGAAACTTGACCAAAAATGAGAGGTAAAACGGCTATCCCTATCAGAAACAATTGATAAAGGAATTCCATGTAATGAAACGATTTCATTTACATACAATTTGGCTAATTGTTCCATACTGAAAGTTTCATTCATTGGTAGAAAATGAGCTAACTTGGTTAGCCTATCTACAATCACCCAGATTGTATCATTACCTTTTCTTGTTTTGGGTAATTTGGTAACAAAATCCATTGTTATCAATTCCCATTTCCACACTGGCATTTCTAACTGTTGTAACAAACCCGAGGGTTTCTGATGTTCAGCTTTGACTTGTGAACAAGTTAAACATTTAGAAACATAGGCTGCTATATCCTTTTTCATTCCTATCCACCAAAAATTCTTTCTTAAATCCTGATACATCTTATCACTTCCTGGATGCATCGTATATTTGGACTTATGGGCTTCTTCTAATATACGATGACGTAGATTCCCTAATTTAGGTATCCATATTCTTTTCTTATGGAATCTCCAAATTCCATATGTTCCTTGTTCTAATTCCTTAATCATTCCTTTTAATTTTCCAGTATCATCCTTGATTATTGATTCTTGTGCTTTTCTAATTTGATCATTTAAATCTACTTGTAGATTTAATTTAAGAGAACGTACCCTTTTTGGCTTTTCATGATACTTTCGGCTTAAAGCATCAGCCACTACATTTGCCTTTCCTGCATGATACTGGATATTACAATCATAATCAGTAAGAATTTCCATCCAACGTCTTTGTCTCATATTTAATTCTTTTTGCCCGAAAACATACCTTAAACTTTTATGATCTGTGAATATGGTAAACTTACTACCATAAAGGTAATGTCTCCAAATCTTAAGGGCAAAAATTATAGCTCCTAATTCCAAATCATGGGTTGAATAATTATCTTCATGATTCTTAAGCTGTCTAGATGCGTAAGCTATAACCTTTTGACGTTGCATCAACACACCTCCATAACCTAACTTAGAAGCGTCACAATAGACTACAAATCTTCAGTTCCTTCTGGTAACGCTAATATGGGTGCATGGGTTAGTCTTTGCTTAAGGATTCTAAATGCTTCTTCTTGTTTTGGTCCCCATTCAAACTTAATGGATTTACAGGTTAACTTAGTTAAGGGAATGGCTATTCTAGAAAATTCTTGAATAAATCTTCTATAATAACCAGCCAATCCTAAGAAACTTCTAACCTCGGTTGGTGACTCACGGGTTTTCCATTTGGTAATCGCCTCGATCTTAGTTGGATCTACATGAATTCCTTCATGATTGACTAAGTGTCCAAGAAACTGTACCTGTTCTAGCCAAAACTCGCACTTTGAAAACTTAGCGTAATGCTTTTCCTTTCTTAATAAACTTAGAAGTGCGTGCAAATGCTTTGCATGATCCTCCTTACTTTTAGAATAGATGAGAATATCATCAATAAAAACAATTATGAATTTATCCAAATATGGCTTACATATTCGGTTCATCATGTCCATAAATGCGGCTGGGGCATTGGTTAAACCAAATGGCATAACAGTAAATTCATAATGGCCATACCTTGTTCTAAATGCGGTTTTAGGAATGTCCTCTTCCTATACCTTTAGTTGATGATATCCTGATCTTAGATCGATTTTAGAGAAAAATCGAGCTCCTTGCAATTGATCGAACAGATCATCGATTCTCAGTAATGGATACCGATTCTTAATCGTGACTTTGTTTAATTCACGGTAGTCAATGCACATACCACTACGTCAAAAAAGGCTTACGGCCATATAAAAAAGTGTGACCATATGTCTTTCGCCACACTTTTTTTTTCCAGCTCAAGTGTGACCAAAGGTCAAGTCATCGTATGTATCATATGGCCACATTCACTTATGTGTGGCCGTAGCAACTTAAATTGTGGCTAAAAGGTCTTGTTGAAATCAATCATTTTGTCCAATAAGTGTGACTAAAGTGGTAGCCACGGCCACATGAATTTACTATGAGTGTGACCATTTCTATTATATAGTCACTAATAAGTTTGTTTTAGCCACAATAATTATAAAAAATGTGGCAAAAAGGTAGTTGTAATCAAGAAAATGGTCCATTAATGTGGCTAAATAGTATCAATTGTCACATGAATTTATTGTATGTGTGGCCGTTTGTATTATATAGCCACATGAACTCACTCTAAGTGTGGCCGTTTGTATTGTATAGTCACTAAAATGTTCGTTTTAGCCATATCAATTTTTAAAAAATGTGGCAAAAGGTTGTTGTAATCAAGCAAATGGTTAATTATGCGTGACTTAATGGTATCAATGACCACAAGAATATATTACAACTATGGTTGTTTCTATTATGTAGCCACATGAATTTACAATAAGTGTGACCATTTACATTATGTAGTCACTAAAAAGATTGTTTTAGCCACATTAATTTAAAAAACATGTGGCAAAAAGATTGTTGTAATCAAGCATTTCCTTCATTAAGTATGACTAAATGGTAGTAATGGCCACATAAACACACTGTAAGTGTGGTCGTTTCTATTATTTAGTCACATGAGTTTACTATAAGTGTGACTAAAATTTATTTCTAGATACACAAAAAGCCTTTGTAGTTTTAAATGTGACTATTGTCTAACCTTTAGTCACACATAAAGTTGTAATTCTAAGTGTGGCTATTATTTAATCTTTGGTCACCATTATATTTTTTATCCATAACGTTTGCTAATATTTCGTCACACGAAAAAAATGGCTATGGTGTGACTAATGGTTATGTAAAGCCACATGAAATTTTATAATTTTAATATGGCTATCGTCTAACCTTTAGCCACACATTATATTTTTTCCACATGGATTTCGTCACACCAAAATTAACAAAGTAACGATGATGTGACTAACGATTATGTAAAGCCACATGAAAATTTGTAATTTTAAGTGTAACTAATGTTTAACCTTTGGTCACACATAATCTGTTTTTACATGACGTTTGCTATCATTTTGTCACACAAAAATAATAAAGTGCTCGTGTGGCTAATGTCTATGTAAAGCCACATGAAGTTGTGCTTTTAAGTGTGGCTAATGACTAACATTTGATCACACATGTATATTGTGGTTCTATGTGGCCATTTTCGTACAATAAAAACATCATGAAACATGAGAAAACCTAAAACCAAATAATATTAAAATTAATAAACCAAAAGTTGTGCATAATGTTTTCAATTTAAATACCAAAATTTAAACTTCTAATCAAAAACTTTCTACCATTATTAGAAAAGTAAATGATTGTACACATAAAATAAGAACTAGTTTAGAGTGTTTTCATGTTCTACTTGCTCCTTGTCTTTTTTTTTTTTTTATGTCATCTAGCTTTGTAAAACGTATCTTTTGCTTCTTTGCCATTTGAGTTGTAGTGTTTTGTGTTTGAATACTTGATAGATTTGGTACCTGAAGCAAAAAAAACATGAAACAAATATCAATAACTAGAGTAATTAATCTTAATCATATATTAATAAAGAACAGACCTTTTGGCAAGTTTTAACAAGTGATTTTGGCCAAGCAACAAAAGTATTTAGTGCATCCCCGACTCTTTTGAACTCCCCTGATTCTACTGGTAAAATTGTTGCTACTTTTATAACTCTATCAATAAAAACTCTATAGCAATTATCTTGTAGTGGAACACAATGAATGCTTTGTTTTTCCACTGACAAGTGAATTGTACCATATCCCACACAATTGTTCAAATTTATAATATACAAAGTATACTTGATTTTCTACAAAAAAAATGTTATATCAACATCTTAAGGTTAAAGTCAATAGAAATATTGTATTTCGTAACATATACCTCTAGAACATTTGCTGAATATGTATTATGTATATTTTCTTGTGATTCCAAATGAGATGATGACCCAAGAAGTGATGTCTCATCCGTAGACAAAACATCCTTTTTTTTCTGATTGACACATTTTCCTAAAAGCATTTAATTAATCAAGCTATAGAAAATCAGCAATCATACATAAAAACTATAAAAAAGAATATTAAATTTTCAAATACTTACCGTTATAATTTCTTTTGGCACCATTTTAGATGTGGTAACATTAGCATTGTCCTTTCATCCAGGATTGTTGTCCATAGAATTTACCTACAATTCAATTAATTATGTTATAAAATATCAACAATTACATGGGAATTATAAAGAAAATAATGAAATTATCATGCGTACAGTGGTTGCCATTTCTTTTTGCACTATTTTAGATGTGGTAGCACTAGCATTAGCGTTGATCCAACATGTTTGTCCACAGAATTTACCTACAAAATGTAACAAGGGAGCAAATACAAATAATACCATTTTGTGAAACAGAAACAAGTTCTAAAATTGTAATGCTCATGTCAAATTTAAATAAATAGGTTGCAATATACGATGGCTAACAATAGTTAACATTTGATAACTATTAAGGTATTAATATGCTAATAAAATAAGTCACTTACATGTGTTTTCTTCCACCCGAGTTTGTAAATGTTGTACGCATTTTTGGTAACCGTGTCAAACCCCTCTTTGGTATTTTTGTTTTAGGTACTATGTTCTCTGTCAAATCCATATCCGAGATATCACTTTCAGATTCATCTGTCAAATCCCTATCCGAGAAATCACTTTCTTCTTCAAAATCCATGATGCTAGAAATGAGTTTGACAAAACATTGTTATCATAGACAATAGTATGAACAATTAAATTTTCCAGAAATGAGTTTAACAAAAATGAGATCTAGACTCAAGTTTATACCAAGTTTGTCTAACACAAGTCTACAGTTTAGATTGGTTCGTGAGGGTTTGACATTTTTTAGTCGATTAACTATCGCTATATAATATTTTTTTTGTTCCGGTTCGAGTTGGATCGGGTCTGGCCATATAATAAAATAACAAAAATACATCGTTTGTTCCTATTCCTTTTTTGGTTTTACAGTTGTCGCTAACATGGATTTGTTTATTAAGTTTCAATTATTAAATATGCCATTTACTTTTGACATGCCCAATGGACTTAACTTGACATGTATAACACTAAAGAAAATATTGGCAGGGTGCAAGTGACTCGTGCGTCCATATAGTGGGTATGTCCATTAGGGATGTGCTCATATCACCAAAATCGTGTACCAGTACCGAAAATACCTGGTATGGTTCGGTACCGGTATTCAAATGTGAAAAAAGGGTAAATACCGGTATAAACAACTACCAGTTCTTGTTTTATTCAGTATATAGGTATCAAAATGAGTCAAGTTTATACCAAACCTGTATATGAGTCTTTATATCCTAAATTTATTATACCAGCCCTCACCTACTAATTATTATTTGCAAAACAACAAACAGATCTGGGAATATTGTTATAGAGTGGGAAAGTTGGTTGACTTTCAATTTCTAATGTAATTATTAATAAAATGCTCTTATTATTTTATGTTTCTGTATGCCACTGGCTAGTTTTAATTTGTTCAAATAACAAAGCTGCCTTTAAAAAAAAAATAGCTGTGGTTTTCAAAAAGAATCACGTGAGCAACACAAAAAAATTTCAAACCCTAATTCTAAACAGCCACTACACACATTTTGAATACATGGATTTCTAATCAGAACCCTAGACACCTAAACAATGGTGACGAGCAACTGTATCACTACGATGGTAATATATCTTACGAATAAACAACCACAAGACGCTTTTTAAATAGATACGAAGAAATTAGGGTTCTTGTACTTACCTTAATCACGTCAACCACCCTTGCAGATGCGCAACAAAAGGGGTCAGGACCCAAATCTCTTCTGTGAATTCCACAAAGATACGGGCCACTTGACCGATGATTGCTTTAGCTTAAAGCAAGAAATCGAAAGAGCCCTAAGAGACGGAAAGCTCGGTCACTTAGTCAAAGGAGGAAAGCGCGATTACCGCCAGATACAACGAAGAGATGAAGGTCCAGACAACAAGAAGCTCAGAAAGCTAGAAACCCATATGGTGCAAGGAGGCCCACGGCGACCAAGAAAAAACTACAACAAGCGCGCGCAGGACGATTCATGGCGCGAGAAGCAAGTAGTGTTCCCAGTTGTCAGGGGAGGTCCAAGAGAAAAGCGGCCAATAGTCATTCCAGGGGTGATCGGCCACTACCAAACAGATTACATCTTTATTGACCCCGGAAGCACCGCAGACATCATATATGAACAGTGCTTCAATCAATTCGACCAAGAGGATAAGGCGCGCCTAGAACCAGTCGATTACCCACTAACTGGATTCTGCAACGAGGCCGTCTTTCCCCTAGGACAAATATCGTTCCCAGTGTTGCTTTCCGATGGGAGAAATTCAAGAACCGAAGAAGTCACATTCATGGTGCTACCGGCACATTCAAGACATGACATCCTCTTAGGACGAGAATCCCAAGGAGATTTCAGCATGATCTGTTCCGCACCACACTCTGCCATAGGCTTTCCAACCGAAACAGGCATTGCGTTGATATACGCTAGCAAGGAAGTGCTAGCAACAGATGAAATCAGGCCGGCAAAAGCAAGCAAGCCCGCACCGCGCAAAGAGGCAGAAAAATGGGTATTGAATAGCGCGTACCCAGAACAAACAGTCACTCTGGGACCCGCAATGTCTGATCTAACGCGTGCGGCGCTAAAGAAATTACTGCATGACAACATGGACGTGTTCGCCTGGACACCAGCTGATATGGTTGGTGTTCCACGGCATATAGCGGAACACCAGCTAAATGTCTCAGAGGATGCAAAACCAGTAGCGCATACTAAACGACATCTGGGAGACATCAAACACAACGCAATGAAAGAACAAGTGTTAGAACTGCTAAACGCAGGAATCATCAGGGAAGTCCGGTACCAAACGTGGGTAGCAAGCCCAGTAATGGTAAAGAAACCGAATGGTAGTTGGAGAATGTGTGTCGACTACAAGGATCTGAACAAAGCATGTCCCCGTGACTGCTATGCTTTGCCAGACATAGACGAGAAAATAGATTCTTTGGCAACGTTTCGGTGGAAATGTTTTCTGGATTGCTACAAAGGATACCACCAGGTCCAGATGGCTGTTCAAGACGAGGATAAAACCGCATTCCGCACGCCAACAGGGCTATATTGCTACACTAAGATGCCGTTCGGCTTAAAGAATGCAGGTGCTACGTATCAACGATTGATGAACGAAACATTCAGCGACGTCATCGGTAAATACATAGAGGTATACATGGACGACCTGGTAATCATGAGCAAGGAGGAGAGCACGATGCTGGCAAACATTCAGAAAACCTTCAACACGCTGCGCAGCATGAGCATCAAACTGAATCCAGCAAAGTGCTCATTCGGAATGGAGGAAGGAAAGTTCTTGGGCTTCATAGTCACTAAAGATGGTTTTAAGGTAAACCCAGAAAAGGTCCAGGCCATAGAGAGGATGCCTTCACCAACAAACGTTAAAGACATGCAAAAGCTCGCAGGACGATTGGCAGCACTCAATCGATTCCTAGCCAACCACGCAGCAAAATCCTTCCCATTCATCAAGACCTTACGCAACTGCATGAAGAAAAACCAATTCCAGTGGACTCCGGAAGCAGAAAATGCGTTCCGCGAGATGAAAGACTGTCTCATCAAGCTGCCAACTCTAACCGCACCAAACAAAGGAGAGCCTTTGGTCTTGTACCTCTCAGCTTCCGACAAGGCCGTCGGAGCCGTATTATTGGTCGATCAACAAGGTGTCCAAACACCTGTGTACTACGTGTCCAGAACCTTAACCGACCCAGAAACCAGATACGCAATCATGGAAAAGCTTGTCCTTGCACTGATTCACGCGTCAAGAAGGCTGCGCCGATATTTCGCCAATCACGTCATCCACGTGTTAACAAATTACAATATTGGGAATATCCTAGCAAGGCCGGAAATATCAGGAAGGTTGGCCAAATGGGCGATAGAGCTAGGGGGACACAACGTAGTCTTCAGACCACGACCGTCGATAAAAGGCCAGGTTTTGGCAGACTTTATGACGGAAGTCCCGGATGACAAAGACAGAGAGTGTAAGGCGATGGAGAAAGCGGAGAAAAAACAAACCGAAGAGCCATGGCTGCTGTATACAGACGGTGCATCCAACGAAGATGGGGCAGGCGCGGGGCTACGACTAGTAAGCCCTGACAAACACGAGTTCACGTACGCCATACGCCTAGACTTCAAGAGCACAAATAACGAAGCAGAGTACGAAGCCTTTCTGGCCGGCTTGCGTTTGGCAATCAAAATGGGAGTCCGACATATTGAGGCACATGTAGACTCCATGTTAGTGGCAGGCCAACTCAACGGTCAATACGAAGCCAAGGGCGACATAACGGCACTCTATCTCAACCAAGCAAAGACGCTGCTGCAAACCTTCTATTCTTACAAGGTACACCACATAAACCGCAGTGAAAACAAGCCGGCAGACGCCTTAAGCAAGCTTGCGTCGACAAGTTTTCAGCACCTAGCCAAAGACGTACGCATAGAAGTTTTAAGCAACCCGTCCGTGCCACTCCGAGAAGTCAGCGTCATCCAAACAGGAACCACGTCCTGGATGACACCCATAATCATGTACTTACAGTCCGGGATACTTCCAGAAAATAAAGCTGAGGCGCGGAAAATCCAGTATAAATCAGAACATTATCAAATGGCGGACGGGATATTGTACCGAAAGTCATATCTCGGCCCGCTGCTGAGATGTGTTGACGCCGACGACGCAAATTATCTGATCCGGGAAGTACATGAAGGCATCTGCGGCATCCACGCCGGGCCGTGCATGGTAGTGGCTAAAGTAATGAACGCCGGTTACTACTGGCCCGGAATGCACCTCGATGCCGTGAAGGAATTAAGAAAGTGCAGCGGCTGCCAACGGCATGCACCAAAAACCATGCGTCCGAAAAACGAGTTGGTGCCAGCAATAACCGCATGGCCCTTTCAGCAATGGGGCATAGACATGGTGGGCCCTTTCCCAGAAGCTCCGGGGGCAGTCAAGTTCATCATCGTCGCGGTCGATTACTTCACCAAGTGGGTGGAAGCAAAAGCACTTGCGTCAACCACATCGGCAGTCGTCAAACGATTCATCTGGGAACAAATCATATGCCGGTTCGGCCTGCCACTCCGAATCATCACCGACAATGGTACAAACTTTGCAGCAGATGATCTCGAACGATGGTTCAAGGAATTAAACATTGAACATACCTTCTCGTCGGTCGCACATCCGCAAGGGAATGGTCAAGTTGAAGCGGTCAACAAGAGCATCGTCGATGGCATCAACGCAAGGCTCGGTGAAAAAAGACGAGGGTGGGTCGATGAGCTACCAAGCATTCTATGGGCCCATAGAACAATGCCCAAAACAAGCAATGGAGAAACACCTTTCAGCTTGGTCTATGGGTCCGAGGCTGTGATCCCGGCAGAAATCGGGCTCCCGTCTCCAAGAATGCTCTCCATGAATCTGATCAATAACGAAGAAGAAAGGAGGATCGACCTAGACCTCCTAGAAGAGCGAAGGGAGATGGCTGCAATCAATGAAGCCAAATACAAGTCAAAGCTTGAAAAGTATTACAACTCCCGAGTCCGGATCTGCACCTTCAACCCAGGCGATTATGTCTTAAGGGACAATGAAGCGTCCAACGCAGAAAAACCAGGGAAACTGGCTCCCAAATGGGAAGGCCCATACATCATTGATGAAGTCCTCGGCAAGGGAGCATACAAGCTACGCACCATGAACGACAAAGAGGTTCCACGAACCTGGAATGCCCAACAGCTACGAAAATGCTACATATAAACATGTAATCGTATAGGGCAAATCGCCGACACATTTACTTAATACAAGAAGTGTTTGGCTACCTTTATTTCATGCAAATTTTTTGTCACAACTGCATTTATTACTTCGGGCATACACGAAAACATCAATGGCTCGACCATAGGAAACGTTGTAGACCTCCAAGGCTCGTCACAACCAAGTGAACAGCCGGGTCAGAAACACAACCAAAGCCTACACAACGCCAAAAAACATAACTTCGTGCCCACATAAACACGAAAATATCGATAGCAAGGCAACCAAAAATTGTAATGCTCCCAAGGCTGTGATCCCAGCTGAGCTCACACAATAACCTGCAACTCAATCACTTCGTACGTCACATGCAAGCGCGCATACTTAAACGACAGAATAAAAAACGTTGTAGTAACACAGCATCACCTGTCAGCGCCATCATTCATTCGTGACACCTAATCAAAGTAATTAAACATGCACATATTATGACGATTTCAAAATTTGCATAACCATAATAAAAGTAACACCATATCTGTCAAGTACATAACACCACAGGTAAGAAATTTCAAATTGTCTCAAAAGCAATCATTACAAACCCATTCAGGGCCATACACGGCACACAGGCCGGAAGCAACCTATCAAGTATGGCTGGAGCCAGCACCTCCAGCGGCATCATCGCCTTCTTCTCCCAAGGCTTTTTTCAACAAAGCCACCCCATTCGCCTTATGAGCCAACTTACCAGCGGCTCGAAAAACAGCAAAATCCAGCATCGAAAATTCTCGACGCTTAGCAGCATAAGCACCCTCACAATCCTCTTTAAACAACTCAAAGTGGTAATCCTTCTCATTGTTTACAGCAGCACACCTGCCTTCAGGATACCCATTCTTGCGGCCACTATTATAGCCTGCCCCACCCAACTCAAACATGTAACGGGCAAGCTCAGGAGAATGCAAGATACGATCAGCAAGCTGCACGAAAAACAAGGTCGAGCAAGATAGCAGAAATAAATACACAAAAGTAAAAATAAAAAAGAACACAACAACAGAACAAGCATAGAACATTACCAATGGAACGCCACGGGATAGCAACCACCTACTATCAGCTGAGGCTTCCTCAGCAAGTAGCTCAGACGCACGGCACTCAGCCGTCTTCTCATCAAGAAGACGCTGAGCAGCCTCACATTCCGAAGCCTTCTCCTGCACAAGAAGTTCCAGCTTATCGATCCGCGCAACATACTCCTTCTCCTTCTTCTCCGCAGCAAGACGCGCCTGATGAGCCTCTTCAGCAAGAGCCGTCTTCTCACCAGACAGCCGCACAATAGCATCACGCTACGACTGCATCTCCGTATTCGTACGAGCACATGCGGATTCCCAATCCTTTTGTTTCTGCTCATTCAACTGCTTTTGCTCTTCGAGCTTCCGTTCAGCCTCAGTAACCCGCCATTGCAAACCTTTTTGATCTGCGTTAAATTTTTCTTTCTCTTCAGAAAACGCCTTCTTAGCCTCTTCAAACGCCATAGTTTCTTCTCCCATAGATCGCCATTCGCGAAGAATCTCCTGAGAAGTGGCGAAGAAGTTAACCCCAGCCGTAACATGATCATCCATAAGGGCAAAGCGGCTGCGGTTTTTCTGAAACATTCTCTCGGCAGGAGGAAGGGATAAAGAGAAAAACTCCTGACAATTCTGCAAATCAGTCATGCGGGAACCCTGAGTAAGGCTCCAACGAGGAACATGAGGCATATCATCGCAAGCCGGATTGCCCCACGAGTCATCAGGAACACGTTCAAAGTGCGAGTCCCGCACGGTGCCAGAAGTAGCCCCACCCCCACCAGGCGGACACTTTGTGTAAATGGTTTGTTGCGGAGTAGTCTCACTAGACTCCATTTCCACTTCAACACCCTTACCTTTATCGACTCCAGCAACATCACCTCCGGCACCGTGGTCACCACCAACATCACCACCAACATCACCCCCAGCAGCGTTACCTCCCTCAAAAATACCTTCAAAAAACCCTTCACCGCCCCTCACAGGGGCATCAGCACCATCTCGAGGAGGAGTCAAGCCAACAGTCCTCGAAGGAGGAGAAGTAGGTGGAGTAATCTGAGAAATATCCACCGGCCGCGGCTTCTTGCTAGTCTTGGCCGCTGCCACAAAATAACCATTAATAAAAAGAACCAAAGAAAAGATACCAGAAACATACACGGAAACTAAGTTACCAGGGCGGGGAGCAGAAGCAGCAAATATCTCCTCCAACAAATTCCCTCGACCCCCACTAAACACACCCAAATCAACTTCAGATTCAGAAGGGGCTGGGGGGGCATCCTTTTGAAGCTTGGCCCTCTTGGCCGCAAGAAGGGCAGCAGCTTGTTCATCAAGATGACGCTTATGATCATCAAGAGCTTTCTTCTTCATATGCTCAGTCAAAGTGGCTTTTATCATCAGGATCTGACCCCTGACGCACCTCCCCAGGGCCTAGGCCAGACAATGTATCAGACACTACCACATAATCTAGATATGGAAGAGTAGAAGGTTGCTTACGAGAAGATCCAGCAGCTCCGCTTTCTTTCTTCTCTTCCCTCCTTCCAGACCTATCACTCCGTGCCTTCTTCCTCGTCTCCAACTGGGCAGACGGATCAACAGACGCCTCCGCATCATCATCATCCTCAAATCCATGTACCGGCTCAACAACACCACCAGGCGCGGTACCTGCACGCGCGGAATGAGATATTAGATCTTCAACATCCCGGTCAGAACTCCCACTAGAAAGGATAACGACTTCCTCTCGACCGGAGTCGACAGAGTCATCCCAACCATCCTCACCAAGAACTTCATTCGCGTATCTGCTCAAACTAGCGTCGGTGGGATGCAAGAAACGGTCCCGTATCTGTTCCAACCACGTTGGATTCCCATCAGCCTGGATAGCCTCAACCATGGCACCCGCTGATTTAGGGTCCAAGGCATTTAACAAACTGTAACCAACTGCAAAATGGCAACAAAATAAGGACACATAGTAAACATAGAGGGAAATAACCAAAGGGTAAGAGACGAAAGAACAATACATTTGCCTTTATGGCTATACGCAGGCTGACCCAACGGATGTTTGGGCACCCATAGTAAACTCATCCCTGCCCCAACCAAAGCCATCTCATCCAGTTGAGAAATCGCAGTCGGCTTAGCAGTTATCTTCCCATACCATTCTTGGGCAGCATAATCTGGTAACACATCCACTTTAGGGACCCCTTGACCCACCTGCCTGTATGACATATCCGTCGGAATCACACCACGGCGAATGTAAAAAACTTTTGTTTCCAATCATGAATGCCCTTTATCGGCACCGAACACACCTGAGCAACTCCCATCCTAGCCTGAAAAGAGTAGAACCCACTGGAATACGACACGCTGTAAATAGCGTTGAACATCTCAAACGTAGGCTCAACACGATACGACCTACAGACAAATTCGAAATGGGTAATCCGAGGGAGCCCAATCGCATTTATCTGAGAAATATGGAGCCCATAACCCCTCAAAACATCAGCAGTGAACTTCGTAATCGGCAACCTGAAATTGCCTTCCCGGAAAAAAGCAGCATACAACGTGATAAAACCAGGAGGGGCATCTAATGCAGTAGATCCAGAAGGAGGGTACCGAGCCCCCCACTCAGGACGAAAGTTATGCCCCCCTCACAAGCATCTGAAATTCCTCCTCCTTCCAGTTGATAACAGCCTGGTCAGGACCAGGAGGCGCTCTACTCCTATGTTTCCTTTTCTTTTGAGTAGGATTCTTATCAGCCATGATAAGGGTCAAGAAGAAGATGATTTTGAAAATGTGAAAGATAGAAAGAACGAGAAGAAGATAGAGAGAAATCGCACTTAGAATTCGAAAGTGAAGATAGAAAGAGGTAACCGCCCCATATTTATACCCATCGCATTTAATGCGATGGGTAGTGGAACGTCAGGGAACAGAAAAAACACCCAATAGATGACTGACACGTCACAGGAGAGAGAAGACGTCGACTCGTTTTTCGGGAAGCATGGGCGACAGGGTCTGCTGATGTGACAGAAAGTCACTGCAAAAGCAACTGTTCGCCTCCGAAAAGACAGGGACGTCAGACGGTCACACCAAACACTTCCCCATAACCACCAAACTTCCAACAGAAGGAAGCACAAGAGAGCCAAAACCCATGCGGCATGCGTCCATTTGGCTCACTTTTTCAAGAGAGTCAAAACCCATGCGGCATGCGTCCATTTGGCTCAGTATTTTCAAAGAGCCAAAACCCATGCGGCATGCGTCCATTTGGCTCACTTTTTCAAGAGAGCCAAAACCCATGCGGCATGCGTCCATTTGGCTCATTATTTTCAAAAGAGCCAAAACCCATGTGGCATGCGTCCATTTGGCTCACTTTTTCAAGAGAGCCAAAACCCATGCGGCATGCGTCCATTTGGCTCATTTTTTCAAAAGAGCCAAAACCCATGCGGCATGCGTCCATTTGGCTCATTTTTTCAAAAGAGCCAAAACCCATGCGACATGCGTCCATTTGGCTCATTTTTTCAAAAGGGCCAAAACCCATGCGAATACAAGGACGCCAAAACCCATACGACCAGTACGAGGTATCCAGCACAAGCGAATACAAGGACGCCACGTGTACCACTACACCCTTCGCAGCAGAGCAGACCAAGAGGATATTCCCCTTGGTCGGACAGCTGGCGCGCACCCACAGCTGGCATAGCTCTTTCCTCCTTCTTCACCCTCCGGCTATAAATAGGACCCTTCATCATTCAGGTTCAGGATCTTGGCTCTTTTTACTCACTCTATACACACACTGATTTATTCATCTCAGAGCAGTACTTATTCTCACGCCGGAGCCTGGTTAAGAGGGAAAACCCCCTTCTCCCTCTTAACGAGACTAACGGTGTTTACTGTTTTGCAGATCTCAAGCCTTTGATACGAGCAAGAGAAGAGGTTGAACCCCATAAGTGAAACAACCCTCTTGGTTATCCTTGCGTCCATTTGGCTCACTTTTTCAAGAGAGCCAAAACCCATGCGGCATGCGTCCATTTGGCTCATTATTTTCGTATCAAAGGGGTTCAACCTCTTCTCTTGCTCGTATCAAAGGCTTGAGATCTGCAAAACAGTAAACACCGTTAGTCTCGTTAAGAGGGAGAAGGGGGTTTTCCCTCTTAACCAGGCTCCGGCGTGAGAATAAGTACTGCTCTGAGATGAATAAATCAGTGTGTGTATAGAGTGAGTAAAAAGAGCGAAGATCCTGAACCTGAATGATGAAGGGTCCTATTTATAGCCGGAGGGTGAAGAAGGAGGAAAGAGCTGTGCCAGCTGTGGGTGCGCGCCAGCTGTCCGACCAAGGGGAATATCCTCTTGGTCTGCTCTGCTGCGAAGGGTGTAGTGGTACACGTGGCGTCCTTGTATTCGCTTGTGCTGGATACCTCGTACTGGTCGTGTCAGCCCTGCTCCCTGGATTGTCGCAGGCCTATGTGGCCTTCTGTCAATGGTGACACGTGTTGTCCTTTATGTTGGGCAAAGCATCTTTGGTGCCAGCTGTGAACCGCCTAGGTGTCTTCTGGCAGCTTCTAGAAGGTTCTGGTGACATGGATGCCTTGTGTGCACAAAAAGTGGTGTGGTCCCTGCCATGTAGGCAGGGAATTGGGACCATACCTCTTCAGTCCTTAAATGGTTTTTAGAGCTCCGATTAAGGTCTAGAATCGAAAGAGACAACCGCTAATCGGATGGCAGGGTTCCGATTTTTGTTCCTCTTACTTCGGTTCGCGTTCAATCAAAGCAGAGACTAGATGGATTCAATGGAGATGCTTCGTGTCTGTGTCTGGTCTCTTTCTCTATATCATATGCCAAAATAACAAGTCGATTAATCATAAAAACAAAAGGGTGTATCAGTTTACCATATCCAGGGATGAATTTTGGGAGGGAATTAATCCATTGAGTTAAGGAAAACAGGGGGAAAGTGAAAATGAACAAATTTTGAAAGGGAGACAAAATAGAAACGAGGGGGAAATTAGAATTTTTTTTGGGTAAGTGGTGGGAAATGAAAATTAAAGTTAGATTTTTTCATATATTACACAAAATGATTATAAAAAATTATACAGGAATATAATATTATATTTTATATAAAAGTATAAGAAAAAACTTATATAGAAATAAGTTTTATTTGTAAATAATATTGTTAAAATATGCATGATTAATATCCTAGCTTTTATATCCAAATAATATTGTAAAACTATACATGTAAAACTATACATGATCAATATCCTACAATTTTATGTTACGTTTGAAAGGTTTATGTTGCGTATAAATGTCCCTAACCAATCTTGTTTGACAACTAACTAACATATTTGATTAAATAATATAACTGAATATTTCACTATAAATGATCCTCATTGGCTCTACAATAATTACCTATAATTAGCAATCATTGATCTCTAATTGATCCTAACTCGAATCACTTGACCACCAGTGGCCTTATTGGCCATCAATTACCCACTTGACCATCAATTATCCTAATTAACCAATAACAGACCTAATCGTAATTAACCTTCATTGGGCCTAGTTAACCATCATTAAGCCTAATTGACCTAAATAACAGACCTAAATAACCATCATCGGGCCTAAATGACTATCATTGGTTCTAATTGACCATCGTTGAACATAATAGACCATCATCGAGCCTTATTAACCCAAACTGACTTTATGTGAGCCAACTTGATCATTGAGCCTTATTAACCGTAATTGACCTTCATTGGGCCTAGTTAACCATCATTAGGCCTAATTGACCATCATTAAGCATCATCAACCGAAATTGACCTTCGTTGAGCCTAGTTGACCATCAACCAACCTAAACTATTTTTTTATCGAATAAATATGATTTATGGTTTTAGTTTATTTAATTTTCTGTAACTAACAAAATGGTTATTTTATTTTGATTTTAAATTATTTTTTAATATAAAAGTTATTAAAAAATTTAAATTTTTACATTTGTCAAATATATTTAATATAATACATGAGCGCGTGACTATAAGTTATTAGACAAAATCAGTTTATAGACAAAATCAATCGACGTTGTAAGGATGGAATCGGTTTCGATCATCAAGGCACCGGTACCCGCATACCCTACGTTACCGAAGCGAATACCGGTGTTGGTCCTGATAACATTGATACCAGTAAAAATGTTGTTAAAATAGCTACAATGACGGGCATAAGGATATTTACAAATTCAAACTTTAAATTATCACGACATGCGTGCACATCAAATTATCACCTAGATTTGGTCAGTTGTTCACGAATCGTGAGATCCATGGGTTATCTACATCACGATATGCGTGCACATCAAATTATCATCGAGAAGGGTGTTGTTGGTCCGTCAGAAGCATTATAATACCATATTAATTCATGATGCAAAATCTAATATATATTAGAAATATACAATTCAAACCTACTAGATATATTCACCTACGAAAAAAAAGGATCTCACTAATTAGCAACATCCCATCCATTATTATGTTACGATGTATCATTTAAATGAGAAGGATTCATCGTACAAGAAGATATATATCATTAAAACAGAGGCGACTGAAAAAAAGATGTTAAAAAAATTGTTTAACAAGTAAGACATTATTAGACATATATATATTTTGGACTTTTAAAGTCAAAACAACTATGGTTATAAGCATATGTCCATAACTGTGACAAATTTTATTAGAACCTTTCCCTACAGTTGTCTGAATAATATGTAATGCTGAATGATAATATTAGAACCTTTGCCTACAGTTGTCTGAATGGCTGGATTGTAAAGGAATGTTAACCGTGCCGAGCTCGAGCTTGAAAAATTACCTACGCGCCGAGCTCGAGCTTTAGAAACAAACCTCGAAACGAGGCAAGCTCGGGCTTTTATAAGTTAAACAAAGCTTAGAATGGAGCCAGTGGGTGCGAGTTTAACGTAAAGGCAATGGGGTTGTAATGTATGTTTTTTCCTGCGATTTTGCTGCAGATTTTTTTGCAGTTTTGTTTTCAGCCTTTTTCTGTTTGTAGCTGGTGTAAACATTGTATTTTGGTGGCACTAACACCCTGTTGGTATGAAGAAATTTCATTCGCCGTTTAAAAAAACCTATTTAAACATCAGTAACAAAAACTAAGTCCTAAACCATTCCCTAATCCCACATGGAATAGTCAAACCATTCCAGATGCACCCCTCAAAAACATCGTCTAGGTTCGGTTTCGTTTCTTTTTTTGTTTCTGTTTGGTAGGTTTATTCGGTTCCATCTCGGTTCGGTTTTAATTTTTTTGTTTCGTTTTGATGGGTTTTTTTCGGTTTTGTTTCGGATTGGTTTTGATCTTTATAGTTTTTTTATACCGTTTCGGTTTGGTCGTTTCGTTTGAGTATTTATGTTTCGTTTCGGTTTCAATTTTATTTAGTTTTTTGTTTCGTTTTAGTCGTTTCGGTTCGGTTTCGTTTGTATTGTTTCGTTTTGGTTGGTTTTTCGGTTTCGATTTTTTCTGTTTTTTTGTATCGTTTTGGTCGGATTCGTTTTGGTTTCGGTTTTTGGTTTCTTTTTGGTCGTTTTTTTTCGGTCTCTGTACCGACTCGAACAAAAGGTATATTAATGATGAAATCATGTTTATAGAAATAGCAAAAAAAAAAAAAAAACCCAACCCGTTTCGACCCGAAACCCATTTTGAACTAGACCGATCTGAGCCGAACCTGTTTGGACCCGAATCCATTCCAACCCGGACCCGTTCTGACCCGACCCAAAACAACCTTTTTTTAATTTGACCCATTCTGACCCTAACCAGTTCTGATCCATGACCCAACCCATTTGCCCGTCCTAACTGTGATTATGTTAGGGTTTAATTTCCAGATATTGCAGCCAACAAACATACCTCATCAAATCAAATCCAATAATTTGCTGGTTGATATTCATTTCAAAAAGATTCCCATAATACCCCTGCCTTATTAAATTTCTAGATCTGGTATATATTTTGCTTTCCCATTGACAACTGAGTTTTTTAAATACTTCCTGTATATGAAGGAGACTCCTTTATCAGTCCACAAGATCTTCCCAATCTCCTTAAACCAGTTTAGCACCATCTGATAAACCAAAATCTGCATCAAGACCATAATACTAAAAAAATACCAAAAATACCCCTGCCCCCATTTTCAAAGAAAAAACATGGGCTGTTACTTAGGAAATACTTTCTCCACCATAAAGGCTTCAAAAATATGCATTAAAATGTATACAGGGATTTTGAGCAACCACCAGGACATAAATCAACCCATGGTCTTTGAATACTTCCAGAATTTGATTAGCCGTTCTTTTGTATGCTGAGAATTTTCATGAGTTCCGGTTAAGCCAAATAAGCAAAATTCCAGAATATATAATCAACCAGAGTAATTTTTTGTCCTGTATTCGAACCAAGGGAGGAAGCTGGGAATTGGAGAAGTTCCAGAACCAAGTTGCAGGATCTGACGTCAATACCAATCTACTCTGAGACTCTGCACCATGTTTCTGCAGCAACCGAGCAAGAATAAAAGTGTGAACAACGTCTTCCACCTTCAAAGCGCACAGAGAGCAGTTGACATCTTGGATCTGCACAACACGTTGCACCAGCGAATATGCAACAGGGATTCGGTTTAGAGCTAGTGGCCACACAAAGCATCGAGTTTTTAAAGGGACCCAAGTTAAGCAACTTATTTTGGGTGAGTGTGCGTCAATATCAGTTGCTTCTATCCATCTCCTGTAAGATTTAGTAGAAAAGACCACAGAAGTGTGTGAAGTCCTTGAGACGGATTAATAGCATACTCAAACTCAGAACCAGTCACTTGAGAGCTTTATATACTGTTCAGAGTTGACTCGGTAAGCCCCGAACCGGTATCATCCACTTCTTTGGTGCTCTTAACATCTGTCTTATGTTCCCCCAAGCCCTTGTCAAGATGACCCTTAACATCCTTAGCAATGCCATTACTCACCAGGACCATAAGAGGATCAACAGCTGATGTGCGTGAAGTGTGTTATATTTTTGATGTATATTTAAGCCCTTTTTACACTTTTAGCCAAGTTTTAAATTTATAAAACACGATATTCACTAACACTAAACACACATATGGGCAAGTGCACCCATCGTGGACGTAGTATAGTGTTGGTAAGATACCGAGGTCGTCCAAGGACACAAGAGCTTTTAATACCGGTTTATCCTCAACGTCTAATCAAATCAAAAAGGTTAGAAAAATGTTTTAAACTAAAAAAAATAAAAACTAACTAAATGCTGAAAATAAAGATAAAGTAAAAACAGATAGACAAGATGAATCACTTGGATCCGACACGTGTATTAGTATAACCTTTGATTATTTTCGCACTTTTGCACTTGTTTAAGAGATTATCTTAGTTATTGTAGTAGGCCCCTCTTTTGAAGGCGACGTTACCCTCAACCCAGTAGTTTGAGTCAGCAAGGATACAATCCTAAAGGGTCGGATTATTGAAAGATAATGAATTAAGTTATTAATGCAAATTATGGTAGGCCCCGCTTCTGGCGGTGACGTTACCCTCGGCTAAGTAGTCTGAGTCAGCAGGGATACAGTCCTAAATAGCCGGGTTATAGTATTAATAGTAGTTAACTTATGAGGGGGTCAAAGAGTTTGGATCCCCGCCATCCAATACCTATGGGCATTGAAGGAGATCCTACTAAATTTGACCCAGGTCCCAAGCAGGACCTCTAAACGCTGAACAAGGGCAAGACCCTTACCAAACCGTTCCCTTAACCCCCGACCAGGTAGCCAACATACCTCCATATAGACCGTGGAGATATGAATGGTGAAAATCTTTTATTTTATATAGACAGTAAAATAATGCCAAGACACCACGGACAAACGATAAGGAAAGATCACCTTCAACATAAGTAACTAGTTATTAAAGTCATTAATACAAAACCAAATAAAAAGTGCAAAAGATTAAAAATAAAAAGTATTATACTAAACACTTGTCTTCACCAAGTGATGTAAGAGACTTAGGCAAACATGGCCTTGATTGTCAAGAACTCTTACGATCAATCTTGGATCCCGAGACGACTCACACACTCTACGATGGACAATGGATGATGGTGGTGGATGATGGTGTTATGGTGGTGGTGGGTGGTGGATGAGGTGTGAGAGAGGTGGTGTGCCAAGGGATGAGAGAGAATGAAGCCAAGCTCCTCTATTTATAGGCTGAACAGAAGGCTGGACACGGCCCCGTGTCCGTTGGACACGGCCCCGTGCCCGCCTGACACTCTCTCTCCTCATTAATTGTAATTGCGAATTACAATTAATGCGCCTGCTGTACTTTCACAACGCCCCCGTGCTCGCTGGACACGGCCCCGTGGTGGGCAATGGAAGCTTCTACTGGTTTGTCTTTTCTGCTGCTTCCTGGGCACGCCCCCGTGTTCGCTGGACACGGGGCGTGTTCAGACTCTGTTTCTTCTCTTTTGCCTTGGGAGATGCCTTTGAAGGTCCGGGCAGTCTACTTTTGTTCCTTTTCTTGTATTTATGGTAGAATTAGTGGTCTTTTTGCTTCTTTTGTGATTTTGAGCTCATTTCATCCTGAAAATACAAAAGGAAGACAAAAACACTCTTTTTCCAACATTAGTACTTAAAAAGGGTTAGTTTTATGCCTTAATTGATGTGTTTTATATGTTGCATTTTACACACATCAAATACCCCCACACTTGAACTTTTGCTTGTCCTCAAGCAAAACTCTTTAAATGTGGCTTACACTCCCAAATGGAATAGGTTGAAGAGAAGTTTTGTTTTTTTTTTGTTTTTTTTTGTTTTTGTTTTTTTTTAGCTTGTCCTAGAGTGTCGGGAATCCAAGGTTTTTATAGGTTTTATTTTTATTTATTTACAATCCTATTCGTTATGATTTATTTTTGAACTTTTCATAAGATGAATTACTTATTTGGGCATAGCATGCCTTATTAAAATTCCATTTATATACAAGTTCACATACCTCACGGGAGATCACTCAACACTCGGCCGAAGGTGTATATTTTAGTGAATCACTCGAGAGCGGCACGGAACTTATGTCTTCCATAGGCTTGCCAAGCAATCAATCCTCCTCCTTTTTAACTTTTTACCTTTGTAAATATCAAGAGGACTTTTTGGGTGAAGGCTTGGGTTTAAAGGTGGGTGGTTGGTTAGTGGTTAGTAAAATGGGCGAAAATCGTAACAAGCGTCGGTTTTCGTGAAGTACCTTTTTTTTTATTGACTTTTTATTTTGAAGTATTTCTCCAAACAAGCTTTTATAGCTTTTGTTTGTTTTTGACTTCATCATATAAATTTTTTTTTTCGTCACATAAAAAGGTGAGTTTACGAAAAAGCGAACTTGTTACTAAAAAAAATAAATAAAAAGGTTTTTGGTGGGTAAAAAGGGTTTTGGGGTAATGAAATGAAAGGTTTAGGCTCAAAGGGGCTATCTAGGGGGATTTTGGGTAGGTAAAAAAAATGAAAAATAATGGTTTTGAAAGAAAAATGGTTAGTCCTAATGCCTCCATCATTTACTTACTTGGGTTTAAGTTGGTAAGGACCGGGAATGTATCGTCGTGGCAAGTTCTAGATTCGTAAGGACCGAGCGGCTATTCACACAAGAAACGAAAAATGAGCATTTGATCTAAATATGTGTATTTTTATGCTCAATAAAGGCTCAAAACTCACTTTTGTGGGAATGGGTTTTTAATGTGACCAAGCATATATAATCGACTTTTAAACTAGACTTGTTATGCCGTTTCATAATTTTCTTATGTTGGTTTCTTTTTTATCACGACGCTATCGGTTGTAAACTTGTAAAAATATAACCTTTTTAGAACTTGTTCTTCCCAACTTAAACTAAGACAAGTAAATAAAAAAAATGAAAAAGTTTTTGAAAAAATTTGGGGTGTTTAGCGGTTCCAATAGAGTTTTGTGTAAGGCTTGTGTTTAGGATTTTGCAAAATTTCAAGGTTTTAGCATCCCCCCCACACTTAAATTACACATTGTCCTCAATGTGTCCAAAAATAATGTTTTTGGTTGATTAGAATGTATAAAAGTGGTTTAAAAAGCAAAGATTTATGTTACTGGCATACTGGACACGGCCCCGTGGTCACCGGGCACGGCCCCGTGGTCAAGTGCCAGTGACAAAAATTACAGAATTGAAACAGAAGCCTGGACACGGGGGCGTGTCCGCTGAACACGGCCCGTGTCCAGTTACCTGAACTGGGTGATTTTTCTGCAGGTGCTCAGCACGGGGCCGTGTTGGTTGGGCACGGCCCGTGTTGAGCCTTCTGTGATGGAGATTTTTGTCGGGTTGCTCTGTTCTTCGTGCATGGTTCCATTTTTCTTGTTCCCTTTTTCATCCATTACCACCATGAGTGTGTTTTATTCTCAAAACAACCATCAATCATAAAAACCATCATAACATTGCAAATCATAGAGAGACATAAAGATAAAAATTACATAGATATTAAACTTATGGAGTTCTAGCCCTATGTTTTATTTTAATTTAGCAAAATTTCCAAGAAGATACTAGTCTTGGTTAGATAAGGCTTTGTAGAACTCCTCCTTTCGGGTACGGTTCTCCTCATATGTCGGCAAGCCACTCCTCTACCTCCCTTGGAAGGAGAAAAGAGGGCTCGTTTGCATTGGTTTGAGGAGTTTCGACTTCCGCTGGAACTTCTTGTGGGTTTTCCATAAGAGGTTCTGCGGGAAAGTCTCCCCACCCGGTAGGGTTGTTAACACCGAGTGCCAAGTTCCAGTCTTGTTGTGGAAGGACTGGTTCCATAGGGGGTGCTACCAAAATGTTTAACCTTTGGTGCAAAAGGTTAATCTCTTGGAAGCTGCTTTCAAGTCCCATGGTAAGATCGTTAATACGGTCAATGAGAACCTCCTCTACTGACGTCATTTCATCGAGAGCTTCCCTTAGCGCTATCACGTAGTGCACAAGTGTAGCTTCAACGGAAGGCCTCCTTCCCCTTCGGCTGTTTGAGGAATGAACGGATGATGTTTCACTGTTTTCACTCGCCATTCTATGAAAAATAAACCAAAAGCAGTTTATATGACGAAACAGTTTCTGGACACGGCCCCGTGCTCATTGAGCACGGCCCCGTGTTCATCTTTCTGCAGAATTTTGGAGCAAGGAATCTTGGGTTTTTAAGTTATTTTCTGAGTTTATGCAAGCTTTTTGACAGTAAATAACTTTAAACAATGTTACATAACATGTTTTTACCAAGATTCTATGATCAAAACTCATTGTTTCCTACCACAAAGATTGAAAATTCAAACTTTTCATGGTAGTTCTTGAAGAAAGATGAAGAAGAAGGAAATGTCTAGAAGAGGAAAGGACAAGATGGGTTGTTGGAAACTTCTTTTAGACTTACCTAGGATTGTTTGAGAGAAGATTCCTTCAAATCTCTGTCCCCAAGTTGGTCCAAATGTGCAGGATTTTTGGCTGCATTTATAGAAAACGACAGCCTGCTGGACACGGCCCCGTGTCCGCTGGACACGGCCCCGTGTGCAGATGAAATTCTGACACAGTTTGTCCGTATTCTGACGTTCTGTTCAGAGGGGAATCTTTTGGTGGACACGGGGGCGTGTTGGCCGGGCACGGCCCCGTGTCGGAAAGCTGTCTTATGAAGTTTTGTCTTTACTAAGGAGCTAATCTATATCGGGTGGTTCTTGACTTGTTGGAACAACCCCAAAGTGCCAAAGATACCTTAATTGTCCTATACTAAGGCGAGAACGCAAGAGGTTGTCGGTGAGGGTAATTCCTATTTTCATTCTAGGTGGACAAGTCCAACCCTTTCCCGGGCTCTCGTTAAAGAAGGTGTATGCCGAATCGCTCAGGTCTATGTATGCATCGAACGAAGTCGATGGGGAGTCCTTCACGGCACAATCGACACAGGGACGACTATCGTCCGCGTCTTTTCTAGGTAAGAAGGTATTTTCGGGAGCAACGAGGTTGTCGGAATGCGGTTCCAACATTTCCTCATGGTCATCATCTTGGGATGGATCTAAAAAATCCTTCCTAAGTTCTTTTGACCAATTAAGAAGTAGTTCTTCTAGTTGAAATAGCTCGTCAAGGAGCATTTCTCCTAGAATATCTGGCTGGGCGCATTCGAGGGAGAAATAGTGTTTATTTTTACTTTCGCCCCTCTTAAGGTTACAAGGAATCGGTGGGTCTATATAGTGGGGCCTATAAGTGAGGAAAAAACATTTTAATTCCTCATGTTCGCCTCCACATATTCGACACCACAAACCATAAGAGTGCCGAAAGTAAAAAGAATTACTATCACTCATGTTTGTGTCAGAAATTACCAACCGCCGGGATCTAACGGTTCTGTTTTCAGTAACTGAATCTTGGGCACGGGGGCGTGTTGAGTGGACACGGCCCCGTGTTCAGCCTACTGTCTGACTTAAAACAGGATTGCCAGTTCCAATTATTGAGCACGGGGCGTGTTCAGCGGGCACGGCCCCGTGTTGAGCTCTGCAGAAGCTAAAAATCTAAGAAAAAATCCTAAAAAAATTAAAGAAAAATAAAAATATGATTAGGCCGTTGATTCCTAACTTTCTTAAAATCCTTGTGTCCCCGGCAGCGGCGCCAAAAACTTGATGTGCGTGAAGTGTGTTATATTTTTGATGTATATTTAAGCCCTTTTTACACTTTTAGCCAAGTTTTAAATTTATAAAACACGATATTCACTAACACTAAACACACATATGGGCAAGTGCACCCATCGTGGACGTAGTATAGTGTTGGTAAGATACCGAGGTCGTCCAAGGACACAAGAGCTTTTAATACCGGTTTATCCTCAACGTCTAATCAAATCAAAAAGGTTAGAAAAATGTTTTAAACTAAAAAAAATAAAAACTAACTAAATGCTGAAAATAAAGATAAAGTAAAAACAGATAGACAAGATGAATCACTTGGATCCGACACGTGTATTAGTATAACCTTTGATTATTTTCGCACTTTTGCACTTGTTAAAGAGATTATCTTAGTTATTGTAGTAGGCCCCTCTTTTGAAGGCGACGTTACCCTCAACCCAGTAGTTTGAGTCAGCAAGGATACAATCCTAAAGGGTCGGATTATTGAAAGATAATGAATTAAGTTATTAATGCAAATTATGGTAGGCCCCGCTTCTGGCGGTGACGTTACCCTCGGCTAAGTAGTCTGAGTCAGCAGGGATACAGTCCTAAATAGCCGGGTTATAGTATTAATAGTAGTTAACTTATGAGGGGGTCAAAGAGTTTGGATCCCCGCCATCCAATACCTATGGGCATTGAAGGAGATCCTACTAAATTTGACCCAGGTCCCAAGCAGGACCTCTAAACGCTGAACAAGGGCAAGACCCTTACCAAACCGTTCCCTTAACTCCCGACCAGGTAGCCAACATACCTCCATATAGACCGTGGAGATATGAATGGTGAAAATCTTTTATTTTATATAGACAGTAAAATAATGCCAAGACACCACGGACAAACGATAAGGAAAGATCACCTTCAACATAAGTAACTAGTTATTAAAGTCATTAATACAAAACCAAATAAAAAGTGCAAAAGATTAAAAATAAAAAGTATTATACTAAACACTTGTCTTCACCAAGTGATGTAAGAGACTTAGGCAAACATGGCCTTGATTGTCAAGAACTCTTACGATCAATCTTGGATCCCGAGACGACTCACACACTCTACGATGGACAATGGATGATGGTGGTGGATGATGGTGTTATGGTGGTGGTGGGTGGTGGATGAGGTGTGAGAGAGATGGTGTGCCAAGGGATGAGAGAGAATGAAGCCAAGCTCCTCTATTTATAGGCTGAACAGAAGGCTGGACACGGCCCCGTGTCCGCTGGACACGGCCCCGTGCCCGCCTGACACTCTCTCTCCTCATTAATTGTAATTGCGAATTACAATTAATGCGCCTGCTGTACTTTCACCACGCCCCCATGCTCGCTGGACACGGCCCCGTGGTGGGCAATGGAAGCTTCTACTGGTTTGTCTTTTCTGCTGCTTCCTGGGCACGCCCCCGTGTTCGCTGGACACGGGGCGTGTTCAGACTCTGTTTCTTCTCTTTTGCCTTGGGAGATGCCGTTGAAGGTCCGGGCAGTCTACTTTTGTTCATTTTCTTGTATTTATGGTAGAATTAGTGGTCTTTTTGCTTCTTTTGTGATTTTGAGCTCATTTCATCCTGAAAATACAAAAGGAAGACAAAAACACTCTTTTTCCAACATTAGTACTTAAAAAGGGTTAGTTTTATGCCTTAATTGATGTGTTTTATATGTTGCATTTTACACACATCAACAGCCAATCCATTCTCAACATTCACATCGTCTTTACCACACTTACCTCTGTAACACTTACTGTCATAGCCCCGTGAACAACGCGATTAGTCTCCGATATCAGCGGATCAACAGTCACCCCTTCATTCTTAAACTGCTCAACATTACACCCGCATCACCAAACTCGCCAGCACTCACCTTGACACTCAAGTTCACAAACACATAGGCGGAATCGCTGTTGCCATTACAATTACCATTACCACAGACATTACAATCAACAGTAGCAACACCACCTACTGCATTCACACCAGAACGACACTTCTCCTCCTCCACCTTACAAACCATCTCACTGCAAACAATTTCAGCACCAGCCGTCATCTCCAAACGTTCGCAAATCCTTTAACAGATTCGGATCCGGATTTGGTATGATCTAGATGTAAAAAATCAAATCGAACATTAATCGAATTGGAATCTACCAGATTAAATCATTGTACGACATTATAACAAAAACTCAAACGTAATCTACCGTACTCTAACTACCTCACCCATATTTTTGTTGAAATTTGACAGAATCCTCAAATATATGATATGAGACAAGATGTATTTGTAGATTAACCTATACAATAACGTGGTATCTTAAAAGAGCTGTTGGTATGCAACCATAATTCATCATCTCCGTCTTCGGTTCTACATCCTTCCTCCAGAAACCTAGGTTTTTTAATTTCAAAATTAGGACTACTCTGTAGGGGAGAGTTACCTGGTTGGTTGCAGAGGAAGGCACTGGGAACAGAGGGATGAGTAGGCAGGGTGAAAAGGATGGAGCTTGATGGAGGGATGAATAGGAACTAAAGATGGTCACGTAAAATAATTAAAGTGTGAGGATATACAACTTGTAGTCACATTTTTTTGTTTTCCCATAACCATTGATAATTTTTAGACACATAAAAACTTATAAGTGGCTGATAAATATAACTTTTTAGTCACAAAATACGCAAGTGGCCGTATATATATTATTTTTAGCCATATCATTAAAAATTTATTGTGCCGGTTAGTAAAATTTGGCCACACTTTTCTACTGTGACTAGTGATTGTCACACTTTTTATTGAAAGTGTGACTAAAGGTTTGAAAAAGATGTGTTTTCGCCACACAAATTTAAAAATTATACAAATACTGTGGCAGTAGGTCACGTTTGGCCACACTTTTCGAGTTGTGGCTAGACTGGCTAGTAAATGTCACATTTTTTAAAAAAAGTGTGACCAAATGTTTTGAGCTATAATACAATGGTCACATTAATAACAAAATGTGTGGCTAAAAGTGTTTTAAAATATTATAAATGACCTTTAGCCACACATTTAGTCAAAACTGTGGCAGACTTATTTTTGAAAAAGTGTGGCTAAAGCCCAATTTTGACGTAGTGTACGCATTGATCCGTATTTCTTTTTAACGAATAAAATCGGTGCTCCCCATGGCGATGAGCTTGGGTGTATGAATCCTTTCTCCAATAATTCGTCTAATTGCTTCTTCAGTTCCTGCATTTCGATGGGTGCCAAACGGTAAGGTGCTTTGGCAATCGATGCCGTTCCTGGTAGTAGATGGATTCTGAATTCAACTTCTCTGTCTGGCGGTAGTCCTGACAATTCTTCTGGAAAGACATCTGAAAACTGGGACACTACTGGAATATCTTTCAGTTCTCTTCCTTTAATGTTAGTGATTATAGAAATCAAATACACTATAGATCCTTTTATTATACAACTAGCGGTTTTCATCACAGGGATGAATTTAGTGGATCTAGATGGTTTATCTCCTTTAATTGTGATTTTTTCACCTCTTGGTGAATTTACTTGGATTGACTTTTGATCACATAAAATACTGGCTTTATTGGTGTTAGGGCTGGATTTTTACAATACATGATCCTCACGTGTGATCCTAACCAGTGATCCTTGTTTCTTTGGCAGATAGTGATCCTCAGCAGAGTTCCAGGATCAGGATCACGGACCATCATAGGATCCTCATGCTAACAGTTGCTTTCGTTGAATTTAATGTTGTTTTGCAGGACATCTAGCAGGATCCGCTCTTAAGCATCACAATCAAAGGACGCGTCTTTACAACTATAGCATGTGCTTAATCGGAGATGGACGTTGTGAAGGATATGGAAACTTGGCATGATTTAAGGGCGATAATTTAGGCTAGATTTGCTTTTATTTCTAAAGGGGTAATGAGCTGATTATTAGTCTTTTTACCTAAAATAGGTCACCTACACTTGTATATATAACACTCTTCCCCACTCGGAAGAACACACAACACAATTCTCACACGCTTAGACACTCGAAACTATAGTGATCCTTGTACTCAGCTCATTATCATCCAAAGTTGTAACTATTTTTCTTATATTGAAGTTTGGTGATCGGTAGTTGCCATCACCCGAGGTTTTTTATGCCGGAGATCATACATTGATCAAGGGCTTTTTCCTCGTATAAATCATTGTGTCTTTGCATATTTCATACTAAAGTGATCCTTTACTTTTTCAAGAAACCAAGCATCATACCCCGTTTACATAAAGTTTGGTTGCATTATCCTTTGTGTGATTTTTGACCAAAACAATTGGCTATTAACAAATCCATTCCTAATACAATATCAAATCCTGCCAAATTCATTGGGTAAATGTTTGCAATAAATTTTTGATTTAAAAATTCTATTCTTGCTCCATACAAGATTTCAGAAATCCTAACCGTTTTACCATTTGCTGTCTCTACTAGACATTATTGGGAGAGTTTAGTTAATGGTTGATTGAGAAGTTTGCAAAATGAAATATTAATAAAACTTTGGTTTGCACCAGAGTCAAATAATACTTTAGCAAAAACATCATTAACTAAAAACGTACCAGCTATCACGTCTGGAATCATTTTGGCTTCATCTGCTGTTATAACAAATGCTCTAGCATTTTTAGTGTTCTTGTTGTTCGCAGCTGGAGCCAATTTCGGACAGTTTGGCTTGATATGACCTTTTTCTCCACAGTTGAAGCACAGTCCATTACTGGATTTCCTCCTACAATCTTCTTCCTTATGTCCTGGCATCTAGTAGAAATTGCAGTGAGTGGAGCATTTTCCCGAATGCTTCTTCTTGCAGGCTTTGCAGTACGGTGCAGAGGTAGAACCTACATTCCTATGGTTGGAATTCCCAGAACGGAATTCTTGAGTAAGCCTTTGGGCTAGGTTTCTCCTCTGGTCTTCTTCTCTAGTACGGATTAATTCATCTGTCAAGGTATTTGCTAGTTCTACAGCTTCTTCTATGGTTTGAGGTCTAGCTGCCTTGATTACATGCCTAATTTCTCCAATTAATCCCCAGATGTATCGGGAGATCAATACCGGTTCAGGTGATGCAAGGGTTGGTACTATTCTAGCATATTCAAAGAATGTGGTAGTATAACCCTTACTATCTACCCCGGTCATCCTCAGGTTCAGAAACTTATTTGCTATCTGTTCCTTTTCATTGGGAGGGCAGAATTTCCTTTCTACCATATTTTTAAATTCTTCCCATTCCATGTTATAAACCATATCACTTCCGCTTGACTGGATGATAGTGTTCCACCATTCCAAGGCTGAGTTCTTAAATAGATTAGAAGCAAACATTATCTTGTCTTCTTCAGCACACTTGCTTATTTTTAAAGCTGCCTCAGTCTTTTCTATCCAGCGTAGAGCTGCAATGGGTCCTTCATTGCCCGAGAATTCTATTGGTTGGCAGGACCAAAATTCTTTATAAGATGTTGGGATTGAACCCTGCAAAAGGAACAGATAATAAAAGCCAAAACTGGATCAGAGCAGTAGATCCAGAATAAGCAGATGTTATGCATGCAAATCTCAACCCTTGAAAGTGGTTTCAACATTTGCTGACCTCCTATCTGCTGATCATGCAAACTGCTGACCTACAACTGCTGATCAAGTCAAAGACTGTTGAAGAACTAAAGCTCTGCTGCTCAATCTACTGCCTTGTTTCAAGCACTACTGATCATGACAAGTACTGCTGGGTTCACAGCAGTGGAAGGATGCAACAGCTGTTTATGTTTACTTTGTTGAAAATGTATGTTTGAAAGCATTTCTTCTGTTTGATTGTGAAAAGTTTTCTTCCATTTAATTTCCGTTGCACTACTCTTTCATTGTTCATCTTAATTCAAACACAAATCACAATCAATCCAAACTCAGATCCTAACAATTGGTATTAGAGCTTGGACCGTCAAATTTGATTTAACAGTCATTTTGACATAAATAGTTCAGCTCGCAATCGTTGATACTGATAGTTTGTTCGTTTTGTTGAAAAACAAAGCAAAGTTTAATCACCATTAAAGTTGATTAATCAGTGCCTGTAAAACAACCAGGATGATGTCACAATCACAAGATGATAAGAATAACATTGGCTCTCTTTTCAAACCACCTATGCTTAAACGCAATGAGTACAACATCTGGGAGAGAAGGATGGGTCACATCCTTGCTCAACAGAACACTGGATGTTGGAGGTCTGTTGTTTTTGGTCCTCATGTTCCTATGGTGCCAAGTGCTGAGGATACAACGAAGTTCGTTCCAAAACCAACTGAAAACTATACGGAAACTGATTTTCTAAAGTTCGAACTCGATGCCAAAGTATTTAGCATCATAGCTTCTGCATTACCCAATGAAATCTATGCTGGGCTGTTACACTGTAACAGTGCCAAAGAATTATGGGATGCATTGAAGGAACAATTTGGGGGTACGGAAGAGGCTATTGAAAATAACAGGGAAATTCTGAATCAGCAGTATGAAACATTTTGTCACATCAAAGGGGAATCACTAACCCAATAATTTGAACGTTTCAGCTGTCTCATCAGTGAACTAAGGCTTGTTAAAGTTACATTTCCAAATGCAACTCAAAATAGCAGGTTCCTTAGATCATTGCCCGAAAAATGGGACACAATTGCTTTTGTCACCGAGAATTCAGCTGAGTTCAAAGGTCTGACCCTGACCCAACTCCATGGTAGACTCCTGACCTATGAAAGGGAGTTAAACCAGAAAAGGAAGTTGCAAGAGTCTGGTAAAGTTGCTTATGACTATTCATTTGGCAGCACAGCTCTATTTGGTCAGGAAGAATCTGGTAGCAGCAGTAAGGATCAGAGTTATGATCATTTTATTGACATAACTGCTGGTGGTAATTTTAACAACTCTGATTCTCACTCTACAAATTACGCTTTCACTGCAAATAATGAAATCCAGATGTCAGATAACTTGTGCTTTGAACTAAATGATTTGCAACATTTTGATCCCACTGACTTAGAAGAGATGGACATTCTGCATCAATTGGCTTTGCTTAGTGTTAGAACAAGCAAATTCTACAAAAGAACAGGGAGAAAATTCCCAGGGCTTTATGGGAATTTAAGGGTAGGAGTCAAACCACTGGTCCCATAATTACTCATCGTAGCTCAAACCCTAGACCACAACAACAAAACACTGTACACTATACCCAATATGCCCCTGCAGCACATGTTAACACTGCTCATTATGCTGCAACCCCTGTGCCTGTGCATTATGTTCAAACCACTATTCCACAAATTCAATATGTTCAGGCCCCTGTTCCTCAGGCACAGGTGCAACCTGTTGCACCTCAACAAGCTGCTCCAACAATGGCTCAACCAGATCAGCAAAGTTTCTTCACACAAGGCTTTGTTGATTGGAGCAGCATGCCTGATGAACTTGGTGATTAAAATTTTGCTCTCTATGCTTCTAATGATACTTTTGATAATGAATTTTGTTTGATGGCATTAGAGTCAATACCAGAAGGGGTAGAAACTGAAGGTGAACAGCTAAGTGTTGAAACAGTGGATGAAGTTGCTGAAGTAGTGGTTACTGCAGTTGCTGGTGAACTACTGCTGGGAGAAAATCTAGAAACCCTGATTGAACCACTGTCTGACCCTTGGTCCAAAGAAGACAAAGAGAAAGAAGAGTTGAAGAAAGATAGTGAGGTAGAAGAGAGAACTGATGAAGAAGATGATCATCAGTGTAATTGTGCCATGATGGCTGCTGCTTAGGTAACTCCTCAAGTTCTTGAAAAACTGTGTTCAGACAAATGTGTTATTGCATTTGCTAACATCAAAGAGGTAAATGAAAACCTTAGGGATAAAGTCTTGTCTGATGAAGTCAAATTTGAAAAGTCATTAAAAGAACTTAGAAACAAATTGGCTGAAAAAAGATAAAGAGATCAGCAGTCTAAAAGAAGAACAGAGCGTAACCAAAACTCAACTCCAAACTATGGTAGAAAAATACCAAGTTTGCAAAAAGGAGTTGGAGTCCACCCAGATCACCTGTGAAAAATGGGTGGAATCTTGTAAAGGTTATGAGGTCATGCTTGAAAAACAGATTAAGAGCAATGTAAAATTTGGTGTTGGTTTTAGAAAACATGATGAAATTGAAAACAATGCTTCCAAAGAATCTGTTCAAACCATTGTTGAAGTTATTCCCACAAATAAGGATGGCTAAGAGGTTAAGATAACTGACAAACTTGGTAACAAAATCACTTTGGAAAGATCTGTGGGATCCTCAACTTTTTAGGAGATTGAGAAATATCAATTTAAACCCACATGGTCTGATGAGTGTGACATCCTGGAAAACTTCAAGCCAATGGACTTCACAACCACTGATGGTGTAAAAGCTCCAAAAGCAAAGGTCATTCCTATCAAAGATATCCCAATAGTGGTTCAAAACTCTGTTGCTAAGGAATCTGAGAAAAGGAAGAAAAGAGAAAAGATCAAAAACCTGTTTTGTGATTTTTGTGAAAAGAGAAATCATCTAACAAAAGACTGTTTTCATTTAAAAGCACATGATCTAAACAAAACAAGTGTCATTGTACCTGCTGAGTGCTGCACCATCTGTGGTAAAAATAACCACAAAACTAAGGAATGCGTGTATCTCAAAAACTTTGATGAGAAAAAGAAGGAGTACACAGCAAAAACATCCTTAAGTTCATCACCATCATCTGTCAAATTCACAAAGAAGCAACCACTGTTGTGCCAGTCCAAACAGCTGTCACAAAACAGCTGAACCAAACATCTGTTCAAAGAGATGTTCAAGTGACTGATGCGCCCCCTGCAAATCAATTCAGAAGGGGCAAAGGACAACCATCATACCAAAGGATCCCACATGTTTATGAGGCTTACAAAAGGCCCTCTAAACCAAAAGTGAACAGGCATCCTTTTGGTTATCAACAGGTGATTGGCCAAGACCCCCAGCAGTGGTTAGAGAAAAACATTCCTAAAAATGTTCAAACCCCTGAGCTAACCACTGTCCATGCATCTGCCACCATCCCAGACACTGTTGAGACCCCATCCAAAGCCTTATTGGCTTTGGAGACCTTAATGAACTAATCCTTTTACTTCATGTGTAGGGAGCTTCTGCATGTTTAGACAGTCTTTGGTATGTACACATGACAGGATGTAAAGCCTTACTCAAAGATTTCAAAATCCATGGAGGGGTGATATATCCATTGGGAATAATAGTAAAGGGAAAGTTCTGGGGTCTGGTACAGTTCAGTCTGGAAATGTAAAATTTGAAAATGTCAATCTGATAGACAATCTGAAATTCAACCTCCCGAGTGTCACAAATGAGTGACAAGGGGTATGGGTCATTCTTCACAAAGGAGTGTTGTAGGATTGTTGGACCAGAAATGGTTGAAAAGATTGAAGCAATAATAAAGTCAGGAAAAACAAAACTTGTTGCTCAAAGAAGTGGCAATGTTTATGCCCTAGAACACCAGAGCAAAATGGGGTTGTTGAAAGGAAGAACAGAACATTGATTGAGGCTGCCAGAACCATGCTTGTAGATTCAGGTTTTCCATTAACTTTTTGGGCAGAGGCAGTAAACACTGCTTGCTATGTCCAGAACAGAGTTTTAATCAACCCCAGGCACAAAAAGACTGCTTATGAAATTCTGTATAAAATAAAGCCATTAATCTCATATTTCAAAGTTTTTGGTTGCCCATGTTTCATTCTGAACTTAAAAGATTCTATCTCAAATTTTGCAGCCAAAATTGATATGGGATACCACCTGGGATACTCAACCACTGCTAAGGCCTACAAAGTGTTTAATACACGGACCAAAGCAGTGGAGGAGACTTTGAATGTAAAGTTCAATGAACTTTCATCACTTAAAATTCCAGCAAATCCTGCAGATTTGTTTGATCTTGATAAGTTCACTTTTGAAAATATTGCTGTCAAGACTAACAGTGCAGGTCCATCTGAGAATTCATCACCAGACTATGGGTATGAGATCATCATTCCTCAACAAAAGTCTGCCACAATGGGAAGAGCAGCAGATGTCCAAAACAGCTGTCAAAGCTCAACCACTGCTACCTCAACAGTTGTTGACAAAAGTAGCCCATTAACCACTGCTTCCACATCATCAAGCACTGTTGATAAAAGTCCTCAAACAGTGGATCAAAGTCAGCATGTGTCCACTCATTTACCCCCTATGCCACCACCTTTGAAGCCACTGCTGGGTCATCAAAGTCACCAGCAGTGGTTAGCTCAGATGATACACATCTGCAGCCCTCACCACTCAATGCCATTGTTCCATACCAAGGAGAGCTCATCTTCTTGAAATCTCATCCACCAAATCAAATTATTGGTAACATCAATGAAGGGGTGCTCACAAGAAGTCAATCCCAAAACATTTGTCTTTTTGCTGGTTTTCTATCACTCCATCAGCCAGTCAAGTACCAAGAGGCACGAAAAGACAACAGCTGGGTAGAAGCCATGCAAGAGGATCTCCAACAGTTTAGAAGACAACAAGTATGGGAGCTTGTTCCATTGCCAGAGGGTGTGAGTCCTATTGGCACAAAATGGGTCTTCAAAAATAAAACTGATGAAAGGGGTATTGTTGTCAAGAATAAAGCCAGGCTTGTGGTTCAAGGTTTCAGACAAGAAGAGGGCATTGACTATGATGAAACATTTGCCCCTATAGCAAGACTTGAAGCTATCAGACTCTTTCTGGCCTTTGCTGTCAACCACAACATCAAGGTGTATCAAATGGATATCAAATGTGCATTCCTCTATGGTAAGATTCAAGAGGAGGTTTATGTTTGTCAACCTCCAGGTTTTGAGGATCCATTTAATCTAGATCATGTCTACAAGCTGAATAAAGCTTTGTATGGCCTGAAACAAGTACCAAGGGCCTGGTATGAAACTCTTTCCACCTTTCTACTTTCCATTGGTTTTACCAGAGGCAGAATTGACAAAACACTGTTTTTAAAATGGAGAGGGAAGGATTTGATGATTGTCCAAATTTATGTGGATGACATCATTTTTGGAAGCACATGTAATAAAATGTGTGAAGACTTCAGGCAACTCATGACAGCTGAGTTTGAAATGAGTGCAATGGGTGAACTCCAGTGCTTTCTTGGTCTCCAAGTAAGGCAGCTGCAAAATGGCACTTTCATCCATCAAGGCAAATATGCCAAAGAACTTTTAAAGAAATTTGATATGGATGATTGTAAGCCATGCAGTACACCCATTGCAATCAACAAATTGGTTATGTCTGATGAAAAGGATGATTTGGTTGATCAGACCTTATATAGAAGCATGATTGGGTCTTTACTGTACCTAACTGCATCTAGACCAGATATCATGTTTGCAACATGTGTCTGTGCAAGATCCCAGTCAGCCCCTAGAAAGTCAAACCTTATTGTTGTAAAAAGGATATTCAGATACCTAAAAGGTGCTCCCACACTTGGTATCTGGTATCCAGCTGATGGTAAAATTGAGCTTTCAGGTTTCTCAGATAGTGACTTTGCTGGATGTGACAAGACAAGGAAGTCCACCTCAGGAGGGTGCCAATTCCTAGGCAATTGCTTAGTGTCTTGGCAAAGCAAAAAGCAAGCAGCTGTTTCCACATCCACTGCTGAGGCAGAATATATAGCTGCTGCAAGCTGTACAGCCCAACTGCTCTGGCTTCAAAATCAGTTGCTGGATTTTGGTATCACTGCCTTGAAAACACCACTCATGTTGGACAGTCAGGCAACAGAAAATATTATCAAAAATCCAGTTTCTCATTCAACCACCAAACACATCGACATCAGACATCACTTTGTGAGGGATTGCTATGAAAAAGGTTTGATTTCTCTGCATCATGTTCCAACTAAAGATCAACTGGCAGATGTGCTTACCAAAGCATTAGACACATCCACCTTTGAAAGCTTGATCTCTAGGATTGGCATGCTGAACATGGAATAACAGGCAAAATCCTATTTTTCTATGAATAAAAGCATTAAAATGTTTTCAGAAAATCAAAAATCCATCCTTAAAAATAGCTAAAAATGAATTTTTCATTAATATCCTTAAAAGTCTGCCATAAGCACTGATGAGTTCAAAAGTCTGTTCTACTTCAAAAGACTGTCCACTGCTGAAAGCCATCCCCTGTTCTCTCATTTCTTTGATAAACACTGTTGTTCAAAAGTAGTGTTGTATCCACTGATGAGCTATCCACTGATAGCAAAAATCATCCACTACCTTCCGTACCGTTACAACCACTGCTTTCTTCAGTAACTTTCACAAAAGTACTGTCCTTCACTTCATCAGGGGATGGCACGTGGACAGCACATAGTGGACAGACCTTTTGTAACCGCTACCACGTCAGCCTTCACTTTTTCTCCATAAAACCCCCCTTCAAGCCCCAAACAGGGTTTTACTGTCGAATTGAATTCACAAAAGTTCTCTTCTCAAAGCAGTTTCCTTCACATTTCATCAAATTCCTCCACAAACTTCCTCAATCATCTTCTCCAAAATGACTAAATCAAAGTCTTCCGCAAAATCATCATCAAAAGCTGCCTCTCAAAAGGCTACACCTACCGAAATTCCACACAAAATTTCTCATAATCTTCTGGGTCTACTCACAAAACCCGGCACCGTTGATACCTTTGATTCCATCCTCGATTTAATCATGGCTTCAAAGTACAAAACTTTGTTGACTGCCGATGCACAAAGTTATTGAACAGTAACAACATATATTTTATATATTTTGTATGTTAATAATAGAACACAATTTTTAATATTAAAGTAAATATATAGTTTTTTTATACTTTTATTATTTTAATATTATAATAATAATAATAATTATTTCTTTACTTTTTAAGGTGGATAAGCTTTGTGTCAACCGGTACTTGTATCGAAAATACATGTACGGTTTGGTTCGTTATCGGTACATGAAGGTAAAAAATGGCACCAACCTGGTACAGTTATCGGTACATGAAGGTAAAAACCGGCACCAGCCTGGTACAGAAAACGCCAAAAGTTGGTACCGAAATGATTTTGAAAATCGTTTAGTTCGGGAAATTCGGTACTTCTACACGGTACCATTTGCTCATCTCTGATCATGGGTTCCGTACGAACAACAACAGTATCGTGCAACTTTTTTTCTTCCAAAGAGAGTTTTGGAAAAATGCAACACTTGAAAAACAAGGCGAAACTGTCACTACCATTACCTCTTCTCTAAAGGGTAAAGCTGTCAACATCACACCGCAATCCATATCAGAGGTCTTTCAGCTCGATGATCAGGAAAGTAAAGATTCTTTCCCTAAAAACGAGTTAAAAATTGACTTCATTGAGAGAGGGTATGCAGACACTGATGTGTGTAAAATGCAACATATAAATCACATCAATTAAGGCATAAAACTAACCCTTTTTAAGTACTAATGTTGGAAAAAGAGTGTTTTTGTCTTCCTGTTGCATTTTCAGGATGAAATGAGCTCAAAATCACAAAAGAAGCAAAAAGACAACTAATTCTACCATAAATACAAGAAAAGGAACAAAAGTAGACTGCCCGGACCCTCAACGGCACCTCCCAAGGCAAAGGAGAAGAAACAGAGTCTGAACACGCCCCGTGTCCAGCAAACACGGGGGCGTGCCCAGGAAGCAGCAGAAAAGACAAACCAGTAGAAGCTTCCATTGCCCACCACGAGGCCGTGTCCAGCGGGCACGGGGGCGTGGTGAAAGTACAGCAGGCTCATTAATTGTAATTCGCAATTACAATTAATGAAGAGAGAGAATGTCAGACGGGCACGGGGCCGTGTCCAGCGGACACGGGGCCGTGTCCAGCCTTCTGTTCAGCCTATAAATAGAGGAGCTTGGCTTCATTTTCTCTCATCCCTTGGCACACCACCTCTCTCACACTTCATCCACCACCCACCACCACCATAACACCATCATCCACCACCATCATCCATTGTCCATCGTAGAGTGTGTGAGTCGTCTCGGGATCCAAGATTGATCGTAAGAGTTCTTGACAATCAAGGCCATGTTTGCCTAAGTCTCTTACATCACTTGGTGAAGACAAGTGTTTAGTATAATACTTTTTATTTTTAATCTTTTGCACTTTTTATTTGGTTTTGTATTAATGACTTTAGTAACTAGTTACTTATGTTGAAGGTGATCTTTCCTTATCGTTTGTCCGTGGTGTCTTGGCATTATTTTACTGTCTATATAAAATAAAAGATTTTCACCATTCATATCTCCACGGTCTATATGGAGGTATGTTGGCTACCTGGTCGGGGGTTAAGGGAACGGTTTGGTAAGGGTCTTGCCCTTGTTCAGCGTTTAGAGGTCCTGCTTGGGACCTGGGTCAAATTTAGTAGGATCTCCTTCAATGCCCATAGGTATTGGATGGCGGGGATCCAAACTCTTTGACCCCCTCATAAGTTAACTACTATTAATACTATAACCCGGCTATTTAGGACTGTATCCCTGCTGACTCAGACTACTTAGCCGAGGGTAACGTCACCGCCAAAAGCGGGGCCTACCACAATTTGCATTAATAACTTAATTAATTATCTTTCAATAATCCGACCCTTTAGGATTGTATCCTTGCTGACTCAAACTACTGGGTTGAGGGTAACGTCGCCTTCAAAAGAGGGGCCTACTACAATAACTAAGATAATCTCTTAAACAAGTGCAAAAGTGCGAAAATAATCAAAGGTTATACTAATACACGTGTCGGATCCAAGTGATTCATCTTGTCTATCTGTTTTTATTTTATTTTTATTTTCAGCATTTAGTTAGTTTTTATTTTTCTTAGTTTAAAACATTTTTCTAACTTTTTGATTTGATTAGACGTTGAGGATAAACCGGTACTAAAAGCTCTTGTGTCCTTGGACGACCTCGGTATCTTACCAACACTATACTACGTCCACGATGGGTGCACTTGCCCATATGTGTGTTTAGTGTTAGTAAATATCGTATTTTATAAATTTAAAACTTGGCTAAAAGTGTAAAAAGGGGCTTAAATACTCATCAAAATTATATTACACTACACACGCATCAAGTTTTTGGCGCCGTTGCCGGGGAAACAAGGATTTTAAGAAAGTTAGGAATCAACGGCCTAATCATATTTTTATTTTTCTTCAATTTTTTAGGATTTTTTTTTAGTTTTTCAGCTTCTGCAGAGCTCAGCACGGGGCCGTGCCTGGTCGGACACGGGCCGTGCTCAGCATCGTTACTGGCAGTTTTTGTTTTTCAAGTTACAGAAGGCTGAACACGGGGCCGTGCCGGTGCAACACGGGGCCGTGTCCAACTTCCAGTAACTGGGATCTGAAAAACATTCACTGTAACTCCGACCACGGGGCCGTGTTCGCTCAACACAGGGCCGTGGTGAACCTTCTGACCAACATTCTTTTCTGTTTTTATTGCAGGACTTGGAACCCGACGCCAACCTCACGTAGTGTATGAGCTCCAGTTCCAATAAAAACATAAAAGAACCATTAGAAGAACCCGAACGCTTTCTCAGAAAAAGGTTAAAAGCCAAAAACCAAGAGAAGGTTTCGGGTGATCCACATCCAATGGCGGACCAACGTACCCTTATGGATTATCTACGGCCCACCGTAGGTAATCTGGGCGCCGCTATCAATGCTCCGAATGTCGAAGCCAATAACTTCGAGCTTCGACCGCATTTGATACAAATGCTCCAAAACTCCGCAACCTTCCACGGGCTTGCGGACGAGGATCCCCATCTACATATAACTAATTTCTTAGAAATATGTGATACCTTTCGGATCAATGGAGCATCAAACGACGCCATCCGCCTCCGTATGTTTCCATTCTCACTAAAAGACCGAGCGAAAGCTTGGCTCAACGCCCTTCCAGCTGGTTCGGTAAACACCTGGGATGAACTAGCCCAAAAATTTCTATATAAGTATTTCCCTCCTGCTAAAACTGCTAAATTAATGACTGAAATTAATACATACTCACAAGAGGACGGGGAATCCTTATATGAAACTTGGGAAAGGTTCAAGGAGCTATTACGCAAGTGTCCCCATCACGGCCTCGCAATATGGCAACAAGTATCCACTTTCTACAATGGATTGTTGCCACACACTAGGCAGACACTTGATTCTAGCTCCGGGGGACTTTTAGGTAACCGACGCCCACATGAAATATATAATCAGATTGAGGAAATTGCTCAAACCAATTTTCAATGGCACACCCCCCGGGGAAATAAGTCTATCGCCCCGGGCGCCCATAAGGTCGACGAAAGCACTTCTTTACAAGCCCAAATCGAGGCCCTTTCTTCAAAAATAAAAAAATTAGAAATGACAAAAACCGTCTCGGTTATGGCTTGTGAAGGGTGTGGTGGGTCACATGAAAATTGGAGTTGCATGAAAGAAACGGACGATCAACAAGAAATGGTAAACTACATTGATAATAGACCTAGGCCGTCGGGTCCCCCAACGGGAACTTACAACCAAGGATGGCGAAACCACCCAAACCTTGGTTGGAGGGAACCCGGCAATAGTAGTAACCAACAAACCCAACGAACAAACTTTCAGCAATCAAGAAATGAGTCACAAAATTTCACTCAACAATAAGGTGGACGAGAAAGGCTCGAAGATACTATATCTCGCCTCGTCTCTGACACTGATAAGAAAAACTCGGAAAGATTTCTACAATTAGAATCTAATTTTAGGAATCAACAAGCTAGCATTCAAAACATAGAAAAACAAATAAATCAAATAGCTCAAAATTTTTCCGAGAGACCGCAAGGCGCATTACCTAGCAATACCGAAACAAACCCAAAGGCGCAAGTTCACCTCATCACACTACGAAACCGCATCGTAGGGCCTGCAGAAGTACCGCCACCTCCGGAAGAAACAATGCCAACACCTCTGCAGGAAAAGAACTCTCCTTCATCACCAGAGCCTACCAAGGCTCCTCGAGTTCCGTACCCCGGTAGGTTAATTCGTCAAAAGACCAATGAGCAATTCGCAAAATTCGAAAGTCTGTTAAAACAATTGCATGTCAATATTCCTTTTATCGAAGTCCTAACCCAAATGCCCAAATACTCTGAATTTATGAGGGACTTCCTTACCCATAAAAAGAAAATTGAAAATTTGCAATTAGTTAATTTAGGCGAAGAATGCTCTGCCCTCGTACTCAATAAACTACCCCAAAAGAAAATCGATCCCGGAAGTTTCACGATTCCATGCTCAATAGGGGAATCACCCGTTCGCAATGCCTTGGCCGACCTAGGGGCTAGCATTAACCTCATGCCCTCATCAATGTTCAAAAGGCTTGGCTTGGGAACCACGAGCCCTACAAAAATAAGCATACAACTCGCTGATCGATCCGTCAAGTTCCCACAAGGTGTCATCGAGAATGTCTTGGTAAGGGTAAGCAGATTCGTTTATCCAGTTGACTTTGTCATACTCGATATGGAGGAAGACACCGAGGTCCCCCTTATACTAGGGAGACCCTTCCTTGCCACGGCACAAGCAGTGGTAGACATGAATGACGGAACACTCACTTTGAGGTATGGGGATGATGAGGTGAAGTTCGGAGTTGGGAAGAGAATAGAGGACGACAACCCAGTAAACTACATGAAGGTTATTGATTCAAGCTTGGATGCTGCTCTCCGACGGTGTAACATGGGAAGCAAGGCATCCCACTCAGAAGATATATAACCTCAAATCGGGTCTAGCCAAGGACCCTTATAAACGTGGCGCACCACGGAGGCATTCCGCGGAACTATCCTTAGTTTAGTTTAATCTTTTAGTTTTTGCAGAATAAAACACACTCATGGTGGTAATGGATGAAAAAGGGAACGAGAAAAATGGAACCATGCACGAAGAACAGAGCAACCCGACAAAAATCTCCATCACAGAAGGCTCAACACGGGCCGTGCCCAACCAACACGGCCCCGTGCTGAGCCCCTGTAGAAAATCACCCAGTTCAGGTAACTGGACACGGGCCGTGTTCAGCGGACACGCCCCCGTGTCCAGGCTTCTGTTTCAATTCTCTAATTTTTGTTACTGGCACTTGACCACGGGGCCGTGCCCGGTCAACACGGGGCCGTGTCCAGGATGCCAGTAACATAAATCTTTGCTTTTTAACCCACTTTTACACATTCTAATCAACCAAAAACATTATTTTTGGACACATTGAGGACAATGTGTAATTTAAGTGTGGGGGGGATGCTAAAACCTTGAAATTTTGCAAAATCCTAAACACAAGCCTTACACAAAACTCTATTGGAACCGCTAAACACCCCAAATTTTTTTTCAAAAACTTTTTATTTTTTTATTATTTACTTGTCTTAGTTTAAGTTGGGAATAACAAGTTCTAAAAAGGTTATATTTTTACAAGTTTACAACCGATAGCGTCGTGATAAAAAAGAACCAACATAAGAAAATTATGAAACGGCATGACAAGCTCAGTTAAAAATTCGATTATATATACTTGGTCACATAAAAAACCCATTCCCACAAAAGTGAGTTTTGAGCCTTTATTGAGCATAAAAATATACATATTTAGACTAAATGCTCATTTTTCGTTTCTTGTGTGAATAGCCGCTCGGTTCTTACAAATCTAGAACTTGCCACAACGATACATTCCCGGTCCTTACCAACTTAAACCCAAGTAAGTAAATGATGGAGGCATTAGGACTAACCATTTTTCTTTCAAAACCATTATTTTTCATTTTTTTTTATCACCTACCCAAAATCCCCCTAGATAGCCCCTTTGAGCCTAAACCTTTCATTTCATTACCCCAAAAACCCTTTTTACCCACCAAAAACCTTTTTATTTTGTTTTTCATCCTTTATTTTAGTAACAAGCTCGCTTTTTCGTAAACTCACCTTTTTATGTGACGATAAAAAAAAAAAAATAGTGATGAAGTAAAAACAAACAAAAGCTATATAAAAAAAAAAGCTTGTTTGGAGAAATACTTCAAAAAATAAAAAGTCACTAAAAACAAGGTACTTCACGAAAACCGACGCTTGTTACGATTTTCGCCCTTTTTACTAACCACTAACCCAACCACCCACCTTTAACCCAAGCCTAACGCTTCACCCAAAAGTCCTCTTGATATTTACAAAGGTAAAAAGTTAAAAAGGAGGAGGATTGATTGCTTGGCAAGCCTATGGAAGGCGTAAGTTCCATGCCGCTCTCGAGTGATTCACTAAAATATACACCTTCGGCCGAGTGTTGAGTGATCTCCCGTGAGGTATGTGAACTTGTATATAAATGGAATTTTAAAAAGGCATGCTATGCCCAAATAAGTAATTTATCTTAGGAAACGTTCAAAATAAATCATAACGAATAGGATTGTAAATAAATAAAAATAAAACTTACAAAGACCTTGGATTCCCGACACTCTAGGACAAGCTCAAAAAAAACTTCTCTTCTACCTATTCCATTTGGGAGTGTAAGCCACATTTAAAGAGTTTTGCTTGAGGACAAGCAAAAGTTCAAGTGTGGGGGTATTTCATGTGTGTAAAATGCAACATATAAATCACATCAATTAAGGCATAAAACTAACCCTTTTTAAGTACTAATGTTGGAAAAAGAGTGTTTTTGTCTTCCTTTTGCATTTTCAGGATGAAATGAGCTCAAAATCACAAAAGAAGCAAAAAGACAACTAATTCTACCATAAATACAAGAAAAGGAACAAAAGTAGACTGCCCGGACCCTCAACGGCACCTCCCAAGGCAAAGGAGAAGAAACAGAGTCTGAACACGCCCCGTGTCCAGCAAACACGGGGGCGTGCCCAGGAAGCAGCAGAAAAGACAAACCAGTAAAAGCTTCCATTGCCCACCACGGGGCCGTGTCCAGCGGGCACGGGGGCGTGGTGAAAGTACAGCAGGCGCATTAATTGTAATTCGCAATTACAATTAATGAAGAGAGAGAATGTCAGACGGGCACGGGGCCGTGTCCAGCGGACACGGGGCCGTGTCCAGCCTTCTGTTCAGCCTATAAATAGAGGAGCTTGGCTTCATTTTCTCTCATCCCTTGGCACACCACCTCTCTCACACTTCATCCACCACCCACCACCACCATAACACCATCATCCACCACCATCATCCATTGTCCATCGTAGAGTGTGTGAGTCGTCTCGGGATCCAAGATTGATCGTAAGAGTTCTTGACAATCAAGGCCATGTTTGCCTAAGTCTCTTACATCACTTGGTGAAGACAAGTGTTTAGTATAATACTTTTTATTTTTAATCTTTTGCACTTTTTATTTGGTTTTGTATTAATGACTTTAATAACTAGTTACTTATGTTGAAGGTGATCTTTCCTTATCGTTTGTCCGTGGTGTCTTTGCATTATTTTACTGTCTATATAAAATAAAAGATTTTCACCATTCATATCTCCACGGTCTATATGGAGATATGTTGGCTACCTGGTCGGGGGTTAAGGGAACGGTTTGGTAAGGGTCTTGCCCTTGTTCAGCGTTTAGAGGTCCTGCTTGGGACCTGGGTCAAATTTAGTAGGATCTCCTTCAATGCCCATAGGTATTGGATGGCGGGGATCCAAACTCTTTGACCCCCTCATAAGTTAACTACTATTAATACTATAACCCGGCTATTTAGGACTGTATCCCTGCTGACTCAGACTACTTAGCCGAGGGTAACGTCACCGCCAAAAGCGGGGCCTACCACAATTTGCATTAATAACTTAATTAATTATCTTTCAATAATCCGACCCTTTAGGATTGTATCCTTGCTGACTCAAACTACTGGGTTGAGGGTAACGTCGCCTTCAAAAGAGGGGCCTACTACAATAACTAAGATAATCTCTTAAACAAGTGCAAAAGTGCGAAAATAATCAAAGGTTATACTAATACACGTGTCGGATCCAAGTGATTCATCTTGTCTATCTGTTTTTATTTTATTTTTATTTTCAGCATTTAGTTAGTTTTTATTTTTCTTAGTTTAAAACATTTTTCTAACTTTTTGATTTGATTAGACGTTGAGGATAAACCGGTATTAAAAGCTTTTGTGTCCTTGGACGACCTCGGTATCTTACCAACACTATACTACGTCCACGATGGGTGCACTTGCCCATATGTGTGTTTAGTGTTAGTAAATATCGTGTTTTATAAATTTAAAACTTGGCTAAAAGTGTAAAAAGGGGCTTAAATACTCATCAAAATTATATTACACTACACACGCATCAACACCATGATGAAGAGGGATACCTTACAAAAAGGTTTCTTCTCTTCTGTAACAAGATTTTTATTCCATACCCTCCTCATGTGTGTTTCAAATAAAACCACCTCTTTTAATGAAATACCATTGAAGATTCAAAACCTGGGGTGTGCTATTCTTCAAGAAGAAAACTTTAATTATTCCCAAGTAATCTTTAACGATTTGGTTAAAAACGTTGAAACAAAATCATTCTTACTGTTTCCAAGATTTCTAAGTTATTATTTTGAGAAAAAATTCAGTAAGGATGATATTGCTGTAAAAAACCAAGGTGAATCTCTACAAATGCACAGCTTAACTGCTGAAACTTTTACAAGAATGTCAACACCTTGCAAAACACAAGCAGAGGTGCCTGAGCAGAATTTAGCAGCAAACACTGCTTCTCAGGTATCTGCTGCTGAGCCCACTGCTCAAGGTGATCAAGGTAGCAAAACAACTGCCTTGAAACCCACACCTAAAATCACCAAAAAGCCACAGAAAAAGAAAACTCAAAAACCCCCCAAACCTACGAAAAAGACAACTCTAGAGTATGAGATACCAGAGCAACTGCCAGTGACAGCACAAAAGTCACATGAAACCACTGCTGCAACTTCCTCACAGCAGTTGGTAAAAATATCTCACACCATATCTGAAACTCCTCCTGCTTCTTCACAAAAAGAAACGGTTGTACAAACAGGGTCACCACATCATGATGCTCTGGAAGCACTTGTTTCCATCATCCACAGCCCAATGCCCGGGGCAAATCCTCTTTCTACACCGAAACTCACATCCCTAATTCCCCCAAATACCAAAATTTTGTTGGATGCAATTGATTTGAACCTGGCACAAACCAGTCCTTCTCAATCACCTGTTCATGAGAATATACTTCAACAAGAGACTGGGCCTGATGTATCAATCGTTGCTAACCCACCAACACAACCTGAGGAGGTTACACCCCTTGAGTTACAAGTAACTCTTGGTGGTAATCCAAGTGAAGCAGCCACTACAAGTATTAAACCTACAGGTTTACACTTGGACAGTGGTTACATCCATAAGACTTCCTTGGAGGCAATTCTTTCTATAACACCTCTGTTATCTGCTAGTGAGTTTGTTTTAACCACTGGTTCCATCAAAAGATTATCAAGTGTTGAAGGAAGAAGACCCTAGTACCAAGAAAAAGGGGCATCAGTTGTTGATGTTTGGAGTACACTCCCTACCTCAACCTCTGATAAAACCACTGCTAGTGGGAAATCAGATGATCCCATTAAGTTGGGTGATGGTTTAAACTACCAGGAATTGACGGACAGAGTTGAAAAACTGGATACCTCTGTTGCAGAAATCAAAGAAATGCTGCATCAGTTGTTGACAGTTCAAATGGTACAATCCATTGCTATTCCACCTCAAGCACCTGCTCCACCACCAGCAGATGTTACAAATGAGCTCTGGAACCTTTTTCAACCTTTTCTCCAACAACAACAACAAGTGGCTGATCAGCAACATGAAAAACATGTCCAAGAGCTGAAAAACACAATGGAGTCTAGGTTCAAGAACACACAAGATGACATCAAGGCTATCAAGGCCCATCTGTTGACAACCACTGGCACTGCTCCTCCAACAGTTCTTTTTATTGATGAACTCCCCCCAGATAATGCCAAAAAGGGGGAGAAAATTCAGGAGTGGAGGAAGAAAGGGATTGATAATGGTCTGTATCTTGAGCCTGAAAAGGATGCTATGCTCAGAAACATTCCCTTGCCAGATGGTAGCAAAAAGGTTGATGTTATCCAGAATGCACTTGATGAAGGTGTCATAAGTGTAAAAAGGGATAGAGCGGCAAATGATTTATCAAGGTGGAATAAGGAGAAGAGAGCTTTCATGGAGCTGAATGCGCAGGGTTGCTCTGGTGTAAAGGATGTTCAAAATCCTGTTCCAAAAAGAAATCTTACTAGAAAAGTAAGGAAACCCAAGTCCACACCATCCAGTCTTCCAAAGCATACTTCAAAACCACCATCCAAAAGCCACCAACATCAAACCTCCATCCAAACAGCTGCTGAAACTCCTGCTGTATCAACATCTGCTGGTACTTCAGTTATTACAACATCTCTCACTTCAACACACACCACTACCACAGCCTTATCACCACCAAAAACAACATCTCCACCATCATCTCCTGCCAAAAAGCAGAAGACAGCTGATGTCACAACATCTGCTGTAATGACAACAGTGGTTGAAACACCAGTTGTTTCAACAACTGTTAGTCAGTCACAAACCACTGCCACTTAAACCACCTCCACTGTTCCACTCAAAACATCATCAGCCTCTCCTAAAATAAAAAGGAGAAGGATTATCATATCAGATGATGATTCTCCATCACCACCACCAACAGCTTCAAAATCCCAAGCACTTGTCACAATTCCAAAACCCATTCCTCTCTCTTCAGCTCAAATCCAAAAGCCATTACCTCATGCAAGTGTTGTATTTCCTTTGGAACTCATAGCAGTTAGGGAAGAAATCAAATCTTTCTATTATGAGGATGACCCTGCCAAAAGGAGTTTGCCATCGATTGAAGGATATCCCTGGCCAAATAATATTGAAGAATATTTGAAAATCAAGGCCAAGTAAGCAGAGGATATCTCAATTAAAAATAAACAAGGGAAACTTGATAGAGAATTTCAGCAAAACTATCAGGTTCTACCCACACAGGTCAGATCTATGGAGCAATTTGCCAAAAATGTATGTCAGCAAATCTCTGAAAGGGCAAATGTGTCCTTGAGAAAAGACTACATTGAAAACATCATGACCTACAAGAAATACAAGGGAGGAGAAACACATGTACAAAAACTGGACCATTCCTGAGCTTGAAAAAGAAGTAGCCAGGATTCATGAAATGATCAAAAATAAGGTCAAGCAGACTCCTCCTGAAAAATTCAAACAATTTGAAGCTGACAAGGCCTTAGAGTTGAAGAGAATGAAAGAGGAGTTGGTAGCAGCTGATTATGGGTCAAAGAATTCTGTGTCAAAGTGGGGAGAAGCTAGGGTCAGGGCCACCTATAAAAGGTTGGAGGAACTTAGGAAGAAAGATCCAACAGCTCCACAAAAGCCTGACTACTCCAAAGCAGAGGTTTCAAAAAGACCACCAATGCTGCAAGTCAAAAGAACCACTGCTCCTGCTGGTGCTGCCATCTACAAAAGAAGGAGACAAAACCAGATGGGTGGTGAAACAGTTCAAGATCTAATTGCTGGTAATGACCTTGTAAAAAAGGGCATTAGGTTAATGATGAAAGATGATCCTGAATTGGAACAATCTGCAAGTACTGCTCAGCCAGTCATAAATAGGCCAGCATCACCAAATACCTCATCTAATAAAAATCTCCCAAGAAACCCACCAGGCTCAAAAGTACTAAAGTGGAAAACTGATAAACAGACCCACGTACTGACTGTGTTCAAGTCTAGTGGAGAAGTGAAGAAATTAACAAGGGAACAAGCTCTTGGCCAGTGTATTGAAGATTTGCAGGATCTCCTTGATCTTCCACATGGCAGGGATGAAGATGATACATATGCCTTAACCTTTGAATTGCAACTCAAAGCGCAAATAAGGGAACTGCTGATGAGGCAATAAAGATCTTCTAATAATGGGGAGTTTTGGCATTATCTGTTCCAGGGGGAGATTGTTGGGATTGAACCCTGCCAAAGGAACAGATAATAAAAGCCAAAACTGGATCAGAGCAGTGGATCCAGAATAAGCAGATGTTATGCATGCAAATCTCTCCCCTTGAAAGTGGTTTCAACATCTGCTGACCTCCTATCTGCTGATCATGCAAACTGCTGACCTACAACTTCTGATCAAGTCAAAGACTGTTGAAGAACTAAAGCTCTGCTGCTCAATCTACTACCTTGTTTCAAGCACTGCTGATCATGACAAGTACTGCTGGGTTCACAACAGTGGAAGGATGCAGCAGCTGTTTATGTTTACTTTATGTAATGAATTGTAACATCAGTAGTTAGCATAGCATTGTTTGTATATGTCAGTTGTTAAGAGTTTGTTAGGAGGTTAGATGTCACTTTCATGGTGACGTCAGCTTAGATGCTCAGTGGTTTGCTAGTGCCTATAAATAGAACAGTGCTCTGTACTGTTCTGTTTAGCTCTTTCACCATCTTCTTCCTGCACGAACAAATACTGAGCTCAGGCTGAGGGGGAGTTTGCGAAGCATACATGCAATTGTAATCAAAGTTTGAAATAAATTTAAGCATTTGGTTCTTAGTTGAAAATGTATGTTTGAAAGCATTTCTTCTGTTTGATTGTGAAAAGTTTGCTTCCATTTAATTTCCGCTGCACTACTCTTTCATTGTTCATCTTAATTCAAACACAAATCACAATCAATCTAAACTCAGATCCTAACATAAGAACAACCATACGGCAGGGTTCTTCTTCTTTTGGGAATGGGCACTTGAAGTACGGGTCCATTGTTTACGCTGTGTTTCAGTTCCGTTGGTCGCTTACTGTTATGCTTACTTTTATTATCTGCTTCCTTAACAATTTGGATAATAAATGACATTGCATCTATGATTCCTTGTGCCACTATGTGTTGGATGGCACTATTATCCACTTAATTTCCATTGTTATTGTTGTTCGGATTCTCATTATTCATATTATCATTATTCGGGTGGTTATCACTCTGGTTTTCCTGGTTCGCTTCGTTGTCCATCTGAATTTTAAACATTTACCACTCATTAATATCACAAAATAATATTTAATATAGTCAATCACATGACACGCACTTTGGTCAAAAGCGTCGATCATTGCGACTTTACTCTATTCATATAATATGCATCTATTACACACTAGTACTGAAATTAAAATTACAATACCGACTGAAATTTAAAGTTACACTACTAGTAGTAGGCATCCGTAGTTTTTTTTTCATACACATACCCACATATTTTATTGTTATATTAAATATTATTATTATTATTATTATTATTATTATTATTATTATTATTATTATTATTATTATTATTATTATTATTATTATTATTATTATTATTATAACCTTTTCCACCATCACTTCTACGGATATGGATTCATCCAGAAATCCATATTGAATCAAGATTGGTATATATAATTATATTTTATATTCCTTTTATTTAGTTACTGCAACCGGTATTATACTATGATATTTCCTACGAATAACGAGAGTCTCGTTAATATATATTTTGTAATTATATTTTATAAAAGGTGAACCTGGTTCCTACATTGCTCTCATACATGATACATTTTATAAATCCGTCACCACGTCATTTAAAGAAGACGGATTTGATGATGCTGGTATCTCAACCATCACTTTATTTATCATGTTTAAAAAACCAACCTTCCAAGCATTAAACTTAAAAACCACACATGAAACAAGGCTTTCAATTTACAATAAAAATAACTTAGATTTTAACCACTACTATTGTTGTTACAGTCAAAATCGACACTAAGCAGAATTTGAGCACCAATGTAGAAAACCATTACTTCCTATAAGTTTTACAGCAACGAAATCGAGTGGATTGCACCAATAATATTTGAAGTTCCAAGTGTTTCCCATTGAGTTCTTGCCATGTTCAACATTACACATTGGCTCACCCCTTCTCTTTATCCCTTTCCTTACCAAACCATATTCTCAAAAGGCTCAAAAAGGGCAGAGACTAAATTAAGTGATAGACCATGAAGAAACTTATAATGAAGTGTCCAGATCAAAAGGACACTACACCGTGGTCATCATATAATAGTTGCTCTCTGTGAATCTGACATAACTTTTATAACTCATTAATGAATACCACGGCTTAATTTCTTTACAAACCTTGTGCCATCATTTAAAAAGGCTATGTTAGAAACATATCGGTTGGCATAACAACATGCCTCCTTGATAGCTGCAAATTGACCAACATGAAAAACTGAAGCGGTAATATCATATGCCTACTAAAAATGAGTATTGTCATGAGAGAACTAAAAGAAAAACATACCTGAGCCAGTTCGGCTGAGAAGAATTTGACCGGATGTCAAAGATACTAACTTAGTCATTGCTCAGGGATGTATATGCAATCTGAACAATATGTGTCGCAACCCTCGTCCCTCTATACAAATATGGGAACGGGCGGCCGCGACCAGTTTTGGTGGTATCTGGTATTGTCTAACTTTGGCAGCGGAAATTTCATCAGGACCGTAGTTAGGAAATATTTTATCAGAGTAAAATACCACACTTTTATAATGTCAAACACATGGGATACAACCCAAGTTTTAAGTACACACATTTTCATAGGAATAAATCCTATTTTTATTTAATAAAAACATCTATTTCTTTTAGGTAACTTTATTGCCACTTTTCCAAGACTTCATTGCTGTCCAGTTGGCTTCTATTTGGCTTTCACATTTTGTTACCTGAAACGCGTTTAAAAACATTTTGTCAGTGGGAAATACTGGTGAGTGAATCCCAGTTTAATCAAGTTTAAATAAAAACCATTGTATAGTATTGAGGGCGGTCTCGCAATTACATTTGTTTCCAACTCATATCAATTACCACCCACGGTACTGTCAAACCCGACTTGTGGAAAAGTTACTCCTCGCAAGGCAGTAACTAATTTTGTATACAAAACCCCAACATACCGACGATAATTGTATCCTTACAAATACTCAATAACTGTTTAATATATAATTAATTATGTGAGGTTTTGTAAAAACAGTTAACAAAAAGGAGATTACTCACATTGCTGTCTTAGGTTTTCAGTAAGGATTTTCTGGGAATAATCTATACATTACACAAATGCACACGTGTTAGTATAATAACCCATTTTAACATTAGTAATACCCTCCCCGAGACGGCATTCCAACGACTACGTCGGGCAGAACCACGACAGCCGTTACGGAACCATAGATCAATCAGGCAGAGCATCTAATACGTATCCAGGGGTTATGATACTTTCAACAGAGCAGAACCCCATTATTTAGGGGGGTATTAGACTCGAGTATAATGCCTACTATCAGAAAATTCGAGTGAGAGAGAAAGATGTGAACGATTTGAGACTGAAGCCCGAGCTCCCATTATATAGGGCCTGATTTTGGGTCTTACGCGGCCTGCGTAAGATGTAGCAAGAGGGCTATGCGGCCCGCGTAGTAGGGTAATAGGGTTGTAGGTGATCCGGGTCACTTAGTAGGTTCAACACGCGTTTAACACATGTCAACATCGGGTTTCGCCGTGTTTGACGATCGCTCGCGGCCCGCGTAAGCTTAAGGGGTGGCTTACGCACCCCACGACAGCCCCCGAATTTTGATTTTTAATTAATTTTATTAATATTAAAGGTATTCGGGGCCCGTTTTCACGTATGGGGTGTTTTTAGGGACATATTGGGATATTTTGAAATATATTTGGGTGTCTGAAAATATTCCGAGGGTGTTGGTTTACTTTAGGGTTGTTATAATATGCGACCCAAAGGTTAAACCACACCACTTCAGTGCATATACTACAAAGAGTAACAGATTCAAAATCTTTGAAATTTTTAGACATCATAAATTGGAAGCTTCTTTTAAATAATCAACACACTAAAATGAGTAATAATCCAGGTGGAGAGTTTACTCCAATAAATGTTTTACCCTAACTGAAGAAAGAAATTACCTTGACAATAGATTCACATATATGAAACATAAAATCACCTTTTTCACCTGTTGTTTTTCTTTACTTTTGAGAATTCTTTGATTTTTCATAACAATACATCTCCTCTAATTCATATAATACTATAATACATGGAGCTTTTGTTAATATTTATTTTTATATCTATTTTGATCGTTTTTAGCTCATTATCTCTTAAAATCATTAAACATTATATATGAACTAAAAACAAGTACAATTTGATAAAAATAACCATCAAACTACTCAAAAGTGTAGGAAATATTATATAAAAACATGTATATTTTAGAGAGCATATCAACCGCACATCTAATATAATCTAGGCCTTCAAATGAACGTGGTGGCACGATAGCAATTAACTTTGCATAATTACGCACATTAGTGCATAATTACGCACGTTATAGTACATAATTACGCACGTGATTTGTATAATTACGCATCGGTTTGGTTAAACGCTCATTACACATGTGATATGCATAATTACGCATGGGTTTGGTATACCATAGTTACGCACGTTATATTGGTGTTGCGTACTGTTGCACGTTAAAGGGTATTGTACGTTAACCTGCCCCTACAAATAAATCCATGTGTACGGTATATAACTATTTTAATCAGATTAAATAAAATATAACAATAATATATTATTCTATTTTTTAACATAGGTGATCAAGGATGAAGGATTTCTCCTAGGTGAGCGAAAGAACAACGTTTAAAAAAAGCACTTAACTATTATGTTCGCTATTTCAAGAAACCTTCTAATCTAAGTATGCGATTACAAAAACCTAGTCCGCTAATTGATATGGGGTTGGTTTGTCGTTATTAGCTCTAAGTCGCTTCCAACTACCAAGTATTAGAATTATGTTTTTTATAAAGGCTTTAAGGGATCACGTAAAAAAAGGGGTTAACTTTTTTTTTCTTTTAATTGTTAAAGTTTTTACACCAAGCGAGTGCATCTCTAATGGAGATGTTTGTGGCATCGTGTCACACCCTGACTTTTGCGGAAGCGTGATTATGTGTGACTTGCTTAATATCATTGCATTCAACCATAACAAACAACTATATGATAAAACCATGATGTTCATCCATAATTAAGTTTCAAAATATTAAAACCATCATTGTTTGACCACAAACCAAGACTTCAAGTTTAAAGTACATAACAACCCAAGTTGTAAGTTCCATACTGGACTTAACAAAAGACACTATTAAAAGCTAGGCTTTGAATTATGTATCTTATCCAAGATAAGATACACCATCCAAACCCTTCGACACTGGATGACATCTTTTATTCGAAGACACAACTTGAAAAACTTCAGTGCCCGCCAGATCCATTTCAATTCCCTGAAATACATATAGTTTGAAAACATCAACAAAAGTTGAGCGAGTTCATGTGTTTTGTATGTGAGCTCGTAATAAACTTTGTAACCATAGTTTGTATGTATTTGTAAACCGGTATGAAGGCGAATATGAATAGATCAATTAATGATTTGCAAGGTCATTAATATGTGTGCAACGGTGTAGGAAGGCTCAATCCTTTGCGTATTTCGTACCGGGCCTCCCGGCTGGGACGACATAGTTACCACATGCGGCCAACTCGTGGACCCATGGGTGGGGCCCGCAACACCCAAATAGATCTATCACTCATGCCCCTCGGTCCTTATAAAAGGATTAATGGTCTCAAGTTAACGCCTACCCATTCACATGATCTAACAGTTCATTCCTTAGCATACCATTCGTAATCGTAATCATTTGTAACATGTATTTCACCCCGAAGCTATAAAACTGAAAACAATTAAAAGAAAAAGGGGGATATGAACTCACAGTCTTGCGTCTCGCAATCCGGTGTAACTCAAAGATGCTACTCGATCACACGACTCCCTACAAACGTGCTAAGGTGTATTAGACGGATGGTTCGTGCCTTAACTTTAGTCTTAATTAGTATCTTTGAGTTACGTTTCTTTGTGTTTTATATTATCCCAAAGTATATAATTATTTGTTAAATAATAAATATTTTAACTTAAATTATATTTATTAATTTTTGGAATTTTTGTTAAAATAGTATATTTTAACTTGGCACATAAGGTATTTATACATGTATATCTTTCCCCAAGGATGAGTATACTTACGCTTGTATTCTTAGACTTGTGTATTTTGCCAAGTATTGGTGGCGTATTCCGGTGTATATTTATAAGTACGAGAATACGTATTTTCTTGTATTTATTAAGTATTCTTATACTTAATTTTGTATTTATTTTTCTGGAATATTATTTTCAATATAAATCACCAACATGAATATATTCTTAAAATATATAAATATTTTAAGAAAACTTGTATAGAAAATTATTTATATTTCTTCCTTGGCAAAAATATTTATATTTTCATATAAACCTCAAAAATAATATATTTTCAAGATTAACTTAGAAAATATTTACAAATTCATTTTCACCCTAAAAATAATATGTTCTAAATTTATTTAAGAAAATATATATTTTATCCAAAAAAAATATATTTTCTAGTAATTCAAGAAAACACATATATTTTTCCTTTGCCCAAAAACACTATATTTTCTTCTTGTCAAAAATATGATATATTTTTGTAACAATTATAAAAATCATATTTTTGTTTTCTTGGTCTCCAAAATACCGTTTACCAAAATATACTTATGAATTTAATTCCGGAATATTTATGTAAGTTATATTCCTTGTTTGATTTCTCCAATTTTGGGTATAAATTATAATTTATTTCTTGGAATTTTGGTAATATTTTGTATTGTAATTGTTGGTATTTTGGTGAGTTACATTATTTCAAGTCCTAAAATAATATAACTAATACACATAATATACAAGTAATCACACACATTGTACATCTAAATATATATTTTCCTAAATACATATTTAGTCATTTTTATTTATCAAAACAACCTCCAATATTTATAATTTGTGTACAAAATCTTTGGCAAACTTTATATGAAAAATCATGGTTAAAATATACTTATTAACACTTGTTTAAAAATATTTTTCTAAGTGTTTAATTTTTAGAAAAAATTTGCCATAGTTTCCCCTTAAAAATGGAGGTTTCCATGCTTTTAAAGCATATCATTTTCTTTTTAAAATCATCACAAATCATCAACAATCAAACAATACTTACCAAGTGCCAAAATCAAGCTATTTACACTACTTCGTGAACTTGAAAATTTATAAAAATTTGTAGTAACTTAGTAGAGTGTTTAGTAAGCTTAGTTACCCTTTAAAGTGTGGTTATTTGTTTAAAAACATCATTCTTGAAGATTTTAGATTTTTACAACTTGTAACTTGGTTTTCTAAAAATATTTCTTCTTGAATTTTTCTTGTTAATAACATGTTTCTACACTTGATTAACCACTAAAAATGTGATTAGTTTATTTAAGAACCATGTTTATGTAAATCTCATATGTAAACTTAGTTTCTTGAGAAAACTAGTTTTGAAATCATTCATCCACAAGTCTTATATCATACTTTGATCATCATTATTCAAGAAAACATCTTCATACTTCAAGTCCATGTTTACATAAAGTATGATCATCTTGGTTTTTCACAAGATCATCCTCTTATCTTGCTAGATCATGTGTTTAATCACAATCTAGCAAGTTTCATATGATGTTTAACATCATTAACAAAAACAATCGACAATCAAGAAGCATATAAACACTTAAACCACATAGTTCATGATGATTTTTAGTCTTATGTTATAGATTATGTTCTTGATCTTTAGTGTTCTTCATGATTAGTTACTTGTATCAACTTTTAACCAACATAACAAGATGTAAAATGAGATTAGAAGGATCTTAATACTAGCACAAGGCTAGGGATGATGTTCAAGAAGATGAAGATGACAATCTTGGTGGTTAATAGCTTGTGAGAGAGGTGCTTCCACTTCCAAAGGCTCCTAGCTTCTTATCCTTGCTTCTTACACCTTTGTATCACTAGGGAATGGATGGATTAAACTTGAAAGATGGTGGTGGTGGTGCTCTTGTTCTCGGCCGAGACTAGAGGGAGAAGAGTGAAGAGGTGAAGTTTGTTGGTGTGTTTGAGAATGAGAAGTTTATGGTCTCTTGGTTAACTTAAATAATCTCCAACATCATTTAACCCTTTGGATAACATGTTCTCAAAAGCTCTAGACAAGATCAAATAAAATAAGTGAAGAAAATCAAGGGTGGGGGCCACCCTTGAACCGTGTTCATGATGGGGGAGGGGTATTAGTTAGGTTTTGATGGTTAGTTAAGTTAGTTAGTTGTAATCTAAGGGTCAAGTTAGTGTATTTAGTTGTTATGATGTTATATAGTGTGTTATGATGTTCGGAGTCCATAACTAGTTCAGAAATGATAAAACAATGCTTCTAGTGAAAATTTGGTGTTTCGGGTAGTGTCCGGTTGTTCGGTTGGTTACTGGTTCGTTAAGGTGCTAAACTATGCAGTTTAGTGTGCTTTATGTTACCTTTTGTGACAGTTTTGATTCCCGACACTTAGGAAAGTATTCTGGACCATCTAACCATAATTTTGCATAATATTTAGTTGTTTAAATGCTGATTTTTGCTGAATTTTGCAGATTTCTGCAGTTTATGTAAGTTTTAGGCACTTTCCGGCACTTAAACTATCACTAGGAAGGCAGTTTTGTGATCCTTACTTTCCTACACACTATACTATTGTAACTCTTAGTTTCTGGCCCGTTCTATGTCTCAATACCATGTCTATCTAAGTACTGAACCCCCGTCAGCATTTCTGATTTATCTGATAACTGTACTAACTTTGTTTCGTGCATCATTTGAATCAATAAGTTTTGCATGCAATAATGATATGGCATTATGCAATATATAATGCACATGTATGTATGATAACAATAATCAGAAAGCATTCATGTCATAAATTTTAAGTCAGCACAGTCATTAAAGCACTAATTACTGTTTAAGTATTGTACGGATACATGAAGTTTTTGACAATTGTCACATTCTCCCCCGTTAAGAAAATTTCGTCCCGAAATTTTAAGCTGCGCTATTAGCTGCAGGGGAGTTAGGGAACAAATGCGGATATTTTAATTTCATACGGTCTTCATGCTCCCAAGTAAACTCTGGGCCGTGACGTGCATTCCATCGAACCTTGACAAGCTTAACACTACTCCTCCGAGTCTTGTTAACTTTCCAATCTGTGACCTCAACGGGTTCTTCAGTGAAGTGGAGTGTGTCGTCTATTTGCACTTCATCCGCAGGGATGACTACTGTCTCTTGAGTTGGACTTTTCTTCATGTTAGATACATGAAATGTATTATAAACACCATGTAGTTCCGCTGGTAGCTCCAACTTGTATGCTACGGTACCAACCCTTTCCAATTTCTGAATGGCTCGATATATCGTGGGTTTAACTTACCACGCTTCCCAAAGTGTGCTACACCTTTCCAAGGTGAGGCTTTCAATAAAACCATATCACCTACTTCAAATTCCAAAGGTTTTCGTCTTTGGTCTGCGTAACTCTTTTGTCGATCATGAGCCGCCTTGATGCGCTCTCGGATCTGCATGATCTTATCAGTCGTTTCTTGGACCAGTTTGGGACCAACCATCTGTCTGTCACCTGCGTCTGCCCAGCACAACGGCGAACGACACTTACGTCCATAGAGGCCTTCGAACGGTGCGGCTTGAATACTTGTATGGTAGCTATTGTTATAGGAAAACTCAACTAGAGGTAGATGAGTATCCCAACTGCCACCTAAATCCATTATACAAGCATGGAGCTTGTCTTCCAACGTCTGAATAGTTCTTTCGCTCTGTCCGTCAGTCTGCGAGTGAAAGGTTGTACTCAGATTCAACTGAGAACCAAAAGCTTCCTGGAAGGATTGCCAAATCCTTGATACAAACCGTTCATCTCTATTAGATATTATCGAGATAGGCACCCCATGACGTGTCACTATCTCTCTGAGGTAAAGCTCAGCTAGCTTCCCTATGCTATCCTTTTCCCGAATCGGTAAGAAGTGCGCAGACTTCGTCAACCGATCCACGATTACCCAAATCATATCATGTCCTCTGGGAGTCCTGGGTAACTTTGTTATGAAGTCCATAGAAATCTGCTCCCACTTCCACATGGGTATTTCCGGCTGTTGCAGAAGACCTGAGGGTTTCTGATACTCGGCCTTTACCTTGGCACAAGTTAAGCACTTTCCAACGTAGATGGCAACATCACTCTTAAGTCTTGGCCATCAATAGTAATCCTTCAGATCTTGGTACATCTTGTCCGATCCTGGATGGATCGAGTACCTCGATTTATGAGCCTCATCGAAAATAACCTCTCTAATACCACCAAAAAGCGGAACCCAAATACGTCCCATGAAATACAAGGTTCCTTCCTCGTTAGGTGTCAACTTTTTCTCCATTCCTTGGAGATATTCAGCCTCAATATTCTCTTTCTTAAGAGCTTCTCTTTATGCAGCATGAATACGAGAGGTGAGGTTCGTCTGAATAATCATTTCTAAAGCCCGAACCCTTATGGGCTTAATTCTTTCCTTTCGACTTAAGGTGTCCGCTACCACATTCAGCCTTCCAGGATGATACTTGATTTCGCAGTCATAATCGTTTAGCAACTTAATCTAACGTCGTTGTCTCATATTAAGCTCTTTCTGGTCAAATATGTGCTGAAGGCTCTTATGATTCGTGAAAATAGTATATCGAGTACCATACAGATAATGTTGCCAGATCTTCAATGCAAATACCAATGCGCCTAATTCCAAATCATGCGTGGTATAGTTTTTCTCATGGACCTTTAGTTGGCGTGAAGCATAAGCGATAACCTTCTGGCGTTGCATGAGCAAGCAACCCAAACCCTGATGCGAGGCATCACAATATACCACGAAGTCATTGGTGCCTTCTGGTAGGGATAATATAGGTGCATCGCATAACTTACTCTTGAGCAGTTGAAAGGCTTCTTCTTGCTTATCTCCCCATTCATATTTCCTGTCCTTTTGAGTAAGGGATGTCACACCCCCAAAATCCACACGCGGAGTATTACCGCTTGGGAGCGTGACTGACCAGGATCAAGCCACCAATCATATAGAACAACGTAAATAGTAAAAGTAAATGTAATTAAACCAAACCAATCCATATGAAAGGTGTTCCAAAACATAAGTATAGTAACAAAGTTTAGCGGAAGCATCTGAGTAAAAGCCCAATCATAATTAAAGTATGTAATGTCATAATGTTTAATCAAAGCATCACGATCCTTGTCCACAACGACCGCGCCTCCCCATGCAAGCTCCATGTATACCTAACGACCTGCAAGGCATGTAACAGAGAGTCAACAACTAGTTGAGCGAGTTCACAGAAAGTAAGTGCGTAATAGTAAGTTCGTTTGTAACGTGTGGCTCTACTGGGCCGATAGTATGTTCTATTGGTGGGGGCTTCCCATGTTGCATATACACTAGACTATTTGTAACCATAAGTGTTCTTCTTAACCTGAGAACAGTAGTACGTACAAGGTTTACGTAGGATTTACGTAAGTGTCCTTCACAAGCCGAGGACAGGGGTACGTGGGGGTTTACGTAGGTTTTACGTAAGTGCCTGACACAACCAAGGCAGTAGTGAGTATAAGTTCACGTAGGTTTTACGTGAGTGTCCTTCGCAACCTGAGGACAGTGATGAGTACAAGTATACGTAGGTTTTACGTATGTGTCCTGCACAACCGAGGACGATGGTAGATAGTCTAGTAACAGTGTAAGTACAAATCTATTCAATCTCATTCCTTCAATCCCATTCCCAAACCCCGGGAATCCCATGCCTTGGTTAGAGTGTGAACTCACCTTGGTTTGCTCGGTAGGTTATTGCTTCTAGGGTTAATTAATGGTTAAGTCCGTTACACACGACCTAGGTACATTGCACATAATTTGATGTAAGTGTTTGCATTCAATTAGGGTTTACAAGTCTTTGATATCCAAGCAATTGTGTTCTGTGTGATAATTGTGTACAGAATGATATGAGAAAGATTGTTCATACATACAGTATCATTCAGTAATATACAGTATCATACAATCACATACAGTAGAAGTACAGTAGCATGTTGTTCCTCATACAGGGTCTTGAACTTGACATCATAATAAACTCAGTCTTTTCAAGCTTTAACATGTAACATTACTAAAGTTCGGATCATGTTTTCAATCTAAAACTCAGACAACAGATTACTCATGAAACTCAGATCAATCCAAACAACATAAAGGTGGGATTTGGTTCCTTATGATAAAACTCGGACCCCTTACATTCATATATATAAAGTTCGGACACTATAACACAAGTAAAAGGTCGGACAAACATCCCTAGACATGAAACTCGGACCAAGGGCTTCCCCCCTTACAAATTCGGACAGGGGCTCCCCCCTTACAAGCTCGGACAGGGGGCTTCCCCTTAAAAACTCGGACACCCCCCCCCACACATAAAGAAACTCGGACCTCCCATGTATTAACTAAAGTTCGGACAAAAATCATCTCAAAGGTCGGACCCCCTTTACTATACAAAAGTCGGACACATCCCCCCTTCATAAAATTCGGACAACAATGTGTATCATATTCGGAACATAATGCAAGTCTTATACAATTTCGGACAAAGTACACATTACAAGAAAATCGGACTAGCAAGCATATAAAACTCGGACTTCATGTGTTACCACAAAACTCGGACAAGGCTATGCATGTAAAACTCAGATCATGATCAAAACTCAGACTTTTGTGACTTCACAAAACCCTGACTGTTAACTCTGAGTTTCAGCATACGTGATTTCCAAAACCAATATACAGAATCAATGGAACAGTTACGTTTGTAGAGAGTACGATCAAAAACCCTAATTTCATACATCTGTAATCCAATTATCAATCCACAATTTCTAACATATCATGTATCTTGACATCAGGCAAACGATTAAACACTAATCAACATCATTTCACAATAATCAGAATTCAATCAGTAATTACTGAACTAGTATGTGAAGAACTAGGGTTTACATAAATCACATAGTCAAGAATTGATAACAACAAACAATCATTAAACAATTACCTGGGATTGATTCTAGATAAAGAGAGGGATCAAGAGTGATGATAGAGAGCTTGTACCAATGATGAAGCAAATGATTGTAGAGAGGATTGTAGAGAAAATCTTCGGTACGTCTGATGATTGTGTGGTGATTAGTGAAGGGGATTAGGGTTAAGAGTTGTTAAAGTTTCACTATTAGCACTAAACACCCTTAAGTATTATCTATTACATAATACATGCACAAGATATACGATTTACAGTTTCATAACCACATTCAAGTATTTGCCAAATCATTCATAAACTTTATCAAATCCAAAACGTATACAGTTACAAAACAAACCAATTGTGCAAGTAAACACTAAACAAGCAGTGAACGTGCAATAAATGCGAAAGTGGAATCTTGGAAACTCGAGTTGTCACAAGGGAGGTCAACGGTTGAGCTATCTTGGAGAAATTCTCAATGAACCTGCGATAATATCATGCTAAACCCAAAAACTGTCGGATCTCTGTCGGTGTCTTCGGAGTTTCCTAGTTCTTGATTGCCTCGATCTTGGTGGGATCCACATGAATACCATTCTCGTTTACCACGTGACCGAGGAACTGTACCTCATGTATCCAAAACTCGCACTTCGAGAACTTAGCGTAGAGCTTTCCTTCTTTAGCAACTCTAGAATGGCTCTGAGGTGTTGCTCATGATCTTCCTTCGTCCTTGAATAAATCAAAATATCATCGATAAATACGATCACGAATTTATCGAGATATGGCTTACAAACCCGATTCATCAATTCCATAAATACTGCCGGCGCATTTGTCAACCCAAACGGCATTACTAGAAACTTGTAATGTCCATAACGAGTTCTGAAGGCAGTCTTCGTTATACTTTCCTCTTGAATTCGCAGCTGATGATAACCTGATCGAAGGTCAATCTTGGTATAGTAACTTGATCCCTGAAGTTGGTCGAATAAATCATCAATCCTCGGCAAGGGATACCGATTCTTGATGGTTAACTTGTTCAGCTCCCGGTAGTCGATGCACATTCGAAAGCTACTATCCTTTTTCTTGACGAACAACACTGGAGCTCCCCAAGGCGAGAAGCTCGGACTTATGAATCCCTTGTCTAGTAACTCTTGTAGCTGCGTGGATAACTCTTGTATCTCTGAAGGTGCAAGTCGATATAGTGCCTTGGCTGCAGGCGCGGCGCCTAGAACCACCCAGTGTGGAATTCGACTTGTCGTTGAGGCGGTAATCCTGGCAAGTCTTCAGGGAAGACCTCAGGATATTCCCTTACCATAGGGATATCTTCTAGCTTCGGCTCTTCGGCTTCCTTATCCACAACATGAGCTAAGAAGGCAACACATCCCTTACGCAAAAACTTCCGTGCCTTCAAACAACTAATAATCGGTAGTGGCGTATCGTGCTTCTCCCCGTGAATCATGATCGTCTCTTCATTCGCCATCGGAATGCGAATAATCTTCTCATGGCACACGATCTCCGCACGATTGTTAGACAACCAATCCATCCCAACTACGACGTCGAAACTTCCCAAGTCAACTGGCAGAAGATCTATCGAAAACTCACGCTCTCTAAGCTCTATAACACAACCTCTAATCACTTCATTAGCTTCTACTAGCTTCCCATTAGCCAGTTCTATTGAGTACGGGACGTCGAACTTACTTGCTACTAAACCAAGTATATTCTTAAACTCTAGAGACACGAAGCTATAATCGGCACCAGTATCAAACAACACAGATGCAAAATGTTGATTAATAGGGAACGTACTAGTAACCACGTTCGGATCCTGGCGTGCTTCCCTAGCTCCAATGTTAAATACCCTTCCATGTGCTTGGTTATTCTTTGGGCAATCCCGCTTAAAGTGCCCCATTTCACCACAACCAAAACAACCTTGACCGCGTCCATTGTCATTTCCATTTTCGCTCTGATTGTTGTTATTATTTCCACCTCGATTTTTGTTACCAGCTTGGTTTCCATAACCACCACGATTTCCATTTCCACCAAAATTACCATTTCCTCCTTGATTTCGATTCCCAGTCTGATTTCCATTACCACCACGGTTTCCATTACCATTACCATTACCACCAGATCCTCCATTCCTTCGTCTAGCACCATACCAGCACGCCTCCCTGGCATGCCCCACTTTGCCACAGTTCTCACATCTTCCATACCTACATCGTCTGGTGTGATGGTGCTGCCAGATATCATACTTGGGCAGAGTGCCCATGTACCCCTTTCCCTTTGGGTTCAGTATTTGCAGCGCCAGTCCTGACCTCAGCTGGCTGGCTGGTATCCCTGCGCTTGTTAGCACCGTTGTTGTTTTTGCTCGCTTGAGTGCCCTTCTTGAAGTTTGTAAACTTTCTTTTGTTTTCCCCAGACGACTCCACGTGAGTCTCTTTCTTCTTAGCTTTGGAAATCAAAAACTTTCCCAACCTGATCGTTTCTTCAGTAAGCGCCACACTCAAGTCAATTGCCTCAATAATCGTTGGAGGCTTAGATGCTGTCACCATGCTTAGAATCTGAGGTGCCAATCCCCAGATGAAACGTTTAATCCTCTTAAATTCTGGCTCCACCAAATACGGAACCACTCTCGACAAATCATGAAATCTCTGCACATACTCAGCTATCTTTGGACCTTCCATTTTCAAGTTCTAGAATTCAGTCTCCAACTTTTGGATTTTCGCCCGAGAACAATACTTCTTACGCATCAACTCTTTCAATTCATTCCATGTCAAGGTATACGTAGCAGCCTCACCCAACATTTGAACCTGAAGGTTCCACCATGACAGAGCCCCATCTAGAAATAGTCCAGAAATGTACGTGACTTGATGCTCTGGTGCACATTTACTCATTCTCAGAACAGAATCCGTCTTTTCAACCCAACGAACAAAGGCTACGGCACCCCTGGTGCCATCGAAATTCAAGGGCTTGCAGTCCAAAAACTGCTTATAGGTACGGTTATGGGCCATTTTCTGAGCCTATATATCCTGACTAATATCTTGCTTTTGACTGTTTGCTTGTGATCAGGATATTGGTAACATCTCGGGCGATATCCTGGTGTTAACTTAATAATTCACGTGCAGGTAAGAGGCTACAAGTCACTAACGGTCAGATGGACTTCTTCTCCTAAAGACTCGGGCAAATCAGTTGTTTAAGAGACGTTGGACCCGAAAGACCAGGTCTACAACGTTCGAGTGGGGAATATTCGCCGGATCCCGGTTATTTAGGATAGTTTGTTGCATTTATTTTACTATAAATAGATGGGGCCGGATCAGATTAAGGCACATAAATTTTTACACTCGCACTCTTTCGTACACTTTAGCTCTCTAGCTTCTAGCAAACACTTGTACCCAAATTACATTGTAACACCTAGTTGATCCGCACTTCATCCTGCACTGTATCCTGACGATTGAAGTAATAGAAGAACAAGGCAGCTGCGATTATCAGCTCCCGAGGTTTTGTGCCGGCGATCTAGATTGATCAAGGGCTTTCCTCATATATCACGTGTCAACCTTTACTTTTTTGCTCATTGTTTGATCACAGATACAGCTCTATATCCTGAGCCGTATCCTGAAACTGTTTTTGCAAATAACTCAATTAACATATATTTCAACACATTCTCTTAGCACACTACCTCACTTAACTAATTTGATCACTTAATTGCTTCGGTAATTTTTGACCAAAACAGTTTGGCGCCCACCGTGGGGCAGGTGGTGCTATTTCTACTAAAAACTTTTGCAAAATCATTACTTGGTTTTCTATTTTCAAAACTTTTTGCAACACTATTTTCAATGGCCTCTAGATCAAGCATGAGCTCCTCTACTGTGTCTGCTACGGCTTCTGCTACTACCGGTTCGGTGCTTCCACCACCTCCTCCAAGGATGCCCGCTCCTTCACAACCTCAGGATGTTATCCCTACTCGGAGTATCCAAGGATCTGCTCCCGTTTTAGCTTCTAATGATGAAATTCTAACCTTATTCGGAAGTGTGCAGGAAAAAATGAGGCAGCAACAGGAAACAAACCAAATGCTGTTAAGGGAAATACAACTCTTAAAATATGGTTCGAGCAGATCCACTGAAGATATCGTCACTTCTCTACAGCCCAGGGCTTTGAACTTCAGTTCTGCAGTTTACACTGAGGATAACCGGGGAAATATTGTGCCTAGCCATCCCCAGAATCCTACTCCTGAGATGCCCTCTTCGGTTAGAGTATCAACTATGAGGAGCTCAGGATATGCTTCAGGATATGGCCAAAATCCTCAGATTGGTAACGTGTCTAATAATAATAATAATACTCTTGCCACTAACAGTGTTGGATCTTTGCAGGATACAGGTGTGACATCGGCATTATCTAGGGAGCTTCAGAAGCTAAAGGATATGATATCCAGTGTACCTGGGGTGGTTCAGCCGATCCCTGAAGTATCCCAGGATAGCCATAGGATATCGCGGTTTGTGCATCCCATTTGTGATGCTGAAATCCCGAAAAGATTCCAAACTACCAACATGAAGCTTTATGATGGAACCACGGATCCTGAGGAGCATATTGCCCAGTATAGGGAACGGATGGAAATCAACCCTATCCCTCCAGAACTTAAGGAAGCATGCTTATGCAAGGGTTTCGACTTTACCCTAACAGGATCAGCCTTAAAATGGCTGTTAAACGTTCCTCCTCACTCAATTACTTCTTTTGCTCATTTGGTTAACTTATTTAATAGTCAATTTTCTTGCAGCCGGAGTTTTGAGAAATTAACCAGTGATCTTTACAGGATAACTCAAGGACCTCAGGAATCCTTGAGGGACTATGTGAATAAGTTTAGCCGGGAATCCTTGGATATCCCGCACCTTGATGTCACAACAGTTGTGCAGGCTTTCAAGATGGGATTGCAGAAAGATTCCTAGTTTTACCAGGATCTTGTTATGAATCCCTGTAGGAATCTGGATGAAGTTCGTAACAGGGCATTGAGATATATCAGGCTAGAGGATGATAAGAAAATGCAAGAGAGGATGAATGCGTCTTCAACATATGAATCAACTAACGGGAAGTCAGAATCCGCGTACAAACTACCGCTCTAAGCCGTATGGTAGAAATGATAACAAGAAAGTGAATGCTGTTGAAGACGAGGATCCTGAGGAGTATCCTGAGTTATCTGAATATTGTTTTTCTGTTAACATACCTGAACTAATGTATGCTATGCAAGGTTTAGGAGACAAAGCCAGGTGGCCTCGGAAGAATCAACAAAAGGCTGATTGGAAGGAAATAAGCTATCTCCTGAGCAAAGGTTATCTGAAGGATCTCCTGGGAAGAAAGAAAAACAAGGGTCAGGATACTGAGAAGGATCCTGAACGTGCAGCACCACCCCCTGCGGATGCCAAGATAATCAACTTTATTTCAGGGGGATCCGACATTTGTGGAACTTCATATTCGGCAGCCAAGAGGCATGCGAAGGAGGCTAAAGCCGAAAGAGGGGAGAGACCAACCAGGATGACAACCCTCACAACTGATAAAGTGATCACTTTTGATAGCGATGACAGGGATACTGTCCAGGATCCTCACCATGATGCTCTGGTAATAAAATTATATGTGGCTAACCATTTTGTACGCAGGATATTGGTGGACAATGGAAGCCGTCAACATAGTCCAATTAGAGACGTTGAAGAGGATGAATGTATCCCCAATGGATATTGTTTTGGTCAAAAATCACACAAGGATAATGCAACCAAACTCCTAGTTACGGGGAATGATGCTTGAAATGAAGAACAATAATAAGGATCACTTCGATGTGAATTGCACAAATGACATAAGGATTTATACGAGGAAAAAGCCCTTGATCAATGAATGATCTCCGGCATAAAAAACCTCGGGTGATGGAAACTACCGATCACCAAGCTCAAATAAATCAATAAAAGTTTACAACTTCGGATAGTGATGAGCTAAGTACAAGGATCACGATGGTTAATCGTGTAAAAGTGTGAGAATTGTTAAGTGTTTATTGAGAGCTTTGAGACTGCAATTGCACGAGAGTGTGTGTGTAACCGAAAATGGCTAAGTGTTCTAAATTTAGCTCGTCACCCCTTTAAAAATGAAAGCTAACTAAGCTAACTAATTGTCCAACTTTTGTGCCATGCTCCCACGTTCTCCACAACGTCCATTTCTATTCAAATGTGTGCGAAATACCCATGGAATATTCCATAGTAACGTTGCCAAGACCAAGTCAAGCTCAATACTCCTGCAAAACAATACGAAACACAAACAGCCAATCGTTAGTATGAGGATCCTTAGGGTGATCCATGATCCTTATCCTGAAACTCTTCTGAGGATCACTATCTGTCACAAAAGTAAGGATCACTAATTGTTAGAAAATCCTCCCCTAACAATTGCCCCCAAAATATAAGGAGTAAAATGTAAAATTAACGAGTTATGTTTTCTTGATCTTATCTGCAACAAACTCAACAGATATATAGCCGTTGATATCGAACTATCCGTTGCATTATGACGTCACAGAAGTGACACCCCTGCAGAATCATCATTATAAATAGGAGATATGGATATGATCGTATGCATTTAAATTCCAGAGTTACTCCCTTTATAACTGCATTCCGAAGATAAACAGGTATTCATCTTCTTCCTTTCTTTGCTCTGTTTTCCTTCCCTTTCAATTATTCTACCAAAATGTTGCTCCGAAACTCCCCTTCCAAGGATCACATGAAGAACAGCCCTCTAAAAAGCCAAGGAATCATTGAAGATTCCATAAAAGAACGATGTTGCTTCTCCGATCTACAAATCGATAGGATCCGCTACTGTTTCCCGGCGAACACGGTGTTCAAATCCTTTGATCCCAACGCCCTCAGCGATCACATCTCTGATACATGGGTTGCGTTTCCTGTTACCCCGTTCACCATAGGTTACACATATCCCTTTCCAGCTTTCACCCAATCTTTCTTTTCCATGACCGGCATATCGTACATCCAAGCCATGCCGATGATCTGGAGGGTTTTATATACCCTTGAAAGGATCATCGAGCAGGAGGGGATAGATTTAGGCATGGCTGAGTTGGGAGAACTGTATGATCTTACCACCTTTGGTTCCCATCGTTATCTATTCAAACGAAAGCCTGGGGAGGAGCATCCGATCTTCAAGGCTACCAAAAACGATACCAGCTGGAAGCGGCGCTTCTTTTTTGTCAGGAGAGATTCTATCCCTGATGGGAAGGATCTACCCAAGAAGTGGGCTACCCATGGAAGGATGGAGGATCCTGAGAAGGATCACCAGAGAACTTTATAATATGAGGATCACTGATATTGTTTTGTTTTCTTGTTGTGTAGCTATCTCTGTTTCACATCTCAGATTGACTCCTGCTGCTAAAGAGAGACTCTCGGCCTTCAAGAGACTTGACCCTGAAACAAGAACTTTCAAGACTACCACCCAAGATTCTCAGGAAGTATCCTCTGGTTCTGTCACGATGTCAAGTAAGTATCCTTGCTTAATAATTCAAATAAATAATGAGATACAAGTGAAATTAAGATACTTATCTTGTTTTGGTTGTGTAGGTGCTGGAAAATCCACCAAGTCTGCTTCAAAGTTCAGCGTCACCGATCTCACCACCGTTAGATCTTCCAAGAGAAAAGCTCCTACCAGCCCGTCAACTTCGATCCCCAAGGCACCCCTCAAAGGAAAGGGAGGCAAGAAGAGAAAGGCCTCCGAAGCTGAGGATCTGCAAGGTCCCCCCTTCATCCGCCAATAATTCCTCGATTACTTCAATGAGGTAAGGATCACCATCCCTGCTCCTATATCCTGCTGATATGAGGATCATTTGGTTCTAACTTTATCCTTTGTCCTCTTTGCAGAAATTTGCTGAAATTGAGACCTATGTTGGCCATGTTGAGGATCAGGATAGCAAGATTGCTGATCTTCAACAGGTTGCAGTGCTAAAGGACCTCAAGATAGCTGATCTTCAGAAGGATCTCCAGAACGCCAAAAACGAAACGGCCAAGGTGTTGATCAACTTTGACTATGAGAGGCACGAGATCACCGAAGATGCCAAGGTCTCCGCCGCCATAGCAATGTACAAGACCAAGCTGCAAATGGCCCTGGAAGCTCAGGATCCTGCTTTTGACAAGAGCACCTGGGATGTGGAGGGTTGGAAGGCAAGGCTGGCTGAACTGGAGGATGAAGAAGAGGCTGAAGAGATCCTGACCATTGAGGCTGGAGGCAAGGGTGAAGGTGGTGAAGCAAGTGGAGCCGGAGGTGGTGATGCAGCAAAGGTCTAGGCTGCAAGATTGGGCGATGAAGGAAACTTCTAGACATAGCCGGAGCCCAATTTTTTTTGTTTGATGGTGGTTTGTTCTGTTGAACAATTTGATGGTCTGTACTCTTTGAACAATAGCTTTAGGTTTAAGGATCAAGGATCCTTCAGACAATAGGCAGGATTGCAAATGGTGGAGGGATCCTCTGTTTGGGGGATGAAACCATTGTGATCCTGCCGCCTTTATGTTCCTGCACAACTTCAAACCTATTATCATGGACATCCTTTACCTACCCCAGCGGACGGGCCACGTATTGCTGGTAGATGCTTGGGGTAGGTAATTTTGACAACCTTTAAGGGTTAGTCTTTTTGTTAATAAATAAAATCCTAATCTTTTGTCGCTTATCTTGTGTTGTTATCCTTTTAGTTCCTTTGATTCTCAATTGTTTTGGTATACACTTATTAAATCAGCAGTTTTAAATAAGTCAGATTGAAAACATTTAGGATATGATCCTTGATCAAATATCCTATAGTTGAAAAATCCCAAAAGGTAGTATACATTTTAAGGATTACAAGATTAGTTGTCAAATTTCAAGGGTTACTCAAAGAAAAAATGAATAGAATTAAAAACAGTTAAGGATCATACCTGAGGATCCAAGTTAGGATCCTAACCCTTAGTACTATAATCAGGATAATTACGAGATATACCTTAGAGATAAATAAGGATCAAGGATCCCTAGTTGTTTAACTTCAAGGACCTGAAATAGAGCACAACTTGGGACTAAGCCAATATAAGATAAGAGTTAGCAACTGGGGACAAGCCCAAGGATAATTGGGGACAAGCCCAAGGATAACTGGGGACAAGCCCAAGGATAACTGGGGACAAGCCTAAGGATATCTGGGGACAAGCCCAAGGATCGTATGTAAACTGGAGTATGGCCCTAACTGGCGACTATCCAAACTTAGTGACATGATAATGCCAAAACCTTAGTTAACGTGAAAACGTTAGAAACCTTAGGAACGGATGTAAGGTACGTCTACCATTATACGTAGGATCCTGGGTATAGCCAGTACAATGGAATTATCAGCCCCTAAAGCGAGTACTGGTCCCAATGCCTTGAACTATACCAGGATCATCATGCGCTACAGGCGGAACTGGGGTCAAGCCCAAATAACTGGGGTTAAACCCAAGGATCTGGATTGCTTCTGTACATAATCAACATTATGCTAAGAATACCTGAACTTTCAAAACTCAGAATCACGTGAGAGATGGATAAAGGACACATGATCCTTATCCTTATATGAAAAAATAAGGAAATGAAATAGTTCAATATTAGGACATTACCAGAGTAAGGATCATTGATGCTTTAAGGATCCTTCAAGGATACCCCTAATGTAAGGATCATACATGCCAGGAGGATCCTGCTCACATGAAATATTTCTTCAAATGGACAACATTCCAAGCTCTTGGTAACAAATCACCTTCCATGGTCAGCAATCTATATGCCCCCTTTCCTGCTTCAGCTTCAATCAAATAAGGGCCTTCCCATTTTCGTGCAAATTTTCCATCCGCAGGATTGGTGGTATTCTGAAATGCTTTCCTTAATACCATATCACCAATCTGAAATTTCCCGATCCTAACATTTTTGTTGTAAGCACCAGCCATTCTTTGTTGATAACTAGCCATCCTTATCCTAGCCAGATCCCTGATTTCCTCAATAGTATCCAGGTCTTGAGCCAGGTTCTCATTATTTTCCTCAGGATCACGGGTACTTGTTCTAGCAGTTAGAACTACCATTTCTGTTGGGATCACTGATTCAGCCCAAAGCACATAAGGTAATTCTTCCGCCCATTTCCCTTTCTTGGATCCAAGCTTCTTCTTCAAATTGTTGATGATGATCTTATTGGATGATTCTGCTTGACCATTAGCTTGTGGGTGGACTGGTGTTGATGTTATCATCTTAATCCCCCAACTGTCACAAAAGTTAGTGGTTCTGCCCCAAATAAATTGGGAACCATTATCACATATAATTTCAGAAGGAATACCAAATCTAGTTATAATATTTCTTTTAATGAAGGATATAACTTCCTTTTCTCTGACTTGGGCAAAAGCTTCAGCCTCTATCCACTTGGAGAAGTAATCAGTCATAGCAAGCATGAACACTTTCCCACTAGGTGCCTTAGGGAGCTTACCAACTATATCCATCCCCCATCTCATAAATGGCCAAGAGGAGGATATAGGATGTAGAAATTCAGCCGGCTGATGAAGGATATTGCTGTGTCTCTGACAAGGATCACACTTTTTAGCATACTCCACAGCATCCCTTTTCATAGTTGGCCAGTAGTATCCTGTCCTCAGGATCCTTGAGAACAATGCCTTGCCCCCAGTGTGGTTTCCACAATCTCCTTCATGGAAGTCTTTTAAAACTTCTTGGATTTCAGGATCCTCAATGCATCTTAAATATGGTCCTGCAAGAGATCGCTTATACAACATATTATTTAAGATTGTGAATTGAGATACCTTAATTTTGAAAGCCCTAGGATTTTCTCCCATAGGAATCTCTCCGTGTTGTAAGTATCTCATGATTGGTGAGATCCATGATCCTGATCCTGGATAAGATTGAGTATCCTCACTGGGGATAATTGCAGAATCTTCCCCTATTTCCATGGCTACATGATCCTCGATGGAAGGAGCCAAGATATGGATAATGGGAATGCTTATATCCTTCGGGATCTTCAAAGATGATCCTAAATTAGCCATGCATCAGCTTCTGTATTTTCTTCCCTTGGTACCTGTTAGGGCTGGATTTTTACAATACATGATCCTCACATGTGATCCTAACCAGTGATCCTTGTTTCTTTGGCAGATAGTGATCCTCAGCAGACTCCCAGGATCAGGATCACGGACCATCATAGGATCCTCATGCTAACAGTTGCTTTCGTTGAATTTAATGTTGTTTTGCAGGAATGACTAGCAGGATCCGCTCTTAGCATCACAATTAAAGGACACGTCTTCACAACTATGGCATGTGCTTAATCGGAGATGGACGTTGTGAAGGATATGGAAACTTGGCATGATTTAAGGGCGATAATTTAGGCTAGATTTACTTTTATTTCTAAAGGGGTAATGAGCTGATTATTAGTCTTTTTACCTAAAATAGGTCACCTACACTTGTATATATAACACTCTTCCTCATTCGGAAGAACACACAACACAATTCTCACACGCTTAGACACTCGAAACTATAGTGATCCTTGTACTCAGCTCATTATCATCCGAAGTTGTAACTATATTTTTCTTATATTGAAGTTGGTGATCGGTAGTTGCCATCACCCGAGGTTTTTTATGCCGGAGATCATACATTGATCAAGGGCTTTTTCCTCGTATAAATCATTGTGTCTTTGCATATTTCTCATAAAAGTGATCCTTTACTTTTATAATTAACCAAGCATCATACCCCGTTTACATAAAGTTTGGTTACATTATCCTTGTGTGATTTTTGACCAAAACAGTTTGGCGCCCACCGTGGGGCAATTGGTGCTTCATTCATAAGAAAACCTTTTGTTCGAAATCATTTCAAAGAATTACATGGCTTCGTCATTGAAAAACATGTCCACGGCAATGTCTGCAGTCACCTCGTCCCAGAACATTCTGCCCCCACCACCGGCAGGATCCCAGAAGAATGCTGAGAAGAGACAAACTCCTACTAATTCTAAAACTCCATCTCCTTCTGCTATGAATTCTTATATTCCCAGTACTAGTGATGTATTTACTTTGATTTTGCAGATGAAGGATCGTATGCAGCGGCAGGATGAAACTAATGAAAGGATCCTCAGGGAAATTGGAGATCTCAAAAGACAAAAGAAAACGGCAGAGGATCATTCCCCACTGATGCCCAAATCCTTGAGCTTTGATACTCCAATGATTACTTCTCAGCCATCAGGAATTCCAGACGTGCAAATTATGGGAGAATCAAGAGGATTGCACCTCGGATCGACAGCAATGACTCAGGCATCAGGCTCACACTTTCAGCCGGCAGGATCCTATCCCCAGCATATGGGATCCTTCATGAATTCGGGAGCCTATCCGGGAGCACAGCAGTTTCAAGGGTCCTACTTTATTCCAGGATCATCCTAGGTTTAAGGATCCTCCTTCGTTCCAGGATCATCCCGGATACCAGGATCCTTCCAAATACCAGGATCCTTCCAAATGCCAGGATCCCTAAAAAGTTTGCAAACAGGAAGTCTAGATGTCCATCAAGGGGACTTCATTCCAATGCAGACCATTGCTTCCACTGGTCCCTCCGTTACCCCCGAATCCCAGCAATATGGATTCACTAACTTGAATTCAATGGGAGGTAACACTTTAAATAATCATCTTACTACTAACCATGGATTCATGCAGGATACAGGTGTCAATCATGCTATGGCCAGAGAATTGCAGAAGCTAAAAGATATGATCTCAAGTGTTCCAGGGGTAGTCAAGCCTATCCCAGAGATTGCAGATGGAAGCCACAAGGTATCTCGCTTTGCACCACCAATTTGTGATGCAGAGGTACCCAAAAGGTTCCATATCCCTACTATGAAGCTGTATGATGGTACAACGGATCCAGAGGAGCACATAGCACAATACAAGGAGAGGATGGAGATCAATCCTATCCCAGAAAAGCTGAAGGAAGCATGCCTATGTAAAGGATTTGGATCCACTCTTACTGGATCAGCTCTTAAGTGGCTGCTAAGTCTTCCCCCTTACTCTATTACTTCATTTGCTAATTTAGTTAATTTATTCAATAACCAATTCTCTTGTAGTAGAAAATTTGAAAGATTAACCAGTGATTTATATAGAGTAACTCAAAGTCATAATGAATCATTAAGGGATTACATAACTAAATTTAGTAAAGAATCCTTGGACATTCCCAACTTGGATATGGCTACGGCTGTTGAAGCCTTCAAAATGGGACTGCTTAAGGATTCATTATTCTATGATGATCTTGCTATGACACCATGCAGGAACCTAGATGAAGTAAGAACTCGGGCACCCAGGTTCATCCGGCTAGAGGATGACAAAAGGATCCAGGAGAGACAAGTAGGATCCTCAAAACAGGAGAAGCAAGGATCCTCCTTCAAGAACAACAAATTCAAATCCTACCATAGAAATGAGAACCAGAATGTGCATGCTGTTGACCAAGAAGAGGATGATGAAGATTATCCTCCAATCTCAGAATATTGTTTTTCCGTTGATAATCAGGAACTAATCCTTGCAATGCAGAATCTAGGTGAAAAAGCTAGGTGGCCCAGGAAGAATGATAAACCATCCGGGACTAAAGACAAGTCAAAATGGTGTGCATACCATGAGGATTTCAGGCATCTAACCGAAGAATGCATAGCTTTAAGAAAAGAGATTGGATATCTGTTAAGCAAGGGGCACCTAAAAGAACTGTTGGGAAGAAAAAAGCAAAGGACTCAGGATCCTGAAAGGATCCCTGAAAAGGCTCCAGCACCTCTGGCAAATGCACAAGTGATCAACTTTATTTTCGGAGGATCAGACATCTGTGGTACATCCTTCTCGGCGGCCAAAAGGCATGCAAAGGAGTCAAAAATGGATAATGGAGAAAGACCTATTAGAACATCAAGTGTCTCAGAGGGGAAGATGATAACGTTTGATGAGGATGATCGCATTAACATTCAGGATCCTCATCATGATAGTTTAGTTATTACTCTCTTTATCTCTAACCATTTTGTCCGCAGGATCCTTATCGATGGAGGAAGCTCAGTAAACATTATCCAGCTTGATGTTCTGAAGAAAATGGGTATCCCAGAATCAGACATCACACCAAGATCCTCCGTGCTTGTAGGATTCAGTGGAGAAACGAAGAAAACTCTGGGGGACATCAAACTCCCAATCTACGTGGAAGGATTACATAATTATCAAAAATTTTGCGTTATTGACTGTTTATCTTGTTGCAATGTTATCCTTGGCAGGCCCTGGATACATGATATGAAAGCAGTCCCATCCACCTACCATCAATGTGTGAAGCACCCTAGCCCATGGGGAATAATCAAGATCGACAGTGATCAGCAGGAGGCTAAGGATTGTTATACCTCATCCATGAAGCCAACCTCGAAGCCAAGGGAGCAATAGCAATTACAGTATCCTCCGAGGAATGTCTTGGAGGCAAGGGAACAAGATGTGGACGAAATCCTCTTGGATCCTAGTGATCCTGAATCAAAAATCTATATCGGATCAGGGATCCTTGGCAAGATGAAAGAAGACTTAATATCCTTCCTCAAAAGAAGAAAATCTACCTTTGCTTGGAAACATGAAGATATGACAGGTATATCTAAGGATATTATTACTCACAAACTTGGCATTGACAGGTCTATCAAACCAATCCATCAAAAAAGGAGGAAGTTTGCACCGGAAAGGAATGCCATTATCCAAGAAGAAGTAGAGAGACTACTTCGAGCAGGTATGATCAGAGAGGTAAAATATCCAAAATGGTTAGCCAATGTGGTCGTTGTCCAAAAGAAAAACGGAAAGTGGAGGGTATGTGTTGATTTCACTGATTTAAATAAGGCATGTCCCAAGGATCCTTTCCCATTACCCCACATTGACTCCATGGTGGATGCAACAGCGGGGCATGAACTGTTAACCTTTATGGATGCATCATCTGGATTCCAACAAATTCAGATGGAACCATCTGACCAAGAGGATACAGCCTTTATGACCCCAACAGGTTTGTATTGTTATATTGCCATGCCTTTTGGATTAAGAAATGCAGGTGCAACATATCAAAGGCTGGTGAATATGATGTTCAAAGATCAAATTGGACAAACTATGGAAGTATACATAGATGATATGGTAGTCAAATCAAAGAAAGCTGAGGATCACCTAAGGGATTTGGAGGAAGCATTTGATATCCTTGATAATTATAACATGAAGCTTAATCCTTCAAAGTGCCACTTTGGTGTTAAGGCAGGTAAATTCCTAGGATATATGGTAACCCAGAGGGGCATTGAGGCAAGTCCGGAGCAAATTAAAGCACTAGTAAACATCAAGTCCCCTGCCAATGCTAAGGATGTGCAAAGGCTAACAGGCAGGATAGCAGCTCTGAACAGGTTCATATCAAAATCCTCAGAAAAATGTAAAGAATTTTACGATATCCTAAGGAAGAACAAGAAGTTTGAATGGACTGAGAAACATGAGAATGCTTTACAAGCCCTTAAAGAATATATGTCCTCAGCACCAGCATTATCAAAGCCCGAAAAAGGAGATGTGTTATCCTTATATTTGGCGGTATCCTCAACCGCTGTAAGTGCTGTCCTTGTTAAGGATCACGAAGGTACACAATATCCTATCTACTATGTAAGTAAGAGTTTACATGATGCCGAATCTAGGTACTCACACCTCGAAAAACTTATTCTTGCATTAATCATGGCATCAACTAAGCTAAGGCATTATTTTGAAACCCATACTATTGTTGTTAGAACTAACTTTCCAATTAAGAATGTCCTCAGGAAACCAGAGATGTCAGGAAGAATGGCTAAGTGGGCAGTAAAGCTTAGTGCCCATGATATAAGATATGAGCCAAGAACAGCCATTAAATCCCAAGCACTAGCTGACTTTGTGGCTGATTTCAGTAGTGATCTACAAAAAGAAGCAGAATTGGAAGTCCAACAGCTGGATGAGACCAAGGATCCTTGGATACTACACACTGATGGATCCTCAAATGTCAAGGGCACAGGGCTCGGGATACTACTAAAATCGCCACAGGGGGACATAATACCCCACTCCATAGCCTGTGAGTTCCAAGCAACTAACAATGAGGCTGAATATGAAGCCTTAATTGCTGGCTTGCAAATTGCTAAGGATATGGGGGTAAAATATCTTAAAGTATATGTAGACTCATTATTGATCACCAATCACTTTAATGGATCCTATGCTGTTAAAGGTGAAAAACTAACCAAATATTTAGAGATAGTCAAAGAATTGGCACTCTCTTTTGTTTCTTTCAGCTTAACACAGGTACCAAGGGAGGATAACACGGAAGCTGATGCATTGGCCAACTTAGGATCATCCTTAAAAATTCCAGAAGACATAAGTATCCCTATCATCCATATCCTGGCTCCTGCTATTGAAAATCAGGTGGCCATGGAAATAGAAGAGGATACTGCAGTAATCCCTAGTGAAGAAGCTCAATCTTATTCAGGATCATGGATCTCACCAATCATGAGATACTTGCAATACGGGGAGATACCGATGGGAGAAAATCCTAGAGCTTTCAGGATTAAGGTATCTCAATTCACAATCTTAAATAATGTATTGTATAAACGATCTCTTGCAGGGCCATATTTAAGATGTATCGAAGATCCTGAAATTGAAGAAGTATTGAGAGACTTCCATGAAGGAGATTGTGGAAACCACACTGGGGGCAGGGCGTTGTTCTCAAGGATCCTTAGAACAGGATACTACTGGCCAACCATGAAAAGGGATGCTGTAGAATATGCTAGGAAATGTGATCCTTGTCAAAGACACAGCAATATCCTTCATCAACCAGCTGAACTGCTACACCCTATACCATCCTCTTGGCCATTCATGAGATGGGGGATAGATATAGTTGGCAAGCTCCCTAAAGCACCTGGTGGAAAAGTATTTATGCTTGCCATGACTGACTACTTCTCTAAGTGGATAGAAGCTGAAGCAGGAAAGGGGGCATACAGATTGCTAACTATGGAAGGAAACTTGTTACCAAGAGCCTGGAATGCTGTTCACTTAAAGAGATACTTTATGTGAACATGATCCTTCAAGCATGTGATCCTTACATTGAAGTATCCTCAAAGAATCCCGGTGATGTCAGTGATCCTTACTCTGGTAATGTCCTTATCTTAAAACTGTTACATTTCCTTACTTTTTACCAAAGGATAAGGATCCCGTATCCTTCATCCTCTTCTCACGAACCATTTGAGTTATGATAGTTCAGGTATCTACAGCATATCGTCAAGGATCTTCAAAAGCAACGCAGATCCTTGGGCTTGTCCCTAGTTATCCTTGGGATTATCCCCAGTTTCCGCCAGCAGCGCACGATGATCCTGATATAGTTCACGTCTTTGGGACCAGTACCCACTTCCGGGGCTGATAACCTCATCGTACTGGCTATACCCAGGATCCTCCGTATAATGGTAGACGTACCATGCATCCGTTCCTAAGGTTTCTAACGTTTTCACGTTAGCTAAGGTTTTGACATTTTCATGTCACTAAGTTTGGATAGTCGCCAGTAAGGGCCATACTCCAGTTTACATACGATCCTTTGGGCTTGTCCCCAGTTATCCTTTGGGCTTGTCCCCAGTGATCCTTTGGGATCATCCCCGGTGATCCTATGGGCTTGTCCCCAGTTATCCTTTGGGCTTGTCCCCAGTGATCCTTTGGGATCATCCCCGGTGATCCTATGGGCTTGTCCCCAGTTATCCTTTGGGCTTGTCCCCAGTGATCCTTTGGGATCATCCCCGGTGATCCTATGGGCTTGTCCCCAGTTATCCTTTGGGCTTGTCCCCAGTTACTAACTTATCTTTTATATTGGCTTAGTCCCAAGTTATATTCCATTTTTTCAGGTTTTCGAAGTTAAACAATTAAGGATCCTTAATCCTTATTATCCATTAAAGTTTTACTTATGGTTATCCCGATTAAAGGTTAGGATCCTAACTTGGATCCTCAGGTATGATCCTTAACTATTTTTAATTTCATTATTCATTTGAATAACCTTTAGACCTTGACAACTGAACCTATGATCCTTAAAATAAACTACCTTGAAAATTTTCGATTATAGGATATTTGATCCAGGATCATATCCTAAATTTCTTAAACATAATTCGCTCAACTTTTCTTACTCAAACAAACATGTGTCAAAACAATTGAAAATAAAAAGGATAATAACACAAGATAAGCGACAAAAGTTTAAGATTTTATTTATCAACGAAAGGATTAACCCTTCAAAAGTTGTCAAAATTGCCAACCCACATTTCTACCAGCAAAACGTGGCCCGTCCACATGGGTTGGCAAAGGGTGTCCATTGTCTTTGCGGTCTTAGCAGGTGCAGGAAATTAAAGGCGGCAGGATCACAAAGGCTTCATCCCCCAAACAGAGGATCCCTCCACCATTTGCAATCCTACCTATTGTCTGAAGGATCCTGGATCCTTAATCCTAAAACTATTGTTTAAGTACAGACCATCATTGTTTGAAAACACCAACAACCACAAAAACTACTACCAAAATTTAAAAATTGGGCTCTGGCTATGTCTAGAAGTTTCCATCATTGCCCAATCTTGCAGCTCAAACCTTCACTGCACCATCACCACCAGCTCCACTTGCTTCCCCCTGATCCTTACCAGCATCTCCACCTTCAAGCATAGGGATATCCTCAGCATCATCATCATCCTCCAACTCTGCCAGCCTTGCCTTCCAACCTTCCACGTCCCATGTGCCTTTGTCAAAAGAAGGATCCTGAGCCTCTGCAGCCATTTGCAGCTGGATCTTATACATGGTTATCGCAGCAGAGACCTTAGCATCCTGGGTGATATCATGCTTCTCGTAGTCAAACTTGATCAATGCTTTGACAGCTTCATCCCTGGTAGCCCGGAGCTCCTTCTCAAGATCGGCTATCTTGAGATCCTTCAGCACACCCATCTGTTGGAGGTCGGCAATTTGGCGATCCTGATCTTCAACGTGGCTAACATAAGTTTCTATTTCAGTAAGTTTCTGCAAAAACAACAAGATATGACGTCAGACACAGGTGATCCTCAAAAACCATCAGGATAACCAACAGGGGCAGTGATCCTAACCTCGTTGACAGAATCAAGAAACTGCTGGCGAATCAGGGGAAATCCTTGAAGATCCTCAGAAACCTTTCTCTTCTTTCCCTTACCCCTAATAGGAGCTTTAGGGGCAGAAGCAGAGGGACTAGCAGCAGGGGTCTTCTTTCTTGAAGACTTGACATTGGCAAGTTCATCAATCCCGAACTTGGAGGCAGACTTGGCAGACTTAGCAGGTTTCCCAGCGCCTACACAATCAAAACCAGATAAGTTCCCTTACTAACTAAACAGTCTTACATATAACTCACTTTTTAATAAGGATACTTACTTGACATAGTGGCAGATGCGGAGGATACTTCTTGTGAATCTTGGACGGTGACTTGAAAACTTCTGGTCTCAGGATCAAGCTTTTTGAAAGCTAAAACCCTCTCTCTTGCAGCAGGAGTTAACTTGAGATGAGCAACGGATATGGCTGCACAAAAGACAAAGAAAACATTAGTGATCCTCATCATGAGAGACAAGTCTGATAGTGATCCTTCCAGGACCCTCTATCCTACCATGAGTAGCCCACTCCTTGGGCAGATCTTCCCCGTTAGGGATGGTATCTCTCCTAACAAAGAAGAACCGTCGCTTCCAGTTGGTATCATTTTTTGTGACCTTAAAAACAGGGTGATCCTCTCCAGCTTTCCGTTTCAACAAGAACCGACAAGAACCAAACGTGGTAAGATCATATAGCTCGGCCAGCTCTGACATCCCTAAGTCAATCCCCTCCTGCTCAATGATCCTCTCAAGGGTACACAGAACCCTCCAGATCATCGGCATGGCTTGGATATAGGACATGCCGGTCAGAGAAAAGAAGGATTGGGTGAAGGCTGGAAAAGGATATGAATATCCTAGGGTAAACGGAGTTGCAGGAAAGGCCACCCAGGCATCGGAAACGAAATCACTCAGAGCGGTGGAAGAAAAAGACTTGAAGACAGTATCCGCCGGAAAACAGTGACGGATCCTATCAACATGAGCATCAGTGAAGCAGCACCTCTCCGTAGGAGAGTCTTTGACGATCCCTTGGCTTTTCAGAGGACTGCTCTTCTTGTGATCCTTGTGAGGGGAATTTCGGAGCAACATACTCTTGGCAGGGTAAAAGCAGAAAAACAGAGCAAGAGAGGAAAGAAAAGAAGAGAATACCTGATTGATCTTCGGTTGAGATTATAAAGGGAGTATATCTTGAACTTAAATGCAGATTGATCCTAACCCTATCTCCTATTTATAATCATGATTTGCAGGGATGTCACCTCAATAACGTAAAGGTTGCAACGGCTAGTTCGAGATTAACGGCTAGTTATCCGACTTGTTTGTTGCAGATAAGATCAAAACAAAATATAACTCGTTAATTTACAATAAACTCCTTATATTTTAGGGGCAATTGTTAGGGCTGGATTTTTACAATACATGATCCTCACATGTGATCCTAACCAGTGATCCTTGTTTCTTTGGCAGATAGTGATCCTCAGCAGACTCCCAGGATCAGGATCACGGACCATCATAGGATCCTCATGCTAACAGTTGCTTTCGTTGAATTTAATGTTGTTTTGCAGGAATGACTAGCAGGATCCGCTCTTAGCATCACAATTAAAGGACACGTCTTCACAACTATGGCATGTGCTTAATCGGAGATGGACGTTGTGAAGGATATCGAAACTTGGCATGATTTAAGGGCGATAATTTAGGCTAGATTTACTTTTATTTCTAAAGGGGTAATGAGCTGATTATTAGTCTTTTTACCTAAAATAGGTCACCTACACTTGTATATATAACACTCTTCCTCATTCGGAAGAACACACAACACAATTCTCACACGCTTAGACACTCGAAACTATAGTGATCCTTGTACTCAGCTCATTATCATCCGAAGTTGTAACTATATTTTTCTTATATTGAAGTTGGTGATCGGTAGTTGCCATCACCCGAGGTTTTTTATGCCGGAGATCATACATTGATCAAGGGCTTTTTCCTCGTATAAATCATTGTGTCTTTGCATATTTCTCATAAAAGTGATCCTTTACATTTATAATTAACCAAGCATCATACCCCGTTTACATAAAGTTTGGTTACATTATCCTTGTGTGATTTTTGACCAAAATAGTACCTGTGTCAAACTAAAGGAAACAAAAGAGAGTGCCAATTCTTTGACTATCTCTAAATATTTGGTTAGCTTTTCACCTTTAACAGTATAGGATCCATTAAAATGATTTGTAAATAATAATGAATCTACATGTACCTCAAGGTACCTGATCCCCATATGCTTAGCAATTTGTAAACTAGCAATCAAGGCTTCATATTCAGCCTCATTGTTAGTGGTTTGGAACTCACAAGCTATGGAGTGGGGTATTATGTCCCCCTGTGGCGATTTTAGTAGTATACCAAGCCCTGTGCCTTTAACGTTTGAGGATCCATCAGTATAGAGTATCCAAGGATCCTTGGTCTCTTCTAGCTGCTGGACTTCTAACTCAGCTTCTTTTTGTAAATCACTACTGAAATCAGCCACAAAGTCGGCTAATGCTTGGGATTTGATGGCTGTCCTTGGCTCATATCTTATATCATAGGCACTAAGCTTCACTGCCCACTTAGCCATCCTTCCTGACATTTCTAGTTTCCTGAGGACATTCTTAATTGGAAAATTAGTTTTAACAACGATAACATGAGTTTCAAAATAATGTCTCAACTTAGTGGATGCCATAATTAATGCAAGAATAAGCTTTTCAAGGTGTGAATACCTGGATTCGGCATCAAGTAAACTCTTACTTACATAATAGACAGGATGTTGTGTACCTTCATGATCCTTAACAAGGACTGCACTTACTGCTTTTGAGGATACTGCAAGATATAAGGATAACACATCTCCTTTCTCTGGTTTCATCAAGGCTGGGGCTGAGGATAGGTAATCTTTGAGAGCTTGTAAAGCACTCTCATGCTTCTCAGTCCACTCAAATTTCTTGTTCTTCCTTAGGATATCATAGAATTCTTTGCACTTTTCGGAGGATTTGGATATAAATCTGTTCAAAGCTGCTATCCTGCCTGTTAGTCTTTGGACATCCTTAGCATTGGCAGGAGATTTGATATTCACTAAGGCTTTGATTTGTTCCGGGCTAGCTTCAATGCCTCTCTTGGTCACCATGTATCCTAAGAACTTACCTGCTTTAACACCAAAGTGACATTTGGAAGGATTAAGTTTCATGTTATATCTGTCAAGGATATCAAATGCTTCCTCCAAGTCCCTTAGGTGATCCTCAGCTTTTATGGATTTTACCACCATATCGTCTATGTAAATCTCCATTGTTTGTCCAATCTGATCATTGAACATCATATTCACCAGCCTTTGATATGTGGCACCTGCATTCCTTAATCCAAACGACATAGCAATATAACAATATATACCGGTTGGAGTCATAAAAGCCGTATCCTCTTGATCAGATGGTTCCATCTGAATTTGTTGAAATCCAGATGAAGCATCCATAAAAGTCAACAGTTCATGACCCGCCGTTGCATCCACCATGGAGTCAATGTGGGGTAATGGGAAAGGATCCTTGGGACATGCCTTATTTAAGTCTGTAAAATCGACACATACCCTCCACTTTCCATTTTTCTTTTGAACAACAACCACATTGGCCAACCATCTTGGATACTTGACCTCTCTAATCATACCTGCCCGGAGCAATTTCTCTACCTCTTCCTGGATAATGGCATTTCTTTCCGGTGCAAACTTCCTCCTTTTTTGGTGGATCGGTTTGAATGACCTGTCAATGCCAAGTTTATGAGTTATAATATCCTTAGATATACCTGTCATATCCTCATGCTTCCATGCAAAAGTAGTCTTTCTTATTTTGAGGAAGGATACAAGATCTTCTTTCATTTTGCCTAGGATCCCTGATCCGATATAGATTTTGGATTCAGGATCATCAGGATCCATGAGGATTTCTACCACATCCTGCTCTCTTGCCTCCAAGACATCCCTTGGAGGATACTTTGATTGCTATTGCTCCCTTGATTTCGAGGCTGGTTTCATTGATGAAGTGTAGCAATCCTTAGCCTCCTGCTGATCACTATCAATCTTGACTATTCCCCAAGGACTAGGGAGCTTCACACATTGATGGTAGGTAGATGGGACTGCCTTCATATCGTGTATCCAGGGCCTGCCAAGGATAACATTACAACAAGATAAACAGTCAATAACGCAAAATTTTTGATAATTATGTAATCCTTCAACATAAATTGGGAGTTTAATGTCCCCCAGGGTGTTCTTGGTTTCGCCACTAAATCCCACGAGCACGGAGGATCTTCGTATGATATCTGATTCAGGGATACCCATTTTCTTCAGAACATCTAGCTGGATAATGTTCACTGAGCTTCCTCCGTCAATAAGGATCCTGCGGACAAAATGGTTAGAAATAAAAAGAGTAATAACTAAACCATCGTGATGAGGATCCTGGATGTCAACACGATCATCCTCATCAAAGGTTATAACTTTTCCTTCGGAGACACTTGATGTTCGAACAGGTCTTTCTCCATTATCCATTTTAGCTTCCTTTGCATGCCTTTTAGCTGCTGAGAAGGATGTACCACAGATGTCTGATCCTCCAGAAATAAAGTTTATCACTTGTGCATCTGCTGGAGGGGCCGGAGCTTTTTCAAGGATCCTTTCAGGATCCTGAGTCCTTGAGTTTTTTCTACCCAGCAATTCTTTTAAATGCCCCTTGCTCAATAAGTATCCAATTTCCTTTCTCAATGCAATGCATTCCTCTATTAAATGCCCAAAATCTTCATGGTATGCACACCACTTTGATTTGTCTTTGGCTGCAGCCGGTCTGTCATTTTTTCTAGGCCATCTGGCTTTATCTCCTAGATTCTGCATCGCAAGGATTAGTTCATTGTTATCAACAGAAAAACAATATTCAGAAATTGGAGGATAATCCTCATCATCCTCTTCTTGATCAACTGCATGCACGTTCTGATTATCAGATCTGTTATAGGATTTGAATTTGTTGTTCTTGAACGAGGATCCTTGCTTCTCTTGTTTTGAGGATCCTGCTAATCTCTCCTGGATCCTTTTATCATCCTCTAGCCGGATGAACCTGAGTGCCCGGGTTCTTACCTCATCTAGGTTCCTGCACGGTGTCATAACAAGATCATCATAGAATAATGAATCCCTAAGCAATCCCATTTTGAAGGCCTCAACAGCCGTGGCTATATCCAAGTTGGGGATGTCTAAGGATTCTTTACTAAATTTGGTAATGTAATCCCTTAATGATTCATTATGACCCTGGGTTATCCTATATAAATCACTAGTTAATCGCTCAAATTTTCTACTACAAGAAGACTGATTATTGAATAAATTAACTAGATTAGCAAATGAGGTAACAGAGTAAGGGGGAAGACTTAGCAACCATTTGAGGGCTGATCCAGTAAGAGTGGATCCGAATCCTTTGCACAGGCACGCTTCCTTTAACCTTTCTGGGATTGGATTGATCTCCATCCTCTCCCTGTATTGTGCTATGTGTTCCTCAGGATCCGTCGAACCATCATACAGCTTCATAGTTGGAACATGGAACCTTTTGGGTATCTCAGCATCACAGATTGGTGGTGCAAAACGAGATATCCTGTGGCTTCCATCTGCAATCTCCGGGATAGGTTTGACCACTCCTGGAACACCTGATATCATATCCTTTAGTTTTTGCAACTCTCTGGCCATAGCATGGTTGATACCTGCATCCTGCATGAATCCATGGTTAGCGGTAAGAGAATTATTAAAAGTGTTACCTCTCATCGGGTTCAAATTAGGAACACCGGATGTGAATCCATATTGCTGGGATTCTGGAATGATGGAGGGACCAGTGGAAGCAATGGTCTGCATCGGAACAAAATCTCCTTGATGGACATCGGAACTTCCTGTTTGCAAACTCCTCAAGGATCCTGGTATCTGGAAGGATCCCTGAAACTGGGACGATCCTGGAACAGAGGAGGATCCTTGAACATGGGATGATCCTGGAACAAAGGAGGATCCTTGAACCTGGAATGATCCTGGAACAAAGGAGGATCCTTGAACCTGGGATGATCCTGGAACAAAGGAGGATCCTTGAACCTGGGATGATCCTGGAACAAAGGAGGATCCTTGAACCTGGGATGATCCTGGAACAAAGGAGGATCCTTGAACCTGGGATGATCCTGGAACAGAGGCAAATCCTTGAATCTGCTGCGCTCCTGAGTAGGCTCCTGAATTCATGAAGGATCCCATATGCTGAGGACAGGATCCCGCTGGCTGGAAATATGAACCTGATGCCTGAGTCACTATTGCTGAACCGTAGTGCACTCCTTTTGGTCCACCCACATATTGAACATCTGGAACCACTGATGGCTGAGAAGTAATCACCGGAGTGTCAAAATTCAAAGATCTGGGCACCAGTGGGGAATGATCCTCTGCCGCTTTCTTTTGTTTCTTGAGATCTCCGATTTCTTTGAGGATCCTATCATTGGTCTTATCCTGTTGCTGTATATGTTCCTTCATCTGCAAAATCAAAGTAAACATGTCACTAGTAGTAGGAGTGTAAGGAGCAGAAGAAGTAAGAGGTTTAGAGAAAATGGGAGTTGGTTTCTTCTCAGCATTTTTTTGAGATCCAGCAGGAGGTGGAGGCAAAGGTGGAATGCCCTGAGACGAATTAACTGCAGACATTGCAGTAAAGGTATTCTTCAATGATGAAGCCATATATTCGTATGCAATGAACCGGAATGATCACCAACAGAAAACTTTCTTAGAAATGAAGCACCAATTGCCCCATGGTGGGCGCCAAACTGTTTTGGTCAAAAATCACACAAGGATAATGCAACCAAACTCCTAGTTACGGGGAATGATGCTTGAAATGAAGAACAATAATAAGGATCACTTCGATGTGAATTGCACAAATGACACAAGGATTTATACGAGGAAAAAGCCCTTGATCAATGAATGATCTCTGGCATAAAAAACCTCGGGTGATGGAAACTACCGATCACCAAGCTCAAATAAATCAATAAAAGTTTACAACTTCGGATAGTGACGAGCTAAGTACAAGGATCACTATGGTTAATCGTGTAAAAGTGTGAGAATTGTTAAGTGTTTATTGAGAGCTTTGAGACTGCAATTGCACGAGAGTGTGTGTGTAACCGAAAATGGCTAAGTGTTCTAAATTTAGCTCGTCACCCCTTTAAAAATGAAAGCTAACTAAGCTAACTAATTGTCCGACTTTTGTGCCATGCTCCCACGTTCTCCACAACGTCCATTTCTATTCAAATGTGTGCGAAATACCCGTGGAATATTCCATAGTAACGTTGCCAAGACCAAGTCAAGCTCAATACTCATGCAAAACAATACGAAACACAAACAGCCAATCGTTAGTATGAGGATCCTTAGGGTGATCCATGATCCTGATCCTGAAACTCTTCTGAGGATCACTATCTGTCACAGAAGTAAGGATCACTAATTGTTAGAAAATCCTCCCCTAACAGATATCACTTCAAAGTCTACTATACTCGTTGGCTTTAGTGGAGAAGCTAGGAATACCGTGGGAGAGATTAAGTTACCAGTATATGTTGAAGGGGTCAATTCGATACAACGCTTCTGTGTGATGGACTCCCTATCCTGCTATTATATTATATTGGGCAGGCCATGGATCCATGATATGAAAGCTGTGCCATCGACTTATCATCAATGCATCAAAATCCCTACACCTTGGGGGGTTGTCAAAGTAGACAGTGATCAGCAGGAAGCAAAGGAGTGTTACTCATCCTCCATGAAATCCTCTATAAAGCCTAATGCAGCATAGCAATTAAAGATACGGGCCCAGGATATCGCGGAAGCTTCGGAGCAGGATGTGAAAAAAGTTATCCTGGATCAGGATAATCCGGATATCTCGGTGCTCGTAGGGACCAATATCCCTCAGGATATTGAGCATCAATTGACTAACTTTTTGAAATGCAGGATGTCAACATTCGCGTGGAAGCATGAGGATATGACAGGTATTTCCAAGGATGTTATAACACACAAGCTTGGTATTGACAGGTCATTTAAGCCTGTCCAGCAGAAAAGAAGGAAATTTGCCCCGAAACGAAATGCAATTATTCAAGGAGAAGTAGACAGATTATTGAAGTCGAAAATGATCAGAGAAGTCAAATTTCCAAGGTGGTTAGCAAATGTAGTAGTGGTACAGAAAAAAATGGGAAATGGAGAGTTTGTGTGGATTATACAGACTTGAACAAGGCTTGTCTAAAGGACCCATTTCCTCTTCCTCATATTGACTCAATGGTAGATGCCACTGCCGGCCATGAAATGTTAACCTTCATGGATGCATCCTCAGGATTTCAGCAGATCCAGATGGAACCTTCGGACCAGGAGGATACTGCCTTCATGACACCAACAAGTATTTATTGTTATACCGCTATGCCTTTCGGTTTGAAAAATGCAGGTGCAACATACCAGAGATTGGTAAACATGATGTTCAAAGACAAACTGGGGGACACTATGGAGGTGTACATTGATGACATGGTAGTAAAGTCTAAGAAGGCTGAGGATCATCTTCAGGATATTAAAGTAGCATTTGATATCCTGGATCAGTACAACATGAAGTTGAACCCTGCTAAGTGCCATTTTGGAGTGGGGGCAGGAAAGTTTCTAGGATATATGGTAACTAAAAGAGGGATAGAAGCAAGCCCAGAATAGATCAAAGCCATCCTAGATATCAAATCACCTTCTAACATGAAGGATGTTCAAAGACTGACGGGACGAGTAGCGGCGTTAAATAGATTTATCTCAAGATCCTCAGAAAAATGCAAGGAGTTTTATGATATCCTGAAGAAAAATAAGAAGTTTGAATGGGGGAGAAGCATGAAGCAGCCTTGCAGGATTTGAAGCAGTATCTTTCAACCGCACCTCTATTGATGAAGCCCAAGGATGGTGAACCATTATCCCTGTATCTTGCAGTATCAGGGAATGCAGTAAGTGCTGTCCTTGTAAAGGATCATGAAGGTCAGCAGTATCCTGTTTATTATGTTAGTAAAAGTTTGTTAGACGCTGAAACTAGGTATTCTCACCTAGAAAAGTTAATATTAGCCCTAGTTATGGCATCGACAAAGCTTAGACATTACTTTGAGACACATAGGATTCATGTTAAAACTAATTATCCTGTTAAAAATGTGCTTAGGAAACCAGAAATGTCCGGTAGAATGGCTAAATGGTCAGTGAAGTTGAGTGCTTATGACTTAGTATATGAACCTAGGAATGCCATAAAATCGCAAGCTCTAGCCGACTTTGTGGCTGATTTCAGTAGTGACATTCAGGATGAAGTAGACTTAGAAGTACAACAGCTAGCAGAAAACTTAGAATCCTGGATATTATATACTGATGGTGCATCTAATGTAAGAGGTGTAGGTCTAGGTATACTACTAAAATCGCCATAGGGGGACATATTACCCCAGGCTATTAGGTGTGAATTTCCTGCTACTAATAATGAGGCAGAATATGAAGCTTTGATTGCAGGATTAGAGTTGGCTAAAAGTATGAATATCAAGAATTTGCAAGTATATGTTAACTCTTTGTTAATCACTAATCATTTTAATGGAAGATATGCAATTAAAGGAGAGAAGTTAATCGAGTATCTCGAGATTCTCAAAAAATTAGCAGGATATTTCGATATTTTTACACTTGAACAGGTACCAAGAGAGGATAATGCTGAAGCTGATGCCTTGGCAAATCTGGGATCATCGGTCAGGATACCGGAAGGAACCCGAATACCAATATTACATATCCTGTATACTGCGACGAATCCTCAGGATAAGGAAGTAATAAGTATTCAGGATCTTGAGGATAAGTATCCCGACAGGGGTCCTAAGTCCTGGACGGCTCCAATCACAAGATATCTCAAGGATGGACATATCCCAAAGATGAGAATCCTAAGGCCTTTAGGATGAAGGTTTCACGATTTACTATTATAAATAACGTTTTGTACAAGAAATCTCTTACAGGTCCGTATCTGAGGTGCCTGGAAGATCCTGAGACCAAAGAGGTACTCCAGGATATACATGAAGGGGATTGTGGTAACCATACTGGAGGCAGGTCATTATTTTCGAAAGTATTAAGGACAGGATACTATTGGCCGACAATGAAGAAAAATGCTGCGGAATATGCTCGAAGATGTGATGCATGTCAGAGGCATAGCAACATTCTGCACCAACCAGCTGAACCATTGTATCCTATAGTTTCCCCTTGGCCATTCATGAAATGGGGGATGGACATAGTAGGGAAATTACCAAAAGCTCCAGGAGGAAAAGTCTTTATGTTGGCAATGACTGATTATTTCTCTAAGTGGGTGGAAGCTGAAGCATTTGTGCAAGTCAGAGACCAGGAAGTAGTATCCTTTATAAAGAGAAATATCCTGACCAGGTTTGGAGTACCAACTGAAATCATTTGTGGTAATGGATCCCAGTTTATAAGCAAGAGGACTACTGACTTTTGCGAAAGTTGGGGAATCAAAATGATCACGTCTACCCCGGTACATCCTCAAGCAAATGGGAAAGCTGAATCCTCAAATAAGATAATTGTCAACAATTTGAAGAAGAGATTAGGAGCCAAAAAAGGAAGATGGGCAGAAGAACTACCCTTTGTTTTGTGGGCTGATAGAACAACGGCGGAAAATGCAACGGGCCAAACCCCATTTTCTTTGGTATTTGGAACAGAGGTAGTAATTCCAACAGAGATGGTGATACCTACGGCAAGATCCAACCTTCAGGATCCTGAGGAGAATCCTGAAGCTCTGTGCCATGAGTTAGACACTGTGGATGAAACAAGGGATGCAGCAAAGCTAAGGATGGCGGCATATCAACAGAGGATATCCAGAGCATACAACAAAAATATAAGAACTAGGAGGTTTCAAGTCGGAGATTGGGTGTTGAGAAAAGCTTTTCAGAATACTACCAATCCTGCCGATGGAAAATTAGCTCCAAAATGGGAAGGACCCTACGAGATTGAATCAGAATCAGGAAAAGGAGCGTACTGACTTAAGAATATGGAGGGGGATATGCTACCAAGATCCTGGAATGCTATACATCTCAAAGCCTATTTCAAGTGAGTTTAGAACTTAATTTCTAACTCAAGATGGTATGAATTCTGTCTCTTTTAAATATAATTTATTTTATTTGAACTCAATACTAACTTAAGCATCGGAGGGGTGTTAGCCAAGCTAACACCCACCTTAGTTTAAGGTTGTTTTGCAGAATATGATTCAGGATGTAGCTCCAGGATACGCACGAAGGATACTTCGAAAGATTAGAGGATTGGCCCCCTCTCTCTGACGTTTAAGGGATCCTGATCCCTTCACAGGTTTAAAGGTATTCACCTTTCCCATGAATTGGGTTTAAACACCCCGCCTGGAGCGCAAGTTATCCAGGGATAGTTCAAGGTGGCGGGACCAGTTCATGTAAAAGTGGCTGACAATTTCGTTACTGTTGGCTATGCCCTGGATCCTTAAGGTGTATGAGGATTGATCATCCTCTCTCGCGAAAGGGTATTTTCATACTCTCTAAGGTTTAAAGGTTTTCACCTTTTAAGTCTTGGAGTTTATGCACTCCCGCCTGTAGCGCATGAAAATTTGGGATTTTCCCCAGGATACCAAGGATTTATCCCCAGTATATCTTTGGGTTTTCCCCTGTAATACAAGAATTGTCTATACAGTTGGAACTAATGTTCTAAATTATTTTAAGTGTTTAAAGACTTCATGCACAGGGGACATTCCTTCTAGAGCAATTATGTGAAGCTCAAAAGATCAAGGTTGGGCTAAGTGTCTCGGACTGGGGACATCTTAGTGGGAAAAGTTGCAAAAGGGGAAGGAGTTTGATACTAAGGTTACACTCAATTCCTGGTACGATCTTTCCTTTGTGGATCTTACACAATTTGTTTGATCTTTTGAAACCATGTTTAAAGTTTAAGTATCCTGATTAGGATATATTTTAGAGTATATTCTCGAGATATATCCTCGAAATATGATTCAGGATATTTGGTTGGAATGTTCGGGATACGGTACTTGGGTTTGAAAATCATAGTTGAATTTGTTTATAAATTCTAGGTAAATTATCTTTTCCCTTTAAAAGTTCTATTTAAATTATTGGATATTTTGAAAAGTGAACTATTTTTTAAAAAACTTTGTCTAAATTGTTTGGATTTTGAGAAGTCCTATTTGACGAAAGTCTTCGAAGGATATCACTGATTTTGCGAAATCTAAACTAAGTAAGGCATGACGGGAATTAAAAGGCAACAACAGATAAGTCAAAAGATGGTTATATTATTAACAGGTCAAAAGTTGTGCTTTTGGTTTCACCTCAAACCGAGGCCCATCCGCCAAAAGCACAGTTAAGTTTTTACCATATTTACGCGACGGTTGAAGGTTTCATCTCAAAATGAGACCCATCCGCCTCCAATCGTTGCATCGTACTAACTGATGACCAAGGGCTTCATCCTGAAACCCAGGACCCATCCACCTTTGGTCATCATATTGTTTTAATGCAGGAAATATAAAATGTTCAAAGACAGAAAATGTAAATTGTTTAAACAAACCACAACAACCAAATCTAAAAAAGTGGGCTCCGGCCTCGGCACATACATCCATCATCGCCCACATTGCTGCGCTTAGGGGGCAGCTCCCTCTTCCATCGTGTCCTCTCCAGCAGCATCCTCTCCAGTATTCATCCCAGCCTCATCAGCAGCATCTCTACCAGCATCCTTTGTAGCACCAGCATCATCTACCTTCTCGGTCACCTTAGCGGATTTCTCTGCAGTAGGTTTTGAGGGGGGCTCCACAGGATTGCCACCGAGATCCTTCAATTTCATCTCCCAGGCTTTGATATTCCATGAAGGGCATTCAAAGCCCAAAGCCTTGGCCTCGTAAGCCATTTTCAGCTTGGCCTGGATAAGGGAGATGATAACTGAATTCTTAAGGCTCTCCCGGTACGAAGCCATATCTTGCTCATGTTAAACCTGGGCCACGTCGGACTTAGCTTGAGCCTCTTGGGTGATCTTCTGGATGGTAGACTGGTGGTCTTGAGTCATGGCCTTGTACTTGGCTTCATAATGTTCCGATTTGGCGGTGGCGATTGCTGCTTGATCTGCGATGGTAGCCTCAGCCTTCTTCAGTTTGCTCTCTAACATGACATTCGAGCCACATGCGTCCTCGTAGAGGAATACCAGGCGTTCAAGGCCCTGTAAGGTAGGTAAACAGGTATCAGCCTAAACTAACATTTGTAATTAGCATATGGTGCAGGATATAGGCCAGAATATTAACCTGGTTAAGGAAACCTGTCATGAATTTGCTGTAATCCGTGAACCCATGATTCTCAAATGGGAATACATGGGGAGTAGTAGGATGATCTGCTTCCTTCCTCTTTCGGGAGCTGGAGGCCCGGGTCCTGGATGCTGGAGGAGCTTTGGGAGCGGTGGTAGTCTTTGAGCTGCTGGGCTTTGGGGTATCAGCTGGCTTTGGATTAATCTCTTATTTGATGGGTGCAAGGCTGGAATAACTATCCAACTCATCAAGTTGGAAGCCTTCAAGCTTGATGACCGGCACTGTGTCAAGGGAGAAGTGTTTAATTTATGTCATTTATATCCTATAGTCAATTTGCTCACCTATACTTACCAGACATTTCTGAACTAGATTTCTGACTTGAGTTTGTGAGAGACAGGGAGAAAGTTCTTTCGGTGGCAGGAAGTCGGTAAATCTCTTTGATCCTGGGTTGTGATTCTGCACTTGGGGATGCTAGGTCTCTGAAATTCGCTGCACAGATATTAGGATATCAGTCAGAATACGGTTAAGAATATATTTGGGAATGTTCCTAAAACCCTAAATCCTACCCTTGGTTAGACATCTAACTGGCAGATCCAAACCCCCGTTAATGGAGTCCCTTTTTACGAAAAAGAACTTTCGTTGCCACTGATCTTCGTTCTTGGTGGCTTTAAGGATTATGGGATTTTTGGAAGTGGAAAACAAGAGAAAACGGCTATTTCCATGAGATCTCAATCGATATGATATGGGAAGGTCTTCAATACACAAGTCAGGGCAATGACGAGATTTGATTTGGCCAAGCACCATCAAAACTTGCCAGACCATTGGCATGGTTTGGGCATAACTAAGGCCGGTGAGCTCGAAGAAACGAGAAATGAAGGGTGGAAATGGGTACCGGAGTCCTAAAGAAAAAGGGTAGGCAAAAAAGCAAACCCACTCGTCTGATGACGCATCTGATCGGACCTCTCGATCAAAAGGGCGAATGACTGTTCCGGTGGGAAAGGCGCCGGAATCCTTCAGAGCAGCGATATCGGCATTGTTGAAGGAGCAGATCTCTTTTTCTGGTTCTCGTATGAGGTTTTGACTCACGAGGGTTGGGACCGGTTCATTCGAGTGAGATCTTGTCTGTGATGCCATAAAAATATCAAGCAAATTACAAGAAATTCAAAGAAAACAGAGGATGAAAGAGAGGACGAATACCTGAAAATTGCTTGGAGAGAAGTGATAATAATGTGAGATATCTCAGCTAATTATAGGCTGGATATAGGGGGGTGAAGAGTAAAAGAAGCATGGGAAGTTGCACAAAGTCATGTCAAACATCGCTTCGTTTTAATTGCCTCGATCTGCGGGATAAAATTTTTGAAATATATCCGTTGGATTGGTATACCAACAGATATATTTGGGGACAATTGTTATGGGCCATTTTCTGAGCCTATATATCCTGACTAATATCTTGCTTTTGACTGTTTGTTTGTGATGAGGATACTGAATCGGGATATTGGTAACATCTCGGGCGATATCCTGGTGTTAACTTAATAATTCACGTGCAGGTAAGAGGCTACAAGTCACTAACGGTCAGATGGACTTCTTCTCCTAAAGCCTCGGGCAAATCAGTTGTTTAAGAGACGTTGGACCCGAAAGACCAGGTCTACAACGTTCGAGTGGGGAATATTCGCCGGATCCCGGTTATTTAGGATAGTTTGTTGCATTTATTTTACTATAAATAGATGGGGGTGGATCAGATTAAGGCACACAAATTTTTACACACGCACTCTTTCGTACACTTTAGCTCTCTAGCTTCTAGCAAACACTTGTACCCAAATTACATTGTAACACCTAGTTGATCCGCACTTCATCCTGCATTGTATCCTGACGATTGAAGTAATAGAAGAACAACGCAGCTGCGATTGTCAGCTCCCGAGGTTTTGTGCCGGCGATCTAGATTGATCAAGGGATTTCCTCGTATATCACGTGTCAACCTTTACTTTTTTGCTCATTGTTTGATCACAGATACAGCTCTATATCCTGAGCCGTATCCTGAAACTGTTTTTGCAAATAACTCAATTAAGATATTTTTGAACACATTCTCTTAGCACACTACCTCACTTAACTAATTTGATCACTTAATTGCTTCGGTAATTTTTGACCAAAATAGGTATAGCCTGCAACACAAGCAGCATCATTCACAAAAATCATTAGCAAAGCACACTTGGAAATGTCCAAACGTATTGTAATGTGTTTTAGATGACTAAACATTACCGTTGGGTAGGTTATTCCCTGAGGTACCACCGCTGTGTTCGGAGCGAAGGGCCTCGTGCTGTGCGATGGCCAGTGAGATGCGCTCTTGTAATTCCGCATCTGTCGTCGGCAGAGGGTTGTTGGTATTGGTGTTCCTTCGCAGCGGAATCTTTCTTGTAGGAAGAGGATCGGATAGGTCAGGTCTTATTCGCTAAATGAATAAGTAATTATCTAAAGGTCGTATGTACATATATAATAGCATTCATCATAACAAGTAATCATGCAACAACATAGTCATAGCACAAACATGTAAATTAACAAAGTGTTTAGTGAGAACATGACGCTTGAGCTTTCATTAATCACCGACCACAGTTACATTGTTTACAAAGTGTATCACATCAAAAGGGACATAGGGTCACACTACCCCTGTCCAATAAGTCTGTCAATATACAAAAATCACATGGTCAAAAGTGGTCTTCAAAAGGCTTCACAATCTTGGCTCAATAGTAGTGCTCTCGCCAAAAGTAATGTAATCTGCATAAAACCAAAAACCTACTGTGCTGATGGTGGAGGAGGAGGAGGAAAGAAAAGCAAACTACGAACATGTGCGAGCTTCTCCTCGAGCTCGTACACATGACGAAGCAAAAAGCTGATCTGTTGCTCGACAGTCAGGGAATGGGCATCAAAACCTAGAAAAGGAATAGGAGCAGCAGGTGGATGTGCAAAAGGAGATGACGATGAATGTGGAGGAACAAAAGTAGGCTGACAGGGACAAGGTGGAGGACGTGGAGGAGTCAGCTCAAGCTCCAAAACTCTGCGACTCAAAACCTCAAACTGTAACTGCAAAGATAAAAGCAACTCATCCCATGTGTATCCAACAAAATGAGAGGGATGATAGGGGTCTGAGATCGGCATAGAGTATGGTGGGAACCATCGGAATGGCTCGTCAAGCGGTGTAGAGGTGAAGGGAGCAAATGGTGCAGACTGAGGGATCGGAGGAAAAGCTGCTGAGGAAAAAGGGTCATAACTAGGGTGCTGGCCCGAAGTACCTTCCCCTGGACGGGGTGCAGGGATGTCCTGTAAGAAAACAATCGGCTCATTGCGGTGGACATCAGACTCTACAGGAGGGAGAGGAGCAACATCAGCGGGTGCGGGTGGAGGAATAAATGGCTAAGCAAGAGGAAGATCAACAGGTGCGGGTACTGGGTCTGGAATAGGAGGTGCAATATCTGGTAATCCGAACGGAACATGGTCAGGATCAGGAATCGGCTCAGGATCAAAAGGTGCAACATCAGGCTGACCAAAATGAATAGGGTCCGGCTCGGGGACATGCTCGGGATCGTGTGGAGGCGTGGGGTGTCACACCCCGGCCGCGTTAAAACAACCAAAACCGCGGCGGAAACGCCCGGGGAGTGAGGCGACAAAATTATTGTTTCAACAACCATGGTAATTAAAGTTATGTATTATTACGATTAAAGGTTACATTGTCTTTTGGGTTCAAACTAAATAACATAATAACTGTAAAAATAGGTACGTCAGCATAAAAATGCCTGTGAGTAGGGGTGTGCAAAAAAATCCGAATCCGAAACTGAATCCGAAATATCCGAAATTCCAAATCCGAATTATCCGAAATTTCAGATATCCGAAAATTCGAATATCTGAATTTCGGATATCCGAAATTTCGGATTCGGATACCAGTTTTGAAAATTTTCGGATATTTCGGATATCCGATATCCGAAATATTAAAATATTTATTTTTTTGAATATTTATTATAAGTAAATATATATACCCTTCATTAGAAACCCTACTCAATTTTCACTCATTTTGCCTTCAGTTTCCTCCTCCCATACGCACTAGTGCACTACCCACCCCACTTCTTCAATCCCACTGATGACGGGACCTCCGGCTAACAACCTCCGACCGACGAGTCCAACCGGCAACCTGCAAGAATAATCCTTTACTGATTCGCCACGACTTATCATTCAATAATCTTCTTCAATCGCGAATCATCACCATACTCCTTCGATCTGATTCAATTGCGATAATATGTTGCAGAGCTGCAATTTTTCCTTTGTCTTTTTATGTCAGAAGACTCCTCGTGGTCTTTGCCCTTTCATTTTTTTGCTCTATTATTTTATTTATTAAATTTCTTTGTAGATCTAATAATTAATTTTGAGATGCTTTTAATTTTTGTTTAATGGTCTTACATTTGTTGATTTGGCTTGTCCAAACAGAGGTTTTAAAAGTGGTGATAATGTTTAATTATAAAGTATTTTGGATATCCGGTTTAATATCTGAACCCGTATCCGAAATTTCGGATATCCGAAATTTCGGATACGGGTTCGGATAATGAAATGAATTATCCGAAATTCGGATATCCGAATTTTCGGATATCCGGTTTTGAACACCCCTACCTGTGAGATACATAGGTTTTGTTGATGCAGATTCATGACCTGGATTTGAAAGAATTGTTTAACAAAATGTAGTCATGAATCTTGTAAAATGTTTTCCTTTGTAAAACCATGTGAAAATCGATATGAAAATCAAATGATGATGAAAGGACAATGCATGGTTAAATGAATAACCAAGTAAAAGTGAATTTGTATATAAAAAAAATGCAATTTGTAAATCAGTGTCATGTTCTTGTATAAAAATGTTTCATGTCTTACCCAAGTGGTTTAGATAATGCAACAATGTATAATATAATAAAAGCACTTATATATAGGAAGTACCATCGGCGTATCCACCATGCTTTTATCATATAACACATAGCCCCGTTACATAAATCACTTATTAATAACCAACCAAAATGTAATGTTCAATGTCAAAATGTTCATGTGAAAACCATGTTTAATGTCATGTGTACATGTATCATGTATAACCAAATGAAGTGCATAGCAAGTAGCAAGTACCTACTTAGCTATGTGATGATGCCAATGTGAAACAAATGTCATGTATGGTGAATAACAAGTAATTACTCAACCCCATAGTAAAATGTACAAAACAAGGTTTTTGAATAAACCTAAGTTTAAATTAAATGTTATGCTTTGCAGAAAAACAATGCTTTATGATTACAAACATTTATGCAGTAGTGTTAATCGCTGTCACACCCCGACCACGTAGAACATACAAAACGTGGCGGAAACGTCGGGGAGTGTTGTAACAGAATCAATTGTTTCAAATCCATGGCAAATGAAGTTTCGTTTTATAAATCAAACATGAAAGTTTACATTGTCTGAACAAGAATCAAAGTGTACATAACATGAATTAACTAGTTCTTGTCTCGTTTTAAGTCACTAAGGCACAGGTCCGCCTAAGTATGTCTTGATAAGTCCTATGCATCATCTCCTGAAAACACATGTGAAAATAGGTACGTCAGCATAAAAATGCCTGTGAGATACATTGGTTTTGTGAAAACGGAATTCATGACTTAAGTTTGAGAAAATGTTTAGTCATGAACCTCGTATTTTGCTTTGTCTTGTAAATCATTTGAAAAACGGTAAGATCAAATGATATGTATAAATAAGAGAACAATGCATGGTTAACTGAATAACCATGTAAAAAGAGTTTGTATAAGATTTGTTGTTTGTAAATCAATGTCTTGTGAAAAGCGTGTTATTTGTATAACATGTTCTATGTCTCAAATTGAAATGATTCAAATAACGCTACTATATGTAATACCATACAAACACTTATATATAGGAAGTACCAGCGGCGTATCCACCATGCTTGTATCATATTACACATGCCTCGTTACTTAAATCACTTACTCAAACCAAACCATCAAGATGAAATGTTTAACAACGGTAGAAATGTTAATGTATAGTCAAATGGTTACAACGGTTCAAAATGTAGTATAATGTGTTCATATGCTGGATGAGCATATGCAACAGAAATGCAATGTGAAACAATGTACTACGTATGCACACAATGGGCGTACGTAGCATGAAATGTATTGTAGAGTACAACGGTTCAAAATGTGGTGTAATGTGTTCATATGCTGGATGAGCATATGCAACAGTAATGCAATGTGAAACAATGTACTACGTATGCACACAATGGGCGTACGTAGCATGAAATGTGATGTAAAGCAATGTACTAAGTACGCACACAATGGGCATACATAGCATAAACACAATGAAATCATGTACTATATATGTACTATCGAACATAGCAGTATATGATGTGAAAACCGGAAAGCATGAAAGTAGCAAGTAGGCACATGTGTTTCACCCGAAAACAGTTTGGAAAACAGTAAAAGAGGGGTTCAATGTACTCACCTGAGATTGCTTTGAAGTTCTTGTATAATAACCAGATAATGCTAAAGATCACGGGATATCAAACGGCACCTAATAGGTAGCTATGTTAATATACTGGACCAAATCGGAAGGATCGGATAGTACGCGGGTTCGTAAACCAAACGAGTATGGAGACTCGTGTAATATGGTTTAACAAAGCCTACATACTAAAATGAAACTTAACCTGAGTGCTTACGGTCCGTCACGACCCGTTTAGGTAGCTTATGCTACCCTAACGCGTCGTTCGCGTAGAACGCGTCTGGAATGCCTAACATCGTGACTACAAGGTATAACCTCAGAAGGTTATAGCTATGGTCACCTAATGTGTTTGGTCGGATCAAAATGATCGACCAAATGGGTCGGGTTCGAAAGTATAAGCGATGGTTTAGATCGCTTACCTTACGACCCTATATAAGCACTATACTAAAAGTGACGAGCTAAGCATGTTAGAACATGCTTAACTAAGTTTAGAAAATAGGTTTGGCATCAAAACAAACGGCTTTGATGCTCACGAGTAGTTTGGTTACAAAATACGCGAGAATGCGCATTTTGGCCGAAACTACGACTCGTCACTGAGCCTAGATAACGTGGTGATCAGTAGGTATAGTCACTACGGACTATAACCATCGTGATCACGCTCACGTTATGAAGTTCCATGAACTTCGCATCGACCATAAGCTGGTCAATGCAGAAAGTCAACAAAACGTTGACTTTCGGACTCGAAAAGCGAATAAAAGAGCGAAAGAAGACTTACGGAGGGTCCCCGAGTGCTAATCTAGATCAAATAGCTCAGGTATGAAACAATGGTTCCAACTTAGAGCTTTAGATCTGATTCTTGTGGGTTTTTACACAAAAGGTGGGGGGTATTTATAGGAAAAGTGGAACCGTTAGGATCGTTTATCGAATATCGTGCCGCGATCTCGAGCGTACACTTGTCAAATTCTTGTGGTAAGTCAGAAATTGCCCCTTGGCTCTTGATTAGGTGAAAGGGCATTGCCTCTTGATCGAACGAAAGGCCAACTGCATTAAATAGATACATTGAATCTGTCTGACAGTCTCACGCGCCCTGCGTAAGGATTTGGTAAATCCTTACGCGCCCCGCCTAAGGTTCCCAGATCAGAATTTACAATTTTGGTCCCTGCACTTCAGAAACACGTATTTTGGCCCATTTTTGGCACGTTTAAGCCCCGTTAACCTCATTTCAAGGCTCTAAGATGAAGTTAAAGTGTAGGGGACATGAAATATGCTCAAAAATATTCCGGATGTCGGTTCGTTTGGCCGTACGATTGCGATGTTCGCTTAATTACGACGGAATGCGCATAAGCGCGAAAGACGATCCAAATGACGCGACGAATGGATTTTTCTCATGCCAATCACTAAGGCATAATATTAGGATGCTTACATAAATTTTGGATGTCCGGATGTATTCAGAACGTAAGTTATGCGCGAAAGTGCAAACTTGTGCACTTTTTGACACTTTTAGCCCCTGAATGATCCAAAAGTTTGTTTTAGCATACCAAACCCCTCAAAGCCTATTTCTAAGCTATGTAAAGGATATTTATGGTATGTGTAACTTATGGACATGTTCCAGAATGTTCGTTACAGTTCAAATTGGCATACTTTCGTAGTTTGTCAAGTTTAGTCCCTGTAAGCGAATTAACTTGTTTTTGCTATACCAAAGCCTTCAAAACTTATTTCTAAGTTATGTAAAGGTTATTTAAGGTATGTTGAGTATGTGTTGATGTTCCGGAGTATTTGTCGCATTAAACTGAGTACGTTTACGCACCAGTTTGCGTATAATGCTCTAGAAAGCAATGTAGAGTTTGAAATTGAACAATAATTGATATGTGCAAAACATACACATATTTATACAAGATCCCAAGTATGAAATACAATATTTCATCGGCTTGGTATTTGTTTGATGGTCGCGGTGACACAGGTGTCACAGTCTCCCCTACTTTTAGGAAATTTCGTCCCGAAATTTATTCGTAGGAGTCAATTTGTGACTCTGCCAAATAACCATCAGCGATATGCAAAGTAATGTCCTGTTATTTCCTTAACGGTCATTCTTCAGAAACGAAATGAACAGACGGGGTCATTTTCAATGGTTGCTTCATCAGAAGTGGACATGAAGGATTATACAACGGATATTCATTTCCCCAACGGATAAATCTTTAGAAACGAAAATGAACTAACGGAGTCATTTTCAACGGTTGCTTCATCAGAATTGGAAATGAAGGATTACACAACGGATATTCATTTCCCCAACGGATAAATCTTTAGAAACGAAAATGAACTAACGGAGTCATTTTCAACGGTTGCTTCATCAGAATTGGAAATGAAGGTTTACACAACGGATATTCATTTCCTCAACGGGTAAATCTTCAGAAACGAAAATGAACTAACGGAGTCATTTTCAACGGCTGCTTCATCAGAATTGGAAATGAAGGATTACACAACGGATATTCATTTCCTCAACGGGTAAATCTTCAGAAACGAAAATGAACTAACGGAGTCATTTTCAACGGTTGCTTCATCAGAATTGGAAATGAAGGATTACACAACGGATATTCATTTCCCCAACGGATAAATCTTTAGAAACGAAAATGAACTAACGGAGTCATTTTCAACGGTTGCTTCATCAGAATTGGAAATGAAGGATTACACAACGGATATTCATTTCCCCAACGGATAAATCTTCAGAAACGAAAATGAACTAACGGAGTCATTTTCAACGGTTGCTTCATCAGAGTTGGAAATGAAGGTTTACACAACGGATATTCATTTCCTCAACGGGTAAATCTTCAGAAACGAAAATGAACTAACAGAGTCATATTCAACGGTTGCTTCATCAGAGTTGGAAATGAAGGATTTCACAACGGATATTCATTTCCCCAACGGATAAATCGTCAGAAACGAAAATGAACTAACGGAGTCATTTTCAACGGTTGCTTCATCAGAATTGGAAATGAAGGATTACACAACGGATATTCATTTCCTCAACGGATAAATCTTCAGAAACGAAAATGAACTAACGGATTCATTTTCAACGGTTGCTTCATCAGAGTTGGAAATGAAGGTTTACACAACGGATATTCATTTCCTCAACGGGTAAATCTTCAGAAACGAAAATGAACTAACGGAGTCATTTTCAACGGTTGCTTCATCAGAGTTGGAAATGAAGGATTTCACAACGGATATTCATTTCCCCAACGGATAAATCGTCAGAAACGAAAATGAACTAACGGAGTCATTTTCAACGGTTGCTTCATCAGAATTGGAAATGAAGGATTACACAACGGATATTCATTTCCTCAACGGATAAATCTTCAGAAACGAAAATGAACTAACAGAGTCATCTTCAACGGTTGCTTCCTAGAGTTGGAAATGAATAGGGTTAACTCTAGACACATGACAGAACTTGTTGTGGTTTCTGTGCACTAAATTCCATAATTATGTATGCATCCATAATTACGTAATCCCTTGCACAGTCCGCACAGTTTGTTTTGTAATGTTTTGGGGAAGGATATCAAACTTGTGATGAGGGTGACTAGACTTCCATCGGTTCCTTTTAATTAGATCGACAGGGGATCTTCTTAGTTAGGCCACCAAGGAGTCCTTTCAGCTATATCATCACATGATATCCTTATCCAGATTTTTGGATGAATCTGTTTAACTAGACCACTCAAGGGTCTAATTATGAAGTAGTACTTTATAATCCGAGGGAATTAACTATAACATAGAAGTCCATTGAGGATTTTAAGTAATACCTTTGGGTATCCCACTATGAATCTCTTGTACAAGGATATGTAAAATTCTACGAAGATTTGGATAACATAACAACACATAAGGGAACACATAAGCACAAAGTCACATAATTGTTTAACTTGATTATAATTTGTTATTAACTTGTTATTGATTGAATACGGATATGGAAACCAATCGACGGGTCTCAACGTTCACTGGAATCTATCTGAGAAGATAGAAAGATCTCCCAAAATTCGATTTTTTTGATTTAAAGGAATCACCACATTCGAATGAAGGTATACAACAATTTAAGACTTACGGGAAATCCTTAGGCACCCTATTAAGGATTTATAGTGGTACTTTGGGTATTCGTCTTGTGTTGTAACCTGCGCCTTGTACTTTGTTTCCTTAGAATAAACGGATACTTAGGAATTTTGTGGAAGACGCAAGTGATTATAGAATGGGAGAATTTTGGGGGTAGTTTGTTCTTCAAGGAATACGGTTTCTTGATTGTCGGTATTGTAAGGGATATGTCATTCATACATGCAACCACAGCAATACATTGTAATGTAGATAAAAGATTTATTTATAAACAACGATAACAACTGTTTCTTGGACTTTGACAACAAAAGAAAATAATACATAAGACGTGATTATTTCCAAACGATGTTGTCTTCTAGTCAGTCAGATGTTCATCCCTGAGCTGGATTTGCATTAGCAAGCTTTGGGCAATTTCTTCGGAAATGACCCATCTCGCCACAGTTGAAACAAGAGCCTGGTAGAGAACGACCTTGAGCAGGATTGTTGCCAGCTTGGTTTGGCGCAGCTGCAGCTGGGCAGACTCTTGCTGTGTGGCCTATAAGTCCACAAGTTTGGCATTTGCGGCATTGTACATTGGCGTGATGATGGAGGCCACATTGGTTGCACAAAGGTGCAGTTCCATTGTATGGTTTTCTAGCAGGGGGTTGAGCTGGTTGGTTGGGGACGGCTTGACTATTGTGAGCGACCACGGCGAAGTTCTGAGAAGCCTTTCGCTTCTTTGACTTCTTAGGAGATTCAGTCGGTTCATCCATGGTCTTTGATTCCTCGATTGGCTTCTTGTCACCCTTTCGAAAAAGTTTATGCTTTCTGATCTGCGATTCAGTCAAGGTTGCAGATAGCTCAATGGCCTGACGGAGTGTGGTAGGGTTGCTACCAGTGACAATGTCTTGTACCGAGTCAGGCAGGCCGTCGATGTACATTTCGATAGCCTTGTCGAGTGGGGCGACCATAGTCGGGCAAAGTAGACTCAACTCCTCAAACCTATCAGTATATGCCCTGTGTTCGCCACTATCTTGTTTCAAATCATCAAACTCCTTCTCCAATGCTCGTTGTTCATGACGAGGACAAAACTCTCTCATCATAAGAGCTCTCAGTTCAGCCCATGTCTGTGCTAGAGCAACATCTGCACCACGGTCTCTCATTACCCCGTTCCACCATGTAAGAGCCCTCTTCTGAAGCACACTCGAAGAAAACTCGACCTTGCGATTATCCGGACACTGCACGTGGCGAAAAGTATTCTCGATGCTCTCGAACCATTGAAGAAGCCCAGTTGCTCCCTCAGAACCACTAAACTTGAGTGGTTTAGCCGAGTTAAAGTTCTTGAAATTGCATGTACCATTGTTGTTGTTGGCTTGGTTCCATTGAGCAAAGAGATTTGGGAATTGAGCAGCCATCTGCTGCGCAATAATTTCTGCCAGCTCGGCAGTTGCTATCTGGTGTTCGCGTCGAGGAGGCATTCTTAAAGAGGAAAACATGAAAGGAAACAAATAAAATGGTATTGGGTAAGAATAGGATGTTACAATCACTGACCATAATCACGGTTGATGGTCATTTGTTTGAATCATGAAGCAAACAAACAACACCAAGGCTGAATCAAAGCAAATAGATCCTCATAGTGTATCGCGAAGACATGCTCGCCTATAAGTGGACACTCACCCCAAGAGTTCCCAGGTAAGAGTGACTGGTCCGATTATGTGGATTTGTACGAACACTCTAACCTTAGACAGAAAACCCAGGGTACAGGCATTCACTCTTCCAGTTTGCACGTGTTCACACTATTTAGGACCCAAAACTTTGACGGGAGTTTTGAAAATTCAAAGGGGTTCAAAACCTTATAACAGAGGGTTCAAAACCTAGTAATCAATCATCCTAGAACAGATGATTAGTTTTCAAGGCGGTTTTGAAATTTATGTTCTTGTTGTGGTCATCGCCTAAGGATAGGTGACGCTATTGTTTTATGACTAAACGCAAGTAAACTCGCGTTAGGGTCCTAGGAAGGTTATAGACTAGGTCAAAGCATTACTAATAACCTAATTCCCTATAACCATTGGCTCTGATACCATCTTTTCTGTCACACCCCGACCACGTAGAACATACAAAACGTGGCGGAAACGTCGGGGAGTGTTGTAACAGAATCAATTGTTTCAAATCCATGGCAAATGAAGTTTCGTTTTATAAATCAAACATGAAAGTTTACATTGTCTGAACAAGAATCAAAGTGTACATAACATGAATTAACTAGTTCTTGTCTCGTTTTAAGTCACTAAGGCACAGGTCCGCCTAAGTATGTCTTGATAAGTCCTATGCATCATCTCCTGAAAACACATGTGAAAATAGGTACGTCAGCATAAAAATGCCTGTGAGATACATTGGTTTTGTGAAAACGGAATTCATGACTTAAGTTTGAGAAAATGTTTAGTCATGAACCTCGTATTTTGCTTTGTCTTGTAAATCATTTGAAAAACGGTAAGATCAAATGATATGTATAAATAAGAGAACAATGCATGGTTAACTGAATAACCATGTAAAAAGAGTTTGTATAAGATTTGTTGTTTGTAAATCAATGTCTTGTGAAAAGCGTGTTATTTGTATAACATGTTCTATGTCTCAAATTGAAATGATTCAAATAACGCTACTATATGTAATACCATACAAACACTTATATATAGGAAGTACCAGCGGCGTATCCACCATGCTTGTATCATATTACACATGCCTCGTTACTTAAATCACTTACTCAAACCAAACCATCAAGATGAAATGTTTAACAACGGTAGAAATGTTAATGTATAGTCAAATGGTTACAACGGTTCAAAATGTAGTATAATGTGTTCATATGCTGGATGAGCATATGCAACAGAAATGCAATGTGAAACAATGTACTACGTATGCACACAATGGGCGTACGTAGCATGAAATGTATTGTAGAGTACAACGGTTCAAAATGTGGTGTAATGTGTTCATATGCTGGATGAGCATATGCAACAGTAATGCAATGTGAAACAATGTACTACGTATGCACACAATGGGCGTACGTAGCATGAAATGTGATGTAAAGCAATGTACTAAGTACGCACACAATGGGCATACATAGCATAAACACAATGAAATCATGTACTATATATGTACTATCGAACATAGCAGTATATGATGTGAAAACCGGAAAGCATGAAAGTAGCAAGTAGGCACATGTGTTTCACCCGAAAACAGTTTGGAAAACAGTAAAAGAGGGGTTCAATGTACTCACCTGAGATTGCTTTGAAGTTCTTGTATAATAACCAGATAATGCTAAAGATCACGGGATATCAAACGGCACCTAATAGGTAGCTATGTTAATATACTGGACCAAATCGGAAGGATCGGATAGTACGCGGGTTCGTAAACCAAACGAGTATGGAGACTCGTGTAATATGGTTTAACAAAGCCTACATACTAAAATGAAACTTAACCTGAGTGCTTACGGTCCGTCACGACCCGTTTAGGTAGCTTATGCTACCCTAACGCGTCGTTCGCGTAGAACGCGTCTGGAATGCCTAACATCGTGACTACAAGGTATAACCTCAGAAGGTTATAGCTATGGTCACCTAATGTGTTTGGTCGGATCAAAATGATCGACCAAATGGGTCGGGTTCGAAAGTATAAGCGATGGTTTAGATCGCTTACCTTACGACCCTATATAAGCACTATACTAAAAGTGACGAGCTAAGCATGTTAGAACATGCTTAACTAAGTTTAGAAAATAGGTTTGGCATCAAAACAAACGGCTTTGATGCTCACGAGTAGTTTGGTTACAAAATACGCGAGAATGCGCATTTTGGCCGAAACTACGACTCGTCACTGAGCCTAGATAACGTGGTGATCAGTAGGTATAGTCACTACGGACTATAACCATCGTGATCACGCTCACGTTATGAAGTTCCATGAACTTCGCATCGACCATAAGCTGGTCAATGCAGAAAGTCAACAAAACGTTGACTTTCGGACTCGAAAAGCGAATAAAAGAGCGAAAGAAGACTTACGGAGGGTCCCCGAGTGCTAATCTAGATCAAATAGCTCAGGTATGAAACAATGGTTCCAACTTAGAGCTTTAGATCTGATTCTTGTGGGTTTTTACACAAAAGGTGGGGGGTATTTATAGGAAAAGTGGAACCGTTAGGATCGTTTATCGAATATCGTGCCGCGATCTCGAGCGTACACTTGTCAAATTCTTGTGGTAAGTCAGAAATTGCCCCTTGGCTCTTGATTAGGTGAAAGGGCATTGCCTCTTGATCGAACGAAAGGCCAACTGCATTAAATAGATACATTGAATCTGTCTGACAGTCTCACGCGCCCTGCGTAAGGATTTGGTAAATCCTTACGCGCCCCGCCTAAGGTTCCCAGATCAGAATTTACAATTTTGGTCCCTGCACTTCAGAAACACGTATTTTGGCCCATTTTTGGCACGTTTAAGCCCCGTTAACCTCATTTCAAGGCTCTAAGATGAAGTTAAAGTGTAGGGGACATGAAATATGCTCAAAAATATTCCGGATGTCGGTTCGTTTGGCCGTACGATTGCGATGTTCGCTTAATTACGACGGAATGCGCATAAGCGCGAAAGACGATCCAAATGACGCGACGAATGGATTTTTCTCATGCCAATCACTAAGGCATAATATTAGGATGCTTACATAAATTTTGGATGTCCGGATGTATTCAGAACGTAAGTTATGCGCGAAAGTGCAAACTTGTGCACTTTTTGACACTTTTAGCCCCTGAATGATCCAAAAGTTTGTTTTAGCATACCAAACCCCTCAAAGCCTATTTCTAAGCTATGTAAAGGATATTTATGGTATGTGTAACTTATGGACATGTTCCAGAATGTTCGTTACAGTTCAAATTGGCATACTTTCGTAGTTTGTCAAGTTTAGTCCCTGTAAGCGAATTAACTTGTTTTTGCTATACCAAAGCCTTCAAAACTTATTTCTAAGTTATGTAAAGGTTATTTAAGGTATGTTGAGTATGTGTTGATGTTCCGGAGTATTTGTCGCATTAAACTGAGTACGTTTACGCACCAGTTTGCGTATAATGCTCTAGAAAGCAATGTAGAGTTTGAAATTGAACAATAATTGATATGTGCAAAACATACACATATTTATACAAGATCCCAAGTATGAAATACAATATTTCATCGGCTTGGTATTTGTTTGATGGTCGCGGTGACACAGGTGTCACAATCGCGTACATTCAAGCCTTGCGACTGTGGTGACAAACCTTTAAACAAATTAAAGGTTTATCTAAGTTATGTAGTCAGATTCTGTCATTCCCAACTTCCAAACAAACCTAGGAAGTCGGAAACGGGAGTTGTCAATTCCTATGGTACCATTACATACTACCGAGCGGCGTGATCAATGTTAATGAATGTATTATTGTCCCGATTAAATACACCAAATGTCATAACCAATGTAGCATGTGAAAACCATGTACTAGGTATGCTAAGTAAACATGCCTAGTAGAAATGTTCATGTAAAACAATGTGCTAGCATGCTCAGTAAACATACATAGCAGAAATGTCATGTAAAACAATGTGTACATATGTTAAGTAAACATATGCAACAAATGTGTAATAAATCAATGTGCTAGCATGCTTAGCATACATTGCAAAACATAACTGAAATCATGTACCAGATATGTACTAGATGAAACTAGCATGTTTATGTCATAAAAGCATGAAATACACGAAAGTAAAACGTATGTACATGTGTATCACCCCAAAGTATTTGAAAATGGTAAAAGAGGGGAACTATTTACTTACTTGGGATTGCTTATTGGTCTTGAGAATAAGACCAATTAAAGCTCCAAGTATCACAGAATCAACTGGCACCTAGTATCGGTAACTATGTTAAAAAACTGCTCCTAAGTCGGGAGATAGGATAGAATGAGGTTCTATAATCAAATGAGTATTTGAACTCATATGGTATGATTTAATAGACCTTACATTCTGATTTGAAAGTCTACCTAAGTGCTTTTGACCCGTTTCGACACATTATGGTAACATAAGCTACTATAAGGCGTCGTTAGCGTAAGACTATGTTCGGATGGTTAACTATGTGCTATGTCAAGTCTCACATGCCCAATTATGCCTAAACATGTTACTAAATCAGATTTGTGACACCCCAGGAAAACTAGTAAACGATACAACTAACCTAGCTTCCTCAGTAACCGCATGCTAAATTTCGGGACGAAATTTCTTTTAAGTTGGGGATAATGTGACAACTCGAATTTCCAAGATTCTATTTCGCATTTATTGCACGTTCTTGTATTGTTTAGTTGATTAATTGCACAATTGGTTGCTATAGAATTGTGTACGTTTTGATTCAATGATGTGTATTGTGTGTTGGTGCATGGTTATGTGTTAATTGTGATAGACTTGTCAAATATGTGAACTTGGTGGTGAAACTGTGAAATTATTATGAGATGGTGTGCATGTGTAAAATATGATACTTAGGGATGCATAGAGTAATTAGTGAAACTCTAATCATTGTTAACCCTAATCCCTTTTCACTAATCATTTTCACAAAAAAACCAAAACACTGTACTCTCTAATCCTCCCTACAACCATCTTCTCATCATTCTTGGATTCACAAGTTCTTTTGCATCAAGTTTGATTACCAATCCATCTAGAATCAAATCAAGGTAATTGTTTAATCATTGTTGTGATTAATTATTGATTGTTTGATCATTATCAATTCTTGATTGTGTGTTCATGAAAACACTAGCTTATATATGATGGTTCTGTGCCTTGATTGATTCTTGATTATTGTGTTATAATGATGACTAGTCGTGAAATCGGTTGTTTGCATGAAGATGTTGATTGTTGAATGGATTTCTGCCATGTAATGTACGAATTAGGGTTTTAGAACAATGAACGAAACTGTTGAACAAAGAAACGTAACTGATACAATCTCATTGAACAGGAACATTCGTATGCTTATTTAGTTGTCTGAGGTTTGTGAATGATTGTATTTGTCTGAGTTTTATGAGTTGTGTTAGATCCGAGTTTCATATGATGTGCTTGTCTGAGTTTTAGTACACATGAATATCCGAATTTTAATCATCTGGGATGGTCTGAATGATATACCTAAGACAAGCCATCCGACTTTTCAATTCAAACACATAGTATGCCCCGAGTTTTTAACTATGGATGTTTGTCCGACTTTTGTCCTTGTGATGAAGTCCGAGCTTTAACCCCACTCTTATAGTCCGAGTTCTTTGTAAATGAAAGTGGTCCGAGCTTTAATCATTTGAGTGGTCCGAAGTTAATGGGAAGTAAGATGTCCGAATTATATACATCACACATGTAGTCCGAGTTTTCTTAACAAGCACATGGAGGTCCGAGTTTCTTGATCATGTGATGTCCGAGTTTTAAAGGGGGCAGCCCCTTGTCCAAACTTTTAAGCAGGAAATCCCCCACACACATACATTGTCCGAATTTTAGGGGGATGCCCTTGTCCGAAGATGTAAGGGGGGATACCCCATGGTTCGAACTTCTTATCTCAATGATGTTGTCCGACCTTTTCATGTGTTATAGTGTCTGAGCTTTTAACATGGGTATATAATGTCCGAATTTTAATCCTCAAGCTCCTATCCGACCTTTTAAATGTTGCAAGGAGTCCAAAGTTTATTACGTGGATTGTGTTGTTCAAGTTGTTGATTTTTATATGCGTGAATAAGTGAATAAGTGTTATGTGTGATGGCAAACAACTGTAATAAAGCTGATTGCATGCTTCTGTATATATAATTACATATTACTGTCTATTCTGTATATAACTGTATGATTCGGTATATAATCGTATGATACTGAATGCAACTGTATGATCTTGCATGTATGAAGCATTCTATGAGATATCATCCTGTACACAATAAGCACACAAAACACAGTTGCTCGAATATCAATGACTTACAAACCCTACTTGAATGTAACGCTTACATCGTATCATGTGCAACATATCCTAGGTCGTGTGTAACGGACTTAGACAATTGATAAACCCTAGAGCATAGCATACCGAGCAAACCAAGGTGAGTTCACACCCTTACTAAGGCATGGGATTCCCAAGGGCTTGGGAATGGGATTAAAGGAATGAGATTGAATAGATTCGTACTGACACAAATACTAGACTACCATACCATTGTCCTCGGTTGTGCAGGACACATACTTATGCTATTCACTGTCCTCGGTTGTGCTGGACACATACTTACAATCTACGTAGACTTATACTTACTACTATCCTCGGTTGTGAAGGATACTCACGTAAAACCTACGTATACTTATACTTACTACTGTCCTCGGTTGTGAAGGATACTCACGTAAAACCTACGTGTACTTATACTTACTACTATCCTCGGTTGTGAAGGATACTCACGTAAAACCTACGTGTATTTATACTTACTACTATCCTCGGTTGTGAAGGATACTTATGGTTACGAGTAGTCTAGTGGTTATACAACATGGGAAGCCCCCACCAATAGAACGTACTATCGGCCCAGTAGAGCCACATGTTACAAACGAACTTACTATTACGCATTTATTTTCTGTGAACTCGCTCAACTAGTTGTTGATCCTCTGTTACATGCCTTGCAGGTCATTAGGTTCATGGAGCTTGCACAGGGAGGAGCTGGTCGTTGTGGGCTTGGATCGTGTTTGTCTTGTTAAAAACTTATGACATTTGATACCTTATTATGATGGGTTTTATTTATACGCTTCCGCTAAACAGTGATAACTTACTTATGGTTTTGGAACACCTTTCATATGGATTTGATTTGGTTTAATGGCAAATACTTTTAATATATATATTGTTCTATATGATTGGTGGCTTGATCCTGGTCAGTCACGCTCCCAAGCGGTGATACTCCGCAAGTGGATTTTGGGGGTGTGACAGATTGGTATCAGAGCCATTGGTTATAGAGAACTTGGTTTTAATATGGGAAAACGTTTTTATTAAAACCAGACTATAACCAGAACAGTGCTCTCAACGATCCACAACGACGCTTCGCTCCACGTGCAAGACTCAACATCCTAGGTAATAAGGTTTATGTTTATTACCTACATGCTAGAATTGCATAGAACTTTGCTCGTAGTATGCTCAGATTACATTGCCCATTACTTGTTATTGCTTGAGAACACCTATGTGCTTACACTCTTCTGTCATCGCACTATTCGCGAACCTTTCTCACATATGTTGCCTTTGATGTGAAGATAAATGGCCGGACGAATTAACATGACTCAAGCCCAGTTGACGGCTTTCGTTAATGAACAAGTTGTTGCGGCACTGGCAGCTGCTCAAGCAGGTAGTATACCCTGTAGTTTAGACTCACGCTAGGATCTTTAGATCCTACATTAACTCATGTGTTTAACCTTGTCCTATTCGTACACAATAGGTCAACACGCTCAGCAGCCCGTCTGCACTTTTAAGAACTTTATGGATTGTCGTCCTAGCACATTTAGTGGCACTGAAGGAGCGGTTGGACTCCTCCACTGGTTTGAAAAGCTCGAGTCTGTGTTCGAGATGTGTGAATGCCCTGAGGCTCGCAGGGTCAAGTATGCCACTGGTACTTTGGAAGGGATCGCGTTGACTTGGTGGAACGCGCAAGTACAGATCTTAGGGTTGGCAGCTGCTAACGCCACCCCTTGGAATGATTTCAAGGAACTGATCAAAAGGGAATACTGCACTCGGGAAGACATTCATAAGTTGGAAGACGAGCTGTATCATTTGAAAATGGTTGGGTCAGAGATCGAAGCTTATACTAAACGGTCGAATGAGCTGGCCGTGCTGTGTCCAACCATGGTGGACCCTCCATACAAGCGCATCGAGTTGTACCTCAAGGGATTAGCACCAGAGATTCAGAGCCATGTGACATCGGCTAATCTTGACAACATCCAGGCTATTCAGCGTCTCGCTCATCGTATCACAGATCAGGCAGTGGATCAGAAGAGACTGCCTAAACGTATCAGCGCTACTGCTACCGCTACTGCTTCTACTACACTTGCTACTCCCAGTGACAATAAGAGAAAATGGGATGGGGATTCTAGCAAGGGATCGGCTTCAGTTCAGTCACAGGTTCAGCAGCGAAAGACTGACAGTTATCAGAGTCCCAGTCAGCATTCTTCAGGCAGTCACAGGCAGGGGGGATATCGAGGGAACCTTCCAAAGTGTAACACCTGCAACAGACACCACAGTGGCCAGTGTAACAAGGGTCGCTATCAAAGATGCCTCAAGATGGGTCATGAGGCCAAAGATTGTAGAAGCCCTCGACCTGCGAATCAGAATCAGCAGCAGCCACCAGCACAGCAGAATCAACAACAGGGCAACAAAGGGTGTTTTCATTGCGGTGCAGAGGGTCACTTCAAAAGGCACTGTCCTCAGCTGAACAGGAACCAGAACAACAACAATCATAACAACAATCAGGGTAATGGCAACAACAACAACAATGGTGGGAACAACAACGGCAATGAAGCAAGGGGTCGTGCGTTTGTGTTGGGGCAGGGTGATGCCAGAAATGATCCCAACGTCGTTATGGGTAAGTTTCTTCTCGACGATATTTATGTTACTGTTTTTTTTATTCGGGTGCGGATACGAGTTATATGTCTTTGAAAATGAGTAAATTGTTAAAACGTACACCAACACCCCTAAACACCAAACATGTCGTAGAACTAGCAAACGGTAAAAGCGTAGAAGCCACGCATGTAGTCAAGGGTTGTAACATCGTTCTAGCGGGTCAGACTTTCTCCATCGACCTTATTCCTATAGTTCTGGGTAGTTTCGACATCGTCATCGGCATGGATTGGTTATCTAGGCAGCAGGCAGAGATTCTATGTAAGGAGAAGATCATTCGTATTCCTCGTTCGGATAAGGAACCTCTCGAAGTTCAAGGCGACAAGAGTGGTGCAGTGGTTGGCATCATCTCTTTCTTGAAGGCTCAGAAATGTTTACGAAAGGGTCATACGGCTATCTTGGCACTAGTTACTGATGCAGCATCGAAAGAGAAAAGAATAGAGGATATTCCAGTTGTACGCGAATTTCCTCAAGTGTTTCCTGAAGATTTACCAGGTCTACCGCCTCATCGTCAGGTCGAATTTCAAGTCGAGCTAGCTCCAGGAGCAGCACCTATAGCACGCGCACCGTATCGTTTAGCTCCAACTGAACTGGAAGAACTGTCTAAACAACTACAAGAGCTCTTGGATAAGGGCTTTATTCGTCCAAGCTCTTCGCCTTGGGGAGCTCCAGTATTATTCATGAAAAAGAAGGATGGCACTTTCAGGATGTGCATCGATTACCGCGAACTGAACAAGGTCACAGTGAAGAACCGTTATCCTCTTCCTCGTATTGACGACTTATTCGACCAGTTGCAAGGGTCGAGTTACTACTCCAAGATTGATCTACGGTCTGGTTACCATCAGCTGAGAGTCCGAGATGAGGACGTCTCCAAGACAGCATTCAGAACTCTCTACGGTCACTACGAGTTTCTAGTCATGCCATTCGGGCTTACGAACGCGCCAGCAGTATTCATGGATCTTATGAACATGGTGTGCAAACCCTATCTTGACAAGTTCGTCATTGTCTTCATCGACGACATTCTGATCTACTCCAAGAGTCAGGAGGAGCACGAGCAGCACTTACGTCTTATCTTGGAACTTCTTCGAAAGGAACAACTGTACGCAAAGTTTTCAAAATGCGACTTCTGGCTTCGTGAAGTCCACTTCTTAGGCCATGTTGTGAACAGGGATGGGATTCATGTCGATCCATCCAAGGTAGATTCGATCAGGAACTGGCCTGCACCGCGTACACCAACGGAAATACGCCAATTCTTGGGTTTGGCGGGGTATTACAGACGATTTATTAAAGACTTCTCCAAGATCGCGCAGCCGCTTACTATGTTGACACAGAAAGGTGTTACCTATCGTTGGGGTAACACACAAGAAACGGCCTTTCAGTACCTGAAAGATAGACTATGCAGCGCACCTATCCTCTCACTGCCCGAGGGCACGGATGACTTCGTGGTTTATTGTGACGCATCGATACAGGGGCTTGGTTGTGTATTGATGCAGCGGGATAAAGTTATTGCCTACGCCTCTCGTCAACTCAAGGTTCATGAACGGAACTACACGACGCACGATTTAGAACTAGGAGCTGTTGTTTTCGCGCTTAAGATATGGCGACACTACCTGTACGGTACCAAGTGCACTATTTACACCGATCACAGGAGTCTCGAGCATATCTTTAAGCAGAAGGAATTGAATATGCGTCAACGACGATGGGTCGAGTTGCTTAATGATTACGAATGCGCCATCAAGTACCATCCAGGCAAGGCCAATGTTGTGGCTGACGCGCTCAGTCGGAAAGATACTTTACCTAGGCGTGTACGAGCCTTGCAGCTCACTATTCAGTCCAGTCTTCCTACACAGATACGAACTGCTCAGATGGAAGCATTAAAGCCCGAAAACGTCAAAGCTGAAGCCTTACGCGGCTCAAGGCAACGAATGGAACAAAAGGAAGACGGCGCCTACTATGTAACGGGGCGTATTTGGGTCCCACTAATGGATGAAGCTCACAAGTCTCGCTACTCGGTACATCCAGGTTCGGATAAAATGTACCACGACATCAGAACTACATATTGGTGGCCTAGCATGAAAGCCCACATTGCTACGTACGTCGGCAAGTGTTTGACTTGTGCAAAAGTCAAAGTGGAGTATCAGAAACCAGCGGGCCTACTTCAGCAGCCCAAGATACCGCAATGGAAATGGGAAGAAATTTCCATGGATTTTGTTACAGGCCTACCTAGATCCCAGCGTGGGAATGACACTATATGGGTGATCGTGGATCGACTCACCAAGTCTGCACACTTCCTGGCTATTAAGGAAACGGATAAGTTCTCCACCCTCGCAGACATCTATCTTAAAGAAGTTGTTTCGAGGCATGGGGTGCCCACCTCCATCATTTCGGATCGGGATGCACGATTCACGTCAGAGCTATGGCAAGCGATGCATAAATCTTTCGGCTCACGGTTAGACATGAGCACAGCATATCACCCTCAGACGGATGGGCAGTCTGAGCGAACAATCCAGACTCTTGAAGACATGCTTCGGGCATGTGTTATCGATTTCGGCAACGGCTGGGAAAAGCATCTTCCGTTAGTGGAGTTTTCGTATAATAACAGTTATCACACCAGCATACAAGCCGCTCCATTCGAGGCATTGTACGGACGTAAATGCCGGTCACCTCTCTGTTGGGCAGAGGTGGGGGATAGTCAGATCATGGGTCCAGAGATTGTGGTGGACGCCACAGAAAAGATTGCACAGATACGACAACGCATGGCGGCAGCACGCGACCGTCAGAAAGCATATGCGGATAAGCGTAGGAAACCGTTGGAATTTCAGGTCGGGGACCGGGTTTTACTTAAAGTCTCACCCTGGAAGGGTGTCGTTCGTTTTGGCAAACGGGGCAAACTAAATTCGCGGTATGTCGGAGCGTTCGAGATCATTGAGAAAATAGGCAAAGTGGCCTACAAGCTAAACCTGCTAGCTGAACTCGGTGCAGTTCACAATGTATTTCACGTGTCGAATCTGAAGAAGTGCCTGTCAGATGAGACCCTCATAGTTCCTTTTAAGGAACTCACTATCGACGAGCGGTTGCAGTTCGTTGAGGAACCAATTGAAATCACGGACCGGGATGTTAAGGTCCTCAAAAGCAAGAGAATCCCTCTTGTTCGAGTTCGTTGGAACTCCCGACGTGGCCCAGAGTACACCTGGGAACGCGAAGACCAAATGAAAGAAAAGTACCCCCAGTTATTCAGAACCAATGCAACCACTACTGAGACTGAAGCTACTACTGCGGAATTTCGGGACGAAATTCCAAATCAACGGGGGGATGATGTGACACCCCAGGAAAACCAGTAAACGATACAACTAACCTAGCTTCCTCAGTAACCGCATGCTAAATTTCGGGACGAAATTTCTTTTAAGTTGGGGATAATGTGACAAATCGAATTTCCAAGATTCTATTTCGCATTTATTGCACGTTCTTGTATTGTTTAGTTGATTAATTGCACAATTGGTTGCTATAGAATTGTGTACGTTTTGATTCAATGATGTGTATTGTGTGTTGGTGCATGGTTATGTGTTAATTGTGATAGACTTGTCAAATATGTGAACTTGGTGGTGAAACTGTGAAATTATTATGAGATGGTGTGCATGTGTAAAATATGATACTTAGGGATGCATAGAGTAATTAGTGAAACTCTAATCATTGTTAACCCTAATCCCTTTTCACTAATCATTTTCACAAAAAAACCAAAACACTGTACTCTCTAATCCTCCCTACAACCATCTTCTCATCATTCTTGGATTCACAAGTTCTTTTGCATCAAGTTTGATTACCAATCCATCTAGAATCAAATCAAGGTAATTGTTTAATCATTGTTGTGATTAATTATTGATTGTTTGATCATTATCAATTCTTGATTGTGTGTTCATGAAAACACTAGCTTATATATGATGGTTCTGTGCCTTGATTGATTCTTGATTATTGTGTTATAATGATGACTAGTCGTGAAATCGGTTGTTTGCATGAAGATGTTGATTGTTGAATGGATTTCTGCCATGTAATGTACGAATTAGGGTTTTAGAACAATGAACGAAACTGTTGAACAAAGAAACGTAACTGATACAATCTCATTGAACAGGAACATTCGTATGCTTATTTAGTTGTCTGAGGTTTGTGAATGATTGTAATTGTCTGAGTTTTATGAGTTGTGTTAGATCCGAGTTTCATATGATGTGCTTGTCTGAGTTTTAGTACACATGAATATCCGAATTTTAATCATCTGGGATGGTCTGAATGATATACCTAAGACAAGCCATCCGACTTTTCAATTCAAACACATAGTATGGCCCGAGTTTTTAACTATGGATGTTTGTCCGACTTTTGTCCTTGTGATGAAGTCCGAGCTTTAACCCCACTCTTATAGTCCGAGTTCTTTGTAAGTGAAAGTGGTCCGAGCTTTAATCATTTGAGTGGTCCGAAGTTAATGGGAAGTAAGATGTCCGAATTATATACATCACACATGTAGTCCGAGTTTTCTTAACAAGCACATGGAGGTCCGAGTTTCTTGATCATGTGATGTCCGAGTTTTAAAGGGGGCAACCCCTTGTCCAAACTTTTAAGCAGGAAATCCCCCACACACATACATTGTCCGAATTTTAGGGGGATGCCCTTGTCCGAAGATGTAAGGGGGGATACCCCATGGTCCGAACTTCTTATCTCAATGATGTTGTCCGACCTTTTCATGTGTTATAGTGTCTGAGCTTTTAACATGGGTATATAATGTCCGAATTTTAATCCTCAAGCTCCTATCCGACCTTTTAAATGTTGCAAGGAGTCCAAAGTTTATTACGTGGATTGTGTTGTTCAAGTTGTTGATTTTTATATGCGTGAATAAGTGAATAAGTGTTATGTGTGATGGCAAACAACTGTAATAAAGCTGATTGCATGCTTCTGTATATATAATTACATATTACTGTCTATTCTGTATATAACTGTATGATTCGGTATATAATCGTATGATACTGAATGCAACTGTATGATCTTGCATGTATGAAGCATTCTATGAGATATCATCCTGTACACAATAAGCACACAAAACACAGTTGCTCGAATATCAATGACTTACAAACCCTACTTGAATGTAACTCTTACATCGTATCATGTGCAACATATCCTAGGTCGTGTGTAACGGACTTAGACAATTGATAAACCCTAGAGCATAGCATACCGAGCAAACCAAGGTGAGTTCACACCCTTACTAAGGCATGGGATTCCCAAGGGCTTGGGAATGGGATTAAAGGAATGAGATTGAATAGATTCGTACTGACACAAATACTAGACTATCATACCATTGTCCTCGGTTGTGCAGGACACATACTTATGCTATTCACTGTCCTCGGTTGTGCAGGACACATACTTACAATCTACGTAGACTTATACTTACTACTATCCTCGGTTGTGAAGGATACTCACGTAAAACCTACGTGTACTTATACTTACTACTATCCTCGGTTGTGAAGGATACTCACGTAAAACCTACATGTACTTATACTTACTACTATCCTCGGTTGTGAAGGATACTCACGTAAAACCTACGTGTATTTATACTTACTACTATCCTCGGTTGTGAAGGATACTTATGGTTACGAGTAGTCTAGTGGTTATACAACATGGGAAGCCCCCACCAATAGAACGTACTATCGGCCCAGTAGAGCCACATGTTACAAACGAACTTACTATTATGCATTTATTTTCTGTGAACTCGCTCAACTAGTTGTTGATCCTCTGTTACATGCCTTGCAGGTCATTAGGTTCATGGAGCTTGCACAGGGAGGAGCTGGTCGTTGTGGGCTTGGATCGTGTTTGTCTTGTTAAACACTTATGACATTTGATACCTTATTATGATGGGTTTTATTTATACGCTTCCGCTAAACAGTGATAACTTACTTATGGTTTTGGAACACCTTTCATATGGATTTGATTTGGTTTAATGGCAAATACTTTTAATATATATATTGTTCTATATGATTGGTGGCTTGATCCTGGTCAGTCACGCTCCCAAGCGGTGATACTCCGCAGGTGGATTTTGGGGGTATGACAAGATTATATGTCAAAAAGTTGATCACATATGCAAAATACGGATTTTAGCTTCAGAAGGGCATTTTAGTCATTTCCTATGGGCATACAAGCTAACTAGCATATGACTAACCAATCCTATGTGATCATAAGGTATAACCTAAGAGGTTATTCCCTATGCAACTATCATCACTAACTAAGCTTGGTCGGATCCTAAAGATCGACCTAACGGGTCGGGTTCGAAAGCTTAAGCGGTTGTTTAGACCACTTACCTTACGACCCTAAACAAGCACTAAACTAATAGTGACGAGTTAAACATGTCAAAACATGTTTAACCTACTGATTTGGTATCAAACCAAAGTGTTTTGATACCTAAAAGTAATTCCGTTGCAAAATGCGTGCTAAAACGCATTTTGACCGAAACTTTGACTCGTCACTACACCTAGTTAACGTGGTAATCAGTAGTTATAATCACTAAGGATTATAACCAACGTGATTACAATCACGTTGCAAAATTCAACCGAACTTTGTGTTGACCATTGACTGGTCAAACACTGTTTGACTTCTTAAACTTGTAAGCAATAAAAGAAATGAAAGCATGCTCACTAAAGTCCTTGCTATCTTTTCTACAAAGAAAACAATTCCCAATTCAGATTAGGAAGCTCCCAAATCAGATGTAGAGAAGAGAATAGGAGAATGAGCAAGGAACAAATGAGGATTGATGGCTATTTATAGTTGTTGCAAGATCACAAGATCATCACAAGTGTTTGTGTAGCCTCCAAGCAAGGAATCATGGCCATACACTTGTTAGGAACTGATTTGTAGCCTTGAAGAACACTTAAACTTGGCCTCCACACAAGAAAATTGCATAAACAGCCCCTAAAGTATCAAACAGATTCCAAAAATTGATTTCTGGTTGCTGGGCATGCCTTACGGACCGTAAGGACATGTGCATACGGACCGTAAGCTACTTGCAGACCAGCAACTTTCAGAAATTGACAATTTAGTCCCTGCACGTGAGAAACTTGATTTTTGATTCATTTTTGACACGTTTAAGCCCCGTTAACCCCATTTCAAAGCTCTAAAATGAAGTTAAAGTATAGGGAACTTAAAATATGCTCAAAAATATGTCGGATGTTGGTTCGTTTGGCGGTACGGTTGCGTTGTTCGGCTAATTATGACGGAAATCGTAACGGGCGCGAAAACGATCCAAATTGCGAAACGAATGGAATTTTTGCATGCTGATCACTAAAATAAAAATATTTTAGTGTATACAAAAATTTTGGATATCCAGATGTGGCCAGAACGTAAGATATGCGCGAAAATGCAAACTTACGTCGTTTTTGACACTTTTAGTCCCTGTAAGATCATATAAGCATGTTTTCGCACACCGAACCTATCAAAGATTATTTCTAAGCCATGTTTAGGTTATATATGGTATGTTTAACTTATGATCAAGTTTTGGACTGTACGTTTCCTTACGAAACGGCAGACTTTTGCAGTTGACGCAAATAGTCCCTGAGAGTGAATAAACTTGTTTTTGCCATACCAAAGCCTTTAAAACTTATTTCTAAGTTATGTAAATGTTATTTAAGGTATGTTAAGTTTATGTTGCTGTTTCGGAGTGTTTGTCGCGTTAAACGGATCGTGATTATGCACCAGTTCACGTATAACTTCCCAGAAAGCGATATAGAGTTCAAAATCAATCAAAAATCAACATGTGCATAAAATCAAACATAAATGACAAACATTGGAATCAAAACACACTGTTTTATTAGTATTTTATTGTTCAGAGTCTGAAAAATGATTACACAAGCACAGATGTCACAATCTCCCCTACTTCAGGAAATTTCGTCCCTAAATTTATTTAGAGGAAACTTGTGAGAATAGATGCGGATATTTTGATTTCATCTGATCTTCATGTTCCCAAGTAAACTCTGGGCCACGTTTAGATTCCCAGCGAACTTTGACAATAGGAATGTGCTTGCGTTTGAGCTTCTTGACTTCACGGTCCATGATTTCCACAGGTTTCTCAACGAAGTGCATCATGTTATCAACATGAATTTCATCAAGTGGTATGTGGAGGTTCTCATCAGCTAAACACTTTTTGAGATTGGACACGTGGAATGCTGGATGAATATTTCCAAGTTAAGGAGGTAGCTCAAGTCTGTAGGCTACTCTTCCGATTCTTTCAACGATCTTGAATGGTCCAACATAGCGTGGTGCACGTTTTCCTTTCTTTCCAAATCTAATCACACCTTTCCAAGGGGACACCTTGAGTAGGATGTGATCACCGACTTGAAATTCTAAGGGCTTGCGTCGTCGATCCGCATAACACTTTTGACGGCTTCTAGATATCTACAGGTTATCACGAATCTTCTTGACCTTATCTGTAGTCTCTAGAATGAGATCGGGTCCAGTAAGCTGAGCTTCACCTATCTCATTCCAGTAGACCGGTGAACGACATTTTCGACCGTATAAAGCTTCGAAAGGAGCCATATTGATGCTAGAGTGATAACTGTTGTTGTAGGAGAATTCGATCAATAGTAGATGCGAATCCCAACTACCACCAAAATCAATCACACAAGCTCTAAGCATATCCTCCGGTGTCTAGATTGTTCTCTCAGATTGACCATCTGTCTGCGGATGGTATGCTGTGCTCAAATTAAGCTGGGTACCCATGGCAGATTGCATGGTTCTCCAAAAGCGAGACGAAAATCGAGCATCTCTGTCAGATATAATGTTCAAAGGAACACCATGTTGAGATACAATCTCATCAACATATAACTTGGCAAGCTTGTCAGCAGATAAATCCTCACGGATAGGCAAGAAATGTGCTGACTTTGTAAGACGATCAACAACAACCCAAATGGCGTCATGACCTCTTTTAGTGCGCGGCAGCTTGGTAATGAGATCCATTGAAATGTTTTCCCATTTCCAAACCGGAATCTCTGGTTGCTCCAATAATCCAGAGGGATGTTGGTGTTCTGCCTTAACCTTAAGACAAGTAAGGCATTTAGAAACATATAAGGCTATGTCCTTCTTCATACCCGGCCACCAATACTGGGTTCGAAGATCCTTATACATTTTGTCTGCACCAGGATGAATAGAATAACAAGACTTATGTGCTTCATCCATAAGCAAGGTGCGAAGATCGTCTATACTAGGGACCCACAAACGGCCCATGAAATAGAAAATCCCAAAGTCTTTCAGTTCAAGCTCAGGCTTAGTATGACACGGTAACTCTTTACCCATCAAGTCTTGTGTAACACAAGTATGTTGAGCCTGAATTATGCGGGATTGAATGTCAGATCGAACCTGAACACAGTGAAGCTTCACATGTTCCTTACGACTCAATGCGTCAGCCACGACATTCGCCTTACCAGGATGGTAGCGAATTTCGCAATCGTAGTCGTTTAGGAGTTCAACCCAACGTCGTTGCCTCATGTCAAGTTCTTTCTGATTGAAGATAGGCTGGAGACTTTTGTGGTCAGTAAACACTACACACTTTGTACCGTAAAGGTAGTGTCTCCAGATTTTGAGAGCAAAGACTACTGCACCTAACTCAAGATCATGAGTGGTGTAGTTTTTCTCGTGTACCTTCAGCTGTCTCGATGCATAAGCTATGACTTTGTTTCTTTGCATAAGAACACAGCCAAGGCCTAAATTGGATGCATCACAGTACACAACAAAATCGTCATTACCCTCGGGCAAACATAGAATAGGTGCATCACAGAGTTTCTGTTTCAAGGTTTGGAAAGCTTCTTCCTGTTTGGATCCCCACTCAAAAGGTTTACTCTTCTGAGTTAAAGCAGTGAGAGGAACCGCAATCTTGGAGAAGTTTTCAATGGAACGGCGGTAGTAACCCGCTAGACCAAGAAATGAAGAACCTCGGTAGGAGTAGTAGGAGTATCTCAATCCTCAATCGCACTGATTTTGGCGGGATCTACATGTATACCTTGTTCGTTGATGATGTGCCCCAAAAATTGAACTTCCTTAAGCCAGAATTCGCACTTGGAGAATTTGGCGAAAAGTTGTTCTTTCTTTAGAAGGTCCATTGTAAGACGAAGATATTGCTCATGAGCAGCTCGAGTATTAGAATAGATCAGAATATCATCAATGAAAACGATGATGAACTTGTCCAAATAAGGCTTACAAACCCTATTCATCAAGTCCATGAAAACAGCAGGAGCATTTGTTAGACCGAAAGGCATAAGAGTGAACTCATAATGACCATAACGCGTACGAAAAGCTGTCTTAGGAATATCTTCTTCGAGAACTCGAAGTTGATGATACCCAGAACGTAGATCAATCTTTGAAAAGCAAGTAGCACCCTGTAGCTGATCAAAGAGATCATCAATGCAAGGTAGGGGATATCGATTCTTGATGGTAAGCTTGTTAAGCTCACGGTAATCGATACACATCCTGAAAGACCCATCTTTCTTTTTCACAAATAGGACAGGAGTGCCCCAAGGGGAAAAGCTTGGATGGATGAATCCTTTGTCAGAAAGCTCCTGAAGCTGCTTAGACAACTCTTGCATCTCAGACGGTGCAAGACGATAAGGTGACTTAGCAATGGGATTTGCGCCAGGCACAAGATCAATGCGAAACTCAACTTGGCGTACAGGGGGTAAACAAGGTAATTCTTCAGGAAATACCTCTGAATAATCCCGAACAACAGGGATATCTTGGATTGTCTTACCCTTGCCTTGATCCTCTACTACATGTGACAAGAAAGCAACATATTTCTTTCGTAGATATTTACGGGCTTGGGTACAAGACATGAGTTTAAGGCTACTAGTAGGTTTCTCCCCACGAACTTCTAAGATCTCACCGGTCGAAAGCGGTATACGGACCAACTTCTCAAAATATACCACCTCAGCATGGTACTTGGATAACCAATCCATTCCTACTATTACATCGAAGCTCCCGAGTTGCATCAGTGTGAGATCAATAGGGAAAAGATGGTTATTGAGATTCAACTGGCAATTTCGAAGAACAGAGTCGAGTACAACAGGTTCACCACTAGCTACTTCTACTATCAAGGGCTTTGCTAGTCTTGTTCTAGTCATCGCAAGCAAAGGCTCAAATGCCAAGGACACGAAACTCTTATCGGCACCCGAATAAAATAGAACAGAAGCAGGATGGTTGTTAACAAGGAACGTACCGTTCACCACTTCGTTATCTGCACGTGCCTCATTTGCATTTAGATTGAAAGCTCTACCACGAGCTGGTGCCTGATTTGCATTTGCCAACCTCGGGCAGTTGTTCCTGTAGTGGGTCAGATCCCCACAATTGTAACATGAACCAGGCGGAAAGTGAGGTCGTGCAGGATTCTGGGCAGGTTTTGCACAGCTTGGTTTTGAGCTGCCTGATTTTGATTAGGAGCAAAACGGCAGGTGTTCGCGAGATGAACAGACTTGCCACAATTTGTGCAGATGCGACATTGCAACTGTGGCTGGTGATGGCTGTTACATCTGTTGCACAGAGGTGCATTTCCCGCATACTGCCTCTTGACAGCAGGTTGTGCAGCCTGATTCTGTGCTGCCTGATTAGGAGCAGCCTGGTTAGTCTGAGCAGTAACAGCAAAATTCTTGGAAGCCTTACGCTTCCTAGATTTCTTTGAAGGCTCAGCAGCCTTCTTGCCCTTTTTCTCAGTGGTGTTATCAGACTGTTTCTGCTTTTTGTCACTTTTTCTGTGGAGTTTACCCTTTTTGATTTGTGATTCAGTAAGGGTTGCAGCTAGCTTAATGGCCTGTCAGACGGTAGTAGGGTGGCTGCCAGTGACAATATCCTGAACAGGATCTAGCAAACCATCTATGTACCTCTCGATTGCCTTATACAAAGGCGTGACCATTGTAGGACAGAGCAAGCTTAACTCCTCATATCTGTCTGTATAAGCCCGGTGTTCACCACTGTCTTGCTTCAAGTCATGGAACTCATCTTCGAGTGCCCTCTACTCGTGACGAGGACAAAATTCTCTCATCATGAGAGCTCTATGTTCCTCCCATGTCTGACCCAAAGCAACATCAGCACCTCTATCTCTCATTACCCCATTCCACCAGGTAAGAGCCCTCTTCTGGAAAACACTCGAAGCAAACTTGACCTTACGATTGTTCGGACACTGAACATGGCGAAATATGCTCTCAAGACTCTCAAACCACTGGAGAAGCCCTGTTGCTCCTTCAGTACCACTAAACTTGAGTGGTTTAGCCGAGTTAAACTGTTTAAAGTTGCACGGAGCAGGTGCATTAACATTGTTATTGGTGGCTTGGTTTACTTGAGTTATGAGACCAGGTAGTATAGCAGCCATCTGCTATGCTATAATAGCTGCCAGTTCGGCATCAGGTTGTGGAACGTTACGTCGAGGAGGCATTCTAAAAGAGGAAACATGAGAGAAAACGAGTGAGATGATGTGATGAAAAATGAGATATCAATAAAATCGACAAAAAGCAAGGAAGGTGGTCATTTGTTTGTTACCACAAAGCAAACAAAAAACACACAATGACAAATCAAAGTAAATGAGTCATAATAATGTATCACCGAAGACATGCTCGCCTATAAGTGAACACTCACCCCAAGAGTTCCCAGGTAAGAGTGACTGGTCTGATACTGCGGATTTGTACGAACACTCTAGCCTTAGACAGAAAACTCAGGGTACAGGCATTCACTCTTCCAGTTTGCACATGTTCACATTATTTAGACCCAAAACTTTGACGAGATTTTGAAAAATTGGAAGGCATTAAGCCAAGAGAAATCATCTAAGGATAGATGATTGATTTCAAAAATCATTTTGGAAAATTGTGTTCATGTTTTGGTAATCACCTAAGGATAGGTGACAGGTATTGTTTTAAGATCTAAACACAAGTAAACTTGTGTTAGGGTCCTAGAAAGTTATAGTCTAGGTCAAAGCATTACTAATAACCTAGTTCCCTATAACCATTGGCTCTGATACCAACTCTTCTGTCACACCCCGGCCGCGTTAAAACAACCAAAACCGCGGCGGAAACGCCGGGGAGTGAGGCGACAGAATTATTGTTTCAACAACCATGGTAATTAAAGTTATGTATTATTGAGAAGATTAAAGGTTACATTGTCTTTTGGGTTCAAACTAAATAACATAATAACTGTCTTTTAAGTCACTAAGGCCCAAGTCCGCCTAAGTGAAGCACAATCAACATCAAGCATTAACACCTAAAACACATGTAAAAATAGGTACGTCAGCATAAAATGCCTGTGAGATACATAGGTTTTGTTGATGCAGATTCATGACTTGGATTTGAAAGAATTGTTTAACAAAATGTAGTCATGAATCTTGTAAAATGTTTTCCTTTGTAAAACCATGTGAAAATCGATATGAAAATCAAATGATGATGAAAGGACAATGCAGAAAAACAATGCTTTATGATTACAAACATTTATGCAGTAGTGTTAATCACACACATTCAAGCCTTGCGACTGTGGCGACAACCTTTAAACAAATTAAAGGTTTATCTAAGTTATGTAGTCGGATTCTGTCATTCCCAACTTCCAAACAAACCTAGGAAGTCGGAAACGGGAGTTGTCAATTCCTATGGAACCATTACATACTACTGAGCGGCGTGATCAATGTTAATGAATGTATTATTGTCCCGATTAAACACACCAAATGTTATAACCAATGTAGCATGTGAAAACCATGTACTAGGTATGCTAAGTAAACATGCCTAGTAGAAATGTTCATGTAAAACAATATGCTATCATGCTCAGTAAACATACATAGCAGAAATGTCATGTAAAACAATGTGTATATATGTTAAGTAAACATATGCAACAAATGTGTAATAAATCAATGTGCTAGCATGCTTAACATACATAGCAAAACATAATTGAAATCATATACTAGATATGTACTAGATGAAACTAGCATGTTTATGTCCTAAAAGCATGAAATGCATGAAAGTAACACGTATGTACATGTGTATCACCCCAAAGTATTTGAAAACGGTAAAAGAGGGGAACTATGTGCTCAGTTGGGATTGCTTATTAGTCTTGAGAATAAGACCAATTAAAGCTCCAAGTATCACAGAATCAACCGGCACCTAGTATAGGTAACTATGTTAATAAACGACACCTAAATCGGGAGATAGGATAGAATGAGGTTCTATAAATCAAATGAGTATTTGAACTCATATGGTATGATTTAATAGACCTTACATTCTGATTTGAAAGTCTACCTAAGTGCTTTTGACCCGTTTCGACACATTATGGTAACATAAGCTACTATAAGGCGTCGTTAGCGTAAGACTATGTTCGGATGGTTAACTATGTGCTATGTCAAGTCTCACATGCCCAATTATGCCTAAACATGTTACTAAATCAGATTATATGTCAAAAAGTTGACCACATATGCAAAATACGGATTTTAGCTTCAAAAGGGCATTTTGGTCATTTCCTATGGGCATACAAGCTAACTAGCATATGACTAACCAATCCTATGTGATCATAAGGTAAAACCTCAGAGGTTATTCCCTATGCAACTATGATCACTAACTAAGCTTGGTCGGATCCTAAAGATCAACCAAACGGGTCGGGTTCGAAAGCTTAAGCGGTTGTTTAGACCGCTTACCTTACGACCCTAAACAAGCACTAAACTAATAGTGACGAGTTAAACATGTCAAAACATGTTTAACCTACTGATTTGGTATCAAAACAAAGTGTTTTGATACCTAAAAGTAGTTCCGTTGCAAAATGCGTGCTAAAATGCATTTTAACCGAAACTTTGACTCGTCACTACACCTAGTTAACGTGGTAATTAGTAGTAATAATCACTTAGGATTATAACCAACGTGATTACAATCACGTTGCAAAGTTCAACCGAACTTTGCGTTGACCATTGACTGGTCAAACTGAAAGTCAAACATTGTTTGACTTTTTAAACTAGGAAGCAATAAAAGAAATGAAAGAATGCTCACTAAAGTCCTTGCTATCTTTTCTACAAAGAAAACAATTCCCAATTCAGATTAGGAAGCTCCCAAATCAGATGTAGAGAAGAGAATAGGAGAATGAGCAAGGAATAAATGAGGATTGATGGCTTTTTATAGTTGTTGCAAGATCACAAGATCACCACAAGTGTTTGTGTAGCCTCCAAGCAAGGAATCATGGCCATACACTTGTTAGGAACTGATTTGTAGCCTTGAAGAACACTTAAACTTGGCCTCCACACAAGAAAATTGCATAAACAGCCCCTAAAGTATCAAACAGATTGCAAAAATTGATTTTTGGTCGCTGGGCATGCCTTACGGACTGTAAGGACATGTGCAGACGGACCGTAAGCTACTTGCAGACCAGCAACTTTCAGAAATTGACAATTTAGTCCCTGCACTTGAGAAACTTGATTTTTGATGCATTTTTGACACGTTTAAGCCCCGTCAACCCCATTTCAAAGCTCTAAAATGAAGTTAAAGTATAGGGAACTTAAAATATGCTCAAAAATATGTCGGATGTTGGTTCGTTTGGCGGTACGGTTGCGTTGTTCGGCTAATTACGACGGAAATCGTAACGGGCGCGAAAACGATCCAAATTGCGAAACGAATGGAATTTTTGCATGCCGATCACTAAAATAAAAATATTTTAGTGTATACAAAAATTTTGGATGTCCAGATGTGGCCAGAACGTAAGATATGCGCGAAAATGCAAACTTACGTCGTTTTTGACTCTTTTAGTCCCTGTAAGATCATGTAAGCATGTTTTCGCACACCGAACCTTTCAAAGCTTATTTCTAAGCCATGTTTAGGTTATATATGGTATGTTTAACTTATGATCAAGTTCCGGACTATACGTTTCCTTACGAAATGGCAGAATTTTGCAAGTTGACGCAAATAGTCCCTGAGAGCGAATAAACTTGTTTTTGCCATACCAAAGCCATTAAAACTTATTTCTAAGTTATGTAAAGGTTATTTAAGGTATGTTAAGTTTATGTTGCTGTTCCGGAGTGTTTGTCGCATTAAACTGATCGTGATTATGCACCAGTTTGCGTATAACTTCCCAGAAAGCGATATAGAGTTCAAAATCAATCAAAAATCAACATGTGCATAAAATCAAACATAAATGACAAACATTGGAATCAAAACACACTGTTTTATTAATATTTTATTGTTTAGAGTCTGAAAAATGATTACACAAGCACAGATGTCACATGGGGTTACGAGCAGGAGATGGTGAAGCAGACATAGCGGTGTCGTTGTCAGAATCGGTAGAATAGAGCTGCAGTTCGGCCGCCCGTAAAGCTGAAGAAGTCACAGACTCAAAGGAGCCTGAAACGGAATTAAACTAGAATCAGAAGATATCTCAATGACAGGAACAGCAGGAGGTGGTACAGCAACAACATCCTCATCGATCTCCCCGTCGCCCTGGGCGTCAACTGGGGAATCGTCTAAAAACAAATCGACATCGTCATCGAACAAGTCATCGAACGGCCAATCCTCGGGAGGAATGACCATAAGAGGGACGACATCGAGGATCGGGACCACGACGTGCTCACCATCGGGGTGACCAATGATGAGGTAATCGTAAACTGGAGCAAGGATATCGAAAGGATCCTCGACAGGGAAACCATCAGCAATAGGTAAATCATCGCCAAAGTCTGGTAGCGCGAATCGCTGGAAGTCGTCCTCGTCCTCGGACAGCATGTCAGGATCACTCTCAATGTCCGACGTAATTATCTCTAGCTCGGGTATAACCTCGTCGTCTGAAACGACTGCCATCGGGTCATGGGCATAAGACAACCCACTATCTGAGGATGACATGTGTGCCTATAACATAGTAATCATAACATGTGCACATATATTAACCACTAACACTCAGTATATGCAAACAAAGGCAATTTATCATGTAATCATGTATTCACATTATCCTTCATGAAATTGTTCTATCTTTCCTAGTCTACCCCGTGCAGACTAAATCACCAATGTGACCTTGCATTCGTGTTTCTTGTCTTTCCCTTTGTAAACGTTTGTTCCATGGATCTGGGCGTTGTGTGTATGCAATGAAAAATATGTTGTAAAAATATTTTCGTGGGAGAGCCCTAATGATTGTAGTCTAGACTTGAGAAAGAATCCTAGTTCGCTACAATCGAAGCTCTGATACCAAACTGTCACACCCTGACTTTTGTGGAAGCGTGATTATGTGTGACTTGCTTAATATCATTGCATTCAACCATAACAAACAACTATATGATAAAACCATGATGTTCATCCATAATTAAGTTTCAAAATATTACAACCATCATTGTTTAACCATAAACAAATTCAAGTTTAAAGTACATAACAACCCAAGTTTTAAGTTCCATACTAGACTTAACAAAAGACACTATTAAAAGCTAGGCTTTGAACTATGTATCTTATCCAAGATAAGATACACCATCCAAACCCTTCGACATTGGATGACTGTAGGATCGTTATACGACCTGACGAGTCTATCAGAAGAGTGCTCAGACTGAATCAGAGGCGGAATTCATTGATTCAGTCTTTGTTTAGCTTGATTTCACACTTTAACGTCTCTTTTATTGATCTGCTAACAATATACAAGCTCCGGAGACAAAATGGCAGGGCTTCGCCGTACCAAACAAGACCTCACACATCAACTCTTCTAGTTCCGCTTCAGTGACCCTTATATAGAGTTGGGGTTTCGCTTCAATGTACATGACGTTGAAGCGGAACCTCTATGACCATGCAAGCGAAACCTTTACAACTGTCCATTCAAGCGAAACTATCTCACTACCAACATACACACGCCTATTTTCTCGTACAGTGAGCCCTAATATGACACACTAAGACTAAGACTTGATCCAAGATGAAATCAACAGATGAAGTGCACCAACAGACTCCCCCTCAGATGTTGATGGAGTCGTTCATCAAGTCTTTGGCAACTTCATGTCTGCACTTTTCTAGTCATGATCAATCTCTGGGCTTCTTAGACTCGAACTAATATGTAGTCGACAGACAACTGCACCAACAGACTCCCCCTTGGATGTTGACGGAATCTTTAGTGAGAGTCTTCATCATGACATCCTCAATTTTGATTGGTCTTCTTCAGGAACTCTTCCTGGAATCATGTAACAGGATCTTTCTCTGGCTCTAACCTTCATCAGACTCCCCTATCATCATTATGGGATCGATGTCTGGGATTTGTTATCACCATTGAAATCAACTTCTGGCTTTATCAGTTTAAGCTTCTTCTCAGATTCTGATGTATCTCCTGGCTTTCTGTAGCAACAGGATCAGAAACCTGCACAACTCAAATACTTTGTCTCAAACAAACACAATTGTGATTCAACTTAATGAATCAACTAAGCATTTGAAAATTCTTCACATTTTAAAAATTATCAAACTTTCCAAAATCTGATTTAAAAAATTTCAAATTAATTCAACCAAAACATCTATTCATTTTGTTTAGCCTTTGAAATTTTGAATATCAGCTTTTCATCATCAGTTGTCGAAAATCTTTTTGGATTTTCAAATATGAATAACAAACAGAAATTAAAAGCAGAAATGAAATATGTACAAACATATTTTTGTGAGATTGCGAAAGAAGATCAGATCAGTTTTTAGACACATCACAAGCACTGTTAAGCTTATAATCGTTTTAAGATCTAAACGATTCACATTGATTGACGATATTGTTGTCCACGTAAACTCAATCTAAAAACTTTCAAAAAGTGCTTACCGATACGTTAAGATATATTAATTATGCACTAAGTTCTTATGGACCCCACAATCTCAGCATATCCCCTCATCATGCAATACACTAACTCAAGTAATGCTTTTAAACTTTGATCAACTGTGATTAGTGCGAAAATAAAGAAGAATGTTTAAACATTAACAATCAAGTCGATACTTCCGTATACGCAGAGAAAGTCCAATTTTTAAACAAAATAAGAAAATAAAAACAAGTTGAAGTTGTTTAGGCTTTAACCACCAGGTCGATACTTCCGTATACGCAGAGGAGGTCCAAAGCTTAAACGAAACACCAAAGAAAATAAAGCAGAACGTTTAGGCAATAACATCCAGATCGATACTCACGTATACGCAGAGGATGTCCAATGCTTAAACAAAATAAAGAAATAAAACAAGTTTAAATCTTTGCAAAAAGAAATGCACAATCACAGTGTCATTTTCAGCAAAGTTGTGAAAGCTCACAAACTTAACCAGTTTTTATGCTTTTAGCATTCAGCAATTACTGAGTAGGCACACAATCAAGAAAGACAAAACTAAGTACTATGCTTTTGATCATGTTTTCCACTAGAACTAGGCTTTTTCTTTATGTTTGTATCGTTATCGCAAGTCTACTAGTCTAGCTGAGCCTATCGTCACGTCTTTAGTGAGACCGTTTATCACTTTTAGACTTTACATATCTTTAGCATGCTGTGATAGTCCACTGATTTTCTATCATTTCCTCTTGTTTCAGCAAAACTCATTTTCTAATTTTTCAATGTTTTTGACATTTTCAAATTTTCTAAATTTTTTTTAAAATTTTTCTCCCCCTAAAATCAAAATATGTTTCAATTTTGATTTTCTGAGAAAATTTGAAACAAACTGTACAAACTTGACAACTTTGATGAGAATCACTTCAATTCTCCATCTACCTGGTATAAACAATCAGAACTCCCCCTCACAACAAACTATTTTCCCATTATGATCTCAAAACACTTAAGTTTGTTTTAATCAAAATGGTTTTTCTGAAAAAAAAAATTAGTTTGTTGACCAATCATTTTAGGTTCGGGGTTACTTCATCACATTGTTTTCTTCAAAACACATGATAGATTTTACAACTTCAATTTTAAATCTCAACATCACATGTAGAAAATTAAGTACAACTTAATGTCCCTGATTTATCACATGTAAGACGAAAAATCACCAGAGTGAAATTTCTCAAGAAATGTGCCGATTCATGTTCCACGCTTACCAACCTGGGAACTCCGGCAAGTCAGGTTTTTCTATTTAAACAGATTCACCCAAGCCTGACGGTCCTTGGGTGATTTCGAATTCTTGTTCAACAATGGTGGAAAATTTACATCATCCATTGTTAAACCAGAATTATCCTTTTTTACATCAACCAATGGCTCCTCTGGCTTTGACGAACCAGAATCATTGCCTGAGTGTGGCTTGTCTGACTTAGATGAGCCAGATTCATTGCCGACACCTTTCATCTTCTTCTTTTCCTCTTTTGTCCTCAGATTTGTATCCGATGAATTTGCCTGGCTTGACTTTGCATTCGAGGGAGTCGATTCATCAGAACTCTTATTCTTATCAACAGATGAACCCGAGGACAAAATCTTCTCCAAATACTCTCGAGCTTTCTTCCTCTTCTTCCTCAGTCGGTCTTTCTGCCCTTGAGAAAGCTTCACTTTCGTCTCTTGAACTTTCTGTTCTTGAACTTTAGGTTTCAGAACCTTCTGTTCATGGGGCTTGACTTTGACTGGAATTCTTGCCACTTTCTGATATACAACCCTCGATCTTTCATTTGATCTCCTTGGGCAATCTCTGGCAATATGACCTTTGATGTTGCAGTTAAAGCATCTTCTGGTCTCATAGTTCCAACCTTGGCAGTTAATGATGTGCGTGAAGTGTGTTATATTTTTGATGTATATTTAAGCCCTTTTTACACTTTTAGCCAAGTTTTAAATTTATAAAACACGATATTCACTAACACTAAACACACATATGGGCAAGTGCACCCATCGTGGACGTAGTATAGTGTTGGTAAGATACCGAGGTCGTCCAAGGACACAAGAGCTTTTAATACCGGTTTATCCTCAACGTCTAATCAAATCAAAAAGGTTAGAAAAATGTTTTAAACTAAAAAAAAATAAAAACTAACTAAATGCTGAAAATAAAGATAAAGTAAAAACAGATAGACAAGATGAATCACTTGGATCCGACACGTGTATTAGTATAACCTTTGATTATTTTCGCACTTTTGCACTTGTTTAAGAGATTATCTTAGTTATTGTAGTAGGCCCCTCTTTTGAAGGCGACGTTACCCTCAACCCAGTAGTTTGAGTCAGCAAGGATACAATCCTAAAGGGTCGGATTATTGAAAGATAATGAATTAAGTTATTAATGCAAATTATGGTAGGCCCCGCTTCTGGCGGTGACGTTACCCTCGGCTAAGTAGTCTGAGTCAGCAGGGATACAGTCCTAAATAGCCGGGTTATAGTATTAATAGTAGTTAACTTATGAGGGGGTCAAAGAGTTTGGATCCCCGCCATCCAATACCTATGGGCATTGAAGGAGATCCTACTAAATTTTACCCAGGTCCCAAGCAGGACCTCTAAACGCTGAACAAGGGCAAGACCCTTACCAAACCATTCCCTTAACCCCCGACCAGGTAGCCAACATACCTCCATATAGACCGTGGAGATATGAATGGTGAAAATCTTTTATTTTATATAGACAGTAAAATAATGCCAAGACACCACGGACAAACGATAAGGAAAGATCACCTTCAACATAAGTAACTAGTTATTAAAGTCATTAATACAAAACCAAATAAAAAGTGCAAAAGATTAAAAATAAAAAGTATTATACTAAACACTTGTCTTCACCAAGTGATGTAAGAGACTTAGGCAAACATGGCCTTGATTGTCAAGAACTCTTACGATCAATCTTGGATCCCGAGACGACTCACACACTCTACGATGGACAATGGATGATGGTGGTGGATGATGGTGTTATGGTGGTGGTGGGTGGTGGATGAGGTGTGAGAGAGGTGGTGTGCCAAGGGATGAGAGAGAATGAAGCCAAGCTCCTCTATTTATAGGCTGAACAGAAGGCTGGACACGGCCCCGTGTCCGCTGGACACGGCCCCGTGCCCGCCTGACACTCTCTCTCCTCATTAATTGTAATTGCGAATTACAATTAATGCGCCTGCTGTACTTTCACCACGCCCCCGTGCTCGCTGGACACGGCCCCGTGGTGGGCAATGGAAGCTTCTACTGGTTTGTCTTTTCTGCTGCTTCCTGGGCACGCCCCCGTGTTCGCTGGACACGGGGCGTGTTCAGACTCTGTTTCTTCTCTTTTGCCTTGGGAGATGCCGTTGAAGGTCCGGGCAGTCTACTTTTGTTCCTTTTCTTGTATTTATGGTAGAATTAGTGGTCTTTTTGCTTCTTTTGTGATTTTGAGCTCATTTCATCCTGAAAATACAAAAGGAAGACAAAAACACTCTTTTTCCAACATTAGTACTTAAAAAGGGTTAGTTTTATGCCTTAATTGATGTGTTTTATATGTTGCATTTTACACACATCAAATACCCCCACACTTGAACTTTTGCTTGTCCTCAAGCAAAACTCTTTAAATGTGGCTTACACTCCCAAATGGAATAGGTAGAAGAGAAGTTTTTTTTTTTTTTTTTTTTTTTAGCTTGTCCTAGAGTGTCGGGAATCCAAGGTTTTTATAGGTTTTATTTTTATTTATTTACAATCCTATTCGTTATGATTTATTTTGAACTTTTCATAAGATGAATTACTTATTTGGGCATAGCATGCCTTATTAAAATTCCATTTATATACAAGTTCACATACCTCACGGGAGATCACTCAACACTCGGCCGAAGGTGTATATTTTAGTGAATCACTCGAGAGCGGCACGGAACTTATGTCTTCCATAGGCTTGCCAAGCAATCAATCCTCCTCCTTTTTTAACTTTTTACCTTTGTAAATATCAAGAGGACTTTTTGGGTGAAGGCTTGGGTTTAAAGGTGGGTGGTTGGTTAGTGGTTAGTAAAAAGGGTGAAAATCGTAAGAAGCGTCGGTTTTCGTGAAGTACCTTTTTTTTTAGTGACTTTTTATTTTGAAGTATTTCTCCAAACAAGCTTTTATAGCTTTTGTTTGTTTTTGACTTCATCATATAATTTTTTTTTTTTTAATCGTCACATAAAAAGGTGAGTTTACGAAAAAGCGAACTTGTTACTAAAAAAATAAATAAAAAGGTTTTTGGTGGGTAAAAAGGGTTTTGGGGTAATGAAATGAAAGGTTTAGGCTCAAAGGGGCTATCTAGGGGGATTTTGGGTAGGTAAAAAAAAATGAAAAATAATGGTTTTGAAAGAAAAATGGTTAGTCCTAATGCCTCCATCATTTACTTACTTGGGTTTAAGTTGGTAAGGACCGGGAATGTATCGTCGTGGCAAGTTCTAGATTCGTAAGGACCGAGCGGCTATTCACACAAGAAACGAAAAATGAGCATTTGATCTAAATATGTGTATTTTTATGCTCAATAAAGGCTCAAAACTCACTTTTGTGGGAATGGGTTTTTAATGTGACCAAGCATATATAATCGACTTTTAAACTAGACTTGTTATCCTGTTTCATAATTTTCTTATGTTGGTTCCTTTTTTATCACGACGCTATCGGTTGTAAACTTGTAAAAATATAACCTTTTTAGAACTTGTTCTTCCCAACTTAAACTAAGACAAGTAAATAAAAAAATGAAAAAGTTTTTGAAAAAATTTGGGGTGTTTAGCGGTTCCAATAGAGTTTTGTGTAAGGCTTGTGTTTAGGATTTTGCAAAATTTCAAGGTTTTAGCATCCCCCCCCACACTTAAATTACACATTGTCCTCAATGTGTCCAAAAATAAAGTTTTTAAATTACACATTGTCCTTTATGTTACTGGCAGTCTGGACAGGGCCCCGTGTTCAGCGGACACGGCCCCGTGGTGAACTGCCAGTAACGAAAACTTACAGAAGGTGAACACGGGGGCGTGTCGGGTGAACACGGCCACGTGTCGGGCAAAAAATTGCAGGTCAGTAGCCAAACAGCAGATCTGGGAGATGGACACGGGGGCGTGTCGGCTGGACACGTCCCCGTGTGGACAGTCTGTTAGCCCGAAAAATAGGTTTTTCTCCCGGTTTCTCCATCCTGGGGCTGCAAGTGCTAATGTTTAGCACTCTAACCCTTGCATTGCACCTGTTTAATCACTTAATACCAACCAACCAAGCACAAACCATCCTAAATTACCATTGTTAAACATTATCCAAACATAAAGTAAAAACAAAATAAAGATAAAAATAGTTAGGGAAAGTAAATTGTTCGACAAATGGCACGCAGGCCATGAATTGTTTGATAGATAGAAGGGCACTTAAACCTGTGGGCTCATCATCAACCAGCCCGTTGTTCCTCCAAGCCTCCTACTCCATGTCTTCATCACTACCATCACCTCCACCCCCTTGCCTCGCCATGTACTCCCGGATGCTACCGATATCATCTTGTATATCGTTAATGTTGCGTTCGATAGCTCCAACCCGGTGGTGTGTGTTGTTGGCGAGGTTGTAGGTGTTCCTTGAGCACATGAGGTTTTCCTGCAAAAGATCATGCAAACTTTGAAAGTTAGGAAAACCACCTCCTTGAGAGGAGGATTGGCCCGCATCGCCTTGGGGTGGATACTGAAAATGGGGATGTGGTGCATGAAGAACTAGAGCCTCCTGCGGGTTCCATGCATAGCCTTGCGTCCTTTGAAAGCTCACCGTCCCGTCCTCCGCTTCATAAAGCAAGTTCATGGCTCGGCAAATGTGATAATCGACCCGGCCCGACCATGGACTCCTTTCGAAGGACCTTGGGATATTCGTGAAGTGCTTGAAAAGACGGTACACCCATCCTCCGAAGAAGATCGGTGTAGGAGCATGAGCAAGGCGGTTCAAGTGCATGTTTCGCAGTAGGGGGTAAGGAACATCTAGAGGCTTCTGGTTGTGGATGCAGTGAAGGACAACCAAATCTTTCAACCCAAAAACGCCACTATTGTCATGGCGTTGGTTCAGCGAGTACGTGAGGAGCCTGTGGATGTAGCGGTATAACGGGTCCCTCAGTTTGGTGCTTTTGGTGCTGCTTGGGTTGTAGATTCCTTCACCTATTTGAGCCCATGCGGCTTGGCGTTCGGTTGCATCCAAGTCTCGTAACCCCCCTGTATTCTCTTCATTCCCCGCTTCTTCTTCACTATATAGCCCAATGATGGCTCCAAACTGTGCCATGGAGGTTCTAAACGTGGTCCCTCCACATCGAAATTCAACCGCGTCATGATCAAACGGTTCGCGCCTCGAGTTGAAAATGAAGGTGCTATAGAACTCCATCGTGCATTGATGTACCGACCGTAGTCGGGTGGTCAATGCGGCATGCAGTGGACCCCTCACAATGTTGTTGAAGCGGTCAAGTTGGTTTACCATGGTTAGCAAATCAGTACACGCCCGCCTTGGGTACTCTTCCGGTCTTGTTTGTAGAACCTCGTACCGTGCCCTAGCGTCCAGTTCATTTGCGCCAAACCTTGTGAATTTCGACATCTGAAAAGAATACATAAAAAGTTAGTACGAAACCAGGAAAATTAAAGTGAAACTGCAAACAGTGGGCTGGACACGGCCCCGTGTTCAGCGGACACGGCCCCGTGTCCAGGCGTCTGTAACCCAAAAATTCCATTTTTCGTCCCGGTTTCGAAAACCTGAAAATTTTTAGCCCAATAGCAGCGGTTTCCCCCGAAAATGAAACCCTAAGTGTCATTTTTTCCCAAACAAACCGTTTACCCTTTCAATTTTGTGTTTTTCGGTTCAAGAACAAGGGTTTGGGGTTTCATATGGAAATCGGACAAATCTATCAACAATACATGCTTATTTACTTTCTACTACTCTAATCTAAACTACTACTAACAAATTTCATCAAAAATTTTGAGTTCGATCCGGATGAACATGAAGAACCCTAGATTTTTCCCCAATTTTTGATGTTTTAACTACATGTAAGTAACTAATCTAACTACTAATGAGGATAGAATCATACCTTGACGTTGTTAGATTTGGTGGTGACGTAGAAAAACTGCAGAAAATCGCCTCGAACCAGAGAGTTTTCGGCTAAACGGGGCGTGTGGAATGGTGTAACTGATAAGAAAAGAGGGTTTTATCCCGACAGTCGCCTCGACACGGCCCCGTGTCCAGCGGACACGGCCCCGTGCCGGGCAAAGTTTTTGAAATTTTTTTTTTTTTTTGTGCTCGTGTGCATGCCCGTTATTTCCGAAAAATGGTTAGAATATTTACCGGTTTTTTTAAACGTACACTTACCTGTAACATGTCGGGTATGAGTTTATTCGTTAACCGTTTGAAGTGAGATCTCCTCTTCCTCATCCTTAATGGATCCTCGGTAGAGTTTCAGCCGTTGGCCATTGACTTTAAATGGTGTCCCATTTCGAGTTTTAAGTTCTACTGCACCGTGTGGAAAAACATGGGTGACGGAAAAAGGTCCTGGCCACCTAGATTTTAACTTACCAGGAAATAATCGAAGTCGTGAGTTAAACAATAGAACTTGGTCTCCAACCCGAAATTCATTAGATTTAATATATTTATCATGCAAATTTTTCATTCTTTCTTTATAAATTTCGGAGTTAGAATATGCATAATTCCTAAGTTCGTCTAATTCATTTAATTCACAAAATCGATTTTTACCGGCATTTTCCAAATCTAAGTTTACGTTTTTTATTGCCCAGTAGGCTTTGTGAGCTATTTCTACAGGCAAGTGACAACTTTTTCCATAGACGAGTTTATATGGGGTCGTGCCTATAGTGGTTTTATAAGCAGTTCGAAAAGCCCATAAAGCGTCGTCTAATTTGTCGGCCCATTCTTTTTTATTTATTCCTACGGTTTTTTCAAGTATTCGTTTTAAACCTCGATTAGTCACTTCGGCTTGCCCATTTGTTTGAGGATGATATGCCGTTGAGACCCGGTGATAGACCCCATACCTTGTTAATATTTTTTCGAGTTGATGATTGCAAAAATGGGTACCTCTATCACTTATCAAAGCCTTTGGTGTCCCGAAACGAGAGAACAGCTTTTTCAGAAATTTTACCACTACTCTTCCATCATTTGTTGGAAGAGCCTCGGCCTCAGCCCATTTAGACAAGTAATCGACTGCCACAAGTATATATTTGTTTCCCTTTGAAGGTGGGAAAGGTCCCATGAAATCGAGTCCCCACACATCAAAGATTTCACAGACGAGAATGCCATTTTGAGGCATTTCGTTTTTGGAAGAAATATTACCTGATCTTTGGCATGCATCACATGTCTTTACAAGGTTTTGTGCATCCTTGTAAATGGTCGGCCAGTAAAATCCTGAATCAAATACCTTTCGTGCGGTACTTGCGGCACCATGATGTCCTCCGTATGGACCTTCATGACAATGATGGAGAATTCTTCGTGCTTCATTACCATAGACACACCTTCGGATGAGCTGATCAGCACACATTTTGAAAAGATAGGGGTCTTCCCAAAAGTAATGCTTTACATCAGCAAAGAATTTTTTTCTTTGATGATGTGGCCATCCTTTGGTGACTACACCGCTAGCTAAGAAATTAGCGTAGTCGGCATACCATGGTTCTTGTCTACTCTCCATCATTTCCAAGGATTCCGTGGGAAATTTCTCGTTGATTTGCTCGTCCCTGGTTGTCTCCAAAGCTGGGTCTTCTAAGCGTGAGAGATGATCTGCAGCAGTGTTTTCTGCTCCTCTTTTGTCCTTGATTTCAATGTCGAATTCTTGGAGGAGTAGAATCCATCTTATCAAACGGGGTTTTGCGTCTTGCTTCTTGAAGAGGTACCTGATGGCTGCATGGTCTGTATAGACTATTGTTTTAGAAAGAACAAGATAAGAACGAAATTTATCAAAAGCAAATACCACCGCTAGTAATTCTTTTTCTGTAGTTGTATAATTTTCTTGCGCATCATTAAGAGTTTTACTAGCATAATAGATTGGGTGGAAATGTTTTTCTTTTCTTTGTCCCAAGACTGCTCCAACAGCGAAGTCACTTGCATCGCACATGATTTCGAAAGGAAATTTCCAATCTGGCGCTATCATGATAGGTGCATTGACTAGCATGTCCTTGAGGCTTAGAAATGCTTGATTGCATTCCTTATCAAAGATGAAGGGTGCATCTTTTTCAAGTAATTTTGTTAGAGGCCTTGAAATTTTTGAAAAGTCTTTGATAAACCTTCTATAAAATCCGGCATGTCCTAGGAAACTTCTGATTGCTCGCACGGAGGATGGAGGAGGTAATCGAGAAATAGTCTCTATTTTTGCTCGATCAACTTCCATTCCTTCGCTTGAGATTTTGTGACCGAGTACTATTCCCTCTGTTACCATGAAATGGCATTTTTCCCAGTTAAGGGCGAGGTTAGTTTCCTCACATCGGGATAGCATTCGTTCAAGATTATCGAGGCATTGGTCATATGAGTCTCCAAAGATGGAAAAGTCATCCATGAAGACTTCCATTGTCTTTTCGATCATATCATGGAAAATGGCGACCATACAACGTTGGAATGTTGCAGGCGCATTACATAGACCGAATGGCATGCGTCGATATGCAAAAGTTCCGTAGGGACATGTGAAAGTTGTTTTCTCTTGGTCTTCTGGTGCTATCGGTATTTGAAAGTAACCTGAAAAACCATCTAAGAAACAATAAAATTTATGACCGGATAATCTTTCTAACATTTGATCAATGAAGGGCAAAGGAAAGTGATCTTTCCTAGTTGCTTCATTTAATCGCCTATAATCTATACAGACTCTCCATCCTGTGACAGTTCTCGTTGGTATTAATTCATTTTTCTCGTTAGTTATTACCGTCATACCTCCTTTTTTTGGGACTACTTGAACTGGACTTACCCACGGGCTATCGGAGATAGGGTAGATTAGTCCGGCGTCGAGTAGTTTGATGACTTCATTCTTAACCACTTCTTGAACATTGGGGTTCACTCTTCGTTGTGGTTGAATTACCGTCTTGTAGTCATCATTCATTAAAATTTTGTGCGTGCACATGGAAGGGCTTATTCCTTTAATATCTACAAGCTTCCAAGCGATCGCGTTTTTGTGTTTTTTAAGTAAGTTAACTAATTTCTCTTTTTCTATATTACTTAATTTAGATGAAATAATTACGGGTAAACTACCTTCTTTGCCTAGAAAAGCATATTCCAAACCTTTAGGAAGTTCTTTGAGCTCAATGGGTGGGTCTTTAGAAGACTCCTTATTTTGTGGCTCATCTAGATCAAGAACCTTAAAAGTTTGTTCTATGGCTATATCTTCCTCGACAAAGTGGTCCTCTTCGTTGGTTGTATCGGGTGGTTCAGCTTCATCTTCAATTAGGGGGTCATTGTTACCAAAAGGATATTTCATTGAGCGCTCAAGATCTATGCTCCTTTTGAATGCCCCTAATTGAAGAGGTAGATTGTTGAGTTTCCGGTTTTTCAAAGCTCTATGAGTTTGTACAAAAGGTTTTCCCAAGACTAAGGGGGCGTCATTTAGGATGACGAAGTCGGTTGGGATTACCATTTGATTTGTTTGAACCAAAACATCTTCAACTACACCGATTGATTTTATTACTTTCCGATTGGATAGAAAAATGGGTATTTGAAGTGGAGTAAAATCACTAACACTTAATTTTTCAAAAATATAGTTAGGCATTATGTTAACGCAAAGATCCTTATCGATGGTGATATTACTAATAAATGAATTTTGAAAGAAACATGGAACCGGTGTAATGTTAATTTCAAAAGGGTCTTCTTTTATTAGCGAGGTTTGATCATTAGTTAACTTAACACTTACTAAGTCTTTGATTTTAGCACTAGTGTTTAACTCTTTTAAAAACTTAGCATGAGGGGTTATTAAACAATGGTTTTCGAAAGTAGGTGACAAGAGGTTAATTTCTTCAAAATTAGACTCTTCTTGAATTTTAACATTATCGGACTCACCATTTTCGTTGTTTAACTCATGTGTCGGTTTTTCACTTTCTTGTTCTTCCATTTTTACACTTTCAACTATCTCTACGTTATTATCATTTTTTAGCTCTTCTCTTGCGCGGGATTCCTCTTCCCTTGCGCGAGATTCTTTTATGCAACGTTCGATAGTTTTAATGTGTTCTAATATCCTATTGGTCACTTCGGTGAGATTGAAAGAATTTGGATCCTCATAGCTTGAATCCGGTTGTTCGATCCTTGGCTCCTCATAGTACTCATATGAAGTAGATGGTTCACACCATTGTTCTTCATTGTAAGTATATGATGGATAATTGTCGAAACTTTGTTCTTCATAGTACTCATATGAGGTGGGTTGTTCACGCCATGGTTCCTCATAATAAGAGTATGAAGGTGGTGGCTCATATGTTGAATCTTCAAAGTATGAGTATGAAGGCTCATACCTTGGTTCATCAAAATATGAGTATGAGGGAGGAGGTTCATACCTTTGGTCTTCATAGGATGTGTATGAAGTTGATGGCTCGTACCTGGGCTCCTCATAATGGTTGTATGAATTGGATGGTTGATATGAAGTATTATATTGAACCGAGCGTGTGTTACGACAATTAGTGCAATAATTACCCCTATAATCATCCTCATCATAGGTGTAGTTGTAACCTCTTGAGTATTGATCCATAAGAATCACTCAACAGACCACAACTGAGTCTCGGGACCAGAAAACAAAAATAAGACGGAAACAGAAGCTGGACACGGCCCCGTGTTCAGGGTCTGTATCTGGGCGTTTTAATTAAAGTTACTGGTCACGTTGAGCACGGGGGCGTGTTCAGCGAGCACGGCCCCGTGTTCAGACTCTGTATCTGGGTATCTACTCTAAAATTATGCAGCACGGGGGCGTGTTCAGCGAGCACGACCCCGTGTTCAGGCTACTGTAAATGCAAAACTAAACTAAAATGCAGAAAAATGCGCGCGTTTTTTAAAAAGGTTTTGAAAAACTGATTAGGCCGTCGATTTTAAGCTTTCTTAAAATCCTTGTGTCCCCGGCAACGGCGCCAAAAACTTGATGTGCGTGAAGTGTGTTATATTTTTGATGTATATTTAAGCCCTTTTTACACTTTTAGCCAAGTTTTAAATTTATAAAACACGATATTCACTAACACTAAACACACATATGGGCAAGTGCACCCATCATGGACGTAGTATAGTGTTGGTAAGATACCGAGGTCGTCCAAGGACACAAGAGCTTTTAATACCGGTTTATCCTCAACGTCTAATCAAATCAAAAAGGTTAGAAAAATGTTTTAAACTAAAAAAAATAAAAACTAACTAAATGCTGAAAATAAAGATAAAGTAAAAACAGATAGACAAGATGAATCACTTGGATCCGACACGTGTATTAGTATAACCTTTGATTATTTTCGCACTTTTGCACTTGTTTAAGAGATTATCTTAGTTATTGTAGTAGGCCCCTCTTTTGAAGGCGACGTTACCCTCAACCCAGTAGTTTGAGTCAGCAAGGATACAATCCTAAAGGGTCGGATTATTGAAAGATAATGAATTAAGTTATTAATGCAAATTATGGTAGGCCCCGCTTCTGGCGGTGACGTTACCCTCGGCTAAGTAGTCTGAGTCAGCAGGGATACAGTCCTAAATAGCCGGGTTATAGTATTAATAGTAGTTAACTTATGAGGGGGTCAAAGAGTTTGGATCCCCGCCATCCAATACCTATGGGCATTGAAGGAGATCCTACTAAATTTGACCCAGGTCCCAAGCAGGACCTCTAAACGCTGAACAAGGGCAAGACCCTTACCAAACCGTTCCCTTAACCCCCGACCAGGTAGCCAACATACTTCCATATAGACCGTGGAGATATGAATGGTGAAAATCTTTTATTTTATATAGACAGTAAAATAATGCCAAGACACCACGGACAAACGATAAGGAAAGATCACCTTCAACATAAGTAACTAGTTATTAAAGTCATTAATACAAAACCAAATAAAAAGTGCAAAAGATTAAAAATAAAAAGTATTATACTAAACACTTGTCTTCACCAAGTGATGTAAGAGACTTAGGCAAACATGGCCTTGATTGTCAAGAACTCTTACGATCAATCTTGGATCCCGAGACGACTCACACACTCTACGATGGACAATGGATGATGGTGGTGGATGATGGTGTTATGGTGGTGGTGGGTGGTGGATGAAGTGTGAGAGAGGTGGTGTGCCAAGCTCCTCTATTTATAGGCTGAACAGAAGGCTGGACACGGCCCCGTGTCCGCTGGACACGGCCCCGTGCCCGCCTGACACTCTCTCTCCTCATTAATTGTAATTGCGAATTACAATTAATGCGCCTGCTGTACTTTCACCACGCCCCCGTGCTCGCTGGACACGGCCCCGTGGTGGGCAATGGAAGCTTCTACTGGTTTGTCTTTTCTGCTGCTTCCTGGGCACGCCCCCGTGTTCGCTGGACACGGGGCGTGTTCAGACTCTGTTTCTTCTCTTTTGCCTTGGGAGATGCCGTTGAAGGTCCGGGCAGTCTACTTTTGTTCCTTTTCTTGTATTTATGGTAGAATTAGTGGTCTTTTTGCTTCTTTTGTGATTTTGAGCTCATTTCATCCTGAAAATACAAAAGGAAGACAAAAACACTCTTTTTCCAACATTAGTACTTAAAAAGGGTTAGTTTTATGCCTTAATTGATGTGTTTTATATGTTGCATTTTACACACATCAGTTAACAACAATGTGTCCTTGATAAACGCATCGGTAACACACTCTGTTATCATACCAATCACCATTTTCAGCCCAAATACTCAGATCAAAGCATTGTTTGGCTTGGTGATATTCCTTTCTCCTGTTTGCTGGATTTGGCTTTTGAGCACTGTGGTCCGACCTGCACCACTTATTACCAACAATTTTTGAATTATCATTTTTTACTTTTTGTAATTTTTGAATGCGATTGGATGATCGATCTGATGAGCTTTTATTTTCTTTTTGAACATTTTTCAAATTTTTATCTTTTTGTTTCTGTTCCACTTTCTTCTTCAAAGGTTTTTGCTTAGAGCATTCACCTTTTTCAGTTGATTGCAAAACAGTTTTCTGAAATTTTTCTTTTAAATCATCAGATTTCTCATCACAATCTTCAACTTTGACATTGTCAAAGTTTGTGACATCGTCACTTATTCGAACTGAATTAATAGGTTTTGGACAAGGAATAGGTTTTGGACAAGAAATGGTTGAAGTTTTCACAAACACCTTCAACTTTTCTTCCCATTCCTTGATTTTATTTTGAGCACACTCTGCTTCCTTTTCAAGTTGAATAATCTTTTCAAGATGAGAATTGATTGCAATTTGTTTTTCAAGATTGTCTTTTCCAAACAAATCTCTCTCATCTTCTAAAATTTTTATTTGACCTTGAAAATCTTTCTCAATTTTTACTTTTTCATTTTCCAATTTGTGTATTTGAATTTTCAAAACATTTTCTGATTTTTTAAAATTTTCTTTTTCTAATGACAAACTCTCAACCTCCTTCAAGAGTTTGTCATTTTCAGATGTCAACTTTTCATAATTTTTCAGCAAAACAAGAATCTGCTTTTCATCAGTTTGCTTTTCATCTTTTAACTTCTTGACTTCTGATGTCAAACTTTCCGCATCCTTCAAGAGTTTGTCATTATCAGTCTTAAGGTTGTCACATTTGAAGCACACTGTTTCAGAACTTGAAGTTTCACACTTCACAGATTCTTCAACCTTCCTTATCACACTAGGTTTGATTTGCTTTTCTGTTGTTGCTACTTTTACTTCTTTCTCAGCTCTGATCTTTTCTTACAATTTTTCAATTCTATTGGCATAAAATAACTTTCCACAATGTTGATCAGATGGAAGTTGTTGTTTAAGATATTCAAGTTTCCGGATTTCCTCTTCATAATTGTCACCTTCTTCATCAGACGAGTGATCAAAAACCAGAACTTTTTCAACTACTTCTTTTGCTGAGACTGTTTCTTCATTAGCCTGAAAATAATTCTCCTTTTCATCAAATATTTCTGCCATATTTCAAATAATCCCGACACTTTTCTCTCAAACTGTCACAAAAACAAAACAAGTAATTGTTCAAATAAGCGACACCAATTACTATCCAAATGAGCGAAAACTGTTGATGTGCACTAGAAGCGGAACTAATGAGATTGTTCACTGAAGCGAAATCACAAAGTACAAACAAGCGGAACTACTTGATGTTCAAACAAGCGGAACCAGTGTTTGCACCAATAAGCGAAACCTTAACAAGTCCTTTGAAGCGAAACTATCAACTATCCCTTGAAGCAAAACCTTACAAGCGGAACCTTCAAATTGTCACTTGAATTGGACCTTTCAAGCGGAACCACTTGTCATTGAAGCGAAACTATAACAAATTATGTTCACTGAAGCGAAACTACCCTGATTATCGCGACACAGAAGCGAAACTTTATGGACAAATAAGCCAAACTATCAGGTGTTCGAATAAGCGAAACCAAGTTCGAAGCTGATTTGATCCATTTTTAGTCCGTATTTTGATCTGAAACTTTCCAGGGTTTGTTAATGTCCAATATCACACAAGATGAAAGAAGGTGTAGGAATCAGAATTTTTGAGCGAAAACGAACTAAACGGTAAGAACTCTTCCTCCTGAGCTCTGATACCACATGTAGGATCGTTATACGACCTAACGAGTCTATCAGAAGAGTGCTCAGACTGAATCAGAGGCGGAATTCATTGATTCAGTCTTTGTTTAGCTTGATTTCACACTTTAACGTCTCTTTTATTGATTTGCTAACAATATACAAGCTCCGGAGACAAAATGGCAGGGCTTCGCCGTACCAAACAAGACCACACACATCTCCTCTTCTAGTTCCGCTTCAGCGACCCTTATATAGGGTTGGGGTTTCGCTTCAATGTACATGACATTGAAGCGGAACCTCTATGACCGTTCAAGCGAAACCTTTACAACTGTCCATTCAAGCGAAACTATCTCACTACCAACATACACACGCCTATTTTCTCGTACAGTGAGCCCTAATATGACACACTAAGACTAAGACTTGATCCAAGACGAAATCAACAGATGAAGTGCACCAACAGACTCCCCCTCAGATGTTGATGGAGTCGTTCATCAAGTCTTTGGCAACTTCATGTCTGCACTTTTCTAGTCATGATCAATCTCTGGGCTTCTTAGACTCGAACTAATATGTAGTCGACAGACAACTGCACCAACAATGACATCTTTTATTCCAAGACACAACTTGAAAAACTTCAGCGCCCGCCAGATCCATTTCAATTCCCTGAAATACATGTAGTTTGAAAACATCAACAAAAGTTGAGCGAGTTCATGTGTTTTGTATGTGAGCTCGTAATAAACTTTGTGACCATAGTATGTATGTATTTGTAAACCGGTATGAAGGCAAATATGAACAGATCAATTAATGATTTGCAAGGTCATTAATATGTGTGCAACGGTGTAGGAAGGCTCAATCCTTTGCGTATTTCGTACCGGCCCTCACGGCTGGGACGACATAGTCACCACATACGGCCAACTCGCGGACCCATGGGTGGGGCTCGCAACACCCAAATAGATCTATCACTCATGCCCCTCGGTCCTTATAAAAGGATTAATGGTCTCAAGTTAACGCCTACCCATTCACATGATCTAACAGTTCATTCCTTAGCATACCATTCATAATCGTAATCATTTGTAACATGTATTTCACCCCGAAGCTATAAAACTGAAAACAGTTAATAGAAAAAGGGAGACATGAACTCATAGTCTTGCGTCTCGCAATCCGGTGTAACTCAAAGCTGCTACTCGATCACACGACTCCCTACAAACGTGCTAAGGTGTATTAGACGGATGGGTTGTGCCTTAACTTTAGTCTTAATTAGTATCTTTGAGTTACGTTTCTTTGTGTTTTAATATTATCCCAAAGTACATAATTATTTGTTAAAATAATAAATATTTTAACTTAAATTATATTTATTAATTTTTAGAATTTTTGTTAAAAGTAATATATTTTAATTTGGCACATAAGGTATTTATACATGTATATCTTTCCCCAAGGATGAGTATACTTACACTTGTATTCTTAGACTTGTGTCTTTTGCCAAGTATTGGTGGCGTATTCCGGTGTGTATTTATACGTACGAGAATACGTATTTTCTTCTGTTTATTAAGTATTCTTATACTTAATTTTGTATTTATTTTTCCGCAATATTATTTTCAATAAAAATCACCAACATGAATATATTCTTAAAAAATATAAATATTTTAAGATAACTTGTATAGAAAATTATTTATATTTCTTCCTTGGCAAAAATATTTATATTTTCATATAAACCTCAAAAATAATATATTTTCAAGATTAACTTAGAAAATATTTACAAATTCATTTTTCACCCTAAAAAATAATATGTTCTAAATTTATTTAAGAAAAATATATATTTTCTACAAAAATAATATATTTTTTAGTAATTCAAGAAAACATATATATTTTTCCTTTGTCCAAAAACAATATATTTCCTTCTTGTAAAAAATATGATATATTTTTGTAACAATTATAAAAATCATATTTTTGTTTTCTTGGTCTCCAAAATACCGTTTACCAAAATATACTTATGAATTTAATTCCGAAATATTTATGTAAGTTATATTCCTTGTTTGGTTTCTCCAATTTTGGGTATAAATTATATATTTATTTCTTGGAATTTTGGTAATATTTTGTATTGTAATTTTTGGTATTTTGGTGAGTTACATTATTTCAAGTCCTAAAATAATATAACTAATACACATAATATACAAGTAATCACACACATTATGACATCTAAATACATATTTTCCTAAATACATATTTAGTCATTTTTATTTATCAAAACCAACCTCCAATATTTATAATTTGTGTACAAAATTTATGGCAAACTTTATATGAAAAATCATGGTTAAAATATACTTGTTAACACATGTTTAAAAATATTTTTCTAAGTTTTTAATTTTTAGAAAAATTTTGCCATAGTTTCCCCTTAAAAAAGGAGGTTTCCATGCTTTCAAAGCATATCATTTTCTTTTTAAAATCATCACAAATCATCAAGAATCAAACAATACTTACCAAGTGCCAAAATCAAGCTATTTACACTACTTCATTAACATGAAAATTTATAAAAATTTGTAGTAACTTAGTAGAGTGTTTAGTAAGCTTAGTTGCCCTTTAAAGTGTGGTTATTTGTTTAAAAACATCATTCTTGAAGATTTTAGATCTTTACAACTTGTAACTTGGTTTTCTAAAAATATTTCTTCTTGAATTTTCTTGTTAATAACATGTTTCTACACCTGATTAACCACTAAAAATGTGATTAGTTTCTTTAAGAACTGTTGGACTCAGTATGGCCTTAACAACTTCTTTTTACGTAATATGGCAAGTGATTTCAGTATATGTGAAAAAGATGTGCAGAAATGGAAATCAGACTTTCAAGAAACAAGACCTACAGAATTATCAAGTTTACATCACTTTGAAACAAATTAGTTTAACAAGGTGATTGTAAGATTATTATCTATTACAAATGAAACTTGATTTCTATGGGTGAGAAGAGCAGTGGAGTTTGAGTGTTTGTATGTGAATGCTAAGCTTCAAACTCAATTATCTTCTGCCTCTCGAGCCTTCTATTTATAGACGGCTGTGGACATGAATAAACAATTGTTTATTCATGCAATAAGTCCTGCATAAAGTAGCAATTTGACATATTCATTGAATCCATCGTTCAAGTTGCATTTGTAATCATGAAAACCAATAATGTCATGCTTCGGTCATGGGTGGCAGGATAGAGTTGTGATTTTAGACAAGTGGGTCTTTCATCAGAATTTCTGATAGGCCACTTCATCAGAAATTCTGGTGAACAAATCATCAGAAAGTTTGATGATCAGAATTTGTCAGAAACTGATGATATTTCATCAGAAATATCATCAGATCTATCAGAAACGACCTTCTCTGATAATCCAAATCAACTCTTTATCAACTTGAGATTCTTTGTAGTAGATACTTTGCTTTTCAGATGTCCCAACTGTTTTTCTTCATCTTGCTGTGTTCTTCAAGACTGTTATCTTCTTCAGAGATCCAGTTGATTGAGATTTTCTTCAATACTTACAAATAAAGTTTCCTAACAGTTTCCCCCTAAGTATTGTAAGAAAATGAACTATCTCATGAATATAAAATTTCCAAACAGTGGAAACTTAATACTTGCAAAATTTAAACCAATTGCTAAAGTTTTTGAAAAACAAATTACATAAAAGATGAAAATAAACAAGTTTTAATTCAGCTTCACTCTCTTATGCATATCTCCTTTCTTTATCTTCTTTTTGTAGGAGATGTATTTGTTGCAGCTGTCATACATGTCTTTGTACCATTCTCTTGCTTGAATCCATTCTTCAATCATTTGCTCAATTTCTTTCCTGCTTCCTTCCAAGTTCTTTTCTATCTTCTGAAGATGCTCCTGTCTTTTGTTCATGGTTTTTAAGATGTACCTCAGAGTTTGATTTGAGTACTTACAGATATCAATACTTCTGAACAGAGCTTTGTTATTGTCTTGATCTCTGAAGATTACACCATATTCTTGTTCTCCATCTTTGCTTGTCTGCATAATGATGTCTCCAGATCTTGCATCATCCAGTATTTCTGAGGGAACTTTTGTCTTAGGTGATCTGAAGTACACCTTTTTGTTGTGTACATGCTCATAATTGATGCATAGATCATAGTCTGAAAAGCCATTCTTTCAAATAGTGATATTCCAGCTTTTGATATGCCATTCAGTGCCCTTCTGACCTCTTGATTATTTTTCTTTTCCTTTTCATAGTGATCCTTCATGAACAAAATGTCCAAAGGATGCAACTGGTCAGCTATTTCTTCATCAGTCACATTCTGTTCATCCCCCTTTTCTCTTTGAAGTGTGTATCTGTTTTGTACATAAGTTCCTCCTATATCATCAGTTGCAACTTTCACTTCATCCACCTTTAAAATTCTCCTTACCGGATTCTCATTGTGTTTGTGAATGCTGTATGGCCTTCTTTTCATTCTTTCTTCTCTTAACCCCAGTCTGGTAGGAGATAGTGATCTTGGTATTTCATCTTCTTTTGTTTAGTGGTAACTTACCAGATTGTATTCAGGAAACATCATTACATCTCTGGCAATTTGTTTGACCATGATAGACTTGGTTTCTGAGATTTTTCTCTTAACAATCTTTGACTTTGCCTCTGACTCACCTTCTTGTTCCCATTCCTTCATTGTTTGTATATTCATATATTTTCTTATTGATGAGTCATCAGATATTGTTGGATTTAGAACAGCAGCTAGCATTTTCAAATTAATGACTTGAGGTTTTGCAGCTGCTAGTCTTTTCAGCATTTCTTCTTTTGGAATATTTGGAGGTGGTCCCATCATTGTGGTATCAGCTTTGGTGATTGGTGTAGTTGATGAGTGTTGAGGAGTTGACTTTGGAGCTTTCTGATGTGAGCTTGAAACCGGAATTTCCTTTATGAGTCTTTGAGGATCCACTTTGGCTAAACTTGCAATATTGAATAGCATTTTCTCTTACCAGTTTAGAGTTGCTGGCCAGGTTTTTCTGAATTTGGTTGAATTCAGCTTGTGTTTTCTTCTGATTTTCAGCACATTCTTTTGACAGCTTCTCAAGGGCATTCGTGATGCTGTTATTACTTGCCCTTAGAATAGTAATTTCTTCTTCCAAAACTTTATTTCCACTGCTTGACTGTCTTGACTCCATCACATTCACAACTTGTGTTTTGATCTTTTCTATTTCTGTGAGAATCTTTTGAATTTTTGATGCAGAAATGTTGAGTTCAGGTGCTTTTTCTTTCATCTTCTGAAGGGATTTTAGTGCTTCAGTGTTATCATCAGTCTGTTTCTTTATTGCTTCCACTGATTCTGATAATGTCTTCATTTCAGCCCTTTGACCTTGTATCTCTGACAGCAACATATCAAGTTTTTCTTCCATTGGATTTCTTTGCAGATTTTGTAAACTTTTTCCAACATTGTTTCCAGATTTTCTTGATTCATGAGTTTTTCAGGGATATTTGGAACAACAGATGTTCCTGCTAACCTTCCAGCTGCAAACACATTTGCTGCTGTTTTGAAAATGATAGGTTCACTTTTTGCTTTACCAGAATTTGGTGCAGCATTAAGTTTACCCGTATCATCTCCACCAGAGGTGAGTGACATACTCTCATCCTGGATTTCCTTATGTCCTTGAATCACATCAAGATGTGATTCTCCATAAGTTTTTAAGGTAAACACATTACCTTTTTCTAGATTTACTTGATCAGTTTCCTGATCTCTATCTGTTGAGACCTCATACTCCTCCTCATTTTCTGATTCAGAGTTGAGATTAAAAGCACTAGTAACCTCTTTATCAATATCAGTTTCTTTGTGTTCTAAGTTGTAAGAAACATTTACCAAACTTTCTGAGTTAGTTTGTTTTGAATGGGTATTAACTAAAACAGTTCTTGAGAAAGATGTACCCGCAATATGAGATTCATCATGATGTAATACTTCCGCTGTTTCAATTTCAGTGCCACCAAATTGAGCTTCTTCATGAATTCTTCCAGCAATTTGTGATTCTGCATGATGTTCTTGTGCTGTCTCTTGTAGTATATCAAAATCTGGATGAATTCTTCCTTCATGAATTTGATCATTTTCAGTATCATTTGGTGTGTTGGTAATCATCAGAATTCTTTCTCCTCCTGCTTCTTTTGACGATTTTGACTTTTGTTCTTCATCTCCTTCCAGTGATGAAGAGCATTTGAACACTTCTCTGCTGGCTCTTTCTGTTGTGGAGTCTGATTTGGTTAGAAGAGTCTCATGCAGTATTCTGAACTGTGAATCTTGTGAAATGAAACATAGCATGCTTTCTGGTAATATAGGAATTTCTTTGTCAGATTCCCATCCATGATTAGAACTCCAGGCCTTCATTGTGTTTGATCTCCACAGATTTTCCAGACTTGGAATTTCCATTTCTCTTGCAGCAAATGTTTCAGAAATAAAAATAGAAATTAATCTTGGATATGACAAATGTGAGATTATTCTTCCATTTTTGGTGATGATTGACCTTTTGATCAGATTAAAAATTTCTAATCCATAATCAATTCTGAACCCAGTTATGAGTCCATACATGATTGTTAGAATAGCTTGATTAATCTGATCAGTTCCTCCAATTTTTGAAGTGAGACATTTGTTTAATACTTCCATCATCACTTACCATATTTCTGGTAGTTCATTTCTTCTGATTGAACCAATTTTGTTGATCTTCTTGTTCTTGTAGCCAATCCCAACAATAAAGCTTAATAGCTCTTTCCTGCTTGGTGCTTCAACATAGTTATCAAGAATAGGTAGTTCAAGCCATTCTCTTACCCTTGCAGGAGTTAATGTTACGGAAACATTTTCCCATACATGGGCAGAGAGTTGGTTTTCTTCAATTTCATCAAAGGTGTGAACGAATTGTTGTAGCAGCTTTTCTGGTACTTCTTTCTCTTTTGTTAGAGCTCCTGTAATTGGACAGTTCATGAGATATTCTATCAGAAGTTGACATCTCACATCATATTCTGAATGCTCTGTATTCATCAGTAAATTGTTTTCCTTCATTGGCAGAAATTCATTGTCTTCAATGAAAGGTACATCATGTTGAACAATTGGGATGTTGAGGTTTAATTCGGCCATTTTTTTTTGAGTTTGTGAATTAGGGTTTGAAATTTAGGGATTTTTGAGTGAGGAACAAAGTTTTGCTTTGGTTTGGAACTTGTGAGGTAGGTATGATTTTTGAATTTTCTGCTAAGGGCTATATAGTGAAGATTTTTAGCAGAGTGTTGTGGGTTTATGGAGTTGAGAGTATATGGATCGTGTCATGTAGTGGCGGTTAAAGGATCATTAATTCTCTTTTATACCGTTTGATCATGGGATGTCGGTTTTTGATTCATGATATAACCGTTAGATCGTGGGTATCAAGACTTTAATGATGATTAATCGTGTAATCGTGGTTGTGCCCTTTCAACTTGTTCTTTTTGTAGTTTCACTGAAGTGCTTCATCTGAATTTAGATTTGAAAAACATTATCGGTTGTATGACATCTTTCCTTCTTTGTGGACCCTACTCTTTTGAGGAGGTCCAATTAGCTTTCTTCATCTTTATTCTCTCTTTTCTTGCAAGTCAAAATTCCATTTCTGTGGAAATAAAGATTGAGGAATATGTATTTCCTTTGATCATCTTCCACCTTTTTTTTTTTTGATCAAATAAAGTCAACAGAATTTGATATGTTTTTCCCCCTAAATTTGTCACCCCTCCTTTTTTTTAATTGATCCTTCCTGTTTGTCAAGAAAAAAATTTTCTGATGTTTTGTATCAAATTTTTTTCAGTTTTATCTGGTGAATTTGAATCAAATTCTGATAATTTGATGAAGTTTCTGATAAATTTATCAGATTCTGATGATATCCTATCAGATTTCATTTGATTCTTACCAGATTTTCCTTGTTAGTTAAAAAAAATTTACTTATGAAGCAAGATTTCAAGCAAAACATGTAGCATTTTATATAAACATATATACCATCTACACATATAAGATCTATTTATGAAGGGTTTTAATCAATATCTATTCCTTCTCCATATTCAATCTCAAGAAGTACCCATTGTTCGGTTATGTGACAACTCGAATTTCCAAGATTTCTATTTCGCATTTATTGCACGTTCTTGTATTGTTTAGTTGATTATTTTCACAATTAATTGCTATGGAATTATATACATTTTGATGCAATGAATCGTATTGTGTGATTGTGCATGGTTGTTTGTTAATTGTGAAAGACTTGGTAAATATATGAACTTGGTGGTGAAACTATGAAATGGTTATGAGATGGTGTACATGTGTAAAATATGATACTTAGGGAGGTAGAGGGTAATTAGTGAAATTCTAGAGATACTTAACCCTAATCCCTTTTCACTAATCATTTTGCACACAAAACAAAGCACGTACTTTCACTTCTTGGGTTCTCTCTAGCAATCATCACCATCATCATTGGCACAAGACATTCATCACTTCTGATTCCTCTCTTTCTCTAGAACCATTCAAGGTAATTGTGTAATCACTGTTTATTGATTGTTGGATTGTTAACAATGCATGATTCTTGTAATTCTTGAAAACCCTAGTTTATCATATGATGGTTCTGTGTTTTCAATTGATGTTGATTATTGTGATATGGTGATTGATTAGTTGTGTAATTGGTTGCTTGATATCAAGATATGTCTGATATGATGAAAGCGTTAATTGTTGAATAGAATTCTGCGGTGCAATGTATGAATTAGGGTTTCCAGATTGTATGAATATAAGAACGTAACTGATGCAATCACGTTGAACTTGAATAATCGTAGGTATGACTGTTGGTGGTCTGAGTTTTATCTGAGTTTTATGATTTAAAGGTCCGACCTTTGTTTATAATTAGACTAGTCCGATTTTCATACACATGTCATGGTCCGACTTTGTAATACAATAAGGGAGTCCAAGCTTTTAATTAACCCAGCCTGTCCGACCTTCAACACCCAATAAAGGTCCGAGTTTTCTCATACTCATGTATGTCCGAGTATTATGTTCCAAGGTGTCCGACCTTTGCAAAGCATAAGAGGGTCCGAGTTTGTATTAAGCATGTAGGTCCGAGTTCTTGTGGGATAACCTTGTCCGAGGTTTGGCATGATATCATGGGGTCCGAGTTTTAACTCCCCCTTCCCTTGTCCGACTTTAAACCCCCACACCCCCATGGTCCGACCTTTCAAATGAGCTTGTGTCCGAGTTCCTTGTCACCTTGTAATGTCCGAGTTCTTTGGCCCATTACCCTTGTCCGACTTTTTATGAATGGGAAACCCCCACCCATGTCCGAGTTTCATCTATGAAACCTTAGAGGTCCGAATTTATTAACCTAGAATGCTATCTAACCTTCTGTTGTGCTGATATGCCAAGTTGTTGTGAATTAAACATGATTGTTATCCTGATTACATACTAAACATGATTTTATCCTGTTTACATACTAATTGCCCGGACTTTACAAGTGAGGTGTGTGTAAAAGCTCACAGTATGATTTGTATATGATCTCATGCTACTGTTCACTCTGCTTATAACTGTATGATTCGATATATGCTTGTATGAAGTTGAATGCAACTGTACGATCCTGCATACGTGAACATTCTATGTGATATCATCCGGTACACAATACACACACTAAACACAATTTCTTGAATATCAGTGACTTGCAAACCCTAATTTGATGCAAACACTTACATCGTATCATGTGCAACATATCCTAGGTCGTGTGTAACGGACTTAGACATTTGATAAACCCTAGAGCATAGCATACCGAGCAAACCAAGGTGAGTTCACACAGCCAAGGCATGGGGTTCCCGGGTGGGAATGGGATTTGATGAACTATTGTACATACTCCGTTGGTAGAACTACGACTAGACTAGTAACACTTATTGAACTGATCTTCGCACACCTGCCAAGGGTTGGCCGCGATATTATGACTGACTTCGCACACCTGCCTTTGGAAGGCCGCGAACTGAAATTTACTAATCTTCGCACACCTGCCTGGTAGGCCGCGATACAGATAAACCTAGTCTAGAATACTCGGGATGAACATCCCCTAATATCTTCGCATACCTGCCTGGGAGGCCGCGATGGAAACTAATACGATACATGACATAACGAACGAACATACTACTACTCACACTATACTATTACTGAACTGTTAACTGTGAACTCGCTCAACTAGTTGTTGACTCGCTGCTGCATGCCTTGCAGGTCGTTAGATACATTGGAGCTTGCACAAGGAGGAGCTGGTCGTTGTGGGCTTGGATCATGATTGTTTGTTGAACACGTTATGACTTTACATACTTATTTATGTTGGGATTTACTTATACGCTTCCGCTAAACAATGATAACTTACTTATGTTTTGGAACACCTTTCATATGGATTTGGTTTGGTTTAATAGCAATTACTTTTATTATACATATTGTTCTATATGATTGGTGGCTTGATCCTGGTCATGTCACGCCTCCTAGCGGTGGTACTCCGCGTGTGGATTTTGGGGGTGTGACAGATTGGTATCAGAGCCATTGGTTATAGAGAACTTGGTTTTAATATGGGAAAACGTTTTTATTAAAACCAGACTATAACCAGAACAGTGCTCTCGACGATCCACAACGACGCTTCGCTCCACGTGCAAGACTCAACATCCTAGGTAATAAGGTTTATGTTTATTACCTGCTTGCTAGAACTGCATAGAACTTTGCTCGTAGTATGCTTAGATTTCAATGCTCGTTACTTGTTATTGCTTGAGAACACATGCGTGCTTACTCTCTTCTGTCATCGCACTATTCGCGAACCACTCTAACTTATGACGCTTTTGTTATGAAGATCATGGCTGGACGAATTAACATGACACAAGCCCAGTTGACGGTTTTCGTTAATGAACAAGTTGCTGCGGCACTAGCAGCTGCTCAAGCAGGTAGTATACCCTGCAGTTTAGACTCACACTAGGATCTTTAGATCCTACATTAACTCTTGTGTTTTAACCTTGTCCTATTCGTACACAATAGGTCAACACGCGCAGCAGCCTGTCTGCACTTTCAAGAACTTCATGGACTGTCGTCCAAGTACTTTCAGTGGCACCGAGGGGGCAGTGGGACTCCTCCATTGGTTTGAGAAGCAGAGTCAGTGTTTGAAATGTGCGAATGCCCTGAGGCTCGCAGGGTGAAGTATGCCACCGGCACTCTCGAAGGAATAGCGCTAACTTGGTGGAACGCGCAAGTACAGATCCTAGGGTTGGCAGCTGCTAACGCCACACCTTGGGAGGAATTCAAGGAATTGATTAAACGTGAATACTGCACTCGAGAGGACATCCACAAGCTGGAGGATGAGTTGTACCATTTGAAAATGTCTGGGTCAGAAATAGAAGCTTACACTAAAAGGTCTAACGAGTTGGCTGTGTTGTGCCCAACCATGGTGGACCCTCCGATCAAGCGCATTGAGATGTATCTCAAGGGATTAGCGCCAGAGATTCAGAGCCACGTAACATCGGCCAATCTTGACAACATCCAGGCTATTCAACGCCTCGCTCACCGTCTCACAGATCAGGCAGTGGATCAGAACAGGCTGCCCAAACGCATCAGTGCTACCACTACTGCTACTACTACTCCAGCTACTACTCCTGCCACACCCAGTGAGAACAAAAGAAAGTGGGATGGGGATTCCAGCAAGGGATCAGTTTCTGTTCAGTCCCAAACACAGCAGCGCCGCACCAACGACTACCAGAGTCCGAATCAGCAATCATCAGGTGGTCAGGGGCAGGGTGGATATCGGGGAATTCACCCATGGTGTAATAGGTGCAACAAACACCACAGCGGAAGATGTCGCAGGGAACGTTGTCAAAGATGCCTCAAGATGGGTCATGAGGCTAAGGATTGTAGAAGCTCACGGCCAGCAAATCAGACCCAGCAACTCCCACCGCCAGCTCCACAGAACCAGCACCAGCAGCCACAGCATGGAAACCGGGGATGTTTCCAGTGTGGGGCTGAAGGCCACTACAAACGTGATTGCCCTCAATTGAACCAGAACCAGAATCGCAACAACAACAATAACCAGGGCAACGGGAACAACAACGGGGGGAAACAACAAGAACAATGGCAACGAAGCTCGGGGTCGTGCTTTTGTGCTGGGTCGGGGCGACGCAATGAATGATCCCAATGTGGTTATGGGTAAGTTTCTTCTCGACGATATTTATGTTACTGTCTTATTTGATTCGGGTGCTGACACAAGTTATATGTCCTTGAAAATGAGTAAATTGTTAAAACGTACACCAACACCCCTAAACACCAAACATGTCGTAGAGTTAGCAAATGGTAAGAGTGTAGAAGCCACGCATGTAGTCGAGGGTTGTAACATCGTTCTAGCGGGTCAGGCCTTCTCGATTGATCTTATTCCAATAGTTCTGGGTAGTTTCGACATCGTCATCGGCATGGATTGGTTATCCCAGCATCACGCAGAGATTTTATGCAAGGAAAAGGTCATTCGTATTCCTCGTTCTAGTCAAGAACCTCTCGAAGTTCAAGGCGACAAGAGTGGTGCCGTGGTTGGCATCATTTCTTTCTTGAAGGCGCAGAAATGTCTACGAAAGGGTCACACGGCCATTCTAGCACTTTTCACTGACGCAACAGCAAAGGAAAAGAAGCTGGAGGATATTCCAGTTGTACGTGACTTTCCTCAGGTGTTTCCTGAAGATTTACCCGGTTTACCGCCTCACCGCCAAGTCGAATTTCAAATCGAGCTCGCTCCGGGGGCAGCACCTATAGCTCGAGCACCTTATCGATTAGCTCCAACTGAACTGGAAGAACTGTCTAAGTAGCTACAAGAGCTCTTGGAAAAGGGCTTTATTCGTCCAAGCTCTTCGCCTTGGGGAGCTCCAGTGTTATTTGTGAAGAAGAAAGACGGTACGTTCAGAATGTGCATCGACTACCGTGAACTCAACAAAGTGACGGTGAAGAACCGCTATCCTCTTCCTCGTATTGACGACTTATTCGACCAGTTGCAAGGGTCGAGTTACTACTCCAAGATTGATCTAAGGTCTGGTTATCATCAGTTGAGAGTCCGGGATGAGGACGTCTCCAAGACAGCATTTAGAACTCGCTACGGCCACTACGAGTTCTTAGTCATGCCATTTGGGCTTACGAACGCGCCTGCCGTATTCATGGATCTTATGAACAGAGTGTGCAAACCTTATCTTGACAAGTTCGTCATTGTCTTCATCGACGACATTCTGATCTACTCCAAAAGTCAGGAGGAGCACGAGCAGCACTTACGTCTTATCTTGGAACTACTTCGAAAGGAACAACTGTACGCCAAGTTTTCAAAATGCGACTTCTGGCTTCGTGAAGTCCACTTCTTAGGCCATGTGGTGAACAGGGATGGGATTCATGTTGATCCATCCAAGGTAGATTCGATCAGGAATTGGCCAGCGCCTCGCACTCCAACGGAAACACGCCAATTCTTGGGTTTGGCGGGTTACTACAGGCGGTTTATCAAAGACTTCTCAAAGATCGCGCAGCCGCTTACGCTACTGACACCGAAAGGTGTCACCTACCGTTGGGGAGATTCTCAGGAAAACGCTTTTCAGTACTTAAAGGATAGGCTTTGCAGCGCGCCTATTCTCTCATTGCCAGAGGGCACCGACGACTTCGTGGTATATTGTGACGCATCAATACAGGGGCTTGGTTGTGTATTGATGCAGCGGGATAAAGTTATTGCTTACGCTTCTCGTCAACTCAAGGTTCACGAACGGAACTACACGACGCATGATTTAGAGCTGGGAGCTGTTGTTTTTGCGCTTAAGATATGGCGACACTACCTGTACGGTACCAAGTGCACTATTTACACCGATCACAGGAGTCTCGAGCATATCTTCAAGCAGAAGGAATTGAACATGCAGCAACAACGATGGGTCGAGTTACTTAATGATTACGAATGCGCCATCAAGTACCATCCAGGCAAAGCCAACGTTGTGGCTGACGCTCTCAGTCGAAAGGACACTCTACCTAGACGCGTACGAGCCTTGCAGCTCACCATTCAGTCCAGTCTTCCTGCACAAATACGAACTGCTCAGATGGAAGCATTAAAGCCCGAAAACGTCAAAGCTGAAGCCTTACGCGGCTCAAGGCAACGAATGGAACAAAAGGAAGACGGCGCCTACTATGTAACGGGGCGTATTTGGGTCCCACTTTATGGCGGCTTACGAGAGCTTGTAATGGACGAAGCTCACAAGTCCCGCTACTCGGTACATCCAGGGTCGGATAAAATGTACCACGACATCAGAACTACATACTGGTGGCCTAGCATGAAAGCCCACATCGCTACTTACGTCGGCAAGTGTTTGACTTGTGCAAAAGTCAAAGTAGAGTATCAGAAACCAGCGGGCCTACTGCAGCAGCCCAAGATACCGCATTGGAAATGGGAAGAAATTTCCATGGATTTTGTTACAGGCCTACCCAGATCCCAGCGTGGGAATGATACCATATGGGTGATCGTGGATCGACTCACCAAGTCTGCACACTTCCTGGCTATAAAGGAAACGGATAAGTTCTCCACTCTCGCAGACATCTATCTTAAAGAAGTTGTTTCGAGGCACGGGGTGCCCACCTCCATCATTTCAGATCGGGATGCACGATTCACATCAGAACTATGGCAAGCGATGCACAAATCTTTCGGCTCACGGTTAGACATGAGCACAGCATATCATCCTCAGACGGATGGGCAGTCTGAGCGAACGATCCAAACTCTTGAAGACATGCTTCGGGCATGTGTTATCGATTTCGGCAACGGCTGGGAAAAGCATCTCCCGTTAGTGGAGTTTTCGTATAATAACAGTTTTCACACCAGCATACAAGCCGCTCCATTCGAGGCATTGTACGGACGTAAATGCCGGTCACCTCTCTGTTGGGCAGAGGTGGGGGATAGTCAGATCACGGGTCCAGAGATCGTAGTGGACGCCACAGAAAAGATTGCACAAATACGACAACGCATGGCGGCAGCACGCGACCGTCAGAAAGCATACGCGGATAAGCGTAGGAAACGGTTGGAATTCCAGGTCGGGGACCGGGTTTTACTTAAAGTCTCACCCTGGAAGGGTGTGGTTCGTTTTGGCAAACGGGGCAAATTAAATCCGCGGTATGTTGGACCGTTCGAGATCATTGAGAAAATAGGCAAAGTGGCCTACAAGCTAAACCTACCAGCTGAACTCGGTGCAGTTCACAATGTATTTCACGTGTCGAATCTGAAGAAGTGCCTATCAGATGAGACCCTCATAGTTCCTTTCAAGGAACTCACTATCGACGAGCGGTTGCAGTTCGTCGAGGAACCAGTTGAAATCACAGACCGGGATGTTAAGGTCCTCAAACACAAGAGAATCCCTCTTGTTCGAGTTCGTTCGAACTCCCGACGTGGCCCAGAGTACACCTGGGAACGCGAAGACCAATGAAAGAAAAGTACCCCCAGTTATTCGGAACCAATGCAACCACTACTGAGGCTGAAGCTACTACTACTGAATTTCGGGACGAAATTCCAAATCAACGGGGGGATGATGTGACACCCCAGGAAAACCAGTGAACAATACAGCTTACCTAGCTTCCTCAGTGAGTGCGTATCAAATTTCGGGACGAAATTTCTTTTAAGTTGGGGATAATGTGACAACTCGAATTTCCAAGATTTCTATTTCGCATTTATTGCACGTTCTTGTATTGTTTAGTTGATTATTTGCACAATTAATTGCTATGGAATTATATACGTTTTGATGCAATGAATCGTATTGTGTGATTGTGCATGGTTGTTTGTTAATTGTGAAAGACTTGGTAAATATATGAACTTGGTGGTGAAACTATGAAATGGTTATGAGATGGTGTACATGTGTAAAATATGATACTTAGGGAGGTAGAGGGTAATTAGTGAAATTCTAGAGATACTTAACCCTAATCCCTTTTCACTAATCATTTTGCACACAAAACAAAGCACGTACTTTCACTTCTTGGGTTCTCTCTAGCAATCATCACCATCATCATTGGCACAAGACATTCATCACTTCCGATTCCTCTCTTTCTCTAGAACCATTCAAGGTAATTGTGTAATCACTGTTTATTGATTGTTGGATTGTTAACAATGCATGATTCTTGTAATTCTTGAAAACCCTAGTTTATCATATGATGGTTCTGTGTTTTCAATTGATGTTGATTATTGTGATATGGTGATTGATTAGTTGTGTAATTGGTTGCTTGATATCAAGATATGTCTGATATGATGAAAGCGTTAATTGTTGAATAGAATTCTGCGGTGCAATGTATGAATTAGGGTTTCCAGATTGTATGAATATAAGAACGTAACTGATGCAATCACGTTGAACTTGAATAATCGTAGGTATGACTGTTGGTGGTCTGAGTTTTATCTGAGTTTTATGATTTAAAGGTCCGACCTTTGTTTATAATTAGACTAGTCCGATTTTCATACACATGTCATGGTCCGACTTTGTAATACAATAAGGGAGTCCGAGCTTTTAATTAACCCAGCCTGTCCGACCTTCAACACCCAATAAAGGTCCGAGTTTTCTCATACTCATGTATGTCTGAGTATTATGTTCCAAGGTGTCCGACCTTTGCAAAGCATAAGAGGGTCCGAGTTTGTATTAAGCATGTAGGTCCGAGTTCTTGTGGGATAACCTTGTCCGAGGTTTGGCATGATATCATGGGGTCCGAGTTTTAACTCCCCCTTCCCTTGTCCGACTTTAAACCCCCACACCCCCATGGTCCGACCTTTCAAATGAGCTTATGTCCGAGTTCCTTGTCACCTTGTAATGTCCGAGTTCTTTGGCCCATTACCCTTGTCCGACTTTTTATGAATGGGAAACCCCCACCCATGTCCGAGTTTCATCTATGAAACCTTAGAGGTCCGAATTTATTAACCTAGAATGCTATCTAACTTTCTGTTGTGCTGATATGCCAAGTTGTTGTGAATTAAACATGATTGTTATCCTGATTACATACTAAACATGATTTTATCCTGTTTACATACTAATTGCCCGGACTTTACAAGTGAGGTGTGTGTAAAAGCTCACAGTATGATTTGTATATGATCTCATGCTACTATTCACTCTGCTTATAACTGTATGATTCGATATATGCTTGTATGAAGTTGAATGCAACTGTACGATCCTGCATACGTGAACATTCTATGTGATATCATCCGGTACACAATACACACACTAAACACAATTGCTTGAATATCAGTGACTTGCAAACCCTAATTTGATGCAAACACTTACATCGTATCATGTGCAACATATCCTAGGTCGTGTGTAACGGACTTAGACATTTGATAAACCCTAGAGCATAGCATACCGAGCAAACCAAGGTGAGTTCACACAGCCAAGGCATGGGGTTCCCGGGTGGGAATGGGATTTGATGAACTATTGTACATACTCCGTTGATAGAACTACGACTAGACTAGTAACACTTATTGAACTGATCTTCGCACACCTGCCAAGGGTTGGCCGCGATATTATGACTGACTTCGCACACCTGCCTTTGGAAGGCCGCGAACTGAAATTTACTAATCTTCGCACACCTGCCTGGTAGGCCGCGATACAGATAAACCTAGTCTAGAATACTCGGGATGAACATCCCCTAATATCTTCGCATACCTGCCTGGGAGGCCGCGATGGAAACTAATACGATACATGACATAACGAACGAACATACTACTACTCACACTATACTATTACTGAACTGTTAACTGTGAACTCGCTCAACTAGTTGTTGACTCGCTGCTGCATGCCTTGCAGGTCGTTAGATACATTGGAGCTTGCACAAGGAGGAGCTGGTCGTTGTGGGCTTGGATCATGATTGTTTGTTGAACACGTTATGACTTTACATACTTATTTATGTTGGGATTTACTTATACGCTTCCGCTAAACAATGATAACTTACTTATGTTTTGGAACACCTTTCATATGGATTTGGTTTGGTTTAATAGCAATTACTTTTATTATACATATTGTTCTATATGATTGGTGGCTTGATCCTGGTCATGTCACGCCTCCTAGCGGTGGTACTCCGCGTGTGGATTTTGGGGGTGTGACAGCTAAACCAAAATTTTTATTTGTTGGTCTAAGTAAAGCTATGCTTGCATTTTGTTGAAGAATCAGCTTTGCTCTTTGATAACCAGCAGGAATTCCACCAAAGTCCAGTTGACTTGTGATTATCTTCATCAGAAAGCGAGGATACATCAAAAATGGTTTGCTTGACCACATGTTGCTTGCAAAGTCTCTCATTAAATAATAAGAGAAGTTGTAAGGAACTTTTAAAGTGACAGCTCGGCAAATTTCTAACAACTTATTAGATGCTTCATTATGATTTATGGTCTTCCTTCAGAAGCATGCACCTAGTTGAGTGATCAGAAACTGCCATGGTTTGATGAAGCCATTTTTGTTGATTGCTCTGGCATCATTTTCAAGATTGTACCCCATGTGCTCCAAAGTTTCTTCAATCTCATCTTCTGAAAACATCAGAACATTGTTGTCATCATTGACTTGAAGAGCTGTTCTGATGGTATTTTCAGTTATTCTGATAGTTTGATTGAGAACTTTACTTTCAACATATATCCACCCTCTATCTTGACTTTCTGACAATGTTGCATTTTGCCAGAATGTTTGAAGGATTTCAGGGAATATCGTTATGTTGGCAGTGAGAGCATTTCCTAGGTTACTTGCCATAAGCATGTTTACCACAGTTTGACATCCATCCCAGAGAGGACCCTCGAAACTGGTTCTGAGCTAGAGGTTGTGGTATGGATATAAAAGAAGTGGAAAACGATCAGCTCGTATGGTAAGCATTTTTTTTAAGTTGAAGATCTGTATCTGTGAAGAAGGAAATGAAGAGATTTTATGAACTTCTAGATGAAGGTGATTGTCTTTGCTTAATGTGGTAGACATATATAGTAAATTTAAGAACTGTCATAAATGTTATCTACCCACTGAATCTTGTCCACCACAATCTGTTTATTTTATTATTTTATCAGGTGATCTTAAGAATAACCCAGATTGAACCCTTCTTCATTAAATGATTTAGGCGGCTATTTTTCAGTTTTCTATCATGATTGCCTACCGTTGTCATTTCAGTGTATTTAATGAAGAAGAGAAAAAATCTCTACATTTATTAACAATTTCCAGAAAATCTTCTGTCATGTGACGTTTGTCAAAGAGAATAAAATAAACAACAAACAAAGAGAAAAAAAAATTAAATTATGAATTTGCCAATTTTGAGTTATGAATAAAGGTGATGAAATGATGAACTTGTTCAAATAATTATTCGACAATTTTGTTTTAAGAAGCTTTCTGATCTGTTACCAGAAATTCTGATAATTTGTTAGATTCTTCTGATGATGTATCAGATTTTATTAAAATTTATCAGATCTTCTGGTGTTTTATCAGAGAAGTACTTTTTTTTTATTCAAACAAGTTACAAATCACGGAGAACTTTATCACACTTTTGACCATGATTTAGCAGAGTGTACCTTAAGCCTCTATAGGCTACTTTCTTCAATGGTCAGATGTTCCTTTCGTTTATTTCATTTTCAAAAAATTCACCATTTTACCCAGCTTTGAGACAAAGTTGTTGAGTAAGCTCCTATCTCCAGTCATGTGCTTGGAGCTTCCTGAGTTGCAGTACCAGATCTGCTGCACATGATGGTCCTGAAATGAAATGATTAGAGGGTTTTAGGTACCCAGGCATGCTTGGGTACACTTTCTGATGATATTCTGGTTCTGTTATTTCTTCTAGATGACCTTTCATCAGAATTTCTGTTGAATGCTGAGCCATTAACATAATTTTTGTTTTTCTTTTGGAGATGGTGTTGAACAAGCTTCAGTATTTCAACACACATACAGGAATCATCAGAAATTTCTGATTTTCCTTCTTGTGATGGAATGAAGGGATAGTTTTGAAAAGATGAGTGAACTGCGTCTGGAGTTTTTACTAACTCTTGACTGCATTCACTTCTTTTTGTTTCAAAATTTGGCTTTTCAAAGGAGTATTCAGAACATGTTGATTTGCAAGTTTCAGAATCAGATTCTGATAAGTATTTATCAGAAGTCTGTTGAGTAGCTTTTACAAAGACAGTAGGTTTGTTATTGTTTGTTCTTACATAACCCAACCCTTCTCCTTTGTTCTTTGGAGTGGACTCTATGAAATTTATGAATTCTTTTGCTTCTTGAAAACCTCTTACATTAATTTCTTTATCATTGATTTTTATTGTAAAGATCTCTTCTTTCATTTTCATAGAACTCAATTTTAGCTCTTTGATCTAAACTTTGTTCTATCAGTAATTGGTTTTCAAGAATGATTTTATTCAAGGTCCTCTGCAACTCATCAGATTTTTTACCATCTGATTGGTGTTTAACTTGCAAGTTTAAAAAATCTAACATGAGCTCATTTAGCTTGTGTTCAAGATCAAGATTGTCTAAACTTACCTGTTGTCCTGAAGTCTCTGGTATGTCATCAGAAAGTGCCATGAGACAGAAGTTGGCCATTTCTTCTTCTTCATCAGAAGAATCATCAGATAGCCATGTATCTGTTCCAGCAATTAAGCTGACTTGTTGTTGTTGCTTCTTAGCTTCCTCAAGCTTCTTTTCATAGTAAGCAACATCTTTCAGCTTCTTGGTCTTACACTCAGATGCATAATGACCTTTTTGCTTGCACTTGTAACACACCACCTCAGCCTTCCCTTTATCCTTAGATCTAACTTCTTCTTTAGATCTATCATCCATCCTCCTTCTATCACTCCTCTGGTACCTCTGGCCTCCTCCCCTCAACCTTTGCTCAAATGTTTTGGTGACCAATGCTATTGTGTTGGACCGTGTTCCGACCCTAAATAGTCAGTTGAGAATGTTCATCTTCACATACAAAGGCAGAATCAATGCACATGAAGTTACACAGCTTTTCCTTTTCAATTCCTTCTCTTTTATTGCTTTCTGATTCAATTTTGACAGAGTTTGGTTACACAAAGCATGACAAGGTTCCGCTCCAACGTACACACTCGAATGACCAGGTTTCGCTCAAGATGACTATATATAGTCCCTGTGGTTTCGCTCTTATGACATGACAAATAAGCGAAACTCCTCAAAACCCTATGAGCGAAACCTATAATGACTAATAAGCGAAACCTCATTAGACCATATAAGCGAAACCTATATAATAAACTAATTTTGATTTTCAAGACCCTATCTTGACCTAAGACTTAATGTAGACGAAGTCAACAGACATTCCATGTATCAACAGACTCCCCCTTGGATGTTGACGAAGTCTTTAACTCCGAGTCTTCTGTCTTGGTTTTTTTTTTCTCGAACTCTCTGTCTTCTCATCATAAGCACTCTATCTTCACTGGTTTAGAATCACAACCTAGCTCCATCTTCAGAATCCCCTTTGACTGTTGATCTAGACTCCCCCTTTCACAGACTCCCCCTCTCGATATGCTAGAATCTGAGATCTTGATCTGGTTCAAGCTTTGACAATTAGCTTCCGTTGGGAATAATGAAGTCCAAAAACCTGTGTCTTAAACATCAATCATTACAAACTTATCTTTTCACACAAAAACACACAATTTATCAATACTAGAAATCCACTCAAGTATTCAGGTCCAAGTTAATGACCCTGATTACTCAATTAATCTACCAAGTCCAATTTAATGACCTTGGTTGATCTTTTTGACGAATCAGTCTGATTTTAAAACCACAATTTTCACAGTTTCCTGAAAATAACAAGTATCAACTTAATGAACTCGTTTTAACTTTGAAAATTTCTCAAACTTCAACAAAGTAAGCTCTCCTCATTCTTCAGCTCAGAACTTTTCCTGCATCTGCTTCAATCTTCAAGAATCCAACAATCAACTCTCTACTATGGTTTGTCAAAATAAAGTAGAAATGAAAAATCTTTTTGGATTTTATACTGTGTTCTAAACTAAGAAATGAAATACAGAAAACTTAAAATTGCAGAAATTAAAGAAATTAAACTATATACAAACTTATTTTGGTGAGCGTGTTAGGGAATCATATCAGCTTTTCAGACAAATTACTAGTACCGTTAAGCTATATTTCATACTCAGACTTAAACAATTCACCTCGATTGTCGATATACTGATCCATCTTAAATTCTCAAACAGATTTCAATCTATTCAGGATATGATTTAGATGTCTTATGAACTTAGCTCATTCATGTGTCCCACCTCTTGAATATACTCTCGTATCCAGAATCCCAGATATTCAGTCTTACAGGTGAGTATACTACAATGATATCTGTACATAAATTAGGTATGCGAGGGCCGAGGGATCTCAGGTCGATACTTCTGTATGCGTAGAGAGATATCAGCTTCGACTTTTCAGTATGTCCCCTTTAGAGGATCTTTTAGTTACAACAACATCGACTATCAATTTTATTGTTTCATCAGCATGCCGAGGGTTTATGCTATGTTTCAAGCATTTGCAGAAAGTATTATCCAAGGACTAGGTCAGAACTTCCATTCAGCAGAAGTCCCGGAATAATACCCCAGACATCATTGAGTATAAAAACCTAGTATATCAGAATACGAGACCTTTCAAACGAGATTTCAGGGGTTACCTATATATCCAAGTAGTGTTCCCCACAAATTTCGCAAGTTTGAAATTGTAGGTTTATATCCCGAATAAATCTACTAAATGTGCGAAAACCTATCGACACATCATCAGTGAGACTGTTTAACTCATTTAGTCTTTACAAATCTTTAGCATACTGTAATCGTCTAGCTGATGTACTATCATTTTCCCTTTTACACAAGCTCTTTTTCAGATTTTATATTGTTTTTGGATTTGGATTTTAAAATTTTATCATGTTTTTGTATTTTTGCATTTTTTTACTGTTTTTGTATTTTCTGAAAATAAACTATATACATCTATCTACTCCCCCTAAATACCAAAACAGGTAAAAAATCGACAAACCATTGTAGATTGTTTCTCATCTTCATCCGCAACTGTACTCTCATCAACGCCAATTATGCCATCCGACACCGAAAGAAGCTTCATACCATTCAGTTTTAACAAATATTTAAACCGATTTTTATCAAAAGCTTTGGTATGTAAATCAGCTTTCTGTTCGTCAGTCTGGATTTTCTCAATTCGTATCAACTTTTTCTTGAAGCAATCGCGAATAAAGTGATGACGAATTTCTATATGTTTAGTTTTAGCGTGATGTACTGGATTCTTTGATATATTTATTGCGACCTCATTATCAACAAAAAGAGGTGTGTTAAGAAACTGCAAACCGTAGTCGCGAATCTGTTGCTGTATCCACAGGATCTGAGAGCAGCAACTGCTAGCAGAAACGTACTCCGCTTCACATGTAGATAACGCCACAGACGTTTGTTTCTTACACTGCCAGGTAACCAATCTAGGTCCAAAGAACTGGCATCCCGCAGTCGTTGATTTTGTATTGACTTTGCAGCATCCGAAATCCGAATCGGAATACCCTTCGAGCGTAAAGTCGCCTTTTCTAGGATACCACAACCCCAATGTAGGAGTTCCCTTCAAGTAGCGTAATATCCTCTTCACAATAATCATGTGCGAAGCTCTCGGGTTAGATTGATATCTTGCTGCGAGGCACGTTGGGTACATGATATCAGGACGTGAAGCAGTTAGATACATCAAAGAACCTATCATGGAACGATAAAACGTTTCATCAGCCCTGTCTCCGGTGAGATCTGGATGAATCCCATGATTTGTTGCAAGTGGGGTAGCAGCTGGAGTAGAACTAGACATTCCAAATTTCTCTAGAATATCATGCACGTACTTCGTATGGTGAATGAAAATTCCCTCAGGTAGTTGTTCAACTTGTAGTCCTAGAAAAAATTTCATCTCCCCCATTGATGACATTTCGAATTTTTTCTTCATCACCTGTTCGAAATCTTTGCACAATTTCTCATTCGTTGACCCAAAAATTATATCGTCCACATAAATCTGAACTATCAGAAGATGTCTGTCGACCTCTTTAGTGAAGAGAGTGGCATCCACTTTTCCACGTATGAAACTGTTGGCTAGTAGGTGTTGAGACAAAGTCTCGTACCAAGCTCTCGGGGCCTGGTGTAAACCATACAGCGCTTTGTCCAATAAGTAGACCTTGTTTTTGTGGATTGGGTCAGTAAAGCTCGGCGGCTGACCGACATAAATCTCCTCTTTGACCTTCCCATAAAGAAACGCCGATTTTACATCCAACTGATAAGCTTTGAAGTTCTTCCAAGACACAAATGCAAGGAAAATTCTGATTGCCTCTAGTCGTGCCACAGGAGCATAGACTTCTGTAAAATCAATCCCTTCCTGTTGACTAAAGCCCTGAACAACGAGTCGAGCTTTGTTCCTTACAACAACTCCTCTGTCGTCTCTCTTACACTTGAATACCCATTTCGTATTGATTTTCCTTTGACCATCCAGTAAATCCACTAACTTCCACACTCCTAACTTTTCAAACTGACTCAACTCTTCTTGCATCGCAATGACCCAAGAGTCTTCAGTAAGCGCCTCTTTATACGTTCTCGGTTCGATCTGCGAGATAAAACAACTTAATGAAAATTCAGTTTGTAAAGGTGCTACTGTAGAACAAAAACATGTTAAGTCCTGGTCTATTTGACGTCTCGTGCGAACGCCTGAATGCAATTCTCCTATGATCAACTCCTCTGGATGATAAGAAAGAGTTCGCGGCATCACTTCGCTTGGAACATCTACATCACCTTCCAGATTAGTAACATTTTGATTTGCACTTTGTTCACCAACTTGGTTTATTTGACTTGAATCCTGAATCTGCTCCCCCTCAGAATCTGAATCTCCATGATCAAAGATCGGAATGTTCTCAGATTCTTGATTATCATTCTGATCTGACTGATTATTTTGAGCAACTTCATTCTGTTAGACATCATTGTGTTCACCAGCATTACTCGGACCTGCTTCATCGTCATTTGAAGTTTCTCGTGGTCGTCTTGAATACTCAGCTGGGAACCTTTGTTGTGACTCGTATTCGCGCAAAATATCCAATTCATCAAAGAAATCTTCTTCTTCTTCCTCTTCCATCATGTCAAACGTTTCCCACAACTTATCATAATGATAACGCCATGAATCTCCTGGACTTTGTGGCGGCATAGTATAACCTTGACATTCAACATTTGCAGCTTCAATAATCCGCTTCTCACTTGGAACGAAGACACGTCGCGTAGGACTTGAATATCCAACAAATATACCCTCAATGCACTTCGGACCAAACTTTCCATAAGGCTCTATAACTGTACAGGGTGACCCGAACGGTTCTAGATACTTCAAATTCGGTTTGCGATTATTGATCAGCTCAAAGCATGTTTTGTTAAACTTCTTGACAGTGAGAACTCTGTTGAGCATATAGCATGCGGCGGAAACAGCTTCAGCCCAGAAATTAATTGGTAACTTCGAATCTGCGAGCATCGTTCTAGCTGTCTCGATTAGTGTCCGATTTTTGCGTTCTGCTACTCCATTCTGCTGAGGAGTGTACGGAGCACTAAACTCATGCAATATACCTCTTTCATCACAAAATTCTTCCATCCTGCTGTTCTTGAATTCAGTACCATTATCACTTCGAATTCTTTTGATACGCCTCTGGTATAGATTCTCAATCTTTTTGAACAACGCCATTAAACTATCAAATGTTCCGTCTTTCGTCTTCAAGAAAGAAACCCACGAAAATCTGGAATAATCATCAGTAACCACAAGACAATATTTATCTTCCGTAATACTCTTGACATTCACTGGACCAAACAAATCCATGTGAAGTCTCTCCAAAGCTCTTGAGACTGAATTGACTTGCTTTGTAGGGTGTGAGTTTTTCTTCTGCTTGCCTTTTACACAGCTAATGCACTCCCCTTCCAGATGAAAACCTTTGACATGAACTCCTGTAACCAAATCATTATGCACCAAATGATTCATTTTTCTAAGATGTATATGCCCCATCTTCCGGTGCCACAATCTTGATACTTTTTCAGTTGCTCTGGATACAAAACAATGAGCCTGACCCGTGGTTGTAGTAGCTACGCTCATATCCAACACATACAGATCATTAACTCTTGGTGCCCTCATGATAATCCATTCCTCAGGGATAACAAATCCTGGTTTCAAGATCAAACATTCTTTATTAGTGAAGTGAGGGCTATACATCCTGTTACAGATCTGTGAGATACTCAGCAGATTGTTCTCCAGCTCAGCAATGTAGTTAACTCTTTCAAACGTCACAATCCCGTTGGATAACATTCCTTCACCAATAATCCATCCTCCTTGATTACCCGCAAAACCTACGTATGCTCCATTTATGTTTCTTACATCATACAGCAACGCAGTCTTCCCTGTCATATGTCTTGAAGCTCCACTATCCATGATCCATCTGGATACAAGTTTTGGAAGATCCTGCACAAAACAGATTATGACTTAACCAAACTTCAAGAAAGATGCCGATTCATGCTTCGCGATCAAGGAAGCTTCGGCAATTCAAACTGCTTAGTCAAACATGGTGTCCACCCAGGCCTCATCAGCCTTAGGTGTAATCTTGATAGTTTTAACTCTGGCAACTTGAATTTTAAAGTTTTGAGCCTTCAGAGGTGGAAAATTTGCATCATAATCAACTTGAATTGAATCCTCAGAAGGTGAAATCTTTTTCTCAGTTTTCGGTTTCCAAACTTGTTGAGATAATGCAACCCATTTGTAAAATTTGTCATTTTTAGTTACTGACTTCTTTACGGGCTCATTTTTCACTTTGATGTTATCATTTTTCACACTCTTTTTCTCAACAACGATTGGTGCTTTACCCTTCACCTCAACTTTCTTTTGTTGAGTCTTCACAGTTTTAGTCTTAGGCTTCACATTGGTACACTTTCGTGCAATGTGACCAACTTGATTACATCTGAAACATGTTCGAGTATCAGCCACTCGACTTGTGCCTTCAGACTGAGCCTATGAAGCTCTTTTCTCAAAGAACTCTTTGTTTGATTTTGAAAAAATTTCTTTCTCTTCATCAGCTAGTGAACTCGAACTGTTTACAAACTTTTTCTTCTCAACAAACCTTTTGTTTGGAACATTTCTTTTCTGATACGGCTTACCCCCCTGATAACCACCCGACCAGTTGTTTCTGTTGTTATTGTAAAAACGCGGTGGATTAACAAATTTCTTGTTGAAAGCTTTGTTTTTCTCAAAAGTCATTTTTCTCTTCTTTTGACTCAAATTGTTCACTTCTGACAATTCAACTTCAACCAGTTTAAAAACATTTGTCAATTTGTTCATGTTTACATTCACGATGGGAAACTCAGAATCCGAAAACAACTTATCCGAACCTAACATCTTGTACATGACAAGATTTGATTCTTCATTTAAGTTGTTCTTGGACTTTTGTTTCGGAATGTATTTGTCCAAGAAACACCCATCTTCCTCAGTAGTGTCACTATCCGTTTTTAGCACATTTTCAACAACACCTTTTACAATATCATTTTGGACACTATCGTCACTGGAAGACGTGAACGTGACATCAATTGAATCCGGAAGATTCATTTGACTTTCTTCTTCGATTTCAACCAACCCAGATTGCTTTTTCGTGTAATTATCCAAAATCGGCGGTGGAACTCTGTGAAAACCCACACCGGTTCCATCAGAATAAACATCTTTGCCAGCTTTGTTTTTCCCGATGGGTTTGGGAACAATGTGTTGCAAAACAAAGCTTGCGGAGCTGTAACTGTTAAGCTTCAACTGGATTCGCTCGTTTTCAATTTCAGTCTCTTGAAATTTAAGTTTCAGTTTAGCGATTTCATTCAGTTGTTTGTTGATTGATTCTTCTTTTACTCTCAGCACTGCTTTTAGGTGAACGTTTTCTTTATGTGTTTTACCATTACGATCATCACTATCTTTCAATTGTGCTTTTGAGTTTTTCAAACTTTTCAGAAATCTGACGGTTTTCAAGAATTAACTTTTCATTTTCATTCTTAACTCTTTCATGATCAATTTTATCATTTTCAATTTGGTTAGTTAATTCTTTTATCCGTTCAGTTGAAGCTTTAACTCTTTTGTCACGCTCAAGAATTTGATTCTCAACATTTCTGACTTTTGCTGTCAGATCCTCAACTTTCTTACCGTTGAGATACGTGACTGTATTACAAAATTTGCACTCTTTGTTGCAATTTTTGCAATCAACATTTCCATCAATTTTCTTACCTGACGCATTTGTTGACAAGTTTGAACTGACCTGGCTTTTTGACTCAGACATGGAGTTAGAGTCTACCTCAAGTGCCTTAGCAGCCAGCACTTTGTCTGCCATTTTTCCCAGGTTCTCAGCAGTCAACTTTGTCTGCCATTTTTCCCAGGTTCTCTTTCTCTTCTTTCTCCTTCCTCTCTTTCTCTTCTTTCTCTTTCTCGTCTCCAGTTCCCTACCATTTATTCTGCCAATACTCATCCTCATCTTTGAGCTCCTTGATTATCGCTTCTAGATCAAGAGTTTTGTCATCATCTGCAATATTTCCATAGGGATCAAGATAACACTCCCTGTCCGGATCCCATCGTCTCGTTCTCCTCGCTTCCAGATAGATACCAGAAATTCTAATTATTCTGTTTTCAACCAACATTTTTCTGTATCTGTACTTCTGCTCTTTAGTTCTGTTGTCTTTCCATGGAACAGGTTCAGTTTTCACCATGAATGCGTAACCAACCGCATCTTCTTCTGGTAGAACCTCTTGACTCCAATCATACCCCTCATCATCATAAATCACTGCAAGAGCTCTAGATTTCTCTTTGTTATCTTCAACTTGCTTCAATCTAGGCGGCTCAGATTTATTCTGATGATAAATTGCCTTCTTGTAGTAATCCTCTCTGAAAGGATTCTCCGACTCATCAGCATACGCGTTTCTGCATTCTCGCTTGAAATGACCCTTCTGCTTACACTTAAAGCATGTCACCTTGGACTTATCAAAACCCAGCTTGGTAGATGGACCACCAATTGTCTTTCTGCCGGTTATTTCCATGAATCGCTGTGCTCGACGAACGGCACTGGCCATACACCAACGAATGTCGATTAATTCCATTTCTTCAGGATCTATTTGATCATAGTCCTCTTTTGTTAGGTTGGTGTTGCCGACTCCTCATAAGACTATGATCTGTTGTTAGGTTGGTGTTGCCGGTTATTTCTTCAGGATCTATTTGATCATAGTCGATTAATTCCCTGCTACTAACCCTTCATAAGACTCCAACACAGATGCTAGAAAGATCATCTGTTGTTTAGCCGACTCCTCATCAAAATTCTGAGCATTCTTTAAGTCTATTGAGATGTTGCATTGAAACTTTGCATCAGAATGACTTGCAAATGATGAAGATCCACTGTGATTTCCACTGCTTTGACCACTTTGACTTTCTTTGCTTGCTGTGGACACATTCTCAGCAGTAAACGCAGTCTTGGGAGAAGTTGCTTTTGGCATCATGCTTTTTGGATAATACAAATCCAAATCGTCACACCCCCAAAATCCACCTGCGGAGTATCACCGCTTGGGAGCGTGACTGACCAGGATCAAGCCACCAATCATATAGAACAATATATATAGTAAAAGTAATTGCCATTTAAACCAAACCAAATCCATATGAAAGGTGTTCCAAAACATAAGTAAGTTATCAATGTTTAGCGGAAGCGTATAAATAAAACCCATCACAATAAAGTATCAAATGTCATAAGTGTTTAACAAGACAATCACGATCCAAGCCCACAACGACCAGCTCCTCCCTGTGCAAGCTCCATGTATCTAACGACCTGCAAGGCATGTAACAGAGGATCAACAACTAGTTGAGCGAGTTCACAGAAAGTAAGTGCGTAATAGTAAGTTCATTGGTAACATGTGGCTCTACTGGGCCGATAGTACATTCTATTGGTGGGGGCTTTCCATGTTGTATATCCACTAGACTATTTGTAACCATAGGTGTTCTTCACAACCGAGAACAGTAGTACGTACAAGTTTTACGTAGGTATTACGTAAGTATCCTTCACAACCGAGGATAGTAGTAAGTATAAGTATACGTATATTGTAAGCATGTGTCCTGCACAACCGAGGACAGTGAGTAGCATAAGTATGTGTCCTGCACAACCGAGGACAGTGAGTAGCATAAGTATGTGTCCTGCACAACCGAGGACAGTGAGTAGCATAAGTATGTGTCCTGCACAACCGAGGACAATGGTATGGTAGTCTAATATTAGTATCAGTACGAATCTATTCAATCTTATTCCTTCAATCCCATTCCCAAGCCCTGGGAATCCCATGCCTTAGTAAGGGTGTGAACTCACCTTGATTTGCTCGGTATGTTATTGCTTCTAGGGCTTATAAATGTTTAAATCCGTTACTCATGACCTAATGTATATTGCACATAAATCCAAGATAAGTGTTGACGTTCAATTAGGGTTTACAGGTTCTTGACGTTCAAGCAGTGATTTACAGTACCATATCGCACATCATACATATGAAATTTGAACACGTATACCTCATTTCATCATATAAACATTATTCAATAACAGCAAGTAGTGATCATTCCATAGTCGTCATATGTTTAAGCATAGAACATAAGTCGCTATTAATTTACTATCACCCTATTTTCATGACAAGATCTTAGATCATTACACAATGCAAGTTCGGAACACATTATACAAGTTAAAACTCGGCCAAGGCTTTAAAGCCAAGAAACTCGGAAAAATAAATAAAAGGGGGTTCCTGTTTGAAAGTCGGACTAAAGGGGAAGCCCTACTATACTCGGACCATGTGGGGGGGGGGGTTTCCCCTTCATAAAATTCGGACAATGTGGTCCCTTGTCCAAAAACTCGGACCACCCTAACATCACTAAAGGTCGGACAAGGGTTTTGAAGGCCAAAACTCGGACAACAATAGGTGACAAGAATCTCGGACCATTGTGTGTGGGGGGTTAAAAGTTCGGACAACATAAGGGGGGGGGGGTTAAACTCGGACATAGTGCAAGGTCGGACTAGGTGCTTTATCACAAAAAGGTCGGACCTTTCTTGTTACCATAGAACTCGGACAACAATCATATTTGAAGTCGGACACATCAAAATAAGAACTCGGACATATCATCATGAAGAAACTCGGACCATATGCAATGTTTAAATCAAAGAGTTCGGACTTTTCAATTCATGTATAAAATTCAGACAATAGCATGCATACAAAACTCAGAACTTGAATCACATAATGGTCGGACAAGCATGAAATCAAAACTCTGACAACACTTAATCATACGATTATTGCAATTGAAGCAGTTACATTTTCTATGATCATCAGTTACGTTCTTACGACTAGAACCCTAATTTCATGATTTTCAATATGCATAATCAATCAATCATCAATAGTTTGATAGAACAATCATCTAAATCATCTAGCAACGATCACACAATCATCCTCATTCTTTCACAGTAAATCAAAATCAATTAGCAAAGAATAGTATATGATGAACTAGGGTTTTCTTGAAACACACAATCAAGAATAAAAGATAACAATCAATCATTAACAACTTACCTTGGATTGATTCTAGAGAAGGAGAGGAATCAAAAGTGATGAATGCCTTGTGCCAATGATGGTGGTGATGATGATTGCTAGGGGATTAGAGAATTGCAAGTACGTGTTTTGTTTTGTGTGCAAATGATTAGTGAAAAGGGATTAGGGTTAAGTATCTCTAGGATTTCACTAATTACCCTCTACCTCCCTAAGTATCATATTTTACACATGTACACCATCTCATAACCATTTCCTAGTTTCACCACCAAGTTCATATATTTACCAAGTCTTTCACAATTAACAAACAACCATGCACAAACACACAATACGATTCATTGCATCAAAACGTATATAATTCCATAGCAATTAATTGTGCAATTAATCAACTAAACAATACAAGAACGTGCAATAAATGCGAAATGGAAATCTTGGAAATTCAAGTTGTCACATTATCCCCAACTTGAAAGAAATTTCGTCCCGAAATTTGGTACGCACTCACTGAGGAAGCTAGGTAAGCTGTAGTGTTCACTGGTTTTCCTGGGGTGTCACATCATCCCCCCGTTGATTTGGAATTTCGTCCCGAAATTCCGCAGTAGTAGCTTCAGTCTCAGTAGTGGATGCATTGGTTCCGAATAACTGGGGGTACTTTTCTTTCATTTGGTCTTTGCGTTCCCAGGTGTACTCTGGGCCACGTCGAGAGTTCCAACGAACCCGAACAAGAGGGATTCTCTTTCTTTTGAGGACCTTAACATCCCGGTCCGTGATTTCAACTGGTTCCTCGACGAACTGCAACCGCTCGTCGATTGTGAGTTCCTTAAAAGGAATTAGGAGGGTCTCATCTGACAGGCACTTCTTCAGATTCGACACGTGAAATACATTGTGAACTGCACCGAGTTCAGCTGGTAGGTTTAGCTTGTAGGTTACTTTGCCTATTTTCTCAATGATCTCGAACGGTCCGACATACCGCGGATTTAGCTTGCCTCGTTTACCAAATCGAACCACACCCTTCCAGGGTAAGACTTTTAATAAAACCCGGTCCGCGACCTGAAATTCCAACGGTTTCCTACGCTTATCCGCGTATGCTTTCTGACGGTCGCGTGCTGCCGCCATGCGTTGTCGTATTTGTGCAATCTTTTCTGTGGCGTCCACTACAATCTCTGGACCCATGATCTGACTATCCCCCACCTCTGCCCAACAGAGAGGTGACCGGCATTTACGTCCGTACAATGCCTCGAATGGGGCGGCTTGTATGCTGGTGTGATAGCTGTTATTGTACGAAAACTCCACCAAAGGAAGATGCTTTTCCCAGCCGTTGCCGAAATCGATAACACATGCCCGAAGCATGTCTTCAAGAGTTTGGATCGTTCGCTCAGACTGCCCATCCGTCTGAGGATGATACGCTGTGCTCATGTCTAACCGTGAGCCGAACGACTTGTGCATCGCTTGCCATAGCTCTGACGTGAATCGTGCATCCCGATCCGAAATGATGGAGGTGGGCACCCCGTGCCTCGAAACAACTTCCTTAAGAGAGATGTCTGCGAGAGTGGAGAACTTATCCGTTTCCTTTATAGCCAGGAAGTGTGCAGACTTGGTGAGTCGATCCACGATCACCCATATGGTATCATTCCCACGCTGGGATCTAGGTAGGCCTGTAACAAAATCCATGGAAATTTCTTCCCATTTCCACTGGGGTATCCTGGGTTGTTGAAGTAGGCCCGCTGGTTTCTGATACTCCACTTTGACCTTTGCACATGTCAAACACTTGCCGACGTAAGTAGCGATGTGGGCTTTCATGCTAGGCCACCAGTATGTAGTTCTGATGTCGTGGTACATTTTGTCCGACCCTGGATGTACCGAGTAGCGAGACTTGTGAGCTTCATCCATTACAAGCTCTTGTAAACCGCCATAAAGTGGGACCCAAATACGCCCCGTTACATAGTATGCGCCGTCTTCCTTTTGTTCCATTCGTTGCCTTGAGCCGCGTAAAGCTTCAGCTTTGACGTTTTCGGGCTTTAATGCTTCCATCTGAGCAGTTCGTATTTGTGCAGGAAGACTGGACTGGATAGTGAGCTGCAAGGCTCGTACACGCCTAGGTAAAGTATCTTTTCGACTGAGGGCGTCAGCCACAACATTGGCTTTGCCTGGATGGTACTTGATGGCGCATTCGTAATCATTAAGTAACTCGACCCATCGTCGTTGACGCATGTTCAATTCCTTCTGCTGGAAGATATGCTCGAGACTCCTGTGATCGGTGTAGATAGTGCACTTGGTACCGTACAGGTAGTGTCGCCATATCTTAAGCGCGAAAACAACAGCTCCAAGCTCTAAATCGTGCGTCGTATAGTTCCGTTCATGAACTTTGAGTTGCCGCGAAGCATAGGCGATAACTTTATCCCGCTGCATCAATACACAACCAAGCCCCTGTATCGATGCGTCGCAATATACCACAAAATCGTCTGTGCCCTCTGGCAATGAGAGAATAGGTGCGCTGCAAAGCCTATCCTTAAAGTGCTGAAAAGCGGTTCCCTGGGAATCTCCCCGACGGTAGGTGACACCCTTCTGTGTCAGTAGTGTAAGCGGCTGTGCGATCTTGGAGAAGTCTTTAATAAATCGTCTGTAATACTCCGCCAAACCCAAGCATTAGCGTATTTCCGTTGGTGTACGCAGTGCAGGCCAGTTCCTGATCGAATCTACCTTGGATGGATCAACATGGATCCCACCCCTGTTCACCACATGGCCTAAGAAGTGGACTTCACAAAGCCAGAAGTCGCATTTTGAAAACTTGGCGTACAGTTGCTCCTTTCGAAGAAGTTCCAAGATAAGACATAAGTGCTGCTCGTGCTCCTCCTGACTCTTGGAGTAGATCAGAAAGTCGTCGATGAAAACTATCCCAAATTTATCCAGGTAGGGCTTGCATACCCTGTTCATTAGATCCATAAATACGGCAGGCGCGTTCGTTAACCCAAATGGCATGACTAGGAACTCGTAGTGACCGTAGCGAGTTCTGAATGCCGTTTTGGAGACGTCCTCATCCCGGACTCTCAGCTGATGGAATGAGGTCGATAGGGAACGTCTGGCCAGCGAGGATAAGATTACAATCCTGAACTATGAATGGCCTCTAGACTTGTACCATAAGCTAACACTACGACAGGTTTGGTGTTCAAGGGAGTTGGTGTACGTTGTAACATTTGGCTATCTTTCAAGAACATATAACTGGTATCTACACCCAAATCAAACAAGACAGTAACATAAAAGTCGTCGAGAAGAAACTTACCCATTATTACGTTTGGATCGTTCCTTGCGTCACCCTGACCAATCACGTACATGTGGCCTCGGCGTCATTGTTTCCATTGTTTCCCCCAACGCTATCCCCGTTGTCGTCCCTGTTTCCATGGTCGTGGTTCTGAGTCTGGTCCTGGTTTATATGCGGACAATGTCTCTTGTAGTGATCTTTAGCATCACACTGAAAACATCCTTTAAAACTCTGTTGTTGCTGCTGATTCGGCGGAGGTTGAGGCGGTCGTTGTTGTTCTTGAGTTACAGGATGTGAGTTTCGACAATCCTTAGCTTCATGACCAATCTTGAGACACCGCTGGCAACGACCCTTGTTGCACTGGCCACCGTGGTGCCTGTTACAATGGTTACACCATGGGTGAATTCCTCGATATCTTTTCTGCCCATGACTACCAGAAAACTGCTGTCTGGGGCTCTAGTAGTCATCTATCTCTTGCTGCTGTGTCAGAGGCTGGACCAAAATTAATTCCTTGCTCAGGCTTTCATCCCACTTGCATTTGTTATCACTAGAAGCACATGTAGTATCAGTCTTAGCACGTTTCGGTAACTTGTTTTGTTCTACAGCCTGGTCTGTGAGTCGATGAGCAAGTCGAGTGACTTGCTGGATAGTGCCAAGGTTAGTTGCAGTCATATGACTCTGAATTTCTGGTACCAGACCCTTGAGATATAGCTCGATACGTTTGGTGGGAGGGTCTACCATAGTAGGACAAAATGTGGCTAATTCATTCGATCTCTTCGTATAAACTTCAATTTCAGACCCCACCATCTGTAGGTTGAGGAACTCTACCTCTAGTTTGTGGATGTCTTCACGACTGCAAAACTCTTCCTTAATTAGGTCCTTGAACTCGTTCCAGGGGGTGGCATTGGCAGCTGCCAGCCCTAACATCTGAACCTGTGCTTCCCACCAGGTTAATGCAGCACCTTCAAGTGTTCCAGTAGCAAACTTTACTCTACGAGACTCAGGGCAATCATGCACCTCAAAGTCAGTTTCGAGCCTCTCGAACCAGTGGAGGAGGCCTTCAACTCCCTCAGTTCCACTGAAGGTACTAGGTTGGCAATCCTTGAGATTTTTGAAGGTGTAAGCAGGTGGCTGAGCGTGTTGACCTCTGCTTGTATGGCTGCAAGTGCCGCAGCAATTCGTTCGTTGATGAGAGCCATCAACTGGGCTTGTGTCATGTTGATACGTCCGGCCATGATCTTCATAGCAAGTGTAACGTAAGTGAGAGAGGTTCGCGAATAGTGTGATGACAGAAGAGTGTAAGCACACAAGTGTTCTCAAGCAATAACAAATAGTTAGCAATGTAATCTAAGCATACCACGAGCAAAGTTCTATGTAATTCTAGCAAGTAGGCAATAAACATAAACCTTATTACCTAGGATGTTGAGTCTTGCACGTGGAGCGAGGCGTCATTGTGGATCGTTGAGCACTGTACTGGTTATAGTCTGGTTTTAAATAAAACGTTTTTCCCCATATTAAAACCAAGTTCTCTATAACCAATGGCTCTGATACCAATCTGTCACACCCCCAAAATCCACCTGCGGAGTATCACCGCTTGGGAGCGTGACTGACCAGGATCAAGCCACCAATCATATAGAACAATATATATAGTAAAAGTAATTGCCATTTAAACCAAACCAAATCCATATGAAAGGTGTTCCAAAACATAAGTAAGTTATCAATGTTTAGCGGAAGCGTATAAATAAAACCCATCACAATAAAGTATCTGACACACCCCGATCTCCACGTGTCACCGGTGGGCCCGGTGTGGGGTACAGTGACGTGGTTGGCATCGTCATAGACGAACAACACAATATAATAATGCACAGCGGAAGCAGAAATAGATTCATTTCAACTTTTAAATAAAATGTAATAATAAACATTATAAGTAGTTGAAACGGATCCACAGGCGGATCAAATAAAAATCAGATAAATTCTTCAACAATTATTTGTCGTCCGAGCTTGCGAGACTATAGTGGACGCTCTTAGGAAACAGCCAGCCTAGTTCGTTTAGTACCTGCACTTAACCTTTTGGGAAAATACGTCAGTTTACACTGGTAAATACAAATCAACTGACTCATTTTGAAAATGACTGAAAATTGATTTAAATGCACAAGGCATAAATATTTTTATTAACTTGGGATAATTATGCAATATAAACTTGTGAACGAATTACATGTACCTGTACTTTTGGTGGCCCGGGATCTACTGTCCGGGCTAAAGATTAAATGACACACCACATTAAAGAGTTATACACGCCGGGTGTACGCCTACACCCCGTGCTCTGGTCGTGGCCATCTCGTAAGATAATGCCAAGGATATCCGGGACACGGTCAATAACCCCCCAAAGCCTAAAGTAAGACAAGACTGTACACCCATAGGGCGCAGGATTTGTGCGCTCGATCAAGCGGTATACTATATACCGTACCCCAAGCCCGTATAGGGAAAATAAGTCAAAATGTATTTACCTGAGCAAGTATGAATCACAAACGGTAAGTGTAGGTAGCTTTTACTGGGCCTCCTAATCTGGAACAAAGGTTTATAATAACCTATTAGATTCCTAACGGGTCTTTTATTTAAGCCTAAGCTTGACCGGTTAGTTTTAAGGACGATACGGTACAAGCGCACGATTAAGCGAAAGACCGGATAGAATGTGATTTAGACCCGACAAGTTTGAATACTTGTATAATATGGGTATACTAAATACATTCTGGATTTTGAGATAAAAATGATAACGTTTGACCCGTTTCGGTCAATTTACGCAAACTAGTTACGTAAACCGAACCGAACGCGAAAAGGGCGTTACGGGTGGCCAAAAGAGTCAAATGCAAGTTCCCTGAGATAATATGCTTTAAATATGATATAATATCAGTAAGTTATGTTCTATTATGCCCCGAATGATTTTAAACTCAATTTATGCCTTAAAGGGCATTTTGGTCATTTAAATGATTATGAAAGAGTCAATTTGGTAATCTGAGTTACAGGTCTGAATTATACAGTAAATATACTTCATTTGATATATTATAACAGTAGAGTATGACCCGTATACAAAACTTATCATTTAAAATCAAACTATGCACCGTAGGGGTATTTTAGTAATTTCACAAGGGCTAAAACTGTCAAAACTGGAAATCCGAGTTCAAACATTTATACTTACTGTTATTATATGAAAATATACTAATTACATCAGTAGGTATGAGTCTTATATGTTTAAAACGGGTATAACGCCTACTATACGCTAAAAACGCTTTAAAATGCGATTTAGAGCCGTTTCCGGGTTTTTAAAAGAAAGCTGAGATTTTTATATTTCCAGAATGCTCAAAATAATTTATTTAACATATAAAATCAGTAGAAAAAGGTTTCGGGTCAAAAGGATGTATAAAACTCATTTTATGGCTTAAACGGTCAAAACCGGCATAAACCGAATCGACTTAGCGACGTATGATCCGATCAGCCAAAAATTAAATAAAAATCATCAAAAATCCAAAATATTATATAACATCAGTGGGTAAAAAGTTTTATATTAAAACGTGGCCTGAAATAGGTTATACGCTAAATGCGCCGTTTATGTAACTTTAAGATATAGTTTTACGATATCGGCCATAACTCAAAATCTGGACCACTAACTGATCTCAAATTTTCGGTGCAAGTTTATATATTAGAAATAAAGATTTCTACTCTTTCACTTTTCCAAAAATCACGTTTTATGTCAAAAAGGGCAAAATAGTCAACTTTAAGCATAAATCGGAAACATGCAAATGAATCGGCTAAATATAGACTCGAGATATAAAAATTCCAGAGAGTTTAACCAAAATAAAAATGGTTCAAAATATACTCTAATACAGATCTCAAACATGCATGCACGGATCCGAATCGATAGTCTATGAAAAAGTCGTTTTATAAGACTTTCGGTTCCGATTCGTATTTATACTCAAGATTGTCGAGTTGATTATGATAAAACACATTCTTACATATGTTATAAGTTATTTATGATGATCAAACAGATTGCATGTCCTCTACATTACCATTTGAGCTATTTTTCGCAAAAACGATTTCTGTTGACTTTTTAGAAACAACTTTGACTCGACAAATAGCATGCTTAGAGTGGGAATCAGAGAATACCCTTTTGAGGGTTTGTTTCCCACATAAATACCAACATATCAGTGGTTTCAATTTGAGAAATGACAGAGTAAAACTCGTTTAATCGAAAAGTCAAATAATAAGAACAACGGTTTGACTTTTAGCAATTAATCTATGCTAGAACGAATTAGAGACTGATATAGAAGCTTACAAAGGTCCTAATGAAGCTTAGTTAACACTAGGATGCTGCCTTGTCGTCCAGAATTGCTCCAGAAAGTCTTGAGCGTGTTCTTGCAAGTTGAGAGTTCTTGTTACAACCAAGTGCCCAAAAATATGAGCTTGTGATCTGATTTAAGGAGGAAATTCAGAGGTTGTAGAGAGCTTACTGTTGTCCTAGGCATGCAAGCATTTTTATTGGAGCAAAAGAAGGTGCTAACAGCTGGAATGCACACAAAATTCGGACCCAAATGGCTGAATTTGCGAGCTACTGCATCTGGGCTTGGGTCGCGGCCCGCTTAGGCCTGCCCAGGCGGGTCGCCTGGCCTCTGCTGCTGTCAAACTTTGCCAAACATTGGCAGTTTTGGTCCCTGTCTTCGCAAATGATGTTTCGGCTCTTTATCATGACGCGTAAACCCCCAAACTTGGTTTCTAAGAACCTTGGGACATTTACCAACATGGTAATGTCCTCGGATAACTTTGCGCTCAACCGAAAAGTCATGAAATTCGACGTTGACGCTTTTAGTCCCTCAAGTACGGTTTTGGCCATAACTTTCTCATACGTTAACGAAACTTCATGAAATTTTTACCACATATTCTAGTGAGTATATTTTAGCATTAAAAAGCTTCGGGTCTGCCAAAAGTTCACTCAGAGGTATAAATTCAACATGTTGACACTTTTGGCCCCTATAGTTTGTAATTCCTCACTTTTGTGCAATTTCCGCGTCGTATGATCCATGAACCATCCGTTTAAGGTTATAAACATTATGTAGGGTTATCATAGAGTCTATTTATCCATTGTTGACACTTTGGACCCTTACGTTCCATAGTTTTCACTGTTTGTCACTTTTAGTCCCTCTAAAGTATGTTTTCACATACCAGAACCTTATGACACGTGTCAAGACATTATTGGACGAAATTTTTCGAGGTGTTACAGTATCAAATGTCATAAGTGTTTAACAAGATAATCACGATCCAAGCCCACAACGACCAGCTCCTCCCTGTGCAAGCTCCATGTATCTAACGACCTGCAAGGCATGTAACAGAGGATCAACAACTAGTTGAGCGAGTTCACAGAAAGTAAGTGCGCAATAGTAAGTTCATTGGTAACATGTGGCTCTACTGGGCCGATAGTACATTCTATTGGTGGGGGCTTCCCATATTGTATATCCACTAGACTATTTGTAACCATAGGTGTTCTTCACAACCGAGAACAGTAGTACGTACAAGTTTTACGTAGGTATTACGTAAGTATCCTTCACAACCGAGGATAGTAGTAAGTATAAGTATACGTATATTGTAAGCATGTGTCCTGCACAACCGAGGACAGTGAGTAGCATAAGTATGTGTCCTGCACAACCGAGGACAATGGTATGGTAGTCTAGTATTAGTGTCAGTACGAATCTATTCAATCTTATTCCTTCAATCCCATTCCCAAGCCCTGGGAATCCCATGCCTTAGTAAGGGTGTGAACTCACCTTGATTTGCTCGGTATGTTATTGCTTCTAGGGCTTATAAATGTTTAAATCCGTTACTCACGACCTAATGTATATTGCACATAAATCCAAGATAAGTGTTGACGTTCAATTAGGGTTTACAGGTTCTTGACGTTCAAGCAGTGATTTACAGTACCATATCGCACATCATACATATGAAATTTGAACACGTATACCTCATTTCATCATACAAACATTATTAAATAACAGCAAGTAGTGATCATTCCATAGTCGTCATATGTTTAAGCATAGAACATAAGTCGCTATTAATTTACTATCACCCTATTTTCATGACAAGATCATAGATCATTACACAATGCAAGTTCGGAACACATTATACAAGTTAAAACTCGGCCAAGGCTTTAAAGCCAAGAAACTCGGACAAATAAATAAAAGGGGGTTCCTGTTTGAAAGTCGGACTAAAGGGGAAGCCCTACTATACTTGGACCATGTGGGGGGGGGGTTTCCCCTTCATAAAATTCGGACAAGGTGGTCCCTTGTCCAAAAACTCGGACCACCCTAACATCACTAAAGGTCGGACAAGGGTTTTGAAGGCCAAAACTCGGACAACAATAGGTGACAAGAATCTCGGACCATTGTGTGTGGGGGGTTAAAAGTTCGGACAACATAAGGGGGGGGTTAAACTCGGACATAGTGCAAGGTCGGACTAGGTGCTTTATCACAAAAAGGTCGGACCTTTCTTGTTACCATAGAACTCGGACAACAATCATATTTGAAGTCGGACACATCAAAATAAGAACTCGGACATATCATCATGAAGAAACTCGGACCATATGCAATGTTTAAATCAAAGAGTTCGGACTTTTCAATTCATGTATAAAATTCAGACAATAGCATGCATACAAAACTCAGAACTTGAATCACATAATGGTCGGACAAGCATGAAATCAAAACTCTGACAACACTTAATCATACGATTATTGCAATTGAAGCAGTTACATTTTCTATGATCATCAGTTACGTTCTTACGACTAGAACCCTAATTTCATGATTTTCAATATGCATAATCAATCAATCATCAATAGTTTGACAGAACAATCATCTAAATCATCTAGCAACGATCACACAATCATCCTCATTCTTTCACAGTAAATCAAAATCAATTAGCAAAGAATAGTATATGATGAACTAGGGTTTTCTTGAAACACACAATCAAGAATAAAAGATAACAATCAATCATTAACAACTTACCTTGGATTGATTCTAGAGAAGGAGAGGAATCAAAAGTGATGAATGCCTTGTGCCAATGATGGTGGTGATGATGATTGCTAGGGGATTAGAGAATTGCAAGTACGTGTTTTGTTTTGTGTGCAAATGATTAGTGAAAAGGGATTAGGGTTAAGTATCTCTAGGATTTCACTAATTACCCTCTACCTCCCTAAGTATCATATTTTACACATGTACACCATCTCATAACCATTTCCTAGTTTCACCACCAAGTTTATATATTTACCAAGTCTTTCACAATTAACAAACAACCATGCACAAACACACTATACGATTCATTGCATCAAAACGTATATAATTCCATAGCAATTAATTGTGCAATTAATCAACTAAACAATACAAGAACGTGCAATAAATGCGAAATGGAAATCTTGGAAATTCAAGTTGTCACACAAATTCTGCTGATAGGATGAGTGATTGACTTTGTATGTTTTTTTCAGTTCCAGCTCGTGACTTTCAAGTCTCTCAATCAACAAATCCACAGTCAACTTTTCAGGCTCGATAGTGTTTTTCAGCATCAGCGCATAATATCTCCAATCCAACTCGTCAGGCAACGAATCGAACAATTTATCGATAAGCTCATCCTCAGGATATCTAATATCATGTCTTGCTAATTCCAGCTTCAGATGACCAAACCTTTCTATCATTTTACAGACTGACTCATTCTTTAAACAGCTAAACATATCAAATTCTTTCCTAAGAAGTTTCTTTTTTACTTTTCACAATTTCAGCACTTCCTAGACATTTCGTTTCTAGCTTTTTCCAGAGATCTTTTGCATTTGAATAATCGATCAATGAGATTATGTCCTCTCGGACGGACTGGAATAACAAAGCTACACATTTTTGCTCAGCCACAAATGATTCAATCTCCTCAGCTGATGTTAAAGTTTCACCAATTTTGTTTCCATCTTGATAACCAGTTTTCAGACTCCTCCAGCTGGGAAATGCGAATGCCATCAACCAATCTTCAAACTTTCTTGACCACCTACTGTATTCCTCGATAGCCATTAGCTTTGGAGGTTTATTGAATGTTCCGAAGGCACTTTCCGATTCCCAAGCTTCCTTTTTCTTCACATTCGACGGATTCTCATTGTTTTTGCTTGTAGATGAATCGTCTCCTGAATTTCCAGAAAATGCATACAAGTCGCTGAATGGATTCAAGAATATATCATCCATTTTGAGTGTACCTGCAAAATCAGCCAACACTTAGAGAAATTTGTCGAAGTTTTTGAAACTGGTGACTGATAAGCAAAATATCAGTTTGAATGTCCACAAAAGCAAAATATGCAGAATGTCAAATAAGCGAAACTAGTAGTGTCCGTATGAGCGAAACTACTAGTGTCCGAATAAGCGAAACTATGACTTGTTCGTATGAGCGAAACACCTAGATGTCACTATGAGCGAAACTATATGTAATTTCGAGCGAAACCTTCGAGCGAAACTAAGTAATTTCGAGCGAAACCTGCGATGTCCAAATAAGCGGAACCTAGTTTTTAATCAGTTTTTACCATTTTTAAGCCGTATTTTAATCTGATTCTTTATAGGGGTCGTTATTACTATGTTTCACACGTTATACTCGAAAATCAGGCCATTTCAACTGTAGGAACCAGTTCAAATCAAAAAAGTATGAGAGAAAGTGAGTAGAAATGAGAGAATTCTGTAGAATCAAGCTGTAGTAGTATGAACTCCTCGTCCTGAGCTCTGATACCACTTGTTGACCGTGTTCCGACCCTAAACAGTCAGTTGAGAACGTTCATCTTCACATACAAAGGCGGAATCAATGCACATGAAGTTACATAGCTTTTCCTTTTCAATTCCTTCTCTTTTATTGCTTTCTGATTCAATTTTGACAGAGTTTGGTTACACAAAGCATGACAAGGTTCCGCTCCAACGTACACACTCGAATGACCAGGTTTCGCTCAAGATGACTATATATAGTCCCTGTGGTTTCGCTCTTATGACATGACAAATAAGCGAAACTCCTCAAAACCCTATGAGCGAAACCTATAATGACTAATAAGCGAAACCTCATTAGACCATATAAGCAAAACCTATATAATAAACTAATTTTGATTTTCAAGACCCTATCTTGACCTAAGACTTAATGTAGACGAAGTCAACAGACATTCCATGTATCAACATATTGCATCAGCAAAGGCTGAAAAATCTGATGATGAATCAGAAGTTTCAAGGGCCTGGCTGTTTGATGGTTGTGGATCATTGGAAGTTGTTTGTCTTTGTGAGTGATGTGTGTAAAATGCAACATATAAATTACATCAAATGAGGCATAAAACTAACCCTTTTTAAGTACTAATGTTGGAAAAAGTGTGTTTTTGTCTTCCTTTTGTATTTTCAGGATTAAATGAGCTCAAATTAACAAAAGAAGTAAAAAGGCAGCTAAATCTAACATAAATACAAGAAAAGGAACAAAAGTGGATTGCCCGACCCCTCGACAGCATCCTCCCAAGCAAAACAGAGAAGGCAGAAGACTGAACACGCCCCGTGCTCAGCGAGCACGGGGCCGTGCCCAAGAAGCAGCAGAAAAGACAAACCTGTAGAAGCTTCTATTGCTCACCACGGGGCCGTGCCCAGTGAACATGGGGTCGTGCCCAAAGTACTGCAGGCGCATTAATTGTAATTGCGAATTACAATTAATGAGAAGAGATAGTGTCAGACAGGCACGGGGCCGTGCCCAGCGGACACGGGGCCGTGCCCAGGCCTCTGTTCAGCCTATAAATAGGAGTGCTTGGCTTCATTGCAACTCATCCCTTGTCACACCACCTCTCCCACACTTCATCCACCACCCACCACCATCACAGCACCATCATCCACCACCGTCATCCATTGTCCATCATAGAGTGTGTGAGTCGTCTCGGGATCGAAGATTGATCGTAAGAGTTCTTGAAAATCAAGGCCATGTTTGCCTAAGTCTCTTACATCACTTGGTGAAGACAAGTGTTTAGTATAATACTTTTTATTTTTAATCTTTTGCACTTTTTAATTGGTTTTGTATTAATGACTTTAATAACTAGTTGCTTATGTTGAAGGTGATTCTTCCTTATCGTTTGTCCGTGGTGTCTTGGCATTATTTTACTGTCTATATAAAATAAAAGATTTTCACCATTCATATCTCCACGGTCTATATGGAGGTATGTTGGCTACCTGGTCGGGGGTTAAGGGAACGGTTTGGTAAGGGTCTTGCCCTTGTTCAGCGTTTAGAGGTCATGCAAGGGACCTGGGTCAAATTTAGTAGGACCTCCTTCAATACCCAAAGGTATTGGATGGCGGGGGTCCAAACTCTTTGACCCCCTCATAAGTTAACTACTATTAATACTATAACCCGGCTATTTAGGACTGTATCCCTGCTGACTCAGACTACTTAGTCGAGGGTAACGTCACCTCCAAAAGAGGGGCCTACCATAATTTGCATTAATAACTTAATTCATTATCTTTCAATAATTCGACCCTTTAGGATTGTATCCTTGCTGACTCAAACTACTGGGTTGAGGGTAACGTCGCCTTCAAAAGAGGGGCTTACTACAATAACTAAGATAATCTCTTAAACAAGTGCAAAAGTGCGAAAATAATCAAAGGTTATACTAACACACGAGTCGGATCCAAGTGATTCATCTTGTCTATCTGTTTTTATTTTTATTTTATTTTTCAGCACTTAGTTAGTTTTATTTTCTTAGTTTAAAAATCTTTTTCTAACATTTTGATTTGATTAGACGTTGAGGATAAACCGGTACTAAAAGCTCTTGTGTCCTTGGACGACCTCGGCATCTTACCAACACTATACTACGTCCACGATGGGTGCACTTGCCAATATGTGTGTTTAGTGTTAGTGAATATCGTGTTTTATAAATTTAAAACTTGGCTAAAATGTGTAAAAAGGGGTTAAAATATATAATTAAAACATATACACACTTACACGCATCAAGTTTTTGGCGCCGTTGCTGGGGACACAAGGATTTTAAGAAAGCTTAAAATCAACGGCCTAATCAGTTTTTAAAAACTTTTTCAAAACGCGCGCACATTTTTCTGCATTTTAGTTTAGTTTGCATTTACAGTAGCCTGAACACGGGGCCGTGCTCACTGAACATGCCCCCGTGCTGCATATTTTTAGTTAGATATCCAGATACAGAGTCTGAACACGGGGCCGTGCTCACTGAACACGCCCCCGTGTCCAACGAGACCAGTAACTTTAATTAAAACGCCCAGATACAGACCCTGTACACGGGGCCGTGTCCACTGAACACGGGGCCGTGTCCAGCTTCTGTTTCCATCTTTATTTTTGTTTTCTGGTCCCGAGACTCAGTTGTGGTCTGTTGAGTGATTCTTATGGATCAATACTCAGGAGGCTACAACTACACCTATGAGGAGGATGATTATAGGAGAGACTATTGCACTAATTGTGGTAACCCGCACTCGGTACAATATTGTAACTTATTTCAACCATCCACTTCATACAACCATTATGAGCAACCAAGGTACGAGCCATCGACTTCATACACATCCTATGAAGACCAAAGGTATGAACCTCCTCCCTCATACTCGTATTTTGATGAACCAAGGTATGAACCTTCATGCTCATACTTTAAGGATTCAAGATATGAGCCTCCACCTTCATACGCTTATTATGAGGAACCATGGCGTGAACAACCCACCTCATATGAGTACTATGAAGAACAATTTTCGACCCTTATCCATCATATGCTTACAATGAAGAACAATGGTGTGAACCATCTACTTCATATGGTTACTATGAGGAACCAAGGATCGAACAACCGAATTCAAGCCATGAGGATCCAGATCCTTACTCTATCACCGACATAGCCGATAGGATAATAGAAAAACTCAAATTTATCGAAAGATGCATAAAAGAATCTCGCGCAAGGGAAGAGGAGTCCCGCGCAAGAGAAGAATTAAAAAAGGAAGAAACGATAAATGAGGAATTAAAAATGGAAGAACAAATAAGTGAAAAACCAACTCATGAGATAATGGGGATGGCCATTATTATGAGTGATCCTATATTTCTTTGGCTGATGCACAAGCATCAACTTGTGAAAATATGTCATTGGGGATGGCCATTATTAAGAGTGATTTTGCTCTTTCATCCCCTGCTACCAGTTCCTTGTCTTCCTCACTCAAAAGTATTTCACTTTTGGGAGCTCGGGAGGCAGGGATAGCAGGTAGTTGGTCAGTTGCTGGAATTGCAGGTATTTCAGTCATTGGTATATGTGGACCCCTTTCAATGGATCTAAACAGAGCTCGGTCATGACCATTAAGGAAATTGACCATCCTGATTTTCCATTGGGGGTATTCCTCCCTGACCAGAGTCGGAGGTTTTGACATAGAACCAATATTGAAAGCATTATTCCAGGTTTGAAAGCTGGCCATATTTAGAAAAAAGAAGAAGAGCGATTGATCGTTTGAAAATAATTTATTCAATCTGCTCTGATACCAATTGTTGGACCCAGTATGGCCTTAACAACTTCTTTTTACGTAATATGGCAAGTGATTTCAGTATATGTGAAAAAGATGTGCAGAAATGGAAATCAGACTTTCAAGAAACAAGACCTACAAAATTATCAAGTTTATATCACTTTGAAACAAATTAGTTTAACAAGGTGATTGTAAGATTATTATCTAATACAAATGAATCTTGATTTCTGTGGGTGAGAAGAGCAGTGGAGTTTGAGTGTTTGTATGTGAATGCTAAGCTTCAAACTCAATTATCTTCTGCCTCTCCAGCCTTCTATTTATAGACGGCTGTGGACATGAATAAACAATTGTTTATTCATGCAATAAGTCCTGCATAAAGTAGCAATTTGACATATTCATTGAATCCATCGTTCAAGTTGCATTTGTAATCATGAAAACCAATAATGTCATGCTTCGGTCATGGGTGGCAGGATAGAGTTGTGATTTTAGACAAGTGGGTCTTTCATCAGAATTTCTGATAGGCCACTTCATTAGAAATTCTGGTGAACAAATCATCAGAAAGTTTGATGATCAGAATTTGTCAGAAACTGATGATATTTCATCAGAAATATCATCAGATCTATCAGAAACGACCTTCTCTGATAATCCAAATCAACTCTTTATCAACTTGAGATTCTTTGTATTAGATACTTTGCTTTTCAGTTGTCCCAACTGTTTTTCTTCATCTTGCTGTGTTCTTCAGGACTGTTATCTTCTTCAGAGATCCAGTTGATTGAGATTTTCTTCAATACTTACAAATAAAGTTTCCTAACAAGAACCATGTTTATGTAAATCTCATAAGTAAACTTAGTTTCTTGAGAAAACTAGTTTTGAAATCATTCATTCACAAGTCTTATATCATACTTTGATCATCATTATTCAAGAAAACATCTTCATACTTCAAGTCCATGTTTACATAAAGTATGATCATCTTGGTTTTTCACAAGATCATTCTCTTATCTTGCTAGATCATGTGTTTAATCACAATCTAGAAAGTTTCATATGATGTTTAACATCATTAACATAAACAGTCGACAATCAAGAAGCATATAAACACTTAAACCACATAGTTCATGATGATTTTTAGTCTTATGTTATAGATTATGTTCTTGATCTTTAGTGTTCTTCATGATTAGTTACTTGTATCAACTTTTAACCAACGTAACAAGATGTAAAATGAGATTAGAAGGATCTTACTACTAGCACAAGGCTAGGGATGATGTTCAAGAAGATGAAGATGACAATCTTGGTGGTTAATAGCTGTGAGAGAGGTCCTTCCACTTCCAAAGGCTCCTAGCTTCTTATCCTTGCTTCTTACACCTTTGTATCAGTAGGGAATGGATGGATTAAACTTGAAAGATGGTGGTGGTGGTGCTCTTGCTCTCGGCCGAGACTAGAGGGAGAAGAGGGAAGAGGTGAAGTGTGTTGGTGTGTTTGAGAATGAGAAGTTTATGGTCTCTTGGTTAACTTAAATAATCTCCAACATCATTTAACCCTTTGGATAACATGTTCTCAAAAGCTCTAGACAAGATCAAATAAAATAAGTGAAGAAAATCAAGGGTGGGGACCACCCTTGAACCGTGTTCATGGGGGGGGGGGTATTAGTTAGGTTGTGATGGTTAGTTAAGTTAATTAGTTGTAACCTAAGGGTCTAGTTAGTGTATTTAGTTGTTATGATGTTATATAGTGTGTTATTATGTTCGGGGACCATAACTAGTTCAGAAATGATAAAACAATTCTTCTAGTGAAAATTTGGTGTTTCGGGTAGTGTCCGGTTGTTCGGTTGGTTACCGGTTCGTTAAGGTGCTAAACTATGCAGTTTAGTGTGCTTTATGTCACCTTTTGTGACAGTTTTGACTCTCGACACTTAGGAAAATATTTTGGACGATTTAACCATAATTCTGCATAATTTTTAGTTATTTAAATGCTGATTTTTGCTGATTTCTGCAGTTTATGTGAGTTTTAAGCACTTTCCGGCACTTAAACTATCACTAGGAAGGCAGTTTTGTGATCCTTACTTTCCTACACACTATACTAGTATAACTCTTGATTTCTAGCCCATTCTGTGTCTCAATACCATGTCTGTCTAAGTACTGAACTCCCGTCAGCATTTCTGATTTATCTGATAACTGCACTAACTTTGTTTCGTGCATCATTTGAATCAATAAGTGTTGCATGCAATAATGATATGACATTATGCAATATATGATGCACATGTATGTATGATAACAATAATCAGAAAGCATTCATGTCATAAATTTTAAGTCAGCACAGTCATTAAAGCACTAATTACTATTTAAGTATTATACGGATACATGAAGTTTTTGACAATTGTCACACATCGAGGTGGAGAAGAGATGGTGAAATTTGTCTAGAAACTTAGAGATGGACGGATGAAGAAATTGAGTTGTGGGACGAGAGAGAAAAAAAAGAGGATAGGGAAGAAAGAGATGTTGAGATGGGGTGTCTTGACTAGGTAGAATACGAGGGTTCCTAGTGGAATGTTTTTTAGTGGAGTTCCCCTTTACGGGGTCCTTAATTAATCCACTCATGTTTTTGAACGTCCACCTTAAAAAAGTGTCATAGTTATAAAGGCGTTAGGGGATACGAGGGAGTGATCCGTTTTTTCTTTTTTGGGTTATTAGATTTTTATAATCCTTAGTTTCGTCTATTGGCCGATAATAATCCCAACTTAAAGAATTCCCTCCAACAATCCCAACTTGTAAGATTTTGGCCCCCATCATTCCTTTTCTAACTGAGGTTTAACCCAGTTAGTTATATGCTGATGTGGCAGCTTATCTAGCATAACCCTTAATAATTTGCTGAGATGGATGCGTATGTGGCACCATCACCACATCCACATCCACCTCCACCACCACCACCTTCAGCCACCGCCACCTTCATCCACCGCCACCCACCATCCACCACCACCACCACACCGCCACCCACCACCTTCAGCCGCCGCCACCTGCCACCACCAACAGCCACCACCACCACCATTGTTTTTATCAAATTATTAGGCTTGAATTTTAGAAGATTGATAAAAAGAAGTAATCAAAGAAATGTAAGCCCTTTTCTTACACTTACATACAAAATACCCAATTCCTCTTTGAAAATTTTAAGTTGAATTAACTTACCACACTTCCTTGTGCACGAAATTGGATGAGCAATCTTCATAAGGTTGATGATTTCATCAACAGATTGGTAACGTTTTGTTATTTTTCCTGGTTGTTGACGATCTACGCACACACACGCACGATTCATTGTGGAACAGAGCATGAACTCGCCCACGGTTTTATGGTCATTAATCCAATTTAATCTCTCTTGTTTACAAGATATGTATTTCAAACCCAAAGTTAGAGAATAATTCTTAACCCTTTTACAAGCTTAAATGTATTCTAATTTCAAAAAAGAAATATATCAGTGGCATGTAGGGACTCAAGTGGTTTGAAACAGAGCATGATCTCACCCATGATTCATTGATTTTTAAGGACTCAAGTGGTGGTGGTGGTGGTGGTAGATGGTAGTAGTAGTGAGTGGTGGTGGCGGTGGATGATAGTGGTAGGTGGGGTGGTTGAAGGTGGCGGTGGCTGAAGATGTTGATGAGTGGTGGAGGTGGATGTGGTGATGGTGATTATAATAACAAGAATATATTTCTTTCCATTTCTTGAATGAATGAAAAAAAATCCCCTTACCAAGAAATGAAAATTGTTATATTTGGAAGGAGATACATTCCTTTGGAATGCTCCATTCCATTACCATATGACAACCAAATATGTTTTTTTCATTCTATGAGAATGATCTATTTCATTCCACATTCTATTCCTTCGTATCAAACGCTACCTAAGGGTTATGCGAAATAAGTTGCCACGTCAGCATATAACTAACTGGGTTAGAAATTGATTGATGGAGGCCAAATTCTTATAAGTTGAGATTGTTGGGGGAAATTTTTTAAGTTGAGATTATTATCGGCCCATAGACGAAACTGAGAGTTATTAAAATCCAATAATCCTTTTTTTTTACCACATTTTATCAACAAGGTTTTTACATTTAAAAACATAGATTAGCACTCTCCATTATTTATTATTGCAACCACAATTAATTTGGTTGTACGCCTTTCAAGTGATATTGATATATAGAATGCATGGGATCGATTTCTTCATTAGGTTAAATAGAAAGTAAATCGTTAACCTTGTAAAGTGTAAGTCATTTGAATGCTAAAATTATCTATGAATACGAAGAAAATATCCAAAGTATAACATAATAGGGTTTTAGAGGTCTTATTCTCATGATTACTCAATACATATAGGTTTTGGATTTCATCTAAAACACAAAGATGCTATGTTCTACATCCACCGGATCACGAAAGGTGCATAACATGTTTTATTAACTAATATCATGCCATATGATACATGTGCGTGTAAATGGTTGTGTCTAATCATTTTGTAGCATTTGTTTGTGATGTACCAATAGAAATGCGACAGATGTAATTGTAGTAACAATCTGTAACACAATTTCATGTTAGTGCTCATAAAATATGGGAATTGGCCTGTAATAATTTTAGCTAGACCTTATTGGTTATTAATAATTTCATCTCAGAATATTCCTCCCACGAGTCCCATTTTTCACCTATTTTTGCTATAAAGGTCCCCCGTTATAAAAAGTTAATGGAGTTAAGCTTTTTTTTTTTTTTTTTTTTTCAAATCACAAACAGATTTTTAGGGCTTTTGATCAGAATGACGATACGAGTCTATTGATGTAAAACTTACTTCGAAATGGTGCTCCAAGTGACTTGATTTTGGTTAATTGGAAATTTAAACACTCGAATTGAAGCGCCGTTTTCATCGTTTGGAGCACCGTTTCGAGGCAAGTTTACATCAATGGACTCGTATCGTCGTTCTAATCAAAAGCCCTAAAAAATCTGTTTGTAATTTGGAAAAAAGCTTAACTCCGTTAAGTGTTTTTAACGGGGACCATTGTAGGAAAAATATGTGAAATGTGGGACTGGTGGGGGGAATATTCTGAGGTGGGATTATTAATGGCCAATAAGGTTTAGGTGGGATTATTACAGGCCAATTTCTCTATAAAATATTCATTTAGAAGGTTTAGTCGACTTCTACTAAACAGTCTACACTACTTATATTGTGACTTTATGCCTTCCCTCTCTCTTCTCCCTCACATTTCTCTCTTTCTCCGTCTGTTGCCATCCCATCTGTGAATATCTATTATCGAAATTGATGTCGTCCTTGAGCCTTAACCGCCACAAGATAGCACGAAAGTATCCGCGCGCTCACAAGCATGGTCTAAGTTAGACCCCGTGCTCTGAATTTGCCTCTCGGAGTTAACAAAGGCAATATGGGCTTATGTGGTAAACTACATATTGTAATATTGTATACTCCCACTTTGGACCAATTACCTGTGCCATTTGATAACCTTGGGCTTCGGTTTTCTGGGCTTTTCAAGTGGTAGAGGGCTTAGGACCAATGATGTTTTGTACATGATGTAAAACAAAGTAGTCAATAAAGGTTAAAAGTAGATAAAAATTTTGTAAATTGGACGGCGGGAATGTTTGTTCTGTTCTAGCTATGCTCGCTAGGCACATTGAAACAAACAAGAAAAAAAAGAAGAGTATGATGTTTTACATCATTTTTCAGAGTTTGTGCTCTATAAATAATTAACTTATAGTAAACTGCAATTATAATGAGCTCGATCAGGGAAAAACAAAACACACTTTTTATTTGTTCATAACAACTTAATAATTAGAGGTGTATCTTTTAAATGTCTACCCCACTTCTCATATTTTACTAGACCGTGTTACTCTCCTTATAAGTGTATTACATGATAAAACCAGTGATCTACGATCATAATCATAAGGGATATGAGGATATCGTTCAACGCTTGTAGATGAGTCCGTAAACTTAAAATGTAATTTTATTTTCAGTTTACATGTGCATTTTAAAGTCTCAGAAGATCACAAAAGTGGCAAATTTTTATTGAATCAAAGAATCTCTAATGCCATGTGTTATATCTTGTGGTTAGAAAAAAGTAGGGAGATGATGTGGTAGCGATACAACAAGATGCAAGGTGACTAGGGTGAAAGGAGTGGTTACCTAATGGAATAGGTAAACTTTCAATTCACCAAATCACTTATCGTCATGTCAATTTTTTTACCTAATGCTAAAAAATGTTACCGGTGGTTTACCTAATATTAAAAAAAAAAAATGTGTGATTGGTTGAGAAGAAATAGACTCCACCACACATGTGACAACTCGAATTTCTAAGATTGATTTCATACGTATTACACGAGCATGTGTTTGACTAATTACTTAATTGCACATTGGATTGATATGAAAGTATATATGTTGATTACTTAATTGCACATTGGATTGATATGTTGATTGCTTGATTGTGCATAATTGTTTGATCGTGTATAATGGGTTCCATATTGTGAAACTTGTACTGTATGTTAGCTAGTTAGTGTGAATCATGGCCCAACCTACGAAGGATGTTCCACGAAACATGATGCATGAATCGAAGGATGTCGAAACATATGAAGGACTCGAAACATATCCTTCGCGCTCGAAACATATCCTTCGCACTCGAAACATATCCTTCGATATGTTTCGGCCCAGTCTTTCAATTTGGGCCTTGGCCCACTGCCGATTTAATATAAATTGATTAGAGACTTTACGTGATAACATTTTTGATCGGCAAACCCTAGAACATTTTCACTTGTGACGGCAACCACAAACTTACGGAAATTCTGCTGATCAATTCCTTGTTTGCTACCCGATCGGTTAGTGTTAATTGCTAATTGTGACCTATTGATTTAATGATGATATTGTTGCATGTTTTGGATTATAAGATCGTATGCTTTGAATAATTCTGTGAGTAGTTAATCGGAATTATTGCTTATGACATGTTGAATATGTGCGATTCCATGATTCGATTTACGTTATGATAATTAGGACGATTGATTATGATTGTTAGATGATTTTATGATAGTAGGGTTCATAGCATGTTAATCGGTCACCAAGTCCTACGTTCGGATTGTTTGTACGATAACCGGTTATGTAATGTTGTGTTTGGCTTGCTTGCATGATAAAGCGGATTGTTGTAACCGAATTGCTAACTTGGTTAACTGGGTTACGAATGGCTTAGGTTGCCGATAGCCGGATTAGTGTTCATGTAATTAAATTAGGGTTCTTAAGTGAAACCTTGTGATTATGCTTGTTTGATCCTGTTGACAATAACTGATTGGTGAAATTGTGTTAATGGATAAAACGTAACTGCCATGACCGAAAGATACCAATGGCTCGAACCATGGTAGTTTGACCGAACCATAATCTGATCGAACCATAGTTGACCGAAGGATACTGGTTGACCGACAGATAGTTGGACCGAAAGATAGTTTGGACCGAAAGATGTCATGGTCCGAAACATGACATTCGGTCCGAAGGATCTTTGTGACACTTGTTTTCGAAAGATGATAGTATGAGTCGAAGGATACTAGGGTTTTGAATAATGTTTGAACAGTGGAACATATGTTGATTTAATTGACATGCCATGCTTAGTGATGAACGTGCAATATTACGTGCCGTGCTGATATGCAAACTGACTGCTATGTGAACAATTAATTGCATGCGTATCATTTCGAACATGAACTGATTTGTTATACGTGCATACACTAGGACGTGATTAATTACTTGTGAGTGCATAACTTAGCATACCGAGCAAACCAAGGTGAGTTCACACTCCTACTAAGGCATGGGATTCCCGGGTTGTGGGAATGGGTTAAAGGTTATTATTGAAAGGAACGTACATATGCTTTACTAGACTGTCACCTATCATGTCCTCGGATGTCAGGACGGTTACGTAGGTTGGGATAACACCTACGGGTTCACATGCCATTCTATCCTCGGTTACGAAGGATACGCACGTAAAACCTACGTGTACGCATTACTTACTTCTATCCTCAGGTTACGAAGGATACGTGCGTAAAACCTACGCACACTTTATACACACTTCTGTTCTCGGACGAAGAACAGGGATAATAATACGAACAGTCTAGTGGTCACTTAACATGGGAAGCCCCCACCAGCATAACTTACTATCGGCCCTGTAGAGCCACCTGTTACTTACTGTTACACATTTACTTACTGTGAACTCGCTCAACTAGTTTGTTGACCATTCTGTTACATGCCTTGCAGATCGTTAGGTACTTGGAGCTTGCACTGGAGAAGCGGGTCGTTGTGGACAAGGATTCGTGGTTTCTATGCTGAACTATTATAACATTTGAACTATTTACTATTGTTGGATTATTACTATGCTTCCGCTACACTTTAAAACAATAACATGTTTTGAACACCTTTTGTATTGAACGGATGGTTTTCTTTTATCTTACTTAATACTATATGCATGTTCAATATGATTGGTGGCTTGATCCTGGTCAGTCACGCTCCCAAGCGGTGATACTCCGCAGGTGGATTTTGGGGGTGTGACAGATTGGTATCAGAGCCATTGGTTATAGAGAACTTGGTTTTAATATGGGAAAACGTTTTTATTAAAACCAGACTATAACCCGAACAGTGCTCTCAACGATCCACAACGACGCTTCGCTCCACGTGCAAGACTCAACTTCCTAGGTAATAAGGTTTATGTTTATTGCCTACATGCTAGAATTTGCATAGAACTTTGCTCATAGTATGCTTACATTACTTGCTCACAACTTGTTATTGCATGAGAATACTTATGTGCTTACACTCTTCTGTCATCGCACTATTCGCGAACCTTTCTCACTTATGTTGCCTTTGATGTGAAGATCAATGGCCGCACGAATTACCATGACTCAAGCCCAGCTAGAGGCTCTCGTTGCTGCGGCAGTTGCAGCCGCCCAAGCAGGTAGTATATCCTGCGGTATAGATTCATACAAGGATCTTTAGATCCTACAATAATTCTCGTATTTAACCTTGTCCTATTCGTACACAATAGGTCAACCCGCTCAGCAACAACCTGCGTGTACCTTCAAGACTTTCATGGACTGTCGTCCTAGCTCGTTCAGTGGCACGGAGGGGGCAGTCGGACTCCTCCACTGGTTTGAAAAACTCGAGTCGGTTTTCGAAATGTGTGAATGCCCTGAGGCTCGCAGGGTGAAGTTCGCCACTGGCACACTTGAAGGGATTGCGCTCACTTGGTGGAACGCACAAGTGCAGATCTTAGGGTTGGCAGCTGCTAACGCCACACCCTGGAATGAATTCAAAGAACTGATCAAGAGGGAATACTGCACTAGAGAAGACATTCATAAGTTGGAGGACGAGTTGTATAACTTGAAAATGGTTGGTTCGGAAATCGAAGCTTACACCAAAAGATCGAATGAGTTGGCTGTGCTGTGCCCAACTATGGTAGATCCTCCATACAAGCGAATTGAGTTGTATCTCAAGGGGCTCGCGTCAGAGATTCAGAGCCACGTAACGTCGGCTAACCTCAACAACATCCAGGAAATCCAGCGTCTCGCTCATCGCATCACAGATCAGGCAGTAGACCAGGGCAAACTGCCAAAGCGTATCAGTGCTACCGCTACCGCTACTGCTACTACTACACTTGCTACTCCCAGCGAAAGTAAGAGAAAATGGGAGGGGGATTCTAGCAAGGGATCAGCATCGGTACAATCGCAGTCTCAGCAGCGAAAGACGGATAGTTACCAAAGTCCCAGTCAGCACTCATCGAGCAGCCACAGACAGGGAGGGTATCGAGGAAACCTTCCAAAGTGTAATAACTGCAACAGGCATCACAGCGGCCAGTGCAATAAGGGCCGTTGTCAAAGGTGTTTAAAGATGGGTCACGAGGCCAAAGATTGTAGAAGCGCTCGCCCTGCAAATCAGAATCAGCAGTCTCAGCAACCAGCTCCACAGAATCAGCAGAATCAGCAACAGGGCAACAGGGGGTGTTATAAGTGTGGGGCTGAAGGTCACTTCAAACGCGATTGCCCACAGTTGAACCAGAACCGTAACAACAACAACCAGGGCAACGGGAATAACAACAATCAGGGTAATGGTAACAACAACAACGGCAATGAAGCTCGAGGTCGTGCTTTTGTGTTGGGTCGAGGAGATGCAGTGAATGATCCTAACGTAGTTATGGGTAAGTTCCTTCTCGACGATATTTACGTTACTGTCTTATTTGATTCAGGTGCTGATACAAGTTATATGTCCATGAAAATGAGTAACTTATTAAAACGTACACCAACACCCTTAGACACTAAACACGTCGTAGAACTAGCAAATGGCAAAAGTGTAGAAGCCGCTCATGTAGTCAAGGGTTGTAGCATTGTCCTGGCGGGTCAGACTTTCACGATAGATCTTATACCCATAGTCTTGGGTAGCTTCGACGTCGTCATCGGCATGGATTGGTTATCTCAACATCACGCAGAGATCTTATGCAAGGAAAAAGTTATTCGTATTCCTCGCTCCAGTCAAGAACCTCTCGAAGTACAAGGTGACAAAAGTGGTGCTGTGGTTGGCATCATCTCTTACTTGAAGGCGCAGAAATGTTTACGAAAGGGGCATACTGCCATTCTGGCTCTCGTTACTGATGCATCAGCAAAAGAAAAGAAGCTGGAGGATATCCCAGTTGTACGTGACTTCCCTCAGGTGTTTCCTGAAGATTTACCAGGCTTACCGCCTCATCGCCAAGTCGAGTTTCAGATCGAATTGGCACCTGGAGCAGCGCCAGTAGCCCGCGCACCATATCGTTTAGCTCCAACCGAACTGGAAGAACTGTCGAAACAGCTGCAAGAGCTCTTGGAAAAGGGCTTTATTCGTCCAAGCTCTTCGCCTTGGGGAGCTCCAGTGTTATTTGTGAAGAAGAAAGACGGTACGTTCAGGATGTGTATCGACTACCGTGAACTCAACAAGGTGACGGTGAAGAACCGTTATCCTCTTCCACGCATAGATGACTTATTCGACCAGTTGCAAGGGTCGTGTTACTATTCCAAGATCGATTTGAGGTCAGGGTATCATCAGCTGAGAGTCCGGGATGAGGACGTCTCCAAAACTGCTTTCAGAACTCGTTATGGTCACTACGAGTTTCTGGTCATGCCATTCGGGCTTACAAACGCACCTGCAGTCTTCATGGATCTCATGAACAGGGTGTGCAAACCGTATCTCGACAAGTTCGTCATCGTTTTCATCGACGACATTTTGATTTACTCCAAGAGTCAGGAGGAGCATGAGCAGCATCTACGTATTATCTTGGAACTTCTTCGAAAAGAGCAACTGTACGCAAAGTTTTCAAAATGCGACTTCTGGCTTCGTGAAGTCCACTTCTTAGGCCATGTGGTAAACAAGGATGGGATTCATGTCGATCCATCCAAGGTTGATTCGATCAGAAACTGGCCAGCACCGCGTACACCGACTGAAATACGCCAATTCTTGGGTTTGGCAGGTTACTACAGGCGATTTATTAAAGACTTCTCCAAGATCGCGCAACCACTCACTATGCTTACACAGAAAGGTGTCGTTTACAGATGGGGTAATACGCAAGAGACCGCTTTTCAGTACTTAAAGGATAGGCTTTGCAGCGCGCCTATTCTCTCACTGCCCGAGGGCACGGATGACTTCGTGGTTTATTGTGACGCATCGATACAAGGGCTTGGTTGTGTATTGATGCAACGGGATAAAGTGATCGCATACGCCTCTCGGCAACTCAAGGTTCATGAACGGAATTATACGACGCACGATTTAGAGCTGGGAGCTGTTGTTTTCGCGCTTAAGATATGGCGACACTACCTGTACGGTACCAGGTGCACGATTTACACCGATCACAGGAGTCTCGAGCATATCCTTAAGCAAAAGGATTTGAATATGCGTCAACGAAGATGGGTTGAACTACTGAACGACTACGAATGCGCCATCAAGTATCATCCAGGCAAGGCCAATGTTGTGGCTGATGCCCTCAGTCGGAAAGACTCTCTACCTAAGCGCGTGCGAGCGCTACAGCTTACCATTCAGTCCAGTCTTCCTGCACAGATACGAGCTGCTCAGTTAGAAGCACTGAAACCCGAAAACGTCAAAGCTGAAGCCTTACGCGGTTCAAGGCAACGCATGGAACAAAAGGAAGACGGTGCTTACTATGTAACGGGGCGTATTTGGGTCCCACTTTATGGCGGTTTACGCGAACTTGTAATGGATGAAGCTCACAAGTCTCGCTATTCGGTACATCCAGGGTCGGATAAAATGTACCACGACATCAGTACTACTTATTGGTGGCCTAGTATGAAGGCTCACATCGCTACGTACGTTGGAAAATGCTTAACCTGTGCGAGAGTCAAGGTTGAATATCAGAAACCAGCAGGCCTACTGCAGCAACCCAAGATACCGCAGTGGAAATGGGAAGAAATTTCCATGGATTTCGTTACGGGTTTACCTAGATCTCAGCGTGGGAATGACACTATTTGGGTAATCGTTGATCGACTCACAAAGTCTGCTCACTTTTTGGCTATCAAAGAAACGGATAAGTTTTCTACTTTAGCAGACATTTACTTGAAGGAAGTTGTTTCGAGGCACGGAGTGCCCACCTCTATTATTTCGGATCGCGATGCACGATTCACGTCGGAGCTTTGGCAAGCAATGCACAAATCCTTCGGCTCACGATTAGACATGAGCACAGCATATCATCCTCAGACGGATGGACAGTCTGAGCGAACTATTCAAACTCTAGAAGACATGCTTCGAGCGTGTGTTATCGATTTCGGCAACGGCTGGGAAAAGCACCTCCCTTTGGTGGAGTTCTCGTACAATAACAGTTACCATACCAGCATTCAAGCCGCTCCATTCGAGGCATTGTACGGACGTAAATGCCGGTCACCTCTCTGTTGGGCAGAGGTGGGGGATAGTCAGATTACGGGTCCAGATATTGTTGTGGACGCCACGGAAAAGATAGCACAGATACGACAACGCATGGCGGCAGCGCGCGACCGTCAGAAAGCCTACGCGGACAAGCGTAGAAAGCCGTTGGAATTTGAGGTCGGGGACCGGGTTTTATTGAAAGTTTCACCCTGGAAGGGTGTGGTTCGTTTTGGTAAAAGAGGCAAATTGAATCCGCGGTACGTCGGACCATTCGAAATCTTAGAAAAGATTGGCAAAGTAGCCTACAGATTAAACCTACCTCCTGAACTCGGTGCAGTTCACAATGTATTTCACGTGTCGAATCTGAAGAAATGCCTATCAGATGAGACCCTTATAGTTCCTTTTAAGGAACTCACTATCGACGAGCGGTTGCAGTTCGTCGAGGAACCAGTTGAAATCACGGACCGGGATGTTAAGGTCCTCAAACACAAGAGAATCCCTCTTGTTCGAGTTCGTTGGAACTCCCAGCGTGGCCCGGAGTATACATGGGAACGCGAAGACCAGATGAAAGAAAAGTACCCCCAGCTATTCGAACCCAATGCATCCACTTCTGAGGCTGAAGCTACTACTACTGAATTTCGGGACGAAATTCCAAATCAACGGGGGGATGATGTGACACCCCAGGAAAACTGGTGAACCATGTAACTTGCCTAGCTACCTCAGTAAGTGCGTACCAAATTTCGGGACGAAATTTCTTTCAAGTTGGGGATAATGTGACAACTCGAATTTCTAAGATTGATTTCATACGTATTACACGAGCATGTGTTTGACTAATTACTTAATTGCACATTGGATTGATATGAAAGTATATATGTTGATTACTTAATTGCACATTGGATTGATATGTTGATTGCTTGATTGTGCATAATTGTTTGATCGTGTATAATGGGTTCCATATTGTGAAACTTGTACTGTATGTTAGCTAGTTAGTGTGAATCATGGCCCAACCTACGAAGGATGTTCCACGAAACATGATGCATGAATCGAAGGATGTCGAAACATATGAAGGACTCGAAACATATCCTTCGCGCTCGAAACATATCCTTCGCACTCGAAACATATCCTTCGATATGTTTCGGCCCAGTCTTTCAATTTGGGCCTTGGCCCACTGCCGATTTAATATAAATTGATTAGAGACTTTACGTGATAACATTTTTGATCGGCAAACCCTAGAACATTTTCACTTGTGACGGCAACCACAAACTTACGGAAATTCTGCTGATCAATTCCTTGTTTGCTACCCGATCGGTTAGTGTTAATTGCTAATTGTGACCTATTGATTTAATGATGATATTGTTGCATGTTTTGGATTATAAGATCGTATGCTTTGAATAATTCTGTGAGTAGTTAATCGGAATTATTGCTTATGACATGTTGAATATGTGCGATTCCATGATTCGATTTACGTTATGATAATTAGGACGATTGATTATGATTGTTAGATGATTTTATGATAGTAGGGTTCATAGCATGTTAATCGGTCACCAAGTCCTACGTTCGGATTGTTTGTACGATAACCGGTTATGTAATGTTGTGTTTGGCTTGCTTGCATGATAAAGCGGATTGTTGTAACCGAATTGCTAACTTGGTTAACTGGGTTACGAATGGCTTAGGTTGCCGATAGCCGGATTAGTGTTCATGTAATTAAATTAGGGTTCTTAAGTGAAACCTTGTGATTATGCTTGTTTGATCCTGTTGACAATAACTGATTGGTGAAATTGTGTTAATGGATAAAACGTAACTGCCATGACCGAAAGATACCAATGGCTCGAACCATGGTAGTTTGACCGAACCATAATCTGATCGAACCATAGTTGACCGAAGGATACTGGTTGACCGACAGATAGTTGGACCGAAAGATAGTTTGGACCGAAAGATGTCATGGTCCGAAACATGACATTCGGTCCGAAGGATCTTTGTGACACTTGTTTTCGAAAGATGATAGTATGAGTCGAAGGATACTAGGGTTTTGAATAATGTTTGAACAGTGGAACATATGTTGATTTAATTGACATGCCATGCTTAGTGATGAACGTGCAATATTACGTGCCGTGCTGATATGCAAACTGACTGCTATGTGAACAATTAATTGCATGCGTATCATTTCGAACATGAACTGATTTGTTATACGTGCATACACTAGGACGTGATTAATTACTTGTGAGTGCATAACTTAGCATACCGAGCAAACCAAGGTGAGTTCACACTCCTACTAAGGCATGGGATTCCCGGGTTGTGGGAATGGGTTAAAGGTTATTATTGAAAGGAACGTACATATGCTTTACTAGACTGTCACCTATCATGTCCTCGGATGTCAGGACGGTTACGTAGGTTGGGATAACACCTACGGGTTCACATGCCATTCTATCCTCGGTTACGAAGGATACGCACGTAAAACCTACGTGTACGCATTACTTACTTCTATCCTCAGGTTACGAAGGATACGTGCGTAAAACCTACGCACACTTTATACACACTTCTGTTCTCGGACGAAGAACAGGGATAATAATACGAACAGTCTAGTGGTCACTTAACATGGGAAGCCCCCACCAGCATAACTTACTATCGGCCCTGTAGAGCCACCTGTTACTTACTGTTACACATTTACTTACTGTGAACTCGCTCAACTAGTTTGTTGACCATTCTGTTACATGCCTTGCAGATCGTTAGGTACTTGGAGCTTGCACTGGAGAAGCGGGTCGTTGTGGACAAGGATTCGTGGTTTCTATGCTGAACTATTATAACATTTGAACTATTTACTATTGTTGGATTATTACTATGCTTCCGCTACACTTTAAAACAATAACATGTTTTGAACACCTTTTGTATTGAACGGATGGTTTTCTTTTATCTTACTTAATACTATATGCATGTTCAATATGATTGGTGGCTTGATCCTGGTCAGTCACGCTCCCAAGCGGTGATACTCCGCAGGTGGATTTTGGGGGTGTGACAACACACCCTCTCTCTCCCCCTTTCCCTCCCTTCACCGAGTCGGTAAACCTTCACCGAATTTCCCCCCTCCCCCCTCCCATTTCGGTAATCTTGATCGGTAAACTATGTTGGCAGTGGAGGGTGGTTGGTACCGAGTGGGTTTACCGGCCCCATTCCGTTTACCCTTATGTCTAATATTTAGGATTAAGAATGTTATTTATATGTTGGTTTGTGTTTGTGAACAATTTCAATTCCTTAAGGAATAAAGTATTGGTGAACAAATTCAATGCTAAACCAAGAAAATAAAAGGCTCCGTTGGATTAACTTGGTTTACAACCCTACTAGAAAGCAGAAAAGGCCACTTTTATATTTGATTGATTACCCATCGATACTTCCTCAGCAAGAAAAGAAAGAAAGACCAACTCCCCTGAACCTACTTAAACAACAACTGAAAGTTAAGTATCTAAACTAACAAGAAGAAGAAGAAGCATGAGCGACAATCGTCAAATAGAGCTCTGATGTGTGCTCCACGCTACTCACGTTCATATCGGAAGAAGCATGCATGCCTTTTGACTATTTCTTATTAACGTTTATTATCATTCCTATTTTTAATATTTAATATTTTCCTTGTTTTTAGTTTCCTTTAATTAAGGAAGAAAGTGGGGTTTCATCTTCCCCATGATCTCCATAACTGTAGTCGTAACTTTCTTTGTAACCATATATATGGGATTTTCATTTATGAAAGGGATATGCAGAAAAGAATTAGTAAAACTTCAATTTCTCTCTAATATTCTCTATAGTTTCCATCTATTTTCTTTGTGCCATTTGATTAACGATTCGGTTCGTATCAGTGGTATCAGAGCTGTCGTGATCCCCCCGACCATGGTTGCTCACACTCTATCTGAAACCAAGTTCTACCAATGGATGAACGAATCCCTTGGAAAGCTCGAGTCTCAGTTGCAAACCCTTCTCAACGAGTTCCGATCGATTCGAACTGCGTGGGAAGCCCCCCTAACCCATATTCCATCACTGCCCATCTCCGCTCCCGAACCACCTGTTCCGTCTCCCGTCACCCGCATCTGCACCAAACCACCAAGTCTATCACCCACACCACCACCAAGTGCCGCCACACCACCACCATTATTACCAACGCCATCTACTACCGAACAAAACTCAACCCACAAACAACCACTCTTAACCACATCGGTTGCCCCAAAAATAAGCCTTGCGACTGCACCACAATATGCACCATCATCCGTGGAATTGTCGGCACCAATAACCACACTAACACCCTTTTCAGTTCATCCTGAAATGCAATCTCCTTGACAACAATTACCTACCCGAACCGGAAAGAACATTAGTTCCCATGAGCTCTACAAATCCATTTTTTCTGAGGAGGAAGTTCTTAAAGGAGATGAAGAAGCCGGAGAACGAGCAACAAGAAGCGAGTGGCGCCCACCATGGCTCGTCATCGTAACGCCTTCGAATGCCAACCGAAAAGTAGAGTGGCAGCCACCGTGAGGCGTTTTGTTCCAGAGTACCGGCTTTCACCTTGAGGACAAGGTGAATTCGAGCGGGAGGGAATGATGTGTGCTCCACGCTACTCACGTTCATATCGGAAGAAGCATGCATGCCTTTTGACTATTTCTTATTAACGTTTATTATCATTCCTATTTTTAATATTTTATATTTTCCTTGTTTTTAGTTTCCTTTAATTAAGGAAGAAAGTGGGGTTTCATCTTCCCCATGATCTCCATAACTGTTGTAGTCGTAACTTTCTTTGTAACCATATATATATAGGATTTTCATTTATGAAAGGGATATGCAGAAAAGAATTAGTAAAACTCCAATTTCTCTCTAATATTCTCTATAGTTTTCATCTATTTTCTTTGGGCCATTTGATTAACGATTCGGTTCGTATCAAGCTCCACCAACTGAAAGTGTTATCAGCTCCACCACCCAGGGTGGTATCACGCGTGATTGTCCACAAAACACCACCGCTACCAAAACTTAAAACACGTCATATTTATCACACGTGAAGAAGGAAATTGTTGGTTGTGGGGGGAATTGTTGGTTGTGGGAGAAATTGTTGGGTGTGGTGGTGAGTGATGGGCATTTCCACTAAAATCCATCACTAGTGATGGAATAAAGCTCGATAACGTCGCGGAACTTGATTGAAAGTTGTGAGTGAGTGATGAGTGATGACTACCCCTACCCTACCCTACCCTACCCTACCCTACCCTACCCTACCTGGTGAACAAATTCAATGGTAAACGAATAAAATAAAAGGCTCTTAACTTGGTTTACAACCCTACTAACCTCCTTCTAGAAAGCAGAAAAGGCCACTTTTATATTGATTGATCACCAAAATTCGTTTTCCATCTGCTCTCTCATACATACCAACCAACAGTGTGTTATTTAAAAGTTGATACTTACTCAGCAAGAAAAGAAAGAAAGACCAACCCCCCTGAACCTACTTAAACAACAACTGAAAGTATCTAAACTAACAACAACAAGAAGCATGAGCGACAGTAGTCAAATCCCGTCGCTGGAGCTCCACCAACTGAAAGTGTTATCAGCTTTAGGTCGAGGCGCCAAAGGCGTGGTGTTTCTGGTCCGAGACGAGTCATCCACGGGAGAACTGTTCGCTTTGAAGACAACTTTAAAACCCAAGAAACTTGAGCATAAACATATCTCGTTTGAGCAGGAAGTGTTGCGATTATCACAACATCCGTTACTTCCAAAACTCTCCGGTGTTTTATCCACTGAAAAAATCCTCGGTTACGCCATTGATTACTGTCCTGGACGTGATCTCAACTATCTTCGAAAAAAACAAACGGAGATGATGTTTTCAGACGGTGTAATCAGGTACGCTAATTTTCAGCTTTTGTATTTCAAATATCAAACGCCGATTCATTGTACAATTTGTGAATTTAGGTTTTACGCAGCGGAACTAGTGATCGCATTGGAATATCTTCACCAATTAGGCGTTGTTTACCGAGATTTGAAGCCAGAAAACGTAATGATTCAGGAAAACGGCCACCTAATGCTCGTCGATTTCGATCTCTCAACAAAATTACCGCCAAAACCTTCATCACCACAAAACACTCCGGTATTCAAACCTAATCGATCAACAAACACAAACATATTCTCATTTCTCTCCAGATGCTGTCGCCGGAATATTTCGTCGGAAGACTCGGTACATCCAAGCCACGAAACTCACTCCTTTTCAAAATCGAACTCCTTCGTCGGAACGGAAGAGTACATTGCGCCGGAGATGTTAACCGGCACCGGTCATGATTTCTCGGTGGACTGGTGGTGTTTAGGCATTGTGTTGCATGAAATGTTGTACGGTAAAACGCCGTTCAAAGGATTCAATCGGAAGGAGACGTTTCGCCGGATTATGACGTACTCGCCGGAGCTTGTCGGAGAGCCGACGCCGTTGAGAGATTTAATTCGGAAGTTGTTGGTGAAAGATCCGAAACGGAGAATATCAACGGTGGAGATTAAGGGTCATGATTTTTTTAGGGGTGTTGATTGGGAGAATGTGATGGAAATCGCTAGACCACCGTTTGTCCCTGGACCGTCCGATGAGAAGGGTATGGATGTAAATAAGATTGATATTGAGGCTTTTGTGCAAGGGGTGTTTGAAGTTAAAGTGGATGTTGATGTTCAAGAGGATGAGAGTCATGGTTTCCTGATTTTTTAACGGATTATTTTATATATTTATTATTTTGAGAATATATTGTAGATTGTTTTAAGTTTCCATTGTTGTTATAAATAATGAGGACCATGCCCTATTAATTAACTTTTATGGTAAGAGACAATGCTAATCATTTCTTGACTATGAAGTTGTTTGATTACATATGTAATGTGATAATGAATTAATGATGTGAAACAAAATAAACTCGAGAAGTGTTTGGTTTATGAATTCATGGATTATGGAATTAGAATGAATATAGCATGCTATGTTTAGTTTAACGGGTGAGGGTGGTTAGTTATTATCTTTAACCATAGCATACAAAAGGTTGTCCAACATGTATGAGAAGTTACTTGTTTTAATAAGGATTTCTTGATTAGATAGTTAACATGGAGATGGCAAAAGTTGTGTATGTTATTTATCATGTGAACGTTCATTGGGAATAGCCCAATGATGTTGATTAGTTAGATAAGGTGTAGGATAGTAGGAGGTCATGGGTTCAATCCTCATGGTGTGCAAGTTTAGCCATTAAAAAAAAAGATTATCATGTGAATGAATTTAATTTGAGGGAGTGGATCAAATAGGAAGTATATTTTGGCTAGGAAGGATAAGAAGCAATAAGATTATAACATGTGTCAAAATTTAAAATAAAGAAGAAGGATTTTTTAGTTAATTGTATCTCATCTTCTCTCTTCCTCTTTCCCTGCAACTTCAAAACCCATCGTATCTCATTTTCTCTCTTCCTCTTTCCCTGCAACTTCAAAACCCATCATTTTCAAAAACCTACCATCTTCAACCTTTCCTTCACTTTCTATCTCAATAATCACTACATTATAGTGCAATTTTCGTCACCAATCAATGCATCAAACACCCAATCAACATGTTCTTCAACTTTTTTGAAGAAATCCAATTTAATTTCATACAATATCTTATTTTTTCCTGTGATTTTTGTAACATTTGTGCTTCAAATCATTGTGAACAGTTCAATTATCATTAAAACAATGTTATTTGTTTCCAATGTTTGTTTGTTTATGCTTTACATTTTTCATGTTTTAACTTTTGTTCAATTCTAAACTCTACATCGCTTTCTGGAGAACTATACGCAAACTGGTGCGTAAACGTACTCAGTTTAATGCGACAAATACTCCGGAACATCAACATATACTCAACATACCTTAAATAACCTTTACATAACTTAGAAATAAGTTTTGAAGGCTTTGGTATGGCAAAAACAAGTTTATTCGCTTACAGGGACTAAACTTGACAAACTGCAAAAGTATGATGATTCGTACTAAAACAGACATTTCGGAACATGTCCATAAGTTAAACATACCATAAATATCCTTTACATAGCTTAGAAATAGGCTTTGAGGGGTTCGGTATGCTAAAATAAACTTTTGGATCATTCAGGGACTAAAAGTGTCAAAAAGTGCATAAGTTTGCACTTTCGCGCATAACTTACGTTCTGAATACATCCGGACATCCAAAAATTTAAGTAAGCATCATAATATTATGCCTTAGTGTTTGGCATGAGAAAAATCCATTCGTCGCGCAATTTGGATCGTTTTTCGCGCTTTTGCGCATTCCGTCGTAATTAACCGAACATCGCGATCGTACGACTAAACGAGCCAACATCCGGCATATTTTTGAGCATGTTTCATGTCCACAATGTTTAGGCATCATTTTAGGGCCTTGAAAATGGCTTAACGAGCCTTAAACATGTCGGAAATGGCCTTAATACGCAATGGGGACTGAAATGAAAACATTGGAAAGTGTTTGCTGAACAGGGGGACCCTAGCGTGACACTAGCCCCCTTGGCGTCATGCGAGGCCCCTTCTGATCAGAAAAAGTCATTTTTCAGCTTTAAACAGCCCTTAGAAACCTCCAAAGGGCAATGACACTTGTCAAAACCCTATGGTGGGGGCAAAATAAGCCACCACAACTTTGCGACAAGTGTACGGATTAGATCGTGACACGATATTCAAGAAACGATCCTAACGGTCTTGCTTTTCCTATAAATACCCCCCCCCCCATTTTGGTTAAAACCCACAAAAATCTGATCTAAAGCTCTAAGTTGAGGCCTTTGCTTGATACCTGAGCTCCTGGATCGAGATTAGCTTTCGGGGACCCTTCGTAAGTGTTCTTTCGTTCTTTTAATCGCTTTCTAGTCCTAAAGTCAAACTATGTTTGACTTTCTGCGTTGACCAGCCTATGGTCAACCCGAAGTTCGTTTGAACTTCATAACGTGAGAGTGATCACGATGGTTATAGTCCATAGTGACTATACCTACTGATTACCATGTTATCTAGGCTCAGTGACGAGTCGTAGTTTCGGCCAAAATGCGCATTCTTGCGTATTTTGTAACCAAACTACTCGTGGGTATCAAAACCGTTTGTTTTGATACCAAACCTGTTTTCTAAACTTAGTTAAGCATGTTCTAACATGCTTAGCTCGTCACTTTTAGTATAGTGCTTATATAGGGTCGTAAGGTAAGCGATCTAAACAATCGCTTATACTTTCGAACCCGACCCATTTGATCGATCGTAAGGATCCGACCAAACACATTAGGTGACCATAGTTGTATAGGGAATAACCTTCCGAGGTTATACCTTATGGTCACGACGTTAGGCGTTCCAAACGCGTTTTACGCGAACGACGCGTTAAGGTAGCATAAGATACCTAAACGGGTCGTAATGGGTCGTAAGCACTTAGGTTAGGTTTCATTTTAGTATGTAGGCTTTGTTAAACCATATTACACGAGTCTCCATACTCGTTTGGTTTACGAACCCGCATACTATCCGATCCTCCGATTTAGGTCCGGTATATTAACGTAGTTACCTATATTAGGTGACGTTTGATATCCGTGATCTCTAGCATTATTTGGTTGTTATACAAGAACTTCAAAGCAATCTCAGGTGAGTACATAGACCCCTCTTTTACTGTTTTCCAAACTGTTTTGAGGTGGAACACATGTGCCTACTTGTTACTTTTATGCTTTCAATGTTTTCATATCATATGCTTATTATGTTCGTTAGTACATATATAGTACATGATTTCATTGTGTTTATGCTATGTATGTACATTGTGTGCATATTTAGTACAATCGATTTACAATACATTTTCATGCTATGTATGCCCATTGTGTGCATGCTTAGTATATTGCTTTACATTACATTTTATGCTATGTATGCCCATTGTGTGCGTACTTAGTACATTATTTTACATTACATTTTATGCTATGTATGCCCATTGTGTGCATACTTAGTACAATTATTCATCACATGCTTACATTTTGGTATGACATTTGGTTTGTTCAAATGATACAATGTACATTCATTAACATTAGCTACGCCACTCGTTAGTAGGTAATGGTACCATAGGACTTGACAACTCCCATTCCTGAAATCTCGGGTTTGTTTGGATTGGAAGGAATGACCGAATTCGATAAACAATAACACATATAGACCTTTAATTTGTTTAAAGGTCTATCACCACAGTCACAAAGGCTTGAATGTATGAATTTTCACAATACCGCATAAATGTTTGTATCAGTATAGCATGCAATTGTTCCACAAAACATAACTTTGACTTAAACTATGTTTAGTTCAATAACCTGTTTTTGTGCATTTTACCTATGGCCCAATTGATATATTTTCACATGCCATACATGATATTTTGGATACACATTACAAGGATTTACATTAAACATAAACAATTTGACATTGATATACACATTTGGTGGTTTACATTAGACATGGACATTTTGATATGGTTTACACAATAACACTTGACAATTGATTTATATATGAACAATTTACATGGTGGTTGGTTTGGGAAAATGGTTTGAGTAACGTGGAGTATGTAACATGATACAAACATGGTGGATACACCGCTGGTACTTCCTACATATAAATGTTTGTATAATATTACCTATCGTAGCATTATTTAAATCATTTCAGTATAGACACATTACCTTTTACACAAATAACATATTCTTCACAAGACATTGTTTTACAAACAACCTATCTTATACAAACTCATTTTTACTCTCATTTAACCTTACATTTTATTTATACATATCATCTGATCTTATCGTTTTTCATATGATTTACAAGACAAAACAATTTACAAGGTTCATGACTGACTGTTATTAAACGTTTTCTTTAAACTCAAGTCATGAATCCCATTTTCACAAAACCTATGTATCTCACAGGCATTTTTATGCTGACATACCTACTTTCACATGTGTTTTCAGGAGCTGTTGCTTAGGATGATGATTGTGACACTAGGGCGGACCTGTGCCTTAGAGACATAAAACGAAGATAGACTTAGTTTAATTATGTTATAAATTATTTATTTCCTGTTTGAAGACAATGTAACGCTTTTGTTTGATAAATAAAATATAGCTTTGTATGCCATGGTTGTGAAACAAATAATTCTGTCTCAACACTCCCCGACGTTTCCGCCGCGGTTGCATGTTATACGCGGTCGGGGTGTGACAGAAGAGTTGGTATCAGAGCGAATGGTTATAGGGAATTAGGTTATTAGTAATGCTTTGACCTAGACTATGACTTTCTAGGACCCTAACACAAGTTATCTTGTGTTTAGATTTTAAAACATGCACTTCACCTATCCTTAGGTGATAGCCACAACGAGAACTTCGATTCCGAATCCGCTTTGAAAATTAATCATCTGTTCTAGGATGATTGATTACTAGGTTTTGAACCCTATGTTATAAGGTTTTGAACCCCTTCTGAATTTTCAAAAATCTCGTCAAGGTTTTCGGGTTTTAATAGTGGGAACACGTGCGAACTGGAAGAGTTTTAATAGTGGGAACACGTGCGAACTGGAAGAGTGAATGCCTGTACCCTGAGTTTTCTGTCTAAGGCTAGAGTATTCGTACAAATCCACATAATCGGACCAGTCACTCTTACCTGGGAACTCTTGGGGTGAGTGTTCACTTATAGGCGAACATGTCTTCGCGATACATTATTTTTGACCCGTTTACCTTGATTAGACACTGTGTGTCGCTTGTTTGCTTTGCGATGCATAACCACCATCTTTGCTTTTGTTGAAATGGTTTCATCTCATTCTCTTCATCCAATCATCTCACTCGTTTCCTTTCATGTTTTTCCTCTTCTAGAATGCCTCCTCGACGCGACAATCAGGTAGCAAATGCCGAACTGGCAGAAATTATTGCACAACAAATGGCTGCTGCACTTCCAAACCTCTTTGCTCAATGGAACCAAGCCAACAACAACAACAATGCTCCATGCAACTTCAAGAATTTTAACTCGGCTAAACCACTCAAGTTTAGTGGTTCTGAGGGAGCCACTGGGCTTCTTCAATGGTTCGAGAGCATTGAGAATACATTTCATCACGTGCAGTGTCCTGACAATCGCAAGGTCGAGTTTTCTTCGAGTGTGTTTCAGAAGAGGGCTCTTACGTGGTGGAACGGGGTTATGAGGGATCGCGGTGCAGAAGTTGCTCTAGCTCAGACATGGGCTGAACTTAGGGCACTAATGATGAGGGAGTTCTATCCTCGTCATGAGCAGCGAGCTTTGGAGAAAGAGGTTGACGACTTAAAGCAATACAGTGGCGAGCACCGGGCATATACTGATAGGTTTGAGGAGTTGAGTCTGCTTTGCCCGACAATGGTTGCCCCACTCGACAAAGCCATCGAAAGGTACACCGACGGCCTACCTGACTCGATACAAGACATCATTACTGGTAGTAACCCTACCACACTCCGTCAGGCGATCGAGTTATCAGTGACACTGACTGAGTCACAGATTCGAAAGGGAAAGCTGCACAAAAAGGGTGACAAGGGAAAGAAGCAGGCAGCTGACAAAGAAGATAACAAGAAAGGTCAAAACAAGAAGGGAGAGGATTCTGGTTCCTCAAGGGGGTCAAGGAAGCGTAAGGCTTCCCAAAATTTTGCGGTCACTGCCCAGGTTAACAAGGCAGCTCCCAACCAACCCGCACAGCCTCCAGCGAAGAAACCTTATGCAGGGAATGCACCTTTGTGCAATAGATGCAAGGGTCACCATCAGCCGCAATTTCCGTGCCGTATCTGTACTAACTTTGGGAAGCTAGGTCATCTTGCTGGTGTTTGTCGTTTTGCTCAGAATCAGGCAGTTCAGAACCTGGTTCAACAGGTTGCTCAGCCTCCTGCTTAGCAACAGGGTCAAGCTGCACGACCTCATTTTCCTCCTGGTTCGTGCTACAATTGTGGGGATCTGACCCACTACAGAAACCGGTGCCCAAGGCTAGCCAACCAGAATCAGAATCAGGCTCAGGCTCGAGGTCGAGTCTTCAACATGAACGCACAAGAGGCACAAGCAGATGATAATGTGGTGAACGATACGTTCTTTATTAATAATCAGCCAACATCTGTTCTTTTTGATTCGGGTGCCGACAAGAGTTTTGTGTCATTATCTTTTGAACCATTGTTTCGCGTGTCTATAACGAAACTAGGTAAACCTTTGACAGTAGAAGTGGCTAGTGGTGAACCCATTGTTCTTGATTCTGTTCTCCGCAATTGCCAGTTGAACCTTAACAACCATCTTTTTCCTATTGACCTCACACCTATGCAACTTGGAAGCTTCGACGTTATTGTGGGTATGGATTGGTTAGCCAAGTATCGCGCAGAGATAGTTTGTTTTGAGAAGATCATTCGCATGCCGCTTTCGTCAGGTGAGATCCTACAGGTTCGTGGTGAGAAACCTGCTGGCGGTCTCAAGCTCATGTCTTGTTTTAAAGCTCGGAAGTATCTGCGAAAGAACTATGTGGCCTTTTTGGCACATGTTGTAGCAGATAAGGGCAAAGGTAAATCTATTCAAGATATTCCTGTTGTTCGGGATTATTCTGAGGTATTCCCTGAAGATTTACCTGGTCTACCCCCAGCACGCCAAGTCGAGTTTCGTATTGATCTCGTACCTAGTGCAAATCCCATTGCCAGAGCTCCATATCGTCTTGCACCGTCCGAGATGCAAGAGTTATCTAAGCAGCTGCAGGAGCTCTCTGACAAAGGCTTTATCCATCCAAGCTTTTCACCTTGGGGTGCTCCCGTTCTTTTTGTCAAGAAGAAGGATGGATCTTTTAGGATGTGTATCGATTATCATGAGCTTAACAAGCTTACCATCAAGAATCGATATCCCCTACCACGCATCGATGATCTCTTTGATCAATTGTAAGGCGCTTCTTATTTTTCAAAGATTGATCTGCGATCTGGATATCATCAACTTCGTGTGCTTGAAGAAGATATTCCCAAGACAGCGTTCCGCACTCGTTATGGGCATTATGAGTTCACAGTCATGCCATTCGGTTTGACTAATGCTCCTGCAGTTTTCATGGACTTGATGAATAGGGTCTGCAAACCTTATTTGGATAAGTTCATCATCGTTTTCATTGATGACATCTTGATATATTCTAAGACGCGAGCTGATCATGAGCAACATCTTCGTCTTACTTTGGAACTCCTAAAGAAAGAGCAACTTTTCGCCAAGTTCTCCAAGTGTGAATTTTGGCTTAAAGAAGTTCAATTCTTGGGACATATTGTCAACGAACAAGGTGTTCATGTAGATCCCTCCAAGATCAATGCGATTAAGGATTGGGATACGCCTACTACTCCTACTGAAGTTCGTTCTTTTCTTGGTCTTGTGGGTTATCACCGCCGCTTCATAGAGAATTTCTCAAAGATTGCAGTCCCTCTAACTGCTCTAACTCAAAAGAATAAGCCATTTGATTGGGGATTCAAGCAAGAGGAAGCGTTTCTGACTTTGAAACAAAAACTTTGCGACGCGCCTATTCTAACCTTGCCCGAGGGCAATGATGATTTCGTCGTGTATTGCGATGCATCTAAACTAGGCCTTGGCTGCGTCCTGATGCAAAGAAAAAAAGTCATAGCATACGCATCAAGGCAGTTGAAGATACATGAGAAGAACTACACCACTCATGATCTTGAGTTGGGTGCAGTTGTCTTCGCTCTTAAGATCTGGAGACACTATTTGTACGGAACAAAATGTGTGGTTTTCACATACCACAAAAGTCTTCAGCACATCTTCAATCAGAAAGAACTCAACATGAGGCAGCGATGTTGGGTAGAGCTTCTAAACGACTATGACTGCGAAATTCGCTACCATCCTGGTAAGGAGAATGTCGTAGCCGATGCTTTGAGTCGCAAGGAACGTACTAAGCTTCATTGTGTTCGTGTCCAATCTGTTATTCAAGCTCAATCCGATATCCAAGCACGTATCTCTCAGTCTCAACAATCTTGTGTTTCACAAGGCTTGATGGGTAAGGAATTTCCCTACCACATAACGCATGATCTGGAACTGAAGGACAATGGATCGTATTACTTCATGGACCGGTTGTGGGTCCCAAGCCAAGATAATCTTCGTACCTTGCTTATGGATGAAGCCCATAAGTCTCGTTATTCTATTCATCCTGGCTCAGATAAGATGTATAAGGATCTTCCTATTCAGTATTGGTGGCCTGGTATGAAGAAAGACATCGCCTTATATGTATCAAAATGCCTTACTTGTCTTAAGGTTAATGTCACACCCCAACCGATGGCGGAATCATCGGGGCGCGACACTGAGCGAAACAGATTGTCCAGAAGTTTCCACAACAACTATTATTACAAATTCAGTTAAGTGATACGTCCCATACTGTGACAACCCTCACTAAATCAGGTATCCGTACGACTTAATTAATGACTAATTACTGCTTAATTACTGTGCTTGCTTGAAAATTACTGATGAACTGCTACTTGACTTCTGATACTTGTATATTCCTGCATCATACTTTACATACCGTCACTACATTATTTACATACTGAACTCTAGTGACAAACATGATGCACAAAAGCACAGTATCACTATGAACGGATAACCTATTGAACATGCTGATAAAGCCAGCATCAGGCAGATATTGCCTCTAAGGCCTGTATGAGCCAGAAATATTTCACTACACCCATAGTGAGTGTAGGGATACAAGGGTTGTAGAACTGCGTCTCTAGGAATAAGATACAATGACAGGATGTGCCTAGGGCATGCACTAAGCACAAAACTCAGCACTTTAATTAACAATTCAGCTTCTAGCTAACTAATAAAGTGCCAAAACATGAGAAAAATATTACTAGACGCTTTCCAAAGTGTCGGGAATAAGTTGTGTCACTAAAAATGGTATTAATGACACTCTAAAGCTTTGTTAAGCACTTTAACGGATTACTATCAAACCAAACAACCGGACTATACCCAAAACATGAAAATATTGCCATAAACATTATCTGTCTTTTTCTGAGCCAGTTAGGGTCCCCGAATACCCTAACACCCGCTTTAAAACACAACACACTACTAACCGAGTTAATACTTAACTAACCTAACCTAACCTAACCTAACTATTATCTAACTAATAGTTACAAATGAACTAGAACCCCCCCCCTTTGGTCGATTTCGGTCACTTGGTGACCATCAAGTGTACTACCTTCATTATTTTAATATGATTGGTCCCATATCAAGAGAACACTAGGACCCTTGGACCATAAACTCACCTTTGTCTATAAGAAGCAACCTTTGCACAACATTCTCATCTAACAAATCAACACACACCAAAAACTCTCTCTTGCTCTCTACAACTTTCGGCCGAACACCCCCCATATACATCCATCCATTTTCGATTTCACTCATCACATTCCAAGTATACACAAGCGTTAAGGATCCCGTATAAGAAGGCTTGGTGCAAACGGAAGGCGAAGGACCTCATTCTCTTGCTTTTATCCACCCTATTTGCGCTTAGATTCTTCCCTAGCCTCGAGCTAGTGGTATGTTACTTAAATCACCTTCTTGAACTATCTTAAAGTGGTTAAAACGATTGGTAACGGTTAAAAGTCATGAACATACAAAATGAAGCATTAAAGTTTACTAAGAATGCTTGAAATGATGGATAAAAGCTTACAAGTTGTGTAAATGATGTAGTAATTGAATTGTGTGGTGATTTGGACCGATCTATGTTGTGGTAGCTCGGTTCATCATTTAACCCGGGATGGTCATGATCATGGATCATGACATAAGGTTGTTTTGAATATAACAAGGGTTAAAGGGTGAAACTCTACCACACACGAATCATGAACTTGTGTGAAAGCGTTTCTACTTGTGAAATGGTGATTAAAACTAGTAGATCTACGGATCTACAAGTGGTATTTTCAAAGAACCAAGAATCAAAGAAATCATGTTTTCTAAAAACGGATCTTACATTAACAAGTATGATTTTTAGAAACCACAAGTGTGTAAACACTTGTGTAGCACAAAAGTGACGACAAAATAACAATTTTTGTAAAATTTACAAGAAGATGTAAAGAAGGACTTTCTATAGAAACGGGGTTTTAATGAAATCGGTTTGACTTGTATAAAGATCCGCTAAAAGTAATGAGGTTACTACATAATTTTAGAAAACTACAAGTTCATGAAACTTTTGCGAATTATATGCTTCTTAACTAGTTTGTTGATATATTGAATATTGTTTTGATTTAAAAAGAAAATTGTTGGATTGATTTGTAAAAGAAAATGATACGCTTGAAAGCGTGGCCACCTCCAGTTACAGAGGAAACTCTGGCAAAATTTTTCCAAAAACCTAGCACTTAGAATTATTTTCACTATAAGTGTTAGAAATACTTTTCGACATGTTTTCAGAAAATAAGTTTCGCCACGACTTTATTTTCAAAATATCGGAGGTGGGATTTTCACAAAATTAAACGTGATAAATATATATTTAGTAAATATATTTTTCACAACATAATTTGTCATTATTTTGTGAAGTATATAATATTATTTTTAGGCTAAAAATAATATTATCGAACGTTAACAAATCCAAAATAATACGAACACTCTCACGATAAATATATGAGTTACACCGGTAATATTTAGTACCACTCGATCGTTAAAACGTAACTTACGCAATTTAAAGAAATGATTATGAACGCGTATATTTGACAAAGTATTATTTTGGGAGAATTTTGTGAAGTAAAAATATAATATTTTTGAGAAAAATATTTATATTTTGGAATTAGAAATAAATATATATTAAGTGAGACTTAATAATATATCACGAACGCACATGTATTAAATCCCCCATCCTTGGGAAGGAAAATAATTACCAAGTATATACGGAATGTAAACACGAAATAGTTGTCTAACTATTTCCCAAAAACCTAAACCATAAAGCTAAGGCACGGCCGTCCGTCTAATAGAGTTAGTACATGTAGGTCGTTGCACAGCTACTTGACTTGGAGTATTACTTGGTAGAGATGCACCGCTGTGAGTTCATGTCCCCCTTTTCTCTTAACTGTTTTCAGTTTTCTAAACTGCGGGGGTGAAATACATGTTACTTTGATTATGAATACTTTATACATGGTATGGTTAGCGTAAGGAGGGTTACTATTTAGATCATGTGAATGGGTAGGCGGAAACTTGAGGTCATTAATCCTCAGAGTAAGACCGAGGGGCAGGAGCGATAGATCTATTTGGGTGTAGCGAGCCCAGTCCCAGGCCCAGCATAACGGACCTCGGGATGACTTTGTACCCGGCGCATAAATCTGCTAGGTTTGAGCCTTCCTACTTGCATTTCACACATATCAATGGCCTTGTAAACCATTGGTGATATCTTTTTCCTTATTTGCTACATACCAGGATTTTGATAAATACAAAGGTTTATTTGCTCACTCACACATGAACTCGCTCAACATTATTGTTGATTTTTCAACTTACATATATTTCAGGGAATTAAAGGATCTGGCACGGTATGGCACGTTTTCCCGCTGCACTAGTACGAGGTCATCCGGGTTTAGGGAATGTGACTCTTTCCTGGACAAGTCACAGTCCTTAAACCGTGTTTGTGTTATGTTGATGTTTGTGTTTGTTGAACAATGTTTATGTCGTTAGGGTATGTTCCCGTTGATACAATGTTGTTGTTTTTGGATTTTAAAACTTAATTGAGGGGATGATCTTGCATGATTTTTATTCATATAGCTTTGTTATGGTTAAGCTATGGTATTAAGAAGTCACACCAAATTAACCACGCTTCGGCAAAGCCAGGGTGTGACAGCTTGGTATCAGAGCTCTGATCATTGCGAACTAGGATTCCTTCTCGAGTCTAGATTATGATCACTAGGGCTCTCACGAAAACATTTTTACTGCATACCACTTAAGTCCAGATCCAAAACCTTTTTATAAACAAATGTTGAGCACATTTTATTTATTTATTTTTAGGCTCAGTCTTGGAGGCTGAGGCTCGGTCTTGGAGGCCGAGGCTCGATCTAGGAGATCGAGGTAGATGGCTAGTGAGACTAGGATGAGTAGGCTCAGTCTTGGAGGCTGAGGCTCGGTCTTGGAGACCGAGGCTCGATCTAAGAGATCGAGGTAGATGGCTAGTGAGACTAGGGAGAATAGGCTCAGTTTTGGAGGCTGAGGCTCGGTCTTGGAGGCCGAGGCTCGATCTAGGAGGTCGAGGTAGATGATAGAGCAGTCTTAGAGACTGGGAGGAAATTTGGCTAGTGGGACTAGGAGTGTCAGTCTAGGAGACTGGGAGGCTAGTGGGACTAGGGAAATTATGTGATTTCTTACTTGGTGACTAATGTGTTTTCCTGATTGTATGACTGATTGTTTGTGCATATTTGTGTTTATGTTACAGACTCATGGACTCGCCCGGTACAGGCGACTCAGACACCACAGGACCCAGACCTATAGTATCTGATGACCTAGCATCTTCAGAGCACGAGGTGCACACGTCGGACGTTTCTAGCACGGATGAGGACGACTTCCAGCCCTTCGCGCTACCTGACGAGGTTGATGAGCTCGCCGATGGCCCTCTTGTTGAGTACCTACCGTTAGTGGAGATCCCTGCACCCATACCCTTAGCTGTTTACCCTGCCTACGATTTACTTCTTGACGCCGAGGCTGACGGTGATGTTGATCTATTTGATGATGATCTCCTAGAGGATGATGAGGAGGGCGAGGCCCTCATAGCCGACGGAGGACTTTTACTGCTTGCAGATGCTCCAGCTGCGGAGTCACCTGCACACTCACCTGATCCAGACTCCTTCGAGTCTGTGGCCTCTGCACCTTCCCACACTCTGAGCACACAACACTTTTCACATGGTTCGGATCCTGACCAGGCATCCTCTGTTGCCCCTATACCTAGCTTTGCTTTCGACCATGATGATGTGGAGGATTCCGATCCTATCTTTCCCCCGGGATTCGACCCGGATCAGGATATAGAGTTTATACCTATGGATCAGCCTATGGAGGATCCAGTCGACCCAGCTGACCCAGTGGATCCCATCGACCCCGAGTTTGACTTTGAGATGGCTTTTGATGATCCCGAGCCTGCCATCGCCCCTGAGCAGGCAGCCGCTCTAGACCCTGTGCTCGAGCATGACCCGGTTCATGTTGGCATGCCTATTGAGCCTGTGATTGCTGACCCACCTGTAGATGATCACTCTGTGGATGTTCCGTTGTTGGAGGGCGATCATGTCATTGCTGCTGATCATGTTGATCACCCACTTATTGCTGATGCACCCGTTCACCCTTTTGTTGCTCCCCCACCTGGTCCCGTTCCACTAGAGCCCGAGCATGCACTGTTCGCGACACACATGGATCCTCGAGATGAGCACGCACAACACGGGTGGATTCCTGCTGATGATGATGTTCCACCTATTCCCCCTCATATCACTGATGCTCGACACGTTGATTTCTCTTTTCCAGTTCCTCAGTTTACACCTCCAGCGCGACCTGGAGAGGGTTCTTCGCGTGGCACAGTTTACACCTGTTTTACCCCCTGTTTCTCCATTTCGCGTGGCACCTTTTGATCCCACCTGTGAGCCGTTTCTTTGGTCGTCACCACCTGTCATGCCATCGACCGACCCCTACCATCCCTTCCATTTGGGGCACACTATTGAGGACGTTTTGATGTCTTTTGTTTTTCAGCACGAGGCACACACACAGCGCATTCAGGAGCTGGAGAGAGCTCAGCCGCCGCCGTGTCAGTGCGAGGGTCAGACCCACTCTCCTTTGCAGCCTTCTCGACCTGTACCCCCAGATTATGCTGCACGCCTCTTTGCACTAGAGCAGCAGGTTGCTTCTTTCCTTCGTACTCAGAGAGCCATGGAGGAGGACTGGCTCCAGTTGCATCGTTTGTTTTACACTCACTTTCCCCCTCCTCCACCGCCATCCGTATAGAGCTCATCAGTGCCGTTTGAGTAGACGTTGGTGAGAAGACCGCGATTGCTTTTGACTGCACAACATTTTTGGAGACTACTTTCTGATTATGACTTTTGTTGATTTTGTACATGGGATGTAGTGACACTGATTTGATATAGTTTTTGGACAGGGGTGATGTAGCCCCTAGTTGATTGATGATTGTATGACACTGTGATGTACTGATACACTTACTGTGTGGTCTCGATATATGGCAATCGCAGTATTCTCATCATATTTGATGCTTGATTGATTATTTATGTTTTTATGACATGGGATGTTGTGTGAATGATATTTGTGACAAGAGATGATATGTGAATGATATATTGATAACATGAGATGTTATGTACTATTACTATTATTATATACGTGCGTTTTATTATGGCCTGACCGACGTAAACACATCTTTAGAAGATGCCGCCGAGACGTCAAGAACCGCAAATGCCTACCAATCAGGCAGAACTCCAGCAAATCATCGCTGCTGCCATCGCACAATACGCCGCCTCTCAGGGAGGGATTAGTGGAAGCAAATCTGGCAACACTGGCAACAACAACAACCCACCTCATGGTAATACTAAGTCATTTAGACATACCATGACCTAAATGGGATATCTATAGCAAAGATGCTAATGCCGTTCACATGTTATACTGTACGTGCAGGGTGCACCTACAAGCAGTTTCTGGACTGCAAGCCAGTCAACTTTGGTGGCACAGGAGGTGCTGTCGCCTTTGTTCGTTGGGCTGAGAAAACTGAATCTGTTCTTCGCATGAGCAAATGTGCACTAGGCCAGCAAGTCACCTATATCTCTGGGCTATTCTTGGATGGAGCCCTATCTTGGTGGAATTTGCAAGTACAGACGCTTGGTGAAGCTGCTGCCTACGCGCTGACCTGGACCGAACTGAAGGAACTTATGCGCAAAAAGTACTGTTCCCGCGCTGAAATCCAAAGATTGGAGACAGAGTTCTGGCATTTAAAGATGGAAGGTCCAAAGATCGCAGAATATGTTCAGAGGTTTCATGACTTATCGCATGTGGTACCCTACATGGTCACTCCGGAGTTCAAAAGGATTGAACGTTTTATTTGGGGATTAGCTCCTCAAATCATAAGCATGGTGACCTCCTCCAAGCCTGCGACTATTACTGAGGCGATTGATTTGAGCGTGGCTCTCACAGAGGAAGCTATTCGCCTGAACAAGTTTGATGAAGCTGAGCCAAAGAAGAAAGAGACTCATGTGGAGTCATCAGGAGGAAACAAGCGGAAGTTTTCGAACTTCAAGCAAGGCACTAGCAGTGTGGTTAAGAAAGGGGAATCAAGCACGCCAGCTCAGGTTACAGCTGGTAGTGGGAAGAAAGGAAAAGGATACATGGGCGCCCAGCCCAAGTCTAATACCTGCCAGCGCCACCATTCTGGCCGTTGTGGTTTGAAAGTTTGTGAAGCTTGTGGAAAGACTGGCCACTTGAAGGATTCTTGTTGGGTCATAGCTGGCCAGAGAGGCCAGGGAGGATTCGGAAACAGAAACACCAACCGGGGCGGAAATGGAAATCGCCCACAAGTGAACAATGGAAGTGATGGAAATCGAGTCAACAATGCTAATCAAGCGGGCGCTGTAAATCGTAACCAGAGGAACAATCAAATAGGAAATGGTGGTGGAAATGGGCAAAGGCCCGGATGCTCCAACTGTGGTGATCTTGGGCATTACAAGAGGAACTGCCCGGAGTTAAACCGAGCCCGTGGTAGAGTGTTTAACATTGAAGCAAGGAAAGCACGCCAGGACCCCAATGTCGTTACTGGTACGTTCCCTGTAAACCAACGCCATGCATCCGTTTCATTTGATACTGGCGCCGATTGTAGCTTCGTGTCGTTAGAGTTTAAGAATATGCCTGGTTTAGCCGCTAGTAAATTAGATGTTCCGTACTCGATCGAATTGGCTAACGGAAAGTTGGTAGAAGCCAATGAAGTTATCAGAGGTTGTGTGATTGAATTGGGAGAGCGCGAGTTTGCTCTGGATCTACTACCAGTCCAGTTGGGAAGCTTCGACGTGGTGGTAGGAATGGATTGGTTGTCAGGCAACAAGGCTGAGATAGTCTGTCACGAAAAGGAAGTTCGTATCCCCACCGATGATGGTGAGACAATTGTGGTTCACGAAGAGAAGCGTGATACGCCGTTAAGGATTATCAGCTGCCTCAAAGCGCGAAAATGTTTACAGAAGGGATGTGCTGCCTTTCTGGCACACATTGTGGATAAGAAAGCCGAAGAACCGAAGATCGAAGACATCCCTGTCGTGAGGGAATATCCAGAAGTCTTCTCAGAGGACTTGCCTGGATTACCACCTCAGAGGCAAGTGGAGTTTCGCATCGACTTAGTTCCAAGCGCCGCGCCTGTGGCTAAGGCACCCTATAGACTTGCTCCGTCTGAGATGCAAGAACTGTCGACACAACTTCTGTGACACCTGTGTCACTTCAACCATCAAACAAATGCCAAACCAATGAAATATTGTATTTCATACTTTGGACTTGTATCAATATGTGTATCGTTTGCACATATTAACACTTGTTCGATTTCAAGCTCTAGATCACTTTCTGGAGAATTATACGCAAACTGGTGCATAAAGCGTACTCAGTTTAATGCGAAAAATACTCCGGAACATCAACATATACTCAACATACCTTAAATAACCCTTACATAACTTAGAAATAAGTTTTGAAGGCTTTGGTATGGCAAAAACAAGTTAATTCGCTTACAGGGACTAAACTTGACAAACTGCGAAAGTATGCCAATTTGAACTGTAACAAACATTCCAGAACATGTACATAAGTTAAACATACCATAAATATCCTTTACATAGCTTAGAAATAGGCTTTGAGGGGTTTGGTATGCTAAAACAAACTTTTGGATCATTCAGGGGCTAAAAGTGTCAAAAAGTGCACAAGTTTGCACTTTTGCGCATAACTTACGTTCTGAATACATCCGGACATCCAAAAATTTATGTAAGCATCCCTATATTATGCCTTAGTGTATGGCATGAGAAAAATCCATTCGTCGCGCAATTTGGATCGTCTTTCGCGCTTATGCGCATTCCGTCGTAATTAACCGAACATCGCGACCATACGGCCAAATGAACCGACATCCGACATATTTTTGAGCACATTTTAAGTTCCCTATACTTTAACATCATTTTAGAGCTTTGAAATGAGGTTAACGGGGCTTAAACGTGCCAAAAACGCATCAAATACCAAGTTTTGGTGCTGCAGGGACCAAAACTGCAATTCTGCCAAACTGGGGCTTACGGACCGTAAGCCATAAGCCATACGGTCCGTAAGGAGTCCCCAGTACAACAGAACCCACATTAAATGCTGATTGGCTCTTCAAGTTTCGAAAGGCCAAATGGCCCTTGCCTCTTCCAGCAAATGAGGGGCAACCTCTGACTTACCACAACATTGTGACAAGTGGACGGACAAGATCATGGCACGAAATCCAAGAAACGATCCTAACGGTTCCACTTTTCCTATAAATACCCCCCCATTTTGCTCAAAACCCACACAATCTGATCTTAAGGCTCTAAGTTGGAACCATTGTTTCATACCTAAGCCATTTTGGTCTAGATTAGCATTCGGGGACCCTCCGTAAGTATTCTTTCGTTGTTTTATCGCTTTTCGAGTCTGAAAGTCAACGTTTTGTTGACTTTCTGCATTGACCAGCTTATGGTCGATGCGAAGTTCATGGAACTTCATAACGTGAGCGTGAGATGGTTATAGTCCGTAGTGACTATACCTACTGGTCACCACGTTATCTAGGCTCAGTGACGAGTCGTAGTTTCGGCCAAAATGCGCATTCTTGCGTATTTTGTAACCAAACTACTCGTGAGCATCAAAGCCATTTGTTTTGATGCCAAACCTGTTTTCTAAACTTAGTTAAGCATGTTCTAACATGCTTAGCTCGTCACTTTTAGTTTAGTGCTTTTATAGGGTCGTAAGGTAAGCGATCTAAACCATCGCTTATACTTTCGAACCCGACCCATTTGGTCGATCATTAGGATCCGACCAAACACATTAGGTGACCATAGCTATAACCTTCCGAGGTTATACCTTGTGGTCGCGATGTTAGGCGTTCCGAACGCGTTCTACGCGAACGACGCGTTAGGGTAGCATAAGCTACCTAAACGGGTCGTGATGGACCGTAAGCACTTAGGTTAAGTTTCATTTTAGTATGTAGGCTTTGTTAAACCATGTTACACGAGTCTCCATGCTCGTTTGGTTTACGAACCCGCATACTATCCGTTCCTCCGATTTTAGGTCCGGTATATTAACATAAGCTACCTATTAGGTGCCGTTTGATATTCCGTGATCTAGCATTATCTGGTTATTATACAAGAACATCAAAGCAATCTCGGGTGAGTACATTGAACCCCTCTTTACTGTTTTCCAAACTGTTTTGGGGTGAAACACATGTGCCTATCTGTTACTTTCATGCTTTCCATGTTTTCACATCGTATATCTGCTATGCTCATTAGTACATTATAGTACATGATTTCATTACATTTTATGCTATGTATGCCCATTGTGTGCGTACTTAGTACATTGATTTACATTACATTTCTGTTGCATATGTTTACTCAGCATATGGACACATTGATTTATATGAACATTTCTGTTGCATATGTTTACTCAGCATATGGACACATTGATTTACATGAACATTTCTGTTGCATATGTTTACTCAGCATATGGACACATTGATTTACATGAAGATTTCTGTTGCATATGTATACTCAGCATATGGAAACATTGATTTACATGAACATTTCTGTTGCATATGTTTACTCAGCATATGGACACATTGATTTACATGAACATTTCTGCTTCGTATGTTTAATTAGCATACTTAGTACAATTGTTTACATCACATGCCTTCATTTTGTTATGACATTTGGTTTGTTTAACATGGGACAATACATTCATTAACATTGATCACGCCGTTCGTTAGTAGGTAGTGGTACCATAGGAATTGACAACTCCCGTTTCTGAAATCCTGGGTTTGATAGGATTGGAAGGAATGACCGAATTCGATATACATAACTTAGATAAGCCTTTAATTTGTTTAAGGGTTTATCGCCGCAGTCTCAAGCCTTGGATGTATGCATATTTCACAATACCGCATAAATGTTAATATCAGTATGGCATGCATTTCCACAGACCATAACTTTGATTTAAACCAAGTTTTACTTCAATACTATGTTTTCGTGCATATGGTTTAGTTGATATATTTCACTAGCCATACATATCATTTTGGTTACATATTACATGATTTACATTTGATCATGCATTGTTCCACAAAACATAACGTTGATTTAAACCATGTTTAACTTCAACACCTTGTTTTGTGCATTTTACATATGGTTTAAGTTGATACATCTCGCTTACCATACAAGTTATATTTTGGGTACACATTACATTATCTACATCGAACATAAACATTTTGACATCGATACACATACTTGGTGGTTTACATTGAACATAGACATTTCTACATGGTTTACACAATAACACTTGACATTTGGTTTATACATGAACAATTTACATGGTGGATGGTTTGGGTAAATGGTTGGTGTAACGTGGCGTATGTAATATGATACAAACATGGTGGATACGCCACTGGTACTTCCTATATATAAATGCTTGTATAGTATTACATATCGTAGCGTTATCTAAGTTATTTCAGTTTAGATACATTACATTTTACACAAATAACGTATTCTTCACAAGACATTGTTTTACAAACGACTTATCTTATACAAACTCATTTTACTTGGTTATTCATTTAACCATACAGTGTTCTCTTATTTATACATATCATCTGATCTTATCGTTTTTCAAATGATTTACAAGACAAAGCAAATTACAAGGTTCATGACTAAAACATTTCTCAAACATAAGTCATGAATCCCGTTTTCACAAAACCAATGTATCTCACAGGCATTTTTATGCTGACGTACCTATTTTCACATGTGTTTTCAGGAGATGATGCATAGGACTTATCAAGATATACTTAGGCGGACCTGTGCCTTAGTAACTTAAAACGAGACAAGAACTAGTTAATTTATGTTATGTACTATCTGGTTCTTGTTTAAACAATGTAAACTTTCATGTTTGATCAATAAAACGGAACTTCAATTGCCATGGATTTGAAACAATCGATTCTGTTACAACACTCCCCGACGTTTCCGCCACGTTTTGTATGTTCTACGTGGTCGGGGTGTGACAGAAAAGTTGGTATCAGGGCCAATGGTTATAGGGAATTAGGTTATTAGTAATGCCTTGACCTAGTCTATAACCTTCCTAGGACCCTAACGCGAGTTCACTTGCGTTTAGTCATAAAACAATACCGTCACCTATCCTTAGGCGACGACCACAAGAAGAGCATAAATTTCAAAACTGCTTTGAAAACCAATCATCTGTTCTAGGATGATTGATTTCTAGGTTTTGAACCCTCTGTTATAAGGTTTTGAACCCCTTTGAATTTTCAAAACTCTCGTCAAAGTTTTGGGTCCTAAATAGTGTGAACACGTGCAAACTGGAAGAGTGAATGCCTGTACCCTAGGTTTTCTGTCTAAGGTTAGAGTGTTCGTACAAATCCACATAATCGGACCAGTCATTCTTACCTGGGAACTCTTGGGGTGAGTGTCCACTTATAGGCGAGCATGTCTTCGCGATACACTATGAGGATCTATTTACTTTGATTCAGCCTTGGTGTTGTTTGTTTGATTCATGATTCAAACAAATGACCATCAACCGTGATTACGGTCGGTGATTGTAACATCCTATTCTTACCCAATACCATTTTATTTGTTTCCTTTCATGTTTTCCTCTTTTAGAATGCCTCCTCGACGCGAACACTAGATAGCAACTGCCGAGCTGGCAGAAATTATTGCGCAGCAGATGGCTGCTCAATTCCCAAATCTCTTTGCTCAATGGAACCAAGCCAACAACAACAACAATGGTACATGCAATTTCAAGAGCTTTAACTCGGCTAAACCACTCAAGTTTAGTGGTTCTGAGGGAGCAACTGGGCTTCTTCAATGGTTCGAGAGCATCGAGAATACCTTTCGCCACGTGCAGTGTCCGGATAATTGCAAGGTCGAGTTTTCTTCGAGTGTGTTTCAGAAGAGGGCTCTTACATGGTGGAACGGGGTAATGAGAGACCGGGGTGCAGATGTTGCTCTAGCACAAACATGGGCTGAACTGAGAGCTCTTATGATGAGGGAGTTTTGTCCTCGTCATGAACAACGAGCGTTAGAGAAGGAGTTTGATGATTTGAAACAAGATAGTGGCGAACACAGGGCATATACTGATAGGTTTGAGGAGTTGAGTCTACTTTGCCCGACTATGGTCGCCCCACTCGACAAGGCTATTGAAAGGTACATCGACGGCCTGCCTGACTCGGTACAAGACATTGTTACTGGTAGCAACCCTACCACACTTCGTCAGGCCATTGATCTATCTGCAACCTTGACTGAATTGCAGATCAGAAAGCATAAACTTTTTCGAAAGGGTGACAAGAAGCCAATCGAGGAATCAAAGACCATGGATGAACAGACTGGATCCCCTGAGAAGTCTAAGAAGCGTAAGGCTTTGCGGAATTTTGCAATTGCTGCTCAACCCAACCAAAACACCCGCAACCAACCAACTCAACCTCCTGCAAAGAAACCTTATGCCGGTACTGCACCGATATGCGACAGATGTAATGCACACCACTTAGCTCACTTACAGTGTCGTTTATGTGCATCAAATGCTTGTCGATTTACCCCAAACCAAGGTGGTCCAAACCAACCTCAAGTAAATCCTGCTCAAGCTCGTCTTCCACTAGGTCCTTGCTTCAACTGTAACAAAATGGGCCATTTCCGGAGAAATTGCCCAAAGATTGCTAATGCGAATCCAGCGCAAGGATGAGCATCGGACCAACTGGAAGACAATGTTGTTTAGAGATAATCAAGCCTTATGTAGTATTTTCTTTTGTAATCAAGGCCCATGAAACAGTTGTTGTTGTTTATAAATAAATCTTTTTTTTTTTATTTTACATTGCAATGTTCAAATGTGATGTTGTGTATAAACAACGTATCCTCTTCAATACCGACAATCAAGGGACCGTATTCCTTGAAGAACAGACTACCCCGTAATTTTTTTTCCATTTTATCATCTCTTGTGTTTTCCACGAATACCCAGAGTACCACTATAAATTCTTAATAGGGTACCTAAGGGTATTTCCGTATATTCAAAAATTATTGTACCCTAATTCGAAAATTGCGTTTTCTTGAAAACGAAATCGAATTTATAGGAGATCTTTCTATCTTCATAGTTAGATTCTTGCTAATGTTTAAAGTACCGAATGAAATCCATGAAATGGATTCCTAGTGTGCTTTAAATGCATGTACGTAATCAACAAAACAAATTAACAAATTAAAGATCTAGATAAACAATTTTTGGTTATATGACTATGTGTTTATGCATCTTGTCTTTCCATTTATGCATTTTGTGTTTTTGTATACTCTGGATATTCGCTATCCAAATCCTCGTAGAATCTTTCATACCTTCATATGAGGGATTCGTAGTAGGATATTCAAAAAGGTACTATCTTAAATCCTTAATGGACTTCTACGTTGTAGTTAAGTCCCTTGGATTATAAAGTACTATTCCAAAGTTTAAAGACATCATGTGTTGATGTAGTTAAAGATTCCTTTTGGGTAGTTTAGTTAAAGAGATCATTCGTTGATCTAGTTAAAGAGATTGGTTCGGCAATCTAGTTAAAGATATCATGTGTTGATATAGTTAAAGAGGCCCTCTGGTGGTCTAGTTAAAGAGATCCTACGTCGATCTAAGTTAAAGAGATTGGTTCGACAATCTAGTTAAAGAAGTCATGCGTTGATATAGTTAAAGAGGCCCTCGGGTGGTCTAGTTAAAGAGATCCTACGTCGATCTAAGTTAAATAGATTGGTTCGACAATCTAGTTAAAGACATCCTACGTTGATGTAGTTAAATATTTCTCTTGGGTAGTTTAGCTGAAGAGATTATTCGTTTGATTTTTTTTCCCATACGCATTATGAAATGAACTCTGCGGACTGTGCAAGGAAGTACGTAATTATGGAGGCCTACATAATTATGGAATTCAGTGCACAGAAACCACAGGAAGTTATGTCATGTGTTAAGGCCTACAGAGACAAGAGTAATGATACGGGAGAAGTCTTGGATTTTGACCCATGTCATTTATCCTTGCACTCCCCAATACTGATTTCAAGCACACACAAGTTTCCTATGATAACTCTTCACGGGAAACGTTCTCCTGCCCGTAGTTCGAAACTCCATGTTTTGTTACTACAAGGACTTCACTTTATGGGTTGAAATTTTCGCTAAGGATCCTAAAATGGCCCATGGTTTTACCTAAGGGTTCAATGGATTTGTCTGAAAGCGAAACCGTCACAGCTGTCTTCACAAGTTTCCTCTAAAAACTAAATTTCGGGACGAAATTTCCTAAAGTAGGGGAGACTGTGACACCTGTGTCACTTCAACCATCAAACAAATGCCAAACCAATGAAATATTGTATTTCATACTTTGGACTTGTATAAATATGTGTATCGTTTGCACATATTAACTCTGTAGGATCATATCGCGACCTGAATGAGTCGATCAGAGGCGTTTTCGTCAATTACAGGTGCGGAAAACAAGTAATCAACGTAGGAATAGCTTGCGATTCACTTTAAACTCTTTCTGTATTGATTTGACAGCAATTACATTTAGTTCTCGATCCGGCAGCACTTCGGTACGAGATTCAGCAACTGTTACAACTGAGATCGCTCCTAAGGTATTTATAGACCACTGGGATCGCTTATTGGACAGGCCCAATAAGCGGTCCAGAAACTTGACACATGAGCGGTTCAGGTCTTGGTCATTCGAGCGATCCAGCTCTTGACGTTTGAGCAGACTAGACATGTCCGTTCGAGCGGACCAAGGCCAAATGAGCGATCCAACCATCTAAAACCTATACAATTTCATTATTTCTCGTATTTCGTGCCCAGATCTAATAATCTAAGACTATGACTCGATACAAGACGTAATCAGCAGATGTAGTGCACCAACAGACTCCCCCTCAGATGTTGATGGAGTCGACTATCGAGTCACAACAATGCTGTGTCTTCAGATCTTCAGTCTTGATCAGTCTTCGGGCTTCTCTCTCTCTATCTTCAGACTCCCCCTCTCGATTTACTGGTATTCCTTTGTTCTTCAGTAACATCTTCAGGATCTTTGTCTGGTTTTTCATCTAACAGCTTCTCATCTTATCCTGCATAAGCTCTACCTCAAAGTAAACTCCTTTTCACATATCTTTCAAAACATATAACTCTGCACCAAATTAGACTCTCCTTCAAAACAAACACAGATTTTGATGAACCACTTGAAAGATTAGATTATGAAAACATTTAAAATTCACACAAACACTCCCCCTCAAGTATTGCTCATCATGTTTAGCACTCGGAATTTTGAAAATCAATCTATTCAACATCAGTTGTCGAAAATCTTTTTGACTTTTTCAAAAATTTATGCTAAAACACACTGAAAATCTTTTTGGATTTTGAAATAAAGAAACTTGAAATGCAATAACAGAAAATATTTACAGACAATATTTTTGTGAGCTCGTGCAAGAGGATCATATCAGTTTTGAGACAAATCACTAACACCGTTAAGCTTTAAACATTCTCAGTTCTAAACAATTTACCTAGATTGTCAGTATGTTTGTCCACTTAAATTTTCACACAAATTTCAAATGATTCGAGATACGATATTAATGTTTTAGAGACTTAAACTTAATTGTGTATCACTCCACTTGAATATACTCCTGTATCCAGATCCCAAATATTCAGTCTTACAGGTGAGTATACCACAGATGATATCTGTAAAGGGGTTATGTGCGAGGGCCGTGAGAGCTCAGGTCGATACTTCCGTATACGCAGAGAGATGACGGCTTCGACTTTTGGTGTGTCCCCTTTAGAGGATCTTTTGATTACAACAGCAGCGACTATCAATTTTATTGTTTCATCAGCTTGCTGAGGGCGGCGCTATGTTTCAAGCATTTTGCGAAAAGTATTATCCGGGGACTAGGTCAGTACTTCCATACAGCAGAAGTCCCGGGATAATACCCCAGATATCACTGAGTATAAAGACCTAGTATCTCAGAATACGGGACCTTTCAAACAAGATTTCGGGGGTTACCCATATATTCAAGAATAGTTACCCACGAATCAAGCAAGTTTGATTTAGGTTTATATCTCGTTTCAATTTACTAAATGTGCAAAAATCTACTGACACATCCGCAGTAAGATCGTTTATCACATTTAAACTTTCCAATTCTTTAGCATGTTGTGATAGTTCACTGATGTACTATCATTTCCTCATTTATGCAACAAAAACTCATTTTTTCAGTTTTATCATGTTTTTGTCTTTTTCAAATTTTCTGATGTTTTTGGATTTTCTAAAAATTCTTACCCCCCCTAAAATTCAAATACATCTGATGGAAATTGAAAACAAACTGTTCATAACATGACAACTGATATCGAATTACCTCAATTCGCCATTCGCTTGGAATAACCAATCAGAACTCCCCCTATCAACAAACTATTTTCCCATTTAGATTTCAAAACACTTAAGTTTGTTTTAATCAAAATGGTTTTTCCTGAAAATAAGTTTGATTGATTTTACCACTTGTAGGTTTATCAAACAAATGTTCGGGGATGTGGTTCATCATCTTGTTTTTCAATCACTCATAGGAAAATGCAAGTACAAATTAATGTCCTTGATTTACCATTTTCAGTTCAGAAATCTCTGTACCAATTGTAAAATATTCATAAACAAACCTCTTTACCGTTTGTATGATTGACGTTACCGAATAAAATTCAAGAAAGATGCCGATTCATGCTCCACGCTTACCAACCTGGGAGCTCCGGCAAGTCCTGAGACTTACTGTTCATAATATGTACCATCCCAGTCACAAACCAGAGATGGTTCAACCTTTTCTTTCTTTGTTTTCTTTTCATAAAATTCCTTAACCCCTTTGACTTTTCGATCAATCATCTTGCCAAAGATGTGTTTTACCTTGGGGTTAAAGACCTTATCAGCATCAAATTCCTCTTCATCATGATAAAATTGGTTAGAAATTTCAACTTTACCAATTTTCTTTTTATAATTCTCAGCCCGAAGTAATGGAAACTCCTCATCATTCACAATCGGAACTGAGTTCTCAACTTTTACATTAGCTTCACATTTTGAAACAATTTGTGGCTCAACTGACTTTGTGGAATCAGTTTCATCGCCTGAAGATAGCTCCTCTGATTTTGATCCATCAGAATCATAGCTAGAGCTTTCACCACCCTTCTTCACAACCCATCTTTGTTTATCAGATTTTACATTCTTTTGTAAAACTTGTTCGAACTTTCACCAATCTCAAAAATAGAATCTTTAAACAGTTTTGTTCTATCAAGTGGTGATTCGAACGCAAACACTTTTTCTGAGATTTTTCGAAAAACTCCCTATTTTGATTGTATCGCATTCGAACAATCTTTTGCAATGTGTCCAATAGTGTTACATCGATAACAGGTTCTTGTATCTCGCTTCTATTCGTCTTGCTTCTTCGCAAGAGACTCACTATTTGATTCCCTCCAGAAACTTGTCTTTTCTTCTTCATCGGTTGATGTACCTGAAACAAATGACATTTTGGATTTAAAATCACGAACATATTTTTCATTTTTCTGTTTTTCTGTAGGAGTAAAACCAAGACCTTTCTTTTTGAAATTACCGTTATGGTTTGATTTCTTTTGGAAACCAGAACCAGAACTGTAATTCTTTTTCTTGTTTAACCTTTGTTGTACTCTTGAGGTGTAATATCTTGGTTTTTCATTAAGACATAATCCTTTTATTTCAGAAATATTAATTTCTGTGAGTATGAAAACCTTATTTATCAATTCAGTTTTAACACCTCTTATTGGAAAAACCACATCAGAATATAATTTGTCCGAATTATTCAAAGTATAAGCAACTTTAAACAACCCATCATCCAAATTAGACTTTGATAACAAAAATTTTCTATCATAAACTAATTTTCCCTGTTTTTCTGTTTACCCCAGAGTTTTTGACTCAGATTTTGACTCTGACGCATACTCCGACTTTGACTCTTCACTGTCATCACTATCTAACACATGATCCACGACTTTCTTCATCAATTTAGACTGTTGATCAGTGTCAGATGATGTAAACACAACATCAATATTTTCAGGAAGATTGACCGACGACTCAGACTCCCACTGTAGATTTGTGGCCTTTTTGACTCTTTCATCGTTAGGATGTCTGGGTAAATATCCATTTTCCAGCGGGGGTGGACACTTATTGTAACTGACACCTTTCTTCTTACCAGATGAAGCCTTTTCAGTGTCCTTTTTCTGATCACTCTTCTTCTTGTCAGCAACCTTTTCACCAGCATCAACTCCAGCTGCATTCTCTTCAGTTACATCATCCTCTTCCCATACCTTCATGCTCTCAATAGTCGGATAAATCCTGTCAATCACATAGGAAGTACATGAGTAACTTTTCAACAAACGATTTACTCTTTCAGTTTCAATTCTTTGCAGCTCAAGTTTCTGTTCTAAAGCAGCACATTTTTCAATATAGTTGTTTACAACTTTTTGTTTTGTCATAAATGCTCCCTGAAGTGTCTTCATAGCAATTGCTTGTTCTTCACTAGTTTGATTGTACTGATTCATTGTCTTGTTCAATACATCATATGACTCCTTCAGACTGTTTAAGCTGTAAATCAACGTGCTGTTCTGCTTTTTCACAATCTCACAGTTTTCACATTTAACAGAAACTTCTTTTGCATCAACTTGTTCTTCAATTTTAAACTTAGGCACTTCTGTCACCTTTTGCCTTCTCACCACCGGCACTTCTTCATCATCACTACTCACCGGCGTTTTGATCTTTTTCTTTTTCTTCTTTGCTCTTTCATCTTCACTGTCACTCTCAGCAAGCAACTTCATATCTTCTCTGTATTTTCTCGCCCAATACTCTGTATCATCATCACTATCATCTACAATCTTTGCTGTAAAAGCAGTGTACGCTGTGGTTTGATCAGGAATGTAATCATCCCAAGTAAAATTTGCCCAGCTAAAACCTTTTGCTAGCTTTTCATCTTCTTGATCAATCAAACAAGCTTTTCCATTTTCTGGAATGTAATTATCCCAGTTAAACGACTGTTTTTGATTTGGATTAACTACACATGCTCTTTTTCCGGTATCTTCAATCACATCCCTTCCATGTGCAGTCTGAGCTTGATGTTTTTGTTGTTGAGATGATTGACCAACTTGGTGATAGATGGCTTTGCGATAGTAATCGTTGTTGTTGTTGAACGGATTTTGAGCTCCACTTGCTTCTCGGTTTGTGCACTCCCTCTTGAAGTGTCCCTTTTCCCTGCACCGAAAACAAGTGACTTTAGATTTGTCAAAACCTAAAGTAGAAACATTAGCATCACGAAGATCATCTCTCCCCGTGATTTGTTTGAACTTCTCAGCTCTCCGTAAAACACTAGCCAGACACCATTTTATATCCATCAGCTCCATCTCTTCAGCATCTATCTGGTCGTAGTCTTCTTTGGTTAACATTGGATTACCGATACGACCTGCAACAAAACAAGTGTAAGATTCCAAAACCATTCCTAATAAAGACATTTGGTTTTTGGCAATTTCTTTAGAATAATCTTGATCATTCTCAAGATTCAATACAATGTTGCACTGTAATCTTTTCCCATTTTTGGTTGTTGAGATGTTTGGATCAAATGATGAAAATGAAGTAAAGCTGGTTTTGCTGCTTGATCCAGATGATGGACTTTCAGATGAACTTTTGGCACTCATACCGGTCACAATCTTTGAAGATAGATTTGATGATTTCTCATTTACCCCAGCTTTATAATATAACCCGATGTCTTGTTCACCATCGAAGTCTTTCATTCTAATCACTTTTCTCTGTTCCATTTCCTGAGCTTCGATCTTTTCGATGAACTTACTGAGCGTCAGATTGCTAAAACCTTTCTTGTTTCTGAGCATCATCAAGTATGTGCCCCAGCTCTCATATGGCAACGCATCAGCAAGTTTGTCGATCAACTCTTCATTACTCTTTTCAATACTCAATCTTTTCATATTAGCAAGCAGATTACAATATCGTTCAATAATTTCTCTCGTACTCTCATTTTTCAACCCTCGGAATAAATCGAACTCTTTCTTCAGAAGTGATTTCTTGCTTTTGACCATCTCCTCACTTCCTCTAAACTTCGACCGTAACGCTTTCCAAATCGAGTACGATGTTCCATTATGCTGTAAAAGAACCATTATATCTTCCTTCACTGCCTGTTGAAGAAGACTAAGCATCATTTTCTCGTCTTTGTACTTTTTCCGAGCATCATCAGTAAGATCTTTGATTGGAACAGGTTCTTCATCATCGTTCAATGGTCAAACATACTTGGTTTCTACACATTCCCAAGCATCAAGATAATTCGCTTGCACCCAATTTTCAAACCGACCTTCCCAACCCTTATATTCTTCGATGTTCATTAATTTGGGAGGTTTTTGCATCGTCCCTGTTTCGTTTTCTAACATTGTTGTTTGAATAGCGGTGATCGGGGTACTTGGAGTGGCGAACGCATTATAAAAATCCTCGTCCATTTTCAAATTTTTCGAAAAAATATTACAAACAGCCTTAAAAGCGAACTGGGGATGTCAATTGTACACAAAAACTGTCCAATAAGATCAGATAAGCGAACCGGATGGGTCCAAATAAGCGGGCCAGAGAACAATGTGTCAAATAAGCGGTCCAAGTTCTATCCGTTCGAGCGGTTCACACCAATGTCCGGATAAGCGGTCCTAAGATGTTCGATCGAGCGGTTCAAGAAATGCTGTACGAGCGGTTCGAGAATTGTCCGGATGAGCGGTTCCCAATCGACCGAATGAGAAGTCCAAAGATGATCAGAAAAGCGAACAGACTTCGGACACCATTTTGACCCACCTTTTCTTCGAATTTTGATACCAAACTTTCAAGGGTTTGACTCTATGTAGTTGCGCACAATCCCTGAGATTTTGAGCTAATTCTGACCGTAGGAAGTGTTTGAATCTGAACAAGAAGGTGTAGAAGACAGAAATTTTGACGATTTCCAGCTATTCTCTGCAGAACTCCTCCTCCTGATGCTCTGATACCACTTGTAGGATCGTATCGCGACCTGAATGAGTCGATCAGAGGCGTTTTCGTCAATTACAGGTGCGGAAAACAAGTAATCAACGTAGGAATAGCTTGCGATTCACTTTAAACTCTTTCTGTATTGATTTGACAGCAATTACATTTAGTTCTCGATCCGGCAGCACTTCGGTACGAGATTCAGCAACTGTTACAACTGAGATCGCTCCTAAGGTATTTATAGACCACTGGGATCGCTTATTGGACAGGCCCAATAAGCGGTCCAGAAACTTGACACATGAGCGGTTCAGGTCTTGGTCATTCAAGCGATCCAGCTCTTGACGTTCGAGCGGACCAGACATGTCCGTTCGAGCGGACCAAGGCCAAATGAGCGATCCAACCATCTAAAACCTATACAATTTCATTAATTCTCGTATTTCGTGCCCAGATCTAACAATCTAAGACTATGACTCGATACAAGACGTAATCAGCAGATGTAGTGCACCAACAAACTCTTGTTCGATTTCAAGCTCTAGATCGCTTTCTAGAGAATTATACGCAAACTGGTGCATAAAACGTAGTCAGTTTAATGCGACAAATACTCCGGAACATCAACATATACTCAACATACCTTAAATAACCCTTACATAACTTAGAAATAAGTTTTGAAGGCTTTGGTATGGCAAAAACAAGTTAATTCGCTTACAGGGACTAAACTTGACAAACTGCGAAAGTATGCCAATTTGAACTGTAACAAACATTCCGGAACATGTCCATAAGTTAAACATACCATAAATATCCTTTACATAGCTTAGAAATAGGCTTTGAGGGGTTTGGTATGCTAAAACAAACTTTTGGATCATTCAGGGGCTAAAAGTGTCAAAAAGTGCACAAGTTTGCACTTTTGCGCATAACTTACGTTCTGAATACATCCGGACATCCAAAAATTTATGTAAGTATCCTTATATTATGCCTTAGTGTATGGCATGAGAAAAATCCATTCGTCGCGCAATTTGGATCGTCTTTCGCGCTTATGCGCATTCCGTCGTAATTAACCGAACATCGCGACCGTACGGCCAAACGAACCGACATCCGACATATTTTTGAGCACATTTTAAGTTCCCTATACTTTAACATCATTTTAGAGCTTTGAAATGAGGTTAACGGGGCTTAAACGTGCCAAAAACGCATCAAATACCAAGTTTTGGTGCTGCAGGGACCAAAATTGCAATTATGCCAAACTAGGGGCTTACGGACCGTAAGACATAAGCCATACGGTCCGTAAGGTGTCCCCAGTACTGCAGAACCCACAATAAATGCTGATTGGCTCTTCAAGTTTCGAAAGGCCAAATGGCCCTTGCCTCTTCCAGCAAATGAGGGGCAAGATCATGGCACGAAATCCAAGAAACGATCCTAACGGTTCCACTTTTCCTATAAATACCCCCCATTTTGCTCAAAACCCACACAATCTGATCTTAAGGCTCTAAGTTGGAACCGTTGTTTCATACCTAAGCCATTTTGGTCTAGATTAGCATTCGGGGACCCTCCGTAAGTATTCTTTCGTTGTTTTATCGCTTTTCGAGTCCGAAAGTCAACGTTTTGTTGACTTTCTGCATTGACCAGCTTATGGTCGATGCGAAGTTCATGGAACTTCATAACGTGAGCGTGATCACAATGGTTATAGTCCGTAGTGACTATACCTACTGGTCACCACGTTATCTAGGCTCAGTGACGAGTCGTAGTTTCGGCCAAAATACGCATTCTTGCGTATTTTGTAACCAAACTACTCGTGAGCATCAAAGCCATTTGTTTTGATGCCAAACCTGTTTTCTTAACTTCGTTAAGCATGTTCTAACATGCTTAGCTCGTCACTTTTAGTTTAGTGCGTTTATAGGGTCGTAAGGTAAGCGATCTAAACCATCGCTTATACTTTCGAACCCGACCCATTTGGTCGATCATTAGGATCCGACCAAACACATTAGGTGACCATAGCTATAACCTTCGGAGGTTATACCTTGTGGTCGCGATGTTAGGCGTTCCGAACGCGTTCTACGCGAACGACGCGTTAGGGTAGCATAAGCTACCTAAACGGGTCGTGATGGACCGTAAGCACTTAGGTTAAGTTTCATTTTAGTATGTAGGCTTTGTTAAACCATGTTACACGAGTCTCCATGCTCGTTTGGTTTACGAACCTGCATACTATCCGTTCCTCCGATTTTAGGTCCGGTATATTAACATAAGCTACCTATTAGGTGCCGTTTGATATTCCGTGATCTAGCATTATCTGGTTATTATACAAGAACATCAAAGCAATCTCAGGTGAGTACATTGAACCCCTCTTTTACTGTTTTCCAAACTGTTTTGGGGTGAAACACATGTGCCTATCTGTTACTTTCATGCTTTCCATGTTTTCACATCGTATATCTGCTATGCTCATTAGTACATTATAGTACATGATTTCATTACATGTTATGCTATGTATGCCCATTGTGTGCGTACTTAGTACATTGATTTACATTACATTTCTGTTGCATATGTTTACTCAGCATATGGACACATTGATTTATATGAACATTTCTGTTGCATATGTTTACTCAGCATATGGACACATTGATTTACATGAACATTTCTGTTGCATATGTTTACTCAGCATATGGACACATTGATTTACATGAACATTTCTGTTGCATATGTTTACTCAGCATATGGACACATTGATTTACATGAACATTTCTGTTGCATATGTTTACTCAGCATATGGACACATTGATTTACATGAACATTTCTGCTTCGTATGTTTACTTAGCATACTTAGTACAATTGTTTACATCACATGCCTTCATTTTGTTATGACATTTGGGTTGTTTAATATGGGACAATACATTCATTAACATTGATCACGCCGTTCGTTAGTAGGTAGTGGTACCATAGGAATTGACAACTCCCGTTTCTGAAATCCTGGGTTTGATAGGATTGGAAGGAATGACCGAATTCGATATACATAACTTAGATAAGCCTTTAATTTGTTTAAGGGTTTATCGCCGCAGTCTCAAGGCTTGGATGTATGCATATTTCACAATACCACATAAATGTTAATATCAGTATGGCATGCATTTCCACAGAACATAACTTTGATTTAAACCAAGTTTTACTTCAATACTATGTTTTCGTGCATATGGTTTAGTTGATATATTTCACTAGCCATACATATCATTTTGGTTACATATTACATGATTTACATTTGATCATGCATTGTTCCACAAAACATAACATTGATTTAAACCATGTTTAACTTCAACACCTTGTTTTGTGCATTTTACATATGGTTTAAGTTGATACATCTCGCTTACCATACAAGTTATATTTTGGGTACACATTACATTATCTACATCGAACATAAACATTTTGACATCGATACACATACTTGGTGGTTTACATTAAACATAGACATTTCTACATGGTTTACACAATAACACTTGACATTTGGTTTATACATGAATAATTTACATGGTGGATGGTTTGGGTAAATGGTTGGTGTAACGTGGCGTATGTAATATGATACAAACATGGTGGATATGCCGCTGATACTTCCTATATATAAATGCTTGTATAGTATTACATATCGTAGCATTATCCAAGTCATTTCAGTTTAGATACATTACATTTTACACAAATAACATATTCTTCACAAGACATTGTTTTACAAACGACTTATCTTATACAAACTCATTTTACTTGGTTATTCATTTAACCATACAGTGTTCTCTTATTTATACATATCATCTGATCTTATCGTTTTTCAAATGATTTACAAGACAAAGCAAATTACAAGGTTCATGACTAAAACATTTCTCAAACATAAGTCATGAATCCCGTTTTCACAAAACCAATGTATCTCACATGCATTTTTATGCTGACGTACCTATTTTCACATGTGTTTTCAGGAGATGATGCATAGGACTTATCAAGATATACTTAGGCGGACCTGTGCCTTAGTAACTTAAAACGAGACAAGAACTAGTTAATTTATGTTATGTACTATCTGGTTCTTGTTTAAACAATGTAAACTTTCATGTTTGATCAATAAAACGGAACTTCAATTGCCATGGATTTGAAACAATCGATTCTGTTACAACACTCCCCGACGTTTCCGCCACGTTTTGTATGTTCTACGTGGTCGGGGTGTGACAACTTCAGGAGTTGTTAGACAAGGGATTTATCCGACCAAGCTTCTCGCCTTGGGGAGCTCCGGTCTTGTTTGTCAAGAAGAAGGACGGTAGCTTTCGAATGTGCATTGACTACCGGGAGTTGAACAAGCTGACGATCAAGAACAGATACCCTATGCCAAGGATTGATGATCTGTTTGATCAACTGCAAGGTTCAAGCTTTTACTCTAAGATCGATCTTCGATCTGGATACCATCAGTTAAGGATACAAGAGGAGAGTATCCCGAAGACAGCCTTCAGAACTCGATATGGACACTACGAGTTCCTGGTTATGCCGTTTGGTTTGACAAACGCACCTGCAGTGTTCATGGATTTGATGAATAGAGTTTGCAAGCCGTATTTGGATAAGTTCGTGATCGTGTTTATCGAAGACATCTTGATTTATTCAAAGACGAAGGCCGAGCACGAACAACATTTAAGAACCATTTTGGAGCTGTTGAAGGAGGAACAGCTGTATGCCAAGTTCTCTAAGTGCGAGTTTTGGCTACGAGAAGTACAATTCCTTGGGCACGTGGTGAATGGAGATGGAATCCACGTGGATCCCACCAAGATCGAAGCGATCAAGAATTGGGAAACGCCAAAGACGCCAACCGAGATCCGACAATTCTTGGGTTTGGCTGGCTATTATCGGAGATTCATTGAGGATTTTTCAAAGATCGCTCAACCATTGACGCTCCTCACGCAGAAAGACAAGAAGTTTGATTGGGGCATCAAACAGGAAGAAGCGTTCCAGATATTGAAGGATAAGCTCTGCAACGCGCCAATCTTAGCACTACCGGAAGGTACAGATGACTTTGTGGTATACTGTGATGCCTCACGTCAAGATTGGGTTGTGTGTTGATGCAACGCCAAAAGGTTATTGCTTACACGTCACGCCAGCTGAAGGTACATGAAAAGAACTATAGCACACATGACTTGGAGCTTGGCGCAGTGGTTTTTGCACTAAAGATCTGGAGAGACTACCTTTATGGTACGAAGTGTATAATCTTCACAGATCATAAGAGTCTACAACATATATTCAACCAGAAGGAGTTGAATATGAGACAAAGACGATGGGTTGAGCTGTTGAATGATTACGACTGCGAGATTAAGTATCATCCAGGGAAGGCGAATGTGGTCGCCGATGCCCTAAGTCGAAAGGAGAGGATCAAGCCCATAAGGGTTAGGGCTTTGGAGATGATTATTCAGACCGATCTTTCCTTGCGCATTCGTGCCGCGCAGAAAGAAGCTCTCAAGGAAAGAAACCTTGAAGAAGAATATCTCTGAGGGATGGAGAAGTTATTGGTACCAAACGGGGAAGGAACGTTATGCTTTGAGAAAAGGATTTGGGTTCCTTTGTTTGGAGGTTTAAGGAAGGTTATTTCCGATGAAGCTCACAAATCGCGGTACTCTATCCACCCAGGAGCGGATAAGATGTACCAAGATCTTAAGGATTATTATTGGTGGCCTAGGATGAAAGGAGATGTGGCTGTTTATGTGAGCAAATGTTTAACTTGCGCTAAGGTTAAAGCGGAATACCAGAAGCCTTCAGGACTTCTGCAACAACCGGAAATTCCCAAGTGGAAGTGGGAACAAATCTCCATGGATTTTGTTACGAAGTTGCCAAGAACGCCAAAAGGCCATGACACTATTTGGGTAATAGTGGATCTATTAACGAAGTCAGCGCACTTCTTACCTATCAGAGAGAAAGATAATACGAGCAAGTTGGCCGAAATTTACATGAGAGAGATTGTTACACGCCATGGAGTACCTCTCTCAATCATCTCTGATACAGACGGAAGGTTCGTCTCAAGGATTTGGCAATCCTTCCAGGAAGCTTTTGGCTCGCAATTGAATATGAGCACCGCGTTTCACTCGCAGACCGACGGTCAAAGCGAGCGGACGATACAGACTTTGGAAGACATGCTGAGAGCATGTGTGATGGATTTGGGCGGTAGCTGGGATAAGCATTTGCCTTTGGTTGAATTTTCATACAACAACAGCTACCACGCCAGTATTGGTGCCGCGCCATTCGAAGCTTTATATGGCCGCAAATGCAGATCACCGCTTTGTTGGTCTGACGCAGGTGATAGACAGTTGGTTGGTCCTGATGTGGTCCAGGAAACCACAGACAAGATTGCTCAGATCCAAGATCGCATCAGTGCGGCTCGTGACCGTCAGAAAGCCAACGCGGATCGAAAAAGGAAACCTTTGTATATTGGCCCGTTCAGAATTCTGGAAAGAATTGGGTCCGTAGCATACAAGTTGGATCTACCTGCCGAACTGAATGGTGTTCACGATACGTTCCACGTATCAAATTTGAGGAAAAGTCCAACTCAAGATACCGTTGTCATTCCTACCGATGAAATTCATGTTGATGACATGCTCCACTTTGTTGAAGAACCTGTTGAGGTTACCGATTGGAAAGTGAACAAGACCCGCTGGAGCAGTGTCAAGCTCGTCAAGGTTCGTTGGAATGCCAGACATGGTCCTGAATTCACCTGGGAACGTGAGGACCGGATGAAAGAAAAATACCCCCACTTATTTCCCAAGAACCCTGCGACTAGAAGCAGAACTTAAAATTTCGGGACGAAATTTTTCTAACGGGGGGGAGAATGTGACAACCCTCACTAAATCAGGTATCCGTACGACTTAATTAATGACTAATTACTGCTTAATTACTGTGCTTGCTTGAAAATTACTGATGAACTGCTACTTGACTTCTGATACTTGTATATTCCTGCATCATACTTTACATACCGTCACTACATTATTTACATACTGAACTCTAGTGACAAACATGATGCACAAAAGCACAGTAGCACTATGAACGGATAACCTATTGAACATGCTGATAAAGCCAGCATCAGGCAGATATTGCCTCTAAGGCCTGTATGAGCCAGAAATATTTCACTACACCCATAGTGAGTGTAGGGATACAAGGGTTGTAGAACTGCGTCTCTAGGAATAAGATACAATGACAGGATGTGCCTTGGGCATGCACTAAGCACAAAACTCAGCACTTTAATTAACAATTCAGCTTCTAGCTAACTAATAAAGAGCCAAAATATGAGAAAAATATTACTAGACGCTTTCCAAAGTGTCGGGAATAAGTTGTGTCACTAAAAATGGTATTAACGACACTCTAAAGCTTTGTTAAGCACTTTAACGGATTACTATCCAACCAAACAACCGGACTATACTCGAAACATGAAAATATTGCCATAAACATTATCTGTCTTTTTCTGAGCCAGTTAGGGTCCCCGAATACCCTAACACCCGCTTTAAAACACAACACACTACTAACCGAGTTAATAGTTAACTAACCTAACCTAACCTAACTATTATCTAACTAATAGTTACAAATGAACTAGAACCCCCCCCCCCCTTTGGCCGATTTCGGTCACTTGGTGACCATCAAGTGTACTACCTTCATTATTTTAATATGATTGGTCCCATATCAAGAGAACACTAGGACCCTTGGACCATAAACTCACCTTTGTCTATAAGAAGCAACCTTTGCACAACATTCTCATCTAACAAATCAACACACACCAAAAACTCTCTCTTGCTCTCTACAACTTTCGGCCGAACACCCCCCATATACATCCATCCATTTTCGATTTCACTCATCACATTCCAAGTATACACAAGCGTTAAGGATCCCGTATAAGAAGGCTTGGTGCAAACGGAAGGCGAAGGACCTCATTCTCTTGCTTTTATCCACCCTATTTGCGCTTAGATTCTTCCCTAGCCTCGAGCTAGTGGTATGTTACTTAAATCACCTTCTTGAACTATCTTAAAGTGGTTAAAACGATTGGTAACGGTTAAAAGTCATGAACATACAAAATGAAGCATTAAAGTTTACTAAGAATGCTTGAAATGATGGATAAAAGCTTACAAGTTGTGTAAATGATGTAGTAATTGAATTGTGCGGTGATTTGGACCCGATCTATGTTGTGGTAGCTCGGTTCATCATTTAACCCAGGATGGTCATGATCATGGATCATGACATAAGGTTGTTTTGAATATAACAAGCGTTAAAGGGTGAAACTCTACCACACACGAATCATGAACTTGTGTGAAAGCGTTTCTACTTGTGAAATGGTGATTAAAACTAGTAGATCTACAGATCTACAAGTGGTATTTTCAAAGAACCAAGAATCAAAGAAATCATGTTTTCTAAAAACGGATCTTACATTAACAAGTATGATTTTTAGAAACCACAAGTGTGTAAACACTTGTGTAGCACGAAAGTGACGACAAAATAACAATTTTTGTAAAATTTACAAGAAGATGTAAAGACGGACTTTCTATAGAAACGGGGTTTTTATGAAATCGGTTTGACTTGTATAAAGATCCGCTAAAAGTAATGAGGTTACTACATAATTTTAGAAAACTACAAGTTCATGAAACTTTTGCGAATTATATGCTTCTTAACTAGTTTGTTGATATATTGAATATTGTTTTGATTTAAAAAGAAAATTGTTGGATTGATTTGTAAAAGAAAATGATACGCTTGAAAGCGTGGCCACCTCCAGTTACAGAGGAAACTCTGGCAAAATTTTTCCAAAAACCTAACACTTAGAATTATTTTCACTATAAGTGTTAGAAATACTTTTCGACATGTTTTCAGAAAATAAGTTTTGCCACGACTTTATTTTCAAAATATCGGAGGTGGGATTTTCACAAAATTAAACGTGATAAATATATATTTAGTAAATATATTTTTCACAACATAATTTGTCATTATTTTGTGAAGTATATAATATTATTTTTAGGGTAAAAATAATATTATCGAACGTTAACAAATCCAAAATAATACGAACACTCTCACGATAAATGTATGAGTTACACCGGTAATATTTATTACCACTCGATCGTTAAAACGTAACTTACGCAATTTAAAGAAATGATTATGAACGCGTATATTTGACAAAGTATTATTTTGGGAGAATTTTGTGAAGTAAAAATATAATATTTTTGAGAAAAATATTTATATTTTGGAATTAGAAATAAATATATATTAAGTGAGACTTAATAATATATCACGAACGCACATGTATTAAATCCCCCATCCTTGGGAAGGAAAATAATTACCAAGTATATACAGAATGTAAACACGAAATAGTTGTCTAACTATTTCCCAAAAACCTAAACCATAAAGCTAAGGCACGGCCGTCCGTCTAATAGAGTTAGTACATGTAGGTCGTTGCACATCTGCTTGACTTGGAGTATTACTTGGTAGAGACGCACCGCTGTGAGTTCATGTCCCCCTTTTCTCTTAACTGTTTTCAGTTTTCTAAACTGCGGGGGTGAAATACATGTTACTTTGATTATGAATACTTTATACATGGTATGGTTAGCGTAAGGAGGGTTACTATTTAGATCATGTGAATGGGTAGGCGTAAACTTGAGGTCATTAATCCTCAGGGTAGGACCGAGGGGCAGGAGCGATAGATCTATTTGGGTGTAGCGAGCCCAGTCCCAGGCCCAGCATAACGGACCTCGGGATGACTTTGTACCCGGCACATAAATCTGCTAGGTTTGAGCCTTCCTACTTGCATTTCACACATATCAATGGCCTTGCAAACCATTGGTGATCTCTTTTTCCTTATTTGCTACATACCAGGATTTTGATAAATACAAAGGTTTATTTGCTCACTCACACATGAACTCGCTCAACATTATTGTTGATTTTTCAACTTACATGTATTTCAGGGAATTAAAGGATCTGGCACAGTATGGCACGTTTTCCCGCTGCACTAGTACGAGGTCATCCGGGTTTAGGGAATGTGACTCTTTCCTGGACAAGTCACAGTCCTTAAACCGTGTTTGTGTTATGTTAATGTTTGTGTTTGTTGAACAATGTTTATGTCGTTAGGGTATGTTCCCGTTGATACAATGTTGTTGTTTTTGGATTTTAAAACTTAATTGAGGGGATGATCTTGCATGATTTTTATTCATATAGCTTTGTTATGGTTAAGCTATGGTATTAAGAAGTCACACTAAATTAACCACGCTTCTGCAAAGCCAGGGTGTGACACATACCGTATCCCAAATAAATAAACAAGTTATCATAGAATACAACTAAACAAATAGTACTGTTTCGACAACTCAGATTCAATTTATTACAAACTAAATGTTTAAAAGTACTACCTAGAGTCATTAAGACTCGTCCGGACAAGATCTACAGACAACTAATGCCATAGATGCTTGATCGAACAACTCCAACGACTCCATGGCTATAGTTTATTCACTTCTAGAGACCCCTAGGTAGGCTACGACCTACAACTGCTAGTTGGGCTCTAAAGCTTTATTATTGCCTCGCTTTCCTAGCAAGTAAGCATCCTAATTACCTGTCACATACGTTAAAATAAAGTCAATACATAAAATGTAAAGGTGAGCACACAAGTTTAGGAATAGCATATAGAGTTTGAATAGGTTACGCATAACCAGGCACGTACACAGAGGAAAACGATGCATGTTAATTATCGACATGGGACCGTCAATACCAACGACTGCGGGTTGACCGTCCGAGATGGTTCGCAATACATGATTACCACCGTAATCCATGCAAGTATTTGTCCTTAACAACCCCCGTGTGAACGGGTGCTGAGTCCAAACTATAGTACTATGTTGCTAAGGCAGGTAGATAGCACTCCACGTGTAAACATAATAAACAGCATTCATTTAGACAAATAGCACATGCAATTCGGTTAGCATTCAAATCGTTTGTGTTTGATTGTGATTTGATAGGTAACGTATGTAACACCCAAAACTGCTAAAGCAAAAAGGGATCGAGTATACTCACAGTGATTGATTGTGGATTGAAGGGAGCGCTGAGAGTAAGATTAGCCTGAATAGTTCGATAGCATAACGACAAGCAATGCGGAAAAATACACATGTGTGAATGGATCGAATGGGCTGGTCGATCGAACGGCAGGTTCGATCGGACGGCCTGTTCGATCGGCTAGTATATCCGGTTGGATAGTCCTGTTCGATCGGCCGGTTGGCTCGATCGGCTGGACCATTCGAGTGGATTGTTTCTTCCTCTGGTGTGTTTGTGTTAGAGGATTTGAACTTTGGAAGTTTTTGTTGCAGTATTTGAGAACACTGAAGTGTTCCTACCTTTCAAGTCGGTCGATCGAGCGGTTCGCTCAATCGGCTAGCTCACTCGATCGGCTAGGAGTTTCAGGATTAGTCCTCAACTGAATGTCACTCGATCGAATAGTCTGTTCGATCGGCTGGCATTCCCTACTACGAACAAGTTGTGAAAACGATTAAGTGTTGAAGCATAGTATCTCATGATCCGAACAGTAATGTTTACCCATCGAGTGACCGATTCGATTGAACATTACTTCGTCAATACTATACTTCAAAAGTTTGGAAGTGTGGGACCATGTGCTAACCGATCGGCTGGCCCGGTCGATCGGCTGGCATGTCCGATCGGCTGGGCTGTTCGAACAGCCTAGCCGTTCGGCCAGCATTTCAGACCTGGTCGGCCTTTCGTCTAACACTTGGTTGTTTGTTTATTTGTCATTCTTTCAAGGCATCTTGACAACGTGTTGAACTATGATAACCTTCGTTCGTACCTGTTCCCTTGGCTCGAACAGGAATCACCCAAGTCCGGCCGGTTGAACGGTTCGGAATGTCGGTTTAGAGTTTAACCGATATCGGGTTAACCTTGTATATAGAATCCGAATCTTGAACCTCTTACTGTTAGAATGATTGGTTAGTCGGTTCAAGCTCCGTTTCTATTGATTTGAAAGCATTTAGTGTAAAAGAGTTGAAAGAAAGTTGGAAATCCTTCTTTCAATCCTTCACAACTTGTGGATGTTTAGATCTTTGATAGATCTTAACTTGTTTATGTGGAAATCGGTTAGATCCAAGCTAATCATGTTGGAAGGAGGCCAAAACATGATGTTCTTCAAGAACACCATGATGACATCACCCAAGAACACTTAGATCTTAGTGATTTCACGGTTAGAATCCAAGTTTTGAAAGATAGAAAGGTGTAGAATCAAGTAATGATCGAAAACGTACAAGATTTAGAGTGAGAACTTACCGGGATTGAGAGAAATCTGAGAAAAGGTGAAGAAGATAGCTGGTTCGGTCAGAGCTTTCCAAAAATGGAAAGTATGATAGTGACAGCCCTATTTATAGGCTTCCAAAAGAGGAAAGTGGCAGCCGATCGGCTGGGAACTCCGATCGAGGGGGCTGCTCGATCGGCTGGCAAGGTGCTAGCCGATCGGCTGGCCTGCTCGATCAGGATGCCTTCCTGTTCGATCCGCCACGCACTTCAAGTATTTTGCGACGTTTTTCGACGTTTCGATTTCGATGAACGATGATACGGATACGATAGAGTTCCTAGTCAAATTACTTTTAATCCCAACCACTATATCTAACATACAATCTTCTATAAGTCATGTTTCGATGTCGGTTTCGATTGAGTTTGATTGCTTTTCGAGTTTCGATTCGATTTTCGATTGATTTGCTTGAATACCACACCAAACATAAAGTAAGCACGCACAAGTAACACATAAGGCACACACACACGTATAACAATACCACAATTCAATAATTCAATAATTCGAGTCTCGAGTTTGATTGATTGTTAGATCGGTTTGATTACTGATTAGGTTAACTTTATCGTATTGTTGCTTCCTATCATTCACGGTCGTAGATCGGTTCGCATTAAAACACGTAGCTGAATACAACACTTACTCCACATAATACAACTAAAACACAAAATCAACTATCTACAGTCAAAGAAAGTCAAAGTTGACTTGGACTTTGACTTTGACTTTGACATTCGAAAAACACGGGGTGTTACAGCCTCCCCTTGTTTAGGGAATTTCGTCCCGAAATTAGGCTCGAAGGCTACACGACACCGTGATTTACCAATTTGATGCTTCAGATCTATTTATTTAAACAACTGTGGGTACTTGGCCTTCATGTCGCTTTCGAGTTCCCAAGTGAACTCCGCACCTCGTTTGCCTTCCCATCGGACTTTCACGATCGGGATGCGAGAGTGCCTGAGCTGCTTGGTTTGGCGATCCATGATTTCGACAGGCTTTTCCACGAAGTGTAACGTTTCGTTGACCTGAAGATCGTCGAGTGGTACGATTAGATCATGATCAGCAAGGCATTTTCGGAGGTTAGAGACGTGGAAAGTCGGGTGGACGTTACTGAGTTCCTCCGGTAATTCGAGTCTGTAGGCGACTTTTCCGATTCTTTCCAGAATCCTAAAAGGTCCAACATATCGAGGCGCGAGTTTCCCTTTCTTGCCGAATCGGACTACACCCTTCCAAGGTGATACCTTTAGGCGTACGTAGTCACCAACTTCGAATTCAAGGGGCTTGCGTCTTTTAGCGGCGTAACTTTTCTGTCTGTTCCGAGCTTTTACCAAGTTGTCTCTTATCTGGTGGATTTTGTCGGTCGTTTCTTGTAGAATCTCGGGACCGGTTAGTTGCGAGTGACCGATCTCGTGCCACACAATAGGCGATCGACATCTTCTACCATACAAAGCCTCAAAAGGTGCCATTTGGATGCTGGCATGATAGCTGTTATTGTACGAGAACTCCACCAATGGCAGGTGTTTGTTCCAACTACCACCAAAATCTATAACACACGCTCGGAGCATGTCTTCAAGAGTACGGATCGTTCTTTCAGTCTGTCTGTCGGTTTGAGGGTGGAATGCAGTACTCAGATTAAGCGACGTACCAAGGGCCGCTTGAAACGTTTCCCACAATCGCGAAGTGAACCGAGCGTCGCGGTCCGAAACGATGTCACGAGGCGTACCATGATTACGAATGATCTCGTCGGTGTTGATTTGAGCTAGTCGTTCCACCTTGTAGTCTTCTCGTATAGGCAAGAAGTGGGCTGACTTCGTTAGACGATCAACTATGACCCAAATACTGTCGGGCGTGGGCGGGAGCTTCGTTATGAAATCCATAGCTATACTCTCCCACTTCCATATAGGTATCGGCGGTTGTTCGAGTAAGCCAGAAGGTCTTTGATGTTCAGCCTTGACTCTTGCACAAGTTAAACAGCTTCCAACGTACAGAGCGATATCCCTTTTCATACCCGACCACCAGTACTTATGACGCAGGTCCTGGTACATCTTGTCTGCACCGGGATGAATAGAATATCGGGACTTGTGGGCTTCGTTCATGATAATCTTTCGCAAATCGGTCCGCTTAGGGATCCAAATTCGGTCCAGATAATAGAATATCCCATCTGATTTGCTTACTAACTGAGCTCCATCGTGATAGATCCTTTCTTTCTTCAATGTACGCTCGTTAAAGCAAGCATGTTGGGCTTCTCGGATGAAGGTTTCGAGGTTGTGCTGGGCTTGAATGTTTCGGGTACTGAGCACGTAACTCTTTCTGCTGAGCGCGTCAGCAACCACATTCGCCTTGCCTGGGTGATAACGAATCTCACAGTCGTAATCATTGAGAAGTTCTACCCATCGGCGTTGACGCATATTAAGCTCTCTCTAATTAAAGATGTGTTGTAAACTCCTGTGATCAATGTAGATGGTACACTTAGTGCCATACAGGTAGTGTCGCCAAATCTTCAATGCAAAGACAACCGCGCCTAGCTCGAGGTCATGGGTTGTATAGTTCTTCTCGTGGATCTTGAGCTGACGAGATGCGTAGGCTATAACCTTGTCTCGCTGCATGAGAACACAGCCGAGACCAAGGTTAGAGGCGTCACAGTAGACAATGAAGTTGTCGCTTCCGTCGGGCAGAGTAAGAATCGGTGCGTTGCACAACATATGCTTAAGGGTTTGGAAGGCAGTCTCTTGTGCGTTTCCCCACACAACAGGCTTGTCCTTATGGGTAAGAGCGGTAAGCGGCACATCGATCTTGGAGAATCCTTCAATGAATCGTCGATAATAGCCCGCTAGTCCGAGAAAAGAACGAACTTCTGATGGGTTCTTAGGCATAATCCAGCTTTTGACAGCTTCAATCTTCGCAGGGTCGACATGGATACCTCGACTATTCACTATGTGACCCAGAAATTGAACCTCCTCCAACCAGAATTCACACTTGGAGAATTTGGCATAGAGTTGGTTTCCCTGAAGTAACTCGAGAACCAAACGTAGATGTTGCGCGTGTTCGGCTTTCGATTTGGAATAAATCAAGACATCGTCGATGAACACGATGACGAAACGGTCAAGGTATGGCTTATACACGCGATTCATCAGATCCATGAAAACCGCGGGTGCGTTGGTTAAACCAAAGGGCCATAACAGGTTCGAAAAGCAGTTTTAGGAATGTCTTCCTCTTGAATCCGCAACTGATGGTATCCTGAACTTAGATCGATCTTAGAGAAGCATGCTGCACCTTGTAGCTGATCAAACAAATCGTCAATTCGGGGCAAAGAGTATCAGTTCTTGATGGTTAGCTTATTCAATTCCCGATAGTCGATGCACATCTGGAACGACCCGTCCTTCTTTTTGACGAAAAGGACTGGCGCGCCCCAAGGAGAGGTGCTTGGGCGAATAAAGCCTTTTTTGAGTAATTCCTGGAGTTGGTTCGAGAGTTCCCGCATTTCGGATGGTGCGAGTCGATAAGGGGCTTTGGCAACGGGGTTAGCTCCAGGAATGAGGTCGATGCGAAAGTCGATATCACGACTTGGTGGTAGTCCGGGAAGATCGTCAGGGAACACCTGAGGAAATTCACGAACCACTGGAACATCTTTAACTTCAACTTTCTTTTTCTTTCCCTTCTCCGCTACTACGATGTTGGCCAAGAAGGCTCGGTATTCCTTGCGGAGATACTTGCTGGCTTGAATATACGACATAAGCTTGAGACCTTTCGACGTTGTTTCACCGTATACACATAGGAAATCACCATTCGCGAGCGAGAATCGAATCATCTATTCAAAGTACACAACATCAGCATGGTTTTCACGAAGAAAGTCCATGCCTATTATAACGTCAAAACTTCCAATTTGCATCGGAATAAGGTCGATCGGAAAGATGTGATTGTTGAGTTCGAGAGTACAATCACGGAGTACTGAGTTAACAGCAATAGTTCTCCCTGTAGCGACTTCGACTTCGAATGACGAGGATAGATAAGAGCGCTTACGACTAAGGAGCTTCTCGAATTCAAATGACACAAAGCAGTTATCAGCTCTAGTATCAAACAAACATGATGCATAAATACCATTCACAAGGAACGTACCATTAACCACGTTGTTATCCGCCTGAGCCTGGCGGGCGTTGAGGTTGAAAGTTCGGGCATGGCCTGCTTGCTGCTGCTGCTGAGGCTGCTGTTGTTGCTGTTGCTGCTGGGGCTCTTGCTTGACTACCCTGTTCGGGCACCTGTTTGCAAAGTGGTTAGGGTCACCACATGCAAAGCAGACTCGAGCATTGACTGCTGGTGCTGGAGCTGCTGGTTGGCCTTGAGGAGCAGGGAGTAGGGCTTGGTTGACTGTAGCTTGAGCTGGGGTTTGACGGGGACCATAACGGCAGTTCGTAGTGAAATGACCGTAAAGGTTACAGTGAGCGCAAAAACGACAAGCTAGACCCACTGGATGATGATACGAACATGTCGGGCAGAGTGGGTGAGAGCCTGTGTATGCACGCTTTGCTGGCGGTGCATTAATCACTGGAGCTGAACGCTGGTGCTGCTGTTGAGCTGGCACAGATTGCAGGGGAGCAGCGGTGGTTGCGGCAGCACAGCTCTTGTTGCTGGAGCTGTTGTTGTTGTTCTTCTTCTTTCTTCTTGAAGACTTGGAGGGTTGAGCAGGTGAGTCAGTGGGTGTTGCAGTGGCTTGATGCAGAGACTTGGTTTGCTTATCCCAAAAACCTGACTTGACTCGCTTATCGTCGATCTCAGCGGCGAGTAGGTAGGTTTCCTCGATTGTTGTTGGCTTGGCGGCGTGAACAAAATCGGCTACACAGTCGGGTAGGGCTCGGATATACTTCTTGATGGCTTGATCTGAGGTCTTGACTTGGTCAGGACAGATAATGCTAAGCTGCTTGAAGCGAGCAGTGAGAGCAGCGTTGTCTCCATCCTTCTGCTTGATTCCCCAGAACTCGTCCTCCAGCTTTTGGCGCTCATGAGGAGGGCAGAATTCTTCGATCATAATCGCTTTCAACTCCTTCCATGATAGCCCATAAGCTGCATCATTTCCGCGCTTGTTTCGTTCGGCCGTCCACCAGTCTAGAGCACGAGACTGGAAGACGCCTGTTGCATTGAGAGTACGGAGATGCTTAGGACATCCGCTCTGGCGCAGAGTGACTTCGACCGAGTCAAACAAGTGAAACATGGCTGTTGGACCATCTTCGCCAGTGAACTCTTTTGGTCCGCATGCTTTGAACTGCTTGAAGCTGAAAGCAGCCTTTCTTGAATCCTTGGAGATCTCAGTTCGGGATTCTTCTGATGAATTGCTAGCGTTTTCATACACCTCACTCACAGCTTTCGCCACGGTTTTGGAGATGATAGCAGCGAGACGTCGGTCTCTCTTTTCTTGGCGGGTCAGACGTTGACGGGATCCGGACGACGACATGGTCTGCAACAGACATCGTCACAGGACTCAACACAACGTAATCGAATCTCACCTCACACGTCTACTACTATCTAAAGCTTAGAATCACTTTGAAACACATATCACGTAATCACATATGCACAAAATCACAGATGCACGTAAGCACAGAAGCACATAAGCACAGAGTCACATAAACACGAAAACACATAACCATTTAACCACAGAAGCGGTCAGAAAACAGAAACCTATCCTTCAAAGTTCGAGTACTGTTCGAATATTGTATCGAATAGCCTAGCTTAGTCGTATAGCACAGTATAGTATGGTATCGTCTAGATTCGCGATAGCTGGGTGTCATTTAGGGATAGAATAATAGTGCGAGTCGCGTGTGTCGATTGAAATTTGATAGCAGAATCGAATAACATCCCGAAATAAAACAGAGAAGCAAATATAAACACAAAGCAGAGAAGGCACACATAAACACATAAAATCAACAAGTGTACCAGACGACTTTGTCAAATTCGAAACATGTAAAATCGAGAGATAGATTGTTTGCGGCTACTAGACATCGACTACCCAAGGCAATTCGACTATTCGCAGTAGACTTGTCGTCACTTTCGACTCTAGAGGTCGTGTTTCTGCCTCGATTCTCGGGCATTCCACACGCGTTCCCTAGGTCATACTTGTGAGTTCAGGTCGTTGGAGTCCATCGAGGCCTTGGTGAGATAAATAAAGTCCAGAACAAACTGCCAAGGTTAGGGTTTCACCCCTTGGCTTAGCAATTTCTTCTTTATTTTAAGAAAATTTAAGGAGGATTTTCATCAAAATGAGGGTTTCACTCCTGTTTTGGTATAATTCTCCTTATATGTAATTGAAAATATTAGGATATGCATGAGTAAAATCATAAGTCAGCCAATTTAGTCGGGAGTTTGCGGTCCTCACACCTATTCCTGACTGAATTGCCTGATTTTAATTGAAAATTCGAGTGCAGTGATAGCGAAGAATTGCAGAATAAGCACATAAACTGGGTCTGATGGTTCCTAACTATAGTCTAGGTCTCTAAGACAACGACCCGGACTAGGTCGTGTCTGCCTAATTCCCTATAGTTATGGCTCTGATACCAATCTGTCACACCCCAACCGATGGCGGAATCATCGGGGCGCGGCACTGAGCGAAACAGATTGTCCAGAAGTTTCCACAACAACTATTATTACAAATTCAGTTAAGTGATACGTCCCATACCGTATCCCAAATAAATAAACAAGTTATCATAGAATACAACTAAACAAATAGTACTGTTTCGACAACTCAGATTCAATTTATTACAAACCAAATGTTTAAAAGTACTGCCTAGAGTCATTAAGACTCGTCCGGACAAGATCTACAGACAACTAATGCCATAGATGCTTGATCGAACAACTCCAACGGCTCCATGGCTATAGTTTATTCGCTTCTAGAGACCCCTAGGTAGGCTATGACCTACAACTGCTAGTTCGGCTCTAAAGCTTTATTATTGCCTCGCTTTCTTAGCAAGTAAGCATCCTAATTACCTGTCACATACGTTTAAATAAAGTCAATACATAAAATGTAAAGGTGAGCACACAAGTTTAGTAATATCATATAGAGTTCGAATAGTTTACGCATAACCAGGCACGTACACAGAGGAAAACGATGCATGTTAATTATCGACATGGGACCATCAATACCAACGACTGCGGGTTGACAGTCCGAGACGGTTCGCAATACATGATTACCACTGTAATCCATGCAAGTATTTGTCCTTAACAACCCCCGTGTGAACGGGTGCTGAGTCCAAACTATAGTACTATGTTGCTAAGGCAGGTAGATAGCACTCCACGTGTAAACATAATAAACAGCATTCATTTAGACAAATAGCACATGCAATTCGGTTAGCGTTCAAATCGTTTGTGTTTGATTGTGATTTGATAGGTAACGTATGTAACACCCAAAAGTGCTAAAGCAAAAAGGGATCGAGTATACTTACAGTGATTGATTGTGGATTGAAGGGAGCGCTGAGAGTAAGATTAGCCTGAATAGTTCGATAGCATAACGATAAGCAATGCGGAAAAATAAACAAGTGTGAATGGATCGAATGGACTGGTCGATCGAACGGCAGGTTCGATCGGACGGCCTGTTCGATTGGCTAGTATATCCGGTTGGACAGTCCTGTTCGATCGGCCGGTTGGCTCGATCGGCTGGACCATTCGAGTGGATTGTTTCTTCCTCTGGTGTGTTTGTGTTAGAGGATTTGAACTTTGGAAGTTTTTGTTGCAGTATTTGAGAACACTGAAGTGTTCCTACCTTTCAAGTCGGTCGATCGAGCGGTTCGCTCGATCGGTTAGCTCACTCGATCGGCTAGCTCACTCGATCGGCTAGGAGTTTCAGGATTAGTCCTCAACTGAATGTCACTCGATCGAATAGTCTGTTCGATCGGCTGGCATTCCCTACTACGAACAAGTTGTGAAAACGATTAAGTGTTGAAGCATAGTATCTCATGATCCGAACAGTAATGTTTACCCATCGAGTGACCCATTCGATTGAACATTACTTCGTTAATACTATACTTTAAAAGTTTGGAAGTGTGGGACCATGTGCTAACCGATCGGCTGGCCCGGTCGATCGGCTGGCATGTCCGATCGGCTGGGCTGTTCGAACAGCCTAGCCGTTCGGCCAGCATTTCAGACCTGGTCGGCCTTTCGTCTAACACTTGGTTGTTTGTTTATTTGTCATTCTTTCAAGGCATCTTGACAACGTGTTGAACTATGATAACCTTCGTTCCTACCTGTTCCCTTGGCTCGAATAGGAATTACCCAAGTCCGGCCGGTTGAACGGTTCGGAATGTCGATTTAGAGTTTAACCGATATCGGGTTAACCTTGTATATAGAATCCGAATCTTGAACCTCTTACTGTTAGAATGATTGGTTAGTCGGTTCAAGCTCCGTTTCTATTGATTTGAAAGCATTGAGTGTAAAAGAGTTGAAAGAAAGTTGGAAATCCTTCTTTCAATCCTTCACAACTTGTGGATGTTTAGATCTTTGATAGATCTTAACTTGTTTATGTGGAAATCGGTTAGATCCAAGCTAATCATGGTGGAAGGAGGCAAAAACATGATGTTCTTCAAGAACACCATGATGACATCACCCAAGAACACTTAGATCTTAGTGATTTCACGGTTAGAATCCAAGTTTTGAAAGATAGAAAGTTGTAGAATCAAGTAATGATCGAAAACGTACAAGATTTAGAGTGAGAACTTACCGAGATTGAGAGAAATCTGAGAAAACGTGAAGAAGATAGCTGGTTCGGTCAGAGCTTTCCAAAAATGGAAAGTATGATAGTGACAACCCTATTTATAGGCTTCCAAAAGAGGAAAGTGGCAGCCGATCGGCTGGGAACTCCGATCGAGTGGGCTGCTCGATCGGCTGGCAAGGTGCTAGCCGATCGGCTGGCCTGCTCGATCAGGATGCCTTCCTGTTCGATCCGCCACGCACTTCAAGTATTTTGCGACGTTTTTCGACATTTCGATTTCGATGAACGATGATACGGATACGATAGAGTTCCTAGTCAAATTACTTTTAATCCCAACCAATATATCTAACATAAAATCTTCTATAAGTCACGTTTTGATGTCGGTTTCGATTGAGTTTGATTGCTTTTCGAGTTTCGATTCGATTTTCGATTGATTTGCTTGAATACCACACCAAACATAAAGTAAGCACGCACAAGTAACACATAAGGCACACACACACACGTATAACAATACCACAATTCAATAATTCAATAATTCGAGTCTCGAGTTTGATTGATTGTTAGATCGGTTTGATTACTGATTAGGTTAACTTTATCGCATTGTTGCTTCCTATCATTCACGGTCGTAGATCGGTTCGCACTAAAACACGTTCGATTACTTCGATTCTTGCTGAATACAACACTTACTCCACATAATACAACTAAAACACAAAATCGACTATCTACAGTCAAAGAAAGTCAAAGTTGACTTGGACTTTGACTTTGACATTCGAAAAACACGGGGTGTTACAGTTAAGGCTGAACATCAGCGTCCTTCCGGTTTATTGGAGCAACCAGAGATCCCAGTTTGGAAATGGGAAAACATTACCATGGATCTCATTACCAAACTCCCGCCGACAAAGAAAGGTCATGATGCCATATGGGTAGTCGTTGATCGTCTTACCAAGTCAGCGCATTTTGTGCCAATCCGTGAGGACTTTTCGGCTGACAAACTTGCTAAGATCTACGTGGATGAAATTGTAGCTCGACATGGTGTTCCTTTGAACATCATTTCTGACAGAGATGCTCGTTTCACTTCTCGTTTTTGGAGAACCATGCAATCTGCTATGGGGTCCCAACTTAATCTAAGCACAACTTATCATCCACAAACGGATGGGCAGTCTGAAAGAACAATCCAGACTCTGGAGGATATGCTTAGAGCTTGTGTGATCGATTTTGGTGGTAATTGGGATTCACATCTTCCGTTGATTGAATTCTCCTACAACAACAGTTATCACTCCAGCATCAACATGGCTCCTTTCGAGGCTCTCTATGGTCGAAAATGTCGTTCACCAGTCTGCTGGAATGAGATCGGCGAGGCTCAACTTACTGGACCTGCCCTCATTTTAGAGACAACTGATAAGGTTAAGAAAGTTCGTGATAACCTTCAGACAGCTAGAAGCCGTCAAAAGAGTTACGCGGACCTAAAACGCAAGCCCTTGGATTTTCAAGTCGGTGATCGTGTATTACTTAAGGTCTCACCTTGGAAAGGTGTGATCAGATTTGGGAAGAAAGGAAAACTTGCACCTAGATACGTTGGACCATTCAAGATCGTCGAAAGAATCAGTAAGGTAGCCTACAGACTTGAGTTACCTCCTGAACTTGGAAATGTTCACCCAACCTTTCACGTGTCCAATCTCAAGAGGTGTTTAGCTGATGAAAACCTCCACATACCGCTTGACGAAATTCGTGTTGATAAAACACTGAAATTTGTTGAGAAACCGGTAGAAATCATGGAACGTGAAGACAAGTGGCTTAAACGCAAGCGCATTCCTTTGGTCAAGGTTCGCTGGGAATCTAAACGTGGACCCGAGTTTACTTGGGAACGCGAAGATCAAATGAAGGCGAAATATCCGCATCTTTTTCCACAAGTTTCCTCTAAATAAATTTCGGGACGAAATTTCCACAAGTAGGGGAGACTGTAACATTTGTGCTTAAAATCATTGTGAACAGTTCAATTATCAATAAAACAATGTTATTTGTTTCCAATGTTTGTTTGTTTATGCTTTACATTTTTCATGTTTTAACTTTTGTTCAATTTTAAACTCTACATCGCTTTCTGGTGAATTATACGCAAACTGGTGTGTAAACGTACTCAGTTTAATGCGACAAATACTCCGGAACATCAACATATACTCAACATACCATAAATAATCTTTACATAACTTAGAAGTAAGTTTTGAAGGCTTTGGTATGGCAAAAATAAGTTTATTCGCTTGTAGGGACTAAACTTGACAAACTGTGAAAGTATGACGATTCGTACTAAAACAGACATTCCGGAACATGTCCATAAGTTAAACATACCATAAATATCCTTTACATAGCTTAGAAATAGGCTTTGAGGGGTTCGGTATGCTAAAATAAACTTTTGGATCATTCAGGGACTAAAAGTGTCAAAAAGTGCATAAGTTTGCACTTTCGCGCATAACTTACGTTTTGAATACATCCGGACATCCAAAAATTTATGTAAGCATCATAATATTGTGCCTTAGTGTTTGGCATGAGAAAAATCCATTCGTCGCGCAATTTGGATCGTTTTTCGCGCTTATGCGCATTCCATCGTAATTAACCGAACATCGCGATCGTACGACTAAACGAGCCAACATCCGACATATTTTTGAGCATGTTTCATGTCCACAATGTTTAGGCATCATTTTAGGGCCTTGAAAATGGCTTAACGAGCCTTAAACATGTCGGAAATGGCCTTAATACGCAACGGGGACTAAAATGAAAACATTGGAAAGTGTTTGCTGAACAGGGGGGACCCTAGCGTGACACCTAGCCCCCTTGGCGTCACACGAGGCCCCTTCTGATCAGAAAAAGTCATTTTTCAGCTTTAGACAGCCCTTAGAAGCCTCCAAAGGGCAATGCCACTTGTCAAAACCCTATGGTGGGGGCAAAATAAGCCACCACAACTTTGCGACAAGTGTACGGATTAGATTGTGGCACGATATTCAAGAAACGATCCTAACGGTCTTGCTTTTCCTATAAATACCCCCCCCCCCCCCATTTTGGTTAAAACCCACAAAAATCTGATCTAAAGCTCTAAGTTGAGGCCTTTGCTTCATACCTGAGCTCCTGGATCGAGATTAGCTTTCGGGGACCCTTCGTAAGTGTTCTTTCGTTCTTTTAATCGCTTTCTAGTCCTAAAGTCAAACTATGTTTGACTTTCTGCGTTGACCAGCCTATGGTCAACCCGAAGTTCGTTTGAACTTCATAACGCAAGCGTGATCACGATGGTTATAGTCCATAGTGACTATACCTACTGATTACCACGTTATCTAGGCTCAGTGACGAGTCGTAGTTTCGGCCAAAATGTGCATTCTTGCGTATTTTGTAACCAAACTACTCGTGGGTATCAAAACCCTTTGTTTTGATACCAAACCTGTTTTCTAAACTTAGATAAGCATGTTCTAACATGCTGAGCTCGTCACTTTTAGTATAGTGCTTATATAGGGTCGTAAGGTAAGCGATCTAAACAATCGCTTATACTTTCGAACCCGACCCATTTGGTCGATCGTAAGGATCCGACCAAACAAATTAGGTGACCATAGTTGTATAGGGAATAACCTTCCGAGGTTATACCTTATGGTCACGACGTTAGGCGTTCCAAACGCGTTTTACGCGAACGACGCGTTAAGGTAGCATAAGATACCTAAACGGGTCGTAATGGGTCGTAAGCACTTAGGTTAGGTTTCATTTTAGTATGTAGGCTTTGTTAAACCATATTACACGAGTCTCCATACTCGTTTGGTTTACGAACCCGCATACTATCCGATCCTCTGATTTAGGTCCGATATATTAACGTAGTTACCTATATTAGGTGCCGTTTGATATCCGTGATCTCTAGCATTATTTGGTTGTTATACAAGAACTTCAAAGCAATCTCAGGTGAGTACATAGACCCCTCTTTTACTGTTTTCCAAACTGTTTTGGGGTGGAACACATGTGCCTACTTGTTACTTTTATGCTTTCAATGTTTTCATATCATATGCTTATTATGTTCGTTAGTACATATATAGTACATGATTTCATTGTGTTTATGCTATGTATGTACATTGTGTGCATACTTAGTACAATCGATTTACAATACATTTTCATGCTATGTATGCCCATTGTGTGCATGCTTAGTACATTGCTTTACATTACATTTTATGCTATGTATGCCCATTGTGTGCGTACTTAGTACATTATTTTGACATTACATTTTATGCTATGTATGCCCATTGTGTGCATACTTAGTACAATTATTCATCACATGCTTACATTTTGGTATGACATTTGGTTTGTTCAAATGATACAATGTACATTCATTAACATTAGCTACGCCACTCGTTAGTAGGTAATGGTACCATAGGACTTGACAACTCCCATTCCTGAAATCTCGGGTTTGTTTGGAATGGAAGGAATGACCGAATTCGATAAACAATAACACATATAGACCTTTAATTTGTTTAAAGGTCTATCACCACAGTCACAAAGGCTTGAATGTATGAATTTTCACAATACCGCATAAATGTTTGTATCAGTATAGCATGCAATTATTCCACAAAACATAACTTTGACTTAAACTATGTTTAATTCAATAACCTGTTTTTGTGCATTTTACCTATGGCCCAATTGATATATTTTCACATGCCATACATGATATTTTGGATACACATTACAAGGATTTACATTAAACATAAACAATTTGACATTGATATACACATTTGGTGGTTTACATTAGACATGGACATTTTGATATGGTTTACACAATAACACTTGACAATTGATTTATATATGAACAATTTACATGGTGGTTGGTTTGGGAAAATGGTTTGAGTAACATGGCGTATGTAATATGATACAAACATGGTGGATACGCTGCTGGTACTTCCTATATATAAATGTTTGTATAATATTACCTATCGTAGCATTATTTAAATCATTTCAGTATAGACACATTACCTTTTACACAAATAACATATTCTTCACAAGACATTGTTTTACAAACAAACTATCTTATACAAACTCATTTTTACTCTCATTTAACCTTACATTTTATTTATACATATCATCTGATCTTATCGTTTTTCATATGATTTACAAGACAAAACAATTTACAAGGTTCATGACTGACTTTTATTAAACGTTTTCTTTAAACTCAAGTCATGAATCCCATTTTCACAAAACCTATGTATCTCACAGGCATTTTTATGCTGACGTACCTACTTTCACATGTGTTTTCAGGAGCTGTTGCTTCGGATGATGATTGTGACACTAGGGCGAACCTGTGCCTTAGAGACATAAAACGAAGATAGACTTAGTTTAATTATGTTATAAACTCTTTATTTCCTGTTTGAAGACAATGTAACGCTTTTGTTTGATAAATAAAATATAACTTTGTATGCCATGGTTGTGAAACAAATAATTCTGTCTCAACACTCCCTGACGTTTCTGCCGCGGTTGCATGTTATACGCGGTCGGGGTGTGACAATTTTGAAGCGAATCACTAGATTCATTCGATTCGATCGCTGATAAGTATTTCTAACATTCTAATTTCGTCAATCGGTAAAGAAATCTGAAGAAATCGGCTTCGATCTATGTAAGAAATTTTTGAATTGCATTTTTACGTTCTGCATTTTTGAAATTAGTCATTACGTTTTACAAAGTAATCTTGTCGGGGATCCGGGGGCAACGCCCTGGGAGTAGGGTCCAAGGGGCAGAGCCCCTGGTTCACATAATTTACAGACAAAACATACCCTGGTTCAATGCGTTTTAGAGAGAACACTTTCTTTTGTGTTTTTAGGCCATTGTGCTTTAGAAAAAAAAGACATTTTATGTGTTTTTTGTCCATTATGTTTTAAAAAACACATTTTTGAAGTGTTTTTATGTAACACCCCGTGTTTCGAAAGTCAAAGTCAAGATTGAAGTCAAAGGGAGACAAGATTGCTAATTGCGACCTGTCACTCCTTGCTCAATTCCTGTTTTGACTTCTTTGACTTGTAGATAGTCTAAATTATGCTTTACGTTAGTTGTATTATGTGGAGTACTTATTAATAATCGAGGTTTATTCGATGTTTATCGCATGTTTTATCGCTTATCGCACTCGCAACTCGAATTACGCGTTCTGGATATAGTTTTACGTGTGTATGCCTTTTATGTGTTACTTGTGCATGTTTATTTATGTATATGTTGTGGTGATTAATCGAAACGCAATCGAAACTCAATCTCAATCGAATCGTAAACGCCAAACGAATGTGAAATAAGGATGATTGTATGTTGATATAGTAGTTGGGATTAAAAGTAATTTGACTAGGAAATTCTATCGCATCGCAACGCACGCAATCACAATTGAAATCGCAAAACTCTTCGCGCCATGCCTCCAATCGAGTGGCCAGTCGATCGAGTGCCACCCGATCGAAGTGCCACTCGATTGAGCAGTCACCCGATCGGGTTACCACCCGATCGACCAGCCCTCCTCTCCCTCTTTCCTTTACTTGGAAACCCTATAAATACCCCTGTCAACATCACAAACTTACCATTTCTTCACATCTCGTCCGACCAGCGCTCCTTCCCCACTTTTCTTTAGATTTCTCGCAATTCTTGTAAGTTTTATTTCTAAATCTTGTACTTTCTTCATCTACACGCACTCCTACACCTTTCTATCTTTTGAATCTTTACTTTTAACCGAGAAATCACTAGATTTGAGGTGTTCTAGGATGATGTCATCATGGTGTTCTTAGGAACTTCATATTTTGGCTTCAATCCACCAAGAATAACTTAGATCTGAACGATTTCCACACAAATAAACAAAGATCTTTCATAGATCCGAACATGTTCACGGTGAAAAGGATTGAAATATGGTTTTCCAACTTTCTTTCAACTCTTTTACACTCAATGCACTCAAAACCGATAGAATCGGAGCTTGTTCTAACCTTCTTGTTGATGTGTTGGATCGAGATCTGGATTCTATCCACGAGATTACCGATTTCGGGTTATACATGGAACACCTTCTCGAACAGTTAACTGATCGAATTGGGTGATTCCTGTCCGATCAGGCTACTAAGTCTTTACGAGGTTTCTGTTGATTAGCACCTTGTCAAACCGTCTCGATAAAACTACAAACCATTGAAAACAACCAAGTGTAAGACGATCAGGCCGACCAGGACGGAGTGCCACCCGATCGGACTACTGTCCGATCGGATTGTCACCCAATCGGGTTGCCACCCGATCGGCTTGCACCTTGGCCCCACACTTAATTTTTATTTCAAACTACAAGAGTTTTTAACACCGAACGGATCGCCATCCGATCGGGTTGCCACCCGATCGACCGACCATCCGATCATGTGATGTTTTGAAACTTCAATACTTAAACAATTTCCAACATGTTCAATGCGCAAGGGTTGCCACCCGATCGAGTGACCGTCCTGCTGTAAATTTGTTCTCAACTTGAAAAGACTCGCCAATCGGATTGCTGCCCGATCGGACTACCATCCGATCGACCGACCTGAAAGGTAGAGATACTTCTCTGTTTTCAAAATGCTATAACAAAAACTTCAAAAGTCAAGCCATCATGCACAAACACATCCTTCCCAAACGAAGTAACAATCCACTCGAAAGGCCACCCGATCGGATGACCATCCGAGCGGATTGTCACCCAATCGACCGGCTACCTGATCGGATTGCCATCCGATCGGATTGCTGTCCAACCCACTGACACTTTGCTCCATTTTACGCGCCGCTTATCGTTACGCTATCATACTGTTCAGGCTAACTTTACTCTCTAGCGCTCCCTTCAATCCATCAATCGCTGTGAGTATACTTGATCCCTTTTTGCTTTACGCACTTTTGGGTGTTACATACGTTACTTATTCTAAATCACATCGAACACACTACGCAATACTTTAAACGCTAACCGATTACCGCATGTTATATGTGACTTAATAAATGCTTGTTTGTTATGTTTACACATTGAATGCTGTCTACCTGCCTTAGCAACGATAGTACTATTTGTTTGGACTCAGCACCTGTTCACTCAGGGGTTGTTAAAGACAATTGTTACATGGCTCACAGTGGTGAGTGTGTATTACGAACTGCCTTGGACGGTCAACCCGCAGTCATTGGTATCGATAGGTTCATGTTGATAACTAACATGCCTCATTTTACACTGTGTACGTGCTGGTTATGCGTAACGATTTCGAACTCTATTATATCTATTAAACTTGTACGCTCACCTTTACACTATGTGTATTGACTTTTACTTTAACGTATGTGACAGGTGCTTAGGATGCTTATATGCTTAGCTTGCTGTGAAATCGAGGCTAGGAAAGGTCTAGAAACCAATAAACAATTGTCTGTAATGAAAATCTGAGTTGTCGGAACAGAACAATTTGACTAGATCTTGTCTGTAATAATTATGTTATCTTTTATGAAATGGTATGGGACATGTTCTTTTAAATAATTGGTAATGATAGTTGTTATGGAAACTTCTAGACAATCTGTTTTGCTCAGTGCCGCACCCTGATGTTTCCGCCATCAGTTGGGGTGTGACAGATTGGTATCAGAGCCATAACTATAGGGAATTATGCAAGACTCGACCTAGTCCGGGTCGATGTCTTAGAAACGACCTAGTCTATAGTTAGGTTCCAACAAGACCGACTTGTGCATATCCAGTAGGGATTTCGTACGAGCTTACTGCTATTTCTCGCTATTCTCGCCCACGCTACACTATCACTACACTTTAATTTTCGAAAATGAACAAGCGATTAGGTCGAGATTAGGTGTGTAAACCGCAAACTCTCGACTACATTGCTTGCTCGACCCGCATATTTATCTATAAACATGAGGATTTGCGTTGAATCAGGAGTGAAATCCATACTTTAACGCAGATTTTCGTCTCCATCTTTATCAAACAGGAACAAGGTTGTTAAGTCAGGAGTGAAACCCGTACCTTGACAACTTATTCCGCCCTATTTTGCTTTACAAAACTCTCACCAAAGTCTCGACGGACTCCAAACGACTTGAAGTCACGATATGACTGGACGGATGCGTGGCGACCGCCCAGATTCGAGGCGAGAGCACAGTCCCGAAGGACAAAAGTGTGTACTAAAAGTCTTTGTGAATAGTCGAACCGCTTTGGTTAGCCAATGTCTAATAGCCGCAGACAATCTATTTCTTGATTTTTATGTGTTTCAATTCTGAGATCGCTACTGCCGACTCTGATATTTGTCGATTATATATGGATTTTATGTGTTTTACGTGATTCTATCTATTTATGTGTTACGATTTATGGTGATCACTCGCTTTTCGCTATCGCTTTGATCGACACACACGACTCGTACTGCACACCTACCTCAAATCGCTAACAAATCGACGCTATTGGTGGTTATGCACGCTATACTATATACTATATTACACGCCTATACTACCCGCTATGTTACTTGCGATCGCTATTCTTGAACACTCGCGGACTTGGAATAATAGGTTTCTGTATTCTGACTGCATCCTGTGATTATATGCCTCTGTGCTTCTGTGATATTGTGCCTTATGTCACACCCCGACCACGTAAAACATCAAATCGTGGCGGAAACGTCGGGGAGTGTTGTAACACAAGAAAACTTGTGTTGGGGTCCTAGAAAGGTAATAGTCTAGGTCAAAGCATTACTAATAACCTAATTCCCTATAACCATTGGCTCTGATACCAACTCTTCTGTCACACCCCGACCACGTAAAACATCAAATCGTGGCGGAAACGTCGGGGAGTGTTGTAACAGAATTTTTGTTCCACAACCATGGTAATTAAAAATACTATTTTATTCATCACCCAAGGGTGGAATACATTGTTTCAAACGAGAACCCATAAGTTACATTGTCTTAAAATAAAAAGAAACAAAAGTTCATAACTAAACTAAGTCTATCTTCATTTTATGTCACTAAGGCCCAAGTCCACCCTAGCGTGTCACGATCAACATCCTAAGCAACAGCTCCTGAAAACACATGTGAAAATAGGTATGTCAGCATAAAAATGCCTGTGAGTAACATAGGTTTTGTGAAAATAGGATTCATGACTTGAGTTTAAAGAAAATGTTTAATGAAAACTTGTCATGAATCTAGTTTAAGTATTTGCTTTTATAAAATGTTTGAATAGCGATAACAAATCAGTTAATATGTATATAAATAAAAGATTAATGTATGGTTAAAAGAATAACCAAGTAAAAATAAATGTATAAAACAAGTTGTTTTTGTAAAACAAAGTCTTGTGAAAAATATGTTATTTGCTTAAAATGTACAAGTCCAAACTAAATGATTTAAGTAACGTTACGACATGTAATATAATACAAACACTTATATATAGGAAGTACCAGCGGCGTATCCACCATGCTTGTATCATACTACACACATATCGTTACTTAAGTCACTTAAACAAACCACCAATGTGTAAAGTCCATGTTTAAACCAACCATCAAATGTTCTTGTCTAAACCATTGTCGTATGTTTAAAAGTCCAAAATGTAGTCATGTATGTGTAACAAAATGTTATGTAGGTTAAGTAAAATGTGTTCACTTAAACCAAATGTATAAATGTACAAAACAAAGTATTTTGAGTATATCAAAAAGTTATGTTTTGCAAAGTAAAAGCATGTTTTAAGTGATACAAACATTTATGTGGTAAGTTAACGCATACATTAAAGCCTTGAGACAGACGGATAACCCTAAGTAAAGGTTATCAAAAGAAATGTTTTCGGATTCAGTCATTCCTTTCATCCAAACAAACCTAGGATGTCAGGAACGGGATTTGTCAAGTCCTATGGTACCATTACTTACTACCGAGCGACGTAGCTAATGTTAATGAATGTATATAAGTCCCGTTTATGCAAACCAAATGTTATACCAATTGTAAACATGTTATATGAAAACAATGTACTAAGTATGCTAAGTTAACATACAAAGCAGAAAAGTCATGTAAATCAATGTGCTAGCATGCCCAGTAAACTTAGATAGCAAAAATGTAATGTAAAACGATGTACTAATATGCCAATTTAACATACGTAGCAAAACAATGTAATGAAATCATGTACTATACGTGTACTAGAGAACATAACAACATATGATGTGAAAACAAGAAAGCATGAAAGTAACAAGTAGGCACATGTGTTTCACCCCAAAATGTTTGGAAAACAGTAAAAGAGGGGACTATGTACTCACTTGAGATTGCTCAATAGACTTTAAATATCCACCAAGCAAGCTAGAAGATCACGGATTCAAACGACACCTAATATAGGCATCTATATTAATAAACGGACCTATCGGAGGATCGGGTAGTACCAGGGTTTGTAAACCAAATAAGTGTGGGAACTTATGTAATATGGTTTAACAAAGCCTATATACTAAAACGAAACCTAACCTAAGTGCTTTTGACCCGTTATGACCCGTTTAGGTAGCTTATGCTACTTTAACGCGTCGTTCGCATAAAACGCGTTCGGAATGCCTAACTAGTCCTATGACAAGCAAGATATGCCTTAACATGTTAATATTGTTGCTAAATCAGTTTAGATACACAAAATTATGTTACATAGGTTTAAAATGAATTTTAGCGTAAAAAGGGCATTTTGGTAATTTACCTAAGGCACATACATTACCTATCATACAACTACTTAAACGATGTGACCATAAGGCATAACCTCGGAAGGTTATTCCCTATATACTATGGTCACCTAAAGTGTTTGGTCGGATCCTAAAGATCGACCAAATGGGTCGGGTTCGAAAGTATAAGCGATTGATTAGATCGCTTACCTTTACGACCCTAAACAAGCACAAATCTAAAAGCGACGAGCTAAACATGCTAGAACATGTTTAATAAAGTTAGAAAACAGGTTTGGTATTAAAACAAACGGTTTTAATACCCTAGAGTATTTTGGTTACAAAATACGCGAGAAAACGTATTTTGGCCGAAACTACGACTCGTCACTGAGCCTAGATAACGTGGTAATCAGTAGGTATAGTCATTAGGGACTATAACCTTCGTGATTACGCTCACGTTATGAAGTTCAAACAAACTTCGCGTTGACCATAAACTGGTCAATGCAGAAAGTCAAACGTAGTTTGACTTTAATGCTAAAACGAAAGAAAAACGCAAAAGAATACTTACAGAAGGTCCCCGCAAGATTGATATTCCAAGTATTTCTCAGGTATGAAGTGTTCTACACTTCAACTTAGAGAAATTCTCAGAATTCAAGTGGGTTTTGAGCAAGACATGGTGGGGGTATTTATAGATGTAGTAGAACCGTTAGGATCGTTCGTTGAATAACGTGCTTCGATCTAGGCCGTACACATCAAGCCCATTGTTTTACAAAACCAGGGGAGCCCCCAAACCAGCCCATGGATTGCCCAAAACCATTTGCACAAGTGAGGAACAGCTGGATCAAGCTGGATTGCATTTTCTGGTAACTGGCACCTGCTTACGGACCATATGGAGTAGGTCTTACGGTCCGTAAGGACCCTGCAGGTCAGAAAGTTTGAATTTGGCAGAACAGGCCCCTGTACCTCCAAACTTGATTTTTGATGCGTTTTGGCACGTTTAAACCCCGTTAACCCCATTTTAAGGATCTAAAATGAAGTTAAAGTATAGGGAACTTGAAACATGCTAAAAAATATGCCGGATGTCGGTTCGTTTGGCCGTACGATTGCGTTGTTCGGTTAATTACGACGGAAGTCGTAACGGACGCAAAAACGGTCCAAATTGCGCGACGAATGGATTTTTAACAAGCCAATCATTAAAACATAATATTTTAATGATTACATAAATTTTTGGATGTCTGGATGTATTCAGAATGTATGTTATGCGCGAAAATGCAAAGTTATGCACTTTTTGACGCTTTTAGTCCCTGAATGAGCATAAAGTTTATTTTAGCACACCGAACCCCTCAAAGCCTATTTTTAAGTTATGTAAAGGTTATTTAAGGTATGTTAAGCATAAATTGATGTTCCGGAGTGTTTGTCGCATTTAACTGATTATGTTTACGCACCAGTTTGCGTATAATTCTCCAGAAAGCGATATAGAGTATAAAATGGAATAAAAACCAAAACATGAAAAACATCAAACATAAACAAACAAACATTGGGATCAAATAACTTTATTTCATCGATAACTGAATTGTTCACAATGATTACAAGCACAAATGTCACAGTCTCCCCTTCTTGCGAAAATTTCGTCCCGAAATTTGTTTAGATGAAACTCGTGAGAATAGACGCGGATACTTCGCCTTCATTTGATCTTCGCGTTCCCAAGTAAACTCAGGTCCATGTTTAGATTCCCAGCAAACTTTAACCAACAGAATGCGCTTGCGTTTAAGCCATTTGACTTCACGTTCCACGATTTCCACAGGTTTCTCAACAAAATGCAGTGTTTTATCAACACGAATTTCGTCAAGTGGTATGTGGAGGTTCTCATCAGCTAAGCACTTTTTGAGATTGGATACATGGAAGGTTGGATGAACATTTCCAAGTTTAGGAGGTAGCGCAAGTCTGTAGGCTACCTTGCCGATTCTTTCGACGATCTTGAATGGTCCAACATATCTAGGTGCAAGTTTCCCTTTCTTTCCAAATCTGATCACACCTTTCCAAGGTGAGACCTTAAGTAATACACGATCACCGACTTGAAATTCCAAGGGCTTGCGTCGTCGGTCCGCGTAACTCTTTTGACGGCTTCGAGCTGTCTGAAGGTTATCACGAACTTTCTTAACCTTATCAGTTGTCTCTAGAATGAGGTCAGGTCCAGTAAGCTGAGCCTCACCTATCTCATTCCAGCAGACTGGTGAATGACATTTTCGACCATAGAGAGCCTCGAAAGGAGCCATGTTGATTCTGGAGTGATAATTGTTGTTGTAGGAGAATTCAATCAATGGAAGATGTGAATCCCAACTACCACCAAATGCGATCACACAAGCTCTAAGCATATCCTCCAAAGTCTGGATTGTTCTTTCAGTTTGGCCATCTGTTTGTGGATGATATGTTGTGCTCAGATTGAGTTGGGTCCCCATAGCAGATTGCATGGTTCTCCAAAAACGTGAAGAAAAGCGAGCATCTCTATCAGAAATAATGTTCAAAGGAACACCATGTCGAGATACAATTTCATCCACATAGATTTTAGCCAGCCTTTCAGCAGAAAAACCCTCACGGATTGGCAAGAAATGCGTTGACTTAGTAAGATGATCAACAACTACCCAGATGTCATCATGACCTTTCTTAGTGCGCGGAAGTTTGGTAACGAGATCCATAGCGATGTTTTCCTATTTCCAAACTGGAATCTCTGGTTGCTCCAAAAGACCATAAGGATGTTGGTGTTCAGCCTTAACCTTGAGACAAGTAAGGCATTTTGAAACGTATAAGGCAATGTCTTTGTTCATACCAGGCCACCAATACCGAGTACGAAGATCCTTATACATCTTGTCTGAGCCAGGATGAATAGAGTAACGAGACTTATGGGCTTCATCCATAAGCAAAGCGCGAAGGTCATCTAGGCTTGGGACCCACAAACGGTCCATGAAATAATACGATCCATCTTCCTTCAAAACAAGATCAGGCTTAATGTGACAGGGTAATTCCTTATCCATTAAGTCTTGTGAAACACAAGCCTGTTGAGCCTGAGTAATGCGTGCTTGGATATTGGACCGTGCTTGAATAGCAGATTGAACACGAACACAATGAAGCATAGTACGTTGCTTTCGACTCAATGCGTCAGCCACAACATTCGCTTTACCAGGATGGTAGCGAATTTCGCAATCATAGTCGTTTAGGAGTTCGACCCAACGTCTTTGCCTCATGTTGAGTTCTTTCTGATTGAAGATATGCTGAAGACTTTTGTGGTCAGTGAAAACCACGCATTTTGTGCCGTACAAATAGTGTCTCCGGATTTTGAGAGCGAAGACAACTGCACCCAACTCAAGATCATGAGTGGTGTAGTTTCTCTCATGTACCTTCAGTTGTCTAGATGCGTAGGCTATGACTTTGTTCCTTTGCATCAGAACACAGCCAAGACCCAATTTTGATGCATCACAATAAACGACAAAATCATCATTACCCTCAGGCAAAGTCAGAATAGGTGCATCACAAAGCTTCTGCTTCAAGGTCTGAAACGCTTCTTCTTGCTTAGAACCCCATTCAAAGGGTTTGTTCTTCTGAGTTAGAGCAGTTAGAGGAACTGCAATCTTCGAGAAGTTCTCTATGAAGCGGCGGTAATAACCCGCTAGACCAAGAAAAGAACGAACCTCAGTAGGAGTAGTAGGCGTATCCCAATCCTTAATCGCACTGATCTTGGAGGGATCTACATGAATACCTTGTTCGTTGACAATATGTCATAAAAATTGAACTTCCTTAAGCCAAAATTCGCACTTGGAGAATTTGGCGAAAAGTTGTTCCTTCTTTAGGAGTTCCAGAGTAAGACGAAGATGTTGCTCGTGATCAGCTTGCGTCTTAGAGTAAATCAAGATATCATCAATGAAAACGATGATGAACTTATCCAAATAAGGTTTGCAGACCCTATTCATCAAGTCCATGAAAACAGCTGGAGCATTGGTCAAACCGAATGACATGACAGTGAACTCATAATGCCCATATCGAGTGCGGAATGCTGTCTTGGGAATATCTTCTTCATGCACACGAAGTTGATGATACCCAGAACGAAGATCGACCTTCGAAAAGCAAGTAGCACCCTGTAACTGGTCAAAGAGATCATCAATGCGAGGTAGGGGATATCGATTCTTGATGGTAAGCTTGTTCAGCTCACGATAATCGATACACATTCTGAAGGATCCATCCTTCTTCTTGACAAAAAGAATGAGAGCACCTCAAGGTAAAAAGCTAGGACGGATAAATCCCTTATCAGAAAGCTCCTGAAGTTGCTTAGACAACTCTTGCATCTCAGACGGTGCAAGACGATATGGAGCTCTGGCAATAGGATTTGCACCAGGTACGAGATCGATACGGAACTAGCTCCGGATAATCCCGAACAACAAGGATATCTTGCATAGACTTACCTTTGCCTTTATCTGCTGTAACATGTGCCAAGAAGGCCACATAGTTCTTTCTTAGATACTTCCGAGCTTGAAAACAAGACATAAGCTTGAGGCTACTAGCAGGTTTCTCACCACGAACTTGTAGAATCTCACCTGACGAAAGCGGCACGCGAACAATCTTCTCAAAACAAACTACCTCTGCACGATGATTGGCTAACCAATCCATGCCCATAATAATGTCGAAGCTTCCAAGTTGCATAGGTGTGAGGTCAATGGGAAAAAGATGGTCGTTAAGGTTCAACTGGCAGTTGCGAAGAACAGAATCAAGAACAACGGGTTCACCACTCGCAATTTCGACTGTCATAGGCTTACCTAGTTTCGTTCTAGACACGCAAAGCAAGGGCTCAAAAGATAACGACGCAAAACTATTATTGGCCCCTGAATCAAAAAGAACAGACGCAGGTTGATTATTAACAAAGAACGTACCGTTCACCACATCATTGTCTGCTTGCGCCTCTTGTGCATTCATGTTGAAAGCTCGTCCACGAGCCTGAGCCTGAACTGGATTTGCATTCACCAATCTTGGGCACTGGTTACGGTAGTGGGTCAGATCCCCACAGTTGTAACAAGAACCTGGTGGGAAGTGAGGTCGTGCTGCTTGACCTTGTTGCTGAGCAAGAGGCTGAGCAACTTGTTGAGCCGGGTTCTGAGCTGCCCGATTCAAATTTGCTGGAATACGGCAGGTGGCAGCGAGATGACCAGGTATTCCATAGTTAGTGCATTGACGGCACTGGAGGTGCGGCTGATGATGGCCGTTACACCTGTTGCACAAAGGTGCATTGCCAAGATAAGGCCTCTTGGCAGGTTGTTGCACAGGCTGATTTTGTGCAGCTTGGGCCTGTGCAGTAACGGCATAGTTTTGGGAAGCCTTTCGCTTCCTAGAACCTTTTGAGGAACCCGCATCATTTCCCTTCTTGTTTTTACCTTTCTTACTATCCTTCTTGTCAGACTTCTGCTTCTTACCCTTCTTGTCGTCCTTCCTGTGCAACTTCCCCTTTCGAATCTGCGATTCAGTCAACGTTGCAGCTAACTCGATTGCTTGACGGACAGTGGTAGGATTATTACCAGTAACAATGTCTTGCACGGGGTCAGGCAGACCATCGATGTATCTCTCGATAGCCTTATCGAGTGGGGTAACCATTGTTGGGCATAATAAACTCAGCTCCTCATACCTGTCAGTATATGCCCTGTGCTCACCACTAACCTATTTCAAATCATCAAACTCCCTCTCCAACGCTCGCAGCTCATGACGAGGCCAAAACTCCCTCATCATAAGAGTCCTCAGTTCAGCCCATGTTTGTGCTAAAGCAACTTCAGCACCACGGTCTCTCATAACCCCGTTCCACCATGTAAGCGCCCTCTTTTGAAACACGCTTGAAGCAAACTCGACCTTCCGATTCTCAGGACACAGAACGTGGCGGAATGTACTCTCAATGCTCTCGAACCATTGAAGTAGCACAGTTGCCCCTTCAGTACCACTGAACTTGAGGGGTTTAGCCGAATTGAAGCTCTTGAAGTTACAAGGAGCATTCTGATTGTTGTTGGCTTGGTTCACCTGAGCTATAATGTTTGGGAGTGCGGCAGCCATGTGGTGTGCCAGAATGTCTGCCATTTCGGCATTAGATAACGGGTTTTCACGACGAGGAGGCATGCTAAAAAGAGGAAACATGAGAGGAAACGAGTGAGATGATTAGATGAAAAGAATGAGAAGAAACAAAATCAACAAAAGCAAGGATGGTGGTCATTCGTCTGTATCACAAAGCAAACAAATGACACACAGTGACTAATCAAAGTAAATGGGTCCAAAAATAATGCTTAGTGAAGACATGCTCGCCTATAAGTGAACACTCACCCCAGGAGTTCCCAGGTAAGAGTGACTGGTCCGATTATGTGGATTTGTACGAACACTCTAGCCTTAGACAGAAAACCCAGGGTACAGGCATTCACCCTTCCAGTTTGCACGTGTTCACACTATTTAGAACCCAAAACTTTGACGAGATTTTGAAAACTTGGAAGGCACAAGGCCCAAAAGAATCATTCAAGAACAAATGATAAAATTTCAAAATCAATTTGAAAAATCAAAAAGGGTTCAAAACCATATAATAAAATATAAATAAACAGAAGATTGTTTTTCAAAAATCGTTTCAGAAAATTGGGTTCACGTTTTGGTGATCACCTAAGGATAGGTGAAGTGCATGTTTTAAGATCTAAACACAAGACAACTTGTGTTGGGGTCCTAGAAAGGTAATAGTCTAGGTCAAAGCATTACTAATAACCTAATTCCCTATAACCATTGGCTCTGATACCAACTCTTCTGTCACACCCCGACCACGTAAAACATCAAATCGTGGCGGAAACGTCGGGGAGTGTTGTAACAGAATTTTTGTTCCACAACCATGGTAATTAAAAATACTATTTTATTCATCACCCAAGGGTGGAATACATTGTTTCAAACGAGAACCCATAAGTTACATTGTCTTAAAATAAAAAGAAACAAAAGTTCATAACTAAACTAAGTCTATCTTCATTTTATGTCACTAAGGCCCAAGTCCACCCTAGCGTGTCACGATCAACATCCTAAGCAACAGCTCCTGAAAACACATGTGAAAATAGGTACGTCAGCATAAAAATGCCTGTGAGTAACATAGGTTTTGTGAAAATAGGATTCATGACTTGAGTTTAAAAAAAATGTTTAATGAAAACTTGTCATGAATCTAGTTTAAGTATTTGCTTTTATAAAATGTTTGAATAGCGATAACAAATCAGTTAATATGTATATAAATAAAAGATTAATGTATGGTTAAAAGAATAACCAAGTAAAAATAAGTGTATAAAACCAATTGTTTTTGTAAAGCAAAGTCTTGTTAAAAATATGTTATTTGCTTAAAATGTACAAGTCCAAACTAAATGATTTAAGTAACGCTACGACATGTAATATAATACAAACACTTATATATAGGAAGTCCCAGCGGCGTATCCACCGTGCTTGTATCATACTACACACATATCGTTACTTAAGTCACTTAAACAAACCACCAATGTGTAAAGTCCATGTTTAAACCAACCATCAAATGTTCTTGTCTAAACCATTGTCGTATGTTTAAAAGTCCAAAATGTAGTCATGTATGTGTAACAAAATGTTATGTAGCTTAAGTAAAATGTGTTCACTTAAACCAAATGTATAAATGTACAAAACAAAGTATTTTGAGTATATCAAAAAGTTATGTTTTGCAAAGTAAAAGCATGTTTTAAGTGATACAAACATTTATGTGGTAAGTTAACGCATACATTAAAGCCTTGAGACAGACGGATAACCCTAAGTAAAGGTTATCAAAAGAAATGTTTTCGGATTCAGTCATTCCTTTCATCCAAACAAACCTAGGATGTCAGGAACGGGATTTGTCAAGTCCTATGGTACCATTACTTACTACTGAGCGGCGTAGCTAATGTTAATGAATGTATATAAGTCCCGTTTATGCAAACCAAATGTTATACCAATTGTAAACATGTTATATGAAAACAATGTACTAAGTATGCTAAGTTAACATACAAAGCAGAAAAGTCATGTAAATCAATGTGCTAGCATGCTCAGTAAATATACATAGCAAAAATGTAATGTAAAACGATGTGCTAATATGCCAAGTTAACATACGTAGCAAAACAATGTAATGAAATCATGTACTATACGTGTACTAGAGAACATAACAACATATGATGTGAAAACAAGAAAGCACGAAAGTAACAAATAGGCACATGTGTTTCACCCCAAAATGTTTGGAAAACAATAAAAGAGGGGACTATGTACTCACTTGAGATTGCTCAATAGACTTTAAATATCCACCAAGCAAGCTAGAAGATCACAGATTCAAACGGCACCTAATATAGGCATCTATATTAATAAACGGACCTATCGGAGGATCAGGTAGTATGAGGGTTTGTAAACCAAATAAGTGTGGGAACTTATGTAATATGGTTTATAAAGCCTATATACTAAAACGAAACCTAACCTAAGTGCTTTTGACCCGTTATGACCCGTTTAGGTAGCTTATGCTACTTTAACGCGTCGTTCGCATAAAACGCGTTCGGAATGCCTAACTAGTCCTATGACAAGCAAGTTATGCCTTAACATGTTTAATATTGTTGCTAAATCAGTTTAGATACCAAAAATTATGTTACATAGGCATAAAATGAATTTTAGCGTAAAAAGGGCATTTTGGTAATTTACCTAAGGCACATACATTACCTATCATACAACTACTTAAACGATGTGACCATAAGGCATAACCTTAGAAGGTTATTCCCTATATACTATGGTCACCTAAAGTGTTTGGTCGGATCCTAAAGATCGACCAAATGGGTCGGGTTCGAAAGTATAAGCGATTGATTAGATCGCTTACCTTTACGACCCTAAACAAGCACAAATCTAAAAGCGACGAGCTAAAGATGCTAGAACATGTTTAATAAAGTTAGAAAACAGGTTTGGTATTAAAACAAACGGTTTTAATACCCTAGAGTAGTTTGGTTACAAAATACGCGAGAAAACGCATTTTGGCCGAAACTACGACTCGTCACTGAGCCTAGATAACGTGGTAATCAGTAGGTATAGTCATTAGGGACTATAACCATCGTGATTACGCTCACGTTATGAAGTTCAAACAAACTTCGCATTGACCATAAACTGGTCAATGCAGAAAGTCAAACGTAGTTTGACTTTAACGCTAAAACGAAAGAAAAACGCGAAAGAATACTTACAGAAGGTCCCCGCAAGATTGATATTACAAGTATTTCTCAGGTATGAAGTGCTCTACACTTCAACTTAGAGAAAATCTCAGAATTCAAGTGGGTTTTGAGCAAGACATGGTAGGGGTATTTATAGATGTAGTAGAACCGTTAGGATCGTTCGTTGAATAACGTGCTTCGATCTAGGCCGTACACATCAAGCCCATTGTTTTACAAAACCAGGGGAGCCCCCAAACCAGCCCATAGATTGCCCAAAATCATTTGCACAAGTGAGGAACAGCTGGATCAAGCTGGATTGCATTTTCTGGTAACTGGCACCTGCTTACGGACCGTATGGAGTAGGTCTTACGGTCCGTAAGGACCCTGCAGGTCAGAAAGTTTGAATTTGGCAGAACAGGCCCCTGTACCTCCAAACTTGATTTTTGATGCGTTTTGGCACGTTTAAACCCCGTTAACCCCATTTTAAGGATCTAAAATGAAGTTAAAGTATAGGGAACTTGAAACATGCTCAAAAATATGCCGGATGTCGGTTCGTTTGGCCGTACGATTGCGTTGTTCGGTTAATTACGACGGAAGTCGTAACGGATGCAAAAACGGTCCAAATTGCGCGACGAATGGATTTTTAACAAGCCAATCATTAAAACATAATATTTTAATGATTACATAAATTTTTGGATGTCCGGATGTATTCAGAATGTAAGTTATGCGCGAAAATGCAAACTTATGCACTTTTTGACGCTTTTAGTCCCTGAATGAGCATAAAGTTTATTTTAGCACACCGAACCCCTCAAAGCCTATTTCTAAGCTATATAAAGGATATTTAAGGTGTGTTTAACTTATGGCCATGTTCTGGAATGTTCGTTACAGTTCAAATTGGCATACTTTCATAGTTTGTCAATTTCAGTCCCTATAAGCGAATAAACTTGATTTTGCCATACCAAAGCCTTCAAAACTTATTTCTAAGTTATGTAAAGGTTATTTAAGGTATGTTAAGCATAAATTGATGTTCCGGAGTATTTGTCGCATTTAACCGATTACGTTTATGCTCCAGTTTGCGTATAATTCTCCAGAAAGCGATATAGAGTATAAAATGGAATAAAAACCAAAACATGAAAAACATCAAACATAAACAAACAAACATTGGGATCAAATAACTTTATTTCATTGATAACTGAATTGTTCACAATGATTACAAGCACAAATGTTGTCACACCCCGACCACGTAGAACATACAAAATGTGGCGGAAACGTCGGGGAGTGTTGTAACAGAATCAATTGTTTCAAATCCATGGTAAATGAAGTTTCGTTTTATAAATCAAACATGAAAGTTTACATTGTCTAAACAAGAATCAAAGTGTACATAACATAAATTAACTAGTTCTTGTCTCGTTTTAAGTCACTAAGGCACAGGTCCGCCTAAGTATGTCTTGATAAGTCCTATGCATCATCTCCTGAAAACACATGTGAAAATAGGTACGTCAGCATAAAAATGCCTGTGAGATACATTGGTTTTGTGAAAACGGAATTCATGACTTGAGTTTGAGAAAATGTTTAGTCATGAACCTTGTAATTTGCTTTGTCTTGTAAATTATTTGAAAAACGGTAAGATCAAATGATATGTATAAATAAGAGAACACTGTATGGTTAAACGGATAACCATGTAAAATGAGTTTGTATAAGATAAGTCGTTTGTAAAACAATGTCTCGTGAAAAGTGTGTTATTTGTATAAAATGTCGTATGTCTCAAATTGAAATGATTCAAATAACGCTACGATATGTAATACCATACAAACACTTATATATAGGAAGTACCAGCGGCGTATCCACCATGCTTGTATCATATTACACACGCCTCGTTACTTAATCACTTACTCAAACCAAACCATCAAGATGAAATGTTTAACAACGGTAGAAATGTTTATGTATAGTCAAATGTCTATTGTCAACTGTAAGTCATGTCAACGGATACAACTGGTTTACACGGTTCAATGGTTACAAACGGTTCAAAATGTAGTGTAATGTGTTCATATGCTGGATGAGCATATGCAACAGATATGCAATGTGAAACAATGTACTACGTATGCACACAATGGGCGTACGTAGCATGAAATGTATTGTAGAGTACAACGGTTCAAAATGTAGAATAATGTGTTCATATGCTGGATGAGCATATGCAACAGATATGCAATGTGAAACAATGTACTACGTATGCACACAATGGGCGTACGTAGCATGAAATGTATTGTAGAGTACAACGGTTCAAAATGTAGAATAATGTGTTCATAAGCTGGATGAGCATATGCAACAGATATGCAATGTGAAACAATGTACTACGTATGCACACAATGGGCGTACGTAGCATGAAATGTGATGTAAAGCAATGTACTAAGTACGCACACAATGGGCATACATAGCATAAACACAATGAAATCATGTACTATATATGTACTATCGAACATAGCAAGTATATGATGTGAAAACAGGAAAGCATGAAAGTAGCAAGTAGGCACATGTGTTTCACCCCAAAACAATTTGGAAAACAGTAAAAGAGGGGTTCAATGTACTCACCTGAGGTTGCTTTGAATTCCTTGTATAATAACCAGGTAATGCAAAAGATCACGGGATATCAAACGGCACCTAGTAGGTAGCTATGTTAATATACCGGACCAAATCGGAAGGATCGGATAGTATGCGGGTTCGTAAACCAAACGAGTATGGAGACACGTGTAATATGGTTTAACAGAGCCTACATTCTAAAATGAAACCTAACCTAAGTGCTTGCGACCCATTACGACCCGTTTAGGTAGCTTATGCTACCCTAACGCGTCGTTCGCGTAGAACGCGTTCGGAACGCCTAACATCGTGACCACAAGGTATAACCTCGGAAGGTTATAGCTATGGTCACCGAATGTGTTTGGTCGGATCCTAAAGATCGACCAAATGGGTCGGGTTCGAAAGTATAAGCGATGGTTTAGATCGCTTACCTTACGACCCTGTATAAGCACTAAACTAAAAGTGACGAGCTAAGCATGTTAGAACATGCTTAACTAAGTTTAGAAAACAGGTTTGACATCAAAACAAATGGCTTTGATGCTCACGAGTAGTTTGGTTACAAAATATGCAAGAATGCACATTTTGGCCGAAACTACGACCCGTCACTGAGCCCAGTTAACGTGGTGATCAGTAGGTATAGTCACTACGGACTATAACCATCGTGATCACGCTCACGTTATGAAGTTCCATGAACTTCGCATCAACCATAAGCTGGTCAATGCAGAAAGTCAACAAAATGTTGACTTTCGGACTCGAAAAGCGATAAAAGAGCGAAAGAAGACTTACGGAAGGTCCCCGAGTGCTAATCTAGATCAAATAGCTCAGGTATGGAACAATGGTTCCAACTTAGAGCCATAAGATCAGATTTTGTGGGTTTTTGGAACAAAGGGGGGGGGTATTTATAGGAAAAGTGGAACCGTTAGGATCGTTTATCGAATATCGTGCCGCGATCTCGAGCGTACACTTGTCAAATTCTTGTGGTAAGTCAGAACTTGGCCCTTGGCTCCTGATTGGGTGAAAGGGCATTGCCCCTTGATCGAACGAAAGGCCAAACTGCATTAAATGCAAAGATTTTTCTATCTGACAGTCTCACGCGCCCCGCGTAAGGATTTGGTAAATCCTTACGCGCCCCGCCTAAGGTTCCCAGGTCAGAATTTACAATTTTGGTCCCTGCACTTCAGAAACACGTATTTTGGCCCATTTTTGGCACGTTTAAGCCCCGTTAACCTCATTTCAAGGCTCTAAGATGAAGTTAAAGTGTAGGGGACATGAAATATGCTCAAAAATATTCCGGATGTCGGTTCGTTTGGCCGTACGATTGCGATGTTCGCTTAATTACGACGGAATGCGCATAAGCGCGAAAGACGATCCAAATGACGCGACGAATGGATTTTTCTCATGCCCAACACTAAGGCATAATATAAGGATGCTTACATAAATTTTTGGATGTCCGGATGTATTCAGAACGTAAGTTATGCGCGAAAGTGCAAACTTGTGCACTTTTTGACACTTTTAGTCCCTGAATGATCCAAAAGTTTGTTTTAGCATACCAAACACCTCAAAGCCTATTTCTAAGCTATGTAGAGGATATTTAGGGTATGTTTAACTTATGAACATGTTCCGGAATGTTCGTTACAGTTCAAATTGGCATACTTTCGCAGTTTGTCAAGTTTAGTCCCTGTAAGCGAATTAACTTGTTTTTGCTATACCCAAGCCTTCAAAACTTATTTCTAAGTTATGTAAAGGTTATTTAAGATTTGTTGAGTATATGTTGATGTTCCGGAGTATTTGTCGCATTAAACTGAGTACGTTTACGCACCAGTTTGCGTATAATGCTCTAGAAAGCAATGTAGAGTTTGAAATTGAACAATAATTGATATGTGCAAAACATACACATATTTATACAAGATCCCAAGTATGAAATACAATATTTCATCGGCTTGGTATTTGTTTGATGGTCGCGGTGACACAGGTGTCACAGTCTCCCCTACTTCAGGAAATTTCGTCCCGAAATTTATTCGTAGGAGTCTATTTGTGAATTTGCCAAATAACCACCAATGATATGTAAGGCAATATCTTATCATTTCCTTAACGGTCATTCTTCCGAAACGAAAATGAACAGACGGGTCATTTTCAATGGTTGCTTCATAAGAATTGGAAATGAAGGATTACACAACGGATATTCATTTCCTCAACGGATAATCTTCAGAAACGAAAATGAACAAACGGGGTCATCTTCAACGGTTGCTTCCTCAGAGTTGGAAATGAAAGTAATACACAACGGATATTCATTTCCTCAACGGATAATCTTCAGAAACGAAAATGAACAAACGGGGTCATCTTCAACGGGTATTCTTCAGATTTGGAAATGAAGGATAAACGGATATTCATTTCCTCAACGAATAAATCTTCAGAACGAAAATGAACAAACGGAGTCATTTTCCTCGACGGGTATTCTTCAGATTTGGAAATGAAGGATAAACGGATATTCATTTCCTCAACGGATATTCTTCAGAAGTGAAAAATGAATAGCTAGTTCATTTTTCCTCAACGGATGCTTCATCAGAATTGGAAATGAATAGGGTTAACTCTAGACACATGACAGAACTTGCTGTGATTTCTGTGCACTAAATTCCATAATAATGTATGCATCCATAATTACGTAATCCCTTGCACAGTCCGCACAGTTTGTTTTGTAATGTTTTGGGGAAGGATATCAAACTTGTGACGAGGGTGACTAGACTTCCATCGGTTCCTTTTAATTAGATCGACAGAGGATCCTCTTGGTTAGGCCACCAAGGAGTCCTTTCAGCTATATCATCACATGATATCCCTAACCAGATTTTTGGATGAATCTGTTTAGCTAGACCACTCAAGGGGTCTAATTATGAAGTAGTACTTTATAATCCGAGGGACTTAACTATAACATAGAAGTCCATTGAGGATTTTAAGTAATACCTTTGGGCATCCTACTATGAATCTTTTGTACACGGATATGTAAGATTCTACGAAGATTTGGATAACATAATTTGGATCACACAACAATACATAAGGAAACACATAAGCACATAGTCACATAATTGTTTAATTTGATCATAATTTGTTATTAACTTGTTATCGATTGAATACGGATATGGAAACCTGTCGACGGATCTCAATGTTCACTGGAATCTATTTGAGAAGATAGAAAGATCTCCCAAAATTCGATTTTTGATTACAAGGAATCACCACATTCGAATTAAGGTATACAACAATTAAAGACTTACGGGAAGTCCTTAGGTACCCTGTTAAGGATTTATAGTGGTACCTTGGGTATTCGTCTTGTGTTGTAACCTGCGCCTTGTACTTCGTTTCCTTAGAATAAACGGGTACTTAGGAATTCCGTGGAAGACGCAAGCGATTATAGAATGGGAGAATTTTGGGGGTAGTTTGTTCTTCAAGGAATACGGTTCCTTGATTGTCGATATTGCAAGGGATATGTCGTTTATACATGCAACCATCGAAATACATTGCAATGTAAATGAAAGATTTATTTATAAACAACGATATCAACTGTTCCTTGGATCTTGACAACAAAAGAAACTTAATACATAAGACATGATTATTTCTAAACGATGTTGTCTTCTAGTCAGTCGGGTGATCATCCTTGTGCTGGATTTGCATTAGCAAGCTTTGGGCAATTTCTTCGGAAATGACCCATATCGCCACAGTTGAAACAAGAACCTGGTAGGAAACGACTTTGAGCGGGATTGTTGCCAGCTTGATTTGGTGCAGCTGCAGCTGGGCAGATTCTTGTTGTATGGCCTATGAGTCCACAAGTTTGGCATTTGCGGCACTGTACATTGGCGTGATGATGGAGGCTACATTGGTTGCACAAGGGTGCAGTTCCATTGTATGGTTTTCTAGCAGGGGGTTGAGCTGGTTGGTTGGGGACGACTTGACCATTGTGAGCGACCACGGCGAAGTTCTGAGAAGCCTTTCGCTTCCTTGACTTCTTAGGAGATTCAGTCTGTTCATCCATGGTCTTTGATTCCTCGATTGGGTTCGATTCCCCGGCCGATTTCTTGTCACCTTTTCGAAAAAGTTGATGCTTTCTGATCTGCGATTCAGTCAAGGTTGCAGATAGCTCAATGGCCTGATGGAGTGTGGTAGGGTTGCTACCAGTGACAATGTCTTGTACCGAGTCAGGCAGGCCGTCGATGTACCTTTCGATAGCCTTGTCGAGTGGGGCGACCATAGTCGGGCAAAGTAGACTCAACTCCTCAAACCTATCAGTATATGCCCTGTGTTCGCCACTATCTTGTTTCAAATCATCAAACTCCTTCTCCAACGCTCGTTGTTCATGACGAGGACAAAACTCTCTCATCATAAGTGCTCTCAGTTCAGCCCATGTTTGTGCTAGAGCAACATCTGCACCACGGTCTCTCATTACCCCGTTCCACCATGTAAGAGCCCTCTTCTGAAACACACTCGAAGAAAACTCGACCTTGCGATTTTCCGGACACTGCACGTGGCGAAAGGTATTCTCGATGCTCTCGAACCATTGGAGAAGCCCAGTTGCTCCCTCAGAACCACTAAACTTGAGTGGTTTAGCCGAGTTAAAGTTCTTGAAATTGCATGTACCATTGTTGTTGTTGTTGGCTTGGTTCCATTGAGCAAAGAGATTTGGGAATTGAGCAGCCATCTGCTGCGCAATAATTTCTGCCAGCTCGGCAGTTGCTATCTGGTGTTCGCGTCGAGGAGGCATTCTAAAAGAGGAAAACATGAAAGGAAACAAATAAAATGGTATTGGGTAAGAATAGGATGTTACAATCACTGACCATAATCACGGTTGATGGTCACTTGTTTGAATCATGAAGCAAACAAACAACACCAGGGATGAATCAAAGCAAATAGATCCTCATAGTGTATCGCGAAGACATGCTCGCCTATAAGTGGACACTCACCCCAAGAGTTCCCAGGTAAGAGTGACTGGTCCGATTATGCGGATTTGTACGAACACTCTAACCTTAGACAGAAAACCCAGGGTACAGGCATTCACCCTTCCAGTTCGCACGTGTTCACACTATTTAGGACCCAAAACTTTGACGGGAGTTTTGAAAATTCAAAGGGGTTCAAAACCTTATAACAAAGGGTTCAAAACCTTACAATAGAGGGTTCAAAACCTAGTAATCAATCATCCGAGAACAGATGATTAGCTTTCAAGGCGGTTTTGAAATTTATGTTCTTGTTGTGGTCGTCGCCTAAGGGTAGGTGAGGGTATTGTTTTGTGACTAAACGCAAGTAAACTCGCGTTAGGTTCCTAGGAAGGTTATAGACTAGGTCAAAGCATTACTAATAACCTAATTCCCTATAACCATTGGCTCTGATACCATCTTTTCTGTCACACCCCGACCACGTAGAACATACAAAACGTGGCGGAAACGTCGGGGAGTGTTGTAACAGAATCAATTGTTTCAAATCCATGGTAAATGAAGTTTCGTTTTATAAATCAAACATGAAAGTTTACATTGTCTAAACAAGAATCAAAGTGTACATAACATAAATTAACTAGTTCTTGTCTCGTTTTAAGTCACTAAGGCACAGGTCCGCCTAAGTATGTCTTGATAAGTCCTATGCATCATCTCCTGAAAACACATGTGAAAATAGGTACGTCAGCATAAAAATGCCTGTGAGATACATTGGTTTTGTGAAAACGGAATTCATGACTTGAGTTTGAGAAAATGTTTAGTCATGAACCTTGTAATTTGCTTTGTCTTGTAAATCATTTGAAAAACGGTAAGATCAAATGACATGTATAAATAAGAGAACACTGTATGGTTAAACGGATAACCATGTAAAATGAGTTTGTATAAGATAAGTCGTTTGTAAAACAATGTCTCGTGAAAAGTGTGTTATTTGTATAAAATGTCGTATGTCTCAAATTGAAATGATTCAAATAACGCTACGATATGTAATACCATACAAACACTTATATATAGGAAGTACCAGCGGCGTATCCACCATGCTTGTATCATATTACACACGCCTCGTTACTTAATCACTTACTCAAACCAAACCATCAAGATGAAATGTTTAACAACGGTAGAAATGTTTATGTATAGTCAAATGTCTATTGTCAACTGTAAGACATGTCAACGGATACAACTGGTTTACACGGTTCAATGGTTACAAACGGTTCAAAATGTAGTGTAATGTGTTCATATGCTGGATGAGCATATGCAACAGATATGCAATGTGAAACAATGTACTACGTATGCACACAATGGGCGTACGTAGCATGAAATGTATTGTAGAGTACAACGGTTCAAAATGTAGAATAATGTGTTCATATGCTGGATGAGCATATGCAACAGATATGCAATGTGAAACAATGTACTACGTATGCACACAATGGGCGTACGTAGCATGAAATGTATTGTAGAGTACAACGGTTCAAAATGTAGAATAATGTGTTCATATGCTGGATGAGCATATGCAACAGATATGCAATGTGAAACAATGTACTACGTATGCACACAATGGGCGTACGTAGCATGAAATGTGATGTAAAGCAATGTACTAAGTACGCACACAATGGGCATACATAGCTAAACACAATGAAATCATGTACTATATATGTACTATCGAACATAGCAAGTATATGATGTGAAAACAGGAAAGCATGAAAGTAGCAAGTAGGCACATGTGTTTCACCCCAAAACAGTTTGGAAAACAGTAAAAGAGGGGTTCAATGTACTCACCTGAGGTTGCTTTGAATTCCTTGTATAATAACCAGGTAATGCAAAAGATCACGGGATATCAAATGGCACCTAGTAGGTAGCTATGTTAATATACCGGACCAAATCGGAAGGATCGGATAGTATGCGGGTTCGTAAACCAAACGAGTATGGAGACACGTGTAATATGGTTTAACAGAGCCTACATTCTAAAATGAAACCTAACCTAAGTGCTTGCGACCCATTACGACCCGTTTAGGTAGCTTATGCTACCCTAACGCGTCGTTCGCGTAGAACGCGTTCAGAACGCCTAACATCGTGACCACAAGGTATAACCTCGGAAGGTTATAGCTATGGTCACCGAATGTGTTTGGTCGGATCCTAAAGATCGACCAAATGGGTCGGGTTCGAAAGTATAAGCGATGGTTTAGATCGCTTACCTTACGACCCTGTATAAGCACTAAACTAAAAGTGACGAGCTAAGCATGTTAGAACATGCTTAACTAAGTTTAGAAAACAGGTTTGACATCAAAACAAACGGCTTTGATGCTCACGAGTAGTTTGGTTACAAAATATGCAAGAATGCACATTTTGGCCGAAACTACGACCCGTCACTGAGCCTAGTTAACGTGGTGATCAGTAGGTATAGTCACTACGGACTATAACCATCGTGATCACGCTCACGTTATGAAGTTCCATGAACTTCGCATCAACCATAAGCTGGTCAATGCAGAAAGTCAACAAAATGTTGACTTTCGGACTCGAAAAGCGATAAAAGAGTGAAAGAAGACTTACGGAAGGTCCCCGAGTGCTAATCTAGATCAAATAGCTCAGGTATGGAACAATGGTTCCAACTTAGAGCCATAAGATCAGATTTTGTGGGTTTTTGGAACAAAGGGGGGGGGGGTATTTATAGGAAAAGTGGAACCGTTAGGATCGTTTATCGAATATCGTGCCGCGATCTCGAGCGTACACTTGTCAAATTCTTGTGGTAAGTCAGAACTTGGCCCTTGGCTCCTGATTGGGTGAAAGGGCATTGCCCCTTGATCGAACGAAAGGCCAAACTGCATTAAATGCAAAGATTTTTCTGTTTGACAGTCTCACGCGCCCCGCGTAAGGATTTGGTAAATCCTTACGCGCCCCGCCTACGGTTCCCAGGTCAGAATTTACAATTTTGGTCCCTGCACTTCAGAAACACGTATTTTGGCCCATTTTTGGCACGTTTAAGCCCCGTTAACCTCATTTCAAGGCTCTAAGATGAAGTTAAAGTGTAGGGGACATGAAATATGCTCAAAAATATTCCGGATGTCGGTTCGTTTGGCCGTACGATTGCGATGTTCGCTTAATTACGACGGAATGCGCATAAGCGCGAAAGACGATCCAAATGACGCGTCGAATGGATTTTTCTCATGCCCAACACTAAGGCATAATATAAGGATGCTTACATAAATTTTTGGATGTCCGGATGTATTCAGAACGTAAGTTATGCGCGAAAGTGCAAACTTGTGCACTTTTTGACACTTTTAGTCCCTGAATGATCCAAAAGTTTGTTTTAGCATACCAAACACCTCAAAGCCTATTTCTAAGCTATGTAGAGGATATTTAGGGTATGTTTAACTTATGAACATGTTCCGGAATGTTCGTTACAGTTCAAATTGGCATACTTTCGCAGTTTGTCAAGTTTAGTCCCTGTAAGCGAATTAACTTGTTTTTGCTATACCCAAGCCTTCAAAACTTATTTCTAAGTTATGTAAAGGTTATTTAAGATTTGTTGAGTATATGTTGATGTTCCGGAGTATTTGTCGCATTAAACTGAGTACGTTTACGCACCAGTTTGCGTATAATGCTCTAGAAAGCAATGTAGAGTTTGAAATTGAACAATAATTGATATGTGCAAAACATACACATATTTATACAAGATCCCAAGTATGAAATACAATATTTCATCGGCTTGGTATTTGTTTGATGGTCGCGGTGACACAGGTGTCACAAATGTCACACCTTACGTGCTTATGTGCTTCTGTAATTATGTGAATCTGTGATTATGTGCCTATGTGGTTACGTGATTGTCCGTAATTATAATAGTACTAGACATGTGAGGTGAGAATCGATTAAACAGTGATTGAATCCTATGGCGATGCATGTTACAGACAATGTCGTCTACTGGATCACTTCACTCTCGTGCTATGAAACGAAAGCAAGCTGACAAGTGACTCGCCTCTCTCGTCGCTACTCAGATCGCAAAAGTAATTCCTCAGATTGTTAGTGAACTAAACGAGAACGCTAGCAAATCTTCTGAAGAGTCTCGAACAGATGCACCGAAGACTGCTTTTAGTTTCAAGCAGTTCAAAGCTTGTGGTCCAAAGGAATTTACTGGCGAAGATGGCCCTACGACTATGTTTCAATAGTTTGATTCCATCAAAGTCACTCTGCGCCAGAGTGGATGTCCTGAAAATCTCCGTACTCTGAATGCTACCGGCGTCTTCCAGTCTCGCGCACTAGACTGGTGGACGGCCGAGAGGAACAAACGCGGAAATGACGCAACCTGTGAGCTGACGTGGGAAGAGCTGAAGGCCATTATGTTGGATGAATTCTGCCCTCCCCATGAATGCCAAAAGCTGGAGGATGAATTCTGGCACATCAAGCAGAAAGACGGAGAGAATGCAGCTCTGACTGCTCGCTTTAAGCAGCTCAGTATCATCTGTCCCGATCAAGTGACGACGCCGGAGATGGCAATCAACAAGTACATCCGTGCTCTGCCGGATTGTGTTGCAGATTTTGTGCATGCTTCAAAGCCAACAACAATCGAAGAAACTTACTTGCTTGCCGCTGAAATCAACGACAAGCGAGTAAAAGCTGGTTTTTGGGATAAAGCTTCGAAGAACCTACACCAAGCTACCGCCGCACCAACCGCTGACACCGCCGCCGCTTCTCAAACATCAAAGCCCTCTTATCACAAGAGGAAGTACAACAACAGCAACTCCAGCAACAAGAACTGTGCTGTCACAACCACTGCTGCTCCACTCCAAGCCGTACCGGCTCAGCAGCAACCTTAGCACCGATCAGCTCCAGCTCCAATCACCTATGCACCGCCTGCAAAGCGTGCATACACAGGTCGTCATCCTGCCTGCCTGACCTGTACTTATCATCACCCGATGGGTATCACCTGCCGTTTTTGCGTGCACTGCAATATGTACGGCCACTTCACTACTAACTACCGTATTGGTCCTCGCCAAGCACTAGCTCAAGCTACTGCTCATCAAGCTCTGCTTCCAACTCCTCAAGGCCAACAAACGGCTCAGGCACCCGCGATCAACGCCAGAGTCTGCTTCACATGTGGTGATCCCAACCACTTCGCGAACATGTGCACGAACAGGGTTGTGAAACAAGAGCCCCAGCAGCAGTAGCCTCAACAGCAACAGCAACAATCCGGCCGCGCCAGAACTTTTAACATCAATGTGCGCCAAGCCCAAGATGACAACAATGTGGTTAATGGTACGTTTCTCGTGAACGGTATTTATGCTTCATGTTTGTTTGATACTGGAGCCCGATAACTATTTTGTGTCGTTTAAATTCGAGAAGCTACTTAATCGTAAGCGCTCCCATCTGCCCTCGATGTTTGATGTCGAAGTCGCCACCGGAAGAACTGTCACTGTCAATTCTGTTCTTCGTGATTGTACTCTTGAACTCAACAATCACATATTTCCGATTGACCTTAATCCGATGCAGCTCGGAAGTTTTGACGTCATAGTAGGCATGGACTTTCTTCGTGAGAACCATGCTGAAGTTGTGTGCTTTGATAAGATGATTCGATTCGCGCTCGCTAACGGTGATATATTATGTGTTTACGGTGAAACTCCCTTGAAAGGTCTTAAGCTCATGTCATGTGTCCAAGCTAGCAAGTATCTCCGCAAGGAATACAGAGCTTTCTTGGCTAACATTGTAGTAGCGGAGAAAGAAAAGAAAGGAAAGACAGAAGTGAATGATGTTCCTGTGGTTCGTGAATTTCCTAATGTGTTTCCTGACGATCTTCCTGGTCTTTCGCCAAGTCGTGATATCGACTTTCGTATCGACCTCATCCCTGAAGCAAATCCCATTGCTAGAGCTCCTTATCGATTCGCTCCATCCGAAATGCGTGAACTCTCGAGTCAGCTCCAGGAATTACTTGATAAAGGCTTCATTCGCCCGAGCACCTCTCCATGGGGCGCACCAGTCCTTTTCGTCAAAAAGAAGGATGGGTTGTTCAGGATGTGCATCGACTATCGGGAGTTGAATAAGTTGATAATCAAGAATCGCTATCCCCTGCCTCGAATTGATGATTTATTTGATCAGCTGCAAGGTGCTACGTGTTTCTCGAAGATCGATCTACGCTTAGGCTATCACCAACTACGCATCCAAGAGGAGGATATACCCAAAACCGCTTTTCACACTCGATACGGCCACTATGAGTTTGTTGTTATGCCTTTTGGTTTAACCAACGCGCCCGCGGTTTTCATGGATCTGATGAATCGGGTGTGTAAACCATTTCTTGACCGCTTCGTCATCGTGTTCATCGATGATATCCTGATCTATTCCAAATCGAAAGCCGAACACGCGCAACACCTACGTTTGGTTCTCGAGCTACTCCAAGGAAATCTACTCTATGCTAAGTTCTCCAAGTGTGAATTTTGGCTGGAGGAGGTTCAATTCCTCGATCACATTGTCAATAGTCAAGGTATTCATGTCGATCCCGCGAAGATTGAAGCAGTTAAAAGTTGGGTTACACCGAAGAACCCGTCTGAAGTCCGTTCTTTTCTCGGACTAGCAGGCTATTATCGTCGGTTCATCGAAGGGTTCTCAAAAATTGTTGTGCCGCTTACCGCTCTCACCCACAAAGACAAGCCTTTTGTTTGGGGAACCGAACAAGAGTCTGCTTTCCAAACCCTCAAGCACATGCTTTGTAATGCTCCCGTGCTCACTCAACCCGATGGAAACGACGACTTTATAGTCTATTGCGATGCCTCAAACCTTGGACTTGGTTGTGTTCTCATGCAACGAGACCGGGTTATCGCTTACGTGTCTCGTCAACTCAAGATCCACGAGAAGAACTATACAACCCAAGACCTCGAGCTAGGCGCAGTTGTTTTTGCGTTAAAGATTTGGCGACACTACCTGTATGGTACCAAGTGTACGATCTTCACCGATCATAGGAGCCTACAACATATCTTTGATCAGAAAAAACTTAATATGCGTCAACGCCGATGGGTAGAACTTCTCAGTGATTACAACTGTGAGATTCGTTATCACCCAGGCAAAGCAAATGTGATATCCAAGCCCAATACGATCTCGAAACCCTCATCCGCGAAGCCCAACATGCTTGTTTTAATGAGCATACCTTGAAGAAGGAAAGAATCTACCACGATGGAGCCATTTTATGAATAAGTCAAATGGGATATTGCACTTTCTGGACCGAATTTGGATCCCTAAGCGGACCAATTTGCGACAGATTCTGATGGACGAAGCCCACAAATCTGGGTATTCTATTCATCCCGGTGCCGATAAAATGTACCAGGACCTTCGCTACAAGTACTGGTGGCCGGGCATGAAAAGGGATATCGCTCTCTACGTCGGAAAGTGCCTAACTTGCTCGAAGGTCAAGGATGAACACCAAAGACCCTCTGGCTTACTCGAACAACCCCCGATCCCTATGTGGAAATGGGAAAGTGTAGCTATAGATTTCATAACGAAACTTCCGCGTACGCCAACAGGTCACGACAGCATCTGGGTTGTCGTCGACCGTTTGACCAAATATACTCATTTTCTACCAATACGAGGAGACTAAAAGGTAGAACGATTAGCCCAAATCTACACCGATGAGATCATTTGTCGACATGGGATGCCTCACAACATCATCTCTGACCGTGATGTTCGGTTTACCTCGCGACTGTGGGAAACTTTTCAAGCGGCTCTTGGTACTACACTTAATCTAAGTACCACATTCCACCCTCAAACCGACGGTCAGACTGAGAGAACGATCCGTACTCTTGAGGACATGCTCCGTTGGTGTGTCATAGATTTCGGTGGTAATTGGGACGCTTACCTGCCGTTAGTCGAATTCTTGTATTATAGCAGTTATCATACCAGCATTCAAATGACACCGTTTGAGGCTTTATACGGGAGAAAATGTCAATCGCCTACTGTATGGCATGAGATCGGGCACTCGCAATTAACTGGTCCTGAGCTATTGCAAGAAACGACTGACAAAGTCCTCCAAATTCGAGACAATCTGCTGAAAGCTCGGAGTCGTCAGAAAAGTTACGCCGATAGACGACGCAAGCCCCTTGAATTTGACGTTGGCGACTACGTACTCCTAAAGGTATCACCTTGGAAGGGTGTGGTCAGATTCGGCAAGAAAGGGAAACTAGTGTGACAACCCTCAAATTTACATGTAACCGTACAAATTATTAATGATAATTAAAGTGTTTGACGACTGTGTGGAATTACTTAACTGCTTTCTGATATCTGTGATATGCTTACATGTGCTTGTCAACATACTAGTAGTATGCAGAAAGGTCACTAAATAGTCCGTTATAATTTCCTGAGTGTTAAAAATTAAAAACGTTGCAAATATATATATATATATATATATATATATATATATATATATATATATATATATATATATATATATATATATATATATATATATATATACATAGGACACGTTACGAATTAATTAAGCACTTTAACGGAACAATATCCAACCGTACAACCGGACTTAACCCGGAACACGAAAATGTAGGATCGTTCTCGGCCCTGTTTGAGTCGTTCAGAGAAGTTCGTATCCGAATTAAGAGGCGGAAACTAATAATTCGGTGCTATTGAAGCTGTATACACTTTAAACTTGCTGTTGTATTGATTTTGAACTCGATTACAAGATTTGACAGCACTTCGGCAGCATACCGGAACAAACACCTTCAACTATATGTTTTCAGTTCGCTCATACGGTCCTATTTATAGACAAGCTGGTTCGCTTATACGTACATGTACGTATAAGCGATCCTACATCGTGACAGAAAAGCGAACCGACTACATACCCTATAAGCGATCCTGACCAAAACTGACACATAAGCGGACCTAGGACATGAATACATAAGCGAACCTATACAAACAAGCTATTCTAGGTTTCCGTGTCATTTCCGATCTGTTCAACTTCAAGACTCGATGGAAGACGTAGTCAGCAGACGTAAGTGAACCAACAGACTCCCCCTCGGATGTTGACGGGGTCTTCACAGAGTCTTCGCACATGTCTATCTACAATCTTCATCAGTCGACAATCTGCCTCTGAAATATCTGTCGTTCCAAGAATCCTCGTTCTCTATCTTCATCATCAACAAACTCCTCACTTTCAACTGTTGACATGGTGTCTTCAGACTCCCCCTCTCACACAGCTGGGATCGTAGTCTGGAATTCAAACTTTCACTAGTTCTAAAATCGTTAACAGGCTCTCATCAGATTCCAGATCGATACCTGGCTCCATTCTCCCTCAGGATCAATATCTGGCTCAAGTCCTGCACAATCTCTACCCAACTATAAGTTTCTTCAAAGATTAAAACTTTTCAACAATTTAGAAACTATGTTGAATCAAAACAATAATTATTTTGCATTCAAGAAATTATTACTGATTCTTATCAAAACAACTTTACTATCTACACACAAACACTCCCCAAACCAGTTCTTCAAGTTTAGCATTTTGAATTTTAAAAATCAGCATCTCAACACCAGTTGTCGAAAATCTTTTTGATTTTTCAAAATTTATGCTAAAACACACCAAAAATCTTTTTGGATTTTTAGAAAGAAAGTAATGCAGAAATGAAATATTTACAGACAATATTTTTGTGAGTTTGTGCAAGAGGATCATATCAGTTATGAAACATATCACAAACACCGTTAAGCTTGATTACATATTAAGTTCTAAACAATTTACCTAGATTGTCAGTATGTTTGTCCACTTAAATTTTCACACAGATTTCAATTGATTCGAGATACGATATTAATGTTTTAGAGACTTAAACTTAATTGTGTATCACTCCACTTGAATATACTCTCGTATCCAGATCCCAAATATTCAGTCTTACAGGTGAGTATACCACAGATGATATCTGTAAAGGGGTAGATGCGAAACCGTGAGAGCTCAGGTCAGAACTTCCGTTCAGCAGAGAGATGACGGCTCGACTTTTGGTGAGTCCCCTTTAGAGGATCTTTTTTACAACAGCAATGACTATCAATTTTATTGTTTAATTAGATTGCTGAGGGCGAGCTTGTATTTCAAAGCTTTTAACAGAAAGTATTATTCGGGGACTAGGTCAGTATTTCCATACAGCAGAAGTCCCGGAATAATACCCCAGATATCACTGAGCATAAAGACCTAGTATCTCAGAATATGGGACCTTTCAAACAAGATTTCGGGGGTTACCCATATATCCAAGAATAGTTACCCACGAATTAAGCAAGTTTGATTTAGGTTTATATCTCGTTTCAAATTACTAAATGTGCGAAAATCTACTGACATATCCGCAGTAAGATCGTTTATCACATTTTGACTTTACAATTCTTTAGCGTGCTGTGATAGTCCACCGATGTACTATCATTTCCTCATTTATGCAACAAAAACTCATTTTTCAATTTTATCATGTTTTTGTCTTTTTCAAAATTTTCTGATGTTTTTGGATTTTCTAAAAAATTTTTACTCCCCCTAAAATTCAAATACATCTAAAGAAAATTGAAAACAAACTGTACAGAACATGACAACTGATATCGAAACACTTCAATTCTCCATCCGTTTGGCTTAAACAATCAGAACTCCCCCTCACAACAAAACTATTTTCCCATAATGATTTCAAAACACTTAAGTTTGTTTTAATCAAAATGGTTTTTCCGGAAAATAAGTTTAGTTGCTTTTACCTTTTGTAAAAATGGGGTTCAAATCATCATATTGTTTTACCAATCTCCTGAATGATAATTAAATCAAGTTCAATTCAATGACCCTGATTTAACCACTTGTAAGGGCAACAACATTCCACAACTAAAAACTTTCAAACCTGTTTTTCAACCAATTACCATCTTTTGGTTGAATTCTCAAGATGCCGATTCCTACTCCTCGCTTACAAACCTGGGAGTTCCGGCAAGTCCTGCAAAACCTCAAACACAGATTAAGAAGGATGCCGATTCATGATCCTCGATACCATCTTGGGATCTCCGGCAAGTCAGGTTTTTATTCTTGAAAAAATATATCCACCCAAGCCTGACCTTCCTTGGGTGTACCCTCATTGTTTTCATCTTTCCTTTCAACCGACTTGTAAACCCATCCTTTGGAAGCATAAAAATCCTTAATGCTTTGGGCCTTACCACTGACCATTTTTCCAAAGATGCGTTTTACATTTCCGTTAAAAGTTTTTTCAACATCAATTTTCTTCTTCTCAGAAGAAAATTGATTTGAAATTTCAACTTTTCCGATTTTAGATTTGTAATTTTTAGCATTCAGTGGCGGAAAATTCACATCGTCCACTTTCGGAATTTTTCTAACAATGTCTTTCTCAACATGTGGCTCCTCTGATTTTATGGAATCAGAATCATCACCAGACTTTTTACCTGAACCTTTTACAACCCATTTCTGATTTGTGGCATTGTCTATTCTTTTGGAAGCACTCTTTGAACATTCTCCTTTTTCATAAGTTGAATTCTCAAAACCTGTGAACTTCCTGGTTGACAGTTCAGTCTTCTCAACAATTTTTTCTTTCATTTTTCTTGAAACTTCTTGTTTTGGTCGAAATGTCTTTGGACAATCTTTCGCAACATGACCCACAGCTTTACACTGAAAACAAGATCTCTTTTCAATCTTCGTTGGATCTTCCTTCGTCTTCATGTCCTCTTACTTCTTAGCAAGGAATTCTTGATTCGTCTGATTTCTGAATGATTTTTCTTTTTCAGCTTCTGTTGTTTTTCCTGCAACAAACATTGTTTTTGGTTTATAATCTTTTTCATTTTTATAGTTTTTCTGTGGAACAAAACCAAGACCTTTCTTTTTGTAATTACGATTATGGTTTGGTTTCTTTTGAAAACTATAACCACAATTGTAACCCATTTTCTTGTTGATTCTCTGTTGATCTCTTGAAGTGTATTGTTTAGGTTTTCCATTAAGATTTAAATCTTTTATTTCACAAATATTAATTTCTGTTATTTTGAAAACCTTTTGAATCATTTCAAGTCTGACACTTCTTATTGGAAAACTTTCATCTGAATATAATTTGTCAGAACCTTTCAAAGTATATGCCACTTTGACCGATTCATCATTCAAATTAGATTTCGAAAGTAAAATTATCATAAACCCGTTTGTCCTTTTTGACTGTTGGCTTTGACGCACTGGACCCAGACTTTGACTCGGTTTTTGACTTCGGTTTTGATTCCTCATTGTCATCTGTGTCTAACACCTGATCGACCATACTTTTTATAAACTTTGACTCATGATCAGTGTCTGATGACGTATATGTGACATCAATACTTTCTGGTAAATTATCCGACGACCCAGACTCCCAATTCAAATTGATCGCTTTATTGACTCTTTCTGAATTTGGTTTTCGAGGTGAATATCCATTTTCGACCGGGGGCGGACATCTATTGTAGGATACACTCGGTTTCTTACCAGAAGCTTTCAACTTTTCTTCAACATTTGTCACACACTTTTCTTCATCTGATGTCTCCTCTTCTTTGAATGTCTTCAAATCCTTCACCACCGGATAAATCCTGTCAATTACAAAAGTAGAACATGAGTAACTATCTAATAATTTCTTAATTTTCTCAGTTTCTATCTTTTGTGTTGCCAATTCCAGCTCGAGATCTGCACATTTCTTTATGTTATAGTTCGCCGTATCAAGCTGTCTCAGATAAGCTATCTTCAAAGTATTCATAGCTTCAGCTTGTTCACCATCAGAATCTGTATATTTGTTGATTTCTCTGTTCATAGTATCATACGATTCTTTCAACTTATGAATATTGTGCAGCAGCTCATTGTTCTGCTTAATCAGCGAATCACAGTTCATGCACTTTTCAGTAACTTCAACTTGTTCTGCATCAATCTTGACTTCATATTTTGGAATTTCTTTGACACTTCTTCTCGGTTGTAAAAACTCAGCTCTTCTTCTTTTCTCAGCTTTCGCTTCTTCCTTCAATCTTTCTTCCTCTTCTGCCTCTTCTCTGTTCCTTCTTCGTTTTTCTTCAGCAGCTTCCATGACTTTTCTACACCTTTCTGCACATTTCAAATCATAAGCATTACCAAAGAAAGCATGAGAAGTATTTTTGGGCATCGCTTTGGCCATAAGATTTTGATCTGGACAAAAATCACCCCAAGTAAAGCCTTCAACCAACTTCTCATCATCTTGTTCAGCCAAACACACTTTGCTGTCTTTCGAAAGATACTTTTCCCAGGTAAAATTATCATATTTTCCCTGACTAACAACACATGCTCTTTTCGAATTATCCATCACATCTCTCCCATGAGCTGTTTGTGCCTGCTGCTGTGCTGGTGGTGTGATTTGATGGTAAATGGCCTTCTTGTGATAATCATTGTTTTCGAAAGGATTCTGGGCACCGGTAGCTTCACGGTTTTTGCACTCCCTCTTGAAATGTCCCTTCTCTCTACAACGAAAATACGTAACTTTAGATTTATCAAAACCTAAAGCTGAAACGTTTGCATCACGAAAATCATCACGGCCAGTAATTTGTTTAAACTTTTCAGCACGTCTCATCACACTTGCCATACACCTTTTGATATCCATCAATTCCATTTCCTCAGCATCAATTTGATCATAATCCTCTTTCGTGAGCATTGGATTTCCGATCTTTCCTGCAACAAAACAACTATAAGACTCTAAAATCATCCCTAACAAAGACATTTGATTTTTTGCAATTTCTTCAGTGTAGTCTTGATCATTTTCAAGGCTTAACACAATGTTAGACTGAAGCTTTCTACCATTCTTTGTTACAGAGATGTTAGGATCAAAAGATGAAAATCTTGTGCTGTTGCTTTCCTTGAGATGTCGTCTTCTCAGAAGAATCTTTAACACTGTAAGCAGTTTCGATCTTGGGAGAATACTTTGTTGATTCAGTAGCACCATGCTTGTAGTACAGACTGATATCCTGTTCTCCATCATAGTTCTTCATCCTAGCGATCTTCCTCTGCTCCATCTCTTGAGCTTCCAGATGCTTTATGAAGTCTCCTAGTGTCATCTTTTTATATTCTGCTTTGTTGGACCTCAGCATCATCAAAAATGTTCCCCATGTTTCATATGGAAGCGCATCTGCAAGTTTTTCAATTAATTCATCAGTATCTTTCTTAACACCTAACTTTGTCATATTTCTCACCAAGTTACAATATCTATCAATAATTTGCTTGGTGTTTTCATTTTTCAATCCCCGAAACAAATCAAATTCTTTCTTCATGAGAGACATTTTGTTCTTTAACATATCATCACTTCCCGTAAACTTTGCTTCCAATTCTGTCCACATTGAATATGCAGTTCCGTCATGTTGAAGCAGTATCAAGATATCTTCTTTTATAGCTTGCTGAAGCAGACTCACCATAAGCTTTTCATCGCGATATTTCTTTTTATCTGCTGTACTCATTTCTCTAAGTGTTAACGGAGTACCATTTACAACATCATTCTTTGTGGGCTTAACATATGGCTCTTCAGTATGTTCCCAAGCATCTAGATGATAAGCCTCAACCCAATTTCCGAACCGTTCCGACCACACGTTGTAATCATCAATATCCATGAGTTTAGGTGGTCTTTGAGATGTTCCGGTTTCATTATCGATCAAAGCACTTTGAGTAATCGAGGTTGGAGTAGCAAAAGCGTTATAAAATTCAGTATCCATTGTTTACAAATTGTTCACAAATTCACAACAATTTCCTAACTTTGACAAACTGTTCAAAAAAGCGAACTGTTCCAAAAGCGAATCAATCAGTGTCTTAAAAGCGGATCAGATGAAATGTCCAATAAGCGATCCAGATAAACTAACTAAAAAGCGGACCGTTCGAGCGGACCAGGTTGTTGGACCAAATAAGCGGACCAGTCTGATGTCGTTGGAGTGGACCGGATGATGTATTCAATGAGCGAACCAAGTGCACCTTTGTGCGAACCAGAAACTGTCACAAAAAGCGGACCAAGTTGAATTTTCGAGCGAACCCAACTCAAAAATGTTCCTTGGAGCGAACCAGACAGGTATTTTGGAGCGGTCCTGAGTGATGACGTCACTATTTGTGCGAGTACGTTCAAGCGAACCCCCTAAAAATCAACTTTCTAGGTCGATTTTAGATCTGAAAACTTCAAGGGTTTATTAGTTCATGATTCCGAGTGTACTGTGCGATTTTGAGCTGGTTTCGCCGTGAAAAATTTTTAAAACGTGAAGAAAGGGTAGAAAATCAGAAGAAATGCAGCTAAAATGGCAAGAACTCCTCCTCCTGAGCTCTGATACCAATTGTAGGATCGTTCTCGGCCCTGTTTGAGTCGTTCAGAGAAGTTCGTATCTGAATTAAGAGGCGGAAACTAATAATTCGGTGCTATTGAAGCTGTATACACTTTAAACTTGCTGTTGTATTGATTTTGAACTCGATTACAAGATTTGACAGCACTTCGGCAGCATACCGGAACAAACACCTTCAACTATATGTTTTCAGTTCGCTCATACGGTCCTATTTATAGACAAGCTGGTTCGCTTATACGTACATGTACGTATAAGCGATCCTACATCGTGACAGAAAAGCGAACCGACTACATACCCTATAAGCGATCCTGACCAAAACTGACACATAAGCGGACCTAGGACATGAATACATAAGCGAACCTATACAAACAAGCTATTCTAGGTTTTCGTGTCATTTCCAATCTGTTCAACTTCAAGACTCGATGGAAGACGTAGTCAGCAGACGTAAGTGTACCAACAGAAAATATTGCCAGTAACATAGTTTATCTTTTTCTGAGCCAGTTAGGGTCCCCGAATACCCTAACACCCATTATAATTTACTACACATTAATAGTTAGTTAAACACCTAAACTAACTAACTAAATCCTTTAACTAACTAGTTAGACCCAAACCAAACCCAAACCCCCCAACAAAATCGGTCACCCTCCTTGGGGACAACCTTCTTACAACTTGAATATTATATTAACATATGTTTGATATCTTGAGAACATGTTACATATTGGATAAAGGAGAAACATGGGTTATAAGTTAGCACCTTAGTCTTGGACCTCATTTCACAATCAACACATCAAACAAACAACTCTCCCTCTCCTCTCATCATTCTCGGCTGAGAACTCACACACACCCACCAACATCATTCAACTTCATTCTTGCCATATTACATGCATACTAGTGTGTTAGAGCTCATACGAGGAGACCCGGTGTTTACGGAATCGCAAGGACCTCTCTACGACGCTATTAACCACCCGTTTTTCGTCTAGTTTCTTCCCTAGCCACGAGCTAGTAGTAAGTGATTCTAATCACCTTCTTAAGCTTGTCTAAAGTGGTTAATAAGAATTTTGTCGGATAAAAATCATGAACACTAGAGAACAAAACTAAAAGTCTACTAAAAATGATGAACATGTTGGTTAAAGAATGAATATTAGTGTAAAACTCTTGGATCTTGTTTTGTTATGATTATTGGTTGATTATCTGATGTTTTGCTGATTAATATTAGTGTTTGATGTTGTTGTGGTCACTAAACATGATTAACGGAATCAATCGAACACAAGTTAGTAAGATAAAGAGTGAAAACAGAATCTGTCCCGGTTTTACAGCCAACTTCAGTTGGCTGTAAACAGGTCATAAACGCTATGAAAAACAGATATTTTGAGTGTAAGACGTGTTATTATGAAATACGGTTCTAATGGAACCGGAATCATAATTTTGGACTTCGTTTACTATTTTTAATGTGTCGATTTGTAACAACAGCTTAAGCTGAATTTTGACAGCAACAAATGGGTGTCATACTTTCAGTCATAACCTGAGTTTTGTGATGAATCGGACCATGAAATTTGTACAGTAGATGAAAACCGATGCATTTGTAATTACCCCACTGGAATTTCGTAAATCGGACACTCGATGAATTTTAAATAAATTATCTCGTGGACTGTGGTCAGAAAATATAAATCTGAGTTCAGCCCGGAAAATGAATTTTTATAAAATATTGGTAAGGAACCGGACCCCGATATTTTTACACAATAAAATTTCGAACGTTTAAGACATTCTGTAAAAATTTGGGAATTTTTGGAATAAATTAACTATTTTATTAAAATGTCCGAAAACAGCCGGTTTTGAATAATTATGCTGAAATGACATAAGCTGTAATTTGCGTGTCTAAAGGTCGAGTGTGCTATCGGTAAATGATCTAACTTGTTATATGTGTTACGTGCACTATCGTATGTTTGCTTATGAGTGGGGAATGGATGGGAAGTATATATACGGGCATAAACAGTTAAAGTAATGCATGCTATGTGATAGATACATGTAGGAACTTTGTGCTCTATTTGTAAGCCACTAAAGGACTAACTGGTAAATCATACTAGGACGTGATTGACCGACCTTGACTGTTAGCTATATTTGAGAATCTAACCGAGCAAACCGAGGTGAGTTCACACTTTTCTACAAAGCATGGTAAATTCCCGGTGGGAATGGGAATGGGTACAGGAATAGGGATTCCTTGTCCTTTGAGACGTGTTCAGGAATGTAAATTCCTCGTCCTGTTGGGACGTGTTAGACTTACTGGACTAGAACTCTATCAGCGAAGTCCCTCCCTTTTTGTATCGACTTAATCGCCGAGGCTATGGCGAGCGGGTCATTAGTTAATAGCGCTATTAGGTTTAACAAACCTCACACCGTGCCAGTTGGACGGGTGTGTACTAATGGACTATGGCACGTCGGTGGTGATAGAACACCGACACTAGGGCACAATTGATTTTGGTTAGTAGTCGATATGATAAACGAGTCTGGTAGTTTAAAATACTGGGGTAGCTCCCACGGCCAAAGTGCCGGGCTGGATAGCCAGGGAAGGTGGACATGGGATGGTTAACTAATAAACGTTTTCGAACTATGGGGTAACCCCCACGGCTGGATAGCCGAATGAGATTAAACTATGTTTTTGGAAACAACTGTAAAATGGACAACCAACCGTGAACTCACTCAACTTTGTTGTTGACTCGTTATTACATGCTTTGCAGGTCATTAGATGCTATGGAGCTTGCATATGGAGGTGGTCGTTGTGGGATGCGAACTAATATGTCCCGTATTTAATGAATAAACTTTATGAACTTATTAAACCTACGTTTTGGACTTTAAACTTATGAACTATGGACTTATGTTTTGAACTTATGTTTTATGCTTCCGCTGTTAACCTAAAATTGGTTTACTTCCTTTTGGTCACCAATCGTATTGTGTTTGGTTTTATTTACTTAATTATGTTGTTCAATATGATTGGTGGCTCGATCCTGGTCACGTCACGCCTCCAAGCGGTGATACTCCGCAGGGTGGATTTTGGGGGTGTGACAGATTGGTATCAGAGCCATTGGTTATAGTGAACTTGGTTTTTAAAAGGGAAAAGTTTTTGATTAAAACCAGACTATAACCAGTACATTGCTCAACGATCCACAACGACGCTACGCTCCACGTGCAAGACTCGACACCATAAGTGGTATGATTTATGTTATATTGTCGGTTAGATAGTTCTCACTGTGCATTAGATAATGTGGTAATTGCTATTTGAACCTTGTGTGCTTACTCTCTATTGTCGTCCCACACTTACGCACTTTCGCGACACTTTTCTCACTTACGTTGCTTCATTATGAAGATCATGAGCGGACGCGGAGTACGTATCAACCTCACTCAAGCCCAGTTGACGGCTTTGATCAACGAACGAGTTGCTAAGGCACTCGCAGCAAATCCAGCAGGAGGTATAACCTGCAATATCAACTCACCTTAGGACATTTAGATCCTACCTTCGCAAACCAACCCTCGTGCTTAACCTTGTCTTTTATTCTCGCGCAACAGGTCAACATGCTCAAACTCCTATGTGCACATTCAAAACCTTCATGGACTGCCGACCTACTACTTTCAGTGGCACAGAAGGAGCGGTAGGCCTTCTACACTGGTTCGAGAAGCTTGAGTCTGTCTTCGAGATGTGTGAATGCCCTGAGGATCGTAGGGTGAAGTATGCTACTGGTACTCTTGAAGGGGTGGCGCTCACATGGTGGAACGCTCAGGTTCAGCTGCTGGGGTTGGTTGCTGCTAATGCCACCCCATGGAACGGTTTCAAGGAACTGATCAAAGAGGAATACTGTAGTCGGGATGACATCCACAAACTAGAGGTGGAATTTTTCAATCTGAAGATGACGGGGTATGAGATTGAGGCGTATACCAAGAGGCCGAACGAACTGGCCATCCTGTGCCCTACAATGGTAGACCCTCCCATCAAACGTATTGAGCTTTACCTCAAGGGCCTTGTACCAGAGATTCAAAGTCACGTAACTTCAGCCAACCTGGGTACCATTCAGCAAATTATCAAGTTGGCTCATCGTCTCACCGACCAGGCGGTGGAGCAAAACAGGCTACCCAAACATATCAGTGCCACAGCTACTTCTGATGCACCTACCGACAACAAGCGAAAATGGGATGGGAATTCAGGCAAAGGTTCTACTTTAGCTCTGTCCCAGCAGCGAAAGACATATGAGTACAGGAGCCCCAATCAGCAGTCTTCTGGGAATCAAGGTCAGGGTGGATACAAGGGAAATCACCCCAAATGTAATCGCTGTAACTTGCACCACAGTGGGCCATGTGGTAAGGGCAACTGTCATCGATGCAACAAGCCTGGTCACATGGCAAGGGACTGCAGGAGTCAGCATCTAGCGAATCAGAACCGGCAGTAACAGCAAGCCCCACCCAATCAACGCCAGCAACGGCAACAACAAGGTAACAACAAAGGATGCTTTCAATGTGGCGCTGAAGCTCATGACGAGGCCAAAACTCCCTCATCATAAGAGTCCTCAGTTCAGCCCATGTTTGTGCTAAAGCAACTTCAGCACCACGGTCTCTCATAACCCCGTTCCACCATGTAAGCGCCCTCTTTTGAAACACGCTTGAAGCAAACTCGACCTTCCGATTCTCAGGACACAGAACGTGGCGAAATGTACTCTCAATGCTCTCGAACCATTGAAGTAGCCCAGTTACCCCTTCAGTACCACTGAACTTGAGGGGTTTAGCCGAATTGAAGCTCTTGAAGTTACAAGGAGCATTCTGATTGTTGTTGGCTTGGTTCACCTGAGCTATAATGTTTGGGAGTGCGGCAGCCATGTGGTGTGCCATAATGTCTGCCATTTCGGCATTAGATAACGGGTTTTCACGACGAGGAGGCATGCTAAAAAGAGGAAACATGAGAGGAAACGAGTGAGATGATTAGATGAAAAGAATGAGAAGAAACAAAATCAACAAAAGCAAGGATGGTGGTCATTCGTCTGTATCACAAAGCAAACAAATGACACACAGTGACTAATCAAAGTAAATGGGTCAAAAAATAATGCTTAGTGAAGACATGCTCGCCTATAAGTGAACACTCACCCCAGGAGTTCCCAGGTAAGAGTGACTGGTCCGATTATGTGGATTTGTACGAACACTCTAGCCTTAGACAGAAAACCTAGGGTACAGGCATTCACCCTTCCAGTTTGCACGTGTTCACACTATTTAGAACCCAAAACTTTGACGAAATTTTGAAAACTTGGAAGGCACAACGCCCAAAAGAATCATTCAAGAACAAATGATAAAATTTCAAAATAAATTTGAAAAATCAAAAAGGGTTCAAAACCATATAATAAAATATAAATAAACAGAAGATTGTTTTTCAAAAATCGTTTCAGAAAATTGGGTTCACGTTTTGGTGATCACCTAAGGATAGGTGAAGTGCATGTTTTAAGATCTAAACACAAGACAACTTGTGTTGGGGTCCTAGAAAGGTAATAGTCTAGGTCAAAGCATTACTAATAACCTAATTCCCTATAGCCATTGGCTCTGATACCAACTCTTCTGTCACACCCCGACCACGTAAAACATCAAATCGTGGCGGAGACATCGGGGAGTGTTGTAACAGAATTTTTGTTCCACAACCATGGTAATTAAAAATACTATTTTATTCATCACCCAAGGGTGGAATACATTGTTTCAAACGAGAACCCATAATTTACATCGTCTTAAAATAAAAAGAAACAAAAGTTCATAACTAAACTAAGTCTATCTTCATTTTATGTCACTAAGGCCCAAGTCCACCCTGGCGTGTCACGATCAACATCCTAAGCAACAGCTCCTAAACACATGTAAAAATAGGTACGTCAGCATAAAAATGCCTGTGAGTAACATAGGTTTTGTGAAAATAGGATTCATGACTTGAGTTTAAAGAAAATGTTTAGTGAAAACTTGTCATGAATCTAGTTTAAGTATTTGCATTTATAAAATGTTTGAATAGCGATAACAAATCAGTTAATATGTATATAAATAAAAGATTAATGTATGGTTAAAAGAATAACCAAGTAAAAATAAGTGTATAAAACCAGTTGTTTTGGTAAAACAAAGTCTTGTGAAAATATGTTATTTAATTAAAATGTACAAGTCCAAACTAAATGATTTAAGTAACGCTACGACATGTAATATAATACAAACACTTATATATAGGAAGTACCAGCGGCGTATCCACCATGCTTGTATCATACTACACACATATCGTTACTTAAGTCACTTAAACAAACCACCAATGTGTAAAGTCCATGTTTAAACCAACCATCAAATGTTCTTGTCTAAACCATTGTCGTATGTTTAAAAGTCCAAAATGTAGTCATGTATGTGTAACAAAATGCTATGTAGGTTAAGTAAAATGTGTTCACTTAAACCAAATGTATAAATGTACAAAACAAAATATTTTGAGTATATCAAAAAGTTATGTTTTGCAAAGTAAAAGCATGTTTTAAGTGATACAAACATTTATGTGGTAAGTTAACGCATACATTCAAGCCTTGAGACAGACGGATAACCCTAAGTAAAGGTTATCAAAAGAAATGTTTTCGGATTCAGTCATTCCTTTCATCCAAACAAACCTAGGATGTCAGGAACGGGATTTGTCAAGTCCTATGGTACCATTACTTACTACCGAGCGGCGTAGCTAATGTTAATGAATGTATATAAGTCCCGTTTATGCAAACCAAATGTTATACCAATTGTAAACATGTTATATGAAAACAATGTACTAAGTATGCTAAGTTAACATACAAAGCAGAAAAGTCATGTAAATCAATGTGCTAGCATGCTCAGTAAATATACATAGCAAAAATGTAATGTAAAACGATGTGCTAATATGCCAAGTTAACATACGTAGCAAAACAATGTAATGAAATCATGTACTATACGTGTACTAGAGAACATAACAACATATGATGTGAAAACAAGAAAGCACGAAAGTAACAAGTAGGCACATGTGTTTCACCCCAAAATGTTTGGAAAACAATAAAAGAGGGGACTATGTACTCACTTGAGATTGCTCAATAGACTTTAAATATCCACCAAGCAAGCTAGAAGATCACGGATTCAAACGGCACCTAATATAGGCATCTATATTAATAAACGGACCTATCGGAGGATCAGGTAGTACGAGGGTTTGTAAACCAAATAAGTGTGGGAACTTATGTAATATGGTTTAACAAAGCCTATATACTAAAACAAAACCTAACCTAAGTGCTTTTGACCCGTTATGACCCGTTTAGGTAGCTTATGCTACTTTAACGCGTCGTTCGCATAAAACGCGTTCGGAATGCCTAACTAGTCCTATGACAAGCAAGATATGCCTTAACATGTTTAATATTGTTGCTAAATCAGTTTAGATACCAAAAATTATATTACATAGGCTTAAAATGAATTTTAGCGTAAAAAGGGCATTTTGGTAATTTACCTAAGGCACATACATTACCTATCATACAACTACTTAAACGATGTGACCATAAGGCATAACCTCGGAAGGTTATTCCCTATATACTATGGTCACCTAAAGTGTTTGGTCGGATCCTAAAGATCGACCAAATGGGTCGGGTTCGAAAGTATAAGCGATTGATTAGATCGCTTACCTTTACGACCCTAAACAAGCACAAATCTAAAAGCGACGAGCTAAGCATGCTAGAACATGTTTAATAAAGTTAGAAAACAGGTTTGGTATTAAAACAAACGGTTTTAATACCCTAGAGTAGTTTGGTTACAAAATACGCGAGAAAACGCATTTTGGCCGAAACTACGACTCGTCACTGAGCCTAGATAACGTGGTAATCAGTAGGTATAGTCATTAGGGACTATAACCATCGTGATTACGCTCATGTTATGAAGTTCAAACAAACTTCGCGTTGACCATAAACTGGTAAATGCAGAAAGTCAAACGTAGTTTGACTTTAACGCTAAAATGAAAGAAAAACGCGAAAGAATACTTACCGAAGGTCCCCGCAAGATTGATATTCCAAGTATTTCTCAGGTATGAAGTGTTCTACACTTCAACTTAGAGAAAATCTCAGAATTCAAGTGGGTTTTGAGCAAGACATGGTGGGGGTATTTATAGATGTAGTAGAACCATTAGGATCATTCGTTGAATAACGTGCTTCGATCTAGGCCGTACACATCAAGCCCATTGTTTTACAAAACCAGGGGAGCCCCCAAACCAGCCCATAGATTGCCCAAAACCATTTGAACAAGTGAGGAACAGCTGGATCAAGCTGGATTGCATTTTCTGGTAACTGGCACCTGCTTACGGACCGTATGGAGTAGGTCTTACGGTTCGTAACGACCCTGCAGGTCAGAAAGTTTGAATTTGGCAGAACAAGCCCCTGTACCTCCAAACTTGATTTTTGATGCGTTTTGGCACGTTTAAACCCCGTTAACCCCATTTTAAGGATCTAAAATAAAGTTAAAGTATAGGGAACTTGAAACATGCTCAAAAATATGCCAGATGTCGGTTCGTTTGGCCGTACGATTGCGTTGTTCGGTTAATTACGACGGAAGTCGTAACGGATGCAAAAACGGTCCAAATTGCGCGACGAATGGATTTTTAACAAGACAATCATTAAAACATAATATATTAATGATTATATAAATTTTTGGATGTCCGGATGTATTCAGAATGTAAGTTATGCGCGAAAATGCAAACTTATGCACTTTTTGACGCTTTTAGTCCCTGAATGAGCATAAAGTTTATTTTAGCACACCGAACCCCTCAAAGCCTATTTCTAAGCTATATGAAGGATATTTAAGGTGTGTTTAACTTATGGCCATGTTCTGGAATGTTCGTTACAGTTCAAATTGGCATACTTTCACAGTTTGTCAATTTTAGTCCCTATAAGCGAATAAATTTGATTTTGCCATACCAAAGCCTTCAAAACTTATTTCTAAGTTATGTAAAGGTTATTTAAGGTATGTTAAGCATAAATTGATGTTCCGGAGTATTTGTCGCATTTAACCGATTACGTTTATGCACCAGTTTGCGTATAATTCTCCAGAAAGCGATATAGAGTATAAAATGGAATAAAAACCAAAACATGAAAAACATCAAACATAAACAAACAAACATTGGGATCAAATAACTTTATTTCATTGATAACTGAATTGTTCACAATGATTACAAGCACAAATGTCACACCTTACGTGCTTATGTGCTTCTGTAATTATGTGAATCTGTGATTATGTGCCTATGTGGTTACGTGATTGTCCGTAATTATAATAGTACTAGACATGTGAGGTGAGAATCGATTAAACAGTGATTGAATCCTATGGCGATGCATGTTACAGACAATGTCGTCTACTGGATCACTTCACTCTCGTGCTATGAAACGAAAGCAAGCTGACAAGTGACTCGCCTCTCTCGTCGCTACTCAGATCGCTAAAGTAATTCCTCAGATTGTTAGTGAACTAAACGAGAACGCTAGCAAATCTTCTGAAGAGTCTCGAACAGATGCACCGAAGACTGCTTTTAGTTTCAAGCAGTTCAAAGCTTGTGGTCCAAAGGAATTTACTGGCGAAGATGGCCCTACGGCTATGTTTCAATGGTTTGATTCCATCAAAGTCACTCTGCGCCAGAGTGGATGTCCTGAAAATCTCCGTACTCTGAATGCTACCGGCGTCTTCCAGTCTCGCGCACTAGACTGGTGGACGGTCGAGAGGAACAAACACGGAAATGACGCAACCTGTGAGCTGACGTGGGAAGAGCTGAAGGCTATTATGTTGGATGAATTCTGCCCTCCCCATGAACGCCAAAAGCTGGAGGATGAATTCTGGCACATCAAGCAGAAAGACGGAGAGAATGCAGCTCTGACTGCTCGCTTTAAGCAGCTCAGTATCATCTGTCCCGATCAAGTGACGACGCCGGAGATGGCAATCAAGAAGTACATCCGTGCTCTGCCGGATTGTGTTGCAGATTTTGTGCATGCTTCAAAGCCAACAATAATCGAAGAAACTTACTTGCTTGCCGCTGAAATCAACGACAAGCGAGTAAAAGCTGGTTTTTGGGATAAAGCTTCGAAGAACCTACACCAAGCTACCGCCGCACCAACCGCTGACACCGCCGCCGCTTCTCAAACATCAAAGCCCTCTTGTCACAAGAGGAAGTACAACAACAGCAGCTCCAGCAACAAGAACTGTGCTGCTACAACCACTGCTGCTCCACTCCAAGCCGTACCGGCTCAGCAGCAACCTTAGCACCGATCAGCTCCAGCTCCAATCACCTATGCACCGCCTGCAAAGCGTGCATACACAGGTCGTCATCCTGCCTGCCTGACCTGTACTTATCATCACCCGATGGGTATCACCTGCCGTTTTTGCGTGCACTGCAATATGTATGGCCACTTCACTACTAACTACCGTATCGGTCCTCGCCAAGCACCAGCTCAAGCTACTGCTCATCAAGCTCTGCTTCCAACTCCTCAAGGCCAACAAACGGCTCAGGCACCCGCGATCAACGCCAGAGTCTGCTTCACATGTGGTGATCCCAACCACTTCGCGAACATGTGCACGAACACGGTTGTGAAACAAGAGCCTCAGCAGCAGCAGCCTCAACAGCAACAGCAACAATCCGGCCGCGCCAGAACTTTTAACATCAATGTGCGCCAAGCCCAAGATGACAACAATGTGGTTAATGGTACGTTTCTCGTGAACGGTATTTATGCTTCATGTTTGTTTGATACTGGAGCCCGATAACTATTTTGTGTCGTTTAAATTCGAGAAGCTACTTAATCGTAAGCGCTCCCATCTCCCCTCGATGTTTGATGTCGAAGTCGCCACCAGAAGAACTGTCACTGTCAATTCTGTTCTTCGTGATTGTACTCTTGAACTCAACAATCACATATTTCCGATTGACCTTAATCCGATGCAGCTCGGAAGTTTTGACGTCATAGTAGGCATGGACTTTCTTCGTGAGAACCATGCTGAAGTTGTGTGCTTTGATAAGATGATTCGATTCGCGCTCGCTAACGGTGATATATTATGTGTTTACGGTGAAACTCCCTCGAAAGGTCTTAAGCTCATGTCATGTGTCCAAGCTAGCAAGTATCTCCGCAAGAAATACAGAGCTTTCTTGGCTAACATTGTAGTAGCGGAGAAAGAAAAGAAAGGAAAGACAGAAGTGAATGATGTTCCTGTGGTTCGTGAATTTCCTAATGTGTTTCCTGACGATCTTCCTGGTCTTCCGCCAAGTCGTGATATCGACTTTCGTATCGACCTCATCCCTGGAGCAAATCCCATTGCTAGAGCTCCTTATCGATTCGCTCCATCCGAAATGCGTGAACTCTCGAGTCAGCTCCAGGAATTACTTGATAAAGGCTTCATTCGCCCGAGCACCTCTCCATGGGGCGCACCAGTCCTTTTCGTCAAAAAGAAGGATGGGTTGTTCAGGATGTGCATCGACTATCGGGAGTTGAATAAGTTGATAATCAAGAATCGCTATCCCCTGCCTCGAATTGATGATTTATTTGATCAGCTGCAAGGTGCTACGTGTTTCTCGAAGATCGATCTACGCTTAGGCTATAACCAACTACGCATCCAAGAGGAGGATATACCCAAAACCGCTTTTCACACTCGATATGGCCACTATGAGTTTGTTGTTATGCCTTTTGGTTTAACCAACGCGCCCGCGGTTTTCATGGATCTGATGAATCGGGTGTGTAAACCATTTCTTGACCGCTTCGTCATCGTGTTCATCGATGATATCCTGATCTATTCCAAATCGAAAGCCGAACACGCGCAACATCTACGTTTGGTTCTCGAGCTACTCCAAGGAAATCTACTCTATGCTAAGTTCTCCAAGTGCGAATTTTGGCTGGAGGAGGTTCAATTCCTCGATCACATTGTCAATAGTCAAGGTATTCATGTCGATCCCGCGAAGATTGAAGCAGTTAAAAGTTGGGTTACACCGAAGAACCCGTCTGAAGTCCGTTCTTTTCTCGGACTAGCAGGCTATTATCGTCGGTTCATCGAAGGGTTCTCAAAAGTCGCTGTGCCGCTTACCGCTCTCACCCACAAAGACAAGCCTTTTGTTTGGGGAACCGAACAAGATTCTGCTTTCCAAACCCTCAAGCACATGCTTTGCAATGCTCCCGTCTTCACTCAACCCGATGGAAACGACGACTTTATAGTCTATTGCGATGCCTCAAACCTTGGACTTGGTTGTGTTCTCATGCAACGAGACCGGGTTATCGCTTACGTGTCTCGTCAACTCAAGATCCATGAGAAGAACTATACAACCCAAGACCTCGAGCTAGGCGCAGTTGTTTTTGCGTTAAATATTTGGCGACACTACCTGTATGGTACCAAGTGTACGATCTTCACCGATCATAGGAGCCTACAACATATCTTTGATCAGAAAAAACTTAATATGCGTCAACGCCGATGGGTAGAACTTCTCAACGATTACGACTGTGAGATTCGTTATCACCCAGGCAAAGCAAATGTGATATCCAAGCCCAATACGATCTCGAAACCCTCATCCGCGAAGCCCAACATGCTTGTTTTAATGAGCACACCTTGAAGAAGGAAAGAATCTACCACGATGGAGCCATTTTATGAATAAGTCGAATGGGATATTGCACTTTCTGGACCGAATTTGGATACCTAAGCGGACCAATTTGCGACAGATTCTGATGGACGAAGCCCACAAATCTGGGTATTCTATTCATCCCGGTGCCGATAAAATGTACCAGGACCTTCGCTACAAGTACAGGTGGTCGGGCATGAAAAGGGATATCGCTCTCTACGTCGGAAAGTGCCTAACTTGCTCGAAGGTCAAGGATGAACACCAAAGACCCTCTGGCTTACTCGAACAACCCCCGATCCCTATGTGGAAGTGGGAAAGTATAGCTATAGATTTCATAACGAAACTTCCGCGTACGCCAACAGGTCACGACAGCATCTGGGTTGTCGTCGACCGTTTGACCAAATATACTCATTTTCTGCCAATACGAGGAGACTAAAAGGTAGAACGATTAGCCCAAATCTACACCGATGAGATCATTTGTCGACATGGGATGCCTCGCAACATCATCTCTGACCATGATGCTCGGTTTACCTCGCGACTGTGGGAAACTTTTCAAGCGGCTCTTGGTACTACACTTAATCTAAGTACCACATTCCACCCTCAAACCGACGGTCAGACTGAGAGAACGATCCATACTCTTGAGGACATGCTCCGTTGGTGTGTCATAGATTTCGGTGGTAATTGGGACGCTTACATGCCGTTAGTCGAATTCTTGTATTATAACAGTTATCATACCAGCATTCAAATGACACCGTTTGAGGCTTTATACGGGAGAAAATGTCAATCGCCTATTGTATGGCATGAGATCGGGCACTCGCAGTTAACCGGTCCTGAGCTATTGCAAGAAACGACTGACAAAGTCCTCCAAATTCGAGACAATCTGCTGAAAGCTCGGATTCGTCAGAAAAGTTACGTCGATAGACGACGCAAGCCCCTTGAATTTGACGTTGGCGACTACGTACTCCTAAAGGTATCACCTTGGAAGGGTGTGGTCAGATTCGGCAAGAAAGGAAAACTAGTGTGACAACCCTCAAATTTACATGTAACCGTACAAATTATTAATGATAATTAAAGTGTTTGACGACTGTGTGGAATTACTTAACTGCTTTCTGATATCTGTGATATGCTTACATGTGCTTGTCAACATACTAGTAGTATGTAGAAAGGTCACTAAATAGTCCGTTATAATTTCCTGAGTGTTAAAAATTAAAAACGTTGCAAATATATATATATACACATAGGACACGTTACGAATTAATTAAGCACTTTAACGGAACAATATCCAACCGTACAACCGGACTTAACCCGGAACACGAAAATATTGCCAGTAACATAGTTTATCTTTTTCTGAGCCAGTTAGGGTCCCCGAATACCCTAACACCCATTATAATTTACTACACATTAATAGTTAGTTAAACACCTAAACTAACTAACTAAATCCTTTAACTAACTAGTTAGACCCAAATCATACCCAAACCCCCCCAACAAAATCGGTCACCCTCCTTGGGGACAACCTTCTTACAACTTGAATATTATATTAACATATGTTTGATATCTTGAGAATATGTTACATATTGGATAAAGGAGAAACATGGGTTATAAGTTAGCACCTTAGTCTTGGACCTCATTTCACAACCAACACATCAAACAAACAACTCTCCCTCTCCTCTCATCATTCTCGGCTGATAACTCACACACACCCACCAACATCATTCAATTTCATTCTTGCCATATTACATACATACTAGTGTGTTAGAGCTCATACGAGGAGACCCGGTGTACGGAATCGCAAGGACCTCTCTACGACGCTATTAACCACCCGTTTTTCGTCTAGTTTCTTCCCTAGCCACGAGCTAGTAGTAAGTGATTCTAATCACCTTCTTAAGCTTGTCTAAAGTGGTTAATAAGAATTTTATCGGATAAAAATCATGAACACTAGAGAACAAAACTAAAAGTCTACTAAAAATGATGAACATGTTGGTTAAAGAATGAATATTAGTGTAAAACTCTTGGATCTTGTTTTGTTATGATTATTGGTTGATTATCTGATGTTTTGCTGATTAATATTAGTGTTTGATGTTGTTGTGGTCACTAAACATGATTAACGGAATCAATCGAACACAAGTTAGTAAGATAAAGAGTGAAAACAGAATCTGTCCCGGTTTTACAGCCAACTTCAGTTGGCTGTAAACAGGTCATAAACGCTATGAAAAACTGATATTTTGAGTGTAAGACGTGTTATTTTGAAATACGGTTCTAATGGAACCGGAATCGTAATTTTTGGACTTCGTTTACTATTTTTAATGTGTCGATTTGTAACAACAACTTAAGCTGAATTTTGACAGCAACAAATGGGTGTCATACTTTCAGTCATAACCTGAGTTTTGTGATGAATCGGACCATGAAATTTGTACAGTAGATGAAAACCGATGCACTTGTAATTACCCCACTGGAATTTCGTAAATCGGACACTCGATGAATTTTAAATAAATTATCTCGTGGACTGTGGTCAGAAAAATATAAATCTGAGTTCAGCCCGGAAAATGAATTTTTATAAAATATTGGTAAGGAACCGGACCCCGATATTTTTACACAATAAAATTTGAAATGTTTAAGACATTTTGTAAAAATTTGGGAATTTTTGGAATAAATTAACTATTTTATTAAAATGTCCGAAAACAGCCGGTTTTGAATAATTATGCTGAAATGACATAAGCTGTAATTTGCGTGCCTAAAGGTCGAGTGTGCTATCGGTAAATGATCTAACTTGTTATATGTGTTACGTGCACTATCGTATGTTTGCTTATGAGTGGGGAATGGATGGGAAGTATATATACGGGCATAAACAGTTAAAGTAATGCATGCTATGTAATAGATACGTGTAGGAACTTTGTGCTCTATTTGTAAGCCACTAAAGGACTAACTGGTAAATCATACTAGGACGTGATTGACCGACCTTGACTGTTAGCTATATTTGAGAATCTAACCGAGCAAACCGAGGTGAGTTCACACTTTTCTACAAAGCATGGTAAATTCCCGGTGGGAATGGGAATGGGTACAGGAATAGGGATTCCTCGTCCTTTGAGACGTGTTCAGGAATGTAAATTCCTCGTCCTGTTGGGACGTGTTAGACTTACTGGACTAGAACTCTATCAGCGAAGTCCCTCCCTTTTTGTATCGACTTAATCGCCGAGGCTATGGCGAGCGGGTCATTAGTTAATAGTGCTATTAGGTTTAACAAACCTCACACCGTGCCAGTTGGACGGGTGTGTACTAATGGACTATGGCACGTTGGTGGTGATAGAACCCCGACGCTAGGGCACAATTGATTTTGGTTAGTAGTCGATATGATAAACGAGTCTGGTAGTTTAAAATACTGGGATAGCTCCCCACGGCCAAAGTGCCGGGCTGGATAGCCAGGGAAGGTGGACATGGGATGGTTAACTAATAAACGTTTTCGAACTATGGGGTAACCCCCACGGCTGGATATTCGAATGAGATTAAACTATGTTTTTGGAAACAACTCTAAAATGGACAACCAACCGTGAACTCACTCAACTTTGTTGTTGACTCGTTATTACATGCTTTGCAGGTCATTAGATGCTATGGAGCTTGCATATGGAGGTGGTCGTTGTGGGATGCGAACTAATATGTCCCGTATTTAATGAATAAACTTTATGAACTTATTAAACCTATGTATTGGACTTTAAACTTATGAACTATGGACTTATGTTTTGAACTTATGTTTTAAGCTTCCGCTGTTAACCTAAAATTGGTTTACTTCCTTATGGTCACCAATCGTATTGTGTTTGGTTTTATTTACTTAATTATGTTGTTCAATATGATTGGTGGCTCGATCCTGGTCACGTCACGCCTCCAAGCGGTGATACTCCGCAGGGTGGATTTTGGGGGTGTGACAGATTGGTATCAGAGCCATTGGTTATAGTGAATTTGGTTTTTAAAAGGGAAAAGTTTTTGATAAAAACCAGACTATAACCAGTACATTGCTCAACGATCCACAACGACGCTACGCTCCACGTGCAAGACTCGACACCATAAGTGGTATGATTTATGTTATATTGTCGGTTAGATAGTTCTCACTGTGCATTAGATAATGTGGTAATTGCTATTTGAACCTTGTGTGCTTACTCTCTATTGTCGTCCCACACTTTTCTCACTTACGTTGCTTCATTATGAAGATCATGAGCGGACGCGGAGGACGTATCAACCTCACTCAAGCCCAGTTGACGGCTTTAATAAACGAACGAGTTGCTGAGGCACTCGCAGCAAATCCAGCAGGAGGTATAACCTGCAATATCAACTCACCTTAGGACATTTAGATCCTACCTTCGCAAACCAACCCTCGTGCTTAACCTTGTCTTTTATTCTCGCGCAACAGGTCAACATGCTCAAACTCCTGTGTGCACATTCAAAACCTTCATGGACTGCCGACCTACTACTTTCAGTGGCACAGAAGGAGCGGTAGGCCTTCTACACTGGTTCGAGAAGCTTGAGTCTGTCTTCGAGATGTGTGAATGCCCTGAGGATAGTAGGGTGAAGTATGCTACTGGTACTCTTGAAGGGGTGGTGCTCACATGGTGGAACGCTCAGGTTCAGCTGCTGGGGTTGGTTGCTGCTAATGCCACCCCATGGAACGGTTTCAAGGAACTGATCAAAGAGGAATACTGTAGTCGGGATGACATCCACAAACTGGAGGTGGAATTTTTCAATCTGAAGATGACGGGGTATGAGATTGAGGCGTATACCAAGAGGTCGAATGAACTGGCCATCCTGTGCCCTACAATGGTGGACCCTCCCATCAAACGTATTGAGCTTTACCTCAAGGGCCTTGTACCAGAGATTCAAAGTCACGTAACTTCAGCCAACCTGGGTACCATTCAGCAAATTATCAAGTTGGCTCATCGTCTCACCGACCAGGCGGTGGAGCAAAACAGGCTACCCAAACGTATCAGTGCCACAGCTACTTCTGATGCACCTACCGACAACAAGCGAAAATGGGATGAGAATTCAGGCAAAGGTTCTACTTTAGCTCAGTCCCAGCAGCAAAAGATAGGTGAGTACAGGAGCCCCAGTCAGCAGTCTTCTGGAATCAAGGTCAGGGTGGATACAAGGGAAATCACCCCAAATGTAATCACTGTAACTTGCACCACAGTGGGCCATGTGGTAAGGGCAACTGTCATCGATCCAACAAGCCTGGTCACATGGCAAGGGACTGCAGGAGTCAGCATCTAGCGAATCAGAACCGGCAGCAACAGCAAGCCCCACCCAATCAACGCCAGCAACGGCAACAACAAGGTAACAACAAAGGATGCTTTCAATGTGGCGCTGAAGGCCACTTTAAGAGGAACTGCCCCCAGCTGAACCAAAACCAGAACAATAACCAAAGAAACGGGAACCACAATGGAAACAACAACGGAGGCAACAATGGAGGTAACAATAATGGAAATGGCGCCCAAGGTCGTGTGTTCGTGATTTGTCAGGGAGAAGCAAGGAACGATCCCAACGTGGTGATGGGTAAGTTTCTTCTGGACGACTTCTTTGTTACTATTTTGTTCGATTCGGGTGCCGATACTAGTTATGTGTCCGTAAAAGTTAGCCAAATGCTTAAGCGCACTCCAACACTTCTGAACACCAAACACACGGTAGAACTAGCTAACGGTAAAAGTCTTGAAGCCACACACGTAGTTAAAGGTTGTAACCTCGTCTTAGTTGGTCAGACATTCTCTATCGATCTTATTCCTATCACACTTGTTAGTTTTGACGTTGTTATTGGGATGGATTGGCTATCTCATCATCAAGCGGAGATTGTTTGTAAGGAGAAAATCGTTTGTATCCCTCGTTCTGGTAAGGAACCCCTCGTGATTCGTGGCGACAAGAGTGGTGGTGTTGTAGGCATCATCTCTTTCCTTAAAGCCCAGAAGTGTTTACGAAAGGGCCACACCGCTATCCTAGCCCTCGTTACTGATGCATCCGTGGAAGAAAGGAAGATAGAAGACATTCCTATTATACGCGACTTTCCCGAGGTATTTCCTGAGGAATTACCTGGCCTTCCGCCTCATCGACAAGTCGAGTTTCAAATCGAGCTAGCTCCTGGAACAGCACCAATAGCTCGTGCGCCTTATCGACTTGCTCCATCAAAACTCGAAGAACTGTCTACGCAACTACAAGAACTTCTGGAAAAGGGTTTTATACGTCCTAGCTCTTCGCCATGGGGTCCAGTGTTATTCGTGAAGAAGAAAGACGGTACCTTCAGGATGTGTATTGACTACCGCGAACTCAATAAGGTGACTTTGAATAATCGTTATCCTCTTCCACGCATTGATGATTTGTTCGACTAGTTGCAAGGGTCGAGTTATTACTCTAAGATTGATTTGAGATCGGGATACCATCAGCTGAGAGTCCGAGAGCAAGACGTCTCCAAAACAGCATTCAGAACTCGTTACGGCCATTACGAATTTCTGGTTATGCCTTTCGGATTAACGAATGCACCTGCGGTCTTCATGGATCTCATGAACCGAGTGTGCAAGCCTTACTTGGATAAGTTTGTCATAGTGTACATCGATGACATCTAGATCTATTCTAAGAGTAAGGAGGAACACGAGCAACATCTGAGGCTTATTCTGGAACTTCATCGAAAAGAGAAGTTGTATGCCAAGTTTTCGAAATGTGACTTCTGGCTTCGCGAAGTCCATTTTCTGGACCATGTGGTGAACAAGGATGGGATTCATGTTGATCCATCCAAGGTTGACTCGATCAAAAACTGGCCTGCACCCCGTACACCAACAGAGATCCACCAATTCTTGGGTTTGGCAGGGTATTACAGAAGGTTTATCAAGGATTTCTCCAAGATTGCGCAACCTCTCACTTCACTGACTCAGAAGGGTGTCACCTATCGTTGGGGTGATGCACAGGAGTCCGCATTTCAGCACTTGAAAGATAGACTTTGTAGCGCACCTATTCTCTCATTGCCTGAAGGCACAGAAGATTTTGTGGTTTACTGCGACGCTTCCATCCAAGGACTTGGTTGCGTGTTGATGCAACGTGACAAGGTCATTGCCTACGCATCACGCCAACTTAAGGTTCACGAAAGGAACTACACTACGCATGACCTGGAATTTGGAGCAGTTGTTTTCGCGCTTAAGATATGGAGACATTACCTGTACGGTACCAAGTGCACCATTTACACCGATCATAGGAATCTTGAGCATATCTTCAAGCAAAAGGAGTTAAACATGCGACAACGCCGATGGGCCGAACTTTTGAACGATTATGAATGCGCTATCAAGTATCATCCGGGCAAGACCAATGTTGTGCCGACGCCCTCAGTCGAAAGGATACCATACCTAAGTGTGTACGTGCGTTACAGCTGACCATCCAATCTAACCTACCCGCTCAGATTCGCGATGCTCAGGCTGAAGCATTAAAGGCTGAGAACATCAGGGCTGAGTCCCTACGAGGATCGAGGCAGCGGCTAGAACAAAAGGAAAACGTTGCCTACTATGTTAACGGATGCATTTGGGTTCCACTGTATGGAGACTTACGTGAGCTTGTGATGGATGAAGCGCATAAATCTCGTTATTCAGTACATCCTGGTTCAGATACGATGTACCACGACTTAAGGACTACATACTGGTGGCCTGGTATGAAAGCCAGCATAGCAACCTACGTCAGCAAATGTTTGACTTGTGCGAGAGTCAAGGTCGAATACCAGAAACCATCAGGCCCACTCCAACAACCAGAGATACCTAAGTGGAAATGGGAGCAAATTTCCATGGATTTCGTCACTGGCCTACCCAGATCTCAACGCGGAAATGATACCATTTGGGTGATCGTGGATTGACTGACCAAGTCTGCACATTTTCTGCCTATTAAGGAAACGAATAAGTTTTCTACTCTAGCAGACATCTACTTAAATGAAGTGGTATCAAGGCACGGAGTGCCAACCTCCATCATTTCTGATCGTGACGCGCGTTTCACCTTTGAACTGTGGCAAGCTCTGCACAAGTCTTTTGGCTCACGATTAGATATGAGCACCGCTTATCATCCACAGACGGATGGGCAATCAGAACGCACCATCCAAACTCTTGATGACATGCTTAGGGCGTGTGTAATCGACTTTGGTAATGGCTGGGAAAAGCATCTCCCGTTAGTGGAGTTTTCGTATAACAACAGTTACCACACCAGCATCCAGGCCGCTCCAGTCGAGGCATTATATGGACGTAAATGCCTATCACCTCTTTGTAGGGCAGAAGTTGGTGACAGTCAAATCACTGGTCCAGAACTTGTAGTAGATACGACCGAGAAGATTGCTCAGATACGACAACGAATGGCGGCAGCTCGTGACCGTCAGAAAAGCTATGCCGATAAGCGAAGGAAGCCACTCGAGTTCCAAGTTGGGGATCGAGTGCTACTCAAAGTCTCACCTTGGAAAGGTGTAGTCCGCTTTGGCAAACGAGGTAAACTCAATCCGCGTTATGTCGGACCATTCGAAGTCACCAAGAAAATTGGCAAAGTCGCCTGCAGGTTGAATCTACCAGAAGAACTCAGCGGAGTTCACAATGTTTTCCATGTGTCGAATCTGAAGAAGTGTCTGTCAGATGAGACCCTCATAGTTCCTCTCAAAGAACTCACTATCGACGACCAGCTGCAATTCGTCGAGGAACCAGTAGAGATTAAGGATCGAGATGTTAAAATCCTCAAGCATACCAGGATACCTCTGGTCCGAGTTCGTTGGAATGCTCGTCGTGGCCCAGAGTATACCTGGGAACGAGAAGACCAAATGAAACTCAAGTATCCCCAGCTGTTTAAGAAAAACGCAACCACTACTGAGGCTGAAGCTACTGCAGAATTTCGGGACGAAATTCCAAACCAACGGGGGGATGATGTGACACCCCAGGAAAATCAGGATGTGACAACCCTCAAATTTACATGTAACCGTACAAATTATTAATGATAATTAAAGTGTTTGACGACTGTGTGGAATTACTTAACTGCTTTCTGATATCTGTGATATGCTTACATGTGCTTGTCAACATACTAGTAGTATGCAGAAAGGTCACTAAATAGTCCGTTATAATTTCCTGAGTGTTAAAAATTAAAAACGTTGCAAAATATATATATATATATATATATATATATATATATATATATATATATATATATATATATATATATATACACAGGACATGTTACGAATTAATTAAGCACTTTAACGGAACAGTATCCAACCGTACAACCGGACTTAACCCGGAACACGAAAATATTGCCAGTAACATAGTTTATCTTTTTCTGAGCCAGTTAGGGTCCCCGAATACCCTAACACCCATTATAATTTACTACACATTAATAGTTAGTTAAACACCTGAACTAACTAACTAAATCCTTTAACTAACTAGTTAGACCCAAACCATACCCAAACCATACCCAAGCCCCCCAACAAAATCGGTCACCCTCCTTGGGGACAACCTTCTTACAACTTCAATAATATATTAACATATGTTTGATATCTTGAGAACATGTTACATATTGGATAAAGGAGAAACATGGGTTATAAGTTAGCACCTTAGTCTTGCACCTCATTTCACAATCAACACATCAAACAAACAACTCTCCCTCTCCTCTTATCATTCTCGGCTTAGAACTCACACACACCCACCAACATCATTCAATTTCATTCTTGCCATATTACATACATACTAGTGTGTTAGAGCTCATACGAGGAGACCCGGTGTTTACGGAATCGCAAGGACCTCTCTACGAAGCTATTAACCACCCGTTTTTCGTCTAGTTTCTTCCCTAGCCACGAGCTAGTAGTAAGTGATTCTAATCACCTTCTTAAGCTTGTCTAAAGTGGTTAATAAGAATTTTGTCGCATAAAAATCATGAACACTAGAGAACAAAACTAAAAGTCTACTAAAAAATGATGAACATGTTGGTTAAAGAATGAATATTAGTGTAAAACTCTTGGATCTTGTTTTATTATGATTATTGGTTGATTATCTGATGTTTTGCTGATTAATATTAGTGTTTGATGTTGTTGTGGTCACTAAACATGATTAACGGAATCAATCGAACACAAGTTAGTAAGATAAAGAGTGAAAACAGAATCTGTCCCGGTTTTACAGCCAACTTCAGTTGGCTGTAAACAGGTCATAAACGCTATCAAAAACTGATATTTTGAGTGTAAGACGTGTTATTATGAAATACGGTTCTAATGGCACCGGAATCGTAATTTTTGGACTTCGTTTACTATTTTTAATGTGTCGATTTGTAACAACAGCTTAAGCTGAATTTTGACAGCAACAAATGGGTGTCATACTTTCAGTCATAACCTGAGTTTTGTGATGAATCGGACCATGAAATTTGTACAGTAGATGAAAACCGGTGCATTTGTAATTACCCCAATGGAATTTCGTAAATCGGACACTCGATGAATTTTAAATAAATTATCTCGTGGACTGTGGTCAGAAAAATATAAATCTGAGTTCAGCCCGGAAAATGAATTTTTATAAAATAATGGTAAGGAACCGGGCCCCGATATTTTTACACAATAAAATTTGGAACGTTTAAGACATTCTGTAAAAATTTGGGAATTTTTGGAATAAATTAACTATTTTATTAAAATGTCCGAAAACAGCCGGCTTTGAATAATTATGCTGAAATGACATAAGCTGTAATTTGCGTGTCTAAAGGTCGAGTGTGCTATCGGTAAATGATCTAACTTGTTATATGTGTTACGTGCACTATCGTATGTTTGCTTATGAGTGGGGAATGGATGGGAAATATATATACGGGCATAAACAGTTAAAGTAATGCATGCTATGTGATAGATACATGTAGGAACTTTGTGCTCTATTTGTAAGCCACTAAAGGACTAACTGGTAAATCATACTAGGACGTGATTGACCGACCTTGACTGTTAGCTGTATTTGAGAATCTAACCGAGCAAACCGAGGTGAGTTCACACTTTTCTACAAAGCATGGTAAATTCCCGGTGGGAATGGGAATGGGTATAGGAATAGGGATTCCTCGTCCTTTGAGACGTGTTCAGGAATGTAAATTCCTCGTCCTGTTGGGACGTGTTAGACTTACTGGGTTAGAACTCTATCAGCGAAGTCCCTCCCTTTTTGTATCGACTTAATTGCCGAGGCTATGGCGAGCGGGTCATTAGTTAATAGCGCTATTAGGTTTAACAAACCTCATACCGTGCCAGTTGGACGGGTGTGTACTAATGGACTATGGCACGTCGGTGGTGATAGAACACCGACACTAGGGCACAATTGATTTTGGTTAGTAGTCGATATGATAAACGAGTCTGGTAGTTTAAAATACTGGGGTAGCTCCCCACGGCCAAAGTGTCGGGCTGGATAGCCAGGGAAGGTGACATGGGATGGTTAACTAATAAACGTTTTCGAACTATGGGGTAACCCCCACGGCTGGATAGCCGAATGAGATTAAACTATGTTTTTGGAAACAACTCTAAAATGGACAACCAACCGTGAACTCACTCAACTTTGTTGTTGACTCGTTATTACATGCTTTGCAGGTCATTAGATGCTATGGAGCTTGCATATGGAGGTGGTCGTTGTGGGATGCGAACTAATATGTCCCATATTTAATGAATAAACTTTATGAACTTATTAAACCTACGTTGTGGACTTTAAACTTATGAACTATGGACTTCTGTTTTGAACTTATGTTTTATGCTTCCGCTGTTAACCTAAAATTGGTTTACTTCCTTTTGGTCACCAATCGTATTGTGTTTGGTTTTATTTACTTAATTATGTTGTTCAATATGATTGGTGGCTCGATCCTGGTCACGTCACGCCTCCAAGCGGTGATACTCCGCAGGGTGGATTTTGGGGGTGTGACAACTAGCGCCTCGATATGTTGGACCTTTTAAGATTCTGGAAAGGATCAGAAAAGTTGCCTACTGACTCGAACTACCAAAGAAACTTAGTAACGTCCACCCGACTTTTCATGTTTTGAACCTTTGAAAGTGCCTGGCTGAGCATGATTTAATTGTACCTCCTGATGATCTTCAAGTAAACGAAACACTACACTTCGTGGAGAAGCCTGTCGAAATCATGGATCGCCAAACCAAGCAGCTCAGACGCTCAGGCATTCCTATTGTGAAAGTCCGATGGGAAGGCAATCGAGGCGCAGAGTTCACTTGGTAACTCGAAAGCGACATGAAGGCGAAGTACTCGCAGTTGTTTGTTACGGCTTCGGCCTAATTTCGGGACGAAATTCCCTCAACTAGGGGAGGCTGTAACACCCCGTGTTTCGAAAGTCAAAGTCAAAGTAAAAGTCAAGATTGAAGTCAAAGGGAGACAAGATTGCTAATTGCGACCTGTCACTCCTTGCTCAATTCCTGTTTTGACTTTTTTTGACTTGTAGATAGTCTAAATTATGCTTTACGTTAGTTGTATTATGTGGAGTACTTATTAATCATCGAGGTTTATTTGATGTTTATCACATGTTTTATCGCTTATCGCCCTCGTACTCGCAATTCGAATTACGTGTTCTGGATATAATTTTATGTGTGTGTGCCTTTTATGTGTTACTTGTGCATGTTTATTTATGTATATGTTGTGGTGATTAATCGAAACGCAATTGAAACTCAATCGTAATCAAATCGCAAACGCCAAATGAATGTGAAATAAGGATGATGGTATGTTGACATAGTAGTTGGGATTAAAAGTAATTTGACTCGGAAACTCTATCGCATCGCAACGCACGCAATCGCAATCAAAATCGCAAAACTCGACACGCCGTGCCTCCAATCGAGTGGCCAGCCGATCGAGCTGCCACCTGATCGGGCTACCACCCGATCGAAGTGCCACTCGATCGAGCAGTCACCCGATTGGGTTACCACCCTATCGACCAGCCCTCTTCTCCCCCTTTCCTTTTATGGAAACCCTATAAATACCCCTGTCAACATCACAAACTTACCATTTCTACACATCTCGTCCGACCAGCGCTCCTTCCCCACTTTTCCTCAGATTTCTTGCAATTCTTGTAAGTTTTCTATCTAAATCTTGTAGTTTCTTCATCTACACGCACTCCTACACCTTTCTATCTTTTGAATCTTAACTTTTAACTGAGAAATCACTAGATTTGAGGTGTTCTAGGATGATGTCATCATGGTGTTCTTAGGAACCTCATATTTTGGCTTCAATCCACCAAGAACAACTTAGATCTGAACGATTCCACACAAATAAACAAAGATCTTTCATAGATCCGAACATGTTCAAGGTGAAAGGGATTGAAAGATGGTTTTCCTACTTTCTTTCAACTCTTTTACACTCAATGCACTCAAAACCGATAGAATCGGAGCTTGTTCTAACCTTCTACTCTTTCTTGTTGATGTGTTGGATCGAGATCTGGATTCTATCCATGGGATTACCGATTTCGGGTTAAACATGGAACACCGTCTCGAACAGTTAACTGATCAAATTGGGTGATTCCTGCCCGATCAGGCTACTAAGTCTTTACGGTGTTTCTGTTGATTAGCATGTTGTCAAACCGTCTCGATAAAACTACAAACCATCAAAAACAACCAAGTGTAAGACGATCAGGCCGACCAGGACGGAGTGCTGCCCGATCGGACTACTACCCGATCGGATTGTCACCCGATCGGCTTGCCACCCGATCGGCTTGCACCTTGGCCCCACACTTAATTTTTATTTCAAACTACAAGAGTTTTGAACGCCGAACGGATCGACGTTCGATCGGGTTACCACCCGATTGACCGACCATCCGACCATGTGATGTTTTGAAACTTCAATACTTAAATAATTTCCAACATGTTCAATGCGCAAGGGTTGCCAGTCGATCGGATTGGCATTCGATCGAGTGACTGTCCTGCTGTGAATTTGTTCTCAACTTGAGAAGACTCGCTAATTGGATTGCTGTCCGATCGGACTACCGTCCGATCGACCGACCTGAAAGGTAGAGATACTTCTCTGTTTTCAAAATGCTACAACAAAAACTTCAAAAGTCAAGCCATCATACACAAACACATCCTTCCCAAACGAAGTAACAATCCACTCGAAAGGTCACCCGATCGGATGACCATCCGAGCGGATTGCCACCCGATCGACCGACTACCCGATCAGATTGCCATCCGATCAGATTGTTGTTCGACCCACTGACACTTTGCTCCATTTTACGCACTGCTTATTGTTATGCTATCATAATGTTCAGGGTAACTTTACTCTCTAGCGCTCCCCTCAATCCATCAATCGTTGTGAGTATACTCGATCCCTTTTTGCTTTAGGCACTTTTGGGTGTTACATACGTTACTTATTCTAAATCACATCGAACACACTACGCAATACTTTAAACGCTAACCGATTACCGCATGTTATACGTGACTTAATGAATGCTTGTTTATTATCTTTACACATGGAATGCTGTCTACCTGCCTTAGCAACGATAGTACTATTTGTTTGGACTCAGCACCTATTCACTCAGGGGTTGTTAAGGACAATTTGTTACATGGCTCACAGTGGTGAGTGTGTATTACGAACTGCCTTGGGCAGTCAACCCGCAGTTATCGGTATCGATAGGTTCATATCGATAACTAACATGCCTCATTTTACACTGTGTACATGCTAGTTATGCGTAACGATTTCGAACTCTATTATATCTATTAAACTTGTATGCTCACCTTTACCCTATGTGTATTGACTTTTACTTTAAGGTATGTGACAGGTGCTTAGGATGCTTATATGCTTAGCTTGCTGTGAAATCGAGGCTAGGAAAGGTCTAGAAACGAATAAACAATTGTCTGTAATGAAAATTTGAGTTGTCGGGATAGAACAATTTGACTAGATATTGTCTGTAATAATTATGTTATCTTTTATGACATGGTATGGGACATGTTGTTTTAAATAATTAGTAATGATAGTTGTTATGGAAACTTCTGGACAATCTTTTTCGCTCAGTGCTGCGCCCCGATGTTTCCGCCATCGGTTGGGGTGTGACATTTTATTCCATTGCGTTTTAGGTAAAACACATTTTTATGTGTTTTCAGTCCATTGCGTTTTAGAAAGAACACTTTCTTTTGTGTTTTTAGGCCATTGCGTTTTAGTAATAAGACATTTTTATGTGTTTTTTGGCCATTGCGTTTTAGAAAGAACACTTTCTTTTGTGTTTTTAGGCCATTGCGTTTTAGGTAAAACACATTTTTATGTGTTTTCAGTCCAGTGCATTTTAGAAAGAACACTTTCTTTTGTGTTTTTAAGCTATTGCGTTTTAGGAAAAAGACATTTTAAGTGTTTTTTGGTCTATTGCGCTTTAGAAAAACAAATTTTGAAGTGTTTTTAGTCCATTGCATTTTAGGTAAAACACATTTTTATGTATTTTCAGTCCATTACGTTTTAGAAATAAGTCATTTCTTTGTGTTTTCTGGTCATTGCGTTTTAGAAATAAGACATTTCTTTGTATTTTTGGTGCATTGCTTTTAAGAAAAAAGTCATTTTTTACGTTTTTGTCCATTGCGTTTGTTGGACCGGTTCCGTGACCCTAAACAGTCAGTAAAGGCAGTTCATCTTCATTTACTAAGGCGGAATCAAAGTAAACAAAGTCAAACAACTTGTTTCCTTTTAATCTCTTCTCTATTACTGAATTCTGAGACTTTTACAATGATTTCTGACAAAAATCCGACAGCACCTCGACTCTAATTTCGCTCCAACTGTTACAAATGAAATCATCACACCACCTATATATACTAGTGAGATTCCGCTTGAAATGCTCCAAGCGAAACCCCTGATTCCGCTTCAACTGATTCAAGCGGAATCATTACATGTGTTTCAAGCGGAATACCTAAGTTTGGTTCGAGCGGAATTACAAGATTATGATTTCGCTTGAAATTACAAACAAGTCATTTCAAGCGGAATTACAACATAAAACCACTAAAACTTGTTTTCCAACCCTAAACAACCTATCTAGACCTAAGACTCGATTAATACATAGTTAATAGACATTCAGTGCACCAACAGACTCCTCCTTGGATGTTGACGAAGTCTTCGACGTCGAGTCTTTAGTCTTTGTCTCTTTCCAACTTTGTTTTCTCATTGTAAAACTCTCTCTTCACAGGTCCAGGAACTCAACCTAGCTCCATCTTCAATCTCCCCTTTGACTGTTGATTCAGAATTCTGACTCCCCCTTTCACAGACTCCCCCTCTCGGAATGCTGGGATTCAGGGTCGTAACCTGGCTCAAACTTTAACATTTTGCTACCGTGGGGATTTTGAAATCCACAACCTGTTTCTTAAACATATAACATTACAATCTATTGATTTTCAACAATAAATCACATTATCTATCAGTTTTAGAAATCCACTCAAGTATTCAGGTCCAAGTTAATGACGCTTACTCAATTAATCTACCAAGTCCAATTTAATGACCTTGGTTAATCTTGTGACAAACATACTGATTTTTGTTCAAAGATTTTCAATCATTTTCAGAAAATAACAAGTTTCAAATTAATGAACTTGTTTTTGACTTTTCAACAATTCAATTTCATCAAGATTAAGCTCTCCTCATCCTCTAGTCCAGAACCTTTCCTGCATCTGCTTCATCTTTGAGAATTCAACGATCAACTTTCCACTTTAGTTTGTCGGAAAATAAAGCAGAAATGAAAAATCTTTTTGGATTTTTAATAATGTTTCTGTTGGACCGTTGTTTGACCCCAAAAAGTCAGTCAGAGTAGCTCATCCTCACATATAAAGGCGGAATCAGAATATGCAAGGTTACAACAGCTTGTCCTATTAATTTCCTTTGCTTTTATTGCTTTTCTACTGAAAATTTGACAGAGTTTCGCTCCAGCATACAAACACCACTTCTTGATCCACTCAAATGAACAGCCCTATATATATAGGCCATCATGGTTCGCTCATATGACATGCCATATGAGCGGACCTGTTACAAAGTGACACAAAAGCGAACCATAGTAATACCCTATGATCGGACCACTATGTAACATGTACAGAAAAGCGAACCTACTCTATTTTACATAATATTTACAGTTTGTCCCCCTGTTGACCAATTTTGACCTTTGACTTCTTGAAGACGCAGTCAACAGACATTCCGTGCATCAACAGTTTCTAAACTAGAAAATGAAATACAGATACTTAAATTACAGAATGTACAGAAAGTAAACTATATACAAACATATTTTTTGGCGAGCGTGTTAGGGAATCATATCAGCTCTCAGACAAGTCACTAGTACCGTTAAGCTTTAATTTCATTCTCAGAATTAAACAATTCACGTAGATTCTCGATATACTGATCCACTTTAAATTCTCACACAATTTTCAATCTGTTCAGGATACGAATTAAATGTCTTAGGAACTTTACTCATTCATGTGTCCCACCTCTTGAATATACTCCCGTATCCAGATCCCAATATTCAGTCTTACAGGTGAGTATACCACAGATGATATCTGTAAGGGATTAGATGCGAAACCGTGAGAGCTCAGGTCAGAACTTCCGTTCAGCAGAGAGATGAAGGTTCGACTTTAGGTGTGTCCCCTTTAGAGGATCTTTTGTTTCAACAGAAATGACTATCAATTTTATTGTTTCATCAATTTGCTGAGGGCGGCGCTATGTTTCAAGCAATGCGGAAAGTATTATTCGGGGACTAGGTCAGAACTTCCATTCAGCAGAAGTCCCGGAATAATACCCCAGATATCATTGAGTATAAAGACCTAGTATTTCAGAAAGAGGGACCTTTCAAACAAGATTTCAGGGGTTACCTATATATCCAAGTAGTGTTCCCCACAATATAAGTTTTGAAATTTTACGTTTATATCCCGAACAAATCTACTAAATGTGTAAAAACCTATCGACACATCATCAGTGAGACTGTTTACTTCTTTAAATCTTTACAAATCTTTAGCATACAGTAACAGTCAAAATGATGTACTATCATTTTCCCTTTTTACACAAGCTCATTTTCAGTTTTCTATTATTTTTGGATTTTTGAATTTGTTTACTGTTTTTGTATTTTCTGAAAAATATATCTACTCCCCCTAAATACCAAAACAAGTAAAAAATTGACAAACCATTGCAGATTGTTTATCATCGTCGTCTACAACAGTACCTTCATCAACGCCAATAATGCCATCCGACACCAAAAGAAGCATCATACCGTTCAGTTTTAAAAGGTATTTAAAACGTGGTTTGTCAAAAGCTTTGGTATGTAAATCAGCTTTCTGTTCGTCAGTGTGGATTTTCTCAATTCGAATCAACTTCTTCTCGAAGCAATCTCGGATGAAGTGATGTCGAATTTCTGTATGTTTAGTTTTAGCGTGATGTACTGGATTTTTTGTTATATTTATAGTAGCCTCATTATCAACAAAGAGAGGTGTGTTAAGAAACTGCAAACCGTAGTCGCGCATTTGTTGCTGTATCCACAAGATCTGAGAGCAGCAACTGCTAGCAAACACGTACTCCGATTCACATGTGGATAACGCCACAGACGTTTGCTTCTTACACTTCCAGGTAACCAAACGAGGTCCAAAGAACTGGCATCCTGCAGTTGTTGATTTTGCATTGACTTTGCAGCATCCGAAATCCGAGTCAGAATACCCTTCGAGCGTAAAGTCGCCTTTCCTAGGAGGCCACAACCCCAATGTTGGAGTTCCCTTCAGGTAGCGTAATATCCTCTTCACAATAACCATATGCGAAGATCTTGGGTTAGATTGATATCTTGTTGCGAGGCACGTTGGGTACATGATATCGGGTCTTGAAGCAGTTAAGTACATCAATGAACCGATCATGGAACGATAAAACGTCTCATCTGCCCTGTCTCTGGTGAGATCTGGGTGAATCCCATGATTTGTTGCTAAAGGGGTTGACGCTGGAGTAGAACCTGATATCCCAAATTTCTCTAGAATATCATGAACATACTTCGTCTGGTGAATGAAAATTCGCTCAGGTAGTTGTTCAACTTGTAGACCCCAAAAGAATTTCATCTCCCCCATTGATGATATTTCGAACTTTTGCTTCATCACTTGTTCAAATTCTTTGCACAAATTCTCATTTGTTGACCCAAATATTATGTCGTCCACATAAATTTGAACTATCAGAAGATGTCCGTCGACATCTTTAGTAAAGAGAGTGGCATCCACTTTTCCACGAATGAAGCTGTTGGCTAGTAGGTTGTCACACCCCGACCACGTAGAACATACAAAACGTGGCGGAAACGTCGGGGAGTGTTGTAACCGAATCAATTGTTTCAAATCCATGGCAAATGAAGTTTCGTTTTATTAATCAAACATGAAAGTTTACATTGTTTTAAACAAGAACCAAAGAGTACATAACATAATTTAACTAGTTCTTGTCTCGTTTTAAGTCACTAAGGCACAGGTCCGCCTAAGTATGTCTTGATAAGTCCTATTCATCATCTCCTGAAAACACATGTGAAAATAGGTACGTCAGCATAAAAATGCCTGTGAGATACATTGGTTTTGTGAAAACGGAATTCATGACTTATGCTTGAGAAAATGTCTAGTCATGAACCTTGTAATTTGCTTTGTCTTGTAAATCATTTAAAAAACGATAAGATCAAATGATATGTATAAATAAGAGAACACTGTATGGTTAAACGGATAACCATGTAAAATGAGTTTGTATAAGATAAGTCGTTTGTAAAACAATGTCTCGTGAAAAGTGTGTTATTTGTATAAAATGTCATATGTCTCAAATTGAAATGATTCAAATAACGCTACGATATGTAATACCATACAAACACTTATATATACGAAGTAGCAGCGGCGTATCCACCATGCTTGTATCATATTACACACGCCTCGTTACTTAGATCCCTTACTCAAACCAAACCATCAAGATGTAATGTTTAACAATTGTGGAAATGTTTATGTATAGTCAAATGTCTATTGTCAAATGTAAATCATGTCAAGGGATACAACTGGTTTACACGGTTCAATGGTTGCAAACGGTTCATATAATCGAAGGGTTAAGACGGTTCACATAGTCAAATGGTTAGAATGGTTCAAAATGTAGTCTAATGTGTTCATATGCTGGATGAGCATATGCAACAGAAATGCAATGTAAAGCAATGTACTAAGTACGCACACAATGGGCATACATAGCATGTAATGTAAGGCAATGTACTAAGTACGCACACAATGGGCATACATAGCAGGTAATGTAAGGCAATGTACTAAGTACGCACACAATGGGCATACATAGCATGTAATGTAAGGCAATGTACTAAGTACGCACACAATGGGCATACATAGCATGTAATGTAAGGCAATGTACTAAGTACGCACACAATGGGCATACATAGCATGTAATGTAAAGCAATGTACTAAGTACGCACACAATGGGCATACATAGCATGTAATGTAAGGCAATGTACTAAGTACGCACACAATGGGCATACATAGCATGTAATGTAAGGCAATGTACTAAGTACGCACACAATGGGCATACATAGCATGTAATGTAAGGCAATGTACTAAGTACGCACACAATGGGCATACATAGCATGTAATGTAAGGCAATGTACTAAGTACGCACACAATGGGCATACATAGCATGAAATGTAATGTAAAGAGATGTACTAAGTATGCACACAATGGACATACATAGCATAGACACAATTAAATCATGTACTATATATGTACTATCGAACATAGCAAGTATATGATGTGAAAACCGGAAAGCGTGAAAGTAACAAGTAGGCACATGCGTTTCACCCCAAAACAGTTTGGAAAACAGTAAAAGAGGGGTTCAATGTACTCACCTGAGATTGCTTTTGAAGTTCTTGTATAAAAACCAAACAATGCTAGAGATCATGGAATATCAAACGGCACCTAATAGGTACCTATGTTAATATACCAGACCAAAATCGGAAGGATCGGATAGTATGTGGGTTCGTAAACCAAACGAGTATGGAGACTTGTGTAATATGGTCTAACAAAGCCTACATACTAAAATGAAACCTAACCTAAGTGCTTGCGACCCATTACGACCCGTTTAGGTAGCTTATGCTACCTTAATGCGTCGTTCGCGTAGAACGCGTTTGGAACGCCTAACATCGTGACCACAAGGTATAACCTCGGAAGGTTACAGCTACGGTCACCTAATGTGTTTGGTCAGATCCTAATGATCGACCAAATGGGTCGGGTTCGAAAGTATAAGCGATTGTTTAGATCACTTACCTTACGACCCTAAATACGCACTAAACTAAAAGTGACGAGCTAAGCATGTTAGGACATGCTTAACTAAGTTTAGAAAACAGGTTTGGCATCAAAGCAAACGGCTTTGATGCCCACAAGTAGTTTGGTTACAAAATACGCAAGAATGCGCATTTTGGCCTAAACTACGACTCGTCACTGAGCCTAGATAACGTGGTAATCAGTAGGTATAGTCGCCATGGACTATAACCATCGTGATCACGCTCATGTTATGAAGTTCCATGAACTTCGTGTTGACCATAAGCTGGTCACACAGAAAGTCAAACAAAACTGTGACTTTCTGACTCGAAAAACGAATAAAAGAACGAAAGAACACTTACGAAGGGTCCCCGAATGCTAATCTAGATCAAAATGGCTCAGGTATGAAACAAAGGTTCCAACTTAGAGCTTTTGATCAGATTTATGTGGGTTTTAACCAAAAGGGGGGGGGGTATTTATAGGAAAAGTAAAGCCGTTAGGATCGTTTCTTGAATATCGTGCCACGATCCAAGCCGTACACTTGTCAAGATGTTGTGGTGGCTTAATGTGACCCTTAGCTCCTGAGATGGTGAAAGGGCATTGCCCTTTGGAGTGTTTGAAAGGCCAACTTCCGCCAAAAAGCAAGTTTTCTGCATTTGTAGGGGCCATGCGGCTCGCATCAGGATATGCACAAACTCAGGCGGGCCGCCTGGGCATGCCTGATCTGCACATACTTTCAGAAATGGCAGTTTTGGTCCCTGTTGCATGTTTAAGCCATTTCCGACACTTCTAAGGCCCATAAAGCCAACTTTAAGGCCCTAAAATGATGCCTAAACATTTTGGACGTGAAACATGCTCAAAAATATGTCGGGTGTTGGTTCGTTTGGCCGTACGAATGCGATGTTCGGTTAATTACGACGGAATGCGCATAAGCGCGAAAAACGATCCAAAATGCGTGATGAATGGATTTTTCTCATGCCAAACACTAAGGCATAATATAAGGATGCTTACATAAATTATTGGATGTCTGGATGTATTCAGAATGTAAGTTATGCGCGAAAGTGCAAACTTGTGCACTTTTTGACACTTTTAGTCCCTGAATGATCCAAAAGTTTGTTTTAGCATACCAAACCCCTCAAAGCCTATTTCTAAGCTATGTAAAGGATATTTATGGTATGTTTAACTTATGCACATGTTCCGGAATGTTTGTTACAGTTTAAATTGGCATACTTTCGCAGTTTGTCAAGTTTAGTCCCTGTAAGCGAATTAACTTGTTTTTGCCATACCAAAGCCTTCAAAACTTATTTCTAAGTTATGTAAAGGTTATTTAAGGTATGTTAAGTATATGTTGATGTTCCGGAGTATTTGTCGCATTAAACTGAGTACGTTTACGCACCAGTTTGCGTATAATTCCCCAGAAAGTGATGTAGAGTTTGAAATTGGACAAGAATTGATATGTGCAAAAGATACACATATTTATACCAGATCCCAAGTATGAAATACAATATTTCGTCGGCTTGGTATTTGTTTGATTGTCGCGGTGACACAGGTATCAAAGTCTCCCCTACTTTAGGAAATTTCGTTCCGAAATGTATTCGTAGGTGTCTATTTGTGACTCTGCCAAATAACCATCAGCGATATGCAAGGCAATATCCTGTCATTTCCTTAACGGTCATTCCTCAGAAACGAAAATGAACAGACGGAGTCATTTTCCTCAATGAGTATTCTTCAGAAATGGAAATGACGGAATAAGCAAACGGATGTTCATTTCCTCGACGGACAAATCTTCAGAACCGAAAAATGAACAGACGGAGTCATTTTTAATGGTTGCTTCATCAGAAATGGGGATGAAGGATTACACAACGGATATTGATTTCCTCAACGGATAAATCTTCAGAAACGAAAATGAACTAATGGAGTCATTTTCAACGGTTGCTTCCTCAGAGTTGGAAATGAAGGATAATACAACGGATATTCATTTCCTCAACGGGTAAATCTTCAGAAACGAAAGTGAACTAACGGAGTCATTTTCAACGGTTGCTTCCTCAGAGTTGGAAATGAAGGATTATACAACGGATATTCATTTCCTCAATGGGTAAATCTTAAGAAGCGAAAATGAACTAACGGAGTCATTTTCAACGGTTGCTTCCTCAGAGTTGGAAATGAAGGATTATACAACGGATATTCATTACCTCAATGGGTAAATCTTCAGAAACGAAAATGAACTAACGGAGTCATTTTCAACGATTGCTTCCTCGGAGTTGGAAATGAAGGATTACACAACGGATATTCATTTCCTCAATGGGTAAATCTTCAGAAATGAAAATGAACTAAAGAGTCATTTTCAACGGTTGCTTCCTCAGAGTTGGAAATGAAGGATTATACAACGGAAATTCATTTCCTTAACGGGTAAATCTTCAGAAACGAAAATGAACTAACGGAGTCATTTTCAACGGTTGCTTCCTCAGAGTTGGAAATGAATAGAGTTAACTCTAGACACATGACAGAACTTGTTGTGATTTCTGTGCACTAAATTCCATAATTATGTATGCATCCATAATTACGTAATCCCTTGCACAGTCCGCATAGTTTGTTTTGTAATGTTTTGGGGAAGGATATCAAACTTGTGATGAGGGTGACTAGACTTCTATTGGGTCCTTTTAATTAGATCGACAGGGGATCTTCTTAGTTAGGCCCCCAAGGAGTCCTTTCAGCTATATCATCACATGATATCCCTAGCCAGATTTTTGGATTAATCTGTTTAACTAGACCACTCAAGGGTCTAATTATGAAGTAGTACTTTATAATCCAAGGAACTTAACTGTAACGTAGAAGTCCATTGAGGATTTTAAGTAATACCTTTGGGTATCCTCCGATAAATCTCTTGTATAAGGATATGTAAGATTCTACGAGGATTTGGATAACATAATTTGGATCACACAACAACACATAAGGGAACACATAAGCGCAAAGTCACATAATTGTTTAACTTGATTATAATTTGTTATTAACTTGTTATTGATTGAATACGGATATGGAAATCAATCGACGGGTCTCAATGTTCACTGGAATCTATCTGAGAAGATAGAAAGATCTCCCAAAATTCAATTTTTGATTACAAGGAATTATCACATTCGAATTTAGGTATACAACAATTAAGGTCTTACGGAAAATCCTTAGGTACCCTATTAAGGATTTATAGTGGTACTTTGGGTATTCGTCACGTGTTCAACTTGCGCCTTGTACTTCGTTTTTCTTAGGAGAAATGGGTACTTAGGAATTCGTGGAAGACGCAAGAGATCATAGAATGGGAGAAATTGGGGGTAGTTTGTTATTCAAGGAATACGGTTCCTTGATTGTCGGTATTGTAGGGGATATGTCGTTTATACATGCGACCACAGAAATACATTGCAATGTAAATAAAAAATTTATTTATAAACAACGATAACAACTGTTTCTTGGATCTTGACAACAAAAGAAAATAATACAGAAGACGTGATTATTTCTAAACGTTGTTGTCTTCTAGTCAGTCAGATGCTCATCCCTGTGCTGGATTTGCATTAGCAAGCTTTGGGCAATTTCTTCGGAAATGACCCATCTCGCCACAGTTGAAACAAGAGCCTGGTAGAAAACGACCTTGAGCAGGATTGTTACCAGCTTGGTTTGGTGCAGCTGCAGCTGGGCAGACTCTTGTTATGTGGCCTATAAGTCCACAAGTTTGGCATTTGCGGCACTGTACATTGGCGTGATGATGGAGGCTACATTGGTTGCACAAGGGTGCAGTTCCATTGTATGGTATTCTAGCAGGGGGTTGAGCTGGTTGGTTGGGGACGGCTTGACCATTGTGAGCGACTACGGCGAAGTTCTGAGAAGCCTTTCGCTTCTTTGACTTTTTAGAGGATTCAATCTGTTCATCCATGGTCTTTGATTCCTCGATTGGGTTCGATTCCCCAACCGGTTTCTTGTCACCTTTTCGAAAAAGTTTACCTTTCCTGATCTTTCATTCAGTCAAGGTTGCAGATAGCTCAATGGCCTGTCTAACTGTAGTAGGGTTGCTACCAGTCCCAATGTCTTGTATTGAGTCAGGGAGGCCATCAATGTACTTTTCGATTGCCTTATCTAAAGGTGTAACCATATCCGGGCATAACAAACTTAACTCCTCATAACGATCCGTGTAGGCTCGATGCTCACCGCTAACTTGCTTAAGATTGTCGAACTCCGTTTCCAAGGCCCTGATCTCGTGACGAGGACAGAATTCCTTCATCATCAGAGCTCGAAGCTCTTGCCATGATTGAGCCAGTGCCACACCGGCACCCCTATCTCTCATCACACCATTCCACCATGTCAAAGCTCGTTTCTCAAAGACGCTAGATGCGAATTCTACCTTTCGCTCGTTTGTACATTGAACATGTCTGAAGGTGTTCTCTAAACTCTCGAACCATTACAGAAGTGCAGTCGCTCCTTGAGACCCAGAAAACTTTGATGGCTTAGCCGAGTTGAACGTCTTGAAGTTGCAGGGGGCATTATTGTTGTTGTTGGCTTGGTTCCATTGAGCAAAGAGGTTTGGGAATTGAGCAGCCATTTGCTGTGCAATGAACTCTGCCAGTTCGGCAGTCGCTATTTGGTTTTCGCGTCGAGGAGGCATTCTAAAATAGAAACAAGAAAGAAAGCAAATGAAATGGCATTGGGTAAGAATAGGATGTTACAATTACCGACCATAGTCATGGTTGATGGTTATTTGTTTAAACCACGAAGCAAACAAACAACACCAAGGCTGAATCAAAGCAAATAGATCCTCATAGTGTATCGCGAAGACATGCTTGCCTATAAGTGGACACTCACCCCAAGAGTTCCCAGGTAAGAGTGACTGGTCCGATTATGTGGATTTGTACGAACACTCTAGCCTTAGACAGAAAACCCAGGGTACAGGCATTCACTCTTCCAGTTTGCATGTGTTCACACTATTAGGACCCAAAACTTTGACGAGAGTTTTGAAAATTCAAAGGGGTTCAAAACCTTATAACAGAGGGTTCAAAACCTAGTAATCAATCATCCTAGAACGGATGATTAGTTTTCAAAGCGGTTTTGAAATTTATGTTCTTGTTGTGGTCGTCGCCTAAGGATAGGTGACGGTATTGTTTTATGACTAAACGCAAGTAAACTCGCGTTAGGGTCCTAGGAAGGTTATAGACTAGGTCAAAGCATTATTAATAACCTAATTCCCTATAACCATTGGCTCTGATACCAACTTTTCTATCACACCCCGACCACGTAGAACATACAAAACGTGGCGGAAACGTCGGGGAGTGTTGTAACAGAATCAATTGTTTCAAATCCATGGCAATTGAAGTTTCGTTTTATTAATCAAACATGAAAGTTTACATTGTTTTAAACAAGAACCAAAGAGTACATAACATAATTTAACAAGTTCTTGTCTCGTTTCAAGTCACTAAGGCACAGGTCCGCCTAAGTATGTCTTGATAAGTCCTATGCATCATCTCCTGAAAACACATGTGAAAATAGGTACGTCAGCATAAAAATGCCTGTGAGATACATTGGTTTTGTGAAAACGGAATTCATGACTTATGTTTGAGAAAATGTCTAGTCATGAACCTTGTAATTTGCTTTGTCTTGTAAATCATTTGAAAAGCGATAAGATCAGATGATATGTATAAATAAGAGAACACTGTATGGTTAAACGGATAACCATGTAAAATGAGTTTGTATAAGATAAGTCGTTTGTAAAACAATGTCTCGTGAAAAGTGTGTTATTTGTATAAAATGTCATATGTCTCAAATTGAAATGATTCAAATAATGCTACGATATGTAATACCATACAAACACTTATATATACGAAGTAGCAGCGGCGTATCCACCATGCTTGTATCATATTACACACGCCTCGTTACTTAGATCCCTTACTCAAACCAAACCATTAAGATGTAATGTTTAACAATTGTGGAAATGTTTATGTATAGTCAAATGTCTATTGTCAAATGTAAATCATGTCAGCGGATACAACTGGTTTACACGATTCAATGGTTACAAACGGTTCATATAATCGAAGGGTTAAGACGGTTCACATAGTCAAATGGTTACAACGGTTCAAAATGTAGTATAATGTGTTCATATGCTGGATGAGCATATGCAACAGAAATGCAATGTAAAGCAATGTACTAAGTATGCACACAATGGGCATACATAGCATGTAATGTAAGGCAATGTACTAAGTACGCACACAATGGGCATACATAGCATGTAATGTAAAGCAATGTACTAAGTACGCACACAATGGACATACATAGCATGTAATGTAAGGCAATGTACTAAGTACGCACACAATGGGCATACATAGCATGTAATGTAAGGCAATGTACTAAGTACGCACACAATGGGCATACATAGCATGTAATGTAAGGCAATGTACTAAGTACGCACACAATGGGCATACATAGCATGAAATGTAATGTAAAGAGATGTACTAAGTATGCACACAATGGACATACATAGCATAGACACAATGAAATCATGTACTATATATGTACTATCGAACATAGCAAGTATATGATGTGAAAACCGGAAAGCATGAAAGTAACAAGTAGGCACATGCGTTTCACCCCAAAACAGTTTGGAAAACAGTAAAAGAGGGGTTCAATGTACTCACCTGAGATTGCTTTTGAAGTTCTTGTATAAAAACCAAACAATGCTAGAGATCACGGAATATCAAACGGCACCTAATAGGTAGCTATGTTAATATATCGGACCAAAATCGGAAGGATCGGATAGTATGTGGGTTCGTAAACCAAACGAGTATGGAGACTCGTGTAATATGGTCTAACGAAGCCTACATACTAAAATGAAACCTAACCTAAGTGCTTGCGACCCATTACGACCCGTTTAGGTAGCTTATGCTACCTTAATGCGTCGTTCGCGTAGAACGCGTTTGGAACGCCTAACATCGTGACCACAAGGTATAACCACGGAAGGTTACAGCTATGGTCACCTAATGTGTTTGGTCGGATCCTAATGATCGACCAAATGGGTTGGGTTCGAAAGTATAAGCGATTGTTTAGATCACTTACCTTACGACCCTAAATATGCACTAAACTAAAAGTGACGAGCTAAGCATGGTAGGACATGCTTAACTAAGTTTAGAAAACAGGTTTGGCATCAAAGCAAACGGATTTGATGCCCACAAGTAGTTTGGTTACAAAATACGCAAGAATGCGCATTTTGGCCGAAACTACGACTCGTCACTGAGCCTAGATAACGTGGTAATCCGTAGGTATTGTCGCCATGGACCATAACCATCGTGATCACGCTCACGTTATGAAGTTCCATGAACTTCGTGTTGACCATAAGATGGTCACACAGAAAGTCAAACAAAACTGTGACTTTCGGACTCGAAAAACGAATAAAAGAACGAAAAAACACTTACGAAGGGTCCCCGAATGCTAATCTAGATCAAAATGGCTCAGGTATGAAACAAAGGTTCCAACTTAGAAATTTTGATCAGATTTTTGTGGGTTTTAACCAATAGGTGGGGGGTATTTATAGGAAAAGTAAAGCCGTTAGGATCGTTTCTTGAATATCATGCCACGATCCAAGCCGTACACTTGTCAAGATGTTGTGGTGGCTTAATGTGACCCTTAGCTCCTGAGATGGTGAAAGGGCATTGCCCTTTGGAGTGTTTGAAAGGCCAACTTCAGCCAAAAAGCAAGTTTTTTGCATCTGTAGGGGCCATGCGGCCCGCATCAGGATATGCACAAACTCAGGCGGGCCGCCTGGGCATGCCTGATCTGCACATACTTTCAGAAATGGCAGTTTTGGTCCCTGTTGCATGTTTAAGCCATTTCCGACACTTCTAAGGCCCCTAAAGACAACTTTAAGGCCCAAAAATGATGCCTAAACATTTTGGACGTGAAACATGCTCAAAAATATGTCGGGTGTTGGTTCGTTTGGCCGTACGAATGCGATGTTCGGTTAATTACGACGGAATGCGCATAAGCGCGAAAAACGATCCAAAATGCGTGACGAATGGATTTTTCTCATGCCAAACACTAAGGCATTTTATAAGGATGCTTACATAAATTTTTGGATGTCCGGATGTATTCAGAACATATGTTATGCACGAAAGTGCAAACTTGTGCACTTTTTGACACTTTTAGTCCCTGAATGATCCAAAAGTTTGTTTTAGCATACCAAACCCCTCAAAGCCTATTTCTAAGCTATGTAAAGGATATTTATGGTATGTTTAACTTATGAACATGTTCCGGAATGTTTGTTACAGTTCAAATTGGCATACTTTCGCAGTTTGTCAAGTTTAGTCCCTCTAAGCGAATTAACTTGTTTTTGCCATACCAAAGCCTTCAAAACTTATTTCTAAGTTATGTAAAGGTTATTTAAGGTATGTTAAGTATATGTTGATGTTCCGGAGTATTTGTCGCATTAAACTGAGTACGTTTACGCACCAGTTTGCGTATAATTCCCCAGAAAGCGATGTAGAGTTTGAAATTGGACAAGAATTGATATGTGCAAAAGATACACATGTTTATACCAGATCCCAAGTATTTGAAATACAATATTTCATCGGCTTGGTATTTGTTTGATGGTCGCGGTGACACAGGTGTCACAGTCTCCCCTACTTTAGGAATTTTCGTCCCGAAATGTATTCGTAGGAGTCTATTTGTGACTCTGCCAAATAACCATCAGCGATATGCAAGGCAATATCCTGTCATTTCCTTAACGGTCATTCCTCAGAAATGAAAATGAACAGACGGAGTCATTTTCCTCAACGAGTATTCTTCAGAAATGGAAATGACGGAATAAGCAAACGGATGTTCATTTCCTCGACGGACAAATCTTCAGAAACGAAAAATGAACAGACGGAGTCATTTTTAATGGTTGCTTCATCAGAAATGGGGATGAAGGATTACATAACAGATATTGATTTCCTCAACGGATAAATCTTCAGAAACGAAAATGAACTAACGGAGTCATTTTCAACGGTTGCTTCCTCAGAGTTGGAAATGAAGGATTATACAACGGATATTCATTTCCTCAACGGGTAAATCTTCAGAAACGAAAGTGAACTAACGGAGTCATTTTCAACGGTTGCTTTCTCAGAGTTGGAAATGAAGGATTATACAACGGATATTCATTTCCTCAACGGGTAAATCTTCAGAAACGAAAATGAACTAACGGAGTCATTTTCTATTGGGTTTTTCACATGTTTATCAAAGTAATTTTTATCCGAATAAAATTAAAACGCAGCGGAATAAGGATTTAAAACATGTTACTTTGCAAGATTTAAAACCATTTTTAAATGCAAAACCCAAAATCGGATCCATATATGATATGCATGCTATCAAAATACAACCATAGGGTGTTTGAGAATTCAACCTTTCTTTGGAGCAAGGAGATGGAAGATGATGATGAATCTTGAATGGTAGCTTCCAAACGAGAAAGCCTCAAGCTAGTATACCCCCAAGCCTCCAACAAACACCTTGAGTTGCTAGGATTTCTACACTTGAAAACTCACTTGAAAATCCCCTTTGACAACCTACTCTTGGCCGAAATTTTAGAGAGGAGTTTTGAGAGTTTTCTTGTTCTTGCACTTGTAAAACTTTATTTCTTATGAATATATAAAATGAGAGAAGGTTTTATTTATTAATGATGAGAGAAGTTCACCTCCCAATTCACCCAATCAAGAGGGAGCCTTCTTGGAAGATTGCATGTAATTTTATTGGTGAAAACCACCTTGGAACCACCCAAAGTGGACGGCCCACATGGGGTTTTCCCACCCAAAATTTTCAATTTTTTTTATTAAATCAAGTCTTGTATTTTAATTTTATAACTTTTATAAAATTAGACATCCCATGTTTACAAGACTTATGCAATCTTTTAAAATTGTTATTTAACCCATTAAATAACAAAAATAAAATATTCTCTCAAAAATAAATTATCCATATAATTTATTAGTTTGTCAAGTGCAATTATTTAGAAAACCAATTTCTAAATATTCTAAGTGTTAATATTTATTTGTTTGATCATATCATAAATAAATATTGTAGGTGTTTGTCTAGCTTGTTATTGGGTATGACCCGACTTGGATCATAACGTACTAGCCACATCAATTTACTATGTGTCTTGGGCATACAGAGTCCAACAATCTCCCACTTGCACAAGATATATAGAAGATTGATGCAAGCAGTAAATGACGCCTAACAACGGTTTACTACCCCTAATACGTATGACGAAGTGCCATTCAATAACATCATTCCCTTCAAGTCCCTTACTTGAACATGATTTAGGTGAATCTATCATTTATCCTTTCGTTACAGATGTCATGTCAAATCAAGAGACACAGTGTGATCATTCTCTGTTGATTTAACTTAAGCAGGCCTTAGACATCTTACTCTCAACGAATAAGAGGAACAAATCCCTTCTTGACTACATACGTCTCTCACAATCACCTCGTACCACACCTGAGCTTAGCCTTGTGTACTGTCTTATTACAGACAGCGAAGAACTAAGTCAAGGTACAATATTTAGTGAATATCAAGACCCAATATGTATATCAGGTCAGAGGATACTATGATATTCGCCTTTGCTCAAATTTACTTATGATCAATCACAAATGATTCCATGCAGTAACATTTGAGAGCGGGTCAGTCCAATATTTGTATCCCACAAATATCTATGAACTTTGGCAGCAACACTTTGCTCTATATTCATACCTAATGAATATCCACCAATCCAAGTTCATAATAGTCTTACATTCATATTTGTTCCCACAAGTATGATCGACTACGGACATTTAGAATAATTAATTTATTCACGGATTTAAACATGCTAAAATGGAACATAACTCAAAATACCATAAAGAGTTAAAATAACAATTGTTCCAATATCCAAATACAAAATAGATCAAATCCAATCACTAGAATATCGAAGTCCTAAGGCACAAGTATGACCCTCATGTTTTGGCCGTTCAAGGAGCTTCATGAGTGGATCCGCAATGTTTTGATCGGTGTGAACTTTGCGAATACATATCTTTCCCTTTTCAACTTCATCCCTTATGTAGTTGAATCTCCGCTCAATGTGCCTAGTCTTTTGATGTGCACGAGGTTCCTTGATTTGAGCAATTGCACCCTCGTTATCACAAAAGATCTCTAGGGGGTCTTGAATGGTAGGGACTACCCCTAGGTCGGCAATGAACTTCTTTAACCATGCAGCTTCTTGTGCTGCCAATGAGGCGGCGATGTATTCTGATTCTGTAGTGGACAATGCTACAACATCCTGCTTCGAGCTCTTCCAAGAGACTGCAGCTCCATTCAAAATGAAGACATACCCAGATTGTGATCGTGAACCATCTCGATCAGTTTGGAAACTCGCATCCGTGTAACCTTTTACAACGAGTTCCTCTTCACCAGATCCATAAATTAGAAACATATCCTTAGTCCTTCTAAGGTATTTCAATATGCTCTTAACAGCCATCCAATGACTGTTTCCTGGATTTTGCTGGTATCTGCTTGTCATGCTTAAAGCGCATGACACGTCCGGTCTAGTACATATCATTGCATACATTATGGATCCAATAGCAGACGCATATGGGATTCCTTTCATTCTTTCTTGCTCATCCTTTGAGCTTGGACATTGAGTTACATTCAATATTGTCCCCTTTTGAATAGGTACCAAACCTTTCTTAGAGTTTTCCATCTTGAACCTTTTCAAGACTTTGTCAATGTATGCACTTTGGTTTAAACCTATCAAGCGCCTTGATCTATCCCTATAGATCTTTATTCCCAAAATATAGGCAGCTTCTCCAAGATCTTTAATGGAAAAACATCTTCCAAGCCAGGCTTTTACACCTTTCATGGTTGGAATGTCATTTCCAAATAGTAGAATGTCATCGACATACAATACTAAGAAAGTGACGGTGCTCCCACTAGCTTTCTTATACACACAAGCTTCATCGCCGTTCTTGATGAACCCAAAATTCCTAATCTCTTCATCAAAACGGTGATTCCAACTTCTCGATGCTTATTTCAATCCATAGATTGATTTCTTTAACTTGCATACTTTGTTAGGATGTTTTGGATCGACAAAACCTTCAGGCTGAACCATATAGACATCTTCATCAAGATATCCATTGAGGAAAGCCGTTTTGACATCCATTTGCCAAATCTCATAGTCATAATATGCAGCTATGGCAAATAATATCCTAATCGACTTTAGCATCGCCACTGGCGAGAAGGTCTCATCATAATCAACCCCTTGAGTTTGAGTGAAACCTTTTGCTACAAGTCTCGCTTTATAAGTATCCAAGTTACCATGCATATCTGTTTTCTTCTTGAAAACCCACTTACTTCCAACTACTTTGGAGTTAAGAGGTGGCACTACCAATTCCCAAACTTGGTTGTCATACATGGATTGCATCTCTACGTTCATGGCTTCAAGCCATTTGTCGCAATCAGATTTTGACATTGCATCATGGTATGTGGTTGGCTCATCTGAATCTACCACATAGCATCCATCTATGAAAAATCCATATCTTTTAGGTGGATTACTAATTCTACCAGATCTGCGAACGTTTTGTGTATGTTGATCAACCATTTGATCATTTTCAACAACCTCTTGTTGAGTGCAAGTATCAACCAAACGTGTATCGGGTTGTGGTTCTTGATCCTCATCAAGTTCCACTGTTCTACTAGTTCCTTCCATAAGGAACTTATCCTCCAAGAACTTACCCTTCCGAGCAACAAATACCTTTTGCTCTGTTGGATCGTAGAAATAATATCCTATATCATCTTTAGGATATCCTACGAAGATACACTTAATGGATCGTACGTCTAACTTGTTTGGGGTGTATTGCTTCACATAAGCATCACAACCCCATACCTTCAAATATGATAATGATGGAACCGTTCCATGCCATATTTCAAAAGGTGTCTTATCCACTTTCTTGGTTGGGGCCATATTTAATATACGAGCCGCGGAGAGCAAAGCGTAACCCCAAAATGACAGAGGCAATGTGCTTCTAGCCATCATAGATCGAACCATATCCAATAGAGTTCGATTCCTCCTCTCAGACACACCATTATGTTGTGGTGTTCCAGGTGGAGTAAGTTGTGAGATGATCCCACAACTCCTAAGATGATCTTGAAAAGCATTACTAAGGTATTCACCTCCTCTATCGGAACGAAGAACTTTGATTGTCTTGGTGAGTTGATTCTCTACTTCGTTTTGGAAGACTTTGAACGTTTCAAAAACTTCATCTTTGTGTGTTAGCAAGTACACATAACCATAACGACTAAAGTCGTCGGTAAAAGTTACGAAGTATCTTTCACCATTCCTAGTCATTGGCTTAAAAGGACCACATACATCTGAATGTATGATGCCTAATAAATCTTTTGCCCTTTGGTTTGTGCCACTAAAGGGTTTCTTGGTCATTTTTCCTTGTAAACAAGATTCGCATGTATCAAATGAACCAATTTCATTTGTTTCCAAAAGATCATCCTTTTGAAGTGTTTGCATGCGATTTCTGTTTATATGACCAAGACGACAATGCCAAAGATAGGTCTCACTCAAATCCATTTTGAGTTTCTTGGTGTTTGCTTGGTACATCGATTTATCAAATGATGTATTATCATGAACCAATTCATAAATACCATTTGAAGGCGTAGCTTTAAAGTAGAACATGTCATTCATCAAAGCATAAATTTCATTGTTCACAAACTTCAAATCAAATCCATATTGTTTTAAAAGGGAAACAGAAATAATGTTCCTAGTCAAACTAGGAGCATACAAAACATTTTTCAAACATATTTCCAAACCACTTGGAATTTTTAAAATATAGTCTCCTTGGGCTTCAACTTGAACTTTCGCTCCATTGCCCATGAAGAGACTACTATCTCCCTTCTTGTAATGCTTATTTCTTTTGAACCCCTGCAACGAATTGCAAATATGAGTTCCACATCCGGTATCTAATACCCATGTGTTAGAAGAAATAACATTTAGATCAATATGTATCATAAAGATTGTACCTGAGGTTTGCCCTGCATCCCTCTTGTTTTTCAACTCTTTGAGATAGGTTGGACAATTCCTTTTCCAATGTCCTATCTCTCCACACTCAAAGCATGGATCGGTTGTGGCAACTTTTGCCTTCTTCTCTTTTGGTTTTGGTGGTTCTGCTTTTGCCTTTCTTTTTCCCTTCCCTTTGACGTGTCCCTTTCCCTTGGCAACATTTGCTTTGGTGTCGGGGTGATGCCCTTTCTTGCCTCCCTCATTGATCGTTAGAACGTGTAAAGCCTTTTTACCCATTCCTGCTTCGGCCGTTTTGAGCATTGCATGAAGTTCACCAAGGCTCTTGTCCCATCCGTTCATGTTATAGTTCATAACAAAGCTCTCAAATTTCTTTGTTAAAGAGTTGAGGATCAAATCCGTAGCCAACTCTTTAGAGACGGGACAATTGAGCCTCTCGAGGCGATCAATGTGGCTTTTCATTTTAAGGACGTAAGATGAGACCGATTGGGTTTCCTCCATTCGACATGCATGAAGCGCTCGAACCGTTTCGAAGCGTTCTACCCTTGCTTGTTGTAGGAACATTTCCTTCAATTGGGTAATCATGTCGTATGCTCCATGATGTTCAAAGTCCTTTTGAATCTCGGGAATCATAGTTCCCAACATGAGGCATGAGGCTTGCATGGAGTCCTCGGTATACTTAACCCAATCATTGTAGGCTTTTACATCTTCCTCGTCAGGTTGGTCGGGAATAGGATCGTCCAACACATAGGATATCTTCTCTTGCTTGAGAACAATTCTCAAGTTTCGAAACCAATCCATGAAGTTGTTATGGTTGAGACGATCCTTTTCAAGGATGGTTCTTAGTGATAGGTTACGGACGGTTTGGGTAATCGGGTTTGCATTGTTAGCGGCCATCTACAAAATTTAACAAAGTTCAATTTTAGTATTTTCGATATTATTAAAATTTTAATTATTAATACCCTTTTAATGTCTCATAGACGATTAATAATTAAAATCTAGAATCCAACGTTACATTTAAATATTGGTTAGGTGACCTTTATCCCATTATTTAAATTAACAAGGTAGTCAACGTTTGACGATTGCAACCCTTTGCAACTTCTAGCTATATGGGATCGGTTAAACATCTTTATGTTTAGTTGGCATGTTTAATCCCATCAACACCTTTGTTCCCCATGCTTCGGTGACCCTAAGTTCATGGTTTCCAAATCAAGTCGTCCAACTTACACACACATGTGAGTTTACACACATAAATGGTTAGGTGACCTTTATCCCACAAACATGGTGAAACCCACCTCAAATATACAAGTTTCCTCAAATGTGGTTAGGTGACCTTTATCCCACAAAGAGTTCCCAAGTAATTCGAGTGTTGTATAAAAGGATGGTGTTTGACTTGTTTTATAAAAGGGATTTTTATTTTTCAAAATTCTAGTTTAGAAAAATTTTATGTACCACATATTTGCATGCATTCAAATCAATGGTGCTTTAACGAAAACCAATTTTCAAGGTTCTTTTAACAAAACCCATTTTATTATAAAATCATTTAATTTTTAATAACCTTTTATTAACCTCTTTTAATGATTTTTAAAGAACCAATTTTAAGCTTGTTCCGGATTATTTGTTGTTAAGCATGCATATCCAAATATCATCCAAACAATAAAATAAGCAACCACACAAGCACAACACACATATTAATAGGTGCATAACCATAGCCAACTATTTTGACCACACTTGTTGGCCGAAACAAGTGTGTCAAAAGGTCCTTCCTTAAGGGTGAAGATAGACACAAGAGGGGTGTAGGTGAACTCCCACTTGATCCCGCATCCAAATGCTTCAAGTCTTCATCTTGTGTTGTGATTTCTTCACATTCTTTGAACTTCCAAATGTCTTTAATATTCAGCTCCAAACTCCTTTGGACTTCAAAATGTGTTTTGGTTATCGGGCTAAAATCCCGTTAAGAACTATGAAGTCCTTTATGCCCGAAAATGGCAAAACCCAAAACCGCATTTTTGTGTGCATCATCTTTTACATAAAAGTATCCTAATACATAGTAAAATAAAATGCATCTAATCTATTTACTTACATACCAAATGAAAATAAATAAATTACATATTTTTACAAATGGAAGACAAAATAATAATTATTACAACCCATTGAATAATAAAATCACAAACACAAAATGATTCACACAAGGTCATGGCTAGGTTATGAACACCAAAATATATATCCAAGTATATATAAAACTCAAGAGCAAAATGGTTTCCTTTCACAACCTATATTTTTCGGCCAAGAATGAAAACCGAAAAATGTGGGTTTTGTCCAAACAAAACAAATCATCCATATGACATAATTTTTTCAAGATTCCTTTATGCATGTAGGAAGTAAATCTTGGAAAAACAAAAGGAAATCCATGGATAAAATTTCAGCTATTGGGTTTCTCCAAACCCGAAAACCCGAAAATTTTTAAATCCGATGAAGCAAGCACTCATATAAGCGGCTCTAGATGCCATTGTTGGGTTTTTCACATGTTTATCAAAGTAATTTTTATCCGAATAAAATTAAAACGCAGCGGAATAAGGATTTAAAACATGTTACTTTGCAAGATTTAAAACCATTTTTAAATGCAAAACCCAAAATCGGATCCATATATGATATGCATGCTATCAAAATACAACCATAGGGTGTTTGAGAATTCAACCTTTCTTTGGAGCAAGGAGATGGAAGATGATGATGAATCTTGAATGGTAGCTTCCAAACGAGAAAGCCTCAAGCTAGTATACCCCCAAGCCTCCAACAAACACCTTGAGTTGCTAGGATTTCTACACTTGAAAACTCACTTGAAAATCCCCTTTGACAACCTACTCTTGGCCGAAATTTTAGAGAGGAGTTTTGAGAGTTTTCTTGTTCTTGCACTTGTAAAACTTTATTTCTTATGAATATATAAAATGAGAGAAGGTTTTATTTATTAATGATGAGAGAAGTTCACCTCCCAATTCACCCAATCAAGAGGGAGCCTTCTTGGAAGATTGCATGTAATTTTATTGGTGAAAACCACCTTGGAACCACCCAAAGTGGACGGCCCACATGGGGTTTTCCCACCCAAAATTTTCAATTTTTTTTTATTAAATCAAGTCTTGTATTTTAATTTTATAACTTTTATAAAATTAGACATCCCATATTTACAAGACTTATGCAATCTTTTAAAATTGTTATTTAACCCATTAAATAACAAAAATAAAATATTCTCTCAAAAATAAATTATCCATATAATTTATTAGTTTGTCAAGTGCAATTATTTAGAAAACCAATTTCTAAATATTCTAAGTGTTAATATTTATTTGTTTGATCATATCATAAATAAATATTGTAGGTGTTTGTCTAGCTTGTTATTGGGTATGACCCGACTTGGATCATAACGTACTAGCCACATCAATTTACTATGTGTCTTGGGCATACAGAGTCCAACATTTTCAACGGTTGCTTCCTCAGAGTTGGAAATGAAGGATTATACAACGGATATTCATTTCCTCTACGGGTAAATCTTCAGAAACGAAAATGAACTAACGGAGTCATTTTCAACGGTTGCTTCCTCAGAGTTGGAAATGAAGGATTACACAACGGACATTCATTTCCTCAAAGGGTAAATCTTCAGAAACGAAAATGAACTAACGGAGTCATTTTCAACGGTTGCTTCCTCAGAGTTGGAAATGAAGGATTATACAACGGATATTCGTTTCCTCAACGGGTAAATCTTTAGAAACGAAAATGAACTAACGGAGTCATTTTCAGCGGTTGCTTCCTCAGAGTTGGAAATGAATAGAGTTATCCCTAGACACATGACAGAACTTGCTATGATTTCTGTGCACTAAATTCCATTATTATGTATGCATCCATAATTACGTAATCCCTTGCACAGTCCGCATAGTTTGTTTTGTAATGTTTTGGGGAAGGATATCAAACTTGTGATGAGGGTGACTAGACTTCCATTGGGTCCTTTTAATTAGATCGACAGGGGATCTTCTTAGTTAGGCCACCAAGGAGTCCTTTCAGCTATATCATCACATGATATCCCTAGCCAGATTTTTGGATTAATCTGTTTAACTAGACCACTCAAGGGTCTAATTATGAAGTAGTACTTTATAATCTAAGGAACTTAACTGTAACGTAGAAGTCCATTGAGGATTTTAAGTAATACCTTTGGGTATCCTACGATAAATCTCTTGTACAAGGATATGTAAGATTCTACGCGGATTTGGATAACATAATTTGGATCACACAACAACACATAAGGGAACACATAAGCGCAAAGTCACATAATTGTTTAACTTGATTATAATTTGTTATTAACTTGTTATTGATTGAATACGGATATGGAAATCAATCGACGGGTCTCAATGTTCACTGGAATCTATCTGAGAAGATAGAAATATCTCCCAAAATTCGATTTTTGATAACAAGGAATTATCACATTCGAATTTAGGTATACAACAATTAAGGACTTACGAAAAATCCTTAGGTACCCTATTAAGGATTTATAGTGGTACTTTGGGTATTCGTCACGTGTTGCAACTTGCGCCTTGTACTTCGTTTTTCTTAGAAGAAACGGGTACTTAGGAATTCGTGGAAGACGCAGGAGATCATAGAATGGGAGAAATTTGGGGGTAGTTTGTTCTTCAAGAAATATGGTTCCTTGATTGTCGGTATTGTAGAGGATATATCGTTTATACATGCAACCACAGAAATACATTGCAATGTAAATAAACAATTATCTATAAACAACGATAACAACTGTTTCTTGGATCTTGACAACAAAAGAAAATAATACAGAAGACGTGATTATTTCTAAACGATGTTGTCTCTAGTCAGTCAGATGCTCATCCCTGTGCTGGATTTGCATTAGCAAGCTTTGGGCAATTTCTTCGGAAATGACCCATCTCACCACAGTTGAAACAAGAGCCTGGTAGAAAACGACCTTGAGCAGGATTGTTGCCAGCTTGGTTTGGTGCAACTGCAGCTGGGCAGACTCTTGCTGTGTGGCCTATAAGTCCACAAGTTTGGCATTTGCAGCACTGTACATTGGCGTGATGATGGAGGCTACATTGGTTGCACAAGGGTGCAATTCCATTGTATGGTTTTCTAGCAGGGGGTTGAGCTGGTTGGTTGGGGACGGCTTGACCATTGTGAGCGACTACGGCAAAGTTCTGAGAAGCCTTTCGCTTCTTTGACATTTTAGAGGATTCAGTCTGTTCATCCATGGTCTTTGATTCCTCGATTGGGTTCGATTCCCCAACCGGTTTCTTGTCACCATTTCGGAAAAGTTTACCTTTCCTGATCTTTGATTCAGTCAAGGTTGCAGATAGCTCAATGGCCTGTCTAACTGTAGTAGGGTTGCTACCAGTCACAATGTCTTGTATTGAGTCAGGGAGGCCATCAATGTACTTTTCGATTGCCTTATCCAAAGGTGTAACCATATCCGGGCATAACAAACTTAACTCCTCATAACGATCCGTGTAGGCTCGATGCTCACCGCTAACTTGCTTAAGATTGTCGAACTCCGTTTCCAAGGCCCTGATCTCGTGACGAGGACAGAATTCCTTCATCATCAGAGCTCGAAGCTCTTGCCATGTTTGAGCCAGTGCCACATCGGCACCCCTATCTCTCATCACACCATTCCACCATGTCAAAGCTCGTTTCTCAAAGACGCTAGATGCGAATTCTACCTTTCGCTCGTTTGTACATTGAACATGTCTGAAGGTGTTCTCTAAACTCTCGAACCATTGCAGAAGTGCAGTCGCTCCTTGAGACCCAGAAAACTTTGATGGCTTAGCCGAGTTGAACGTCTTGAAGTTGTAGGGGGCATTATTGTTGTTGTTGGCTTGGTTCCATTGAGCAAAGAGGTTTGGGAATTGAGCAGCCATTTGCTGTGCAATGATCTCTGCCAGTTCGGCAGTCGCTCTCTGGTTTTCGCGTCAAGGAGGCATTCTAAAAGAGAAACAAGAAAGAAAGCAAATGAAATGGCATTGGGTAAGAATAGGATGTAACAATTACCGACCATAGTCATGGTTGATGGTCATTTGTTTGAACCACGAAGCAAACAAACAACACCAAGGCTGAATCAAAGCAAATAGATCCTCATAGTGTATCGCGAAGACATGCTTGCCTATAAGTGGACACTCACCCCAAGAGTTCCCAGGTAAGAGTGACTGGTCCGATTATGTGGATTTGTACGAACACTCTAGCCTTAGACAGAAAACCCAGGGTACAGGCATTCACTCTTCCAGTTTGCACGTGTTCACACTATTTAGGACCCAAAACTTTGATGAGAATTTTGAAAATTCAAAGGGGTTCAAAACCTTATAACAGAGGGTTCAAAACCTAGTAATCAATCATCCTAGAACGGATGATTAGTTTTCAAAGCGGTTTTGAAATTTATGTTCTTGTTGTGGTTGTCGCCTAAGGATAGGTGACGGTATTGTTTTATGACTAAACGCAAGTAAACTCGCGTTAGGGTCCTAGTAAGGTTATAGACTAGGTCAAAGCATTACTAATAACCTAATTTCCTATAACCATTGGCTCTGATACCAACTTTTCTGTCACACCCCGACCACGTAGAACATACAAAACGTGGCGGAAACGTCGGGGAGTGTTGTAACAGAATCAATTGTCTCAAATCCATGGCAATTGAAGTTTCGTTTTATTAATCAAACATGAAAGTTTACATTGTTTTAAACAAGAACCAAAGAGTACATAACATAATTTAACTAGTTCTTGTCTCGTTTTAAGTCACTAAGGCACAGGTCCGCCTAAGTATGTCTTGATAAGTCCTATGCATCATCTCCTTAAAACACATGTGAAAATAGGTACGTTGATGCGTGTGTAGTGTAATATATTTTTAATGTATAATTAAGCCCCTTTCTACACCTTTAGCCAAGTTTTAAATTTATAAAACACGATATTCACTAACACTAAACACACATATGGGCAAGTGCACCCATCGTGGACGTAATATAGTGTTGGTAAGATACCGAGGTCGTCCAAGGACACAAGAGCTTTTAGTACCGGTTTATCCTCAACGTCTAATCAAATCAAAAAGTTAGAAAAAATGTTTTTAACTAAGAAAATAAAAACTAACTAAATGCTGAAAAATAAAAATAAAATAAAAACAGATAGACAAGATGAATCACTTGGTTCCGACTCGTGTATTAGTATAACCTTTGATTATTTTCACACTTTTGCACTTGTTTAAGAGATTATCTTAGTTATTGTAGTAGGCCCCTCTTTTGAAGGCAACGTTACCCTCAACCCAGCAGTTTGAGTCAGCAAGGATACAATCCTAAAGGGTTGGATTATTGGAAGATAATGAATTAAGTTATTAATGCAAATTATGGTAGGCCCCGCTTTTGGCGGTGACGTTACCCTCGGCTAAGTAGTCTGAGTCAGCAGGGATACAGTCCTAAATAGCCGGGTTATAGTATTAATAGTAGTTAACTTATGAGGGGGTCAAAGAGTTTGGATCCCCGCCATCCAATACCTATGGGCATTGAAGGAGATCCTACTAAATTTGACCCAGGTCCCTTGCAGGACCTCTAAACGCAGAACAAGGGCAAGACCCTTACCAAACCGTTCCCTTAACCCCCAACCAGGTAGCCAACATACCTCCATATAGACCGTGGAGATATGAATGGTGAAAATCTTTTATTTTATATAGACAGTAAAATAATGCCAAGACACCACGGACAAACGATAAGGAAAGATCACCTTCAACATAAGCAACTAGTTATTAAAGTCATTAATACAAAACCAAATAAAAAGTGCAAAAGATTAAAAATAAAAAGTATTATACTAAACACTTGTCTTCACTAAGTGATGTAAGAGACTTAGGCAAACATGGCCTTGATTGTCAAGAACTCTTACTATCAATCTTGGATCCCGAGATGACTCACACACTCTACGATGGACAATGGATGATGGTGGTGGATGATGGTGTTATGGTGGTGGTGGGTGGTGGATGAAGTGTGAGAGAGGTGGTGTGCCAAGGGATGAGTTGGAATGAAACCAAGCACTCCTATTTATAGGCTGAACAGAAGGCTGGGCATGGCCCCGTGTCCGCTGGACACGGCCCCGTGCCCGCCTGGCACTATCTCTCTTCATTAATTGTAATTCGCAATTACAATTAATGCGCCTGCTGTACTTTCGCCACACCCCCGTGCTCACTAGACACGGCCCCGTGGTGGGCAATATAAGCTTCTACAGGTTTGTCTTTTCTGCTGCTTCTTGGGCATGACCCCGTGCTGGCTGAGCACGGGGCGTGTTCAGGCTTCTGTTTTCTCTTCTTTGCTTGGGCAGATGCCGTTGAGGGTTCGGGCAGTCTACTTTTATTCCTTTTCTTGTATTTTTGTTAGAATTAGCTGTCTTTTTGCTTCTTTTGTGAATTTGAGCTCATTTCATCCTGAAAATACAAAAGGAAGACAAAAACACTCTTTTTCCAACATTAGTACTTAAAAAGAGTTAGTTTTATGCCTTATTTGATGTAATTTATATGTTGCATTTTACACACATAAAATACCCCCACATTTGAACTTTTGCTTGTCCTCAAGCAAAACTCTTTAAATGTGGCTTACACTCCCAAATGGAATAGGTAGAAGAGAAGGTTTTTGGCTTGTCATAGAGTGTCGGGAATCCAAGATCTTTTTGGGTTTTATTTTTATTTATTTACAATCCTATTCGTTATGATTTATTTAGAACGCTTCATAGGATAAATTACTTATTTGGGCATAACATGCCTTTTTAAAATTCCATTTATATACAAGTTCACATACCTCACGGGAGAAATCACTCAACACTCGGCCGAAGGTGTATTTTTTTAGTGAATCACTCGAGAGCGGCATGGAACTTACGCCTTCCATAGGCTTGCCAAGCAGTCAATCCTCCTCCTTTTTAACTTTATACCTTACGCCTTCCATAGGCTTGCCAAGCAATCAATCCTCCTCCTTTTTAACTTTATACCTTTGTAAATATCAAGAGGACTTTTTGGGTGAAAGGTTAGGCTTGGGCTAAAGGTGGGTGGTTGGGTTAGTGGTTAGTAAAAAGGGCGAAAAGCGTAAAAAGCGTCGGTTTTCGTAACACATTTTGTTTTTAGTGACTTTTTATTTTGAAGTATTTCTCCAAACAAGCTTTTGTTTGCATAGCTTTGTTTGTTTTTTTACTTCATCATTTTTTTTTCAGTCACATAAAAGATCGAGCTTGCGAAAAACCGAGCTTGTTACTAAAATAAAGGGTGAAAAATAAAAAGGGTTTTTGGTGGGTAAAAAGGGTTTAGGGTGAAGAAACGAAAGGTTTAGACTCAAAGGGGTTAACTAGGAGGATTTTGGGTAGGTGGTAAAAAAAATTGAAAAATAATGGTGTAGAAAGAAAAAAAAATGGTTAGTCCTAATGCCTCCATCATTTACTTACTTGGGTTTAAGTTGGTAAGGACCGGGAATGAATCGTCGTGGCAAGTTCTAGAGTTGTAAGAACCAAGCGGCTATTCACACAAGAAACGAAAAATGAGCATTTAGTCTAAAGATGTAAATTTGTATGCTCAATAAAGGCTCAAAACTCACTTTTGTGGGAATGGGTTTTTAATGTGATCAAGTATATGTAATCAAATTTTAACTAGACTTGTTATGCCGTTTCATAATTTTCCTATGTTGGTTCTTGTTATCACGACGCTCTCGGTTGTAAATTTTATAAAAATATAACCTTATTAATCTTGTGATTCCTAACTTAAACTTTAGACAAGTAAAAAAAAATGAAAATTTTTGAAAAAAAATTTGGGGTGTTTAGTGGTTCCAATAGAGTTTTGTGTAAGGCTTGTTGTTAGGACTTGCAAAATTTCAAAGTGTTGGCTTCCCCCCACACTTAAATTACACATTGTCCTCAATGTGTCCCAAAAATAAATTTTTAGGTTGATTTGATGTGTAATGTGGTGTTAAAAAGCAAAGATTTATGTTACTGGCCGTCTGGACACGGCCCCGTGGGGACCGGACACGGCCCCGTGTTCAAGTGCCAGTAACAGAAACTAAAGAAATGAGACAGAAGCCTGGACACGGGGGCGTGTCTGGTGAACACGGCCCGTGTCCAGTTACCTGAACTGGGCGTTTTTTCTGCAGGTGGCTCAGCACAGGGCCGTGTTGGTTGAGCACGGCCCGTGTTGAGCCTTCTGTAATGGAGATTTGTGTCAGGTTGCTTTGTTCTTTGTGCATGGGGCCATTTTTCTCATTCCCTTTTTCATCCATTACCACCACGAGTGTGTTTTATTCCTGCAAATTAAAACTAAAAGATTAAACTAGACTAAGGATAGTTCCGCGGAATGCCTCCGTGGTGCGCCACGTTTATAAGGGTCCTTGGCTTGACCCAATGTGAGGTTATATATTTTCTGTGTGGGATGCTTGGCGTCCCATGTTACACCATCGGAGAGCAGCATCCAAGCTCAAATCAAGAACCTTCATGTAGTTGACCGGGTCGTCGTCCTCTATTCTCTTCCCAACTCCGAATTTTACTTCATCATCCCCATACCTCAAGGTGAGTGTTCCGTCATTCATATCTACCACTGCTTGTGCGGTGGCAAGAAATGGTCTCCCTAGTATGACGGGGACCTCGGTGTCTTCCTCCATATTGAGTATGACAAAGTCGGCTGGATAGACGAATCTGCTTACTTTTACCAAGACATTTTCAATGACACCTTGTTGGAATTTGACGGATCGATCAGCGAGTTGTATGCTCATTTTTGTAGGACTCGTGGTTCCCAGGCCAAGTCTTTTAAACATTGATGAGGGCATGAGGTTAATGCTAGCCCCAAGATCGGCTAGGGCATTACGAACGGGGGACTCCCCTATTGAGCAGGGAATCGTGAAGCTTCCGGGATCGATTTTCTTTTGGGGAAGTTTATTGAGTACGAGGGCAGAGCATTCTTCGCCTAAATTGACTAATTGCAAATTTTCAATTTTCTTTTTATGAGTGAGGAAGTCCCTCATGAACTTAGAGTATTTGGGCATTTGGGTTAGGACCTCAATAAAAGGAATATTGACATGCAGTTGCTTTAATAGACTTTCGAACTTCGCGAATTGCTCATTGGTCTTTTGACGAATTAACCAACCGGGGTACGGAAATCGAGGAGCTTTGGTAGGTTCTGGTGACGGAGGGGAGTTCTTTTCCTGCAGAGGTGTGGGTGCCGTTTCTTCTGTTGGCGGCGGCGCTTCTGCAGGCCCTACGGTGCGGTTTCGTAGCGTGATGAGGTGAACTTGCGCTTTTGGGTTTGTTTCGGTATTGCTAGGTAATGCGCCTTGCGGTCTCTCGGCAAAATTTTGAGCTATTTGATTTAATTGTTTTTCTATGTTTTGAATACTAGCTTGTTGATTTCTAAAATTTGATTCTAATTGTAGAAATCTTTCCGAGTTTTTCTTTTCAGTGTCGGAGATGAGGCGAGATACAGTATCTTCAAGCCTTTCTCGTCCACTTTGTTGTTGAGTGAAATTTTGTGACTCATTTCTTGGTTGTTGAAAGTTTGTTCGTTGGGTTTGTTGGTTGCTACTATTGTCGGGTTCTCTCCAACCAAGGTTTGGGTGGTTTCGCCATCCTTGGTTATAAGTTCCCGTTGGAGGACCGACGGCCTAGGTCTATTATCATTGTAGTTTACCAATTCTTGTTGATCGTCCGTTTCTTTCATACAACTCCAATTTTCATGTGACCCACCACACCCTTCACAAGCCATAACCGAGACTGTTTTTGTCATTTCCAATTTTTTTATTTTTGAAGAAAGGGCCTCGATTTGGGCTTGTAAAGAAGTGCTTTCATCGACCTTATGGGCGCCCGGGGCAATAGATTTATTGCCTCGGGGGGTGTGCCATTGAAAATTGGTTTGAGCAATTTCCTCAATTTGGTTATATATTTCATGCGGGCGTCGATTACCTAAAAGTCCCCCGGAGCTAGAATCAAGTGTCTGCCTTGTGTGTGGCAACAATCCATTATAGAAAGTGGATACTTGTTGCCATATCGGAAGGCCGTGATGTGGACACTTGCGTAATAACTCCTTGAACCTTTCCCAAGATTCATATAAGGATTCCCCGTCCTCTTGTGAATATGTATTAATTTCAGTCATTAATTTAGCCGTTTTAGCGGGAGGGAAATACTTATATAGAAATTTTTGGGCTAGTTCATCCCAGGTGTTTACCGATCCAGCTGGGAGGGCGTTGAGCCAAGCTTTCGCTCGGTCTTTTAGTGAGAAAGGAAACATTCGGAGGCGGATGGCATCATTTGATGCTCCGTTGATCCGAAAGGTATCACATATTTCTAAGAAATTAGTGATATGTAGATGGGGATCCTCGTCCGCAAGCCCATGGAAGGTTGCGGAGTTTTGGAGCATTTGTATCAGATGCGGCCGAAGTTCGAAGTTATTAGCTTCAACATTCGGAGCATTGATAGCGGCGCCTAGGTTACCTACGGTAGGTCGTAGATAATCCATGAGGGTACGTTGGTCCGCCATTGGAGGTGGATCACCCGAAACCTTCTCTTGGTTTTTAGCTTTTAATCTTTTTCTGAGAAAGCGTTCGGGTTCTTCTAGAGGTTCTTTTATGTCCTTATTAGAACTGGAGCTCATACAATATGTAAGATTGGTGTCTGGTTCCAAGTCCTGCAATAAAAACAGAAAAGAATGCTGGTCAGAAGGTTCACCACGGCCCCGTGTTCAGTGAACACGGCCCGTGGTCGGAGTTACAGTGATTGTTTTCCAAATCCCAGTTACTGGAAGTTGGACACGGCCCCGTGTTGCACCGACACGGCCCCGTGGTCAGCCTTCTGTAACTTGGAAAACTAAAAACTGCCAGTAACGATGCTGGGCACGGCCCGTGTCCGACCAGGCACGGCCCGTGCTGAGCTCTGCAGAAGCTGAAAAACTAAGAAAATCCTAAAAAATTAAAAAGAAAAATAAAAATATGATTAGGCCGTTGATTCCCAACTTTCTTAAAATCCTTGTGTCCCCGGCAGCGGCGCCAAAAACTTGATGCGTGTGAAGTGTAATATATTTTTAATGTATAATTAAGCCCTTTTTTACACCTTTAGCCAAGTTTTAAATTTATAAAACACGATATTCACTAACACTAAACACACATATGGGCAAGTGCACCCATCGTGGACGTAATATAGTGTTGGTAAGATACCGAGGTCGTCCAAGGACACAAGAGCTTTTAGTACCGGTTTATCCTCAACGTCTAATCAAATCAAAAAGTTAGAAAAAATGTTTTTAACTAAGAAAATAAAAACTAACTAAATGCTGAAAAATAAAAATAAAATAAAAACAGATAGACAAGATGAATCACTTGGTTCTGACTCGTGTATTAGTATAACCTTTGATTATTTTCGCACTTTTGCACTTGTTTAAGAGATTATCTTAGTTATTGTAGTAGGCCCCTCTTTTGAAGGCGACGTTACCCTCAACCCAGTAGTTTGAGTCAGCAAGGATACAATCCTAAAGGGTTGGATTTTTCGAAGATAATGAATTAAGTTATTAATGCAAATTATGGTAGGCCCCGCTTTTGGCGGTGACGTTACCCTCGGCTAAGTAGTCTGAGTCAGCAGGGATACAGTCCTAAATAGCCGGGTTATAGTATTAATAGTAGTTAACTTATGAGGGGGTCAAAGAGTTTGGATCCCCGCCATCCAATACCTATGGGCATTGAAGGAGATCCTACTAAATTTGACCCAGGTCCCTTGCAGGACCTCTAAACGCTGAACAAGGGCAAGACCCTTACCAAACCGTTCCCTTAACCCCCGACCAGGTAGCCAACATACCTCCATATAGACCGTGGAGATATGAATGGTGAAAATCTTTTATTTTATATAGACAGTAAAATAATGCCAAGACACCACGGACAAACGATAAGGAAAGATCACCTTCAACATAAGCAACTAGTTATTAAAGTCATTAATACAAAACCAAATAAAAAGTGCAAAAGATTAAAAATAAAAAGTATTATACTAAACACTTGTCTTCACCAAGTGATGTAAGAGACTTAGGCAAATATGGCCTTGATTGTCAAGAACTCTTACTATCAATCTTGGATCCCGAGACGACTCACACACTCTACAATGGACAATGGATGATGGTGGTGGATGATGGTGTTATGGTGGTGGTGGGTGGTGGATGAAGTGTGAGAGAGGTGGTGTGCCAAGGGATGAGTTGGAATGAAACCAAGCACTCCTATTTATAGGCTGAACAGAAGGCTGGGCACGGCCCCGTGTCCGCTGGACACGGCCCCGTGCCCGTCTGACACTATCTCTCTTCATTAATTGTAATTCGCAATTACAATTAATGCGCCTGCTGTACTTTCGCCACGCCCCCGTGCTCACTGGACACGGCCCCGTGGTAGGCAATAGAAGCTTCTACAGGTTTGTCTTTTCTGCTGCTTCTTGGGCACGGCCCCGTGCTGGCTGAGCACGGGGCGTGTTCAGGCTTCTGTTTTCTCTTATTTGCTTGGGAAGATGCCGTTGAGGGTTCGGGCAGTCTACTTTTATTCCTTTTCTTGTATTTTTGTTAGAATTAGCTGTCTTTTTGCTTCTTTTGTGAATTTGAGCTCATTTCATCCTGAAAATACAAAAGGAAGACAAAAACACTCTTTTTCCAACATTAGTACTTAAAAAGGGTTAGTTTTATGCCTTATTTGATGTAATTTATATGTTGCATTTTACACACATCAACGTCAGCATAAAAATGCCTGTGAGATACATTGGTTTTGTGAAAACGGAATTCATGACTTATGTTTGAGAAAATGTCTAGTCATGAACCTTGTAATTTGCTTTGTCTTGTAAATCATTTGAAAAACGATAAGATCAGATGATATGTATAAATAAGAGAACACTGTATGGTTAAACGGATAACCATGTAAAATGAGTTTGTATAAGATAAGTCGTTTGTAAAACAATGTCTCGTGAAAAGTGTGTTATTTGTATAAAATGTCATATGTCTCAAATTGAAATGATTCAAATAACGCTACGATATGTAATACCATACAAACACTTATATATAGGAAGTACCAGCGGCGTATCCACCATGCTTGTATCATATTACACACGCCTCGTTACTTAGATCCCTTACTCAAACCAAACCATCAAGATGTAATGTTTAACAATTGTGGAAATGTTTATGTATAGTCAAATGTCTATTGTCAAATGTAAATCATGTCAACGGATACAATTGGTTTACACGGTTCAATGGTTACAAACGGTTCATATAATCGAAGGGTTAAGACGGTTCACATAGTCAAATGGTTACAATGGTTCAAAATGTAGTATAATGTGTTCATATGCTGGATGAGCATATGCAACAGAAATGCAATGTAAAGCAATGTACTAAGTACGCACACAATGGGCATACATAGCATGTAATGTAAGGCAATGTACTAAGTACGCACACAATGGGCATACATAGCATGTAATGTAAAGCAATGTACTAAGTACGCACACAATGGGCATAATAGCATGTAATGCAAAGCAATGTACTAAGTACACACACAATGGGCATACATAGCATGTAATGTAAGGCAATGTACTAAGTACGCACACAATGGGCATTCATAGCATGTAATGTAAGGCAATGTACTAAGTACGCACACAATAGGCATACATAGCATGAAATGTATTGTAAAGAGATGTACTAAGTATGCACACAATGGACATACATAGCATAGACACAATGAAATCATGTACTATATATGTACTATCGAACATAGCAAGTATATAATGTGAAAACCGGAAAGCGTGAAAGTAACAAGTAGGCACATGCGTTTCACCCCAAAACAGTTTGGAAAACAGTAAAAGAGGGGTTCAATGTACTCACCTGAGATTGCTTTTGAAGTTCTTGTATAAAAACCAAACAATGCTAAACAATGCTAGAGATCACGGAATATCAAACGGCACCTAATAGGTAGCTATGTTAATATACCGGACCAAAATCGGAAGGATCGGATAGTATGTGGGTTTGTAAACCAAACGAGTATGGAGACTCGTGTAATATGGTCTAACAAAGCCTACATACTAAAATGAAACCTAACCTAAGTGCTTGCGACCCATTACGACCCGTTTATGTAGCTTATGCTACCTTAATGCGTCGTTCGCGTAGAACGCGTTTGGAATGCCTAACATCGTGACCACAAGGTATAACCTCGGAAGGTTACAGCTACGGTCACCTAATGTGTTTGGTCGGATCCTAATGATCGACCAAATGGGTCGGGTTCGAAAGTATAAGCGATTGTTTAGATCACTTACCTTACGACCCTAAATATGCACTAAACTAAAAGTGACGAGCTAAGCATGTTAGGACATGCTTAACTAAGTTTAGAAAACAGGTTTGGCATCAAAGCAAACGGCTTTGATGCTCACAAGTAGTTTGGTTACAAAATACGCAAGAATGCGCATTTTGGCCGAAACTACGACTCGTCACTAAGCCTAGATAACATGGTAATCAGTAGGTATAGTCGCCATGGACTATAACCATCGTGATCACGCTCACGTAATGAAGTTCCATGAACTTCGTGTTGACCATAAGCTGGTCACACAGAAAGTCAAACAAAACTGTGACTTTCGGACTCGAAAAGCGAATAAAAGAACGAAAGAACACTTACGAAGGGTCCCCGAATGCTAATCTAGATCAAAATGGCTCAGGTATGAAACAAAGGTTCCAACTTAGAGCTTTTGATCAGATTTTTGTGGGTTTTAACCAAAAGGGGGGGGGGGTATTTATAGGAAAAGTAAAGCTGTTAGGATCGTTTCTTGAATATCGTGCCACGATCCAAGCCGTACACTTGTCAAGATGTTGTGGTGGCTTAATGTGACCCTTAGCTCCTGAGATGGTGAAAGGGCATTGCCCTTTGGAGTGTTTGAAAGGCCAACTTCAGCCAAAAAGCAAGTTTTCTACATCTGTAGGGGCCATGCGGCCCGCATCAGGATATGCACAAACTCAGGCGGGCCGCCTGGGCATGCCTGATCTGCACATACTTTCAGAAATGGCAGTTTTGGTCCCTGTTGCATGTTTATGCCATTTCCGACACTTCTAAGGCCCATAAAGCCAACTTTAAGGCCCTAAAATGATGCCATTTCCGACACTTCTAAGGCCCAAAAATATGTCGGGTGTTGGTTCGTTTGGCCGTACGAATGCGATGTTCGGTTAATTACGACGGAATGCGCATAAGCGCGAAAAACGATCCAAAATGCGTGACGAATGGATTTTTCTCATGCCAAACACTAAGGCATAATATAAGGATGCTTACATAAATTTTTGGATGTCCAGATGTATTCAGAACGTAAGTTATGCGCGAAAATGCAAACTTATGCACTTTTTGACACTTTTAGTCCCTAAATGATCCAAAAGTTTGTTTTAGCATACCAAACCCCTCAAAGCCTATTTCTAAGCTATGTAAAGGATATTTATGGTATGTTTAACTTATGGACATGTTCTGTAATGTTCGTTACAGTTCAAATTGGCATACTTTCGTCGTTTGTCAAGTTTAGTCCCTGTAAGCGAATTAACTTGTTTTTGCCATACCAAAGCCTTAAAAACTTATTTCTAAGTTATGTAAAGGTTATTTAAGGTATGTTAAGTATATGTTGATGTTCCGGAGTATTTGTCGCATTAAACTGAGTACGTTTACGCACCAGTTTGCGTATAATTCCCCAGAAAGCGATGTAGAGTTTGAAATTGGACAAGAATTGATATGTGCAAAAGATACACATATTTATACCTGATCCCAAGTATGAAATACAATATTTCATTGGCTTGGTATTTGTTTGATGGTCGCGGTGACACAGGTGTCACATAGGTATTGAGACAAAGTCTCGTACCAAGCTATCGGGGCCTGGTGTAAACCATATAGCGCTTTGTCTAGCAAGTAGACCTTGTTTTTGTGGATTGGATCAGTAAAGCCCGGTGGCTGTCCGACATATACCTCCTCTTTAACCTTCCCATAAAGAAACCCGATTTTACATCTAGCTGATTTACTTTGATGTTTTTCAAAGATGCAAATTCCAGGAAAATTTTGATTGCTTCTAGTCGTGCCACAGGAGCGTACACTTCAGTAAAATCAATTCCCTCCTATTGACTAAAGCCCTGAACAACGCGTCGAGCTTTTTTTCGTACAACAACTCCTCTGTCATCTCTCTTACACTTAAATACCCATTTTGTGTTGATTTTCCTGTGACCATCCGGCAAATCCACTAGGTTCCACACTCCTAACTTTTCAAACTACTCAACTCTTTTTGCATCGCATTGACCCAAGAATCTTTAGTAAGCGCCTCTTTGTAAGTTCACGGTTCGATCTGCGAAATAAAACAACTCAATGAAAATTCAGTTTGTAAAGGTGCTACTGTAGAATAAAAACATGTAAGCCCTTGGTCAGTTTGACGTCTAGTGCGAACGCCTGATTGCAATTCTCCAATGATCAGCTCCTCTGGATGGTATGAAAGATTTCGTGGCATTACTTGGCTTGGAACATCTACATTGCCTTCCAGATTAGTAACATTCTGATTTGCACCTTGTTCACTAATAGGATCTATTTGACTTGAACCTTGAATTTGCTCCCCCTCAGAATCTGAATCACCACGATCAAATATCGGCATATTCTCAGATTCTTGATTATCATTCTGAACCGTCTGATTATCATGAGCAACTTCATTCTGTTGGAGATCATCGTGTTCACTAGCATTGCTAGGACCTGCTTCATTGTCATTTGAAGTTTGTCGTGGTCGCATTAAATACTCAGCTGGGAACCTTTCCTCTGAAGACTCGTACTCCCTCAAAATATCCAACTCATCAAAGAAATCTTCTTCTTCTTCTTCTGGTTCTTTCATCATGTCAAATGAATACCACAAAGTGTCGTAATGATAACGCCATGAATCTCCAGGATTCTGCGGCGGCATAGTATAACCTTGACATTTCCAACATTTGGAGCTTCAATAATCCGCTTCTCACTTGGAACGAAGACACGTCCTAAAGGACTTGCATAACCAACAAATATACCCTCAATGCATTTCGGACCAAACTTTCCAAAAGGTTCTAGAACAGTAGAGGGTGACCCGAATGGTTCAAGGTACTTCAGATTAGGTTTGCGGTTATTGATTAACTCAAAGCACGTTTTGTTGAACTTCTTGACAGTGAGAACTCTGTTGAGCGTATACCCATGCAGCTAAAACAACTTTTGCCCAAAAATTTATCGGAAGCTTTGAATCTGCGAGCATTGTTCTAGCCGTCTCGATTGGTGTCCTATTTTTGCGTTTGTTGATGCAGATTTTGTGTCTGATGCTTGTCGAATAGATTAGTTATTATTTTACGCTGAATTTGTAATAGTTAGTGAAACGGTCTATCGAACGTGTATAGACCCGCTCGTTTGAAGTGGTCAAACGAGAGGGTTATTCGTTTGACCGTGTGTGTTTGCTAGACAAATTATGGTTGTATAATGTTTGGTGTCGAAGGATAAGGCATCGAAGGATTGTGTATCCTTCGATGAGCTCGAAAGATATCCATCGAAGATGAAGATGGACCTCGAAGGATATGTCATCCTTTGAGGTATGTGTGTATCTTTCGAAAGCTGGATGGTCGACAGATGATCTATCGACCAGTCAGTTTGATCCTTCGACCACACAACCTGTGTTTGGTATAAATACCAACACTTTGTCATTTGCAACACAAGAGTGAGAGCACAAGTGTGTGCAAGAGAGTGAGTGGAGGTTTGAGACCTCACCGGGAGAAATCACCACTTGGTTTCTCCCCGGATGTATACTTCTTTGGTATTAGTTCGGTTATCATGTAATCGGGCCGACTTGTAATGTTTACTACCGGATTAATACAAAGTTTGTTTGTTTATCCTCTCTTATCTCTTCCGTCTTTGAACAAAACCATGAAAATCACGGAATCGATCCCGAAACACGGACCTACAATTGGTATCAGAGCCATGGTGCCCGATTTAGTAAATCTAACCGTTTACTAAGTCACATGTGCTCTAGATCTGTGATTTTTGTGCTTTTTATTCAAGATGTAAAAATGGTGAAAATCAAGAAAAACTCAGATCTGGACCCGGATATTCAGATCTGTGCTGAAACGAGGGTTGGGTTTTATGTTTTTCACCTAAGTACTCAAGTTTTCATCATCAAAAATTATCTACAAAGTGTTTCATCAAATCTGCAAAATTACACAGTCACTGTGTTCTTGATGTTCTTGGTGTCTTCATACTTCGAAAGATCAAAAAGAATTCGAAGGGTCATCTCACAACTTTGAAAGATCTTCAGTTTCTCGAAGGATCACATTGAAAGATTTTCAGTTTCTCGAAAGATAAATTTTACCCCCCAACTAACTTCGAAGGGTCATCCTTGTTTTTTTCTTCGAAGGATCATCAACGATCTCGAAAGATCAACCTTACCCCCTACAATTCGAAAGATCATCTTCACGCCCCAACAACTTCGATAGACCGACTTTTCAACTTCGAAAGATATGTCAGAGCCGAAAGATTCTGACCTCGAAAGTCTGACCTCGAAAGTTCGTCTGCTTCGATACATCAGAGGGTTATTTGTTACCAAAAATGAGAAAGAAGATGGTGTCTCGGCTGGATGTTCTTTTGTGAAGGGTTTTTGACTGCTGGAGTTGTTTATCGAAGAGAGGATAAGACATGAAGTTTAGCGGCTGTTAAACATCTTTATGGAATCGCAGAAAGCGAAGTATTGTTGTCGGCGGGTTTCCGACGGCGGTTCTCCGACGAAAAGAAGGTGGGTGACGACAAGGATGTTGGAAGAAGATGTTAGCTGCTGATTGTTGAATCTTTAGGGTTTGAAGGTTGGTGGCTGCTTCTTTGTGTATCGCAAGAGAGAGAAAAGGTTTGGGAAAGTTAAAAGTAGTGGCTGAACAAGATGTCGACAAAATTGATGTTTGGCAGCTAGGTTTCTTTCTTTTGGGCCCACTTTGGTGTGTATGATGGAATTTGATTTAGATTTATTAAGTGCACAAAATTTAGGTGGGCCGTGAATGAAAGATGACAATTTTTAGTTGGAATTGAAATTTTTTAAGTATTGGGCTGATAAATTTATCTCACGAAGTGTTGGGCTACACATGGAATCCAGATCTTTGGATTGTTTATTATTTTTTTAGGGGGTTTATCAACTGAAAGTGTGGGACACCTTTGACCAATCTTTGTGGTATTACAATTGCTTTTTGAGTGGGGTCGGGTATTCGCGGAGTTGATTTAAATCGCGCTTCTAAATATCAAGGTCAAAATTCGTACGGGTTCGGGAGCGCGCGGGATGATGCGGCATGATGAAAACAAGAGATGATGAAAACTTGATTTTTGAAAAATGTGGGGTAGTCACGGTTACCGATGCAAATGGCAAAAATGGTAACGCGACTATTATGGGCCAAAAACAACACGGTATGTTCACTTCCGTACGTCAAAATTTATGATTGTTACCGGTTATTCGGAAATGTTCGAAAGCATTTTGTTTATTGTCATATTCTCGCATTTGAAAACGAACGTATGAACCTGGAACGTCTATACCGGTCCTAACGAGTCCACAAAGTCTTTGGAGGGATACAAGTCGGATCCTACGGGGTACTAGGCGAAATTTCTTTATCAACTAGAATATGCAACGAAGAAATCTTTTTGTTTATTGTCATATTCTCGCATTTGGTAACGAATGAATGAACCTAGAATGTCAATACCGGTCCTAACGAGTTCACAAATTCTTTGGGGGGATACAAGTCAGATCCTACGGGGTACCAGGGGACGTTCTTATTCAACTAGAATATGCAAAGAAGAAAGTCGTTTTAGTGAATTTTCGGAACCGAGATCATTCAATGAAGATTGACGACAGTTCCGCTCAGTGGAGGGAACTGGTGAACATTTGACGACAGTTTCTTTGAAGTGGAAAGAATCTGTTAAGGTTTAGACATTTACCAAAGAAATGGGGGGATAAAATATTTCAAATGTTGAATTTCTTCGGTAAATTTCTAAACGCAATCACAGGTGGTAGAGTTTGTGATTTTCTGGTGGTACAAATGGTTCGGAGTGGAATGTTTTGCACAGACACATATTTGAGGATTTTAATTAATTTTCCAGCCAGCGTGAAGGGTTTTGCACGGAAACATACAGGTATCTAAAGTCGACAGTTGTTTCAAAGCGCTGTTTACTGAAGACCTGGGGAATCTTTATGGAAGTTGATAATTCAAGGCTGAAGACCTGCAGGATTCGGTTTTGGGTTTGATGTTTCTTTGGGATTTTACAGGGATCTGGGGGTAACTCAATTCGTTGAGTTTGCAAACGATGTACTTGGTCAAGCTGACTTCCTGAGTACTGATGCTGAAGATTCGTAGTGCATTACGTGGTCGACTTCACAAAGGCGAGACAATGAGATCTGGATGTAGTTCAACTAAGCGTGCCGTTTGGTTGAGCTTGCAAGGGATACACTTGGTCTAGCTGACTTTCCTAAGTGTTGATGCTGAAGATTAAAGTGCATTACTTGGTCGATTCCACAAAGACGGTTTACAGAAGACAGTTCACCAGAAATCTCTATCAATGTAGTATGCTTGAAGATCAAGACTTGATGCAGTTTTTTAAAGAATGGAACCCTTATCAAATGCCGGTTGGAGTATTGGAAGATCAGCGGAAGATCGGTCAATTGAGCCTTTTGAGGAAATTGCACAACACCCAACTCAGATACGCGTACTTTAAGGGGGAAATATTATACAAGGAGCATCAAGATACTACTTACATGGATCATCGGTCAAGGGGGAATTTGTTAACACAGAGAAGATGAATACTTGACTGAAGATCGATTGCAGTTGCATGTTCAGCATTCGACAGCAACGGACAAGGGGGAATTTGTTGATGCAGATTTTGTGTCCGATGCTTGTCGAATAGATTAGTTATTATTTTACGCTGAATTTGTAATAGTTAGTGAAACGGTCTATCGAACGTGTATAGACCCGCTCGTTTGAAGTGGTCAAACGAGAGGGTTATTCGTTTGACCGTGTGTGTTTGCTAGACAAATTATGGTTGTATAATGTTTGGTGTCGAAGGATAAGGCATCGAAGGATTGTGTATCCTTCGATGAGCTCGAAAGATATCCATCGAAGATGAAGATGGACCTCGAAGGATATGTCATCCTTCGAGGTATGTGTGTATCTTTCAAAAGCTGGATGGTCGACAGATGATCTATCGACCAGTCAGTTTGATCCTTCGACCACACAACCTGTGTTTGGTATAAATACCAACACTTTGTCATTTGCAACACAAGAGTGAGAGCACAAGTGTGTGCAAGAGAGTGAGTGGAGGTTTGAGACCTCACCGGGAGAAATCACCACTTGGTTTCTCCCCGGATGTATACTTCTTTGGTATTAGTTCGGTTATCATGTAATCGGGCCGACTTGTAATGTTTACTACCGGATTAATACAAAGTTTGTTTGTTTATCCTCTCTTATCTCTTCCGTCTTTGAACAAAACCATGAAAATCACGGAATCGATCCCGAAACACGGACCTACAGCGTTCTATGACCCCATTCTGCTGCGGAGTATACGGAGCACTAAACTCATGCAATATACCTCTTTCATCACAAAATTCTTCCATCTTTCTGTTCTTGAATTCAGTACCATTATCACTTCTGATTCTTTTTATGCGCCTTTGGTACAGATTCTCAATCTTTCTGAACAACGCCATCATACTATCATATGTTTCATCTTTCGACTTTAAAAACGATACCCACGAAAATCTGGAATAATCATCAGTAACGACCAGACAGTAATAATCTCTTGTAATACTTTTGACATTCACAGGACCAAACAGATCCATGTGAAATCTCTCCAGGGGTCTTGATACTGAATTGACTTGCTTTTTAGGGTGTGACTTTTTCTTCTGCTTGCCCTTGATGCAGCTTATGCACTCCCCTTCCAGATGAAAACCTTTGACATAAACACCTAGAACTAAATCGTTATGCACCAGGTGATTCATTTTCCTCAGATGTATATGCCCCATTTTTCGGTGCCATAATCTCGATTCTTTTTCAGTTGCTTTTGATACAAAACAATGAGCCTGACTCGTTGTTGTCGTTGCTACGCTCATATCCAACACATACAGGTCATTCACTCTTTGTGCCCTCATAATAATCCATTCCTCAGGGATAACAAATCCTGGCTTCAAGATCAAACATTCTTTGTCAGTGAAGTGAGTGGTATACATCCTGTCATAAATCTGCGAGATTCTCAGCAGATTATTCTCCAGCTCAGCAATGTAATTAACTTTTTCAAACGTCACAATCCCATTGGATAACGTTCCTTCACCAATAATCCTACCACCCTGATTTCCTGCGAAACCTACATAACCTCCATTGAAATTCCTAACATCGTACAACAACGCTGTCTTCCCTGTCATGTGTCGAGAAGCTCCACTATCCATAATCCATCTTGAAACAGATCTCGGAAGCTCCTTCACACACCACAAACACTTTAGTTAGATTTGGATGCTACCCAAGCCTTCTTGGACTCAGGTAACTTGAAATCAATGACAGTTGTTTTGGTGATTAATGGTGGAAAATTCTTATCATTCATTTTCAAGCTTTCTTCAGACCCAACCTCAACTTCTTTGTATAGGAAAAACTCATCTTTTTGAAGTTGACCAGATGGTTGGTCTTTCTTTTGATCATTTTTCTTTTCAAATTTTTGCATTTCTTTTTCAAGTTTCACAAAATAATCCAAAGGAACATTCATCTTTACCGGTGTGATAGAAGATGACTGTTTTTCAGTCTCAGAAACCTTTGGTTTTGAAGAACTTGTCTTCTTCTGTTCAACAACTTTCGGCTTCCATGTTTGTTGAGCTGACGCAACCCGTTTGTAAAATTTGTCATTTTTAGTTACCACCTTCTTAACAGGTTCAGTTTTGATTTTAATGTTATCATTATTCAAAACCTTTTTCTCAACAACCAATGGAGCTTTTCCTTTCCCATCAACTTTTGTCTTTTGAATCTTCACAACTTCAGTCTTAGGCTTTAAGTTGGTACACTTTCCTGCAATATGTCCAACTTGATTACATCTAAAGCATGTTCGAGTGTCAGCTACCCGACTTGTGCCTTCAGATTGAGACTGTGAAACTTTCTTCTCAAAGAACTCTTCATTTGATTTTGAGAAAATCTTTGACTCTTCATCAGAGAGTGAACTTGAACTGTCCACAAACACTTTCTTCTCAACGAACTTCTTGTTTTGAAACTTTTTCTTTTTATAATTCTTACCACCCTGATAACCACCCAACCATTTGTTTCGATTGTTGTTATAAAAATGTGGTGGAACAACAGGCTTCTTGTAGTAAGCTCTATCTTTTTCAAAATTCATTTGTCTCTTAGTTTGATTTAAACCTTTCACTTCAGACAGATTGATTTCAATCAATTTAAACACACTTGTCAATTTTGCAAAGTTCACATTCTCCAGGGGAAAATCAGAATCCGAAAACAACTTATCCGATCCCAACATCTTGTACATGACAAGATTGGTTTCTTCATTTAAGTTGTCTTTGGACTTTGACTTATGAATGTATTTGTTCAAGAAACATTCATCTTCCTCAGTAGTGTCACTTTCAGTTTTTAAAACATTTTCAACTACACTTTTTACAACATCAGTGTGGACACTATCCTCATCGGAAGATGAAGTGAACGTGACATCTATTGTATCAGGAAGTTTCACCTCATTTTCATCTTCAAGATTAACCAACCCATATTGTTTTTTCGAATAATTTTCCAGAACTGGTGGTGGAACTTGATAATAACCCACCCCGGTTCCATCTGAAAAGACATCTTCGCCAGCTTTGTTTTTGCCTATGGGTTTTGGAACAATGTGTTGCAAAACAAAACTTGTGGAGTTGTAACTTTTTAGCTTCAACTGGATTCGCTCATTTTCAATTTCAGCTTCTTGAAATTTAAGTTTCAATTTTGCGATTTCATCCAGTTGTTGATTGATTAATTCTTTTTTTACTCGAAGAACACTCGACAGATGAACATTTTCCTTATATGTCTTACTATTTCTTTCATCATTATCTTTAACTGTGCGTTTAAGCTTCTCAAATTTTTCAGTGATCTTACGATTTTCAAGAACTAACTTCTCATTTTCTTTCCTAACCTTTTCTTAATCAATTTTATCATTTTCAATTTTGTTAGTTAATTCTTTTAATCTGTCAGTTGAAGCTTTCAACATTTTATCACGGTCAAGGATCTGATCCTCAACACTTTTGACTCTAGCAGTCAGATCATCAACCTTCTTACCATTGAGATAAGTGACTGTACTACAAACTTTGCATTCTTTGATGCAATTTTTGCAGTCAACATCACCATTGACTTTCTTACCTGACTCAGTCGTTGACGTATTTGTACTGACTTGGCTTTTAGACTCAAAGACGGATTTAGAGTCTACCTCAAGTGCCTTAGCAGCCAGCAGCTTGTCAGCCACCTTTCCCATGTTTTCAGCATTCAACTCTTGAGTCGTGTCAATGATTCTATTATCAACCTTCTTTGACTTTTCCTCTTTCACTTCTTTCTCTTCTTTCTCTTCTCCGCTTCCCCACCATTTTCTTTGCCAATACTCATCTTCTTCAGCCATCTCTTTAATTATGGTTTCAAGATCAAGAGTGGTATGGTCAATAGCAATGTTTCCCTGTGGATCAAGATAGCATTCTCTGTCTGGATCCCATCTCCTTGCTCTTTTTGCTTCAAGATAGATGCCAGATAATCTGATCATTTTTTGTTGAGCTATCATCTTTCTGTATGCATACTTCTGTTCTTCAGGTCTGTTGTCTTTAAAAGGAACAGGTTCAACAGATTTTGCCATGAAAGCGTATCCAACCGCATCCTCCTTGACGTGATGTCGTGGTCACAATCAAATTTAATCCAATTACTACTAAGTAGATAGTGGTAAGTGGGTATCGAACAGAGGGAGTTTGTGGAATATGTGCTATTTGAGAATTTATCTAAATTAACTAAATTAGACTAATTGCAAGAAAATAAAGTTGAATAATTGATTTGAGTGAAATGGTTTTAGGACTAATTTTAACTAAATAAATTGCAAGAGAAAAGTTTGGTTGTAAACAAATTGGAGAATAATGACCACTTTTGGTTTCCGGTTTTCTTTGACACTTATACTAACATTCATTTAGAAAGAACTACATAGACATAGTTCATGTGTGACCAATTGCAGTGATGAAAGGGAACTAAGTACTCAGATTCCTAGAATGTGAGGTTGTTACCCGATGATCAATCAACCCTTACCCAAGCCTAAATATACCCATGATATCTCGATTGCCAACGGCAACAAGAACATATGGTTTCTAATTAATTTAGCACAGGGATTAACAATTTACTAACAAGTAATCACACACCATAACAAGCAATTCAATAAAGAGAAGATTGTTATTCTAGAAATACGGAAATAAACATAAATGTCTTGCAAACCTTCCACCAAAGATAGTCACAAAATACTTAGCCACTCATGGCTTGAACAAACATGATCACAACAGTTTCAATGTTCATCCAGATCAAAAGCAACAAAAGCTAGATGATAAGATATGTTCTCCAAGCTTCCAAGTCTTCAAGATTGCTCCAAATTCGTTTATTGTCAAGTAGTAACCGAAAACATATGATGAGCCACCATAAAAACCAATAAAATAACAATTTAATGCATAAGTTAGAAAATTGGATCAGTCGGTGGCGTAACCTACGGCAGAGGGCCGTAGGTTACGGCGGGCAGCTTTCCCTTACAGTGGGTGGCTTCTGTCTTACGGCGAAGGCTTTTTGCAAAGGTTGGGGCCGTAACCTACGGCCAAGTGCCATAGGTTACGGCGCTGAGTGTTAGTTTTTCCTTGTTTCCTTCATTTAATTCACCATTTCTTCAATCCCAACACCACCAACTTCTAGCATCCATCCAAGCTCCATAAAACCCGCATTTTAAGCTCTTTAACACCTGTAACATCAAACATCTTGTGATTACCAAATTCAAGCTATTAACCGGATAAAGTATGATATCTTAGTCTATTTAAAGGCCTTAAGGGTTGTCCTACGGACCACCCGTCACATCCCCACACTTACCCGTTGCTTGTCCCAAGCAACTCATTCACTAACCATTTCAAAACCACAAGCGATCAACATGCAAACCAAGCTAAAATGTACTGTCTTTTTACAAACATTCTATCATACCACAAGACACACCTGTCACACCCCCCCAAAATCCACCCGCGGAGTATCACCGCTTGGGAGCGTGACTGACCAGGATCAAGCCACCAATCATATAGAACAATATGTATAATAAAAGTAATTGCTATTAAACCAAACCAAATTCCATATGAAAGGTGTTCCAAAACATAAGTAAGTTGTCATTGTTTAGCGGAAGCGTATAAGTAAATCCCAACATAAATAAGTATGTAATGTCATAACGTGTTCAACAAACAATCATGATCCAAGCCCACAACGACCAGCTCCTCCCTGTGCAAGCTCCAATGTATCTAACGACCTGCAAGGCATGTAACAGAGGATCAACAACTAGTTGAGCGAGTTCACAGAAAGTAAATGCGTAATAGTAAGTTCGTTTGTAACAGGTGGCTCTACTGGGCCGATAGTACGTTCTATTGGTGGGGGCTTCCCATGTTGTATAACCACTAGACTATTCGTAACCATAAGTGTTCTACATATCCCGAGAACAGTAACACGTACAAGTTTACGTAGGTTTTACGTAAGTAATCCTTCACAACCGAGGATAGGGGTACGCGGGGATTTACGTAGGCTTTACGTAAGTGCCTGACACAACCGAGGCAGTAGTGAGTATAAGTTCACGTAGGTTTTACGTGAGTGTCCTTCGCAGCCTGAGAACAGTGAGTAGCATAAGTATACGTAGGTTTTACGTATGTGTCCTGCACAACCGAGGACGATGGTATGGTAGTCTAGTAACAGTGTATGTACGAATCTAGTCAATCTCATCCCTTCAATCCCATTCCCAAGCCCTTGGGAATCCCATGCCTTAGTAAGGGTGTGAACTCACCTTGGTTTGCTCGGTATGCTAAGTGGGTGCTCGCAACAATAAATCAATCAATCAAGGCGTAAGGTAATGCATGTATTCACAGTCAGTACATGTTTGTAAGGTTTCGCATGCAAAGTTCGTCACATAGTGTGTATAGAAGTTAACATTAAGCACTACAACCAGTTAATCATCTTCATACGATTCAAGGAAGAACATGCGGTTAACATACTTCACCAAGTTATCACACTGAACAGGATTCACACACTAGAAATGTTACATGTCTAACTGAATTAACTTCTTTACAGCCATAACGGAGTTAATATGTTTAACTGGTTTTACCATCTGACACAGTTTATTAACTAATAGAGTTAACAGGGTTAATAACTTGATCAAGAGTCGAATCATGTGTATAACAAGCAATAGTTGGGCTATCACATACAATAGCAATCAAAGTCTCATACTTAAACATGAAGTCGGTCACCCCACACAAGTAAAAGGTCGGACATATTCATATTAAACAAATTCGGACTTAATGTCCTTGAATAAAACTCGGACAACATTATCCATTTTCAAAAGTCGGACAAGATGTCTTAACAACCCAAAAGTCGGATAGGGGGGGGGGGTTCCTTGCAAAGAAACTCGGACAAGGGGAAAGAACCTTAAAAACTCGGACCAAAGGGTGAGCCAAAACTCGGATGGATCCCTTGTCTTGCATGAAATTCGGACATCATCAACTCCCCCTAAAAACTTCGGACATCCTCAATGTCTATTCAAAAGGTCGGACAATGAGTTGTGTTTTAGAAAAACTCGGACACTATGACATTAGAACAAACTCGGACCTATAGCCCAATCATGAAACTCGGATAACAAGCACCACAAAGAACTCGGACCCTCCCTTTGTTACATCAAAAGGTCGGGCCTTTATTAAACAACAAAGATCGGACCATGCTTAATATCTTTAAACGTCGGACATAAGTTATACAAAACTCGGATTATATGATTTATGCATAAACTTCGGACTATAGCATATATCAAAACTCGGATCAAGCATGCTCTTTTAAAACTCAGACAATTATATTCGCTAAAACTCTGACTATCATACTCAGACAACCATTCAATCACACGTCCTGTATCATTGTAACAGTTACGTTTCCATTGATCACCAGTTACATTCATCGTTCTAAAACCCTAATTTCATACGTATTGACGGCAGAGACATAACAAATCATCAAAAGCTTAACAACAACAATCGTCACAAGAATAATCTATCAAGTATGCAACTAATCATCATCATAATCACAATTATCCAGAATCAAATCAAAATCACAGAATATAATATGAGGAACTAGGGTTTTTGTGAGCACATGATCGAGAATCAAGAATTGATAATAATCAAGCAATCAATTAGGGTTTTCATGAACACATAATCAATAAACAATTACCTTGAATGATTCTAGAGAAATGAATCAAAAGTGATGAATGTCTTGTGCCAATGATTTGGTGATGATTGCCAGAGAATGTGAACTACGTGCTTTGGTTTCTTGTGAAAATGATTAGTGTACAAGAGATTAGGGTTAAGGATCTCTAGGATTTCACTAATTACCCTCTACCTCCCTAAGTATCATATTTTACACATGCACACCATCTCATAATAATTTCACAGTTTCACCACCAAGTTTATATATTTGTCAAGTCTTTCAATATTTAACAAACAATCATGCACAATCACGCAATACAATTCATTGCATCAAAGCGTATACAATTCCATAGCGACTAATTGTGCAAACAAACAACTAAACAATAAATGAACGTGCAATAAATGCGAAATAGAAATCTCGGAAATTCGAGTTGTCACATTATCCCCAACTTAAAAGAAATTTCGTCTCGAAATTTAGCATGCGGTTACTGAGGAAGCTAGGTAAGTTGTATCGTTTACTGGTTTTCCTGGGGTGTCACATCATCCCCCCGTTGATTTGGAATTTCGTCCCGAAATTTCGTAGTAGTAGCTTCAGTCTCAGTAGTGGATGCATTGGTTTCGAATAACTGGGGGTACTTTTCTGTCATCTGATCTTCGCGTTCCCAGGTGTACTCTGGGCCACGACAGGAGTTCCAACGAACTCGAACAAGAGGGATTCTCTTGTTTTTGAGGACCTTAACATCCCGGTCCGTGATTTCTACAGGTTCCTCGACGAACTACAACCCCTCGTCGATAGTGAGTTCCTTAAAAGGAACTATGGGGGTCTCATCTGAGAGGCACTTCTTCAGATTCGACACGTGAAATACATTGTGAACTGCACCGAGTTCAGCTGGTAGGTTTAGCTTGTAGGCCACTTTGCCTATTTTCTCAATGATCTCGAACGGTCCGACATACCGCGGATTTAGTTTGCCCCGTTTGCCAAAACGAACCACACCCTTCCAGGGTGAGACTTTTAGTAAAACCCGGTCCCCGACCTGAAATTCCAACGGTTTCCTACGCTTGTCCGCGTAGGCTTTCTGACGGTCGCGTGCTGCCGCCATGCGTTGTCGTATCTGTGCAATCTTTTCTGTAGCGTCCACTACAATCTCCGGACCCGTGATCTGACTATCCCCCACCTCTGCCCAACAGAGAGGTGACCGGCATTTACGCCCGTACAATGCCTCGAATGGAGCGGCTTGTATGCTGGTGTGATAACTGTTATTATACGAAAACTCCACCAAAGGGAGATGCTTTTCCCAGCCGTTGCCGAAATCAATAACACACGCCCGAAGCATGTCTTCCAGGGTTTGAATAGTGCGCTCAGATTGCCCATCCGTCTGAGGGTGATAAGCTGTGCTCATGTCTAAACGAGAGCCAAAAGCTTTGTGCATCGCTTGCCATAGCTCTGACGTGAATCGTGCATCCCGATCCGAAATGATGGAGGTGGGCACCCCGTGCCTCGAAACAACTTCTTTGAGATAGATGTCTGCGAGAGTGGAGAACTTATCCGTTTCCTTTATAGCCAGGAAGTGTGCAGATTTGGTGAGTCGATCTACGATCACCCATATGGTATCATTCCCACGTTGGGATCTGGGTAAGCCTGTAACAAAATCCATGGAAATTTCTTCCCATTTCCATTGCGGTATCCTGGGTTGTTGAAGTAGGCCCGCTGGTTTCTGATACTCCACTTTGACCTTTGCACATGTTAAACACTTGCCGACGTAAGTAGCAATGTGGGCTTTCATGCTAGGCCACCAGTATGTAGTTCTGATGTCGTGGTACATTTTATCCGACCCTGGATGTACCGAGTAGCGGGACTTGTGAGCTTCGTCCATTACCAGCTCGCGTAAACCGCCAAAAAGTGGGACCCAAATACGCCCCGTTACATAGTAAGCGCCGTCTTCCTTTTGTTCCATTCGTTGCCTTGAGCCGCGTAAGGCTTCAGCTTTGACGTTTTCAGGCTTTAATGCTTCCATCTGAGCAGTTCGTATCTGTGCAGGAAGACTAGACTGAATAGTGAGCTGCAAGGCTCGTACGCGTCTAGGTAGAGTGTCTTTCCGACTGAGAGCATCAACCACAACATTGGCCTTGCCTGGATGGTACTTGATGGCGCATTCGTAATCGTTGAGTAACTCGACCCATCGTCGTTGACGCATGTTCAATTCCTTCTGCTTGAAGATATGCTCGAGACTCCTGTGATCGGTGTAAATGGTGCACTTGGTACCGTATAGGTAGTGTCGCCATATCTTAAGCGCGAAAACAACAGCTCCCAGCTCTAAATCGTGCGTCGTGTAGTTCCGTTCATGAACTTTGAGTTGACGAGAAGCGTAGGCAATAACTTTATCCCGCTGCATCAATACACAACCAAGCCCCTGTATCGATGCGTCACAATAGACCATAAAATCATCCGTGCCCTCTGGCAATGAGAGAATAGGTGCGCTGCATAGTCTATCCTTCAGGTACTGAAAAGCAGTTTCTTGTGTATTACCCCAACGATAGGTAACACCTTTCTGTGTCAACATAGTAAGCGGCTGTGCGATCTTAGAAAAGTCTTTGATGAATCGTCTGTAGTATCCCGCCAAACCCAAGAATTGGCGTATTTCTGTTGGTGTACGCGGTGCAGGCCAGTTCCGTATCGAATCTACCTTGGATGGATCAACATGAATCCCATCCCTGTTCACCACATGGCCTAAGAAGTGGACTTCACGAAGCCAGAAGTCGCATTTTGAAAACTTGGCGTACAGTTGTTCCTTTCGAAGAAGTTCCAAGATAAGACGTAAGTTGTGACAACTCGAAATTGCAAGATTTCTATTTCGCATTTAATGCACGTTCTTGTATTATTTAGTCGATTGATATCACAATTAGTTGTTATGGAATTTGTATATGTTTTGATTCAATGAAGTGTGTTGTATGATTTTGCATGATTATGTGTTAATGCATAAACTGGATAGTGAAACTGTGAAACTATTTGAGATGGTGTAATACTGTAAAATATAATACTTAGGGATGTAAATGGTAATTAGTGAAATTCTAGATACTTAACCCTAATCTCAACTTCACTAATCACTTTTTCACAAAACCAAAGTACGTGCATTTGTTTTCTCTAGCAACCATCATCACCAAATCATTTGGCACAAGAAAATCATCACTCTTGATTACTCTTTCTCTAGGATCATCACAAGGTAATTGTTTAATCATTGTTGTGATTAATTGTTGATTGTTTGATTGTTTTCAATTCTTGATTCTTGTGAATTCTTGAAACCCTAGCTTTGATTTGATGGTTCTGTACTTTAAATTGATTATGATTATTCTGATTGTGATGATGTATTAATCGTATAATCGATCCTCTTGATGATTTAAGATGCTAGATATGATGAATGGATGATTGCTAATTGAAACTGTTCGTTGTGAAAATGCATGAGTTAGGGTTTGTGCCGTATGAAAACGTAACTGTTATGATCTTTGGAGTCTGTGCAATGTATGGAATTCGACATGATAGTCTGAGTTTAACGATTAAACCTATGTCTGAGTTTATTGATTTATTAAAGAGTCCGAGTATGTTCTTGGACCGAGTTTAGGGAGTTGTTTGTTGTCCGAGTATGTTCTTGAACCGAGTTTAATATCATGTTTCCAGTCTGAGTTTAATCCTTATACATATACTTGTCCGAGTTTAATGGATCAAGAGGGGACCGAGTTTAATGAAAGGAGGGTGGACCGAATTTAATCTGATGTATAGTGTCCGAGGTTAATATGTTGTAGCTTGTCCGAAGTTAATAAGATGTTGTTTAGTCCGAGTTTAATACATGCCACTTTGGTCCGAGTTTATCATGTCACTTTGGTCTGAGTTTAACATGTCACTTTGGTCCGAGTTTAATACATGTCACCTTGGTCCGAGTTTAATCTGATACCCCTCATGTCCGACTTTGTTAGAATAAGCATGGACCGAGTTTATTTGATGAGCACATGGGCCGAGTTTAATTGAGGAGAATAGGGACCGAGTTTGTTGAACATTACATGTGGCCCGACCCTTGTATGCAAGGGGGATAGGCCCGACTTTCTTGATGTGTTGTGGATGCCTGATTTCATTAAGCATCAAAAGGGTCCGAGTTTGTGACCACTTCCCATGTCCGACTTGTAACCCCCTCCTTAGTGTCTGAGCTATGTTCAATGTATGCATGCTTAACTTAATTTGTTCGTCAGCAAACACGTTGAGTAACAGTTCTGTAAACAGTTAACTTTATCATCATACGCATGAAAACTTGTTAAGCATGTAATGTAGTTACACATGTAAATCGGGATAAGTGTAATAGTTCTGTGAAATTATGTTATTATGTTGAGCATGTTGATCCTGTGAACACGACTAATCTGTTAACTGCGTTACTGAGTAACCTTATTTGTATCAATTAAGAACTGTATTGTATGTGATGCATGATATTAACAATAAAACACTCTATGCTGTGTATTACCTGCGTATTAATACGAACATGAACTGATTCACTACACGTGCACACAATAGGACTTGACTGATTACTTGTGAGCGCATAACCTAGCATACCGAGCAAACCAAGGTGAGTTCACACTCCTACTAAGGCATGGGATTCCCGGGTCGTGGGAATGGGATAAAGGTTACCATTGACTAAGAACGTATATATGCTTTTCCTAGACTATCACCTACCATGGTCCTCGGATGTCAGGACGGTTCCGTAGGTTAGGATAACACCTACGTGGTCATATGCCAATTACTGCCTCGGATGTCAGGCACGCACGTAAAACCTACGTGTACGCATTACTTACTTCTATCCTCGGTTGTGAAGGATACGTGCGTAAAACCTACGCACACCCCATACGCGCTACTGTTCTCGGATGAAGAACAGGGATGATACGAGTAGTTGATACGAATAGTCTAGTGGTCACATAACATGGGAAGCCCCCACCTGTATAACTTACTATTGGCCCAGTAGAGTCACCCGTTACTTACTGTTACGCACTTACTTACTGTGAACTCGCTCAACTAGTTTGGTTGATCATTCTGTTACATGCCTTGCAGATCGTTAGGTACTTGGAGCTTGCACTGGAGAAGCGGGTCGTTGTGGACAAGGATCGTGGTTTCTACGTTGAACTATTATGACATTTAAAACTATTAACTATTGTTGGATTATTTACTATGCTTCCGCTACACTTTGAAACTATGGTTATGTTTTGAACACCTATCGTATTGGATGGGTGGTTTACATTTATTTTACTTAATATTAATTACATGTTCAATATGATTGGTGGCTTGATCCTGGTCAGTCACGCTCCCAAGCGGTGATACTCCGCAGGTGGATTTTGGGGGTGTGACAGATTGGTATCAGAGCCATTGGTTATAGAGAACTTGGTTTTAATATGGAAAAACGTTTTTATTAAAACCAGACTATAACCAGAACAGTGCTCTCAACGATCCACAACGACGCTTCGCTCCACGTGCAAGACTCGACATCCTAGGTAATAAGGTTTATGTTTGTTACCTGCTTGCTAGAACTGCATAGAACTTTGCTCGTAGTATGCTTACGTTACTTTGCTCACTACTTGTTATTGCTTGAGAACACTTACGTGCTTACACTCTTCTGTTATCGCACTATTCGCGAACTTTTCTCACTTATGTTGCCTTTGATGTGAAGATCAATGGCCGCACGAATTAACATGACTCAAGCCCAGCTAAAGGCTCTCATTGCTGCGGCAGTTGCAGCCGCTCAAGCAGGTAGTATACCCTGCAGTATAGACACTAGGATCTTTAGATCCTACATTAATTCTCGTATTTAACTTTGCCCTATTCGTACACAATAGGTCAACCCGCTCAGCAACAACCTGTGTGCACCTTCAGGAATTTCATGGATTGTCGTCCAAATTCCTTCAGTGGCACCGAGGTGGCAGTGGGACTCCTCCATTGGTTCGAAAAGCTAGAGTCGGTATTCGAGATGTGCGAGTGCCCTGAGGCTCGCAAGGTTAAGTATGCAACTGGCACCTTGGAGGGAATAGCGCTACCCTGGTGGAACGCGCAGGTGCAAATTCTAGGGTTGGCAGCTGCTAACGCCACACCCTGGAACGATTTTAAGGAACTTATCAAGAGAGAGTATTGTACGCGTGAAGATATTCACAAACTGGAAGACGAGCTGTATAATCTGAAAATGGTTGGATCAGATATTGAAGCGTATACTAAACGGTCAAATGAGCTGGCCGTGCTGTGTCCAACTATGGTGGACCCTCCATACAAGCGTATTGAGTTGTATCTCAAAGGTTTGGCACCAGAAATACAGAGCCACGTTACCTCGGCTAACCTCGACAACATCCAGGAAATCCAGCGTCTCGCTCATCGCATCACCGATCAGGCAGTGGATCAGAATAAACTGCCTAAGCGCGTCAGCGCTACTGCTACAGTCACTCCTTCAGCTACTCCCGTTACCCTCAGTGACAACAAGAGGAAATGGGAGGGGGATTCAAGCAAAGCATCAGTTTCGGTTCAGTCCCAGAATCAGCAGCGAAAGACTGGCAACTATCAAAGCCCTAACCAGCAGTCGTCAGGTAGCCACCGGCAGGGTGGATATCGCGGAAACCTTCCAAAGTGTAACAACTGCAACAGGCACCACAGCGGCCAGTGTAACAGGGGCCGTTGTCAAAGATGCCTCAAGATGGGTCACGAGGCCAAAGACTGTAGAAGCCCTCGTCCTGCGAATCAGAATCAGCAGCAGCCACCGGCACAGCAGAATCAGCAACAGGGCAACAAGGGGTGCTATAATTGTGGTGCTGAAGGTCACATCAAGAGACACTGCCCTCAGCTAAACAGGAATCAGAACAACAACAACAACAATCAGGGCAACGGGAACAATAACAACAATAACGGGGGAAACAACAACAACAATGGCAACGAAGCTCGGGGTCGTGCTTTTGTGCTAGGTCGGGGTGACGCAGTGAATGATCCCAATGTGGTTATGGGTAAGTTTCTTCTCGACGATATTTATGTTACTGTCTTATTTGATTCGGGTGCTGATACAAGCTATATGTCATTGAAAATGAGTAAATTATTAAAACGTACACCAACACCCCTAGACACCAAACACGTTGTAGAACTAGCCAATGGTAAAAGTGTAGAAGCCGCTCATGTAGTCAAGGGTTGTAGTATTGTTCTAGCGGGTCAGACTTTCTCGATTGATCTCATACCCATAGTTTTGGGTAGTTTCGACGTCGTCATCGGTATGGATTGGTTATCCCAACATCACGCGGAGATCTTATGCAAAGAAAAAGTTATTCGTATTCCACGCTCCAGTCAAGAACCCCTCGAAGTACAAGGTGACAAGAGTGGTGCTGTGGTTGGCATCATCTCTTTCTTAAAGGCGCAGAAATGTTTACGAAAGGGACATACTGCCATTCTGGCACTTGTCACTGACGCATCAGCAAAGGTAAAGAAGCTGGAGGATATACCAGTTGTGCGTGATTTTCCTCAAGTGTTTCCTGAAGATTTACCTGGTTTACCTCCTCATCGTCAAGTCGAGTTTCAGATTGAGTTAGCTCCTGGAGCAGCACCAATAGCCCGCGCACCGTATCGTTTAGCTCCAACCGAACTGGAAGAACTGTCGAAGCAACTACAAGAGCTCTTGGAAAAGGGCTTTATTCGTCCAAGCTCTTCGCCTTGGGGAGCTCCAGTGTTATTTGTGAAGAAGAAAGACGGTACGTTCAGAATGTGCATCGACTACCGCGAACTTAATAAGGTGACGGTGAAGAACCGTTATCCCCTTCCGCGCATAGATGACTTATTCGACCAGTTGCAAGGGTCGTGTTATTACTCCAAGATAGACTTGAGGTCAGGTTATCATCAGCTGAGAGTCCGGGATGAGGACGTCTCCAAAACCGCTTTCAGAACTCGCTACGGTCATTACGAGTTTCTGGTCATGCCATTCGGGCTTACGAACGCGCCTGCAGTCTTCATGGATCTTATGAACAGGGTGTGTAAACCCTATCTAGACAAGTTCGTTATCGTATTCATCGACGACATTTTGATTTACTCCAAGAGTCAGGAGGAGCACGAGCAGCATTTACGTATTATTATGGAACTACTCCGAAAGGAGCAACTGTACGCCAAGTTTTCAAAATGCGACTTCTGGCTTCGTGAAGTCCATTTCTTAGGCCATGTGGTGAACAAGGATGGGATTCATGTCGATCCATCCAAGGTAGATTCGATCAGGGATTGGCCAGCACCGCGTACACCAACAGAAATACGCCAATTTTTGGGTTTGGCAGGGTACTACAGGCGGTTTATCAAAGACTTCTCCAAGATCGCGCAGCCACTTACTATGCTAACACAGAAAGGTGTCGTTTACAGATGGGGTAATACGCAGGAAACTGCTTTTCAGTACTTAAAGGATAGGCTTTGCAGCGCACCTATTCTCTCATTGCCAGAGGGCACAGATGACTTCGTGGTTTACTGTGACGCATCGATACAAGGGCTTGGTTGTGTATTGATGCAGCGGGATAAAGTTATTGCCTACGCCTCTCGTCAACTCAAGGTTCATGAACGGAATTATACGACGCATGATTTAGAGCTGGGAGCTGTTGTTTTCGCGCTTAAGATATGGCGACACTACCTGTACGGTACCAGGTGCACGATTTACACCGATCACAGGAGTCTCGAGCATATCCTTAAGCAAAAGGATTTGAATATGCGTCAACGAAGATGGGTTGAACTACTGAATGATTACGAATGCGCCATCAAGTACCATCCAGGCAAAGCCAATGTTGTGGCTGATGCCCTCAGTCGAAAGGACACTTTACCTAGACGCGTACGAGCCTTGCAGCTCACTATTCAGTCCAGTCTTCCCGCACAGATACGAACTGCTCAGATGGAAGCATTAAAGCCCGAAAACATCAAAGCTGAAGCCTTACGAGGCTCAAGGCAACAAATGGAACAAAAGGAGGACGGCGCCTACTATGTAACGGGGCGTATTTGGGTCCCACTTTATGGCGGTCTACGAGAGCTTGTGATGGACGAAGCGCACAAGTCTCGCTACTCGGTACATCCAGGTGCGGATAAAATGTACCACGATATCAAAACAACATACTGGTGGCCAAGTATGAAAGCCCACATCGCCACCTATGTTGGCAAGTGCTTGACCTGTGCGAGAGTCAAGGTTGAATATCAGAAACCAGCTGGTCTACTTCAGCAGCCTAAGATACCGCAATGGAAATGGGAAGAAATTTCCATGGATTTCGTTACAGGCCTACCGAGATCTCAGCGTGGGAATGATACAATATGGGTCATAGTTGATCGACTCACCAAGTCTGCACACTTCCTGCCGATTAAGGAAACGGACAAGTTCTCCACTCTCGCAGACGTCTATCTTAAAGAAGTTGTTTCGAGGCACGGAGTGCCCACCTCTATTATTTCGGATCGCGATGCACGATTCACGTCAGAGCTATGGCAAGCAATGCATAAATCCTTTGGCTCACGATTAGACATGAGCACGGCATATCACCCTCAGACGGATGGGCAGTCTGAGCGAACGATTCAAACACTTGAAGACATGCTTCGGGCATGTGTTATCGATTTCGGCAACGGCTGGGAAAAGCATCTTCCTTTGGTGGAGTTTTCATACAATAACAGTTATCACACCAGCATCCAAGCCGCTCCATTCGAAGCATTGTACGGACGTAAATGCCGGTCACCTCTCTGTTGGGCAGAGGTGGGGGATAGTCAAATTACGGGTCCAGAGATTGTAGTGGACGCCACAGAAAAGATAGCACAGATACGACAACGCATGGCGGCAGCACGCGACCGTCAGAAAGCCTATGCGGACAAGCGTAGAAAGCCTTTGGAATTTCAGGTCGGGGACCGGGTATTATTGAAAGTCCCACCCTGGAAGGGTGTGGTACGTTTTGGCAAAAGGGGCAAACTGAATCCGTGGTACGTCGGACCATTCGAAATCTTAGAAAAGATTGGCAAAGTAGCCTACAAGTTGAACTTACCAGCTGAACTCGGAGCAGTTCACAATGTATTTCACGTGTCGAATCTGAAGAAATGCCTATCAGATGAGACCCTCATAGTTCCTTTTAAGGAACTCACTATCGATGAGCGGTTGCAGTTCGTCGAGGAACCAGTTGAAATCACGGACCGGGATGTTAAGGTCCTCAAACACAAGAGAATCCCTCTTGTTCGAGTTCGTTGGAACTCCCAACGTGGCCCAGATTACACCTGGGAACGCGAAGACCAAATGAAAGAAAAGCACCCCCAGTTATTCGAAACCAATACATCCACTACTGAGGCTGAAGCTACTACTACTGAATTTCGGGACGAAATTCCAAATCAACGGGGGGATGATGTGACACCCCAGGAAAACCAGTGAACGATGTAACTTACCTAGCTTAGTCAGTGAGTGCGTACCAAATTTCGGGACGAAATTTCTTTTAAGTTGGGGATAATGTGACAACTCGAAATTGCAAGATTTCTATTTCGCATTTAATGCACGTTCTTGTATTATTTAGTCGATTGATATCACAATTAGTTGTTATGGAATTTGTATATGTTTTGATTCAATGAAGTGTGTTGTATGATTTTGCATGATTATGTGTTAATGCATAAACTGGATGGTGAAACTGTGAAACTATTTGAGATGGTGTAATACTGTAAAATATAATACTTAGGGATGTAAATGGTAATTAGTGAAATTCTAGATACTTAACCCTAATCTCAACTTCACTAATCACTTTTTCACAAAACCAAAGTACGTGCATTTGTTTTCTCTAGCAACCATCATCACCAAATCATTTGGCACAAGAAAATCATCACTCTTGATTACTCTTTCTCTAGGATCATCACAAGGTAATTGTTTAATCATTTTTGTGATTAATTGTTGATTGTTTGATTGTTTTCAATTCTTGATTCTTGTGAATTCTTGAAACCCTAGCTTTGATTTGATGGTTCTGTACTTTAAATTGATTATGATTATTCTGATTGTGATGATGTATTAATCGTATAATCGATACTCTTGATGATTTAAGATGCTAGATATGATGAATGGATGATTGCTAATTGAAACTGTTCGTTGTGAAAATGCATGAGTTAGGGTTTGTGCCGTATGAAAACGTAACTGTTAAGATCTTTGGAGTCTGTGCAATGTATGGAATTCCACATGATAGTCTGAGTTTAACGATTAAACCTATGTCTGAGTTTATTGATTTATTAAAGAGTCCGAGTATGTTCTTGGACCGAGTTTAGGGAGTTGTTTGTTGTCCGAGTATGTTCTTGAACCGAGTTTAATATCATGTTTCCAGTCTGAGTTTAATCCTTATACATATACTTGTCCGAGTTTAATGGATCAAGAGGGGACCGAGTTTAATGAAAGGAGGGTGGACCGAATTTAATCTGATGTATAGTGTCCGAGGTTAATATGTTGTAGCTTGTCCGAAGTTAATAAGATGTTGTTTAGTCCGAGTTTAATACATGCCACTTTGGTCCGAGTTTATCATGTCACTTTGGTCCGAGTTTAACATGTCACTTTGGTCCGAGTTTAATACATGTCACCTTGGTCCGAGTTTAATCTGATACCCCTCATGTCCGACTTTGTTAGAATAAGCATGGACCGAGTTTATTTGATGAGCACATGGGCCGAGTTTAATTGAGGAGAATAGGGACCGAGTTTGTTGAACATTACATGTGGCCCGACCCTTGTATGCAAGGGGGATAGGCCCGACTTTCTTGATGTGTTGTGGATGCCTGATTTCATTAAGCATCAAAAGGGTCCGAGTTTGTGACCACTTCCCATGTCCGACTTGTAACCCCCTCCTTAGTGTCTGAGCTATGTTCAATGTATGCATGCTTAACTTAATTTGTTCGTCAGCAAACACGTTGAGTAACAGTTCTGTAAACAGTTAACTTTATCATCATACGCATGAAAACTTGTTAAGCATGTAATGTAGTTACACATGTAAATCGGGATAAGTGTAATAGTTCTGTGAAATTATGTTATTATGTTGAGCATGTTGATCCTGTGAACACGACTAATCTGTTAACTGCGTTACTGAGTAACCTTATTTGTATCAATTAAGAACTGTATTGTATGTGATGCATGATATTAACAATAAAACACTCTATGCTGTGTATTACCTGCGTATTAATACGAACATGAACTGATTCACTACACGTGCACACAATAGGACTTGACTGATTACTTGTGAGCGCATAACCTAGCATACCGAGCAAACCAAGGTGAGTTCACACTCCTACTAAGGCATGGGATTCCCGGGTCGTGGGAATGGGATAAAGGTTACCATTGACTAAGAACGTATATATGCTTTTCCTAGACTATCACCTACCATGGTCCTCGGATGTCAGGACGGTTCCGTAGGTTAGGATAACACCTACGTGGTCATACGCCAATTACTGCCTCGGATGTCAGGCACGCACGTAAAACCTACGTGTACGCATTACTTACTTCTATCCTCGGTTGTGAAGGATACGTGCGTAAAACCTACGCACACCCCATACGCGCTACTGTTCTCGGATGAAGAACAGGGATGATACGAGTAGTTGATACGAATAGTCTAGTGGTCACATAACATGGGAAGCCCCCACCTGTATAACTTACTATTGGCCCAGTAGAGTCACCCGTTACTTACTGTTACGCACTTACTTACTGTGAACTCGCTCAACTAGTTTGGTTGATCATTCTGTTACATGCCTTGCAGATCGTTAGGTACTTGGAGCTTGCACTGGAGAAGCGGGTCGTTGTGGACAAGGATCGTGGTTTCTACGTTGAACTATTATGACATTTAAAACTATTAACTATTGTTGGATTATTTACTATGCTTCCGCTACACTTTGAAACTATGGTTATGTTTTGAACACCTATCGTATTGGATGGATGGTTTACATTTATTTTACTTAATATTAATTACATGTTCAATATGATTGGTGGCTTGATCCTGGTCAGTCACGCTCCCAAGCGGTGATACTCCGCAGGTGGATTTTGGGGGTGTGACATAAGTGCTGCTCGTGTTCCTCCTGACTCAGGGAGTAGATCAGAATGTGGTCGATGAAGACAATGACGAACTTGTCAAGATAGGGTTTGCACACCCTGTTCATAAGATCCATGAAGACTGCTGTGACAACCCTCTCAAAACCAGGTATCCGTACGACTTAATTAATTATTAATTATTGCCTAATCACTGTGCTTTACTGAGTTTGCTGATAAACTGCTACTTGATTGTTGATACTTGTACATATCTGCATCATACTTTGATATTCCTGTCACTACACTACTTATTTACTGAACCTTAGTGACAAACATGATGCACAAAAGCACAGTAGCACTAAACGGATACACAGTGAACATGCTGGTATAGCCAGCATCAGGCAAACACTGCCTCTAAAGGCCTGGATGAGCCAGAATATTTTTACTACACCCAGAGTGTGTGTAGGAATACAAGGGTTGTATGATTACGTCTCTAGGAATAAGATATAGAGATTTGGATGTGCCTAAAACATACTTTAAGCACGAAACACAGCACTTTTATCAACACACTAGCTTCTAGCTAATTAATAAAGTGCCAAAATATGAGGAATTATTCCCGACACTTTGCAGAATAAATTGTGTCGCTAAAAATATTATTTATGACGCTTAACGGATATCTTAAGCACTTTAACGGATTACTATCCAACCGAACAACCGGACAATACCCGGAACATAAAAATATTGCCAAAATTAATATTGGTACTTTTCTGAGCCAGTTAGGGTCCCTGATTACCCTAACACCCGCTTTAATGCACTAAAACAACTAACGGGGTTAGACCTTAAAGTTAACGCACTTAACCAAACTGAACCGTAACTGAACGATTGGAAACGAACCGAGTACCATTACATCCCAATGGGATCGGCCAACTAGTGGGCCCCGGGAGAGTACGTCCTTTATAATATTAAATTAGATTACGCGAAGAACGAGGCACTTTTTTCTATAAAAACCCTCACCTCTCACACACAAACACACACACACTTCACCTCACTCTCTCTCCCTCTCCCCTTGCCCCTCTCGGCCGTGAGCCACCCCACCCCCACATCCATTGTCGGTTCGAGTCTTGCAAGTTCCAAGTATACTCAAGTGTTGGTGGTTACGTACAACGGAGCTCGGAACGAACGGAACGCGAAGGACCTCTACCGTTTGCTATTATCCACGCAGTTTTCGACTAGTTTCTTCCCTAGCCCCGAGCTAGAGGTATAACGTTTAAAACTCATTTTTGGTCATGTCTAAAGTGGTTAAAAGGATATTTGTCGGTTGAATGTCGGTAACCCGCTAAAAGAAACTTTAAAGTTTACTAAAACGTGAATATCGTTGGATAAAAGCTCAAAACGCGTGTAAATGTCGTAGTATTTGAATATGTTGGTTAAAATGGCCCGATCTATGATATGGTGGCTCTTATCATCGTTTAACCCGACTTTGTTAAGATCCCGAATCTTGACATGCACTAGATGCCAGCGGTTCAAGGGTTAAAAGGTGAAACTCCACCATACGAGAAACATGAACTTGTATAAAAGTGTTTTAACATGAAAAATAGTATTTAAAACAAGCCGATCTACGTATGTACAAGTGGTATATTCGTAGGACCGGGTGTCGAGAAAATCATGTTTTTATAAAAGTGGATAAAGTGTTAACAAATATGATTTTTATAAACTACAAGTATAGAAACACTTGTAGAATGAAAGATCCGACAAAATAACAATTTTTACAAAAATTGTCGGGAAGTTGTAAGAAGTAAGTTGTTCCAAAAACGGGGTTTTTGCAAGACTAAGTTATGTTATATATAGATCCACTAAATGTAACGAGATCTACACCGTAGTTTTTGTAAAAACTACAAGTTCATGAAAACGATGCAATTTTACTAACTAATCTTCTATTTGAAGTATTAAAGATTGATTCGGTTGATTTGATAAATTGTTGAGATGATTTTGTAAAAGAAAATGATACGCTTGAAAGCGTGGCCACCTCCAGTTACAGGGGAAACTCTGGCGAAATTTTCTAAAAATCTAACACTTAGAATTATTTACAAGTGTTAGACTACTTTGACATGTTTTCAAAAATATTTCGCCACAACTTTATTTATAAATAATCGGAGGTGGGATTTTCACAAAAATAAACGAGATAAGTATATATTCGGTAAATATATTTTGCCACCTCACTGTTTATGGTTATTTTGTGAAAATGTATAAATATTATTTTTAAAGTAAAAATAATATTTACTAACTTTGGCAAGCCCGAAATAATACAAACGCTTGTACGTCAAGAATATAAGTTACAACGGTGATTATCATTACCACTTAATCGTTAAAACGTAACTTACGCTTTATTCGGAAATATTCATAAGCGCATGTGTTGTCAAAATATTATTTTGGGAAAGTATTATAAGGAAATATATTGTTTTTGAGAAAAATAAATGTATTTTGGAATAAGAAATAAAATATATTAAGTGGGACTTAATAAAATGATATAAATACACATGTATTTAAATCCCCCATCCTTGGGAAGGAGAATGCGTATCAAATATATACACGGAACGGTTGTCTAACTGTTTCCCAAAAATATAAACTATGAAGCTAAAGCACGTCCATCCGTCTAATAAAATTAGCACATGTAGGTCGTTGCGCAGCACCTGGATATTTGGACTATTTGATATTGTGACGCATTCACTGTGAGTTCATGTCCCCCTTTTTCTCTTAACTGTTTTCAGTTTTATAAACTGCGGGGGTGAAATACATGTTACAATGATTATGGATATGTTATACATGGTATGGTTAGCATAAGGAGGGTTACTTAGATCATGTGAGTGGGTAGGCAGAAGCTTGAGGCCATTAATCCTCGTTGAGGACCGAGGGACAGGAGCGGTAGATCTATCTGGGTGTAGCGAGCCCAGCCCCAGGTCCAGCTGAACGGACCTCGGGGTGACTTAGTGCCCGACGCATAAATCCGCTAGGTTTGAGTCATCCCTACTTGCACTTCACACATATCAGTGGACTTGCAACCCATTGGTGATCTCTTTTATTTCCTTATTTGCTACATACCAGGGTTTTTGATAAAAATAAAGGTTTATTTACTCATTTTCGCATGAACTCGCTCAACATTATTGTTGATTTTTCAACTTACATGTATTTCAGGAAATTAAGGATCTGGCACGGTTTAGCAGGATTCCCGCTGCATTTAGACCTAGAGTCATCCGGGGTTCAAGGCTCATGGCTCTTTCCTGGACAAGCCATGGCCCCTGAACCATGTTTATTTATGTTTACACTATGGTAGTGATTGTATTGTTTAAGACAAGTAATGGTTGTTGGGTGTTTACCCATTTAGACAATGTTTGACAATTTTATTTTCAATGGATGACTTTGCATGATTTTAAATTCATATAGCTTGTTATGATTAAGCTATGGTATTAAGAAGTCACACCAAATTAACCACGCTTCCGCAAAGCCAGGGTGTGACAGCTTGGTATCAGAGCTCTGATCATAGCGAACTAGGGTTCATTTTGAGTCTAGACTATGATCACTAGGGCTCTCACGAAAATATTTTTCTGCATACCACTTAAGTCCAGATCCAAAACGTTTTTTTTTTTATAAACAAATGTTGAGCATATTTTATTTTTAGGCTCAGTCTGGGAGGCTGAGGCTCGGTCTGAGAGACTGAGGCTCGGTCTGGGAGGCCGAGGCTCGATCTAACGGATCGAGGTAGTTGTCTAGTGGGACTAGGGAGTCAGTCTGGGAGGCTGGGAAATGTTTGCTAGTGGGACTAGGGAGACAGTCTGGGAGGCTGGGAAATGTTTGCTAGTGGGACTAGGGAGTCAGTCTGGGAGGCTGGGAAAAGTTGGCTAATGGGACTAGGAAGGACAGTCTGGGAGGCTGGGAGGCTAGTGGGACTAGGAGGAATATGTGATTATTATGTGGTAACTTGTGTGATTACCTGATTTACTGATATTTGTACATACTTGTGATTGTATTACAGACTCATGGATACCTCAGATACAGGAGATTCGGACACTACTGGACCTCGACCCATGGAGTCGGACGAGATTATGTCATCAGAGCACGAGGTGCCTACCTCGGATTATACTAGTACAGACGACGACGACTTTCAGCCGTTCGCACTACCTGACGGCGTCGATGAGCCCATCGTTGGTGGTCCTGCTGCGGATCTTCCTCTCGCTGTGATTCCCGCCCCGATTCCTCTTGCATCCTACCCAGCTTATGAGCTTATGCTTGATGCCGAGGCTGGTGGCGATATTGATCTTTTCGAGGATGAGCCGTTCGAGGACGAGATTCCCGACCCAGCTCTTTTGCCCGCTGGCGGTCTTTTGATGATCGCCGGTGCTCCTGTCGGAGACTCGCCTGTTCATTCTCCAGTCCCAGACTCCTTTGAGTCTGTGGCATCTGTTCCATCACATGTGGCGAGCACGCAGTTTTTCGTTCATGACTCGGATCCTGACCAGGCGTCATCTGCCGCCCCTATGCCGAGCTTTGTTTTTGAGCATGACGATTTCGAGGATTCTGACCCTGTATTTCCCCCTGGATTCGATCCAGACCGTGATATTGAGTACGTTCATATGGACCAGCCTGTAGAGGACCCCGTTGACCCTGCCGACCCTTTCGATCCTATCGATCCAGACTTTGACTTCGATATGGCGTTTGTCGACCCCGAGCCTGCAGTAGCTCCAGAGCAGGCCGCTGCTTTTGATCCCGCACATGAGCATGGTTTGGCGCATGCTGATGTTCCTGTTGATCCTGTTTTGGTTGACCCGCCACTTGGCGATTTTCCTGTTGATGATATTCCTTTGTTAGATGCTGACCATGTTGTTGATCCTCTTGTTGACCCTCCGATCGCTGACGTCCCAGTTGACCCTCACGTCGATCATGTTGATCATGTTGATGCCCACGTTGATCCTGTTTTAGCTCCTGTTGATCCCTTACCTATTGAGCCCGAGCATGCTCTGTTTGCAGAGCACATGGATCCCCCTGACGAGGAGGCTCAGCACGGTTGGATACCGGCTGACGAGGATGTTCCGCCGCTTCCTCCTCACCGCATTGATGCTCACCATCCTGATTTCTCGTTTCAGATTCCTTCATTCATACCTCCAGCGGGGCCTGGAGAGGGCTCTTCAGCCCACCCATTTGGCCATGTATCGATGCCCATGCCTGTCATGCCTCAGATATCTCCTGTTTCAGCATCCACTTCATCTTTTCCTGTTATGCCTTTTGGCCCTGTCAGCGAGCCTTCCTTCTGGTCTTCGCTACCCGTTATGCCACCCGTCGATCCACCTCATATGGGGCATACCCTGGAGGACCTGTTGATGTCATTTGTTCTTCAGCATGATTCCCATTCTCAGCGTTTGTAGGAGCTTGAGAGAGCTCAGATGCCTCCTTGTTCATGTCATGGTCCGTCATCCTCGTCTGCTCAGCCATTTCGGTCATTTCCTCCTGACATTGCCGCTCGACTTTCGATCCTAGAGCAGCAGATTGCATCCGTGATCCGCACCCAGCAGGCCTTGGAGGAGGATTGGCTTCTCTTTCGCCGCTTACATTATCCTCTTTTTCCCCCTCCTCCACCACCACCACCCGTCTAGAGCTCATCGACGTTACCAGGGTAGATACGGGTGAGACAGCCGCGATTGTTATGCACAGCTTTTGAAGACCATTTGACTACACAGATTTTTGTTGATACATGTGATGTATTGATTGTATGTAACACTGATATGATGTATTTTGTACAGGGGTGATGTAACCCCTATGTGATTGATGGATGTACTAACACACTTACTATGCTTATGGTCTTGATATATATATGCAATCGCCGCATTCTCATCATATCTGATTCACTTGATTGATTATTTTGTATTGGGACATGGGATGTTGGACATGGGATGTTGTGTGTGATATATTGATAACATGAGATGTTATATACTATTACTATTACTATATACGTATGATTTCTATGGCCTAATCGACGTACGCATCTTCAGGGAATGGCACCGAGACGACAAACTCAGCAGATGCCAACCACTCAAGAAGAACTGCAAGAAGTCATTGCTGCCGCGATTGCTCAGTATGCTGCATCGCAGGGAGGACCCAGCGGGAGTAGCTCCAACGGCAACGGCAACCAGAATCCCCCTCATGGTAACCCTAAGTCTTTAAGACGTACCATGGTCTAATTGGATTCCTGTAGCAATTGCTAATGCAGTTCCTATATTGAAACGAATGTGCAGGGTGCACCTTCAAGCAGTTTCTAGACTGTAAGCCCACAAACTTCGACGGCACGGGCGGTGCTGTTGCCTTCGTTCGTTGGGCAGAGAAGACTGATTCCACCATCCGCATGAGCAAATGTGCGATCGACCAGCAGGTCACTTACATTTCAGGGCTGTTTCTAGATGGAGCCCTATCTTGGTGGAACCTTCAAGTGCAAACTCTAGGCGAAGCTGCCGCCTACGCCCTGTCTTGGGCCGAATTGAAAGAGCTTATGCGTAAGAAGTATTGCTCTCGCGCGGAGATTCAAAAGCTTGAAACCGAGTTTTGGCACCTAAAGATGGAAGGGTCGAAGATAGCGGAATATGTTCAGAGATTCCACGATCTGTCGCATGTGGTACCTTATATGGTAACACCCGAGTTTAAGAGGGTTGAGCGCTTCATCTGGGGACTGGCTCCTCAGATAATCAGTATGGTGACTTCTTCCAAACCCGCCACCATCACAGAAGCCATTGATCTAAGTGTGGCTCTCACTGAAGAAGCGATTCGGTTAAACAAGTTCGATGAGATTGAACCCAAGAAAAAGGAGACTCATGTGGAGTCCTCTGGTGGTAACAAGCGGAAGTTTTCGAATTTCAGACAGAGCACCGGGGCGGTGGACAAGAAGGGAGAATCGAATGCACCAGCTCAAGATTCAGTTGGTGGTAGAAAGAAGAGCAGGGGATACATGGGTGCACAGCCCAAGTGCAACTCATGTCAAAAACATCACTCTGGTCGCTGCAGTCTAAGGGTTTGTGAGTCATGTGGGAAGACTGGTCATACGAAGGATTTCTGTTGGGCTAATGCTGGCCGGGGAGGCCAAGGAGGAAATGGGAATAGAAACAACCGTGGTGGTGCTGGGAACCGCCCACAAGGAAATCAGGGAGGAGATGGAAACCGTGCTAACCAAGCAGGCACCGTGAACCGAAACCAGGGAAACCACCAAGCTGGGAACAATGGTGGAAACGGGCAGAGGCCCGGATGTTTTAATTGTGGAGATCAAGGGCACTTCAAGAGGAACTGCCCGGAATTGACCCAAGCTCGTGGAAGAATTTTCAACATGGAGGCCAGGGAAGCGCGCCAGGATCCCAATGTTGTCACTGGTACGTTCCCTGTAAACCAACGCTATGCGTCTGTTTTGTTTGATACTGGTGCCGATTATAGCTTCGTATCGCTAGAGTTTAGAAACATGCTTGGTTTAGCCGCTAGTAAGTTAGATATTCCTTATTCGATCGAGCTAGCAAATGGGAAGTTAGTAGAAGCCAATGAAGTGATTAGAGGTTGCATAATCGAGTTAGGAGAGCGTGAGTTTGCTCTCGATCTACTACCAGTCCAGTTGGGAAGCTTCGACGTGGTAGTAGGGATGGATTGGTTAGCAAGTAACAAGGCGGAGATTGTTTGTCACGAGAAGATTATTCGTATTCCGACCGACGATGGTGAGACCATTGTTGTTCATGGAGAGAAGCGTGAGACGCCATTGCGGATTATCAGCTGTCTGAAAGCAAGAAAGTGTCTGAAGAAAGGATGTGTTGCTTTTCTAGCACACATCGTGGATAAAAAGGCTGCTGAGCCGAAGATCGAAGACATCCCTGTCGTAAGGGAATATCCGGAAGTCTTTCCAGAAGACTTGCCTGGCTTGCCACCTCAGAGGCAGGTGGAATTTCGCATCGACTTAGTTCCAGGCGTCGCGCCTGTGGCTAAGGCACCCTATAGACTTGCCCCGTCTGAGATGCAAGAGCTATCGACGCAACTTCAAGAGTTGTTAGATAAGGGTTTTATCCGACCAAGCTTCTCGCCTTGGGGAGCTCCAGTTTTGTTTGTCAAGAAGAAGGATGGTAGTTTCCGTATGTGCATTGACTACAGAGAATTGAACAAGTTGACGATCAAGAATAGGTATCCTTTGCCAAGGATTGATGATCTGTTTGACCAACTTCAAGGTTCAAGTTTCTACTCAAAGATCGATCTTCGATCTGGATATCATCAGCTCCGGATACAGGAGGAAAGTATCCCGAAGACAGCCTTCAGAACTCGATATGGGCACTACGAGTTCCTTGTCATGCCGTTTGGTTTAACAAACGCACCTGCAGTGTTCATGGATTTGATGAACCGAGTTTGTAAGCCGTACCTGGATAAATTCATAATCGTATTCATCGATGACATCCTAATTTATTCAAAGACGAAGGCAGAGCACGAGCAACACCTCAGAGCTATTTTAGAGCTACTGAAAAAGGAGCAGCTGTATGCCAAATTCTCTAAGTGTGAGTTTTGGCTGCGAGATGTGCAATTCCTCGGGCATGTGGTAAATGAAAGTGGAATTCATGTGGATCCAACCAAGATCGAGGCAATCAAGAATTGGGAAGCGCCAAAGACGCCAACCGAGATCCGGCAATTCTTGGGTTTGGCTGGCTATTATCGAAGATTTATTGAGGATTTCTCAAAGATAGCTCAACCATTGACGCTCCTCACGCAAAAGGATAAAAAGTTTGATTGGGGAATCAAACAGGATGAAGCATTTCAGTTATTAAAGGATAAGCTTTGTAGCGCGCCAATCTTAGCTCTACCGGAAGGTACCGACGATTTTGTGGTATACTGCGACGCATCGCGTCAAGGATTGGGTTGTGTGTTGATGCAACGTCAAAAGGTTATCGCTTACGCATCACGCCAACTGAAAGTGCATGAAAAGAACTATACCACGCATGATTTGGAGCTAGGCGCAGTGGTTTTTGCTTTGAAGATTTGGAGACACTACCTTTACGGTACAAAGTGTACGATCTTTACAGATCACAAAAGCCTCCAGCATATATTCAACCAGAAGGAGTTGAATATGAGGCAAAGGCGATGGGTTGAGTTGCTAAACGATTACGACTGCGAGATCAAGTATCATCTAGGGAAGGCGAATGTGGTCGCCGATGCCCTAAGTCGCAAGGAGAGAATCAAGCCCATAAGGGTTAGGGCTATGGAAATGATTATCCAAACCGATCTTTCCTCGCGCGTTCGTGCAGCGCAGAAGGAAGCTCTCAAGAAGGAGAACCTTGAGAAAGAATATCTCCGTGGGATGGAGAAGATATTGGTGCCAAACAGGGAAGGAACGTTATGTTTTGAGAAACGGATTTGGGTTCCTTTGTTTGGTGATTTAAGAGAGGTTATTTTTGATGAAGCTCACAAGTCACGGTACTCTATCCACCCGGGAGCGGATAAGATGTACCAAGATCTTAAGGATTATTATTGGTGGCCTAGGATGAAAGGCGATGTTGCTATCTACGTGAGCCAATGTTTGACTTGCGCTAAGGTTAAGGCAGAATACCAGAAGCCTTCGGGACTTCTGCAGCAACCAAAAATTCCCCAGTGGAAGTGGGAAGAAATATCCATGGATTTTGTTACAAAGCTGCCAAGAACGCCTAAGGGCCATGACACTATCTGGGTGATAGTGGATCGCTTAACGAAATCAGCACATTTCTTGCCTATCCGTGAAAAGGATCATACAAGCAAATTGGCTGAAATTTACATGAGAGAAATTGTCACTCGCCATGGAGTACCTCTCTCGATTATTTCTGATAGAGATGGAAGGTTCGTATCGAGGATATGGCAATCCTTCCAGGAAGCTTTTGGCTCAAAGCTGAATATGAGCACCGCATTTCACCCGCAGACCGACGGCCAAAGTGAGCGGACGATTCAGACATTGGAAGACATGCTGAGAGCATGTGTGATGGATTTAGGCGGTGGCTGGGATAAGCATTTACCCCTGGTTGAGTTTTCATACAACAACAGCTACCACACCAGTATTGGTGCCGCGCCATTCGAAGCTTTATATGGGCGCAAGTGCAGGTCGCCGCTCTGTTGGTCTGACGCAGGTGATAGACAATTGGTAGGTCCCGATGTAGTTCAGGAAACTACAGATAAGATCGCGCAAATCCGAGATCGCATTAGTGCGGCTCGTGATCGCCAGAAGACCTACGCAGATCTGAAAAGGAAACCTCAAGAGTTTGAGGTTGGGGATATGGTTTTGTTGAAAGTATCACCCTGGAAGGGTGTGGCACGCTTTGGGAAGCGTGGGAAGTTGAATCCACGCTACATTGGTCCTTTTAAGGTTTTGGAGAAAATTGGAACAGTAGCATACAAGTTGGATCTACCTGCCGAGCTGAATAACGTTCACGATACATTTCATGTATCCAATCTTAAGAGGAGTCCAACTCAAGTTAACGTTGCCATTCCTACCGACGAAATTCATATTGATGACACGCTCCACTTCGTTGAAGAACCTGTTGAGGTCACGGATTGGAAAGTTAACAAGACCCGCCGGAGCAGTGTCAAGCTCGTCAAAGTTCGCTGGAATGCTAGACATGGTCCTGAATTCACCTGGGAGCGTGAAGACCGGATGAAAGAGAAATACCCCCACCTGTTTCCTAAGAACTCTACATCTACAAGCAGAACCTAAATTTCGGGACGAAATTTCTTTAACGGGGGGAGAATGTGACAACCCTCTCAAAACCAGGTATCCGTACGACTTAATTAATTATTAATTATTGCCTAATCACTGTGCTTTACTGAGTTTGCTGATAAACTGCTACTTGATTGTTGATACTTGTACATATCTGCATCATACTTTGATATTCCTGTCACTACACTACTTATTTACTGAACCTTAGTGACAAACATGATGCACAAAAGCACAGTAGCACTAAACGGATACACAGTGAACATGCTGGTATAGCCAGCATCAGGCAAACACTGCCTCTAAAGGCCTGGATGAGCCAGAATATTTTTACTACACCCAGAGTGTGTGTAGGAATACAAGGGTTGTATGATTACGTCTCTAGGAATAAGATATAGAGATTTGGATGTGCCTAAAACATACTTTAAGCACGAAACACAGCACTTTTATCAACACACTAGCTTCTAGCTAATTAATAAAGTGCCAAAATATGAGGAATTATTCCCGACACTTTGCAGAATAAATTGTGTCGCTAAAAATATTATTTATGACGCTTAACGGATATCTTAAGCACTTTAACGGATTACTATCCAACCGAACAACCGGACAATACCCGGAACATAAAAATATTGCCAAAATTAATATTGGTACTTTTCTGAGCCAGTTAGGGTCCCTGATTACCCTAACACCCGCTTTAATGCACTAAAACAACTAACGGGGTTAGACCTTAAAGTTAACGCACTTAACCAAACTGAACCGTAACTGAACGATTGGAAACGAACCGAGTACCATTACATCCCAATGGGATCGGCCAACTAGTGGGCCCCGGGAGAGTACGTCCTTTATAATATTAAATTAGATTACGCGAAGAACGAGGCACTTTTTTCTATAAAAACCCTCACCTCTCACACACAAACACACACACACTTCACCTCACTCTCTCTCCCTCTCCCCTTGCCCCTCTCGGCCGTGAGCCACCCCACCCCCACATCCATTGTCGGTTCGAGTCTTGCAAGTTCCAAGTATACTCAAGTGTTGGTGGTTACGTACAACGGAGCTCGGAACGAACGGAACGCGAAGGACCTCTACCGTTTGCTATTATCCACGCAGTTTTCGACTAGTTTCTTCCCTAGCCCCGAGCTAGAGGTATAACGTTTAAAACTCATTTTTGGTCATGTCTAAAGTGGTTAAAAGGATATTTGTCGGTTGAATGTCGGTAACCCGCTAAAAGAAACTTTAAAGTTTACTAAAACGTGAATATCGTTGGATAAAAGCTCAAAACGCGTGTAAATGTCGTAGTATTTGAATATGTTGGTTAAAATGGCCCGATCTATGATATGGTGGCTCTTATCATCGTTTAACCCGACTTTGTTAAGATCCCGAATCTTGACATGCACTAGATGCCAGCGGTTCAAGGGTTAAAAGGTGAAACTCCACCATACGAGAAACATGAACTTGTATAAAAGTGTTTTAACATGAAAAATAGTATTTAAAACAAGCCAATCTACGTATGTACAAGTGGTATATTCGTAGGACCGGGTGTCGAGAAAATCATGTTTTTATAAAAGTGGATAAAGTGTTAACAAATATGATTTTTATAAACTACAAGTATAGAAACACTTGTAGAATGAAAGATCCGACAAAATAACAATTTTTACAAAAATTGTCGGGAAGTTGTAAGAAGTAAGTTGTTCCAAAAACGGGGTTTTTGCAAGACTAAGTTATGTTATATATAGATCCACTAAATGTAACGAGATCTACACCGTAGTTTTTGTAAAAACTACAAGTTCATGAAAACGATGCAATTTTACTAACTAATCTTCTATTTGAAGTATTAAAGATTGATTCGGTTGATTTGATAAATTGTTGAGATGATTTTGTAAAAGAAAATGATACGCTTGAAAGCGTGGCCACCTCCAGTTACAGGGGAAACTCTGGCGAAATTTTCTAAAAATCTAACACTTAGAATTATTTACAAGTGTTAGACTACTTTGACATGTTTTCAAAAATATTTCGCCACAACTTTATTTATAAATAATCGGAGGTGGGATTTTCACAAAAATAAACGAGATAAGTATATATTCGGTAAATATATTTTGCCACCTCACTGTTTATGGTTATTTTGTGAAAATGTATAAATATTATTTTTAAAGTAAAAATAATATTTACTAACTTTGGCAAGCCCGAAATAATACAAACGCTTGTACGTCAAGAATATAAGTTACAACGGTGATTATCATTACCACTTAATCGTTAAAACGTAACTTACGCTTTATTCGGAAATATTCATAAGCGCATGTGTTGTCAAAATATTATTTTGGGAAAGTATTATAAGGAAATATATTGTTTTTGAGAAAAATAAATGTATTTTTGAATAAGAAATAAAATATATTAAGTGGGACTTAATAAAATGATATAAATACACATGTATTTAAATCCCCCATCCTTGGGAAGGAGAATGCGTATCAAATATATACACGGAACGGTTGTCTAACTGTTTCCCAAAAATATAAACTATGAAGCTAAAGCACGTCCATCCGTCTAATAAAATTAGCACATGTAGGTTGTTGCGCAGCACCTGGATATTTGGACTATTTGATATTGTGACGCATTCACTGTGAGTTCATGTCCCCCTTTTTCTCTTAAATGTTTTCAGTTTTATAAACTGCGGGGGTGAAATACATGTTACAATGATTATGGATATGTTATACATGGTATGGTTAGCATAAGGAGGGTTACTTAGATCATGTGAGTGGGTAGGCAGAAACTTGAGGCCATTAATCCTCGTTGAGGACCGAGGGACAGGAGCGGTAGATCTATCTGGGTGTAGCGAGCCCAGCCCCAGGTCCAGCTGAACGGACCTCGGGGTGACTTAGTGCCCGACGCATAAATCCGCTAGGTTTGAGTCATCCCTACTTGCACTTCACACATATCAGTGGACTTGCAACCCATTGGTGATCTCTTTTATTTCCTTATTTGCTACATACCAGGGTTTTTGATAAAAATAAAGGTTTATTTACTCATTTTCGCATGAACTCGCTCAACATTATTGTTGATTTTTCAACTTACATGTATTTCAGGAAATTAAGGATCTGGCACGGTTTAGCAGGATTCCCGCTGCATTTAGACCTAGAGTCATCCGGGGTTCAAGGCTCATGGCTCTTTCCTGGACAAGCCATGGCCCCTGAACCATGTTTATTTATGTTTACACTATGGTAGTGATTGTATTGTTTAAGACAAGTAATGGTTGTTGGGTGTTTACCCATTTAGACAATGTTTGACAATTTTATTTTCAATGGATGACTTTGCATGATTTTAAATTCATATAGCTTGTTATGATTAAGCTATGGTATTAAGAAGTCACACCAAATTAACCACGCTTCCGCAAAGCCAGGGTGTGACAACTGCAGGCGCGTTCGTAAGCCCAAATGGCATGACTAGAAACTCGTAGTGACCGTAGCGAGTTCTGAATGCTGTCTTGGAGACGTCCTCCTCGCGGACTCTCAACTGATGATAACCAGACCTTAGATCAATCTTGGAGTAGTAACTCGACCCTTGCAACTGGTCGAATAAGTCGTCAATGCGTTGAAGAGGATAGCGCTTCTTCACTGTAACCTTGTTCAGTTCGCGATAATCAATGCACATTCTGAAAGTGCCATCCTTCTTTTTCACGAATAGTACTGGAGCTCCCCAAGGCGAAGAGCTTGGATGAATAATGTTACACCCCCAAAAATCCACCCGCGGAGTACCACCGCTTGGGAGCGTGACTGACCAGGATCAAGCCACCAATCATATTGAACATGTAAATAAATAGTAATAGTTATCCATCAATACGAAAGGTGTTTATCAAGCCAACATAGTTAAGTGTAGCGGAAGCATTAAAGTAAAACCCAAACATAAATGTTAACGTATGAAATATCATAAGTGTTTAGTAAGCATTCACGAATCCTTGTCCACAACGACCCGCTCCTCCTTGTGCAAGCTCCATATGATACCTAAGGTCCTGCAAGGCATGCAGCAGATAGTCAACAACTAGTTGAGCGAGTTCACAGAAAGTAAGTTCATAACAGTAATGCGTAAGTTCATCTAGTGGGGGCTTCCCATACAAGTATATACCATTGGTGAGGGATTCTCACAATTATCCTTAACAATGGGGGCTTCCCATTATGGTACTTACTAGACTAATTGCAACCATGTGTTCTTCTTAATCCGAGAACAGGAATACGTACTAGGTCACGCAGGATTTACGTGAGTGCCCTTCCCCGAGGACAGTGGTACGCGTGGGGTTTACGCAGGATTTACGCAAGTGTCCTTCCGACCCGGAAGACAGTAGTGGGTATTAGGTTACGCAGAATTTACGTAAGTGTCCTCCCGACCCGGGAGACAATGGTAGATACTAGTTTACGTAGGTTTTACGTAAGTGTCCTGACTATCCTGAGGACGATGGTCTATAGTCTAGTGATTGCGTAAGTACGAGTAATCATTCCATATCAAACATTCCAACCCAATTCCCAACCCGGGAATCCCATGCCTTGGCTGCGTGAACTCACCTTGGTTTGCTCGGCAGATGCACAAAAAGAGAGGGTTCTTGAACTAACAGTGATCAATCACGTCCTAACAGGGTTATCATAGAAGTCAGGTTTTGACTTAGATATTACATGTTTCATTCATACAAGTTAACATGTTACTGACACGTATAGATCATGGCAACACTTAGTAGTCAAACAATCCATTTAACTTGTGTAACTAACATCAGCCCAACAATAATCTGGCCCAACATGTTGTGCGATCCACAACATGTTGTGCGATCCGCATAATCCCGGCCCAAATAGCATAACTGACCCAACATGCATAAGCGGCCCAAATATAACACATAAGTGACTTGTGCGATCCAGTGAACTTGTGCGACCCGGTTAGCCTTGTGCGACCAAACTGGGTTGTGCGGTCGGCCCTAATACTCAGCCCATGTCTACAGCCCAACAAATAATATGCGGCCCAACAGTTAACACTATTGTGCGATCCAAAGGATCTTGTGCGAGTCAGATGGGCTAGGGCGGTCCAATAACAATGGTTATAACTATCTAACATAACCACGGCCCAGTCCAAATAGACCAAGCCCAACTTGTGCGATCAGGTCAATCTTGTACGACCGAGAGCTTGTGCGGTTGGATCAGATCTTGAATGATCTGACCTTGTGCGATCGGCCGACTAGTGCGATTGGGCCTCTTGTGCGACTAGGGGACCTTGTGTGATTCGTAACAAACTTCCACATATCATGCCATCGGTTACAATCAATTAACAGTTTCCACTTTTACATTAATCAATCAACAAAATCAAAGATTGTATCCCATCCCTTAATCGATCAAACAAGCATAATCTATGACAAATTCATATGAACCCTAACCTAAACATATGAACAATTTAACAAGCATGAAACCGATTTATGAACATTGGTTCTCGAAACAGCAAGATAAGATCCGATTTGCATGAACATCAACAACAATCAAACCTCCTAAATTCACAAGCAAGGCGTAGCAACATCAAATCGGTTCTAGCTTAACATCATGCAATAATATATACAAGAACAACACATATTCAATCCTAATCGGTTGATCTAAGCATAGAACATATAAATCACAGTGTACATCATACAATCAAATACCAAACAAACACCAAAACACTAACCGGATGAAAGTAGAGGATCGATCCGGTTCACAAGCTTCGAAGGGTGTGTGTGTGCCGTCGGGTTCCAAGCAACGAGAAGGAAGAACTAGGGTTTTGTGTGTGATAGTGTTTTTGTAACAAATGAGATTACTAATCCCCAACTATGGGTGTTTACACGGTTTAGAGGGGTGGGCCGGCCCTTACATGGGCTGCCCTATAGTTCGATTACAAGGTGTGGCCCAAAGGGCTTGTGCGGTTCGGTTTATGTGTGCGTTGTGCGGCTTATGTGTGTGTTGTGCGATCCGGGTTATACAAACATATAACATAACATACACACATAATACACATAAAGCACATAACATTTCATAAAAAATCGTTAAATGGTAAACTTTCACATAAGCACGTAACGTTACAAGATAAGTCTAAAGTACGAGTTGTCACATTATCCCCAACTAAAAAGAAATTTCGTCCCGAAATTTGGTATGCACTCACTGAGGAAGCTAGGTAAGTTCAATCGTTCACTGGTTTTTCCTGGGGTGTCACATCCTCCACCCGTTGATCTGGAATTTCGTCCCGAAATTCCGAAGTAGTAGCTTCAGCCTCAGTGGTGGTTGCATTGGTTCCGAATAACTGGGGGTACTTTTCTGTCATCCTGTCTTCGCGTTCCCAGGTGTACTCTGGGCCACGTTTGGAATTCCAACGTACTCGAACAAGAGGGATTCTCTTGTTTTTGAGGACCTTCACATCCCGATCCGTGATTTCAACTGGCACTTCGACGAACTGCAACCGCTCGTCGATGGTGAGTTCCTTGAAAGGAACTATGAGGGTCTCATCTGACAGACATTTCTTCAGATTCGACACGTGAAAGACATTGTGAACTGCACCGAGTTCAGCTGGTAGGTTTAGCTTGTAGGCTACCTTGCCTATTTTCTCTATGATCTCGAACGGTCCGACATATCGCGGATTTAGTTTGCCCTGTTTGCCAAAACGAACTACACCCTTCCAGGGTGAGACTTTAAGTAAAACCCGGTCCCCGACCTGAAATTCCAAAGGCTTTCTATGCTTATCCGCGTAGGCTTTCTGACGGTCGCGTGCTGCCGCCATGCGTTGTCTTATTTGTGCAATCTTTTCTGTGGCGTCCACTACAATCTCTGGACCCGTAATCTGACTATCCCCCACCTCTGCCCAACAGAGAGGTGACCGGCATTTACGCCCGTACAATGCCTCGAACGGAGCGGCTTGTATGCTCGTGTGATAGCTGTTATTGTACGAGAACTCCACCAAAGGGAGATGCTTTTCCCAGCTGTTGCCGAAATCGATGACGCATTCCCGAAGCATGTCTTCAAGAGTTTGGATCGTTCGCTCAGACTGCCCATCCGTCTGAGGATGATATGCTGTGCTCATGTCCAATCGTGAGCTGAAAGATTTATGCATCGCTTGCCATAGTTCTGATGTGAATCGTGCATCGCGATCCGAAATGATGGATGTGGGCACCCCGTGCCTCGAAACAACTTCTTTGAGATAGATGTCTGCGAGAGTGGAGAACTTATCCGTTTCCTTTATAGCTAGGAAGTGTGCAGACTTGGTGAGTCGATCCACGATCACCCATACGGTATCATTCCCATGCTGGGATCTAGGTAGGCCTGTAACGAAATCCATGGAAATTTCTTCCCATTTCCATTGAGGTATCTTAGGCTGCTGAAGTAGGCCCGCTGGTTTCTGGTATTCAACCTTGACTCTCGCACAGGTCAAACACTTGCCAGCATAAGTAGCGATGTGGGCCTTCATGCTAGGCCACCAATAAGTGGTTCTGATGTCGTGGTACATTTTGTCCGACCCTGGATGTACCGAATAGCGAGACTTGTGAGCTTCATCCATTACAAGTTCGCGTAGACCGCCATAAAGTGGGACCCAAATACGCCCCGTTACATAGTAGGCGCCGTCTGCTTTCTGTTCTAATCGTTGTCGTGAGCCGCGTAAGGCTTCAGCTTTGACATTTTCGGGTTTCAATGCTTCTACCTGAGCATTTCGTATCTGTGCTGGAAGGCTAGACTGAATCGTAAGCTGTAGCGCTCGCACGCGCCGTGGTAGAGTGTCTTTCCGACTGAGGGCATCAGCCACAACATTGGCTTTGCCTGGATGGTACTTGATAGCGCATTCATAATCGTTCAGTAATTCAACCCATCGCCGTTGACGCATGTTCAAATCCTTCTGCTTAAGGATATGCTCGAGACTCATGTGATCGGTGTAAATCATGCACCTGGTACCGTACAGGTAGTGTCGCCATATCTTAAGCGCGAAAACAACAGCTCCCAGCTCTAAATCGTGCGTCGTGTAGTTCCGTTCGTGAATCTTAAGTTGGCGCGAGGCGTAGGCAATAACCTTATCGCGCTGCATTAACACACATCCAAGTCCCCGAATGGATGCATCATAATAAACCACAAATTCGTCTGTGCCCCCTGGCAATGAGAGGATAGGTGCACTGCAAAGTCTATCCTTTAAGTGCTGAAAAGCAGTTTCCTGCGTGTTGCCCCAACGGTAGGTGACACCCTTCTGTGTCAGTAGCGTAAGCGGCTGAGCAATCCTTGAAAAGTCTTTAATAAATCATCTGTAGTAACCCGCCAAACCCAAGAATTGGCGTATCTCCGTTGGTGTACGTGGTGCAGGCCAGTTTCTGATCGAGTCTACCTTGGATGGATCGACATGGATCCCATCCTTGTTCACTACATGGCCTAGAAAGTGGACTTCACGAAGCCAGAAGTCGCATTTCGAAAACTTAGCGTACAGCTGTTCCTTCCGTAGGAGTTCCAAAATAAGACGTAAGTGCTGCTCGTGTTCCTCCTGACTCTTGGAGTAAATCAGAATGTCGTCGATGAAGACAATGACAAACTTGTCGAGATAGGGTTTGCACACCCTGTTCATAAGGTCCATAAATACGGCAGGTGCGTTCGTTAACCCGAACGGCATGACAAGAAACTCGTAGTGGCCATAACGAGTTCTGAATGCAGTTTTGGAGACGTCCTCATCCCGGACTCTCAGCTGATGATAACCTGACCTCAGGTCTATCTTCGAATAGTAACACGACCCTTGCAACTGGTCGAATAAATCATCTATGCGTGGAAGAGGATAACGGTTCTTCACCGTCACCTTGTTCAGTTCCCTGTAGTCTATACACATCCTGAAGGTACCGTCCTTCTTTTTCACGAAAAGTACTGGAGCTCCCCAAGGCGAAGAGCTTGGACGAATGAAGCCCTTTTCCAAGAGCTCTTGTAGCTGCTTTGACAATTCTTCCAATTCTGATGGGGCTAGACGATATGGTGCGCGAGCTATGGGTGCTGTCCAGATCTATAGGCAATGAGGTCGGTAGGGAACGTCTGACCAGCGTGGATAAGATTACAATCCTGAACTAAGTACAGCTTCTAGACCTTACCATTTAACTAACACTACGACACTTTGGGTGTTTAAGGGAGTTGGTGTATGTTTTATCATTCGACTAACTTCAAGGACATATGATTGGTATTCACACCCGAATCAAACAATATAGTAACATAGAAGTCGACAAGAAGGAACTTACTCATTATTACGTTAAGATCGTCCCTTGCATCACCCTGACCCATCCCGATCACACGGCCATGGGCGTCACTGTTGCCATTGATTCCCCCGTTGCTAACCCCATTGTCGTTCCTGCTTCCCTGGTCGTGGTTCTGATTCTGATTCAACTGAGGACAATCGCGTTTAAAATGACCTTCAGTCCCACACTAGAAACATCCCCCGTTTCCACGCTGTGGCTGCTGCTGTGTGTTCTGTGGAGCTGGTAGTTGCAGTTGCTAGGTCTGTGAGGATTGAGGCGGTCGTTGTGGTTCTTGAGTTACAGGACGTGAGCTTCGACAATCCTTAGCTTCATGACCAATCTTGAGACATCTCTGACATCGTTCCTTGCGACACCGTCCACTGTGGTGTCTATTGCACCTGTTACATAGTGGGTGAATTCCCCGATATCCACCCTGCCCCTGGTTGTCTGAAGAGTGCTGACTGGGACTCTGATAACTGTCAGTCTTTCGCTGCTGAACCTGTGACTGAACTGAAGCTGATCCCTTGCTGAAATCCCCATCCCATTTTCTTTTGTTGTCACTGGGAGTAGCAGAAGCAGTGACAGCAGTAGTGGTAGCACTGATGCGTTTTGGCAGCTTGTTCTGATCCACTGCCTGATCTGTGAGACAATGAGCAAGACGAGTGACTTGCTGGATAGTACCAAGGTTGACTGCGGTCAAATGACTCTGAATTTCGGGCACCAGACCCCTGAGATACAGTTCGATGCGTTTGGTGGGAGGGTCTACCATAGTAGGACAAAATGTGGCTAATTCATTCGATCTCTTCGTATAAGCTTCAATTTCAGACCCCACCATCTGTAGGGTGAGGAACTCTACCTCTAGTTTGTGGATGTCCTCTTGACTGCAAAACTCTTCCTTAATTAGGTCCTTGAACTCATTCCAGGGAGTGGCGTTAGCAGCTGCCAGCCCTAACATCTGAACCTGTGCTTCCCACCAGGTTAATGCCGCACCTTCGAGTGTTCTAGTAGCAAACTTTACTCTACGAGACTCAGGGCAATCATGCACCTCGAAGTCAGTTTCGAGCCTTTCGAACCAATGGAGGAGTCCAACCGCTCCCTCCGTGCCGCTGAAGGTTCTTGGACGGCAGTCCATGAAATTCTTGAAAGTGCAGGCAGGTGGCTGCGCGTGTTGACCTCCTACTTGTGCGGCTGCAAGTGCCATAGCAACTTGAGCTTGAACGAGAGCCTCTAGCTGGGCTTGAGTCATGTTAATATGTCCAGCCATGATCTTCATAGCAGATGCAACGTAAGTGAGAGTGGTTCGCGAATAGGGTGATGACAGAAAAGCGTAAGCACGTAGGTGTTCTCATGTAATAAAGTCATGTGTATCTAAACGTAATGCGAGCAAAGTTCTATATAGTTCTAGCATACAGGCAATAAACATAAACCTTATTACCTAGGATGTCGAGTCTTGCACGTGGAGCGAAGCGTCGTTGTGGATCGTTGAGAGCACTGTTCTGGTTATAGTCTGGTTTTAATAAAACCGTTTTCCCCATATTAAAACCAAGTTCTCTATAACCAATGGCTCTGATACCAATCTGTCACACCCCCAAAAATCCACCCGCGGAGTACCACCGCTTGGGAGCGTGACTGACCAGGATCAAGCCACCAATCATATTGAACATGTAAATAAATAGTAATAGTTATCCATCAATACGAAAGGTGTTTATCAAGCCAACATAGTTAAGTGTAGCGGAAGCATTAAAGTAAAACCCAAACATAAATGTTAACGTATGAAATATCATAAGTGTTTAGTAAGCATTCACGAATCCTTGTCCACAACGACCCGCTCCTCCTTGTGCAAGCTCCATATGATACCTAAGGTCCTGCAAGGCATGCAGCAGATAGTCAACAACTAGTTGAGCGAGTTCACAGAAAGTAAGTTCATAACAGTAATGCGTAAGTTCATCTAGTGGGGGCTTCCCATACAAGTATATACCATTGGTGAGGGATTCTCACAATTATCCTTAACAAATGGGGCTTCCCATTATGGTACTTACTAGACTAATTGCAACCATGTGTTCTTCTTAATCCGAGAACATGAATACGTACTAGGTCACGCAGGATTTACGTGAGTGCCCTTCCCCGAGGACAGTGGTACGCGTGGGGTTTACGCAGGATTTACGCAAGTGTCCTTCCGACCCGGAAGACAGTAGTGGGTATTAGGTTACGCAGGATTTACGTAAGTGTCCTCCCGACCCGGGAGACAATGGTAGATACTAGTTTACGTAGGTTTTACGTAAGTGTCCTGACTATCCTGAGGACGATGGTCTATAGTCTAGTGATTGCGTAAGTACGAGTAATCATTCCATATCAAACATTCCAACCCAATTCCCAACCCGGGAATCCCATGCCTTGGCTGCGTGAGCTCACCTTGGTTTGCTCGGCAGATGCACAAAAAGAGAGGGTTCTTGAACTAACAGTGATCAATCACGTCCTAACAGGGTTATCATAGAAGTCAGGTTTTGACTTAGATATTACATGTTTGATTCATACAAGTTAACATGTTACTGACACGTATAGATCATGGCAACACTTAGCAGTCAAACAATCCATTTAACTTGTGTAACTAACATCAGCCCAACAATAATCTGGCCCAACATGTTGTGCGATCCACAACATGTTGTGCGATCCGCATTATCCCGGCCCAAATAGCATAACTGACCCAACATGCATAAGCGGCCCAAATATAACACATAAGTGACTTGTGCGATCCAGTGAACTTGTGCGACCCGGTTAGCCTTGTGCGACCAAACTGGGTTGTGCGGTCGGCCCTAATACTCAGCCCATGTCTACAGCCCAACAAATAATATGCGGCCCAACAGTTAACACTATTGTGCGATCCAAAGGATCTTGTGCGAGTCAGATGGGCTAGGGCGGTCCAATAACAATGGTTATAACTATCTAACATAACCACGGCCCAGTCCAAATAGACCAAGCCCAACTTGTGCGATCAGGTCAATCTTGTACGACCGAGAGCTTGTGCGGTTGGATCAGATCTTGAATGATCTGACCTTGTGTGATCGGCCGACTAGTGCGATTGGGCCTCTTGTGCGACTAGGGGACCTTGTGTGATTCGTAACAAACTTCCAAATATCATGCCATCGGTTACAATCAATTAACAGTTTCCACTTTTACATTAATCAATCAACAAAATCAAAGATTTTATCCCATCACTTAATCGATCAAACAAGCATAATCTATGACAAATTCATATGAACCCTAACCTAAACATATGAACAATTTAACAAGCATGAAACCGATTTATGAACATTGGTTCTCGAAACAGCAAGATAAGATCCGATTTGCATGAACATCAACAACAATCAAACCTCCTAAATTCACAAGCAAGGCGTAGCAACATCAAATCGGTTCTAGCTTAACATCATGCAATAATATATACAAGAACAACACATATTCAATCCTAATCGGTTGATCTAAGCATGGAACATATAAATCACAGTGTACATCATACATTATACAATCAAGTACCAAACAAACACCAAAACACTAACCGGATGAAAGTAGAGGATCGATCCGGTTCACAAGCTTCGAAGGGTGTGTGTGTGCCGTCGGGTTCCAAGCAACGAGAAGGAAGAACTAGGGTTTTGTGTGTGATAGTGTTTTTGTAACAAATGAGATTACTAATCCCCAACTATGGGTGTTTACACGGTTTAGAGGGGTGGGCCGGCCCTTACATGGGCGGCCCTATAGTTCAAATACAAGGTGTGGCCCAAAGGGCTTGTGCGGTTCTGTTTATGTGTGTGTTGTGCGGCTTATGTGTGTGTTGTGCGATCCGGGTTATACAAACATATAACATAACATACACACATAATACACATAAAGCACATAACATTACATAAAAAATCGTTAAATGGTAAACTTTCACATAAGCACGTAACATTACAAGATAAGTCTAAAGTACGAGTTGTCACAAATAAAGCCCTTATCCAAGAGCTCTTGTAGTTGTTTATGTCACACCCCTTTCTGCGGCGGAAGCACGAGGTGTGATCATGAAAGGTTCTCATTGCATACGAAAGGTAAACATACTATATGCTCATGAAAATAACTTCAAATACCATACTTTGAAACATACGTTTAGCGTTTACATCGCTAGGTCACATAAAACATTGTCTTAAAAGTTTACAACTTTATTTAAAGATAAACATAAGCGACATCCAAGAGCATAAGTAAGACCACGCGCACATCCATCCTAGTTACCTGAAATACATGTGAGTTTTGGAAAAAAAACGTCAACATAATGTTGGTGTGAATTCATGCAGTTTTGTATTTCACGTTTGTATACTTTGTATGAAAACATAGTTTGTGAATAAATCAAGTTTTCATATATATATAAATCCAGTTTCATGTGTACACCACGTACTCATGTATAATTCAAATTCTTCTTGAGTACCCCACGTACTCAAGTATAATTCCCATTTTCTTGAGTACCCCACGTACTTCAAGTACAATTCAAGTTTTTCTTGAGTACCCCACGTACTCAAGTATTCATCAAGTTTTAGTATGGTATGAAATTTTATGTAAATAAAGTATTCCTGTAAGTATCAGGATTGTTAATGGGTTGCAAAGCCATTAACATGTGACACGACATAGGAAGTCACCAAACCTTAGGCATTTAATTGGTATATTCTGAGACACAAAAGCACTACTCGATACTCGCCCTCACCGAGAGTGTGGCTGCCCGGCACCCGTTAGATCTAACCTTTTGTTCTGCGGTCTAGGTATATTGTTGATTAATGGTGCTTCTGTACCCTATTCGTGACACGATTCCTCGCATCATTTTTCATAGCGCATCCTACTTGGTACTCGTTTCTCACCAAGCGCGCTTCCCGTATTCTTATATCACATCACACTTGGTACTCGTTTCTCACCAAGTGTGTTTCTTGTATTCTTATATCGCTACACACTTGGTACTCGTTCTCACCAAGTGTGCTTTTTATTATCATACCATTTGTTAAACATAAAAATATTTGTAACATGTATTTCACCCCCGAAGTTATAAAACTGAAAACAGTTAAGAGAAAAGGGGGAGCATGAACTCACAACTTTGCGTTCCTGTGCGTCGTAAACTTCACCGGATTTGCTTAATTAACGTCGTAACCTATACGCGTTTTCTTAACGTTAGTCACTAGACTTGCATCACACAAGTACAGTCACTCTCTTTTGTGTATATATTCTTGTGTTAAAAATATTTTATATTTTTAACTAAGTATCTTACTTATATTATTTTCTCTAAAATTAATATAAGTATCTTGTGTTTTGCACTTTGCACCCGAATTATGTATCTTGTATGATGTATGTGTATTTTTAAGTCTTAATACGCTAGCACGTATAGCACATACTATATACACCTAGCACAAAAGTTGGTGATAAAATAATATATATTTTTCTCTCAAAAATATACATACTTATATCCATTTTTATTTTTGAAGAAATCCTCATTTCTTTTCACCAAAAATTAGGGAAACCTTGGTAATACTCTTAAATACATTTTTAGGGAATAAGTTCTTCAAAAACTTATATTTTTCTAAGTGTCAAAATTTATAAAAATTTTGACAGAGTTTCCCCTAAAAATGGAGGTTTCCCATGTTTTCAAAACATGTGTTTATTTTCTTTTAAATCGTCAACAATCAACATCAACAATTATCAACAATAATCATCAACAACATTCACTAATTACTCCATTTCACGAACTTGAATATTTACAAAAATGTGTAGTAATTTACTAGCACATTTAGTAAGTCTTGTTATCTTCATAAATAAGTTTAATTTCTTAAAAACCTTATTTTTAAAGAATATGAAGTTTCACAACTTCTAGTCGGTTTTTATGAAAATTACTTCTTTGTTAAAACTTTTTCTTACACAAGTGTCCACACACTTGTTTGTTCACAAAAACACCTCTAGTTCATGAAAGATTCGGTTTTAAAACATGGTTTCGTCTTACAGTTGGTCTTTCGAAAATACCACTTGTAGATCTTTAGATCTATTAGTTTAGAACTTCAATTTACAACAAAAATTCCTTTTTACACAAGTTCATGATTCATGTGTAGTAGAGTTTCACCCTTTAACCCTTGTTTCTTTCAAAACATCCTTATGTCATGATCCATGATCATTACCAACCCGGGTTAAATGATGATCTGAGCTACCACAACATAGATCGGGTCCAAATAACCACACAAATCAATTACTACAACATTTACACAACATATGAGCTTTTAACCATCATTATTAGTGTTTTTAGTAGACTTTAATGCATCAACTTGTAAGATTTCGAGTTTTAACCGTTACATATCATATTAACCACTTCAAAATAGTTCAAGAATGTGATTTAAGTAACATACCACTAGCTCGAGGCTAGGGAAGAATCTAGACGCAAATAGGGTGGATAAAAGCAAGAGAATGAGGTCCTTCGCTTTCCGTTTGCACCAAGCCTCCTTATACGGGATCCTTGATACTTGTATGGACTTGGAATGTGGTGATCAAAACCGAAAAATTGATGGATTGAGAGGGGGTGTTTGGCCGTAGCTTTTCTAGAGAGAGAGAGAGAGGGAGAGAGTGGAAGTGTGGTGATGAGGAAGATGGAGTGATGGAATGGTGGTATTTATAGACCTTCCATATAGCATATTCCTAGCATATTCCTGGTATATTCCTGGTATATTCCTGGTATATTCCTGGTATATTCCTGGCATATTCCTGGCATATTCCTGGCATAATCCTGGCATATTCCTGGTATATTCCTGGTATATTCCTGGCATATTCCTGGCATATTCCTGGCATATTCTTGGCATATTCCTGGTATATTCCTGGCATATTCCTGATATATTCCTGGCATATTCCTGGGTTTTCTGCGTTGTCTGCGTTTTGCAGTGTAAGCACTGTGTCGCGTAGGAACTCACGGTACGCGCTTAAACTTGAAAAATAACGTTTTTAAGCGTTTTAATTTATTTTTCAACACGAACCTGATTAAAATAAAATTTTAATCATAACAGAATATTTGTGGGATTAAATATTCTCCGGGCGGCCACCAACGTTCGTTTCGCAGTTTTGTCGTAATTAGTTCTGTACTTAAAGTGTGTTTCGGGTGCCTTTTAGTGCGTGTTTTAGCTTTCGTAACGACCATAAATTAAACCCTGATATGTACTCTTGGGTTTTAATGTACCTTTGTCATAGGACCTACACCTAGGCCTCAATTCTAATGTCTGACTGCTTTCTACAGTTCCGTTGACACAGTGTGTCTTACCGGTGAGTTTACTAATATTTCTGACGCAGCGCTCTCGATTGCATGAAGCAATATTTTGTAGTATACAACGTGCATGAATTCACTTGCTTAGCATCTAATTAGTCAATTTTGACATTTAAGCACATAATTGCAGTCATTAAATAATAATTAAAGTGTACGGAAGTTACCGGTTTTGTGCCAGTTGTCACAGTCTCCCCCCGTTAAAAGAATTTCGTCCCGAAATTCAGGATGAACTAACCCTCGCAGGAGTCTCTTTGAATAGGTGGGGATACTTTTCCTTGAACTGGTCTTCGCGTTCCCATGTGTATTTGGGCCCATGCTTAGAGTTCCAACGTACTTTGACAAGTTTCACACTGCTCCTCCTGGTCTTGTTGACTTTCCAGTCAGTAACCTCGACGGGTTGTTCTGTAAATCGGAGGGCGTCATCAATAAGCACTTCATCCGCAGGGATGATCACGTTTTCTTGTGTTGGACTCTTCTTTAGCTTGGACACATGAAATGTATCATGTACTCCATTAAGTTCTTCCGGTAACTCCAACTTGTACGCCACAGTACCAATTCTCTCCAAGATTCTGAATGGTCCGATGTATCGTGGATTCAGCTTCCCACGCTTTCCGAATCTGGCTACGCCCTTCCATGGTGAGACTTTTAACAACACCTTGTCTCGCACCTCGAATTCTAAGGGTTTTTGTTTTTGATCAGCGTAGCTCTTCTGTCGATCTCGAGCCGCCTTAATGCGCTCTCGGATCTGCGCAATCTTGTCGGTTGTCTCTTGTACTAGTTCAGGACCAACCATACGCTTGTCACCGGCGTCTGCCCAACATAGGGGCGATCGGCACTTGCGGCCATACAGAGCTTCGAACGGCGCGGCCTTTATGCTTGTATGATAACTGTTATTGTAGGAAAACTCAACCAAGGGTAGGTGAGTATCCCAGCTGCCGCCTAGATCCATGACACATGCGCGAAGCATATCTTCCAATGTTTGTATAGTCCGTTCGCTCTGGCCGTCTGTCTGAGGATGGAATGCCGTGCTTAGATCTAGCTGAGATCCAGGCTTCCTGAAATAAATGCCAGATTCTTGAGACAAAGCGTCCATCTCTGTCTGAAATAATAGAAAAAGGCACTCCATGACGCGTCACAATTTTTTTCAGGTATATTTCAGCAAGCTTTCCAGTGCTATCCTTCTCTCGGATTGGTAGGAAATGCGCAGACTTCGTCAATCGATCAACTATTACCCATATCATATCGTGCCCTCTTGGGGTCCTGGGTAACTTTGTTATGAAGTCCATCGAGATTTGCTCCCACTTCCACATGGGAATCTCTGGTTGTTGTAGTAGGCCAGATGGTTTCTGATATTCAGCCTTAACCTTAGCACAGGTTAGGCATTAACCAACATAAACAGCAACGTCGCTCTTGAGTCTCGGCCACCAATAGTATTCTTTTAAGTCTTGATACATCTTGTCTGATCCTGGATGGATCGAGTATCTTGACTTGTGCGCTTCATCAAGGATGACTTCTCGTAGGCCACCATAGAGCGGAACCCAAATACGCTTTATAAAGTATAAGGCTCCCTCTTCATTTGGCGCCATGTACTTCAATGCACCTCGGAGGTATTCAGCTTTTCGGTTTTCCACCTTAAGGGCTTCTTGTTGTGTGTCACGAATACGTGAAGTGAGGTTCGATTGGATAGTCATTTCCAATGCTCGAACCCGTAGGGTCTTAACTCTTTCCTTTCGGCTCAACGCGTCCGCTACAACGTTTGCCTTTCCTAGGTGGTACTTAATCTCACAGTCCTAATCATTTAGCAGCTCGACCCATCGCCGCTGGCGCATATTCAATTCCTTCTGATCAAATATGTGTTGCAGGCTTTTGTGATCTGTGAAGATTGTACATCGAGTACCATATAGATAGTGTCGCTAGATTTTCAAGGCGAATACCACTGCGCCCAGCTCCAGGTCGTGAGTGGTATAGTTTCTTTCGTGTACCTTCAATTGCCTTGAAGCGTAAGCGATGACTTTTTGGCGTTGCATGAGCACGCAACCTAGTCCTTGTCGCGAAGCGTCGCAGTATACCACGAAGTCTTCCGAGCCTTCGGGTAGTGACAATATTGGTGCATTGCATAGCTTGCTTTTGAGTAGCTGAAAAGCTTCTTCTTGTTTAACACCCAGTCATACTTCTTGTCTTTCTGCGTAAGAGCAGTTAGCGGCTGAGCTATTTTCGAGAAATTCTCGATGAATCGCCTATAGTAGCCCGCTAAGCCCAAAAATTGCCGAACTTCAGTCGGGGTTTTGGGAGCTTCCCAATTCTTTATGGCTTCAATCTTGGACGGGTCTACATGAATGCCCTTCTCATTCACCACGTGACCAAGAAATTGTACTTCGCGAATCCAGAATTCGCACTTTGAGAACTTTGCGAATAGTTTCTCTTTCTTCAGTAACTCTAGAATGGTCCTGAGGTGTTGCTCATGCTCTTCTTTCGTCCGAGAGTAGATCAGGATATCGTCGATAAATACAATCACGAATTTATCGAGATATGGTTTGCATACGCGGTTCATCAGATCCATAAAGACCGCTGGTGCATTCGTCAGCCCGAATGGCATCACAAGAAACTCGTAATGTCCATAGCGTGTTCTGAATGCAGTCTTTGGAACGCTTTCTTCTTGTATCCTTAACTGATGATATCCAGATCGAAGGTCGATCTTGGAATAGTAGCTTGATCCTTGCAACTGATCAAATAAGTCATCAATCCTCGGTAGTGGGTATCGATTCTTGATAGTGAGTTTGTTCCGTTCTCTGTAATCGATGCACATTCGCAGAGTTCCATCCTTCTTATTCACGAACAATACTGGAGCTCCCCAGGGCGAGAAGCTTGGCCTTATGAATCCTTTATCCAACAACTCCTGAAGTTGTGTAGATAATTCTTGCATCTCGGATGGTGCAAGTCGATAGGGTGCCTTGGCTACAGGTGCAGCTCCTGGAACCAAGTCTATACGGAATTCGACTTGTCGTTGCGGAGGTAGTCCTGGCAGGTCTTCGGGAAAAACATCCGGGAATTCCTTCACCACAGGAATATCTTCGAGTTTCGGCTCCTCAGCCTTCTTATCTACAACGTGTGCTAGGAAGGCAACACATTCTTTCCTTAAGCACTTCTGTGCCTTAATGCAACTGATGATTCGAAGAGGCGCGTCTCGCTTTTCTCCATGTACGATGAGAGTTTCCTCATTCGCTAAAGGGATGCGGATGATTTTCTCATGGCAAATAACTTCAGCTTTGTTCTTGGACAACCAGTCCATTCCGACTACCACATCGAAGCTACCCAATTGAATAGGTAAGAGGTCGATGCTAAATCTTCGTTCACCAAGTTCTAGCGTGCAACCTCTAACAACTTCGCCTGATTCAACAAGTTTACCATTGGCTAGTTCTATGGAATAGGGAATATCTAATCTACTAGACTCTATCCCAAGCGTACGTTTAAATTCCACAGACATGAAACTATAATCGGCACCGGTGTCAAATAATATGGATGCAAAGTGATTGTTAATGAGAAACGTACCGGTGACCACGTTAGGGTCCTCGCGTGCGTCCTTTGCTCCAATCACAAATGCTCGAGCCTGAGCATTATCTTTCTTTGGGCAGTCTTTCATGAAATGATCATTGCTTCCACAACGGAAGCATCCTTGGTTCCGCCCCTTCCCGTTACCATTTTTGTTACCAGCACCGTTTCCATTTCGATTCTTTCCCTTACCCCAACAGTCTTCCGCTTGATGACCCAACCTACCACATTTGTCACACCTTGGAATGCGACAAGCTCCATCATGATGATACTTACATTTTTGGCACTTAGGCATGGTGCCTTGGTACCCTTTCGCTGCAGTATTTGCCTCCTTAGAGTGGTTGGAGTCACGTTTCTTGTTGGAACCCTTGTTGTTGCGAGTTGCTTGACTCAGGTTTGAATGCTTTCTTTTCTTGTCACCGGACGACTCAGCATACGTCACGGTGTTTTCTGCCGGGTTCAGAGATAGCTTCTCCATGCGAACACAGTCTTCAATAAGGCTGACAGCCAGAGTTACAGCCTCAGTGATTGTCTGGGGTTTGGCTGAAGTCACCATGCCGCGAAATTCCGGGGCCAGACCCCAAATGTAGCGTTCAACGCGCTTAAATTCCGGGGTCACCATGTAAGGAATCACCCTGGACAAATCATGGAACCTTCGAGTATACCCATTGATGTCAGCACCTACCATCGTCAAGTGCCAGAACTCTGTCTCCAACCTTTGGAGTTCGGCACGAGAGCAGTACTTCTCTCGCATTTTCTCCTTCAGTTCATCCCAGGTCATGCCGTACGCGGCTTCATCACCCAGCGTTTGAACTTGCAAATTCCACCATGTCAGTGCTTCATCGACAAACAGTCCAGTAGCGAAAGTGACTTGCTGATCCGCGGTACACTTGCTCATGCGGATAGTGGCCTCAGTCTTCTCCGTCCAACGCACAAATGCCACTACTCCTCCAGTGCCATCGTAGTTCATTGGTTTGCAGTCGAGGAACTGCTTGAAAGTGCAGCCTGTAATTAACCCAACCAATTCACTTATGAGCAGTCGAAGAAATAATGAAACAAGGACCGTTCATAAATTTCTTCATGCTTAGCAAATTGTTTTAGGGTTACCTTGAGCTGCGTTTCCTCCTGACGAATCTCCATGTCCGTTACGCCTGGCATTGCTTAGCCCTCCACTGTCTTGGGTACGGTTCGCCTCGTACTGGGCGATGGCAGCAGAGATTCTCTCTTCCAGTAGGGCGTTCAGTTCTTCAGCAGTTCTTGGCAGCGGGGGATGAGGAGGTTGATCACCATTGCGAGCATTCACAGCTCTCCTGGGTGCCATGCTCTGGCAGAACATAACACGACAGGGTTAAACATTTGCTTGATATCGTCACCCTAGACATTAGTAGCATATATATTCACAGGTATATATACCACATAAGTGACATCAAACAATTATTACTCCAGCAGAGTACATAGTAGGCTTGCACTGAGGGAATCTATACGTGACGAGACTTGCTGTGGTTTCTGTGCACTGAATTCCATAATTATGTATGCATCCATAATTACGTAAATCCTTGCACAGTCCGCACAGTTCGTTTCATCCTCGTATTTCTTCCTTCGGATGGGCCATTGCTTTCAGGTAAAGTCACATATACTTGTGACATCCTACTTCTAGTACATGCTAATTATCACACATGATTGCAAGTAATTTCTCAGTTAAGACAAGTGCTACTCCTGCACCCTAAGTCTCGTAGTGTCCTTTCTAGACTCATGTAAACAGTTTCAGGCAGTGGATGTCGCGGGACGTTTTATGCAATGAAAACTCTTTGAAAAATTGTTTTCGTGATAGGATCCTAGAGATTGTAGACTAGACTCGAGAAGGAATCCTGGTTCACTACAATCGCAGCTCTGATACCAATCTGTCACACCCATTTCTGCGGCGGAAGCACGAGGTGTGATCATGAAAGGTTCTCATTGCATACGAAAGGTAAACATACTATATGCTCATGAAAATAACTTCAAATACCATACTTTGAAACATACGTTTAGCGTTTACATCGCTAGGTCACATAAAACATTGTCTTAAAAGTTTACAACTTTATTTAAAGATAAACATAAGCGACATCCAAGAGCATAAGTAAGACCACGCGCACATCCATCCTAGTTACCTGAAATACATGTGAGTTTTGGAAAAAAAAACGTCAACATAATGTTGGTGTGAATTCATGCAGTTTTGTATTTCACGTTTGTATACTTTGTATGAAAACATAGTTTGTGAATAAATCAAGTTTTCATATATATAAATCCAGTTTCATGTGTACACCACGTACTCATGTATAATTCAAATTCTTCTTGAGTACCCCACGTACTCAAGTATAATTCCCATTTTCTTGAGTACCCCACGTACTTCAAGTACAATTCAAGTTTTTCTTGAGTACCCCACGTACTCAAGTATTCATCAAGTTTTAGTATGGTATGAAATTTTATGTAAATAAAGTATTCCTGTAAGTATCAGGATTGTTAATGGGTTGCAAAGCCATTAACATGTGACACGACATAGGAAGTCACCAAACCTTAGGCATTTAATTGGTATATTCTGAGACACAAAAGCACTACTCGATACTCGCCCTCACCGAGAGTGTGGCTGCCCGGCACCCGTTAGATCTAACCTTTTGTTCTGCGGTCTAGGTATATTGTTGATTAATGGTGCTTCTGTACCCTATTCGTGACACGATTCCTCGCATCATTTTTCATAGCGCATCCTACTTGGTACTCGTTTCTCACCAAGCGCGCTTCCCGTATTCTTATATCACATCACACTTGGTACTCGTTTCTCACCAAGTGTGTTTCTTGTATTCTTATATCGCTACACACTTGGTACTCGTTCTCACCAAGTGTGCTTTTTATTATCATACCATTTGTTAAACATAAAAATATTTGTAACATGTATTTCACCCCCGAAGTTATAAAACTGAAAACAGTTAAGAGAAAAGGGGGAGCATGAACTCACAACTTTGCGTTCCTGTGCGTCGTAAACTTCACCGGATTTGCTTAATTAACGTCGTAACCTATACGCGTTTTCTTAACGTTAGTCACTAGACTTGCATCACACAAGTACAGTCACTCTCTTTTGTGTATATATTCTTGTGTTAAAAATATTTTATATTTTTAACTAAGTATCTTACTTATATTATTTTCTCTAAAATTAATATAAGTATCTTGTGTTTTGCACTTTGCACCCGAATTATGTATCTTGTATGATGTATGTGTATTTTTAAGTCTTAATACGCTAGCACGTATAACACATACTATATACACCTAGCACAAAAGTTGGTGATAAAATAATATATATTTTTCTCTCAAAAATATACATACTTATATCCATTTTTATTTTTGAAGAAATCCTCATTTCTTTTCACCAAAAATTATGGAAACCTTGGTAATACTCTTAAATACATTTTTAGGGAATAAGTTCTTCAAAAACTTATATTTTTCTAAGTGTCAAAATTTATAAAAATTTTGACAGAGTTTCCCCTAAAAATGGAGGTTTCCCATGTTTTCAAAACATGTGTTTATTTTCTTTTAAATCGTCAACAATCAACATCAACAATTATCAACAATAATCATCAACAACATTCACTAATTACTCCATTTCACGAACTTGAATATTTACAAAAATGTGTAGTAATTTACTAGCACATTTAGTAAGTCTTGTTATCTTCATAAATAAGTTTAATTTCTTAAAAACCTTATTTTTAAAGAATATGAAGTTTCACAACTTCTAGTCGGTTTTTATGAAAATTAGTTCTTTGTTAAAACTTTTGTTACACAAGTGTCCACACACTTGTTTGTTCACGAAAACACCTCTAGTTCATGAAAGATTCGGTTTTAAAACATGGTTTCGTCTTACAGTTGGTCTTTCGAAAATACCACTTGTAGATCTTTAGATCTATTAGTTTAGAACTTCATTTTACAACAAAAATTCCTTTTTACACAAGTTCATGATTCATGTGTAGTAGAGTTTCACCCTTTAACCCTTGTTTCTTTCAAAACATCCTTATGTCATGATCCATGATCATGACCAACCCGGGTTAAATGATGATCCGAGCTACCACAACATAGATCGGGTCCAAATAACCACACAAATCAATTACTACAACATTTACACAACATATGAGCTTTTAACCATCATTATTAGTGTTTTTAGTAGACTTTAATGCATCAACTTGTAAGATTTCGAGTTTTAACCGTTACATATCATATTAACCACTTCAAAATAGTTCAAGAATGTGATTTAAGTAACATACCACTAGCTCGAGGCTAGGGAAGAATCTAGACGCAAATAGGGTGGATAAAAGCAAGAGAATGAGGTCCTTCGCTTTCCGTTTGCACCAAGCCTCCTTATACGGGATCCTTGATACTTGTATGGACTTGGAATGTGGTGATCAAAACCGAAAAATTGATGGATTGAGAGGGGGTGTTTGGCCGTAGCTTTTCTAGAGAGAGAGAGAGAGGGAGAGAGTGGAAGTGTGGTGATGAGGAAGATGGAGTGATGGAATGGTGGTATTTATAGACCTTCCATATAGCATATTCCTAGCATATTCCTGGTATATTCCTGGTATATTCCTGGTATATTCCTGGTATATTCCTGGCATATTCCTGGCATATTCCTGGCATATTCCTGGCATATTCCTGGTATATTCCTGGTATATTCCTGGCATATTCCTGGCATATTCCTGGCATATTCCTGGCATATTCCTGGGTTTTCTGCGTTGTCTGCGTTTTGCAGTGTAAGCACTGTGTCGCGTAGGAACTCACGGTACGCGCTTAAACTTGAAAAATAACGTTTTTAAGCGTTTTAATTTATTTTTCAACACGAACCTGATTAAAAGAAAATTTTAATCATAACAGAATATTTGTGGGATTAAATATTATCCGGGCGGCCACCAATGTTCGTTTCGCAGTTTTGTCGTAATTAGTTCTGTACTTAAAGTGTGTTTCGGGTGCCTTTTAGTGCGTGTTTTAGCTTTCGTAACGACCATAAATTAAACCCTGATATGTACTCTTGGGTTTTAATGTACCTTTGTCATAGGACCTACACCTAGGCCTCAATTCTAATGTCTGACTGCTTTCTACAGTTCCGTTGACACAGTGTGTCTTACCGGTGAGTTTACTAATATTTCTGACGCAGCGCTCTCGATTGCATGAAGCAATATTTTGTAGTATACAACGTGCATGAATTCACTTGCTTAGCATCTAATTAGTCAATTTTGACATTTAAGCACATAATTGCAGTCATTAAATAATAATTAAAGTGTACGGAAGTTACCGGTTTTGTGCCAGTTGTCACAGTCTCCCCCCGTTAAAAGAATTTCGCCCCGAAATTCAGGATGAACTAACCCTCGCAGGAGTCTCTTTGAATAGGTGGGGATACTTTTCCTTGAACTGGTCTTCGCGTTCCCATGTGTATTCGGGCCCATGCTTAGAGTTCCAACGTACTTTGACAAGTTTCACACTGCTCCTCCTGGTCTTGTTGACTTTCCAGTCAGTAACCTCGACGGGTTGTTCTGTAAATCGGAGGGCGTCATCAATAAGCACTTCATCCGCAGGGATGATCACGTTTTCTTGTGTTGGACTCTTCTTTAGCTTGGACACATGAAATGTATCATGTACTCCATTAAGTTCTTCCGGTAACTCCAACTTGTACGCCACGGTACCAATTCTCTCCAAGATTCTGAATGGTCCGATGTATCGTGGATTCAGCTTCCCACGCTTTCCGAATCTGGCTACGCCCTTCCATGGTGAGACTTTTAACTCCAACCCTAGGATATGTACTTGCGCGTTCCACCAAGTCAACGCGATTCCTTCCAAAGTACCAGTGGCGTACTTGACCCTGCGAGCCTCAGGGCATTCACACATCTCGAACACATACTCGAGCTTTTCAAACCAGTGGAGGAGTCCAACTGCTCCTTCAGTGCCACTAAATGTGCTAGGACGACAATCCATAAAGTTCTTGAAAGTGCAGACGGGCTGCTGAGCGTGTTGACCTATTGTGTACGAATAGGACAAGGTTAAACACAAGAGTTAATGTAGGATTCTAAAGATCCTAGTGTGAGTCTAAACTGCAGGGTATACTACCTGCTTGAGCAGCTGCAAGTGCCGCAACAAATTGTTCATTAACGAAAGCCGTCAACTGGGCTGGTGTCATGTTAATTCGTCCGGCCATTGATCTTCACATCAAAGGCAACATAAGTGAGAAAGGTTCGCGAATAGTGCGATGACAGAAGAGTGTAAGCACATAGGTGTTCTCAAGCAATAACAAGTAGTGAGCAATGTAAGGTAATCATACTACGAGCAAGGTTCTATGCAATTCTAGCATGTAGGCAATAAACATAAACCTTATTACCTAGTATGTTGAGTCTTGCACGTGGAGCGAAGCGTCGTTGTGGATCGTTGAGAGCACTGTTCTGGTTATAGTCTGGTTTTAATAAAAACGTTTTCCATTATCAAAACCAAGTTCTCTATAACCAATGGCTCTGATACCAATCTGTCACACCCCCCCAAAATCCACCCGCGGAGTATCACCGCTTGGGAGCGTGACTGACCAGGATCAAGCCACCAATCATATAGAACAATATGTATAATAAAAGTAATTGCTATTAAACCAAACCAAATTCCATATGAAAGGTGTTCCAAAACATAAGTAAGTTATCATTGTTTAGCGGAAGCGTATAAGTAAATCCCAACATAAATAAGTATGTAATGTCATAACGTGTTCAACAAACAATCATGATCCAAGCCCACAACGACCAGCTCCTCCCTGTGCAAGCTCCAATGTATCTAACGACCTGCAAGGCATGTAACAGAGGATCAACAACTAGTTGAGCGAGTTCACAGAAAGTAAATGCGTAATAGTAAGTTCGTTTGTAACAGGTGGCTCTACTGGGCCGATAGTACGTTCTATTGGTGGGGGCTTCCCATGTTGTATAACCACTAGACTATTCGTAACCATAAGTGTTCTACATATCCCGAGAACAGTAACACGTACAAGTTTACGTAGGTTTTACGTAAGTAATCCTTCACAACCGAGGATAGGGGTACGCGGGGGTTTACGTAGGCTTTATGTAAGTGCCTGACACAACCGAGGCAGTAGTGAGTATAAGTTCACGTAGGTTTTACGTGAGTGTCCTTCGCAGCCTGAGGACAGTGAGTAGCATAAGTATACGTAGGTTTTACGTATGTGGCACAACCGAGGACGATGGTATGGTAGTCTAGTAACAGTGTATGTACGAATCTAGTCAATATCATCCCTTCAATCCCATTCCCAAGCCCTTGGGAATTCCATGCCTTAGTAAGGGTGTGAACTCACCTTGGTTTGCTCGGTATGCTAAGTGGGTGCTCGCAACAATAAATCAATCAATCAAGGCCTAAGGTAATGCATGTATTCACAGTCAGTACATGTTTGTAAGGTTTCGCATGCAAAGTTCGTCACATAGTGTGTATAACAGTTAACATTAAGCACTACAACCAGTTAATCATCTTCATATGATTCAAGGAAGAACATGCGGTTAACATACTTCACCAAGTTATCACACTGAACAAGATTCACACACTAGAAATGTTACATGTCTAACTGAATTAACTTCTTTACAGCCATAACGGAGTTAATATGTTTAACTGGTTTTACCATCTGACACAGTTTATTAACTAATAGAGTTAACAGGGTTGATAACTTGATCAAGAGTCGAATCATGTGTATAACAAGCAATAGTTGGGCTATCACATACAATAACAATCAAAGTCTCATACTTAAACATGAAGTCGGTCACCCCACACAAGTAAAAGGTCGGACATATTCATATTAGACAAATTCGGACTTAATGTCCTTGAATAAAACTCGGACAACATTGTCCATTTTCAAAAGTCGGACAAGATGTCTTAACAACCCAAAAGTCGGATAGGGGGGGGGGTTCCTTGCAAAGAAACTCGGACAAGGGGAAAGAACCTTAAAAACTCGGACCAAAGGGTGAGCCAAAACTCTGATGGATCCCTTGTCTTGCATGAAATTCGGACATCATCAACTCCCCCTAAAAACTTCGGACATCCTCAATGTCTATTCAAAAAGTCGGACAATGAGTTGTGTTTTAGAAAAACTCGGACACTATGACATTAGAACAAACTCGCACCTATAGCCCAATCATGAAACTCGGATAACAAGCACCACAAAGAACTCAGACCCTCCCTTTGTTACATCAAAAGGCCGGACATCCTTTTAAAACCAAAAGGTCGGACCTTTATTAAACAACAAAGATCGGACCATGCTTAATATCTTTAAACGTCGGACATAAGTTATACAAAACTCGGATTATATGATTTATGCATAAACTTCGGACTATAGCATATATCAAAACTCCGATCAAGCATGCTCTTTTAAAACACAGACAATTATATTCGCTAAAACTCTGACTATCATACTCAGACAACCATTCAATCACACGTCCTGTATCATTGTAACAGTTACGTTTCCATTGATCACCAGTTACATTCATCGTTCTAAAACCCTAATTTCATACGTATTGATGGCAGAGACATAACAAATCATCAAAAGCTTAACAACAACAATCATCACAAGAATAATCTATCAAGTATGCAACTAATCATCATCATAATCACAATTATCCAGAATCAAATCAAAATCACAGAATATAATATGAGGAACTAGGGTTTTTGTGAACACATGATCAAGAATCAAGAATTGATAATAATCAAGAAATCAATTAGGGTTTTCATGAACACATAATCAATAAACAATTACCTTGAATGATTCTAGAGAAATGAATCAAAAGTGATGAATGTCTTGTGCCAATGATTTGGTGATGATTGCCAGAGAATGTGAACTACGTGCTTTGGTTTCTTGTGAAAATGATTAGTGTACAAGAGATTAGGGTTAAGGATCTCTAGGATTTCACTAATTACCCTCTACCTCCCTAAGTATCATATTTTACACATGCACACCATCTCATAGTAATTTCACAGTTTCACCACCAAGTTTATATATTTGTCAAGTCTTTCAATATTTAACAAACAATCATGCACAATCACACAATACAATTCATTGCATCAAAGCGTATACAATTCCATAGAGACTAATTGTGTAAACAAACAACTAAACAATAAATGAACGTGCAATAAATGCGAAATAGAAATCTTGGAAATTCGAGTTGTCACAACACCCCTCACAACAACTCACGGTGACAAGTAATATTAGCAACATTATGCTAACACGCTCAATGCAAGTGTGTGATTGTGCGACAATAAGCTTGTATACAAATCAAGTTTCCTCCTATCAAATACCTAGCATGCTTATGAATCAAAAGGACATTCGGGTTGTAACAAGGCTATGTGTAAAGGTAGGAAAATGGTGGAATATATATGCAAGTAGCTAATTGATTTGACCCGGTTTTTATTTCTACCACTAAACAACGCAAACATCAACTATATACAAAACATCATCAACTTCTCAACTTCTATTGCAACTAAATACTTCTTTTTGTATTTTTCTCATATTTTTCTCTTTTTTTTCTTTTCTTTTCTCTTTTTTTTTTAACAAAGATAAGACATAAAAGCTCAACAATATATACAAGGACATCAACATTACATACTAAATCTCCTAAACCGGGTCATCTCAATAGGTAAAGTTTTTTGTAAGAAGTAGGTTTGGGTCACAACCAAATGGTATAAGGCTCAAACATGGCTTTCTAAAGACCAAACCCCCACCCCTCACAATACCAAGCTCATATATGTAATGTATGAGGTCCAACCCACCAATGCCGCACTCTCACACATCTAGACGAGGCTTCCTAAAAGTCCCCTATCATTTCCAAAAGCATGCTAACTCTAGGATTTAACAAGTATTCACACACAAGTTCTATTAACACACTACACACACCGCCACTCAAACAAAGAAATATCAATAACACTCATATGTGGCTCAATTCTCACCAAGAAAAGACTCGGAATGGGTGTCGGTGTGTCAAATGGCACAATATCAAGTTTTCAAATTTTTATACTTTTTGCTTGGATTTACAAAAAAAAAAAAAATTTAAATTCTCAAAAATTCCCCTATCCCCACACTTGGGATACATTGTCCCAATGTATGGTTTTGAGGAAAAGATCACTTTAACCAAGAACATCAACAATTGCTTATACTCTCAAACCCCAAGTTTCTTTTTGTATTTTTATATTTTATTATTAAAGACACCACCAACTTTCACAACCCAACAAACATATCAACATCAAACACCACCCAACCTCTCAACCAAAACATAAACATACTAAATAAACAAAAACAACATGTACAAAGGAGTAAGATTCGACCTGGCTAGTAGTATTTCTGCTGTGGAGGTCCGAAGATAGATGTCATCATATCAGTCCACTCACCAAAACCAAATGCTCCACCACTACTGCTGCTTCCTTGATCACCACTTGGATTCGCCTGCTGGTAACTCATAGCATGTGGATCCACCCACTGAGAGTGATGCAATGCTGGGGTGGGGTGTGACACACTACCATCATTTGGTGGCAATGTGGTGTAGTCCACAACGGGCGGATCTCCTTCAATTGGTTGACCCGCATGCCATTGATCATGCATGCGTCTCTGGCGATCATCTAAATAGCGGTTGTTCACTTCCTCTTCATGGGCATACATATGAGCACGGTTGCATTGCTCATTTCTATCATAGCTCCGCTTGATAGCTCTTTTCACACTAGCACCCATGAAAGTTTGTTGATCAAATAACATCTGGTTTGGTTCACTCCATTCACCGAAAGTGGGAGGCCGCCTTTGTTCAATAATTTAACCCATATTCCCCGAATGGGCCCAATACGGATCATAAGCCTGTTGTGCATAATCAAATGCACTCACCACGTAACCAGATTGTACACCAGCTCCCTGAACTCCCGCCTGACCGGCACCCTCTATCTGAGCATCCACCATGAATGTATCTTCACGGTAGTCGTCATCTCCACTCACTTCTTCATCCGAGGTTTTGGGCTCTTCGGCCTCTCCCGGTCGCAACGGTCTCGCATCCACCTTCAATGCCCTCCACCTTCTCCTATTTGTTTTCAACTTGTGAAACCTCTCTGATTCTGTGTAAATCCATCCCGGCCCAAGATTCTTAAGGTCAAATGGTCTAAACCTCTTATAAGAACCTTTTTCATCTCCTTTAATTGCCCCATATTTTTTAAGCAACGCCATAATCAACCGGCAATGGGGTATAATCTTCCTTTCAGCACTATTTTTACCCAACCAGATATTATTCAACACGAGAAATCGGAAAGGGACCTTGGGAGATCCATGCATCATCATATATAGGATCGGTACCTCTTGATGCCGCACTTCCATCTTGTCACCCCGCCTCGGAACAACGTTATACATGCACAATGTCAACAGTAATTTTGCTTCCATTCTCAAATTGCTCCTATATAACTTTCCATGCGTTGTGCCCGGAAGAAAGAGGTAGTCAAGCATATTTTGCCATTGCGGATGCTTGTTAGGCTCGTGGTAGAGATCTTTGAGACTCGGGTAAATGTACTCATTTGCGGGTCCGTCGTCAAACTTTGCTATTTTGCGCAAAGAATCATAAGACATTTCTACCTTCACCCCGTTACACCATCCAATGAGTCTCATCTTGCTTGTGGCCTTAAACGGGGGACATTCACGTGAAGCTACCCATTCTTGAATTTGAGTGTCGTACATCTTCTTCACTTCCCCGTCATAACACTTCAAGGTTGCACCCCAACCCAACTCCTTGAACTATGCCGTGATCCCAAATGGCCCGAAATCAACCTCCCTGATCTCCTTCTCATAAATAAATGCTTCACCCCGTTGTTTTAGCTTGTTCATTTGTTCATGAAATAGATCCTCTCTCCATTCCGCGGGTTGGTCTAGCAATGAACCGGATGTCCAATCCGGCTTCGGACCCCTTAGAGGTGCATCCTCCTCCGAGTCCGGTTCACCAACCCGGGTCAATCTCCTCCTCTTTTGTTGTGCATCATCCCCTTGAGGCTCATTAGACGAACTTGCAATTCCTTTCCCTTTTTTCGTCACCATGCCTACACACATTCAAAAACCACACAAACAATTCAAGTTAGTATTTCTACCCAATCTTCCCCACACTTGCTTCATGTTATGGGTATAGATGTGCAAAAACCAAAATTTCATTCTTTCAAACAAAATTTCGGCACGATGTCCCTATAAATCAGAATTTTTCCAAAGATTTTTAACCAAACATCTAATACATTTATACCCATAATACTCAAAGGTTCGCAAAATCCTAACATCTATTACATACAAGCAAGTGTGTAAGCAAAAACTATAATGGAAACTTACAAACCTCAAAGTACAAAAGAAAATGAAGTGAAATTGCATACCTTGGTGTTGTAGAAGATGAGAATCACAAAAACTTGAAGTTCACACAAAAACCCACAAAAAGCCCCAAATTTTCGGCACCCCCTAGGCTCAAATCCGACCCCAAAACAAAGGAATCTTTGAAATATGAGTACAAATCTAGAATCCTTGTGAAAGTTTACCCAAAATAGACCCAAAAATCACTAAAATCGGGTTAGATTTGGGGGAGTTATGAAGATGTGAAGGTTATGGTGGGCTAGGGTTCTAAGAGAAGAAAGATGGAGAAGAAAGGTTGTGGTTGGGGTTGATTGAATGATATGTGTGGATAGGGTGGGAAGAAGTTAGTGATTTTATTAATAGTATTGTTATTATGTGTTATTATTATGTGCTTTTCTGGTTTTTTTTTATATATGAAACCGACAAGAAGGGGGTCCCCAAAAGTTCAGCTGCGAGCCGTAACCTACGGCTCCATGCCGTAGGCTACGACAATACCTGGGAGAAAATAGTGCCGTAAATCAGGAGCCTTGAGCCGTAAGGCTTTGTTTTGTACACATGGAGCTGTAACCTACGGCTCCCTGCCGTAGGCTACGGCTAGAGCTGGGCAGCAAAGGGGAAACCAAAAAAAAAATGTTATGACTTGAAAAATTTATTTATTTTTTTTAGTTTTTATAATTTGTAATTTTTATGTGTTTTTCAACTTTACGAAAACATGAAAATTATTATCCTACCCCCCCCCCCCCCCCGTTAAAAACCCGTGTTGTCCTCAACACTATGTTCGGGAAATCCATAAAAATTTCCCCACACTTGTTTCGAACACCGGTTTAAACGAAACTTATTCAAACCAAAATAAACTAAACTAAATATTTACAACCACCAAACCTGGGCCTCTTTCATGTTTCTTCATCATCCACTGGGCGTAAAATGTAACCCACTTTGTCGAGCTCGAGATTGTTGATATCATTACCTTCCAAGTACGGTTTGAGCCGATGCCTGTTCACCGTTTGTTGCTTATTTGTTTGTTCATCTTGGATGTCAACATCGCCAAATCTTCCCACTCTTCGGACAACGTAAGGACCCATCCACTTGCTTTTGAGTTTCCCCGTGAACATTTTCAATCTTGAGTTGTACAACCACACTTTTTGACCCACTTCGAAGTTCTTTTTCCTTATCTCCGCATCATGAACTTTCTTCAGTTTGTCTTTATATGCGGATGCACACTCATACGCTTGATCCCTTATTTCCTCAATTTCATTCAATTGTAGCTTTCTTGCCCGGCCCGCTTCGTCAGTTTGCATTCACCGTTTTAATTGCCCAATATGCCCGATGTGCTAACTCCATAGGCAAATGACATCTTTTCCCATACACCATTCGATAAGGAGTGGTATCAAGTGGAGTTTTGTAGGCCGTTCGATAAGCCCACAACGCATCATCAAGCTTGCTTGACCAATCTTTCCGATCCTTTCTCACCGTCTTCATTAAAATTTCTTTAATTTGCCGGTTAGACACTTCCACTTGACCACTCGTTTGTGGGTGGTACGGTGTAGTAACGCGGTGGTTCACATTATATCTCTTTAACAACTTCCCGAAATTGAAATTTTTGAAATGTGAACCACCATCACTTATTATCACCCTAGGCACACCAAATCGAGCAAAAATGTTGGATTGCACAAACTTACATACAACGGAGTGATCGTTGGTCCTCGTAGCGATAGCTTCAATCCATTTCGAAACGTAGTCAACCGCAACCAATATGTATAAAAACCCATTTGAGTTTGGAAAAGGACCCATGAAGTCTATTCCCCAAACATCAAGAGCCTCTTGCTCTTTCTCTTCCATCTCCAACCCATATGCATGAACCTGCAAAGACACATCACAAACACAAGAACCCAAAATTTCCTCTTCGAACTCCTTCGGGTCGTATCCATCCATGAAGTCTGCTAAGAAACACTCATCAACATAAATGTTAGTACCGTTAGTAAAAACATTTAATCTCATTTTTCTATTACCGAATGTCTTGTCGACTGTACCATATCGACAATCAATAACAGCATGTGCGGTGTTCAAAAATGGCCGACCCAAAATAACATTCTATTGTTGAATTGGGTCCGCGGATGAGTAATCTAGCACAAGAAAATCAACGAGATAATAAAACTCATCAACCTTAACTATCACATCCCGTACGATACCCCGGGGAAGCTTGTGAGACAAATCGGCTAGTACAACCGTTGTCTCAACCCGCTTCAATGGACCAAAATCGTATTGGTCATACAACCCCCCCCCCCCGGTAAGATACTTACTCCGGCTCCAAGATCCAATAACGCCCTTGCGGTTTGAAAATTTCCAACTTGAATGTTTATTAGAGGCTTTCCCGGATCTTGTAGCTTAGGAGGAAGGTCTCCTTTCAATACCGCACTCACCCGCTCCGTCAAATCTACCAATTTAGGCACTTTTTGTTGCCTCTTTGGGTACACAATTCTTTTAAAAACTTGGCGTAAGCGGGTACCTGTTTGATAGCTTCAAGTAAAGGAAGACTAATTTTAACCTGTTTAAAAACCTCCCACATTTCCTCTTTTTGAGGACCCCGTTTTGAAATAAATTTTTTTCTACCCGGATCTAATAAAGCCGAGGGAAATGGTACTTCACTAGATCCCTCACCATCGTTTACCTTTTCTTTTTCTTTATTAACTTCGTGTTTTTCAAAATTGGGTTTTTTAGGAGAAACAATGGGTGATTCATTTTCTTCCTCACTATCTTGACCCGTTATATCCTCAACCACCCCATCAACCAAATCCGGTGAAGGATTGGTTTTGTACTATTTCCCACTTCTCAAAACACTTACATGGTGAATATTAACATTATTACCTCTTGAAGTACTATGAGACGGGTTTACCTTAGTGCCGCTTGGTAATTGACCTTTGCTTTTCTTTAATTCGGACACTTCGGTTGCAAGTTGACCCATTTGGGTGGTCAAAGTTTGAATTGCTTTATCTCGGGCCTCATCCTTTTGTATGCGAGCGTCATCCATTTGGTTCCTCTTTTGTATTTCCGCTTGCATGCTCTTCAACATTTCCATCATTTCATTTCCACCCGAGGATCCCCCTTGTTCTTGACCCGTTTGATATTGCCTTTGATATCCTTGGTTGTTCCCACCTCGATATCCACTTTGGTTATTGTAAGGTTGGCGCGAACCATAATTACCTTGGTTACCTTGGAAATTCGGGTTTACTTGATTCGAAGGGTTCCCAAAACGAAAGTTTGGGTGGTTCCTCAACCCGGGGTGGTAAGTGTTAGAATTCATGTTGAAGTTTCTACCACCCCCTCCTTGACCTTGTAACGCATTCACCTCCTCATATTGCCCATCCACCATTCCTTGGCAATTTTCAGCCGCATGACCTATTTGATTACAAATAGCACAAATATCATAAATTTGGTTAGAAGTTTGTACATTACCATCATCGGCTGCATGCACTTGTGTTCGAGTAACAGCCGGTCGTGCTCTCCTTGATGCTTGAGCTTTTCTCTTTGAAGTAATGGCCATTTCTTCCAAGAACTCCCAATCATCATTCTCATAATTGGTGCCAAAAGTCCCATTTGTGATGGACATTAAATCTCGTGCATCTTCGGCACACAAGCCTTCGTGGAAGGCATTCATCAACTCCCAAAGCTCAATTCCATGGTGCGGACAATTTTTGATCATCATATTAAAGCGCTCGAAGGCTTCATGGAACATTTCGCCTTGTTGTTGTTGGAAACTCCTCAATCCCTTCCTAGCATCATTGGTCTTTTGGGTGGTATAAAATTCGTCTAAGAAAATTTGTTGCATTTCCCCCCAAGTGTAAATAGATGCCGAAGGCAAAGTGTAGAACCACTTCTTTGCCTTGTCCTCCAATGAAAATTGAAATAAGACCAACTTGACATCATCGGCCGAAAAACCTTGACTCCCAAGTGTATTGCAAATTGAGTCATAGGCCTCCAGATGGAAATAAAGCTCCTCCGTAGCTAGCCCCTTATATTTCGGCAGACTTTGTAAGGAATTAGTCCTTACTTCAAAAGTTCTTCCTTGGTTGTTATGAGGAATAACCACCGGTGAAGGATTGTGAGTAATTACCGGCCTAAAATGCGCTTCAATACCCCTCGCATGCTCTCTAAGATGCCTCCTTGGTACACCAAACCTAACCCTTGGACGAACTCCCATTGGTCTTGGTATATGCCCTTGTGGTACATTTGGTTGTTGAAATTGTTGTTGTGGCATCGGTGGGTTTTGAATTGGCCTTTGGAATTGTCGTTGAACATTCGGTGGACGAACTTGTTGCAATGGTACCGGACGTTGCAATTGTGGCCCTTGTGGCCTTGGCCTCACGTGTTGAGGTATAAGCTGTTGTTGTTGCACTCCACCAACATTTGGAATCACTTGCATTTGGCCTTGCATATAACCGAATTCCCCTTGATCTCCATCACCCCCATAGGCATACCCATCTTTATCAAAACCCTCAAACTCCTCAAATCCTTCATCATACCCATCTCCTTGAATTCCTGAAGATTGCCCAAATGGAAGAGTCGAGTATTGGAAACCCGACTGGTTTGATGGTCGAAACGATGTAGCATGGACAATGGTCGAGTTTGGTGCCATGGTATAGCTTGAATATGATGGACCCGCACCTGGAAAGAAATGAGATAATGGTGGTATAGTAGTGGACGGATTGAAGGTAATGGTTGGTTCTTCTTGAGTAGTAATGGGTTGTGTGGTGTTGGTTGGTGTGACATTTTGAAGTATGGTGGGTTCGGTAGTATTTGTTGGAATGGTGGTATTTGGTGAAGGTTGAGTGGTTGTTGGTATAAATGGTTGAGCAGGTTCACCCGTAGTGGGTGGTGGTGGTGGATCCTTATCCATGTATCGAAGTGGTGTAATAGGTGTAATTGGTGTTGTTGGTGAACCACTGATTGTATTTTCTCGTAATAAAATCCTGTTTGCTCGTAAAGTTCGTTCAATTTCCGGATCAAACACTAGTGGTGAAAGCTTGTGAGAGCTTCTAGTAGGCATGCACCTGTAAATACCTGCACACTAACACACCCCGCGTAAACCAGAAAAATAACAAACTTAAGAAAAGAACAAAAATAACACACGTTGCGCACTACTCCCCAGCAACGGCGCCAAAATTTGATGTGATGTCATGGTCACAATCAAATTTAATCCAATTACTACTAAATAGTTAGTGATAAGTGGGTATCGAACACAGGGAGTTTGTGGAATATGTGTTATTTGAGAACTTATCTAGATTAACTAAATTAGACTAATTGCAAGAAAATAAAATTCAAGAGTTGATTTGATTGGATTGGTTTTTTTTTTTAACTAAGATTACTAATTAATTTGCGAAATAAGAATTGAGTTTGTAAACAATTTAGAGAGAAATGACCATCCTAAGTTTCCGGTTTTGTTTCAACAATTGTGCTATCATTTACTAGAAAGAACTACATAGACATAGTTCATGTGAAATTACTTGTTGTGATAAAAGGGAACTAAGTACTCAGATTCCTAGAACGTGAGGTTGTTACCCGATGACCAATTGACCCTTACCCAATCCTAATTCTACCCATGATATCTCGATTGCCAACGGCACCAAAAACGTATGGTTTCAAAGAAGAATATTTGTAAACATCAACAATTTACAAACAAACAAGAACACACCATGATAAACAAAACATAAGTTTAATTCATCATTCTAGAAATATAAAACAAGCACAATAGTTTTCACAAACCTTCCACCTAAGATGACCATGGAGTGTTTAGCCACACATGGCTTGAAGCAACATCGGCAACGGCACCAATATTTGACGTGATGTCGTGGTCACAATCAAATTTAATCCAATTACTACTAAGTAGATAGTGGTAAGTGGGTATCGAACACAGGGAGTTTGTGGAATATGTGCTATTTGAGAATTTATCTAAATTAACTAAATTAGACTAATTGGAAGAAAATAAAGTTCAATAATTGATTTGAGTGAAATGGTTTTAGGACTAATTTTTACTAAATAAGTTGCAAGAGAAAAGTTCGGTTGTAAACAAATTGGAGAATAATGACCACCTTTAGTTTCCGGTTTTCTTTGACACTTATACTAACATTCCACTAGAAAGAACTACATAGACATAGTTCATGTGTGACCAATTGCAGTGATGAAAGGGAACTAAGTACTCAGATTCCTAGAACGTGAGGTTGTTACCCGATGATCAATCAACCCTTACCCAAGCCTAACTATACCCATGATATCTCGATTGCCAACGGCACCAAGAACGTATGGTTTCTAATTAATTTAGCACAAGGATTAACAATTTACTAACAAGTAATCACACACCATAACAAGCAATTCAATAAAGAGAAGATTGTTATTCTAGAAATACGGAAATAAACATAAATGTCTTGCAAACCTTCCACCAAAGATAGTCACAAAATACTTAGCCACTCATGGCTTGAACAAACATGATCACAAGAGTTTCAATGTTCATCCAGATCAAAAGCAACAAAAACTAGATGATAAGATATGTTCTCCAAGCTTCCAAGTCTTCAAGATTGCTCCAAATTCGTTTATTCTCAAGTAGTAACCGAAAACATATGATGAGCCACCATAAAAACCCATAAAATGACAATTTAATGCATAAGTTACAAAATTGGATCAGTCGGTGGCGTAACCTATGGCAGAGGGCCGTAGGTTACAGCGGGCAGCTTTCCCTTACGGCGGGTGGCTTCTGTCTTACGGCGAAGGCTTTTTGCAAAGGTTGGGGCCGTAACCTACGGCCAAGTGCTGTAGGTTACGGCGCTGAGTGTTAGTTTTTCCTTGTTTCCTTCATTTAATTCACCATTTCTTCAATCCCAACACCGCCAACTTCTAGCATCCATCCAAGCTCCATAAAACCTGCATTTTAAGCTCTTTAACACCTGTAACATCAAACATCTTGTGATTACCAAATTCAAGCTATTAACCGGATAAAGTATGGTATTTTAGTCTATTTAAAGGCCTTAAGGGTTGTCCTACGGACCACCCGTCACTCCTCAGGTAACAACTCGCTCCAGTCGAAACCTTCATCGTCGTCAATTACAGCAAGAGCTCTAGATTTCTCTTTGTTATCCTCAAGCTGCTTCATTCTTGGCGGCTCTGATTTATTCTGATGATAAATCGCTTTCTTGTAGAAATCTTCTCTGAACGGATTTTCAGACTCATCAGCATACGCATTTCGGCATTCACGCTTAAAGTGACCTTTTTGTTTGCACTTAAAGCATGTCGCTTTAGACTTGTCAAAGCCTAACTTGGTAGAAGGTCCACCAATAGACTTCCTTCCTGTGATCTCCATGAAACGCTGCGCCCAACGAAATGCACTGGCCATGCACCACCTTATGTCGATCAATTTCATCTCCTCAGGATCTATTTGATCGTAGTCTTCTTTTGTCAGATTGGTGTTGCCTATCTTGCCAGCTTCAAGACCTTCATACGATTCTAGCACAGAAGCTAGAAAAACCATCTGTTGTTTTGCCGACTCCTCGCTGAAGTTTTGAGCGTTCTTTAGGTCTACAGCGATGTTGCAATGAAATAGGTTCTTTGCATCTGATTGACTTGAATGTGACGAAGAACCACTGTGAAATCCACTGCTTTGACTTTCTCTGTTTGAAGTGTTGGAATTCTCAGCAGAAAAAGCTGTCTTGGGAGATGTATTCTTTGGCATCACGCTTTTTGGATAATACAAATCCAAGTTCTGCTGGTATGATGAGTGACTGACTTTGTGTGTTTTCTTTAACTCCGGCTCATGACTTTCTAGTCTCTCAATCAACAAATCCACTGTGAGCTCCTCAGACTTGATCGTATTCTTCAACATCAACGCATAATATTGCCAATCCATCTCATCTGGCAACGAGTCAAACAATTTATTGACTAGCTCTTCTTAAGAATAGAAAATTTCAAGTCTCGCCAGTTCCAGCTTCAGGTGCCCAAACCTCTCAATCATTTTACAAACTGATTCATTCTTTAAACAAACAAATAAATCAAACTCTTTTCTTAGTAGTTTCTTTTTGTTTTTCACTATTTCTGCACTTCCCAAACATTTAGCTTTCAACTTTTGCCAGAGATCTGTAGAATTCTTGTACTCGATCAAGGATATTATATCTTCTCGGACAGATTGAAATAACAGTGCGTTGCATTTTTGCTCAGCAAATAACGATTCTATTTCATCAGATGACGTTAAGCTTTCACCAGTTTTGCCTCCATCAATGTATCCATTATTGAGACTCTTCCACCTAGGATAAGCAAAGGCCTTCAACCATTCTTCAAACTTCCTGGCCCACCGGCTGTACTCTTCGATAGCCATCAACTTCGGGGGTTTGTTATAAGTTCCGTAAACGCTTTCAACTCCCAAGGCATCCGATAAGCTTTTCTTCGTACTCGGCGTGTTCTCATTGGTGTTGTTGGAACAAGTATCGTCTCCAGAATTTCCAGCAAAAGCATACATATCGCTAAACAGATTCATGAATAGATCATCCATCTTGCACGTACCTGAAAAATCAGCAAACACTTAGAAAAATTTTTGAGTTTTGAAAAACAGCAAGTTTCAAGTGGAATCACTTGAAGCGGAATCAACTTCAAGCGAAATCAACAAGAATGTTCAAGCGAGATCACTACTGAAGCGGAATCACTTAATTTCGCTTGAAATTTCAAGCAAAACCTCAACCTCAAGCGGAATTAGACAACAATTTCAAGCGAGATCTGATTCAAGCGGAATCAGATGATTACTTTCAAGCGGGATATGAGCTTTCAAGCGAAATAAGCTATTTCGCTTGAACTGGCCACTGATTTTTAAGCGAAATCTGAATTTTTCAGCGGAATTAGCGAGCACCTTTTCAAGCGGAATAAGGTTTTAAAGCCATTTTTACTAGTTTTAACTCGAATTTTAATCTGATTCTTTGTAGGGTTTGTTAAAACTATGTTTTACACAATATACGTGAAAATCAGGCCATTTCAAGCGTTAGAACTTGTTCAAATCAGAAAAGTATGAGAAGAAGTGAGTAGAAATGAGAAAATCCAGTAGAATCAAGCTGAATTAGGATAAACTCCTCGTCCTGAGCTCTGATACCACTTGTTGGACCGGTTCCGTGACCCTAAACAGTCAGTAAAGGCAGTTCATCTTCATTTACTAAGGCGGAATCAAAGTAAACAAAGTCAAACAACTTTTTTCCTTTTAATCTCTTCTCTATTACTGAATTCTGAGCCTTTTACAATGATTTCTGACAAAAATCCGACAGCACCTCGACTCTGATTTCGCTCCAATTGTTACAAATGAAATCATCACACCACCTATATATACTAGTGAGATTCCGCTTGAAATGCTCCAAGCGAAACCCCTGATTCCGCTTCAACTGATTCAAGAGGAATCATTACATGTGTTTCAAGCGGAATACCTAAGTTTGGTTCAGCGGAATTACAATATTATGATTTCGCTTGAAATGACAAACACGTCATTTCAAGTGGAATTACAACATAAAACCACTAAAACTTGTTTTCCAACCCTAAACAACCTATCTAGACCTAAGACTCGATTAATACGTAGTTAACAGACATTCAGTGCACCAACAGCGTTTTACGTAACTGGGTTTCCGAAAAAAATTTCAAAAATATAGCAATAGTATACTCATTTTAAAGATAAAAAATGCTCGTTTTTTTGGTGCAATTTTTATAAAAAAATAATGTCTTATGAAAAAGTTATTAACGTTTAAAAATGGGGAGAAATTGGAGGAGAGAGAAACTATTGCCCTGGATTGACTAGAATGCACTTACACAAACCCACGCGCCTCTTTTTTTCTCTTCAATTTCACTCATTTAATCTTAGCCCTTGATTAAATCAATTGATGGTCAAGATTACTTCCTAGACTTCCTAGCCAAAACAAAAAAAAACTTCCTATTATATTCTAATCCTTTAATTTGATTCGTTTCACTATAAATTATACTAGATGATGAAGTAAATATCGGCTATATTGGGATAATACCGTCAATATGTTTATATTAGTAGATAATATGTGTATCTTTTTATTTATTGTATTTCCTTTTACATATGTACCAGCGATATTATCTTTTGTAATGAGGAATTATTCATTCGGTGATTAATTTCCTCCTACACGGTATCAGCCTAAATATCGATTCTCTCTCTTCTTTTCATCGCTTTTTCTAACCCTAGCCATGTCGACTTCTTATTCTACCGATTCAACCTTGCCCATGAATACTTTTCTCCATTTGCTCACTATCAAACTCACCTCCTCCAATTATTTGTATAGGCGCATTAAAGTTCTTCGCCCAGTTACTCATCAAGGCTAGCTCAGTTTTGTTGATAGTTCCAAACCATTACAAAGAAATTAATCACAGTTGAAGGAAAATCCACTACAAATCCCGATTACACTTCATGGCTAGAAAAAGATCAGAGGATTCTTCTTCTCCTACAGTCCTCTCTTCCAGAAGAATCCATGGCCAAGGCATTTGGCCACACCACATCTCAATCTCTCTGGTCTGCATTAGAAGTCGCTTACAACCATGTCTGGTCTGAACGTGCTCAGAATATTAAGGACACTCTCAGAAATCTGAATAAAGGGACCTCATTTGTTTCTGATTTTGGAAAAAGAAAAAGTTCAAATCTCTTTGTGACTAGTTAGCAGCAATTGGTCATATTGTCTTTGATGATGACAAATCCCAATAGTTTTTGTAGGGTTTAGGTCTTACCTTCGAAACCTTCTCCACAACTTATCGTGCAGTTCAGCCCAGGCCTCCCGATCGTGATCTCTTGGCTTAAGCCGAAGGTCATGAACTATTCATCACCTCTTTCCACGACCCTTCCTCACCACAGGCTGCTTTCACAACATCTCGTCAGCTTTCTTCCCACTCTAATGCTTCTCTTGCTCGTGGTAGGTCTAGTTATAAAGGTCGTGGTTCATCAGGTGGTCGTGGTGTTCAAGCTCGTTATCCCCCTCATTGTCAGTTGTGTAAGACAAATGGACATTATGCAAACATGTTTCCTCAGTTAGAATGTCATATTAATGACTCTATACCTGACTGGCATGCTGATACGAGTGCTACGACACATATGGCTCCATCTTCTGATCATGTTGTTATGTCAACACCCTATCATGCTATAGATAAAGTTAATTTTAGGGATTGTAACATTCTTCCTGTTTCTAGAATTGGTAACGTATCACATTCATCTTGATTACCTTTATGTGATGTCCTTATTGTACCACATCTAAAGAAGAAATTACTTTCTGTGAGTAAACTAACAGATAATCTTCCAGTTGTTATTTTTTCTCATTCATATTTTGAGATTCAGGATAAAGTCACCAAGGAAATCCTAGCAAGAGGCACACATAAAGATGGACTTTACATATTGAGTTCTAGGAATCGAGGTTTCTTTCGGCATCTACTATTTCTTCACCCAAGGCATTCTTTGAAACATGGCATAAATGCTTAGGACACGTGTCTTTTGATGTTATTTCTTCTTTGAACAAAAACGGTTGTCACACCCCCAAAATCCACCATGCGGAGTGTCACCGCTTGGAGGCGTGACGTGACCAGGATCAAGCCACCAATCATATTGAACAACGTAATTAAGTAAATGAAACCAACCACAATACAATTGGTGACCATAGCTAGTTAACTATGTTCGAATTAAACAGCGGAAGCATTAAAAGTAAAACCCAAAATATAAGTCCATAGTTCATTAGTTTAAAGTCCAAAGCGTAAGTTTGATAAGTTCATAAGGATTTAAATATAAAACTTGGAACATAACAGTCCGTATCCCACAACGACTCCTTCCTCGTGCAAGCTCCAAGCATTTAACGACCTGTAAGGCATGTAACAACGAGTCAACAACAAAGTTGAGTGAGTTCACGGTTAGTTTTAAGTTGTTTCTGAAAACGTGGTTTATCTTTCGTTGGCGTAAATGCCGTGGGGGTTACCCCATAGTTGAAAGTATGTTTAACCAGTTCCTTATTTATTACCCAAACCATTTCCATGATTAGTGGGGGCTTCCCCATGTGAACTACAAGACTGTTAAGATATCGACTACTAACGAAAATAAGTTGTGCCCTATGTCAGTGTCTAGCATCACTGACGGTTTGCCATAGTCCATTAGTACACGCCCGTCCGACCGGCATGGTGTGAGGTTTGTTAAACCTAATAGCGCTATTAACTAATGACCCGCTCGCCATCGGCCTCGGCGATTAAGTCGATATGAGATGAGGGACTTAATGATAGAGTTTTGTCTAGCAAGTTTTAGAGTTGTTGTCCTACACAAGGAGGACGAACGTACGTAGTTCTACCCAAGGAGAATACGCAGGATTAATATTGGCATCCTACCTATGGAGGATGGTAATACATATCCAACCCAACGAGGATATGTAGATTCCGTTTTAAATTCTTTTACCCATTCCCAACCACCGGGAATCCCATGCCTTAGAAAGTGTGTGAACTCACCTCAGTTTGCTCGGTTAGATTCTCAAAGATAGCTAACAGTCAAGGTCGGTCAAACACATCCTAGTATGATTACCACTTAGTTTATTAGTGACTTTAAATAAGCACGAAATTCCTACACCCATCTACCACATAACATGCATCACTTTAACGGTTTATGCCCATATAAGCCTCCCATCTATTCCCATTCATAAGCAAGCATATGACATTGCACATAACACTTTTATTGACATATAACATGTTAGATTATTCTCCGATAACCTATCCGTTATTTAGACACGCAAATCACTACTTATGTCGTTTCAGCTTTTATATTCAAAACTGGGCTGTTTTCGGGAGTTTTAATAAAATAGTTACCCTATTCCAAAAATTCCGAACTTTTTACAGAATGTGCTAGACAATCCAAATTTTATTGTGTAAAAATCTCGGGATCCAATTCGTTACCAATATTTTATAAAAATCATTTACCGGACTACAATCAGATTTGTCACTTTCTGATTGCAGTCTACGGAATAATTCACTAAAAATTAATCGTAAGTCCGATTGACGAAATTCCAGTTGGAGGATCACTGCGACAATAGTGACCATCTACAGTAAAAATTCCATTAGCAGTTTCTACTCATTTTTTAAGTTATGACTCCGAATACAACACACTTTTTTCTGCAGCAAAAACACAGCTTGAGCTGCTGTCCAAAAACAGTCCTTTAAAAATAGTAAACGACCTCAAAAAACTACGATTCCAGTGCCATCTGATCGGTTTTTCGAAAATGCATATTTTAGGCTTCATAAAATCAGTTTTTTCGATTAATAATGATCCAGTTACAGCCTGTTGAAGTTGGCTGAATATACTAATCAGCATGCTTTTTAGAGTGTAAATGTTACTATAACGCGTCAACAATTGTTCTAACAACGGGTTTAACGAGAAATCAATGATCCAACAACATGCATGCTTATACCAACATAATCCAACCAGATTTTATCATTATATAAGTTCATGTTTAGGTTCCTTGTTCACTTTCTCTTTGTGATCTTATTTTAAACTTCAAACAACAATGTTTCGAACAATCAACGTAGAAGTGACCAAAAGTGAAATCGAAGACTTACAACTAGCACAAGGGCTAGGGATGAACTTGTGAACAAGAAATGATGATGAAAATGGCGTGAGAATGCAAGGGGTGATGTTTCTTCAAGGCTCCAAGCTCCAAGCTTCACAAGACTTCTTCTAGCACTTGTTTTGGACTTGATAATGGATCAAATGAGTGAGTGTTGATGTGATGGTGATGGTGGCGATTTTGTGCAGCCAAGAGGGAGAGAGAGAGTGGAGAAGATGAAGTGAATTTGTAGAGAGAGAGTGTGATATGATGATATGGTGATCTCTAGCCCAACCTACATGTAATGATGGTGATTTCTTGGCAAGAGCATCAAATAAGGAAGTCTAATCAAATGAAAAAGGGAATATTTATTAGGGATTTAGTGATGATTATGGTGGGGCCCTTATGTGAGCCGAAAATATGAAGGGGGGGGGGGGGGGGGGTTTAATTGTAAGTTTTTATTATAAGTAGGTGATTACATAGAAGGTTTAGGGTATTTTCTAAAGTAGTAAGTGCATGACATATTTTTATAGTATGTGGGGATTTTTGAGACCATAATTAGTTAACAATAATAAAGTAATGTTTCTGACAAAATTTTGGTGTCCTGGGTAATGTCCGGTTGTTCGGTTAAGTACCGCTCCGTTAATGTGTTAAATTCTACCGTATAGTGTCTTTTATGCATCTTTTGTAACACAATTAATTCTCAACACATAGAAAAGCATACAGGATCATTTAGTAAATTTTTTCTGCACAATCAATAAGCACAATTTAATGTTAATTAATCGTACGGATACATGTAATTATGAGGGTTGTCACATTCACCCCCTGTTAAGAAAATTTCGTCCCGAAATTTAGCACGTGGTTACTGAGGAAGCTAGTTAAGTTGCGTGGTCTCCTGGTTTTCCTGGGGTGTCACATCATCCCCCCGTTGATTTGGAATTTCGTCCCGAAATTCTGCAGTAGCTTCAGCCTCAGTAGTGGTTGCACTTTTCTTAAACAGCTGGGGATACTTGAGTTTCATTTGGTCTTCTCGCTCCCAGGTGTACTCTGGGCCACGACGGGAATCCCAACGAACTCGGACTAGAGGTATCCTAGTATGCTTGAGAATCTTAACATCTCGATCAGTGATCTCTACTGGTTCCTCGACGAATCGCAGCTGGTCGTCGATAGTGAGTTCCTTGAGAGGAACTATGAGGGTCTCATCTGACAGACACTTCTTCAGATTCGACACATGGAACACATTGAGAACTCCGCTGAGTTCGGCCGGTAGATTCAGCTTGTAGGCGACATTGCCAATTTTCTCAATGATTTCGAACGGTCCGACATAACGCGGATTGAGCTTGCCTCGTTTGCCAAAACGAACTACACCTTTCCAAGGTGAGACTTTGAGTATCACTCGATCCCCAACCTGGAACTCGAGTAAGATTGTTTAACACTTTTTAAACTTTTCAATTCTTTAGCGTGTCGTGATAGTCCACTGATGTACTATCATTTCCTCTTTTTTGCAACAAAACTCATTTTTGAATTTTATCATGTTTTTGACTTTTTCAAATTTTCAAATGTTTTTGGATTTTCTGATTCCCTACTCCCCCTAAAATGCAAACACATTTTTAAAAAAATTGAAAACTTCTAGACTCTTAACCCACTAGAAACATATAAAGCAAAACAAACTATACAGAAACTTGACAACTGACACTGAATCACATCAAATCGCCATTCACTAGGCATAAACAATCTGAACTCCCCTTATCACAAATCATTTTCTCATTTAGATTTCAAAACACTTAAGTTTGTTTTAATCAAAATGATTTTTCCGGAAAATGAATTTGTGTTGATAACAACCACTTGTAGGTCTATCTTTTAAAAACGGGGATGTGGTTCATCATCTTGTCTATCTTTTGCCATGAATAGTAAATCAAGTACAATTTAATGTCCCTGATTTATCATTTTCATTTAAGAACCTTCTGTACCACTTGTAAATGTAACCTCTTCAGAGTATACAAACATCTCAAAATTTAACCACAAATACCACTTGCAAGATCAAGGTTACCACTTGTAGGAATGTTACGTCTACGTCACCATTTTACCAGTCAGGATGCCGATTCCTGCTTCGCAATTACCAATCTGGAAGCTCCGGCGTAGTCCTTTCACCTGTAAATACATCCAAACATTAAACACAATCATTCAAACAAACACTTTAAAAACTAGAAAAATGCCGATTCCTGATCCACAATATAAACTTGGGATCTCCGGCGTAGTCCTTTGACTATCATGGAAAGCAAACTTCCATCCAAGTCTTCTCAGACTTGATGGCTTTTAGTTCTTGAGCTGTAGGGTTGTATGTTGCCTTTTTAGTAGCATAAAAATCTTTAACCCCTTTAGCTCTCCCACTCAACATTTTCCCAAATATCTTTTTAACATTCCCGTTGAATGTTTTCTCGACATCAAATTCATCCTTTTCTTTGTAAAACTGATTTGAAATCTCAGTTTTTCCCACTTTCTTCTTTACTTCCTCAAACCTCAATGATGGAAACTCCTCATCATTTACTGAAATCTTCTTTTCAACCTGTGGCTCCTCTGGCTTTGTAGAACCAGATTCATCGCCGACATTCACTTCACCTTTCTTCGCAACCCACACCTGGTTGTCTTTTCCTTTCTTTTTGTAAAAATTCTTTTCCGAACACTCGCCAACCTCAAATTTTGAATTTTCAAAAAATTTAAATCCATTGGTTGGTGTGTCAACATCAACAACTTTCTCTTTCAACTTCTGAGATACTTTCTGTTTTGATTGTGCACTTTTTGAGCAATTCCATGCAATGTGACCAGCTTCATTGCATCTATAACAGGTTCTAGTCTCTCTTAGATAACATATATCAGCTCCATTCTTCTTTCTCTCAGCAAGAAACTCTTTATTAGACTGTCTCCAGAACGGTTTCTGCTGTTCCTCCTCAGCACTTCCACCTGACACAAATTCAGATTTTGTTTTAGAATTTTTCATATTTTTATCATTTTCTGGTGGAATAAAACCAAGACCTTTCTTTTTGTAGCTACGATTCTGATTAGGTTTCTTTGGAAAACCAGGACCAGAATTGTAACTTTTTTTCTTGTTTAAACGTTGCTGAACTCTAGAAGTATATTTTTTAGATTTTTCAAAACTTTTCAAAATTTTTAATTCTGGAATATTAACCTCTATAAGTTTGAAAGTTTTGTTTATTAGTTCTGTTTTAATACTCATTATTGGAAACTCTTTATTGTAATATAATTTGTCCGAACCATTCAAAGTATACACAACTTCGAATGTTTCATCATTCAAATCTGCCTTTGACAATAAAAATTCTTTACTATAAGACCGTTTTTCCGACGAATTTTGATTGTTGACTGACGACTTTGACTTTCCAGACCCAGATTTCAACTCAGACTCCTCATCAGTATCCAACACCTGATCGACCACCTTTTTGATTAGAACAGACTCATGATCAGTATCTGACGAGGTATACGTGATATCTATGTTATCTGGTAAACCATCAGTTGTGTCGGTTTTAAGCTTTATATTGACTGCTTTTTCCAGTTGCTCCTCATTTGGTCTCCTAGGTGAATAACCATCCCAAATTGGAGGCGGACATTTGTTGTAACTAACAGTCGATTTCTTACCACAGTCTTTCTTGTCTTTTAGCTTCTCATCTTTGAAAGCTTCCATACCTGCAACAGTTGGGTAAATACGGTCAATAAGATAATCAGAACTAGAATAACTTTGCAATAAGCGTCTAATTCTCTCATTCTCTATTTTTTCTGTCTCCAACTCTTGCTTCCACTTAGCACTCTCTTCGATGTAGAAGTTTATTGCTTTTTGTTTTGTCATTAAAACTGCATTCAACATCGTCAGTGCTTGTTCTCTCTCTGAGTTTGTCTTTTGAAGACCAGTTACTGTTTTATTCAAAACATCGTAAGATTCTTTCACATAGTTGAGGTTGAACAGTAACTGCTCCTTCTTTTTCTCATACTCAGCTATGATGTCGTCTTTAGCTGCACAATCCTTGCAAGCTTCCAAGCACTTCTCACATGGCTTGACAACATCAACAATCTTTTCAACTTCGATTGTTTTAACAACTTCAACCACTTTTTCTTCTTCTTTCACATCCTCGGTAATCTTCTCAGCAACATTCTCAGCGTTTTGAGTATCACCTTCAGATTCGGATTGTTGTTCTTTAGCTGCTCGTTTCTCTTTCAGTTTCTCCATTCTTTCTGCAAAATAAAAATGAAAACTTTCAGGAGAAAGATGAGTTTTTGCAATATTTATGTGTTTTTCTTCCTCATCATCACTGCTGCTGTGATCAGGTGATTGATCAAATTTTACAGATTTATCAGAATCATCATCTGATACATCCGAAACAAACGGTGTTTTATCAAAAACAACTCCCTTTTCTTGAACATTTTCATTTTGTACACTTTTATCAGAATTTTGTACTTCTTCATCTGAACCCTGTAAACCTTCATTTGAACTTTCTGACACTTCCCCAGAATGTTCTGAAAGACTATCAGTACTGTCTGAGCATTCATCAGATGACACAGACTTTTCATCTTCACTTTTCACAGTCTCTCCGATAGATCTCATCTAAGTAGCAAACAAATCTGGCTCTCGGACGATCTTGGCAATGAAAGCTTTAAACTCTCCCTTCTTATCCACAAACATATCCTAACTGAAACCTTCTGGTAGTTTCTCATCATCTTGATCGATAATGCGTGCTGTTGTGGCTTCAGATGATATATAATCACTCCAGCTGAAATCTACCAAACATGCTCTCTTGGGATCTTCAATCTTTCTCCCATGAGCTGTCTGAGGTTCCTGGGATTGACCGACTTGCTGATAGATAGCTTTGCGATAGTAATCATCTTTCCCAAATGGATTCTGTGCTCCACTAGCTTCTCTTCCTTTGCACTCCCGCTTGAAATGGCCTTTCTCCCTGCATCGAAAACAAGTAACTTTAGATTTATCAAAACCTAAAGTAGAGACATGTGCATCAAGAAAGTCATTTCTCCCGGTAATGGTTTTGAATTTCTCAGCTCGTCGAAGAACACTAGCAAGACACCATTTGATATCCATGAGTTCCATTTCTTCGGCGTCTATTTGATCGTAATCCTCTTTGGTAAGCATAGGATTTCCGATCCGACTGGCAACAAGACCTTCATAGGATAACAAAACTGAACCAAGAAGTGCCATGTGATCTTTAGCAGTGTCTTCAGAGAAGCTTTGACCTTCTGGAAGATTGAGAGCTATGTTGCATTGAATCACGTATCCGTTTCCAGTTTTTGTACTCTGAGACTGAAAGCTTGTGTTAGTCTCTTTCGGATTCACACTTGGAAACGATGAAAACCCGCCACTGCTCTTGTTTGAACCCTGATCTGCTTGTTCAGATGAATCACCAGCACTGAATGCAGTTTGTATCTTCGGACTTCTTTCAGATTCAGTAACTGGAACACTACCCCGGTAGTACATCTTAACATCCTGTTGACCACTCGGACTATTCATTCTAGCAATCTTTTGCTGCTCAAGATCCTGACTCTCTATTTTCTCAATGAACTGTGAAATAGTCAGCCCGTCATACACACCAGTATTCTTTAAAATCATCAAATATGTTCCCCACTCTTTTTGAGGTAACGCGTCAGCCAATTTATCCACCCATTCCTCACGACCTTTTTCAACTCCCAACATCGATAACGATCGCAACAAATGACAGTATCTCTCGATTAGCTTCTTAGTATCCTCTCCCGGCAAACTACTAAACAGATCGAATTCTTTCTTTAACAGTGCTTTCTTGCTCTTGATCATGTTTTCACTTCCCTCAAATTTAACCTTAAGAGCATCCCATATTGACTTAGCAGTTTTGTCGTGCTGTACCAAGATGAATATATCTTCCTTTATCGCCTGCTGCAACAAACTGATCATCATTTTCTCGGCTCTATACATTGCTCTTTCTTGATCAGTAAATTCAGATATCTCTTTAACAACTTGCAAATCTGTTCGAGGCAAAGTGTACTTTTTCAATATGCATTCCCATGATCTGAAATGGTTTGCCTGAACCCAGTTTTCAAACCGATCCTTCCACCCATAATACTCCTCAATGCTCATCAATCTAGGAGGTTTTTGAGTCGTTCCCGTCTCATTTTCCAAATTCATTGCTTGAGCAATTGCGGCTAGAGTAGTCGATGTAGCAAAAGCGTTGTAAAACTCGGAATCCATGTTAAAATAGCACGTTTTTCAATGCAGATGACAGAAAAGCGATCCAACACTGAACAAATAAGCAAACCGGGTGACTGACTAACGAGCGGACCAATCAATTTATCGAATGATTGTTCGAGCGGACCAGCAGATAACCAAATAAGCGATCCAGAGAAATAAATGTCTTAAGAGCGGTCCAAGAATGTACACTCGAGCGGTTCAAAACTGTTCGAATGAGCGGTCCAAGATACTAATTTGGAGCGAACCAGAATCAAATTTGTATGAATGAGCGGTCCAAAACGTGATCTAAGAGCGATTCACGATGACGTCATTTCGAGCGGTCCACATTACAAACATGATTTGACCCATAAAAACTTCGAATTTTGGCTTCAAACTTCCCAGGGTTTATCTCGATACTATTGCGCACAAGCTGTGAAAATTTGAGCAAATTTCGACCGTGAAATCTTCCCGAATCAGTAAAAGAAGGTGTAGAAGTGAGAAGAAATGATGAAAAACAGCTACAATCTGCAGAAAACCTCCTCCCAAGCTCTGATACCACTTGTAGGATCGTATGCTGACCCGAACGAGTCGTTCAGAGGTTATCTCTTGCGTTTCAGATGCAGAATAATAAGAAATACAAGTAGAAGTAGCTTGTTCTCCTTTCTAACTACTTGTTTTATTGATATCAAACGTTTTACAGCTCGATCGTCACACCGGCAGAGCTTCGGCGTGGAATTCGGATTCAATGTTATGTGGATCGCCCTAAAGACCCCTATATATAGTGATTTGGGTCCGCTCATATGTCACATGTTCATATGAGCGATCCAGACACGTACAAATAAGCGGTTCACATTTGACAAATAAGCGACCCACCATCCCTATGACCCTATGAGCGGTCCTAGCATATAACACCTATACAAACTCCTGTTTTCTCGTATTTCGTGCCCTATGCTATACAATACAATGTAAGACCTGATCCTAGACACCTAGACGGAATCAACAGATGTAGTGCACCAACAAGCGTCGCAGTAAACCACAAAATCATCTGTGCCTTCGGGCAATGAGAGGATAGGTGCGCTACAAAGTCTATCTTTCAAGTGTTGAAATGCGGACTCCTGTGCATCACCCCAACGATAGGTGACACCCTTCTGAGTCGTTGAAGTGAGAGGTTGCGCAATCTTTGATAAATCCTTGATAAATCTTCTGTAATATCCTGCCAAACCCAAGAATTGGCGGATTTCTGTTGGTGTGTGGGGTGCAGGCCAGTTCTTGATCGAGTCAACCTTGGATGGATCTACATGAATTCCATCCTTGTTTACCACGTGGCCTAGAAAGTGGACTTCGCGAAGTCAGAAGTTACATTCCGAAAACTTGGCATACAACTGCTCTGTTCGAAGAAGTTCCAAAATAAGCCTCAGGTGATGCTCGTGTTCTTCCTGACTCTTAGAATAGATCAGGATGTCGTCGATGAATACAATGACAAACTTATCCAGGTAATGCTTGCACACTCTGTTCATGAGATCCATGAAAACCGCATGTGCATTCGTTAATCCAAAAGGCATAACCAGAAACTCGTAATGGCCGTAACGAGTTCTGAATGTTGTTTTGGAGACGTCCTCCTCCCGGACTCTCAGTTGATGGTAGCCTGACCTTAGGTCAATCTTGGAGTAGAAGCTCGACCCTTGCAACTGGTCGAATTGGTCATCAATGCGTGGGAGAGGATAACGATTCTTCACGGTCACCTTGTTGAGTTCGCGGTAGTCAATACACATTCTGAAGGTACCATCTTTCTTCTTCACAAATAATACTGGGGCTCCCCAAGGCGAAGAGCTAGGACTTATGAAACCCTTTTCCAAGAGTTCTTGTAGTTGCGTGGACAGTTCTTCAAGTTCTGATGGAGCTAGACGATAAAGTGCTCGATCTATGGGCGCTGCTCCAGGAGCTAGCTCGATTTGAAACTCAACTTGACGATGAGGTGGAAGACCAGGTAATTCCTCAGGAAATACCACAGGAAAATCACGTACAATAGGTATGTCTCCTATTTTCCTTTCTTCCGAGGATGTATCAGAAACAAAGGCTAGGATAGCAGTGTGGCCTTTGCGTAACCACTTCTGGGCCTTAAGGAAAGAGATGATGCCCACGACAGCACCACCCTTGTCGCCACAAATAACGAGAGGTTCTTTACCAGAATGAGGGATGCGGACAATCTTCTCGTTGCAAAGAATTTCTGCTTGCTGATGAGATAACCAATCCATCCCAATAATGACGTCAAAACTACCCAGAACGATAGGAATAAGATCGATAGAGAAGGTCTGACCAGCTAGGAGGTTACAGCCCTTAACTATGTGTGTGCCCTTAAGACTTTCACCAGTTAGCTAGTTCTACAACATGTTTGGTGGTTTAAGGGTAAAGGTGGTACGCTTAAGCACCTAACTAACTCTTAGGAACACATATCTAATATCGACAGCTGTGACAACCCTCGTATTTGCATGTATCCGTATGATTATTTAATGATAATTAAAGTGCTTGGTGACTGTGTTGAATTACTTAACTGTTTCCTGTTACTGTGTCATACTTACATGTGCGTGTTAGCATACTAGTAGTATGCAGAAAACTTGACTAAATAGTCCTGAATATTTTCCTAAGTGTTAGGAATTAATTATGTTACAAAAATATACCTATAAGACATCTTACGGAACAATTAAACAAATTAACGAAACAGTATCCGACCGAACAACCGGACATTACCCGGGACACCGAAATTTTGTCAGAAATATTATTTTATTATTCTTAAATAATTACGGTCACAAAAATCCGCATACACCATGTAAACATGGCATACACCCACTATTCTTGATAATACCCTTAACCTTTTAATTTAATACCTATTAGTTAACAAAATTTTCATTTTACCACCCCCCCCAACCGAAAATCTGCCCATGATTACATATATATTTTGTTTAGATTTTTGTAAAGGAGATCTTAACTTCTATTGGCCAAGAATCTTATGAATGATGACACTAGGTATTAGGTTGCTTCTAGTTCCAAGGAAACTCATCATCACTTCAAAACCTTCACTCAACCTCACCCCCTTCCCTTAATTTTCGGCTCCCCCCTCCCCCATAACCGATTTCACCACCACCCTCTCTCATAACCTTCATCTTCTTCATACAAGTTTCCCTTCCAAGCTTGAAGAACATTCAAAGTAGTTACAAGTTGAAGGGCTCACGAAGAAGCTTTGTTCAAGTCTCTAGCACCATCACTTCTTCATCATCCTTGCACTAAGATTGTTACCCTAGCCTTGTGCTAGTAGTAAGTCCCTTCACACCATTGTTTCATCTTGTTCTTTGTTATGATATTTAGTAGGATGATGATAATCAAGCAACACAAGAAAATGAACCCTAAAAAGTTAAACATGAAATTCTGCATGAAAACCATATATAAAAAGGTTGTATGAAGTTGAAATCTGGTTGGTTTAGGGTTGGTTAAAGCATGATTGAGGTTTGAACATTTATTCATCGATAAACCATGGTTAGGGTCTTTGTTGATGCGTTTTTAGTAACTTCTACAATGTAAACAGCTTGCTGAGTTGTATTTCCAGCCGACTTCAACAGGCTGTAACTAGACCGTTTTAAATCGAAAAACTGATTTTCTGAAACCTAAAATGTGTATTTTGGAACAACTAAACAAATGGCACTGGAATCGTAATTTTTCGAGACCGTTTACTATTTTTAAGGGACTGTTTTTGGACAGCAGCTCAAACTGCATTTTTACTGCAGAAAAAGGGTGTCATATTCGGAGTCAGAACCTGAAACCTGAGTAAAATCGACTCAAGGAATTTTTACAGTAGTTGGTCACCGTTGTCACGATGACCCTCCAACTGGAATTTCGTCAATCGGACATACGGTTAATTTTTAGTGAATTATTCCGTAAACTGCAATCAGAAAGTAACAAATCTGATTGCAGTCGGGTAAATGATTTTCTATAAAATATAGGTAACGAACTGGACTCTGATATTTTTACATAATAACTTTTGGAACACATAGAACCTTCTGTAAAAATTTGAGAATTTTTGGAAAAGGATAACTATTTTATTAAAATCCCCGAAAACAGCCCAGTTCTGAGTATAAAAGCTGAAACGACATAAGTAGTGATTTGCGTGTCTAAATGTCGGGTAGGTTATCCGAGAGTAATATAACATGTTATATGTCTATAAAAGTTTTATGTGCAATGTCGTATGTTTGTTTATGAGTGGGGAATAGATGGGAAGTTTACATGGGCATAAACCGCTAAAGTGATGCATGTTATGTGTTAGATGCGTGTAGGAATTTTGTGCTTATTTGAAGTCACTAATAAATTTAGTGGTAATCATATTAGGACGTGATTGACCGACCTTGACTGTTAGCTATCTTTGAGAATCTAACCGAGCAAACCGAGGTGAGTTCACACACTTTCTAAGGCATGGGATTCCCGGTGGTTTGGGAATGGGTTAAAGAATTAAAAACTGAATCTACATATCCTCCTTGGGTAGGATATGTACGGCCATCCTCCTTGGGTAGGATGCCAATATTACTCCTGCGTATTCTCCTTGGGTAGAACTACGTACGTTCGTCCTCCTTGGGTAGGACAATAACCTTACAACTTACTAGACAAAACTCTATCATAAGTCCCTCATTTTTATATTGACTTATTCACCGAGGCCAATGGCGAGCAGGTCATTAGTTAATAGCGCTGTTAGGTTTAACAAACCTCACACCGTGCCAGTCGGACAGGCGTGTACTAATGGACTATGGCAAACCGTCAGTGATGATAGACACTGATGTAGGGCACAACTTATTTGCGTTAGTGGTCGATATGGTACAGTCTAGTGGTTCACATGGGGAAGCCCCCACTAATCATGGAAATGGTTTAGGTAATAAAGAATGAACTGGTTAATCTTACTTTCAACTACGGGGTAACCCCCACGGCAATTACGCCACGAAAGACAAACCACGTTTTCAGAAACAACTTAAAACTAAACAACCAAACGTGAATTCACTCAACTTTGTTGTTGACTCGTTGTTACATGCCTTACAGGTCGTTAGATGCTTGGAGCTTGCACGAGGAAGGATTTGTTGTGGTGTACGGACTGTTATGTTCCGTGCTTAATATTTAAATCCTTATGAACTAATTAAACTTGCATTTTGAACTTTAACTTACAAACTATGGACTTATGTTTTGGACTTTACATTTATGCTTCCGCTGTTTAAATTAAGAACTTGGTTAACTAGCTTTTAGTCACCAATCGTATTGTGGTTGGCTTTATTTACTTAAATACGTTGTTCAGTATGATTGGTGGCTCGATTCTGGTCACGTCACGCCTCCAAGCGGTGGTACTCCGCATGGTGGATTTTGGGGGTGTGACAGATTGGTATCAGAGCCATTGGTTATTGAGAACTCGGTTTTAAAAAGAGAAAAGCTTTTTGATAAAACCAGACTATAACCTGTACAGTGCTCAACGATCCACAACGACGCTTCGCTCCACATGCAAGACTCGACACAATAGGTGGTGTGATCTATGTTATATTGTCGGTTAGATAGTTTACACTGTGCATTAGTTAACGTGATAACTGCTATTTGAACTTTGTGTGCTTGCTCTCTTCTGTCATCTCACTCTTACGCACTTTTGCAACACTTCCCTCACTTATGTTGCTTCGTTATGAAGATCATGAACGGACACGGAGGACCTATCAACCTCACTCAAGCCCAGTTGACGGCTTTGATCAACGAACGAGTTGCTGAGGCACTCGCAGCTGTTCCTGCAGGAGGTCAACATGCTCAGCCTCCTGTGTGTACATTCAAAACATTCATGGATTGCCGACCTAGCACCTTCAGCGGCACAGAAGGAGCTGTAGGCCTTCTTCACTGGTTCGAGAAGCTTGAGTTTGTTTTAGAGATGTGTGAATGCCCCGAAGATCGAAGGGTGAAATATGCTACTGGAACACTCGAAGGAGCTGCATTAACCTGGTGGAAAGCACAGGTTCAATTGCTTGGGTTGGCGGTTGCTAACGCCACCCCATGGAATGGTTTCAAGGAAACTGATTAGAGAAGAGTACTGCAGTCGGGACGACATCCACAAACTGGAGGTAGAATTTTTCAATCTGAAGATGACGGGATCTGAAATTGATACATACACGAAGAGGTCAAATGAGCTAGCCATCTTGTGCCCTACTATGGTAGACCCTCCCATCAAGTGCATTGAGCTATACCTCAAGGGTCTTGTACCAGAAATTCAGAGTCACGTAACCTCAGCAAATCTTGGCTCCATTCAGCAAATCGTCAAGTTGGCTCATCGTCTCACTGATCAGGAAGTTGAGCAGAACAAACTGCCCAAACTTATTAGTGCCACTACTTCTGATGCTCCCAACGACAATAAGCGCAAGTGGGATGGAAATTTGGGCAAGGGTTCTGCTTCGGCTCAATCTCAGCAGTGAAAGACAGATGAGTACAGGAGCTCCGATCAGCAGACTTCTGGGAATCAAGGTCAGGGTGGGTACAAAGGAAATCACCCTAGGTGCAATCGGTGTAATCTGCATCACAGTGGGCAGTGCAACAAAGGCCGTTGTCAGAGATGTCACAAGCTGGGCCACGAGGCCAAAGATTGCAGGAGCCCACGTCCTGCGAATCAGAATCGCCAGCAATGACAACAAGCCCCACAGAACCACCAGCAGCAGCATCAGCAGGGAAATAAAGGATGCTTTCAGTGTGGCGCTGAAGGCCACTTTAAGAGGAACTGCCCCCAGCTGAACCAAAACCAGAATCAGAACAACCAAAGGAACGGGAACCACAATGGAAACAACAACGGAGGCAACAACGGAGGTAACAATAATGGCAATGGCGCCCAAGGTCGAGTGTTCGTGATTGGTCAGGGAGAAGCCAGGAATGATCCCAACGTTGTGATGGGTAAGTTTCTTCTGGATGATTTCTTTGTCACTGTTTTATTTGATTCGGGTGCCGATACTAGTTATGTGTCCTTAAAAGTAAGCCAAATGCTTAAGCGCACTCCAACACTTTTGAACACCAAACACACGGTAGAAATAGCAAACGGTAAGAGTCTCGAGGCCACGCACATAGTTAAGGGCTGTAACCTCGTCCTAGCTGGTCAGACCTTCTCCATCGATCTTATTCCTATCGTTCTGGGTAGTTTCGACGTCGTTATTGGAATGGATTGGTTATCTCGACACCAAGCGGAGATTATTTGCAAGGAGAAAATCGTCCGTATCCCTCGTTCTGGTAAAGAACCCCTCGTGATTCGTGGCGACAAGAGTGGTGCTGTTGTAGGCATCATCTCTTTCCTTAAAGCCCAGAAGTGTTTACGAAAGGGTCACAACGCTATTCTAGCCCTCGTTTCTGATTCATCCGCAGAAGAAAAGAAGATAGAAGACATTCCTATTGTGCGCGACTTTCCCGGGGTATTTCCTGAGGAATTACCTGGTCTTCCGCCTCATCGCCAAGTTGAATTTCAAATCGAGCTAGCTCCTGGAGCAGCGCCCATAGCTCGAGCACCATATCGTCTAGCTCCATCAGAACTTGAAGAACTGTCCACGCAACTAAAAGAACTCTTGGAAAAGGGTTCTATACGTCCTAGCTCTTCACCCTGGGGAGCTCCAGTCTTGTTTGTGAAGAAGAAAGACGGTACTTTCAGGATGTGTATTGACTACCGCGAGCTCAACAAGGTGACTGTGAAGAATCGGTATCCTCTTCCACGCATTGAAGATTTGTTCGACCAGTTGCAAGGGTCGAGTTATTACTCTAAGATTGATTTGAGATCGGGATACCATCAGCTGAGAGTCCGAGAGGAGGACGTCTCCAAAACAGCATTCAGAACTCGTTACGGCCATTATGAGTTTCTGGTTATGCCCTTCGGATTAACAAATGCACCTGCAGTCTTCATGGATCTCATGAACAGAGTGTGCAAGCCTTACCTGGATAAGTTTTTCATAGTGTTCATTGACGACATCCTGATCTATTCTAAGAGTCAGGAGGAACACGAGCAACATCTGAGGCTCATTCTGGAACTTCTTCGAAAGGAGCAGTTGTATGCGAAGTTTTCGAAATGTGACTTTTGGCTTCGCGAAGTCCACTTTCTAGGCCATGTGGTAAACAAGGATGGGATCCATGTTGATCCATCCAAGGTTGACTCGATCAAGAACTGGCCTGCACCCCGTACACCAACAGAAATCCGCCAATTCTTGGGTTTGGCAGGATACTACAGAATATTTATCAAGGATTTTTCCAAGATTGCGCAACCCCTCACTTCACTGACTCAGAAGGGTGTCACCTATCGTTGGGGTGATGCACAGGAGTCCGCATTTCAGCACCTAAAAGATAGACTTTGTAGCGCCTATCCTCTCATTGCCTGAAGGCACAGATGATTTTGTGGTTTATTGCGACGCTTCCATCCAAGGACTTGGTTGTGTGTTGATGCAACGTGACAAGGTCATTGCCTACGCATCGCGCCAACTTAAAGTTCACGAAAGGAACTACACTACACACGACCTGGAATTGGGAGCAGTTGTTTTCGCGCTTAAGATATGGGGACATTACCTGTACGGTACTAAGTGCACCATTTACACCGATCACAGGAGTCTCGAGCATATCTTCAAGCAAAAGGAGTTAAACATGCGTCAACGCCGATGGGTCGAACTCTTGAACGATTATGAATGCGCTATCAAATACCATCCAGGCAAAGCCAATGTTGTGGCTGACACCCTCAGCCGAAAGGATACTATACCTATGCGTATACGTGCTTTACAGCTTACCATCCAATCTAACCTACCCGCTCAGATTCGCGATGCTCAGGCTGAAGCATTAAGGCTGAGAACATCAGGGCTGAGTCCCTGCGAGGATCGAGGCAACGGCTAGAACAAAAAGAAAACGACGCCTACTATGTTAACGGACGCATCTGGGTTCCACTTTATGGAGACTTACGTGAGCTTGTGATGGGTGAAGCACATAAGTCTCGTTATTCAGTACATCCTGGTTCGGATAAGATGTACCACGACCTAAAAACTACATACTGGTGGCCTGGTATGAAAGCCAGCATAGCAACCTACGTTAGTAAATGCTTGACTTGTGCTAGGGTCAAGGTCGAATACCAGAAACCATCAGGCCCACTTCAACAACCAGAGATACCTAAATGGAAATGGGAGCAAATTGCCATGGATTTCGTTACTGGCCTGCCCAGATCTCAACGCGGAAATGATACCATTTGGGTGATCGTGGATCGACTGACCAAGTCTGCACATTTTCTGCCTATCAAAGAAACCGATAAGTTTTCTACTCTAGCAGGCATCTACCTAAAAGAAGTGGTATCAAGGCACGGAGTGCCAACCTCCATCATTTCTGATCGTGACACTCGTTTTACCTCTGAACTATGGCAAACTATGCATAATTCTTTTGGCTCACGATTAGACATGAGCACCGCTTATCATCCACAAACGGATGGGCAATCTGAACGCACCATTCAGACTCTCGAAGACATGCTTAGGGCATGCGTGATCGACTTCGGCAACGGCTGGGAAAAGCATCTCCCGTTAGTGGAGTTTTCGTATAACAACAGCTACCACACCAGCATCCAGGCCGCTCCATTTGAGGCATTGTACGGACGAAAATGCCGATCTCCTCTCTGTTGGGCAGAAGTTGGTGACAGTCAAATCACTGGCCCAGAACTCGTAGTAGATACAACAGAAAAGATTGCTCAGGTACGACAGCGAATGGCGGCAGCTCGTGACCATCAGAAAAGCTATGTTGATAAGCGAAGGAAACCACTCGAGTTCCAGGTTGGGGATCGAGTGCTACTCAAAGTCTCACCTTGGAAAGGTTCAGTCCATTTTAACAAACGAGGCAAGCTCAATCCGCGTTATGTCGGACCATTCGAAATCATTGCGAAAATTGGCAAAGTGGCCTACAGGTTGAATCTACCTGAAGAACTCAGCGGAGTTCACAACGTATTCCACGTGTCAAATCTGAAGAAATGTCTGTCAGATGAGACCCTCATAGTTCCCTTAAAGGAGCTCACTATCGATGACCAGCTGCGATTTGTCGAGGAACCAGTAGAGATTACGGATCAAGGCATTAAGATTCTCAAGCACACCAGAATACCTCTCGTCCAAGTTCGTTGGAATTCCCGTCATGGCCCAGAGTATACCTGGGAACGAGAAGACCAAATGAAACTCAAGTATCCCCAGTTGTTTAAGAAAAAGTGCAACCACTACTGAGACTGAAACTACCGCAGAATTTCGGGACGAAATTCCAAATCAACGGGGGGATGATGTGACACCCCAGGAAAACCAGGAAACCAACGCAACTTAATAGCTTCCTCAATAACCACGTGCTAAATTTCGGGACGAAATTTTCTTAACAGGGGGAGAATGTGACAACCCTCGTATTTGCATGTATCCGTACGATTATTTAATGATAATTAAAGTGCTTAGTGATTGTGTTGAGTTACTTAACTGTTTCCTGTTACTGTGTCATACTTACATGTGCGTGTTAGCATACTAGTAGTATGCAGAAAACTTGACTAAATAGTCCTGAATATTTTCCTAAGTGTTAGGAATTAATTATGTTACAAAAATATACCTATAAGACATCTTACGGAACAATTAAACAAATTAACGAAACAGTATCCGACCGAACAACCGGACATTACCCGGGACACCGAAATTTTGTCAGAAATATTATTTTATTATTCTTAAATAATTACGGTCACAAAAATCCGCATACACCATGTAAACATGGCATACACCCACTATTCTTGATAATACCCTTAACAAAATTTTCATTTTACCCCCCCCCCCCCCAACTGAAAATCTGCCCGTGATTACATATATATTTTGTTTAGATTTTTGTAAAGGAGATCTTAACTTCTATTGGCCAAGAATCTTATGAATGATGACACTAGGTATTAGGTTGCTTCTAGTTCCAAGGAAACTCATCATCACTTCAAAACCTAAACTCAACCTTACCCCCTTCCCTTAATTTTCGGCTCCCCCCTCCCCCATAACCGATTTCACCACCACCCTCTCTCATAACCTTCATCTTCTTCATACAAGTTTCCCCTCCAAGCTTGAAGAATATTCAAAGTAGTTACAAGTTGAAGGGCTCACGAAGAAGCTTTGTTCAAGTCTCTAGCACCATCACTTCTTCATCATCCTTGCACTAAGATTGTTACCCTAGCCTTGTGCTAGTAGTAAGTCCCTTCACACCATTGTTTCATCTTGTTCTTTGTTATGATATTTAGTAGGATGATGATAATCAAGCAACACAAGAAAATGAACACTAAAAAGTTGAACATGAAATTCTGCATGAAAACCATATATAAAAAGGTTGTATGAAGTTGAAATCTGGTTGGTTTAGGGTTGGTTAAAGCATGATTGAGGTTTGAACATTTATTCATCGATAAACCATGGTTAGGGTCTTTGTTGATGCGTTTTTAGTAACTTCTACAATGTAAACAGCTTGCTGAGTTGTATTTCCAGTCGACTTCAACAGGCTGTAACTGGAGCGTTTTAAATCGAAAAACTGATTTTCTAAAGCCTAAAATGTGTATTTTGGAACAACTAAACTAATGGCACTAGAATCGTAATTTTTCGAGACCGTTTACTATTTTTAAGGGACTGTTTTTGGACAGCAGCTCAAGCTGTATTTTTACTGCAGAAAAAGGGTGTCATATTCGGAGTCATAACTTGAAACCTGAGTAAAATCGACTCAAGGAATTTTTACAGTAGTTGGTCACCGTTGTCACGATGACCCTCCAACTGGAATTTCGTCAATCGGACATACGGTTAATTTTTAGTGAATTATTCCGTAAACTGCAATCAGAAAGTAACAAATCTGATTGCAGTCGGGTAAATGATTTTCTATAAAATATAGGTAAGGAACTGGACTCTGATATTTTTACATAATAAATTTTGGAACACATAGAACCTTCTGTAAAAAATTGAGAATTTTTGGAAAAGGATAACTATTTTATTAAAATCCCCGAAAACAGCCCAGTTCTGAGTATAAAAGCTGAAACGACATAAGTAGTGATTTGCGTGTCTAAATGTCGGGTAGGTTATCCGAGAGTAATATAACATGTTATATGTCTACAAAAGTGTTATGTGCAATGTCGTATGTTTGTTTATGAGTGGGGAATAGATGGGAAGTTTACATGGGCATAAACCGCTAAAGTGATGCATGTTATGTGTTAGATGCGTGTAGGAATTTTGTGCTTATTTGAAGTCACTAATAAATTTAGTGGTAATCATATTAGGACGTGATTGACCGACCTTGACTGTTAGCTATCTTTGAGAATCTAACCGAGCAAACCGAGGTGAGTTCACACACTTTCTAAGTCATGGGATTCCCGGTGGTTTGGGAATGGGTTAAAGAATTAAAAACTGAATCTACATATCCTCCTTGGGTAGGATATGTACGGCCATCCTCATTGGGTAGGATGCCAATATTACTCCTGCGTATTCTCCTTGGGTAGAACTACGTACGTTCGTCCTCCTTGGGTAGGACAACAACCTTAAAGCTTGCTAGACAAAACTCTATCATAAGTCCCTCATTTTTATATTGACTTAATCGCCGAGGCCAATGGACTATGGCAAACCGTCAGTGATGATTGACACTGATGTAGGGCACAACTTATTTGCGCCAGTGGTCGATATAGTACATTCTAGTGGTTCACATGGGGAAGCCCCCACTAATCATGGAAATGGTTTGGGTAATAAAGAATGAACTGGTTAATCTTACTTTCAACTACGGGGTAACCCCCACGGCAATTACGCCACGAAAGACAAACTATGTTTTTAGAAACAACTTAAAACTAAACAACCAAACGTGAATTTACTCAACTTTGTTGTTGACTCGTTGTTACATCCCTTACAGGTCGTTAGATGCTTGGAGCTTGCACGAGGAAGGAGTCGTTGTGGTGTACGGACTGTTATGTTCTGTGCTTAATATTTAAATCCTTATGAACTTATTAAACTTGCATTTTGAACTTTAACTTACAAACTATGGACTTATGTTTTGGACTTTACATTTATGCTTCCGCTGTTTAAATTAAGAACTGGGTTAACTAGCTTTTAGTCACCAATCGTATTGTGGTTGGCTTTATTTACTTAAATACGTTGTTCAGTATGATTGGTGGCCCGATCCTGGTCACGTCACGCCTCCAAGCGGTGGTACTCCGCATGGTGGATTTTGGGGGTGTGACAGCAGCCGAATCAACTAAAATGGAAACAAAGAAATTGTCTGGTAGGAACTTACCCGTCACAACGTTGGGGTTGTTTCTTTCTTCCTCTTGTCCATTCAGGAACTCATGCTCACCAGTCCTTTGGTTATCCTTATTGTCTCAGTTATTGTTCCCATTGCCCTGGTTGCCGCTGTTGTCACGATTCTGTCTCATCTGCGGACAGTTCCTCTTGAAGTGGTTTTCAGCTCCACATCGAAAACACCCCTTCTTGCTACCCTGCTGCTTCTGCTGCTGCTGGTTCTGGTTTGCAGGATATGGGCTCCTACAGTCTCTAGCCATGTGTCCCATCTTGCACCGATGACAACACGATCCCGCACATGACCCACCGTGGTGCCGTTGGCACTTGCGGCATCTCGGTTTATTCCCTAGGTATCCCCCCTGATTTTGGTAGTTCAGCCCGAGTTTCCTATGCGGTGCCTGTTGTATAGAGCTAGACCCTCACCTTGGTGATCACCCCAAATATACTTGTTACTAATAAGAGCATTTGCATTAGAAGAGTTACGCTTGGGCAACTTGCCCTCTTCCACCGCCTAATTGGTGAGTTGGTGTGCCAAACGAACGACTTGCTGGATCGTGGGAAGGTTGGCCGCAATTACAGACCCTTGGATTTCCGGGACTAAGCCTCTGAGGTATAGCTTGATTCGTCTAGATATGGGTTGTGACATGTTAGGACATAAGGCAGCCAAGTCGTTGGACCTCTTTGTGTACACCTCAATTTCTGATCCTTCCATCTTCAAACCATAATACTCTATTTCAAGTTCCAGAATGTCGTCCAGGTGGCAGAATTGTTCCTTAATCAAATCCTTGAAATCGCTCCACGGGGTGGCATTCGCGTCTGCCAACCCGAGCATCTGAACTTGTGCGTTCCACCAAGAATACGCTTTCCCTTGCAACATGACAGTAGCGTACTCTACTCGTTTGCCGGCAGGACTTTCACTTTCTTCGAACGTATATTCGATTCTTCGGATCCAGTGTAGAAGGTCGATTACCCCACCGGTGCCGTCGAAAGTGGAAGGTTTGCACTCCAAGAACGCCCTAAAGGTGCCTATGCGTGATTGGGTGTGCATGGGTTGACTCCCTGATTGGGTTGCTAAGGCTTCAACAATCCGTTCGTTAATCAAGGTCGTCAGCTGATATTGAGACGCCCACTCATGATCTTCACATCGAGGGAAACACAGGTAAGAAAGGTATCGCAACGTGCATAAGTGTGGGGTGACAGAAGAGAGTAAGCACACAAGGTTCAAATAGCAGTTATCACATCAACTAATGCATACCATGAACAACGTACCATGTAACTAAAAAAGTAGGTAATATAAACATAAACCATATCACCTAGGATGTCGAGTCTTGCACGCGGAGCGAAGTGTCATTGTGGATCGTTGAGCACTGTACATGTTATAGTCTGGTTTTATCCAAAAAGTTTTTCCCTTTTTAAAACCAAGTTCACTATAACCAATGGCTCTGATACCAATCTGTCACACCCCCAAAATCCACCATGCGGAGTGTCACCGCTTGGAGGCGTGACGTGACCAGGATCGAGCCACCAATCATATTGAACAACATAATTAAGTAAATGAAACAAACCACAATACAATTGGTGACCATAGCTAGTTAACTAAGTTCGAATTAAACAGCGGAAGCATTAAAAGTAAAACCCAAAATATAAGTCCATAGTTCATTAGTTTAAAGTCCAAAGCGTAAGTTTGATAAGTTCATAAGGATTTAAATATTAAACACGGAACATAACAGTCCGTATCCCACAACGACTCCTTCCTCGTGCAAGCTCCAAGCATTTAACGACCTGTAAGGCATGTAACAACGAGTCAACAACAAAGTTGAGTGAGTTCACGGTTAGTTTTAAGTTGTTTCTAAAAACGTGGCTTGTCTTTCATTGGCGTAATTGCCGTGGGGGTTACCCCATAGTTGAAAGTATGTTTAACCAGTTCCTTATTTATTACCCAAACCATTTCCATGATTAGTGGGGGCTTCCTCATGTGAACTACTAGACTGTTAAGATATCACTGACGGTTTGCCATAGTCCATTAGTACACGCCCGTCCGACCGGCACGGTGTGAGGTTTGTTAAACCTAATAGCGCTATTAACTAATGACCCGCTCGCCATCGGCCTCGGCGATTAAGTCGATATGAGATGAGGGACTTAATGATAGAGTTTTGTCTAGCAAGTTTTAAGGTTGTTGTCCTACCCAAGGAGGACGATCGTACGTAGTTCTACCCAAGGAGAATACGCAGGATTAATATTGTCATCCTACCTATGGAGGATGGCCGTACATATCCTACCCAAGGAGGATATGTAGATTCCGTTTTAAATTCTTTTACCCATTCCCAACCACCAGGAATCCCATGCCTTAGAAAGTGTGTGAACTCACCTCGGTTTGCTCGGTTAGATTCTCAAAGATAGCTAACAGTCAAGGTCAGTCAATCACGTCCTAGTATGATTACCACTTAGTTTATTAGTGACTTTAAATAAGCACGAAATTCCTACACACATCTACCACATAACATGCATCACTTTAATGGTTTATACCTATATAAGCCTCCCATCTATTCCCGTTCATAAGCAAGCATACGACATTGCACATAACACTTTTATTGACATATAACATGTTAGATTATTCTCCGATAACCTATCCGACATTTAGACACGCAAATTACTACTTATCCCGTTTCAGCTTTTATATTCAAAACTGGGCTGTTTTCGGGAGTTTTAATAAAATAGTTACCATATTCCAAAAATTCCCAACTTTTTACAGAAGGTGCTAGACGATCCAAATTTTAGTGTGTAGAAATCTCGGGATCCAATTCGTTACCAATATTTTATAAAAAATCATTTACCGGACTGCAATCAGATTTGTCACTTTCTGATTGCAGTTTACGGAATAATTCACTAAAAATTAATCGTAAGTCCGATTGACGAAATTCCAGTTGGAGGATCACCGCGACAATAGTGACCATCTACAGTAAAAACTCCATGAGCTGTTTCTACTCCGTTTTTAAGTTATGACTCCGAATACAACACACTTTTTCTGCAGCAAAAACACAGCTTGAGCTGCTGTCCAAAAACAGTCCTTTACAAATAGTAAACGACCTCGAAAAATTAAGATTCCAGTGCCATTTGATCGGTTTTTCGAAATCGCATATTTTAGGCTTCAGAAAATCAGTTTTTTCGATTTATAATGATCCAGTTACAGCCTGTTGAAGTTGGCTGAAATATACTAATCAGCATGCTTTTTAGAGTGCAAATGTTACTAAAACGCGTCAACAATTGTTCTAACAACGGGTTTAACGAGAAATCAATGATCCAACAACATGCATGCTTATACCAACATAATCCAACCAGATTTTATCATTATATAAGTTCATGTTTAGGTTCCTTGTTCACTTTCTCTTTGTGATCTTATTTTAAACTTCAAACAACAATGTTTCGAACAATCAACGTAGAAGTGACCAAAAGTGAAATCGAAGACTTACAACTAGCACAAGGGCTAGGGATGAACTTGTCAACAAGAAATGATGATGAAAATGGCGTGAGAATGCAAGGGGTGATGTTTCTTCAAGGCTCCAAGCTCCAAGCTTCACAAGACTTCTTCTAGCACTTGTTTTGGACTTGATAATGGATCAAATGAGTGAGTGTTGATGTGATGGTGATGGTGGCGATTTTGTGCAGCCAAGAGGGAGAGAGAGAGTGGAGAAGATGAAGTGAATTTGTAGAGAGAGAGAGTGTGTGATATGATGATATGGTGATCTCTAGCCCAACCTACATGTAATGATGGTGATTTCTTGGCAAGAGCATCAAATAAGGAGGTCCAATCAAATGAAAAGGGAATATTTATTAGGGATTTAGTGATGATTATGGTGGGGCCCCTATGTGAACCGAAGATATGAAGGGGGGGGTTAATTGTAAGTTTTTATTATAAGTAGGTGATTACTTAGAAGGTTTAGGGTATTTTCTAACGTAGTAAGTGCATGACATATTTTTATAGTGTGTGGGGACTTTAGAGACCATAATTAGTTAACAATAATAAAGTAATGTTTCTGACAAAATTTTGGTGTCCCGGGTAATGTCTGGTTGTTCGGTTAAGTACCGTTCCGTTAATGTGTTAAATTGTACCGTATAGTGTCTTTTATGCATCTTTTGTAACACAATTAATTCTCAACACATAGAAAAGCATACAGGATCATTTAGTAAATTTTTTTCTGCACAATCAATAAGCACAATTTAATATTAATTAATCGTACGGATACATGTAATTATGAGGGTTGTTACAACGGTTGTTTAATTGTTACTTCCATTTAACCTAAACCCGTGCTTTGTTCTTCATGTCATTTATCTAAGCAACATCGTTTACCCTTTAATTTTGAATGAAAAACGCGTCTTGAAAGTGCTTGATTTGGTTTATTTTGATTTACGGGGTCCTATTCCTATTACTTAAACTAATGGTTATCAATTTTATGCAATATTTATCGATTATTTTTCTCATTTTGTGAGGTTCTATTCCATGCAAGCCAAGTCTCAATTTCCTGACATGCTTAAAACCTTTCTTGCATTTGTTCAAACACAATTTTTCTTGCATGTTATAGGTTTTCCAAAGTGATGGCTGTTCTGAGTTCATCAATTATAAACTATGGCATTTATCTTTAGAAAATGGCACTCATCATCAGGTGTCTTGTCCTTATACCATGGAATAGAATGGTCGTCTGAAAGAAAGCATCGCCATACTACAGAAACAGGTCTAGCCATGTTATTTGGTGCCAATGCACTAGCCGCTCGATGGGTAGATGCTTTCTCTTCTATTGTTTATGTAATAAACCATTTTTAGAGTTCAGTTCTAAATAGTAAGTCCAGTTTTGAGCTGCTATATCATTTAATCCCAACATACAACAATTTCAGAGTTTTGGGTGTGGTGATTCTCTGTACTTGAGGCATTATACTTCTCATAAACTTGAACCAAGAAGTATAGAATTTATTTTCATTGGGTATAGTTCTTAACACAAAGGTTACAAGTGCCTAGATCATGTGACTAATCAGATTTATATAACTCATCATACACGCTTTGATGAATCATAAACTCCATTTTCTATAATAGCATCCAATGTTGATCTCTCCACGTTAAGTTTGGCTAACTTTTATGATGGTACTTTACCACAACTTCAAGAAATCACAAAACCATCTCATGATTATTCGTCCACCGATCCTATTTCCATACATGAACCTTGTTCTTCATAACTCTCCCCTGATTCTATGGCAGCATCTTGATCCATATCTCCTCCTACACTCGACTATCACAGTCCCTTGCATTCCGTCACATCAAACAACCCTTCAAACAACCCCTCGAATGAAGCCCCCTGTAGAAACTGCCCCCACTCAACTAGTTGTTTCTACTTCCGCCCCTGATCTGAATGTTATGGAACCTTCTCAACATCCTATGGTTACTCAAAGTAGGGACAATATCGTTAAACCCCGTCACTTATTAAATTTGTTTGCTATTACTCAAAATGGCTTGCACTCGACTTTGTTTGCAGAAAATAACCCTGTCACTAAAGCATCCATGGTTAAACTTGTCCTATCTATTTCTAATACTAATCTTTGGAATCTTCATCAACTTGATATGAAGAACGCTTTTTAAATGGTCATTTAGAAGAGACTGTGTTCATGGAACAACCACCCGACTATGTTGACTCAACTCACATAGATTATGTTTAGAGAAAAATGCCCGGATAGTCCCTGTGGTTTCGCATTTTTTCATCTATAGTCCCCAACTTTCTAAAATTGCCTGAATAGTCCCCAACTTTTCATTTTTTGTTCCCGGATAGTCCCTGGGTCTAACTTAAGTTTGTTTTCTCTGTTAAGTGGGTGTGAAATGACAATAATACCCTTTCCTTTAAAAGGCCAAACCACAGGGACTATCCTGGCATCTTCTACATTTTTAGAGAAAAACCCCACCACCACACTTTCCGGCGAACTTTGCCGGCGAAATTAATTTCCGGCCACTTTAATATATATATATATATATATATATATATACACATTTGATGCAAACCAGTTTTGACCCACTACCAAACTTGACCCGACCATTTTGCCATAAAAGAAAATTAAAACATTGCCAGCCTTCTTTTCTTCTCGTTTCTTAGCAACTTCTGCCCTTTGTTGTCTGATAAGAGCCAAACGCTCTGCAAATAAAATGTGTTAATCAAAGTTCAGACTTGAAAATATAAAAAAATAAGAATTTAATACAGAAGAACTAATTAATATTTGCAGTGGTTATCAATGGGAAAAAGATGTATGTTAGACTTGAGTTTGCACAAATATACATGGAATAAAAATACTAGATAGTTTCACTAAACTGTTATGCTATCATGGTCAATATTTTACATTGATTCTGATACACTAAGTGCTAACTAACATTCACATTATTAACAATATTTGGACATTTTGACCAATAAACAATTATATAATTTCTCAAAAATATCAGAATGCTCACCCAAATCCTTTCTTGCTTGTTCTGTTTTCCCCTGCTCTTGCAACTTCATGTACCTTTCATGAGCCCTCTGTTTCTCAATTTCTTCTCTGCAATGAGAAAAAAAACATGTGACTAAAATACGTTAAACGGTGAAATGTAGATCATGCGATTATTTAAAAACATGAGAGTCCTTGGGAAAAAATGGTTACATTAATCAATCGTAAAAACGGCTCAATTTGGATGGTAATTTATTTATACAAAACATACAGGTGGAAAAAAAGGAAAAAGTAATTGTAAAGAAAACAGTTAAATTGAAAAAGTAATTGTAAAGAAAACAATCAATCTCGATAACACCCTGGGTTCCTTTCTTCCGCTAAAGAACAAAAAATAATATAAGCACAAGCGCACACACTGTAATAATCAAAAAGAATATCATGTGTATGAGCAGATTATATCAATAAATCTAAACCAGTCTAGATTTAGGGTCAAGTTTAATATATATATATATATATAGAGAGAGAGAGAGAGAGAGAAAGTATAATGTACTTCAAGGCTTAACCTACATTAACATACATGAAAAAAAATATAACGTGTGTTATTATCATAGAACGTGCGTGATTATAGTCCCATGCGTGATTATGTGGTCCCATGCGTGATTATGCGTGATTATACCCCTGATCCAACGGTTACCATTGTCTCCTACGTGATGTATGATAAGGCTTTTTGTATGTTAACCTTACTCTAAATATATATATATATATATATATATATATATTAAAGTATCCGGAAATTAGTTTCGCCGGAAAGTGTGGTGGTGTGGTTTTTCTCTAAAAATGTAGAAGATGCCCGGATAGTCCTTGTGGTTTGGCCTTTTAAAGGAAAGGGTATTTTTGTCATTTCACACCCACTTAACAGAGAAAACAAACTTAAGTTAGACCCAGGGACTATCCGTGAACAAAAAATGAAAAGTTGGGGACTATTCAGGTAATTTTAGAAAGCTGGGGACTATAGGTGAAAAAATGCGAAACCACAGGGACTATCCGTGCATTTTTCACTTATGTTTATTGGCTCAACAAATCCCTTATGGCCTTAAACAAGATCATGTGGCTTGATTTCAATGACTCAGCACTTTTTCGATCCAACAAGGTTTTCATTGCAGTCAGGCGGATACATCCTTGTTCGTTTTTCAACATGGTTCTTGCATACTCTACATAATAGTCCATGTTGATGATATTATTTTTACAGGTAGTAACGAATCATCTATGTCGCAACCCCCGATCCCTAATTCCCGGGAACGGGCGGCCGCGAGCCAGTTTCGGTGGTATCACGTTATTACTTATTTGGCAGCGGAAATTTTCATCAGGACCGTAGTTAGGAAATATTAAATAAGAGTAAACCACCATATTTTATAATATTAAACGCATGGGTAAAACCCAAGTTTTCATTACAAACTGATTTACAGGGATAAAATCCACTTTATTGAAATACAAGCTTTCTTTTATTTAGGTAACTTTTATAGCCACTTTTCCAAGCCTTCAGTGCTGTCCAGCTGGCTTCTAATTGGCTTTCACATTTTGTTACCTGAAACGCGTTTAAAAACATTTTGTCAGTGGAATCCCAGTTTAATCAAGAAATATTAATTTAATTTAAACAGTATTGAGAGCAATTACAATGTTTATATCTACCCAATTGCTCATTCAGTAGTGTCAAGTCTGACTAGAGGGTCATATTACACATTGGCTAACTCTTTGTCCAATGGTAACGTTACTCACATTTTGTATACAAAACCCCAACATACCGGCAGTAATTGTAGAATTACAAAGACTCAATCATTGCTAAATTGCATTGTAAAATAGTTAAGGTTTTGTAAAAACGGTTTACAAAAAGGAGATTACTCACATTGCTGTCTTAGGTTGTTCTTTAGGGTTTCCTGGTGAATATCTATAATTTACACAAATGCACGTGTGTTAGTATAATAACCCATTTTAACATTAGTAATACCCTCCCCGAGACGGCATTCCAACGACTACGTCGAGCAGAACCACGACAGCCGTTACGGAACCCTAGATCAATCGGGCAGCGTATCTAATATGTCTCCAGGGGTTATAATACTTACATCGTAGCAGAACCTCGCTATTTAGGGGGTATAATGCCCGGGTATAATAATGCCACTACAGAAAATTGATTGAAAGAAAGAAATGAACGATCGGACTGAAGGCTCGTTGCCTTCTATTTATAGGGCTGTAATTTCGTCTTCACGCGGCCCGCGTTAAGAATGGGCCAAGCTTACGCGGCCCGCGTCAACACTGGGTCAACGTGTAGCTTGGCTGGGTCACCAACTAGCTTGTCCGGGTGTTGGGCCACGTGGCGGCCCAGGGTCGTGCCAGATTTTGGGACACTCGCGGCCCGCATGAACTTAAACGGAACCATACGCGGCCCGCATGAACTAAAGATTTCAGCGGAGTCCAGTTACACCCTCACACGGCCCGTGTAGGTGATTTGGGTGGGTCTATGCGGCCCGCCTCAACTTAATATTTATTGTTTTTAATTTATTTTATATATTATAATCTACTTTGGGCTCGGTTTTCACATACGGGGTGCATATAAAGACATATTAAGACAATTTAAAATATATTAGGGTGTCGAAAAAGTTATGAGGGTGTTGATTTACGTTAGGGTAAGGGTTGTTACATCCTCCCCACCTTGTTTTAGAGCTCGTCCTCGAGATCTAGTGGAACAAGTGTGGATATTTCTTTTGCATTTCTGATTCAAGATCCCATGTGTATTCAGGTCCTCTTTTGGAGTTCCACTTTACTTTGACCAAAACTAGTCTCTTGTGCTTGAGATTTTTAATTTTTCTATCTTCAATATGTAGAGGTCTCTCTACAAATTTGAGTTGTTCATTAACCTCTATATCCTTAAGAGGTATTACGAGTGATTCGTCGGCTAGACACTTTTTGAGATTAGATACATGAAATACATCATGTATTCCTGCCATTTCTTCTGGCAGTTGTAGCTGATAGGCTACAGGTCCTATTCTTCTAATAATCTTGAAAGGTCCAATATACCTGGGATTTAGCTTTCCTCTTTTAATGAATCTTACTACTCCTTTCCAAGGAGAGACTTTTAGTAACACTTTATCGCCTGCTTGGAATTCTAACGGCTTACGTCTGTTATCAGCGTAGCTCTTCTGTCGATCACGTGCTGCTTTCAGTCGTTCCTTGACTTGAATGATTTTGTCAGTTGTTTCTTGTACTATCTCAGGTCCGGATAATTGCTTTTCCCCAATTTCTGCCCAACAGACTGGGGTTCTGCACCTTCGTCCATAAAGTGCTTCGAATGGTGCAGCATTGATACTTGTGTGATAACTGTTATTATAAGAAAATTCTATTAAAGGTAAGTGATTATCCCAGTTACCTCCGAAATCAATTACACAAGCTCTAAGCATGTCTTCCATTGTCTGGATTGTCCTTTCACTTTGCCCGTCAGTTTGAGGATGATAAGCCGTGCTTAAATTCAACTTAGTTCCCATTGCCTTTTGGAAGCTTGACCAAAAATGAGAAGTAAAACGGCTATCCCTATCAGAAACAATTGATAAAGGAATTCCATGTAATGAAACAATTTCATTTACATATAATTTGGCTAATTGTTCCATACTAAAGGTTTCCTTCATTGGTAGGAAATGAGCTGACTTGGTTAGCCTATCTACAATCACCCAGATTGTATCATTACCTTTTCTTGTTTTCGGTAATTTGGTAACAAAATCCATTGTTATCAATTCCCATTTCCAAACTGGCATTTCTAATTGTTGTAACAAACCTGAGGATTTCTGATGTTCAGCTTTAACTTGTGAGCAAGTTAAACATTTAGAAACATAGGCTGCTACATCCTTTTTCATTCCTATCCACCAGAAATTTTTCCTTAAATCCTGGTACATTTTATCACTTCCTGGATGCATCGTATATTTAGATTTATGGGCCTCTTCTAATATACGGTGGCGTAAATTTCCTAATTTAGGTGTCCACATTCTCTTTTTATGGAACCTCCAAATTCCATCTGTTCCTTGTTCTAACTCCTTAATCATTCCTTTTAATTTTTCAGTATCCTCCTTGATTACTGATTCTTGTGCTTTTCTAATTTGATCGTTTAAATCTACTTGCAGATTTAATTTAAGAGAACGTATCCTTTTTGGCTTTTCGTGATACTTTCGACTTAAAGCATTAGCCACCACATTGGCTTTTCCTGCATGATACTGGATATCACAATTATAATCACTAAGTAATTCCATCCAGCGTCTTTGTCTCATATTCAACTCTTTCTGCCCAAAAACATACCTTAAGCTCTTATGATCTGTGAATATGGTAAACTTACTACCATAAAGATAATGTCTCCAAATTTTAAGGGCAAAAATTATGGCTCCTAATTCCAAATCATGGGTTGAATAATTTTCTTCATGGCTTTTAAGCTGTCTAGAGGCGTAAGCTATAACCTTTTGATGTTGCATTAAAACACATCCATAACCTAACTTAGAAGCATCACAATAGACTACAAAGTCTTCAGTTCCTTCTGGTAATGCTAGTATGGGTGCATGGGTTAATCTTTGCTTAAGAATTCTAAAGGCTTCTTCTTGTTTTGGTCCCCATTCAAACTTAATAGATTTACAGGTTAACTTAGTTAAAGGAATGGCTATTCTAGACAAAACAAATGGAGTGGTACAGGTTGATCGAACAGTTGCGGTAGCCAAACAAAAATAGTGGCGGTGGCCTCAAGGTGGCGTGTCGGAGTACGGGTGGTGATGTGGTGGTTGCGGATCAGGAGCGGACCTAGTGTAGGTCCAGGCGTAGCACGGGCTACGGCTCAACTTTTTCCGCTAGTGTAAAATATATATTTTTTTTTATTTTTATACATTGGACACCGCTGAACAACTACGAGGACACCCCTCAAAATTTTTTTTACAAACTAATAATAAGCCCAAATAGTACATTATAATAGCCCAAATAACCAAATAATAGCCCAAAATAACCAAATAACATCCCAATAGTGTATTAGATTGTATGGGCGGCATATTGAATGATCAGGGGATATCAAAGGTCGACTGGTCGAGACTTCCATTGTTGCTTGCTGCTGCTGACCTGCTAGCTGGCTTGGCTGTTGTCGACGTCCAGAAGACCAGAACACACGAACAACTGAACAAGGCCAGGGATTTTTTTGCTGACCTGCTGTCGACGTCTAGAACACACGAACAAGGCCACGGATTTCTTTGCTCCTTGCTGCTTGCTGCTAACTGTTATGACTGTCGACGGATCGTCGGATTGCTTGCTGTCATCGTGATTCGCAGGATGCAGGTAACAGGTTTAAATGTTTAATAAATATTGGTAATTGGTTAGTCGACAGATTGCTGCTGACCTGCTGTAGTGCTATGATTATTGATTGTTATTGTTTGATTGTTGTTACTTATTGTTATTTGCCGATCATATCGAATAAATATTGGCTAGTTTGATTATTGATTGTTGTTACTTATTGTTTATTATTGATTGTTTGAATTCTTTGAAGTGATGACTAAACCAAAATCCAAAAAATAAGCTTTAATTGGGAACTTTTTCAAAAGAAAATACGAAGAAATTAATGATCATGATACAATTCCGAATGAAACAACTCCTCCGAATGTTGACGTTGATTCAAGTCCGAACGTCGATAATGATAATATCCAAGCAAATGATGACGTTGATGCAAGTCCGAATATTGATAATGATAATACCCAAGCAAATGATGACGTTGATGCAAGTCCGATGGTTGATAATGATAATCCTACAACTTCAATTCCAACAACACAAGGTATTATTGATTTGAATGATCTTCCTTCGGATCCATTTTATAGGCCACCTATTGCTAGTTATCACCCAAATCAAATAGATGACATAAGAAGGTCGTATCTTGTTAAAGGGGCTTTTTAACCGTGTAGTCATAAGTTTCCTGTTAGAGACTTTTATGGAAAAAAGACGTTTTGTTGTTAGGTGGTTTAATGATTGTAGTTGGTTAGAGTATAGCATCAAAGCAGACAAAGTATATTGTTTATATTGTTACTTGTTTAAAGAAGATGTTAGTAATCAAGGCGGAAGAGATACGTGGTCTTCTAGTTCTAAAGGCTTTTGTGATTGATAGTCATCATGTAAAGGCGGCACAAAAATGTCACAATCTCAAGAATCAAAAGCAATCCATGGACGAGAATATGAAGAAGTTGACTAAAGAAGAAATTATTGCAAATTATTATCGATTACTTGGTTCTGTTATGAGTGCTAGATTCTGTTTAGAAAACTCTTTACCATTTCATGGCCATGATGAATCGGAAGACTCTAATTCTCAAGGTATGTTTCTTTCGGTGTTAAACTTAATTAGTACTAACCACCCGGAAATTGGAAAGTACACACACTACAAGAAAAATGACCGTTAGAGACTAAACTATTAGGGACTAATATATCAGTATCAAATACATAATATCCAGGACTGATTTATCAGTTACTAATAAAATTAGGGACTGATTTCTACATGTCATAATTTAGCGACAAAAAAAAGTCGCTAAAACCTTGATGCCTTATTTGAGACTATGTTTCAGTTGCAAATATGTTTACGACATATAACATTTTGGAGGGTCGTTTATAGGCCACTGATTTTTAGTCTCAGATGTGTTCCATCTGTAATGAAAACTGGTGCAAATGTATCGGCAATTGATCTTTAGTCTCTAGTATGGGGGGATATATTAAAGAGTAAAAATCAGTTCTTAATATTCCAAATATCGGATCAAATTTGGGACTGATATTCAGTCTTGAACACCTTTTAAATATGAAATGATTAAGGGTTGATTTTTAGTATTTAATTATTCGGCAATGATAGTATCTATTTGGCAATGAAAGTATCCGAGACCGAAAATTTAGTCTTGAGCATCTTGTAAGAGACCTTATTTCAAGTTTCAGTCTATAAAATAATTCATCAAAATGGTAGGGTATGTGTCGAGTATGGAGACCGAATATTAGTCCATATTGGGGCGTTATCAAAAGTTTAATCTAACTAATAATCGATTTCCAAAAAAATAGCTATTATTTTCAAAAGTTTGCATCCAAAGTTTTGTAGTGCTAATCGGCAGAACTATACTATGCATACTAAAATAATAAATTGGATCTTAAAGGTTAAATTCGGCCTAAAAGATTATGCCACTCTTTAAGAGTTAGAAATCAGCTATGGTCCATCATGATTAGTAAGACCTAGTACGATCAATTAATAAAATCTGCTATGGTCCTTGAATTGAGCGGGTTTTACTACATCGGAACTGAGCGAGTTTTACTACACCGCACTGTTGTGCCTTCGGGTGAGTGTTCACGGGTTTCGTCCCTAGGTGAGGGTTTTCCCTGGTTCGAAAGACGAGTGTATCCCGATGTGTTGAATTTCGCCAGTAGCCCATTTGAATGATTCATTGGCTGTTAAAAAAATATATACAGGAGTATAACCTTTGTTGTTCAAAAAAAAGGAAGATATTATACCCTTAATAAAGCCCATACCTGATTAGTTTGGTTGATATATAAAGAGGTAACTTTGTAGAATAGTAATGAAGTTTCTACTTTGTTCTACTAAAGTCACTTAATCTTTTTTTGTCTTTCTAAAGTCACTCAAGTATTATGTGTTGTTCCAATCTTGTGTAATTTGTAGGTTACTATGTAAGTTTGATGACGTGTCAGGTCATAATTTTTTTAATGCTTAAGTGGATTATACATAAAGTGACTTGGCTTTTTTAATTAAAAATATTAACTAAAAAAATGACTTTTTTTTTCTTTTATATTTAGTAAAATCATGTTTTTTTTCCTTGGTCGTGAAAAGAAAAATAGTAATTTTTTTATTAAACCTGCTTTAATTCTTCAACACGCATCCCATTGAGTTTTCTTATTAAACCTATTTTTTATTAAACCTGTTTTATTATTAAAAACACATTTTAAGTTACTCAAAATCCCCAACCCATTTCAACTTTATCTGTTCTTATTAAAAACACATGTTATATTCATCAATCCTCAAACCCATTTATTAATATTAATTTATGAAACCCAGTAAACCGTTTTTTTTTTCATCACCTAACTTGCGTGAATCAATGGTTTGGGATTGATGAATAGTTAAATGATGGATGAATCAAAAATCAAGTTTGAATGGATTTGAATTTAAGATGAATAGATAGGATTTGCTTTAAAAAATTATTTGATATTTTGAGGGAAATAAGATTTTGAACATGTAGTTGATTAAAAATTTTGATCGATGATTGAAACTGAAATGTATGGGTTTTTTAGGGTTTAAAATTTGTTTGTTTAGTATAAATGATATTCATATAAGCTTAAAAAACAAAAAATTATAAGAAAAAAAGTTGTAACCTGGTGACCTGGTAATTACACACTATTAGAACACTAAATTAAAGTTTAATTACTTTAGAGAGACAAATAAAGTTTGGATTACTTAATTGAAACAGTAAATAAACTTGGTTACATTTTTATGGCATTTTCCCATATATAAACGAAACTTATGAGAAAATAAAACAATATTGTCATTATTTATAAATAGTGTTATGTATAGCTAAATATTTTTTTATTAAATCCTTTTATATTTATGACTGAAAACCGTCATTTGTTAAGTTTAATACTTTTTTTATAATATAATGGATAGTTTCTTTATATATGTTTTATATTTTTTTATTGTTATTCTTATTTTTGATCCCTCCCCAAATCACTCAAAAATTAAGATTTCCCACTGTTCTCAAATTTCAAATTTTTCATCCTTTGCCTCCATCATCGCCCACTCCAAATCCCTAATCGATATTCTCTCTCCGCTCGGTTCCTATCCACATCCCCTAACCGGATAGTCGAGTCCTCCTATCACTTCCATCACCGATGAATCGCGACTTAGTAACCGACTACCCACCACTACACCACCATACAACCCATCATTATTGTTGGAATCATTGTCGCTCAAATGCTCACTAGAGCCCTGGTAAAGTTTGTTTTTTCTCTTAAATAACCCTGCTTAGCTTCTACTATCAATCATGTTCCAATCGATCTCTTTGTAAGTGTGTATACGTTACGAATAGTTCCATTTGTTTCTGTTGGTCATATTTGGTTTGCACACCCTATGTTTTCTATTTATTTTGTATGTTTGAGGGTTAATGTTTTCTGTGATATTGTTTATAAGTGTAAGGTTTGAAGTTGCACACCAACTGCTCGATTAAATGCTTCATCCAAGCTCACATTTATGCCATATGCCTTTTTATGAGATAAGTGAATCTCTGATATCTTGTTTTTCACTTGTACTTTTGATTTGCAGGTTGTGAAGACTTGATAAAACGGAGATACCTTTTAAAACTGAATTAGAATTATGGTTTACAGTCAATCATTTATATTTTTTTTTGCTTGTTAATTTTTTAGCTAGTTTTGGTTGTTTTTAACGTCCCTGTTATTAATAATCATTTTGACCAATTTGAACAATTTTCTTTTGAGGGGCTAAAGTTTATGATCTAGCCGGTAATAATTACATGTTGCTGCTTATAAATTATAACTAATTCAGCTTAATCACTTTTATAATACATCAAGGGAAGCTGCTTAAATAATTTTCTTATGTAACTTTGTGAGAGTTAAGAAGTGCCAAATATTTTGAGATCATTGTGGATCATAGAAAGTGTTATTAACAATCTTGTTTGTTGAATATTTAACAAATTGTTAATGTTTACATTTGCAGTGCTTTTGCGGTTGAATATATACAACTATTTACTTTGAGTAATTTACTCGAGCCCAGCTCAAAACAAGCCGAGCTTGAGCCTCAAAACAAGCTTGTTTAGTAATTGAGCCCTGAACCTGAGCTTCGCTTATCGAGCTTGAGCCGATTAAAGCTTGAGCTTAAAAAATCACCTACGTGCCAAGCTCGAGCTTTAGAAACAAAGCTCGAATTGAGCCTGGGCTTTCATAAGTTAAGTTAAGCGAGCCTATTGAGCTCGGGCTTGACTCGGCTCGTTCACAACACTAAGTAAACTTCATGAATAGATTTTTTAACTGGTTGGTACTGTACTCTTGCTTCATCAAAATAGCTACCATGGAGGTTAGTTCAACTCTATTGTCCTTTAAGTAAGCATAAAATTTGTGTCTCTTAATGGCTGTTATAGTCATTGACTTGTTTGCTTTTCATTATTTGGCCAGATTCTAACTGAGGTTGACAAAAAAAAGGAAAGTTTGGAACCCGAAACCACAAAGAGAACATCAAATCAAATCTATATGGTGATGATATTTTTCTTATACTTAGTGAAGATTCTTCTTTTAATGATACCAAATCAATTTTTTTTTGTTTTTAACATTTGTTACGTATGAGACCATTATTTTAAAGTATAATTTCACATATATAGTTTTCATCAACTTTTAAAGTGTTTATCTCAATTGTCTTCATGCTTGTTACTTAGGGTGGACGGGGTACTTCTAGCTCAATCCACACCACCATCTAGTAATCGGGCACTTGTTTAATCTTTTTTGATTGAACAACACTTGTCTAATAAAATTTAATATACATATATATATATATATATATATGCTATTTACTTTATATTCTACTAAAATGTGGTACGTTGTTCTTGTCATCAAGGTACATTACCTAGAACATTGCATTCCACGATTCTTAAGTTAAATACTCAGGCTTGTGAGTTACTCCACAAGTCTAACGTTAGTTTGCATTTTAATATGTTGATAGGATTTCAGCAACTCGTTTGAATTCTTATAATCATCCTTAAACAGGTTGGGCATCAAAGGTGTTAGAAACTCATGTAGAGGGCTACACAAACGCAAAGATCAAGGTTACAATCTGGTTTTAAACTTAAAAGAAGCAATGTTTGGTATTGAAAAAGATATCAAAGTAACTTGTCTTGAGAGTCGTGGACGTTGCAACGAGTCTTGTGCCAAACCTAGGACTAGTGCACCCAAACGCACAACATGTGGTGATCAAAGTCAAATTGTCTCCTTTGCTCTATTTATGGAATTTTAGCTCCCTGTGTTTGTAGAATTTATACATTGTTGTAAATTTTTTTGGAATATAAAAAATGTAAAATATGTTTAGCAATGTTTTTGTAATAGATTGGGTTCTGTTCATTTTGTAGTAAAGCATGTTGGTACTAAAAGTAAATGTTACCTAATACTGATCTCTAGTCTCCAAAAACCACACTTGAGACTAAAATTACATGATATTTGAGATTAATTTTCAGTCTTTAAAAGAAACATATTAAGAACTGAACTGATGCGATTTTAGAGACTAATTTTCAGTTTCAGTAACATCTTATTAGAGACTAAATTCACATAGAATCATGAACCTTATGAAACTATTAGAGACAAAATAGACATGATTTAAACAACTGATTTTTAGTCCCTAAAGAAATGTGTAGGGGACTGAAATATTGTAGTAACAGAAACTGATTTTCAGTCATGGGAAAAATGCATTGGAGACTGAAATGATGTGGTACAAGGGTACATATTTATGACTGAATTTATATGTATTGAAGACTGAATGATAGTTCTTGTTGGTTCCGTACAATAGGGACTGATTTTTAGTTACTAAAGCCACTATCTCGTACTAGGTATCCAGGACTGACCGGGGACTGGCAAATCAGTCCCCGATAACCATTAGGGACTTATTTTGATGTATCAGATACTGATTTTTCAGTCCCTAATATTCATTTTTTTGTAGTGACATTAGGGAACGCAAAAAAGAAGAATAAATTGACATCGCCAAAGATACAAAAGGAGATTATTGAATGCTTTTCAAAGGAAGTAACAAAAAGCATTTGTGCAGAAATTAAAGATGGTGTGTTTAGGTTGTTGGTAGATGAATCTAGTGATGTTTCTTTGAAGAAGCAAATGGCTGTAGTTGTTAGATTTGTTGATAAACTTGGGGTTGTTAGAGAGAATTTTATCGGAATTGTTCATGTGAAAGACACGGCTTCTACAACTTTTAAACAAGCCATTGGTGATTTATTAGCAAGCAACCAGTTGAGCATAAACCAAGTAAGTAATAAAATTCATAGTTTCTTTACATTATTATAATAATCATTGTTTTTTTATGTTATAATTTATTTTTGTTTTAGGTGAGAGGCCAAGCTTATGATGGTGAAAGCAACATGCAGGGATAATTTAATGGGTTAAAAGCGTTGATATTGAAAGATAACCCGTCAACACATTACATCCATTGTTTTGCTCATCAACTTCAGTTGGTTACTGTCGCGTTTGCAAAAATACATTCCGGTGTCAAAACTTTCTATGAATTCCTTTCCATGGTTGTCACTACGGTTTCAGCTTCTTGCAAACGAAAAGATGTTATGGGAGGAAAAAAGGCTAGAGTGGAAAAAGGGATACTTAAAGGTGAAATTAAAACGGGTAAGGGATTAAACCAAGAGGTTTCCCTAGCACGAGCCGGTGATATGCGATGGGGTTCACATCATAGAACCATCATCAGTTTGCTTAGATTGTTTCCGGAAGTTGTTACCGTACTTCAATATGTTAAAGAAGATGGAGATTGCAGTCAACAATGGACAAATGCAAAAGGTATTCTATCCTATTTTAAAAAACTCGAGTTTGTTTTTATATGCATTTGATGGGAGATATATTAAGTTACACAAATGCACTTTCAAAACACCTTCAACAAAAAGGTAAAGATTTATTAGAAGCGGCCAACTTGATAAATGGTACAAAACGATGTTGGAAAAAGTGACTTCCTTTTGTAAAAAATATGACATTGCAATGTTAGACATGACGGAAAGTTATGGTAATCCAAGAAACAGAAAGAATGTCATTACAAATCGACATCATTTTGAAGTAGACATTTTAATGAGGTTTTGGACATGCAAATTCAGGAATTTGGAAATCGTTTTAGTGAGGTAACAAGTAGTTTGATAAAAAGTATGTCGGGTTTAAATCCTTCTAATGGTTTTTCTAAGTTTGACCCATCGAAGATATTTGCGTTTGCTAAGATCTACCCAAATGATTTTACTACACAAGAAATCGCGAGTCTTTTGGGTGATACTAAGTCATTTCGTCACACAATAAGCAATGATGATAACTTTGAATACTTCAATGGAATAAGTGATCTTGCGTGTGTTATGGTTGAAACAGAAACCCATAGTTCTTATCCTTAAGTTTATTGGGTAGTTAAGCTAGCTTTGCTTTTACCGTTGCACAACCGTTGAAAGATGTTTTTCGAAATTGAAGCTTGTGAAGACGGATTTACACAATCGAATCGGCCTGGAATTCTTGAACAATGCTATGGTTTGTGCGGTCGAAAAGGATTTTTTACGTGAAGTAAAAGACGACGATGTGATGGAACGATTTCAAGCTATGAAAAAAAAGAAGAGGAAAAATCTATTAGGTATTTGTTTTACTTTATTTATGTATTGTTGTTTTTTTAATATTGTATGATTGCACGGTAAAAAAAAAAAAATTGGGATACCCCTGAGTTAATGTTCTAGTTCCGTCACTGTTGCGGATGGTTGCGATCCACCAGGGCTAGGTGGTTGAATGGTCATTTGATGGTGGTGCGCCGCAAGGGTGTGTGTTGGTGATTGTTGTGACTGGCGAAGGTGGTGTGGCTGTGACGAGCTTGTGGTTTACGACTAACGAATACGGTTGACTCCGGGTTCTAAACGGACGAAGTGGGACAAAGAGGGTCAGAAACTTGATAAATCAATACTTAACTGCGAATTAAATTAGACCGCGATGGTTTCTCGGACATTTCCGATCGAAATTATAAAAAAGAAACAATTCAAAATATGCATTGATTAATTAGACTTTTCAAATATGACAGTCTTTATAGTATTTGTTTTAATCTACACATAGCGTGAACTGGACAATCATGCATAATTCATTATATTTTGTTACAATTTCAGTTGTTATACTTACTGTGTTATTATTTACTAGTAGGGTGCTCGCGCGATGCGGCGGGCCAACAATTTACAATTCGATTAAATCAGGTTTGTTCGCATTGTGACGAAAGCTCATTCCCGTGTTTGAGCAAAAGCATTGTTTACAATAATCCTGACCCTTTCTGCAAGAATAGATAGATTCAACTTCTATTTTGTTGATCTCATAAACTATAAGCATTGTTTACGCCATCTTAATTAAGAATCAAGATTTGACAAACCATATGGGAAGAGAAAAAAAACCGAGTCATGAAGTTGCATGGGTCCCACAAAACAGAGGTGTGTCGACTTGTTATGCTAACAAGTCATAAAAATACTGGATTTAAAAACGGATTTGAAGTTTGAACTGTAAACCATTCTAAAACACAATCTGGTTAGGTTACTTATTTTTCTTGAAAGTTCACAATCGTAAATTGTTACTGTTTGACAAGTAAACACTATACTATTTTAAAATATTAATAGGTTAGATTTTGCATTGAGTTTCTTGATTGGCCTAATTAAAAAGTCAAAGTAACATGTTAAACCAACTTGTTTTGAGCCTATTAGTTGAGGCCAGATTTAACAGCATTTTGCAACAATCCGATACGCCACATAAAATTTATAAATGTAATTACAATATAAATAATACATTATAAAACACTCATTAATTTTCAGAAAAAAAAACAGTATATGGTGAATACGTCATCCCTACACAAAGCAAGAACTAAATTTTTCTTCAAAACAACCTGTAAATATCACCCATTAAATATAATGTATACCAAGTTGGACTAACTGCACATCCTATCTGTGACAACCGGTAATTTACGCACTTAACTACGTGAATAACAAGCAATTAACGCGACAATAAATAGTATTTACAACGCGAATTAACTTAATTAGGCCTTTGGAGTGGCCAGGAACGTTTATTCGACTTAACCTCATTCTCATCAAATTCGGGTAGCTCAGGAACTATAGAATCTCTCAGGAGTTGAATCAGTGCGCGAACGGTGGGTTACAAAGAAACCTGTGAAACGTTAAACGGAAACGAACTGATGCCGTACAAAATACTGACAACGCCGATAAGTATGAATGTTACACGAATATTTTTATGCTGATGGAGCTTGGGTCGCAATATCGGGTCTCGTTGTAATTACGGGCCACTTACACACGAGATGGGCTTGTGGACCCTGGGCCCAAGCCCAAAACCCACAAGCCTAAACCTTCACATAATATATTAGTTCTTTCCCTATAAATCTTACCAAAATCTTATTAGGATCTCTACCAGATCTATACTAGATTTAGAAAAAAATCTATATGAGATTACTAGATCCATACTAAATCTTACCATATTCTAAACAAAATCCCTACAAGAGATTTTATGTCAAGGATAAAACATTTAACCATAATATAAATTTAATGCATAACATACAATAAAAACTAAGCTTGCTTATAAATAGGGACCATTAGTCCCTGTTTGTTTTCATTCCACAAATAACAACAGACTTAAAGTCTGTCTTTACTCACCCCCTCTCTCAAATCCTTGCATATTCAAAACAATACACACACTTACAAAATGCCAGACACCCTCTTGACCCTCACCATCCCTCTCTCGATTTTATATACAGACAACACACATACATGAACCCATTCAAACCCTAGCACACACACTCACGTTACACACACACTCTCTCTCGGCAAACACCTAACCGGACTCCGGCCGGCATCGGCGGAGCTCCGGCAGAGGCACGGCGGACCGGCGGCGGCGGTTGTGGATGTTGACGGTGGTTCTCCCAGCAAGAGACCCCCCCCCGTTCCTCTTTCCGGCAACAGCGGCGACACAACACCCCCACCACAGGCGGCGGCGCTGTGGTGGGTGGAGCCGGCTGAAATTTCGAGCATAGAGAGAGAAAGGCGATGAGAGAGAGATCCGGAGGCGGTGGTGTGCGGCGGCTCTAACAACAGAAGAGAGAGAGACCGAGAAGGGGGAGAAATCGGAGAGTCAGACCGGCGGTCGGTGTCAAGAACCGGCGGTCTGTGTCTCGGTTCGACAGGTTTTCCGGTAACCTTCACCTCACTCATCTTTTTCTCTTCATTTCATTTCTTTTTTTTTTTTTGAGCTGATAATGATAAATGTTGCTGTTGTCGATGATGATATGATGAAATATTGTCGATAGGCTGTTGATAATGACAGTGGCGTGGGTGTGTGGCTCGGTCGTCTTAGATTTCGGGTGCGGGACTGTTACGGGTCGGGTTAGCGGCTCAGGCAAACCGGGTCTGACTTCGAGTCAACGGTCAACAATGGTCAAGTTGGTCAGCATCAGTCAACCTATGGTTCAGGTCTCAGTGTCGGTTCGATCAAAAGAAGTCCGCAGCGGTACGCGGTTCGTGGTGCGGGTTGACTCGGTCAAACCGAGTCGACTCAGTCAAACTCAGGTCAACAACGAGTAGACACGGTCAACTCAGTCAACGTCCGACACGAAGATTTGGTGAAGAATAACGACGTGTTTAATGTTTACGTTATATTTTTTTTAGTTTTAATACTTACGTGATAAACGAGCTTGAACCGATTCGGTTAATTATAATTTATGTTTCAATATATTTGACAAATTTCATACATTATGATTGAATATTGTTGAATTTTGATTAGATAACGACAACTTGCATTGTTGGGGGCGTCCAAAAACAGAGGAAACTCTGCCTGTTTTTCGAGAAAATCCGGAATATACAACGCGTTTTATTATAAAATAAACTATCGAATTTTTGGAAAAACGAATACGAACATATAATTTCTTTTGACGATACGTTACAAAAGCGACGATTCTTATATAAGCTTAAATATAGTTATACGTTATTTCGAATATCAAATGACATGATTTCATTTTGTAAAAAATAAATATAAAGTTTTTATATTTATTCCAAATATCAAACAAAATGGATTCGCTTCTATAAAAATAAATATAGTATATATTTATTTTAAACATGCAACGACTCGATGAAGTTTTCATAAAATAAATATAACTTTGATATTTATTCTGAACGCCTAAACGGCATATACATATATTTTGGCAAAATATACAAGACGCAATATATAATACAAGTCTATTATATATTACTTTCATACGAACATTCCTATATATCAACATACGACTTCACAAAACGAAGCTAAACGAATATAACTTAATCATTTTCATTAAGTTAACAACTTACGTCAAATCGTTTAGTTAACGATTCAGTAGAGCTCGGTAACACGTAGTTACCGTTTTTGCTTAGAAACTTATTAGATATTCCGTGTTAGGAATATTGTAGAACGCACGCTAGCGAGCCTCGTCTTGGAAACGACATCGCGAAGTCGTATTTAGCTAGCTTTGCACAAGAATATTCAGGTGAGTTCATAACCCCATCTTTTTACAGTTTTACATTTTTCTAAATGTTTTCGGGGTGGAAAGACATGCACTTTTTTTTGCAAAGCTTACAAGATTACATATTTCTAAACCATTTTACAAGCAAATTTTAACTGACACAAATGGTTTACGAAAAGCTTATGTTTTATACCGGTTTTTCGAACAAGCGTATTTTTCGAAATATGCATACACATGAATTCTAGTTTTCTAAACTACGGGAAAATACAAGTACAAAGAGATACAAGAATTGAGAAATGATACAAGAATTGAGAAATGATACAATACTTGAGAAATGATACAAGAATTGAGGAATGATACGAGAAATCGTGTCACGAATAGGGTAACATAAGCACCATTAATCGTGTACATACTAAGACCGCAGAACAAAATGTTAGATCTAACGGGTGTAGGGCAGCCCCACTCTTGGTGACAACTAGAACCAAGTAGTGTTTTTGTGTCTCAGTTGTGAATCGACTACAGAAAAATGCCTATGGTTTGGTGACTTCCTATGTCCTGTCACATGTTAATGGCCTTGCAACCCATTAACAACAAGATACATACACAAATATACTTGAGTTATACAAGAATACTTGATTTTACGAACATAAAGCGTTACAAATACAAAGTATCCATACAACATGACAAGAAAATGATTTTTAAATTCGTTTTCTCAACAATACTTCAAAAACCGGTTATTCGAAAAGATTTATTTCAAATCTTTTACAAACAAACTATGAACTCGCTCAACTTTATGTTGATTTTTCGCATGTTTCTTTCTCAGGTTGCACTTCAAAATTATGGCACGGTTGGAATAGGAGGACCAAGTGGAGTCGAGTACTTAGTGGGCGTTCAATTTTCTAGAAGTCTTAGATTATTTGCTTCCGCTGTGCAATGAAGATACCGGTCCAGTCACGCCAATGCTCTGATAATTTCGGGGTGTGACAGATTGGTATCAGAGCTATAGGTTACAGCGAATAGGGTTGTCTGTAGAGATACCTAAGCTCTAACCTCACTTTCCTCTGGGAACTTAGAATATTAAAACCTGAATGCATACAGAACGCTTAGTACTCGAATATGGTCTCCAACCGTTGCTGAAAATCAAACAATCGAAATTTTGATTCCAAACATACGCTATAGTGGTGTTTTATACACGGTACACAAAACAGTCGAATACAGTACATAAAACCTTGAGAGTTTAGGAAACATGCATTTAAGACCTTCGGAAGCTTATGTTGAAGTTCATTAGAGGTCATCACGTAGGAACTGCAAATATTAATTCGGGCACACACAATTATACATATTGTCTATGATGTTTTAACTTCCTGAGCAGGCAGCCTACGCATAACGAAACGCTAGTGCACGAGAATACATAAAACTCAAATTTTACGTCAACATATGTCGGAGTACATCACATTCTACGCGAAACGAAACGCTAGCGCATAGGCATACGTGAGACTTAAGCTATACATCAACGGAGGTTGAAGTACGTCACATACGACATTCGAGGAAGCGGCAGTTTGGCACGCGGTCCTGCAAACGACACGAGTCATGCTAAGGAGAAGACGTATGTCTCCGCATTCCCCCTAACTCAATCATGACAAATACGCTATGTTTGACATTCCATGGTAATGTCACCTAATAACTGGTTATCACATGCAACCCCAGGTAAAGTCCTTAAATTTCTTTTATTGAAATTTTGACTTTCACACTTACTGAGTAGATTTTCGTATCTCTACTCCTCTTGATGGTCATTGTGTCACGATCATTTCTTTCAGTATAGCGAATATTCATTTGCTTCATTTCTTGAAAATTCATATGTTACGCATGCATCGTTTGTTACGCATGTGGTTTCGTTTCGAATAAAGCGTTTCATTGAAGTTCAAATATTGTTTCGCTAAATCTAATTGTTGATTTGTGATTCGAATGACCCACATTATTGTAATTGTTGGCTCCTTTGTAATCAAGTCAACACATTTTCTTGAAATCCCTTTCCTTTCAAGTTACATACATGGTTTTCGTTATGACCATGCCGAAAGTTTTCTTGTCGATACATGCAATTACTGTCGGCTTGCGCCGAAATCAAATTCAATTGTTTGAACTTGTTCATTTCACATATTCAATTCAAGACACCATATGATGTATTGAAAACATCATATTCGAATTCGTTTTAACAATCGTTTCATTGTTCTGAGTCGTAGAAGATTTGTTTGGTCTACGACTACATTAAGTCGTTTGTTGATTTCGACACCTTGAGGTGACATTTACACTAAATTGAAGCTTGCGCTAATCTCATGCACGGATTTAATTATTTATTTATTTAGGTTAAATCCGCTTCGATTTATTATTGCGCTTTCATTTGACTTCAAACACAGGTGATCCTTGTTTGATCACCACTATTGTTGAAATATTCTTGACCACTACGACACCTTGCGACGTCGGTAGAATTTGCAGCTTGGGCTGATCATGATTGAACGTTTCATACAAAACAATTTCATTTTGGCTTGTTGATTCTGAGCCTCTCCTAGCGAATGTTATTGTTTCCAACATTCATTTGCATATTGTAGACGTTCACTTGGAATTCTATTGGTTGAAATTTCTCTTTTATTGGACCCCTGTTAACTTGATCACATTAGTGACTGTATCAGTATGTCTCGTTTCCTTTGACATTATTCGTATTTGCTTGCATAAAACGTAACTCTAAGGAGTTAACGTAGTCTAAATTTCGAGGACGAAATTTTATTAACAGGGGGAGACTGTGACAACCGGTAATTTACGCCCTTAACTACGTGAATAACAAGCAATTAACGCGACAATAAATAGTGTTTACAACGCGAATTAACTTAATTAGGCCTTTGGAGTGGCCAGGAACGTTTATTCGCTTAACAGTGCGCGAACGGTGGGTTACAAAGAAATCTGCGAAACGTTAAACGGAAACGAACTGATGCCGTACAAAATACTGACAACGCCGATAAGTATGAATGTTACACGAATATTTTTATGCTGATGGAGCTTGGGTCGCAATATCGGGTCTCGTTGTAATTACGGGCCACTTACACACGAGATGGGCTTGTGGGCCCTGGGCCCAAGCCCAAAACCCACAAGCCTAAACCTGCACATAATATATTAGTTCTTTCCCTATAAATCTTACCAAAATCTTATTAGGATCTCTACCAGATCTATACTAGATTTAGAAAAAATCTATATGAGATTACTACATCCATACTAAATCTTACCATAATCTAAACAAAATCCCTACAAGAGATTTTATGTCAAGGATAAAACATTTAACCATAATATAAATTTAATGCATAACATACAATAAAAACTAAGCTTGCTTATAAATAGGGACCATTAGTCCCTGTTTGTTTTCATTCCACAAGTAACAACAGACTTAAAGTCTGTCTTTACTCACCCCCTCTCTCAAATCCTTGCATATTCAAAACAATACACACACTTACAAAATGCCAGACACCCTCTTGACCCTCACCTTCCCTCTCTCGATTTTATATACAGACAACACACATACATGAACCCATTCAAACCCTAGCACACACACTCTCTCTCGGCAAACACCTAACCGGACTCCGGCCGGCATCGGCAGAGTTCCGGCAGAGGCACGGCGGACCGGCGGCGGCGGTTGTGGATGTTGACGGTGGTTCTCCCAGCAAGAGACCCCCCCCGTTCCTCTTTCCGGCAACAGCGGCGACACAACACTGTGACAACTCGAACTTTCGACTTGCTTTGATGTAACGTTACGTGATTAAAAGAACTGAATTATATGATTTTAAATGAATATTTGTTTACGTGTGTTATGTGTGTATGTATGTTATGCGTTGCATGAGCCCAAACTACACAAACCGGTCACACAAGCCCTTTGGGCCACACTTGAAATCGGACTCCATTTGATACCCGAGTTGGGCTCGGCCCACTCCCCCACTCGCAACACAAAAGCGGAATTTGGGGTTTTGTTTCCTTGTTTTTGCAAAATCACAAACACACAACAACCCTAGACTCTTTCTCTCTCTCTCTCTCGGCTGCTTGAATCCCCGACGGCGAACAACACTTCTCGGCTCACCCTCTCTTTGTTCCAATCCAACCGGTTAGTGTTTGATAATTGAGTTGCTTGTTAAATGATTGACGGATAGGTTGCATGTTGATGTTTGCTTAACCGAGGATTCTTGTTAACGTATTGATTAGGATGATAATTGATTTAGTTTTGTTAATCGACTCATGTATGCTAAATATGATCACACGAATTGATGGTTTGGATATAAGCACCGAGTAGATAAGTAATCGGTTGTTAGGCATTGTTTGATCGGGTATAGTTGGCAATCGGGATCCATGTTAGAATGTATGTATTGTTATGAATGTTAATATTGTTCATATGCATGACTACTGATTTAATTGCCGGTTTGATGTTCTTGGATTGTTCTGAATATGCATGAAATCTGAAATAAACTGTTGATTGATCAGAATTATGAAACTGCCTAAAGTGTTTGCTGAAATCACGGATTAGATGTTATCATTATGCATGAAATCAGGGAACCAGTACACACGCACGGTTGCGACTCGGCATCGCTCATTGCGAGTCGGAACCCCACTCGTGACCACAAACAGCACAAGCCGCAATCATGGTTGCGAGTCAGATTGCGACTCGTAACCAAACCATGATGAACCGAGACCACCTGTTGCGACTCGTGTCCAACTGTTACGACTCGAGATCCCCGTTGCGACTCGTAACCCCGTTGCGAGTCGAGATCATCCTTTGCACATACCACTGTTTTGGGTCTTCGCTGTCACGAGCCCAATCAGTTGGGCCCAATGATTTGATTTGTGGACTGTTCATTAATGGACTTGTATGCGTTTACCTATTTGGGCCGATTGAGAATCTGGACTGTTTTGTTAATTGGGCCGGGTAAGATTGGGCCGAACACTTAGATTGTTTGTTGGATTGCTGATACGTGTACGTGTTTGCCATGACTATACGTGATTACTTATGTGATAGCATACGTACAATGCTTGGACCGAATCTGACTTATGTGGAAACCCTGTTAGGACGTGGTTGACCACCCTTAGTTCAAGAGTCTTTATTTGTGTATCTGCCGAGCAAACCAAGGTGAGTTCACACAGCCAAGGCATGGGATTCCCGGGTTGGGAATTGGGTTGGATATGTTGAATATGGAATGATTACTCGTACTTACGCATTCTCTAGACTATAGACCATCGTCCTCAGGTTAGTCAGGACACGTTACGTAAAGCCTACGTAACCCAGTTTATTTGCCATTTGTCTCCCGGGTCGGGAGGACACGTTACGTAAAGCCTACGTAACCCAATACCATCTACTGGCTTCCAGGTCGGAAGGCCACGCTGCGTAAAGCCTACGTAGCCCCCACGCGTACCACTGTCCTCGGGGAAGGGCACGTCACGTAAAGCCTACGTGACCCTGTACGTTTTCCTGTTCTCGGTAATGAAGAACACATGGTCGGATGTTAGTCTAGTAGGTACCGTTAATGAGAAGCCCTCATTAGCCAGGATAAATATGGGAAGCCCCCACCTTTAGTACACACTAGTATGGGAAGCCCCCACTAGCTATACTTATGCATTATGTTATGAACTTACTTTCTGTGAACTCGCTCAACTAGTTTGTTGATTATTTGCTGCATGCCTTGCAGGACCTTAGGTACTTTATGGAGCTTGCACAGGGAGGAGCAGGTCGTTGTGGGATTTGGATTCATGAACTTTATTCGAACTCATAATTATTTTGAGATTACATACTATGCTTCCGCTACTTAAACGATGTGTGGTTTTGAAACATCAATCATGTCATGATGATTTACATTAATTACTTTTATATTAAATGCTATGTTTGATATGATTGATGGCTTGATCCTGGTCATGTCACGCTCCCAAGCGGTGGTACTCCGCGGGTGGATTTTGGGGGTGTGACAGATTGGTATCAGAGCCATTGGTTATAGAGAACTTGGTTTTAATAGGGGAAAACGTTTTTATTAAAACCAGACTATAACCGGAACAGTGCTCTCAACGATCCACAACGACGCTTCGCTCCACGTGCAAGACTCGACATCCTAGGTAATAAGGTTTATGTTTATTGCCTGTTTGCTAGAACTGTTTAGAACTTTGCTCGCATTACGCTTAGATACACATGATACTATAGCTTGGGAAACCCTACGTGCTTACACTTTTCTGTCATCGCCCTACTTGCGAACCATTCTTACGTATGCTACTTGTTACAATGAAGATCATGTCTGGAAGAATCAACATGACACAAGCCCAGTTAGAGGCTCTCGTTCAAGCTCAAGTTGCTGCGGCAGTTGCAGCAGCTCAAGCAGGTAGTATATCCTGCAGTATAGGCACACACTAGGATCTTTAGATCCTACATTAACGCTCGTATTTAACTTCGTCCTATTCGTGCACAATAGGTCAACACGCGCAGCAGCCTGTCTGCACTTTCAAGAACTTCATGGACTGTCGTCCAAATTCTTTCAGCGGCACGGAGGGGGCAGTGGGACTCCTCCATTGGTTTGAAAAGTTAGAATCAGTATTCGAAATGTGCGAGTGCCCTGAGGCTCGCAAGGTCAAGTTTGCTACTGGCACTTTGGAAGGAATAGCGTTAACTTGGTGGAACGCCCAAGTTCAGATCTTAGGGTTGGCAGCTGCTAACGCCACCCCGTGGAACGATTTCAAGGAACTCATCAAGCGTGAGTATTGCACGCGTGAAGATATTCACAAGCTGGAAGACGAGCTTTATAATCTGAAAATGGTTGGATCAGAAATCGAAGCGTATACTAAACGGTCGAATGAGCTGGCCGTTCTGTGTCCTACTATGGTGGACCCTCCATACAAGCGCATTGAGTTGTATCTCAAGGGATTGGCGCCAGAAATTCAGAGCCACGTGACGTCGGCTAACCTCGAAAACATCCAGGAAATCCAACGCCTCGCTCATCGCATCACCGATCAGGCAGTGGATCAGAATAGACTGCCCAAGCGTGTTAATGCTACTGCTAACGTCACCACCTCAGTTACTCCTGCTACGTCTGGTGACAGTAAAAGAAAGTGGGAAGGAGATTCTAGTAAAGGCTCAGCGACTGTTCAGCCACAAGCTCAGCAGCAGAAAATCGACCACTATCAGAGTCCCAGTCAGCAATCCTCTGGTGGTCACAGACAGAGGAGATATCAGGGTAGTCAACCTAGGTGCCACAACTGCAACAGGCATCACCACGGCCCATGTAACAAGGGTCGTTGCCAAAGGTGTCTAAAGATGGGTCATGAGGCCAAAGACTGTAGGAGTCCACGGCCTGCGAATCAGAATCAGCAACCTCAGCAACCCACTCCACAGAACCAGCAGCAGCAGCAGCAGCCACAGCGTGGAAACCGGGGATGTTTCCAGTGTGGGGCTGAAGGTCACTTCAAACGCGATTGCCCTCAGTTGAACCAGAATCGCAACAACAACAACCAGGGCAACGGGAACAACAACGGTGGAAACAACAACAACAACGGCAATGAAGCTCGTGGTCGTGCATTCGTGCTAGGTCGAGGTGACGCAGTGAACGATCCCAACGTTGTTATGGGTAAGTTTCTCCTCGACAATATTTACGTTACTGTTTTGTTTGATTCGGGTGCGGATACAAGCTATATGTCTGTGAAAATGTGTCAACTGCTAAAACGTGCACCAACACTTTTACCCACCAAACATGTAGTAGAGTTAGCTAACGGTAAAAGTCTAGAAGCCACGCACGTAGTTCAGGGTTGTAATCTTATCCTAGCTGGTCAAGCCTTCTCTATTGATCTCATTCCCATAGTTTTGGGAAGTTTCGACGTCGTGATTGGGATGGATTGGTTATCCCAACAACAGGCAGAAATCTTATGCAGCGAGAAGATTATTCGCATTCCTCGTTCTGGTCAGGAACCTCTAGAAGTTCAAGGCGACAAGAGTGGTGCAGTGGTTGGCATCATCTCTTTCTTGAAGGCTCATAAATGCTTACGTAAGGGTCACACAGCCATTTTGGCTCTTGTTTCAGATGCGTCTGCAAAAGAAAAGAAATTGGAGGACATTCCAATTGTACGTGATTACCCTCAGGTGTTTCCTGAAGACTTACCTGGCTTACCGCCTCATCGTCAGGTCGAATTTCAGATCGAGCTCCCTCCAGGAGCAGCACCCATAGCTCGCGCACCATATCGTCTAGCTCCATCGGAATTGGAGGAGCTGTCAAAGCAGCTACAAGAGCTCTTGGAAAAGGGCTTCATTCGTCCAAGCTCTTCGCCTTGGGGAGCTCCAGTACTTTTCGTGAAAAAGAAGGACGGTACGTTCAGAATGTGCATCGACTACCGTGAACTGAACAAGGTAACGGTGAAGAACCGTTATCCCCTTCCGCGCATCGACGACTTATTCGACCAGTTGCAAGGGTCGTGTTACTATTCGAAGATAGACTTGAGGTCTGGGTACCATCAGTTGAGAGTCCGGGATGAGGACGTCTCCAAGACAGCCTTTAGAACTCGTTACGGTCACTACGAGTTTCTCGTCATGCCATTCGGGTTAACGAACGCGCCTGCTGTATTTATGGACCTTATGAACAGGGTGTGCAAACCCTATCTCGACAAGTTCGTCATTGTTTTTATCGACGACATTCTGATTTACTCCAAGAGTCAGGAGGAACACGAGCAGCATCTTCGCCTTATTTTGGAACTCCTTCGGAAGGAACAGTTGTACGCCAAGCTTTCCAAATGCGACTTCTGGCTTCGTGAAGTCCACTTCTTAGGCCATGTAGTGAACAGGGATGGGATCCATGTCGATCCATCCAAGGTAGATTCGATCAGGAACTGGCCTGCACCGCGTACACCGACAGAAATACGCCAATTCTTGGGTTTGGCAGGTTACTACCGACGGTTTATTAGAGACTTTTCGAAGATTGCTCAGCCGCTTACGCTACTGACACAGAAGGGTGTTACCTATCGCTGGGGAGAGCCCCAGGAGACTACTTTTCAGCACCTAAAGGATAGACTTTGCAGTGCACCTATCCTTTCTTTGCCAGAGGGCACAGATGACTTCGTAGTATATTGTGACGCATCAATACAGGGTCTGGGATGCGTATTGATGCAGCGGGATAAAGTGATTGCCTACGCCTCTCGTCAGCTAAAGATTCATGAACGGAACTACACGACGCACGATTTAGAGCTGGGAGCTGTGGTTTTCGCGCTTAAGATATGGCGACATTACCTGTACGGTACCAGGTGCACGATTTACACCGATCACAGGAGTCTCGAGCATATCCTTAAGCAGAAGGATTTGAACATGCGTCAACGACGATGGGTCGAGTTACTTAACGATTACGAATGCGCTATCAAGTACCATCCAGGCAAAGCCAATGTTGTGGCTCATGCCCTCAGTCGGAAAGACACTCTACCACGGCGCGTGCGAGCGCTACAGCTTACGATTCAGTCTAGCCTTCCAGCACAGATACGAGATGCTCAGGTAGAAGCATTAAAGCCCGAAAACATCAAGGCTGAAGCCTTACGCGGCTCACGACAACAGATGGAACAGAAGGCAGACGGCGCCTACTACGTAACGGGCCGGATTTGGGTCCCTCTTTATGGCGGTTTACGCGAACTTGTAATGGATGAAGCACACAAGTCTCGCTACTCGGTACATCCAGGGTCGGATAAAATGTACCACGACATCAGCACTACTTATTGGTGGCCTAGCATGAAGGCCCACATTGCTACATATGTTGGAAAGTGCTTGACCTGTGCGAGAGTCAAGGTCGAATATCAGAAACCAGCTGGCCTACTTCAACAGCCTAAGATACCTCAGTGGAAATGGGAAGAAATTTCCATGGATTTCGTTACAGGCCTACCCAGATCCCAGCGTGGGAACGATACAATATGGGTCATAGTTGATCGACTCACCAAGTCTGCACATTTCCTGCCGATTAAGGAAACGGACAAGTTCTCCACACTCGCAGACGTCTATCTTAAGGAAGTTGTTTCGAGGCACGGGGTGCCCACATCCATCATTTCGGATCGCGATGCACGATTCACTTCAGAACTTTGGCAAGCAATGCATAAATCCTTTGGCTCACGATTAGACATGAGCACAGCTTATCACCCTCAGACGGATGGGCAGTCTGAGCGAACGATTCAAACTCTCGAAGACATGCTTAGAGCGTGCGTCATCGATTTCGGCAACGGCTGGGAAAAGCACCTCCCTTTGGTGGAGTTCTCTTACAATAACAGTTACCATACCAGCATTCAAGCCGCTCCATTCGAGGCATTGTACGGGCGTAAATGCCGGTCACCCCTCTGCTGGGCAGAGGTGGGAGATAGTCAGATCACGGGTCCAGAGATTGTTGTGGACGCCACAGAAAAGATTGCACAGATACGACAACGCATGGCGGCAGCACGCGACCGTCAGAAAGCCTACGCGGACAAGCGTAGAAAGCCATTGGAATTTGAGGTCGGGGACCGGGTTTTATTGAAAGTTTCACCCTGGAAGGGTGTGGTTCGTTTTGGCAAACGGGGCAAACTGAATCCGCGATACGTCGGACCATTCGAAATTATAGACAAGATTGGCAAAGTAGCCTACAAGTTGAACCTACCAGCTGAACTCGGGGCAGTTCACAATGTCTTTCATGTATCAAACTTAAAGAAGTGCCTATCAGATGAAAACCTCATCATTCCTTTTAAGGAACTTACTATCGACGAGCGGTTGCAGTTCGTCGAGGAACCAGTAGAAATCACGGACCGGGATGTGAAGGTCCTCAAACACAAGAGAATCCCTCTTGTTCGAGTTCGTTGGAACTCCAAACGTGGCCCAGAGTACACCTGGGAACGCGAAGACAGGATGACAGAAAAGTACCCCCAGTTATTCGAAACCAATGCTACCACTACTGAGGCTGAAGCTACTACTTCGGAATTTCGGGACGAAATTCCAGATCAATGGGGGGAGGATGTGACACCCCAGGAAAATCAGTAAACAGTACAGTTTACCTAGCTTCCTCAGCGAGTGCATACCAAATTTCGGGACGAAATTTCCAATTAGTTGGGGATAATGTGACAACTCGAACTTTCGACTTGCTTTAATGTAACGTTACGTGATTAAAAGAACTGAATTATATGATTTTAAATGAATATTTGTTTACGTGTGTTATGTGTGTATGTATGTTATGCGTTGCATGAGCCCAAACTACACAAACCGGTCACACAAGCCCTTTGGGCCACACTTGAAATCGGACTCCATTTGATACCCGAGTTGGGCTCGGCCCACTCCCCCACTCGCAACACAAAAGCGGAATTTGGGGTTTTGTTTCCTTGTTTTTGCAAAATCACAAACACACAACAACCCTAGACTCTTTCTCTCTCTCTCTCTCGGCTGCTTGAATCCCCGACGGCGAACAACACTTCTCGGCTCACCCTCTCTTTGTTCCAATCCAACCGGTTAGTGTTTGATAATTGAGTTGCTTGTTAAATGATTGACGGATAGGTTGCATGTTGATGTTTGCTTAGCCGAGGATTCTTGTTAACGTATTGATTAGGATGATAATTGATTTAGTTTTGTTAATCGACTCATGTATGCTAAATATGATCACACGAATTGATGGTTTGGATATAAGCACCGAGTAGATAAGTAATCGGTTGTTAGGCATTGTTTGATCGGGTATAGTTGGCAATCGGGATCCATGTTAGAATGTATGTATTGTTATGAATGTTAATATTGTTCATATGCATGACTACTGATTTAATTGCCGGTTTGATGTTCTTGGATTGTTCTGAATATGCATGAAATCTGAAATAAACTGTTGATTGATCAGAATTATGAAACTGCCTAAAGTGTTTGCTGAAATCACGGATTAGATGTTATCATTATGCATGAAATCAGGGAACCAGTACACACGCACGGTTGCGACTCGGCATCGCTCATTGCGAGTCGGAACCCCACTCGTGACCACAAACAGCACAAGCCGCAATCATGGTTGCGAGTCAGATTGCGACTCGTAACCAAACCATGATGAACCGAGACCACCTGTTGCGACTCGTGTCCAACTGTTACGACTCGAGATCCCCGTTGCGACTCGTAACCCCGTTGCGAGTCGAGATCATCCTTTGCACATACCACTGTTTTGGGTCTTCGCTGTCACGAGCCCAATCAGTTGGGCCCAATGATTTGATTTGTGGACTGTTCATTAATGGACTTGTATGCGTTTACCTATTTGGGCCGATTGAGAATCTGGACTGTTTTGTTAATTGGGCCGGGTAAGATTGGGCCGAACACTTAGATTGTTTGTTGGATTGCTGATACGTGTACGTGTTTGCCATGACTATACGTGATTACTTATGTGATAGCATACGTACAATGCTTGGACCGAATCTGACTTATGTGGTAACCCTGTTAGGACGTGGTTGACCACCCTTAGTTCAAGAGTCTTTATTTGTGTATCTGCCGAGCAAACCAAGGTGAGTTCACACAGCCAAGGCATGGGATTCCCGGGTTGGGAATTGGGTTGGATATGTTGAATATGGAATGATTACTCGTACTTACGCATTCTCTAGACTATAGACCATCGTCCTCAGGTTAGTCAGGACACGTTACGTAAAGCCTACGTAACCCAGTTTATTTGCCATTTGTCTCCCGGGTCGGGAGGACACGTTACGTAAAGCCTACGTAACCCAATACCATCTACTGGCTTCCAGGTCGGAAGGCCACGCTGCGTAAAGCCTACGTAGCCCCCACGCGTACCACTGTCCTCGGGGAAGGGCACGTCACGTAAAGCCTACGTGACCCTGTACGTTTTCCTGTTCTCGGTAATGAAGAACACATGGTCGGATGTTAGTCTAGTAGGTACCGTTAATGAGAAGCCCTCATTAGCCAGGATAAATATGGGAAGCCCCCACCTTTAGTACACACTAGTATGGGAAGCCCCCACTAGCTATACTTATGCATTATGTTATGAACTTACTTTCTGTGAACTCGCTCAACTAGTTTGTTGATTATTTGCTGCATGCCTTGCAGGACCTTAGGTACTTTATGGAGCTTGCACAGGGAGGAGCAGGTCGTTGTGGGATTTGGATTCATGAACGTTATTCGAACTCATAATTATTTTGAGATTACATACTATGCTTCCGCTACTTAAACGATGTGTGGTTTTGAAACATCAATCATGTCATGATGATTTACATTAATTACTTTTATATTAAATGCTATGTTTGATATGATTGATGGCTTGATCCTGGTCATGTCACGCTCCCAAGCGGTGGTACTCCGCGGGTGGATTTTGGGGGTGTGACAAACACCCCCACCACAGGCGGCGGCGCTGTGGTGGGTGGAGCCGGCTGAAATTTCGAACAGAGAGAGAGAAAGGCGATGAGAGAGAGATCCGGAGGCGGTGGTGTGCGGCGGCTCTAACAACAGAAGAGAGAGAGACCGAGAAGGGGGAGAAATCGGAGAGTCGGACCGGAGGTCGTGTCAAGAACCGGCGATCTGTGTCTCGGTTCAACAGATTTTCCGGTAACCTTCACCTCACTCATCTTTTTCTTTTCATTTCATTTCTTTTTTTTTTTGAGCTAATAATGATAAATGTTGCTGTTGTCGATGATGATATAATGAAATGTTGTCGAGAGGCTGTTGATAATGACAGTGGCGTGGGTGTGTGGCTCGGTCGTCTTAGATTTCGGGTGCGGGACTGTTACGGGTCGGGTTAGCGGCTCAGGCAAACCGGGTCTGACTTCGGGTCAACGGTCAACAATGGTCAAGTTGGTCAGCATCAGTCAACCTATGGTTCAGGTCTCAGTGTCGGTTCGATCAAAAGAAGTCCGCAGCGGTACGCGGTTCGTGGTGCGGGTTGACTCGGTCAAACCGAGTCGACTCAGTCAAACTCAGGTCAACAGCGAGTAGACACGGTCAACTCAGTCAACGTCTGACACGAAGATTTGGTGAAGAATAACGACGTGTTTAATGTTTACGTTATATTTTTTTTAGTTTTAATACTTACGTGATAAACGAGCTTGAACCGATTCGGTTAATTATAATTTACGTTTCAATATATTTGACAAATTTCATACATTATGATTGAATATTGTTGAATTTTGATTAGATAACGACAACTTGCGTTGTCGGGGGCGTCCAAAAACAGAGGAAACTCTGCCTGTTTTTCGAGAAAATCCGGAATATACAACGCGTTTTATTATAAAATAAACTATCGAATTTTTGGAAAAACGAATACGAACATATAATTTCTTTTGACGATACGTTACAAAAGCGACGATTCTTATATAAGCTTAAATATAGTTATACGTTATTTCGAATATCAAATGACATGATTTCATTTTGTAAAAAATAAATATAAAGTTTTTATATTTATTCCAAATATCAAACAAGATGGATTCGCTTCTATAAAAATAAATATAGTATATATTTATTTTAAACATGCAACGACTCGATGAAGTTTTCATAAAATAAATATAACTTTGATATTTATTCCGAACGCCTAAACGGCATATACATGTATTTTGGCAAAATATACAAGACGCAATATATAATACAAGTCTATTATATATTACTTTCATACGAACATTCCTATATATCAACATACGACTTCACAAAACGAAGCTAAACGAATATAACTTAATCATTTTCATTAAGTTAACAAATTACGTCAAATCGTTTAGTTAACGATTCGGTAGAGCTCGGTAACACGTAGTTACCGTTTTTGCTTAGAAACTTATTAGATATTCCGTGTTAGGAATATTGTAGAACGCACGCTAGCGAGCCTCGTCTTGGAAACGACATCGCGAAGTCGTATTTAGCTAGCTTTGCACAAGAATATTCAGGTGAGTTCATAACCCCACCTTTTTACAGTTTTACATTTTTCTAAATGTTTTCGGGGTGGAAAGACATGCACTTTTTTTTGCAAAGCTTACAAGATTACATATTTCTAAACCATTTTACAAGCAAATTTTAACTGACACAAATGGTTTACGAAAAGCTTATGTTTTATACCGGTTTTTCGAACAAGCGTATTTTTCGAAATATGCATAGACATGAATTCTAGTTTTCTAAACTACGGGAAAATACAAGTACAAAGAGATACAAGAATTGAGAAATGATACAAGAATTGAGAAATGATACAATACTTGAGAAATGATACAAGAATTGAGGAATGATACGAGAAATCGTGTCACGAATAGGGTAACATAAGCACCATTAATCGTGTACATACTAAGACCGCAGAACAAAAGGTTAGATCTAACGGGTGTAGGGCAGCCCCACTCTTGGTGACAACTAGAACCAAGTAGTGTTTTTGTGTCTCAGTCGTGAATCGACTACAGAAAAATGCCTATGGTTTGGTGACTTCCTATGTCCTGTCACATGTTAATGGCCTTGCAACCCATTAACAACAAGATACATACACAAATATACTTGAGTTATACAAGAATACTTGATTTTACGAACATAAAGCGTTACAAATACAAAGTATCCATACAACATGACAAGAAAATGATTTTTAAATTCGTTTTCTCAACAATACTTCAAAAACCGGTTATTCGAAAAGATTTATTTCAAATCTTTTACAAACAAACTATGAACTCGCTCAACTTTATGTTGATTTTTCGCATGTTTCTTTCTCAGGTTGCACTTCAAAATTATGGCACGGTTGGAATAGGAGGACCAAGTGGAGTCGAGTACTTAGTGGGCGTTCAATTTTCTAGAAGTCTTAGATTATTTGCTTCCGCTGTGCAATGAAGATACCGGTCCAGTCACGCCAATGCTCTGATAATTTCGGGGTGTGACACTATCTTAGTCATAATTATGGCTAGCAAGTATATGAACCACCAAAGGATTCTAAAAAATGAGTTTTTTTTTTTTTAAGACTGTCCAATTTTTGCACATATTGTACACATATGTTATGTCAAATCTCACATATACAGTCAAACTACTGGTATATAGCAACTATACAAAAAAGTGGACCTAAGGTTCAATCTTGGGTTAGTATGGTTCACCAGTTAATGCGATGAATGGCTTGTGCAATTCTTAAATCAGCAGCAACTACAAATGGCATGATTGATGAGTGTGGTTCAAGTCCTTCAGCATCACTTTAGTTAGCCTTCCTTTCAGCACCCCAAGTTGAACCTGTGACTCATCAACTAATTGCAACATTGTAATCTAGTTAGTTGTTTACAAATTAAAAATTAACCAAAGTTTTCAAATATGTGATGTAGCCAACTAACATACCTCCGGAGAAATGAGTTGATGTTGTCTTCATTGACGAGACAGAGTAATTATACTGTTGGAGAAATTTTACTGCCAAAGCATTTGCAAGTTCAATCATGTTTTTTGTTTCTTCCATCATAATATGCCACAATTGCTATGCTGTATAGAAAAACAAAGTAAAGACTAAGAACAACATATTCGCATTCTACAAAAAACCGACAAATTAGTCCACAAGTAGCAATATACAACAGTCTTTGATGTTAGCAATATACACCAATATAACTTCCACTGAACTGTGCGTTTCGAAGCAACCACTATAGAAAACGAAAACGCAAAAAATAAACTAATAAATAAGAGAAATCGAGAAGGGTACCTACTATGAGAGACATCGCATTCATCTCGGCTACCAGCATGTTCCTATAAACGCATAAGAGACATTGAGAAGGGTATACACTATCCTCACCATCACACCAATTTTAAAAACTATCTGGATCAACCTATTAATAATACGGCTAATCCCTGAAGCCACAGTGAAATATTTGAAACTATTTCCTCAAAAAGTTGAAGTTCTTTATCAATACATAATACATCACAAAAAGGGAAGCAAGATCTACTTGAAAATCTTCTTTTGTTAAATTCAAAGAATGTAGAAAACCCAATATCGTTATTTGACAAACAAAGAAGACATACCTTATACCGGCCACCGTCCCCCATAAAATGAGCCCAAACCCATACACGCTTCCGTTTAATCATCTCGGGAGTTGTAAACACCCTGTTACCCAAATCAAAATCAACAATCTCTTCCGATTTAAACCTGAAACAAGTGATTCCCAAAATCTTTTTACAAACATTTTAAAGGATTTATATTTCATATTTTAAACTGATGTCGTTTGTTGGAAAAAAACTGAATCAGAGATGGGTTCACGAACGATGGTGATGTTGATCTGGTCATGAGAACCTTGGTTCACCATCGCTAATATCGGATTAAGGCAGCCGATTTCCCCTTCTCCATCGCCTCTTTCTCTCTCTTTCTCTCTCACTTCCTCCTCTCTCTTCGCTTCTCTCGTTGTCTCTATGCAGACATTTGGGGGATTCAAAATATGAATGGGATTACAAGAATAGGAACACACAAGATAAAATTTGGGCGGGAAGTGTTGTAAGCTTTTGATTTGTTGACTATGTTTAAATTTTAAAATTTGTTCCCACTTACTTAACTATATGATTTTATCACGCCTTAAACTTAGGAATTTTTGTTAATATCTGACTAAAGTGTAAAAAAATTTTAAAAATTTTAAAAATTTTAAACTTAGGAATTATTCATTGTAATTTAAAAAATTTTGGCAGGACTTTTATCTCTTATTTTGTTAAACTTGTTAAAAAGAACACTTGATATCACATCGGATATGTCGGAAGAACCAATGATTTAACTCATAAAATGATTACATAGGTACTCATACTGTGACAACCCTCACTAAACCAGGTATCCGTACGACTTAATTAATAATTAATTGCTGCTTAATTACTGTGCTTAACTGAAATTGTTGATGAACTGCTACTTGATTTCTAGTACTTGTATATTCCTGCATCATACTTTACATACTGTCACTACACTATCTACATGTTGAACCTTAGTGACAAACATGATGTACAAAAGCACAGTAGCATTAGAACGGATAACCTATTGAACATGCTGACAAAGCCAGCATCAGGCAGACACTGCCTCTAAGGCCTGTATGAGCCAGAAATATTTTACTACACCCATAGTGAGTGTAGGGATACAAGGGTTGTAGAACTGCGTCTCTAGGAATAAGATATAATGACTGGATGTGCCTAAAACGTACTCTAAGCACAAGCCACAGCACTTTTATTAACATACTAGCTTCTAGCTAACTAATAAAGTGCCAAAACATGAGGAAAATATTCCTGACACTTTGAGAAATAAGTTGTCACTAAAAATATTATTAACGACACTTTAAAGCTTAATTAAGCACTTTAACGGATTTCTATCCAACCGAACAACCGGACTATACCCGGAGCATAAAAATATTGACATTAACAATATTGGTCTTTTTCCGAGCCAGTTAGGGTCCCTGAATACCCTAACACCCGCTATAGAACACATCACACCACTAACCGAGTTAACCCCTAAATCTAACCTACTTAACTAAACTCTAACCTAACTAAACTTGTTGGAATCGAACTAGACCCCCCCCCATCCTAACCGGCCCCAACTAGAAGAGACATACCTTGTCCTTCCATATATTATTTTAATCACACATGTTGGGTATCTAGTGGACATAAGAACCCTTGGTTAAACATTTAGATTTTGTCTATAAGTACCACCCTTTACATACATAATCTTACACTCATTACATCACCACAAAACTACTCCCTTTCCTCTCTAGAAGCTCACGGCCGAAACTCCCTTGGAGCACCCCATCATTTTCGAGTTCCATCTTTCAAGATTCAAGCACATACAAGTGTTCAAGGTCACGCATAAGGAGTCTTGGAGCTAACGGAAGGCGAAGGACCTCGTTATCTTGCTTTTATCCACCACTTCTTCGCATAGATTCTTCCCTAGCCCCGAGCTAGAGGTATAACACTTAAAACTCATACTCGAACTAATCTAAGGTGGTTAATAAGATTTGTAACGGTTAAAATGCGGAAACTTATCTTTTGAAGCTTTAAAGTCTACTAAAAACATGAATCTTGATGGTTAAAAGCACATAAGTGGTGTAAAAGTTGTAGTATTTGAAAGTTGTGATTATTTAGGCCCGATCTACGTTGTGGTAGCTCGGATCACCATTTAACCCGGTTTGGTTAAGATCATGGATCTTGACATAAGCTTGTTTCGGACGGTACAAGGGTTAAAAGGTGAAACTCTACCACACGAGAAACATGAACTTGTGTAAAAGTATTTTTTACTTGTAAAATAGTGTTTAAAACTAGCAGATCTACGTATCTGCAAGTGGTATTTTCAAAGGACCAAGTGTCGAGAAAATCATGTTTTCTAAAAGTCGGATAACACACTAACAAGTGTGATTATTACAAACCACAAGTGTATAAACACTTGTGAAATGAAAGATCCGACAAAATAACAATCTTTGTGAAAGATGACGGGAAGTTGTAAAGATAGATTTATTCTAAAAACGAGGTTTTTACAAGATTAAACTATTTTATACAAAGATCCACAAAATATAACGGGATCTACACTATAGTTTTCGGAAAAACCACAAGTTCATGTGATTATGCGATTTACATGCTTGTCGACTAGTTTGATGTGTCGGAAATTGGTTGATTGATTAAAAAGTTGTTGAAATGATTTTTGTAAAAGAAAATGATACGCTTGAAAGCATGGCCACCTCCAGTTACAGGGGAAACTCTGGCGAAATTTTTCTAAAAATATAACACTTAAAATTATTTACAAGTGTTAGAATTATTTTTGATATGTTTTCAAAATATATTTCGCCATGACTTTATTTACAAATATTCGGAGGTGGGATTTTCACAAAATTAAACGTGATAAATATATATTTGGTAAATATAATTTTTCACAACACTGTTTATGATTATTTTGTGAAAATACACAAATATTATTTTTAGAGTAAAAATAATATTTACGAACGTTGACAGATACAAAATAATACAAACGCTTTCACGATAAACACATAAGTTACAACGGTAATTATTATTACCACACGATTACTAAAACGTAACTTACTCATTATACGGAAATGATTATGAACGTATATTTTATCAACGTATTATTCTTGGGAAAAATTATGTGAAATGGAAATATAATATTTTTGAGAAAATAATTATATTTGGAATTAGAAATGAAAATATATTAAGTGAGACTCAATATTATAATTTGAACGCACATGTATTAAATCCCCCATCCTTGGGAAGGAGATTAACTACCAAGTACATGCAAAATATAAACACGAAATAGTTGTCTAACTATTTCCCAAAAGCCTAAACTATAAAGCTAAGGCACGGCCATCCGTCTAATAGAATTAGTACGTGTAGGTCGTCGCACAGCTGACATTTGGAGTACTTGGTAGAGACGCACTGACTGTGAGTTCATGTCCCCCTTTTCTCTTAACTGTTTTCAGTTTTCTAAACTGCGGGGGTGAAATACATGTTACTATGATTACGAGTACTTTATACATGGTATGATTAGCGTAAGGAGGGTTACTACTTAGATCATGTGAGTGGGTAGGCGCAACTTGAGGCCATTAATCCTCATTGTAGGACCGAGGGACAGTAGCGGTAGATCTATCTGGGTGTAGCGAGCCCAGCCCCAGGCCCAGCATAACGGACCTCGAGGTGACTTTGTGCCCAACGCATAAATCCGCTAGGTTTGAGTCTTCCTACTTGCACTTCACACATATCAATGGCCTTGCAAACCATTGGTGATCACTTTTTCCTTATTTGCTACATACCAGGATTTTTGATAAATACAAAGGTTTATTTACTCACTTACACATGAACTCGCTCAACATTATTGTTGATTTTTCAACTTACATGTATTTCTGGGAATTAAAGATCTGGCACGGTATGGCACGTTTTCCCGCTGCACTAGTTTCCAAGGTCATCCGGGGTTTAGGGAATGTGACTCTTTCCTGGACAAGTCACAGTCCTTAAACTGTGTTTATGATATGTTTGGGTTTGTATTGTCTGTTGAACAAGATTATGGTTGTTAGGGTGTTTCCCGTTAAAACAATGTTATGGTATTGTATTTGGTTTTTAAAACTTAATGGATGATCCTTGCATGTTTTTAATTCATATAGCTTTGGTATGATTGAGCTATGGTATTAAGAAGTCACACCAAATTAACCACGCTTCCGCAAAGCCAGGGTGTGACAGCTTGGTATCAGAGCTCTGATCATAGCGAACTAGGATTCCTTCTCGAGTCTAGACTATGATCATTAGGGCTCTCACGAAAACATTTTTACTGCATACCACTTAAGTCCAGATCCAAAACGTTTTTACAAACAAATGTTGAGCACATTTTATTTATTATTTTTAGGCTCAGTCTGGGAGGCTGAGGCTCGGTCTGGGAGGCCGAGGCTCGATCTAATAGATCGAGGTAGTTGTCTAGTGGGACTAGGGAGTCAGTCTGGGAGGCTGGGAGAATTGGCTAGTGGGACTAGGGAGTCAGTCTGGGAGGCTGGGAGAATTGGCTAGTGGGACTAGGGAGTCAGTCTGGGAGGCTGGGAGAATTGGCTAGTGGGACTAGGAAGAGCAGTCTGGGAGGCTGGGAGGCTAGTGGGACTAGGAGAATTATGTGATATCTTACTTGGTAACTTATGTGATTATTTGATTGTATGACTGATTATTTGTGCATACTTGTGTCTATGTTACAGACTCATGGACTCAGCCGGTACTGGTGACTCGGACACCACCGGACCCAGACCTATCGTATCTGATGACCTCCCATCTTCGGAGCATGAGGTGTATACATCTGATTTTACCAGCACGGACGATGACGATTTCCAGCCCTTCGCACTACCCGAGGGTGCTGATGAGCCTGTAGATGGCCCTCCTGCTGAGTACCTACCTCTAGTAGTGATTCCGGCTCCTATACCTTTAGCCGTTTATCCAGCATATGACTTACTACTTAACGCCGAGGCTGAAGGCGATATCGATCTGTTTGAGGATGAGCCTATCGAGGATGAGATCCCGGACGCAGCCCTACTTCCTGCTGGCGATCTTCTGATGATCGCTGATGCCCCTGCCGAGGACTCACCCGCACATTCACCGGTCCCAGACTCCTTTGAGTCTGTGGCATCCGCACCTTCTCACGAGGTGAGCGCACAGCACTTTGCACACAACTCGGATCCTGACCAGGCATCCTCTGCTGCACCTATTCCTAGCTTCGCATTTGACCATGATGACATAGAGGATTCTGATCCCATTTTTCCTCCGGGATTCGACCCGGATCATGATATTGAGTTTATCCCGATGGACCAGCCCATGGAGGATCCCGCTGATCCAGTTGATCCTATTGATCCCGAGTTGGATTTCGAGATGGCTTTTGATGACCATGAGCCTGCCTTCGCTCCTGAGCAGGCAACTGCTCTAGACCCTATGCCCGAGCATGACCCCGTACATGCTGGCATCCCAATTGAGCCTGTTCTAGCTGACCCGCCTGTCGATGATCATCTGGAGGATGATCATGTTGTTGCTGTCGATCCTGTTGTTCCTCCACCTTTTGTTGCTGATATACCAGTTGACCATCCTGTTGATCACGTTGCACCGGTTCACCCTGTTGTTGCTCCCCCATTTGATCCCGTTCCACTTGAGCCTGAGCACGCACTGTTTGCAGACCACATGGATCCACCAGATGAGCATGCACAGCACGGTTGGATACCTGCTGATGAGGATGTTCCACCTTTGCCCCCTCAGATCCCTGTTACATGACATATTGATTTTTCTTTTCAGGTTCCTCAGTTTGTACTTCTAGCGAGGCCTGGAGAGGGTTCTTCAGCCCATCCTTTTGGGCACGTACCGATGTCTAGCCCCTTCATGCCCCAGATGTCATCTGTTCCACCCTCTACTTCACCATTTCATGTGGCACTGTTTGACCCCACCAGTGAGCCTTTGCTTTGGTCGACACCACCAGTCATGCCACCTACTGATCCTTACCATCCATTTCATGTGGGACACACTATAGAGGACGTTTTGATGTCCTTCGTTTATCAGCACGAGTCACATACGCAGCGTCTCCAGGAGCTTGAGAGAGCTCAGCTGCCACCATGTTCATGTCATGGTCAGATACACTCTCCTCTTCAGCCATGTCGATCATTACCCCCAGATTATGCTGCTCGCCTCTTTACACTAGAGCAGCAGGTTGCTTCTGTTATCCGTACTCAGCGAGCTATGGAGGAGGACTGGCTCCAGTTACGTCGCTTGCTTTACACTTACCTTCCCCCTCCTCCACCGCCATCTGTATAGAGCTCATCAGTACTGCTTGTGTAGACGTTGGTGAGAGGACCGCGATTGCTTTTGGTTGCACAGCATTTTGGAGACTACATGATGATACTGACTTTTGACACATACTTGATGTATTTGATGTATTTGACGCTGATTTGATATAGCTTTTGGACAGGGGTGATGTAGCCCCTAGTTGATTGATGATTGTATGACACAGTGATGTACTGATACACTTGCGTTGTGGTCTCGATATATATGGCAATCGCAGTATTCTCATCATATTTGATTCGCTTGATTGCTTATTTACATTATTAGGACATGGGATGTTGTGTGTATATTTTTGTGACATGGGATGTTGTGTGATTAGTATTTGTGATATATTGATAACATGAGATGTTATGAGTTATTACTATTATTATACGTACGTTATATTATGGCCTGATCGACGTAAACACATCTTTAGAAGATGCCGCCAAGACGTCAACAACAGCAAATGCCTACGACACAGGCCGAACTACAGCAAGTCATTGCTGCTGCTATTGCTCAATATGCTGCCTCTCAAGGAGGAATGAGTGGAAGCAACTCTGGCAACACTGGCAACAACAACAATCCACCTCATGGGTGCACCTACAAACAGTTCTTGGACTGCAAGCCCGTAAACTTTGATGGCACAGGAGGTGCTGTCGCTTTTGTCCGCTGGGCTGAGAAAACATAATCCGTTCTTCGCATGAGCAAATGCGCATTGGATCAGCAAGTCACTTATATCTCTGGGCTATTTTTGGATGGAGCCCTATCCTGGTGGAACTTGCAAGTACAGACACTTTGCGAAGCTGCTGCTTACGCGCTGACATGGATCGAATTGAAGGAACTCATGCGCAAAAAGTACTGTTCTCGCGCTGAAATCCAGAGATTGGAGACCGAGTTCTGGCATCTAAAAATGGAAGGCCCAAAGATAGCAGAGTATGTTCAGAGATTCCACGACTTGTCGCATGTGGTACCTTACATGGTCACTCCTGAGTTCAAGAGAATTGAACGTTTCATTTGGGGACTAGCTCCTCAAATCATAAGCATGGTGACCTCCTCCAAACCTGCGACTATCACTGAAGCCATTGATTTGAGCGTGGCTCTTACAGAGGAGGCGATTCGTTTGAACAAGTTTGATGAAGCGGAGCCAAAGAAGAAGGAGACTCATGTGGAGTCATCTGGAGGAAACAAACGGAAGTTTTCAAACTTTAAGCAGGGCACTGGGGTGGTGGTTAAGAAAGGAGAGCAGAACGCGCCAGCTCAGGATACAGCTGGTGGTAGGAGGAAAGGTAAGGGATATATGGGTACACATCCCAAGTGCAACTCATGCCAACGACGTTGGCATCACTCTGGTCGTTGCGGGCTAAAAGTATGTGAAGCTTGTGGAAAGACTGGCCATTCGAAGGATTCCTGTTGGGCTAGTGCTGGCCGGGGAGGCCAAGGAGGATTTGGGAATAGAAATAACCGTGGTGGTACTGGGAACCGCCCACAAGGAGATAATGGAGGTGATGGGAATCGGGTCAATAATGCAAACCAAGCGGGCGCTATGAATCGTAATCAGAGGAACAATCAAGCTGGAAACAATGGTGGAAACGGGCAGAGGCCCGGATGTTTCAATTGCGGTGATATTGGGCATTACAAGAGGAATTGCCCGGAGTTGAACCAAGCCCGCGGAAGGGTTTTCAACATAGAAGCAAGGGAAGCGCGCCAGGATCCCAATGTTGTCACTGGTACGTTCCCTGTAAACCAACGCTATGCATCCATTTTATTTGATACTGGTGCCGACTATAGCTTCGTGTCGTTAGAATTTAAGAATATGCTTGGTTTAGCCGCTAGTAAGTTAGATATTCCGTACTCGATTGAATTGGCGAATGGGAAGTTAGTAGAAGCTAATGAGGTGATTCGAGGTTGCGTAATCGAGTTGGGAGAGCGCGAGTTCGCTCTAGATCTACTACCAGTCCAGTTGGGAAGCTTCGACGTGGTAGTAGGGATGGATTGGTTATCGAGTAACAAGGCCGAGATAGTTTGTCATGAGAAGGTCGTTCGTATCCCGACCGATGATGGTGAGACCATTGTTGTTCACGGAGAGAAGCGTGAGACGCCGTTGAGGATTATTAGCTGCCTGAAGGCAAGAAAGTGTTTGCAGAAGGGATGTGCTGCCTTTCTGGCACACATTGTAGATAAGAAGGCTGCTGAGCCAAAGATCGAAGACATCCCAGTCGTGAGGGAATACCCAGAAGTCTTCCCAGAAGATTTGCCTGGCTTGCCGCCTCAAAGGCAAGTGGAGTTTCGCATTGACTTAGTTCCAGGCGCCGCGCCTGTGGCTAAGGCACCCTACAGACTTGCTCCGTCTGAGATGCAAGAACTGTCGACGCAACTTCAAGAGTTGTTAGAAAAGGGATTTATCCGACCGAGCTTCTCGCCTTGGGGAGCTCCAGTTTTGTTTGTCAAGAAGAAGGACGGTAGTTTCCGTATGTGCATTGACTACAGAGAGTTGAACAAGCTGACGATCAAGAATAGGTATCCCCTGCCAAGAATCGATGATCTGTTTGACCAAATACAAGGTTCAAGCTTTTATTCAAAGATCGATCTTCGATCTGGATACCATCAGCTACGGATACAGGAGGAGAGTATCCCGAAGACAGTCTTCAGAACTCGATATGGACACTACGAGTTTCTCGTTATGCCGTTTGGTTTGACAAACGCACCTGCAGTGTTCATGGATTTGATGAATCGAGTTTGTAAGCCGTACTTGGACAAGTTCGTGATAGTATATCTTGATTTATTCAAAGACGAAGGCTGAGCACGAGCAGCATTTAAGAGCCATTCTGGAGCTGCTAAAGAAGGAACAGCTATACGCCAAATTCTCTAAGTGCGAGTTTTGGCTAAGAGAAGTGCAATTCCTTGGGCACGTGGTAAAAGGAGATGGAATCCACGTGGATCCAACCAAGATCGAGGCGATCAAAGATTGGGAAACGCCAAAGACGCCAACCGAGATTCGGCAATTCTTGGGTTTGGCTGGCTATTACCGCAGATTCATTGAGGATTTTTCAAAGATCGCTCAACCATTGACGCTCCTCACGCAGAAGGATAAGAAGTTTGATTGGGGAATCAAACAGGAAGAAGCGTTCCAGATATTGAAAGATAAGCTTTGCAACGCGCCAATCTTAGCCCTACCGGAAGGTACAGATGATTTTGTGGTATACTGCGATGCATCGCGTCAAGGATTGGGTTGTGTGTTGATGCAACGCCAAAAGGTTATTGCCTACGCGTCACGCCAACTGAAGGTACATGAGAAGAACTATACCACACATGATTTGGAACTAGGCGCAGTAATTTTTGCATTAAAGATCTGGAGGCACTACCTTTATGGTACGAAGTGCACAATGTTCACAGATCACAAGAGCCTCCAGCACATATTCAACCAGAAGGAGTTGAATATGAGGCAAAGACGATGGGTAGAACTGTTGAACGATTACGACTGCGAGATTAAGTATCATCCAGGGAAGGCGAATGTGGTCGCCGATGCCCTAAGTCGAAAAGAGAGGATCAAGCCCATAAGGGTTAGGGCTTTGGAGATGGTTATTCGAACCGACTTTCCTCTGCGCATTCGTGCCGCGCAGAAGGAAGCTCTCAAAGAAAGAAACCTTGAAGAAGAGTATCTCCGTGGGATGGAGAAGTTATTGGTACCAAACAGGGTAGGAACGTTGTGTTTTGAGAAAAGGATTTGGGTTCCTCTGTTTGGTGGTTTAAGGAAGGTTATTTTCGATGAAGCTCACAAGTCGCGGTACTCTATCCATCCTAGAGCGGATAAGATGTACCAGGATCTTAAAGATTACTATTGGTGGCCTAGGATGAAAGGCGATGTTGCTATTTATGTGAGCCAATGTTTAACATGCGCCAAGGTTAAGGCAGAATACCAGAAGCCTTCGGGACTTCTGCAGCAACCAGAGATTCCCAAGTGGAAATGGGAACAAATCTCTATGGATTTTATTACGAAGTTGCCAAGAACGCCAAGAGGCCATGACACTATTTGGGTAATAGTGGACCGCTTAACGAAGTCAGCACACTTCCAACCTATCCGAGAGAAGGATAATACGAGCAAACTGGCCGAAATTTACATGAGAGAGATTGTTACACGCCATGGAGTACCTCTCTCGATTATATCCGATAGAGACGGAAGGTTCGTATCGAGGATATGGTAATCCTTCCAGGAAGCTTTTGGCTCAAAGTTAAATCTGAGCACTGCTTTTCACCCGCAGACCGACGGCCAAAGTGAACGGACGATTCAGACGTTGGAGGACATGCTGAGAGCGTGTGTTATGGATTTAGGCGGTAGCTGGGATAAACATTTGCCTCTGGTTGAGTTTTCATACAACAACAGCTACCACACCAGTATTGGTGCCGTGCCATTCGAAGCTTTATATGGGCGCAAATGCAGATCACCGCTCTGTTGGTCTGACGCAGGTGGTAGACAGTTGGTTGGTCCTGACATGGTTCAGGAAACCACAGATAAGATCGCACAGATACGAGATCGCATCAGTGCGGCTCGTGACCGGCAGAAAGCCTACGCAGATCGAAGCAGGAAACCTCTAGAGTTTGAGGTTGGTGATATGGTTTTGTTGAAGGTATCACCCTGGAAGGGTGTGGCACGCTTTGGGAAGCGTGGGAAGTTGAATCCAAGGTATATTGGACCGTTCAAGATCTTGGAAAGAATCGGGTTAGTAGCATATAAGTTGGATCTACCTGCTGAACTGAATGGTGTTCACGATACATTCCATGTATCCAATCTGAAGAGAAGTCCAACACAAGTTACCGTTGCCATTCCCACCGACGAAATTCATGTTGACGACACGCTCCACTTCGTTGAAGAACCTGTTGAGGTCACGGATTGGAAAGTAAACAAGACCCGCCGGAGCAGTGTCAAGCTCGTCAAAGTTCGTTGGAATGCGCGCCATGGTCCTGAATTCACCTGGGAGCGTGAGGACCGAATGAAAGAGAAATACCCCCACCTATTTCCTGAGAACCCTGCTCCTACTAACAGAACTTAAAATTTCGGGACGAAATTTTTCTAACGGGGGGAGAATGTGACAACCCTCACTAAACCAGGTATCCGTACGACTTAACTAATAATTAATTGCTGCTTAATTACTGTGCTTAACTGAAATTGCTGATGAACTGTTACTTGATTTCTAGTACTTGTATATTCCTGCATCATACTTTACATACTGTCACTACACTATCTACATGTTGAACCTTAGTGACAAACATGATGCACAGAAGCACAGTAGCATTAGAACGGATAACCTATTGAACATGCTGACAAAGCCAGCATCAGGCAGACACTGCCTCTAAGGCCTGTATGAGCCAGAAATATTTTACTACACCCATAGTGAGTGTAGGGATACAAGGGTTGTAGAACTGCGTCTCTAGGAATAAGATATAATGACTGGATGTGCCTAAAACGTACTCTAAGCACAAGCCACAGCACTTTTATTAACATACTAGCTTCTGGCTAACTAATAAAGTGCCAAAACATGAGGAAAATATTCCTGACACTTTGAGAAATAAGTTGTGTCACTAAAAATATTATTAACGACACTTTAAAGCTTATTTAAGCACTTTAACGGATTTCTATCCAACCGAACAACCGGACTATACCCGGAGCATAAAAATATTGACATTAACAATATTGGTCTTTTACCGAGCCAGTTAGGGTCCCTGAATACCCTAACACCCGCTATAGAACACATCACACCACTAACCGAGTTAACCCCTAAATCTAACCTACTTAACTAAACTCTAACCTAACTAAACTTGTTGGAATCGAACTAGACCCCCCCCATCCTAACCGGCCCCAACTAGAAGAGACATACCTTGTCCTTCCATATATTATTTTAATCACACATGTTGGGTATCTAGTGGACATAAGAACCCTTGGTTAAACATGTAGATTTTGTCTATAAGTACCACCCTTTACATACATAATCTTACACTCATTACATCACCACAAAACTACTCCCTTTCCTCTCTAGAAACTCACGGCCGAAACCCCCTTGGAGCACCCCATCATTTTCGAGTTCCATCTTTCAAGATTCAAGCACATACAAGTGTTCAAGGTCACGCATAAGGAGTCTTGGAGCTAACGGAAGGCGAAGGACCTCGTTATCTTGCTTTTATCCACCACTTCTTCGCATAGATTCTTCCCTAGCCCCGAGCTAGAGGTATAACACTTAAAACTCATACTCGAACTAATCTAAGGTGGTTAATAAGATTTGTAATGGTTAAAATGCGGAAACTTATCTTTTGAAGCTTTAAAATCTACTAAAAACATGAATCTTGATGGTTAAAAGCACATAAGTGGTGTAAAAGTTGTAGTATTTGAAAGTTGTGATTATTTAGGCCCGATCTACGTTGTGGTAGCTCGGTTCACCATTTAACCCGGTTTGGTTAAGATCATGGATCTTGACATAAGCTTGTTTCGGACGGTACAAGGGTTAAAAGGTGAAACTCTACCACACGAGAAACATGAACTTGTGTAAAAGTATTTTTACTTGTAAAATAGTGTTTAAAACTAGCAGATCTACGTATCTGCAAGTGGTATTTTCAAAGGACCAAGTGTCGAGAAAATCATGTTTTCTAAAAGTCGGATAACACACTAACAAGTGTGATTATTATAAACACTTGTGAAATGAAAGATCCGACAAAATAACAATCTTTGTGAAAGATGACGGGAAGTTGTAAAGATAGATTTATTCTAAAAACGAGGTTTTTACAAGATTAAACTATTTTATACAAAGATCCACAAAATATAACGGGATCTACACCATAGTTTTCGGAAAAACCACAAGTTCATGTGATTATGCGATTTACATGCTTATCGACTAGTTTGATGTGTCGGAAATTGGTTGATTGATTAAAAAGTTGTTGAAATGATTTTTGTAAAAGAAAATGATACGCTTGAAAGCGTGGCCACCTCCAGTTACAGGGGAAACTCTGGCGAAATTTTTTCTAAAAATATAACACTTAAAATTATTTACAAGTGTTAGAATTATTTTTGATATGTTTTCAAAATATATTTCGCCATGACTTTATTTACAAATATTCGGAGGTGGGATTTTCACAAAATTAAACGTGATAAATATATATTTGGTAAATATAATTTTTCACAACACTGTTTATGATTATTTTGTGAAAATACACAAATATTATTTTTAGAGTAAAAATAATATTTACGAACGTTGACAGATAAAAAATAACACAAACGCTTTCAGATAAACATATAAGTTACAACGGTAATTATTATTACCACACGATTACTAAAACGTAACTTACTCATTATACGGAAATGATTATGAACGTATATTTTATCAACGTATTATTCTTGGGAAAATTTATGTGAAATGGAAATATAATATTTTTGAGAAAAATAATTATATTTGGAATTAGAAATGAAAATATATTAAGTGAGACTCAATATTATAATTTGAACGCACATGTATTAAATCCCCCATCCTTGGGAAGGAGGTTAACTACCAAGTACATGCAAAATATAAACACGGAATAATTGTCTAACTATTTCCCAAAAGCCTAAACTATAAAGCTAAGGCACGGCCATCCGTCTAATAGAATTAGTACATGTAGGTCGTCGCACAGCTGACATTCGGAGTACTTGGTAGAGACGCACTGACTGTGAGTTCATGTCCCCCTTTTCTCTTAACTGTTTTCAGTTTTCTAAACTGCGGGGGTGAAATACATGTTACTATGATTACGAGTACTTTATACATGGTATGATTAGCGTAAGGAGGGTTACTACTTAGATCATGTGAGTGGGTAGGCGCAACTTGAGGCCATTAATCCTCATTGTAAGACCGAGGGACAGTAGCAGTAGATCTATCTGGGTGTAGCGAGCCCAGCCCCAGGCCCAACATAACGGACCTCGGGGTGACTTTGTGCCCAACGCATAAATCCGCTAGGTTTGAGTCTTCCTACTTGCACTTCACACATATCAATGGCCTTGCAAACCATTGGTGATCTCTTTTTCCTTATTTGCTACATACCAGGATTTTTGATAAATACAAAGGTTTATTTACTCACTTACACATGAACTCGCTCAACATTATTGTTGATTTTTCAACTTACATGTATTTCAGGGAATTAAAGATCTGGCACGGTATGGCACGTTTTCCCGCTGCACTAATTTCCAAGGTCATCCGGGGTTTAGGGAATGTGACTCTTTCCTGGACAAGTCACAGTCCTTAAACTGTGTTTATGATATGTTTGGGTTTGTATTGTCTGTTGAACAAGATTATGGTTGTTAGGGTGTTTCCCGTTAAAACAATGTTATGGTATTGTATTTGGTTTTTAAAACTTAATGGATGATCCTTGCATGTTTTTAATTCATATAGCTTTGGTATGATTAAGCTATGGTATTAAGAAGTTACACCAAATTAACCACGCTTCCGCAAAGCCAGGGTGTGACACATACCGATGTAGCCAGAAATATATTATAAATGCAATAATCACTTGTACATTAGGTCATTATCTACTTGTACACTAAGGCATCATCTACTTGTATCTTTTAATTCACGTGTCAATATTGACCAAGACAACTATCGAAACGTCGGCAAAAATGAGTAGGTCATCACGGTAGTTTTGGATTTTTTTAAAAACATTATAATTTATAAGATATGGCTAGAATACGTAAAAGAATTACAAGTTTGTCGTGGAGAGAGAAAAATGTAACTAATTATCTATAATTTTGTTATAACTCAGGGATTTAAGTGTAATAAGTTTTGGGGCTAAAAAATAAATAGTGTTTAAAAGATCAAATTACCCTTATTTTAGGGGTCTATCTATAAATAAATGTGGGAAACAATTCTTATTTTTTGGGTATCTTAAAATACTCCTCCCTCATGCATTATAATATAGTATATTATTTATAAAAATGATGTACAGAATAATCTCTATACTAAATAACTAGTACGGTTTAAAAATGATAACTAGTTTAGTCCATTTTAAAACGTATTTAATGGAAGTTTAATAAGTATCAAAACCAATTAATTAAAACGTGCACTCTTTTCTAGAAGTGAGAAATCTAATCTAGAATTGCTAGGTTATTAGTTGGGTGTTGTTTGGCAGTTTGGGTGGCCAATCACTTGGGTTCATCTGTTTATTCGCGTCTTGAGTTTCCTAGGGTTTCGGTGTTCTTAGTTATTTCTGCTTCATAACTTGAGGGCTTTAGTAGATAAATTACTTTATACCCGATAGTTGTGGGACTTGGTGGTCGATAACTCGAGTCAGTCCATTTTAGTATCTCATCACTTGTCATATTGTTGGGTTCGATTTACCTTCCGCGGGTTTATCGGGTTTGACAGAGTCTTCACTCGAAACCAAGGTTAGGATTTTATTCATGAGTCTAGGGATTCTTGCCTAGGTAACATATTTTTCCCATATTTGATCGTAAATCCAGTTCTCCGTGTTTGTTTGCTTACCTGAGTTCAATCTGTTGTTCTGAGTTGTTTGCTTGAAATTACATTTTTCCGCTTTAATAATTAATTTGTTTAATTAGGTTTAGTAGAAATTCACAAAACTCATCATTAAAATTAAGTAGGTTTTTGATAGAGGTTAAGTATCAAAATTTTGCCTATAATGTTCACGGATTGATATCCAGTCTTGCCATCGACACTACACTGCGACCGGTGCACTTGTTGATTGTGTGTTGTTTAGTTAGCGATTCCATTTTTAAAACTTGCTTCGAAATAAATATACATTTTTCACACATCAACATATTACTTTAATATATATTGGAGGAGCTTGATGTTGATGCATTGAAAAAAAATTTAGTAGGAAGGGCTAGAAACTTAGTTAGTTTAAATTTATGTTTTGTTGTTAATTTGTTATGTTCTAAATGTTCTATTTTTCTTTCAAACAATGTATTCCCTTTAGCATGAAATAAAAATTGTTATTTTAAATACTCGTCATCATTAGTTGTTATGAAGTCTCGGTTGGGGTATGACATGAAATACCCACTTGCTTAACTTACCTATTGTTCATCCAATTGTTTTCGTTGTTTAAAGAACAATGGCAATTAATAAGTTGTTCTTAGCTCATATGAATATTGTAGCAAACTAGTTTTTATTCGGTGCGTGCTGTTGCACCCTTTTTTTTCTTATGATTTTTACATTTTTCATTATAAATTTGGTTTATTACCGTATTGCGACGGTACATACACTCAGACTAACAACTTAGTTTACTAAATCATTAAGCGAAGGAAAAAACAGTAAAAGAATGTAAAAGAAAAGAATGGAAAAAATCATTTTATTAAAGTTTGGACAAAGTAGAAAAAAAAAAAAAAAAACCAAAGGGGAAACGAAAAAAAATCAACTTTTTAAATTTTGAGGACTATACAGTAAATTTTAAAGTTGAAGGTTAGTAAAGTAAATTATTAAAGTTGAGGATTCTAGTTTAACACTCCTAATTTAGAAAGAACAAATGAAAATCGAACCCAAATCTGGCCATTTAACAGCCAAGGTGTTCACCACACCATTTTGATTGTTTATGTTGTAATGTGTATCGAAATCTATATCTAAAGTTGCAACCAGGAAGGAAAAAAATATATATATTTAGTGGATGAACAGTCGCCCTGCTCTACTAATTGCCACTTGTGTTGTGTGGCGAAGCTTGACTATGAAAACGAGAGGGTCGAAAACGTATATACCTAAAAATTTCTATAGAACCGGGGGGTCGAAAACGCATATACCCAAAAATTTCTATACGAAAACTACATATATAACACTACCAAGCGAAAAGTTCAGGGAGCCGGGTGCCCCTCCCGGCCCCTCTTAAGCTACGACAGTAGCAAACGGCACTGTCCCTGGAATGCGATTTGTATATAGGTAATATATTATTTTTCTAAACAAAAAAATAAAGGGGTTGTTTCTTGCATGGACCCACGTGATGAGTTGTCATGATTCAAGAGGTGGAAATGTAGACCACAAAATTTGGCCAATTTATGAGTCGGTTAACAAAATAACCAAGCAAATCCAGTGGAAGCCATTGATGATGTTGGGGCCTAAAAGGCTGTATTAAATTTGCAATATCCACCCACATTTTCGACTCTCTTCGTTCAACTTTGCCACTTATCTTTTCTTACTTAAAATAGTATTTATTTATTTATCAGAGCAGATATTTTAAAAAACAGGTTTTTAATTCATACCGGGGTGGCCTTAAAAATGGTTCAACCGATAGAACCGTGTTATATCAGGTGGTTCAACCGAATAAACTAGTTAACTCTATAATTTCATAGAGATACATACGTACATGAATTATATTAATATAACTTATCAGTTTTAATTTTTTTCACTAACATAACAAATTATAATATAGCTATCCGCTTTTTGACCAGGGTCCAACGGGTTATCCCCAACAATTGTTCAACTCTAGGCGGGCAGGGGTTTGTCTTTAGAAGGTTAGGGTTTGCAATTCAGAAATGGGTGGCGGCACAGCTTGCTGCCCGTCTACCTTCTATTTAGATGTAACTTGGCAAGTTTTTTGGTGGAATATTAGAAATTTGTTTGAATGTTAAAAAAAATAATAATAATAATTCAATATTGATTTCTTAAAAAATACAATCTTTCACATAACATTGTTTTACCGGTATAGACATACATACATACATATATATGGAGAGAGAGATACATCGAATTGTTTCAAGTCTTTCACCTTTTGACCCACTTGTGGATCTTTTTACTCTCAGATTATTTTAATGAAATAAGTTAAACTACTGATGAAGATGGAACTGGAAGAATGATTAAGATGGAGTGATGAACCGATGAAGATGGAGCTGAATCTTGTGTATGAAGTGATGAACCGTAAGTGATGAAACTCTAGAATGCTAAAAACCCAAACCAAAATAACCATGGGCCGGTACCGGTATTAAGGTTCAAACCGGTATACCAGATTTTACCGTCGGTACGAATCTTATGCCGTTTCACTTATTTACCGGGGTCTTTCGTACCGGATTTACATCCAGAACCGATAATACTGGTATAACTGACCGGTATTTACCAGTTTTTAAAACACTGATCGAGTCACCACGAGCCGGCTTTAGCTCGAATTTTGACGTTAAGTTAATGAGCCCACCCATCTTGTCTCATTTATCTTAATGAACTAAAATCTTATGATTAACCTCAACTCCTAAAAAGCTTGAGCTTACTTTTTTTTATTTTATTGAACTTTCTTTCAAGAAGTAACAATTTTTTACAGAATTTATAAATAGATTCAATATTTATGATAATCTGCATTATTCATAAAATAGGTTCAATACATAAGCATATTCAATTTTAGCTATAAACAAGTTTACATAATAGAGTTACTAAGGGGGTGTTTGGCCTAGCTTTTTTATCTAAGCTAATAGCTTTTTTAGCTTATTTTTACAAAATAAGCACTAATGGGTGTTTGGTTTAGCTTTTTAAGATTATGCTTATTAGCTTATATAAGCTAATTTTAAGAAGCTTATGGGAACATGGTTTTTTAGCTTATTTGAATAAGCTTATTTGAAGAAGATGGTTTTTTACTTATTACACACAATGATATTATACCCCTTCACATAATACAAAATAACTTAACAAACAACTAAAGACTAATTATTAATTATCAAGTTGTAGAATATAAGCTAATCCAAACACTTAAAAATAGTTTATCAAATGAAAGAAAATAAACATAAACTACTTTAAAATATAAGCATAAGCCAAAAAAATAAAAGCTAAGCCAAACACCCCCTAACTACATATCAGCTATGTATTTTGAATAAGTTTATTGGCCAACGAGCCATCTACGATTGAAACTTATTTAGTAACATTTGAATATGTATTTTGAACAAATGCTGTTTATTAGCCAACGATCCATCTAATTAGCGAGCTCGGCTCGGATCATTTACAAACAAGCAGATTTCAAATGAGTTTTTTTACGAGCGAGCTTGAAGCCTCGAGCTTTTAAAGCAACTCCATTCCATGTATGATTGCAAATGTTTTGATTTTTTTTTTCTTCAAAAATCGACAATATCATTTCACACGAAAAAGGGCAATTACAAAGCAATGACAGGTAGTCGGGTAAATTTTGTGAAACCAAATTTTGTGTTACAAAACTTTTTAGCTGTACGCATAGAATCGTTAGTGTTCATAAAAATCTGAACAATTAAAATTAGGACCGTTGATGTCGTCGATTAAGTTATAAACCCCGCATAAACTAATTGACTTTTAAATGAAGCACACAAAATGAAAACCCAAGCAAATCCAGTGGAAGCCACTGTTGTGTGGCTTCCCGCTTTATCATTCAACCAATATGAACCGGTGTAGTTGCTTGTTAAACAAGTCAGTTTAGTTTTTAACACATTGATACAAATCATACAATCACTACTCTATGCAAACATATCAAATCCTTATATATCAATATTTTCTCCTAATCATCACATAAAATAACAAAAAAAAAAAAAACAATCAATAAAAAAGGATAATTTTTTGGGTTAGGTTTGGACTTGGGTAGTTAGGTTAATAAAATTAGATTGTAGATTGGGTTAAATAAAGTGAATAAGTGGTTAAAGAATAAATATACAAATTGTGTTATGTAATTATATATTCATAATAATCAGTGTTAAATTTTTTTTTTATAAATTCATAATATTGTTTTCTAAGGAGGGCGGTTGAAAATTTTCAAGCGGTGCGGTTGAAAAAATCTAATGGGTGCGATTGGGATTTTCAACGAAAATTAAGACTAAATCTTTTTTTTTTTCAAGGGGTGCGACCGCCTACCCACCATTGTGGGTAGATCCGCCCCTGAAAATGCATGATTTTTTGTGTGTATAAAACTAAGAACGTGGACACCTACAGATACCACAATAATAATTTATTCAGATTTTATGTTTATTGAACAATGGCACGAGTTCAAGTATTAATGAAACATGTGCATTTATTAAAACAAGTCATATCAAGCTTTTTGGTTCGAAAGTGCTCTTCAGCTTATGTGGTGTCGTCATGACCATCATCATCATTCACATCAGTATCATGTTATCTGATCCTCATCCACTAATCTAATCTACCCATATGACGTGGATCATAACCCTCACTGTCATCCACTATCCTCCTCAACTAATCAAAATCACCTAATCAATTGAAAGAGGGTCATAGTTGCAATGTATTAAACCATATGAACCACCATGATTTGAGAAGAGAAGCAGTGTACCACGAGAATCACGTCTCACATGACAATCTGTCAATCCATGATCCAATCCATCACCGCCATACCCCATAGCCTCATAAAGTATGACATTATTGTTTTCTGATTGGCCATGGCCTTAGATTTTTATTTGGGTAATAAATTTACTACGAACAAGGGACATGATTTAACTTCTATTTTTAATTTTAATCATTCCAATCATATATTTTTTTTTAACGATCGTCTGTGGGACTTGAACCCAAAATTTTCTCTTTCCCAACCTAGGTGTTTTATATTTAATAAGGTATGATAGAAAGCTTTCTTTAACTCTTCACGTGTATAATTAAAGATTTACAGTTACATAGAGTTTTTTAATTTTTCGAATTTTAATGATACAAACTTTACAGTTACAAAGAATTATATATATACTAGGGTTTATCCATGTGCTTCCATAATTTTCAAAGAGCTTGCTTCATAAAATTGTCTTTTAACCAACTTGCAAATCCGCGTAGAATTCCATAAAGATCAAGCTTGTGTGATGTTGCCCTCTTGGACTCCTACCATGGCATGGGGCCTTCCAGTGACTACAACTCCCAAAATCCAACTACTTCACCTGTTTCAATACTAAATCGTATATTGAAGGAAATCCGTGGCACAAATTTTTTTTAACCCGGTTCATATATGTGTATATTTATTTGTTACAAAGATTGGTTAAAACACTTTTGACAAATATGTATACATATTTATATGTTAGTTAATGAAGAAACACTGGTTAATTGACCGGAATCAAATAAACCAGAGGGATCGGTTCTGCATAAAAGGGTTGGTTTCTCCTCGTTCGGTTCGTGGGTAACAGATCTTCTTCTCTTCACAGTAACTGCAAAACAACCACCATTAGACTCGCCACGGGGAGAATGGGGGTTCTCTCCGTGACCACTCTTCGGCGTGAGAATAAGTACAGATTTTATGAAGAAGAAGAAGTGTAAGTGAAGTGAATGTAACTTGAAAATTATACCTGAATTATCCTTCTATTTATAGCCGAAGTTTGGGCGGGAAAACTTGTTGGTGAAATATTGACGGAAAGTGTTAATTCCCTAAGCGGTTATTTTTCCCTCCGTTAATCATTAATCGAAATGTGAGAGCACACGGAGCGCGATCTTTGATCAACGGCTGAGGAATTGCCACGTGGAAAGTGGGTAAGTGAAGATCTCTCTTCAATTCCGTGCCATCATCGTGACTTCAAGAATGATGACACGTGGCTAGACGGTTATAACCGTTTGGTGATGCACGATAGAGCCTTCTAAAGGATTATAGCTGTAATCCTGTATGGCCCCTTACCGTATAGTATCAGTGAAGTAAATAATATCCAAGTCTGGATATTATTTATGCGGGAGTGTTTATCAGGGTTTTTATCCCTATCTGTTATGGAGACCGGCGCAAGGATTTGTTATTTTCCTCTTGGCGCGCAGATGTTGCTCGTTTTGTTTTTTCTTCTAAGTTCTTTGTAGGACCGGTGCGCGGCCGCGCAAGGTCTAAAGATGGCTAGAAAGCTGAGGTTGTGGTATGGTCCCAAGTACTCGGAGCAAGGTTTTTGAGACCTTACCCCTTCAAGTCCCCCCAGTCTAGTGTTGCTCTTATGCAAATAAGTGGAGCACTAGATATGAGAGAGATGTCTTTTTGCTGTAGGATTTTTGGCGCGAAAATGGAGAATCTTGAAGAAGATACTCTTGCTCATTATTTTTTATTTTGAAAATCTTGACCTTGAGTATGTGAAAAGGTACAGTAGTGACCGTTGACGTGTGACAAGCTGTCATTGTCAGTTGTACGTTACTGACCGTGTTTCCCACGCGCGCGTGAACTCGCGTTTGTGGTTCTTACCCACTCGCCCCTGACGCTTGGATAAGTGTGCCATCCCGAAAAAGGTGCTGTTTGTGACAATCCTCACAATTCCAGGTATGCGTACAATTAATTAATAATTAATTTATGCGTAATGACTGTGCTTGATTACAACTGTGATTAAACTGCTTTCTGTTTTCTGATACATACATACCCATGCATCACATTTATTACTGTCACTTTATTTATTACACACAATCATTAGTGACAAACTTGATACACAAAGCACAGTTAGCATAGGGAGCGGATAAACCAAAAAGACATGCTGACAATGCCAGCACATAGACAGACGATGTCACTAAGGCCAGTATGAGCCAGAGATAGAGTACTACACTAGTAGAGATGTAGGGAGGTGAGAACCATAAAACTGCGTCACTAGGTGATAGTTATAGTGCCCAGAAGTGCCTAAAACATACTTTATGTGCAGAATTCTGCACTGAATAAACAAAATTTAGCATTTAACAATGCTAGTAAAGTGCAAAAACTTGTTAAATAGTATTAAATACTTTCCAAAGTGTTGGGAATTAAATGTGTCACTAAAAGTGATATATAAGACACTTTAAAGACTAATTTAGCACTTTAACGGATCAACATCCAGCCGAACAACCGGACTTTACCCGAAACATAAAAATATTGCCAAACACATTGTTTTTACTTTTCTGAGCTAGTTAGGGTCCCCGAACACCCTAACATACTCTATATTAAATAACACACCTTAACATACAAATTTAACCTTTAAATCCTAACTAGATTCTAACTAAACTTGTAACCAAGAATTACAACCCAACCCCCTTTTTGACGGTTATATGATGGTGGGATACCCCCACCATTCTTTTCAATATTTTATTCAAATGATGTTGGTTAAAGAAACATAATGTATGGTGGTTAATGTGAACTTTGGATTATAAATAAACACATTGGTCTTGATCATTTCATTTCACAAACAACAAACACAAGCTCTCTTCTCTCTTCTCTACCCTTGTGTTCGGCCGCCACCCTATCACCACCATACCACCACCATCAAACTTTATACATACAATCTACACTCATCCAAAGGTGCAAGAGGTCCAACAACTAAGCTTGGTGTGTTCGGAAGCTCAAGGACCGCTCTTGTTTTCTTTTATCCATCACTTCTTCGCTTTGTTTCTCCCCCAGCCTTGTGCTAGTAGTAAGTGCCTTAGATCTTCATCTTGTTCATATTATTGGTGGTTAATAGTAAAAAGAATGATGAAATATTAAGAAACTCTAAAGAACATAAACAAGTCTTGAAGTATAAACTAACTAGAGATGAAAAATGGTTAAAGTAGTGATGAAATCATGTTGATCTTATGTTGTTATGCTTGTTGAATGTTGTTTGTTAGATAAAATGTTATGGTTCGTCACATAAACTTGCTAGATCATGTTTAGAGACATGAACTAGCAAGGTGTGAAGGTTAAAGATGTTGTGGATGATGGAATCATCCACACATGAACTTTGAACTTGAACAAATAAGTGATTTCTTGGAAAATAAAGTTATAAACTTGTAGATCTAAAGATCTATGAGTGGTTTTTCGAAAGAACCAAGTGAAAGGAATAAGTTTTGTTAAAACTCGGATCTTATACGAAATAAACACATTTTTAGTAACTAAACAAGTGTATAAACACTTGTGTAACAAGAAAATTTCACAAAGAAATATTTTTGTAAATCATGACTAGAAGTTGTAAATGTTCAAATCCTTTAAAAATAAAGCTTTTAAGAAACTAATCACATTTTTAAAGGTAACAAGACTTACTAATTATGCTAGTAAGTTACTGCTTGCTTTTATAAATTTTTCAAGTTCATAAGTTTATTGTTTATGCTTATTTTTGTCAAGATTGGTAATTAGAGATTATATATTGTTGGTTGATGATTGTTTGAATGATTTTACAAAAGAAAATGATATGCTAAAAAGCATGGACACCTCCATTTACAAAGGAAACTCTGGCGAATTTTTTCTAGAATTTCAACACTTAGAAATATTTTTCTAACAAATGTTTACAAATATATTTTTAACCTGGTTTTCAAGATAAACTTCGCCATGATTTTTATTACAAAAATACTAAGTATCGGAGGTTGATTTTCGTAAGTAAAATTTGTTAAATATATATTTAGAATACATATTTTATACTAAAACGCTTGTATGATTATTTGATTATTTTGTGAACTAGGTATATATTATTTTTAGGGCAAAAATAATATAACTACTTTATACTATGAAGTTACAACTCCAAAATAATACCAACGCTCTCGCAAAATAAATATTTAAGTTACACAAGTATTGTTATTACAACGCGAACTTTAAAACGTAACTTATGTAGTATTTCTGAAAAACACTCTTATATGTATATTTTGATAAGTATTATTTTGGAAAATGAGTGAAGTAAAATATAATATTTTTGGGAAAAATATGTATATTTTGGAATTAAAATGTTTTAGACAAGTGATTAAAATATATTTTCTAAGTGGGACTTAAAATATATTTTTCGGAATTATAACGTGTACATGTATAAAAACCCCCATCCTTGGGAAGGAAATACACTTATAAAATAATTAAGAAGTGTGTATACGAAATAGTTGCCTAACTATTTTTCCTAAAAACACTAAACCCTAAGCCAAGGCACGACCCATCCGTCTAATAGGCATTAGTACATGTAGGTCGTCGCGTAGCAGACCGATTTGGGATTGACGACTATTTCAGGAGACGCGCTTTTGTGAGTTCATGTCCCCCTTTTCTCTTTACTGTTTTCCGTTTTATACTTCGGGGGTGAAATACATGCGACAATTATTACAAACATTTATTTACATGGTATGGTTAGCGTAGGGAGGGTTTTTACTACTAGATCATGTGAGGGGTGGGTACAACACTTGAGGCCATTAATCCTCGTAGTTAGGACCGAGGGACGCAAGAGTGATAGATCTATTTGGGTGTAGCGAGCCCACACCCGTGAGGCCGGGGCGGCCCATAGTGGTGACTGTGTCTTCCAGCCGAAGCCCGGTAACAAATTTGCTAGGTTTGAGTTTCTCTTCACTTTCTCACACATACCAGTGGCTTTGCAACCCATTGGTGATCTCTTTTTCGTTATTGCTACATTCCAGTGACTTTTATACATACTTTAAAGGTTTATTCATACTCACTTTTACATGAACTCGCTCAACTTTTTGTTGATTTTTCAAATTACATGTATTTCAGGAAATTAGTGGATCTGGCAAGATATGCAATCTCGTTAAGCTGCGTAGGAATAATGATGTCATCCGGGTTTAGGAAGTGTGACCCTTGCCTGGACGGGTTACAAGTCTTAAACCGTGTTTTTAGTCAAGTCTTTTGTCGTATCGTATGAACATGTTTTTAATTATGTCATGGTTGTATTTGGTTTGATGGGTCGACTTTTAAACAATGTTGTTGTGTTTACTTTTAAAACTTTATGAATGGATGAACATCATGTGTTTTATTTTCATATAGCATTGTTATGATTATTGCTATGGTATTAAGGAATCACACCAAATAAACCCACGCTTCCGCAAAACGCAGGGTGTGACAGCTTGGTATCAGAGCATCGATCATAGCGAACTAGTATTCTTTCTCGAGTCTAGACTATGATCACTAGGGCTCTCACGAAAACATTTTTACATTGCATACACTAAAACGTCCAGATCCAGAGTACAAAACATTTTTTACAAATAAAAAGCACAAAAACACTTTCTTTTTCAAAATTTATGGTTCAATCTTAGAGACTGAGGGAGGTTCAGTCTTAGAGACTGAAGGGTTCAATCTTAGAGATTGGGGAGGTTTAGTCTTAGAGACTGGGAGGTTGGTCTTAGAGACCAGGGAGTTAGTCTGAGAGGCTAGGGAGTTCAGTCAGAGAGACTGGGAGGGTAGTCTAGGAGACTAGGAGAATTACTTGTCTACATTATTGTGACTTACATGTTTATTTGATTTCATGTTGATATTTGTGCATATGTGTGGTTGTGTTACAGACACCATGCCATCATCTTCGGACACAGGAGTATCAGACACCTTGGATCCTATGGCGATCGTGTCGGATAACGAGATTCCGTCAGAGCGAGAGGTCTACACATCAGACACCACCAGCACTGATAACGATGATTTCCAGTCGTTCACGCTGCCAGACGTCGGAGTTGAGCCTGCTGATGGCATTCCTGCTGGGGATCTACCTCTTGCGGTGACCCCTGCTCCCATACCACTTGTTGCTTTCCCCGTGGTGGATGCACCACTCGATGTCGTATCTGATGACGACATTGACCTGTTCGAGGAGGGTCCGCCTGAGGATGACTATGAGGGCGGGGCCCCTATTGATGCTGATGTTATTCTTCCCATTGCTGAGGCCCCTGCAGAGGAGCTTCCTGTTGGTTCACCTGTCCCGGATTCATTTGAGTCTGTGGCATCCGCGTCTTTGCACGACCAGGGAGTCCAGCATCACTCTTCTGACGCTGACCCCGACATGGCTATGTCAGCTGCACCCGGTCCATCACACGAGTTCGAGTTTGACCACGAGGTCGATGATGATTTTGATCCAGTCTTTCCCCCGACTTCGATCCTGACCAGGAGATCGAGTTTATTCACTTGGACCAGCCGTTAGAGGCGCCCGTAGCTCCTATTGATCCTTTGTTTGACATCCCTGCTGATTTTGATATGGATCTTGTTGACCCCGAGCCCGTCATGGCCCCAGAGCCTGTTGTTGACCATGACCTCGTTCTTGATGATGCACCAGCCATTGCACCTCTTGTTGATGATATACCCATTGCTGATCTTCCCGTTGTTGCTCCACCATTGGTGGATGATCCTGTTGTTGATGCACCTCTACCCGACCCCATGCCAGTATTGCTTGACCGTGCACCTTTTGCTGCTCACATAGACCCACGTTATGCCGACACCCGCAACGGGTGGATCGATGATGATGACGATTACCCACTGTTTGTGCTGCCTGTCACTCCCCCAGTAGCACCTGTTTCTGCACCCACTGATATTCCATTGTTTCCCCCACACACCACTGATGTTCATCGTACTGATCTTCCCATTACGTTCCTCCAGGACATACCACCACCTCATCCTGGAGAGGGGTCATCGAGGCAGCCGCCTGTTTCTGTTCCACCCGTACTGTCATCATCTTTACCATTCACATCTCAATTTCCTCATATTGCACCACCTACTGCACCATCTTTCATACCATCGAGCGAGCCATTTCTATGGACTACGTCTCCTATCATGCCATTGTCTGATCCGTACCACCCGTACCATGTTGGATATACTACGGAGGACATACTTACATCCTTGTTGATGCAGCAGGATGCATTGACACGTCGCATTCAGGAGTTAGAGAGAGCTCCACGCCCTCCATGTCATTCTCAGACCCCCTTTGCAGCACCACACACTCCTCGTCCACTTTCCCCTGACTCAGACGTTCGTTTCTTGACATCTGAGCAGCAGACTGCATATTTGTTGCGCGTCTGTCGTGCCTTAGAGGAGGATTGGTTACATATGCGTCGCTTACTTTTCTCTCGTTTTCCTCCTCCTCCTCCGCCATCAGCATAGCCATTTTGGTTTGATGCAGGTAGACTTTTGGTGAGAAGACCGTGATTGTGCCGACTACACCGCATCTTGAAGACCACATTTTGATGTTATGACTTTTGATATTTAGTTTTTGATTGTTGTGGATGACTAGATAGTTGAGACAAGGGCGATGTGGCCCTTAGTCACTTTTGATGTACGATACAATTATAAAACTTGTAAACACTGTATTGTGGTCTTGATTTTATAATAGCTCAATCGCAGTATTCTCACTATATGCGTTGCTGGATTAATTGTTTTAATTTTATAACATGTAATGTTATGTGATTGGTGAATGTTATTACGTACGCATATTATTTACTTACTATGACCTGACCGACATGATCATCTTTTAGAAGATGCCTCCGCGCCGGAATGTACACATGCCTACTAATGAGGCGGAACTCCAAGGGATCATTGCCGCCACTATCGTGCAATATGCGGCCTCTCAAGCAGAGACAAGCCGGAACAACTCAAACAACAACAACAACAACGGCAATAACAATCCACCTAATGGTAATGTTAAGCCGCTTGAAATATGTTACGATACATTTGGATATTTCTAGCACGTCCGCTAATACCATTTGTAAATTCTAACATATGTGCAAGGTGCACTTACAAGCAATTTCTCGACTGCAAACCCGTGAATTTCGACGGCACAGGAGGTGCTGTTGCGTTTGTTAGGTGGGCTGAGAAGACAGAATCCGTCCTAAGGATGAGTAAGTGTGCTCCCGAGAAACAAGTTACCTATATCTCAGGGCTGTTTCGGGATGGAGCCTTATCTTGGTGGAATCTGCAAGTGCAAACTTTAGGAGAAGCTGCTGCTTATACGTTAACCTGGAATGAGTTGAAGGAGCTCATGAGAAGGAAGTACTGCTCACGTGCTGAAATTCAGAAGCTAGAGACTGAGTTCTGGCACCTAAAAATGGAAGGTCCCAAGATTGCAGAGTATGTTCAAAGATTTCATGATTTGTCCCATGTAGTGCCGTACATGGTCACGCCGGAGTTTTTACGTGTTGAGCGCTTTATCTGGGGATTGGCACCTCAGATCATGAGTATGGTTACCACGTCCAAGCCTCACGTCCAAGCCTGCAACAATCACAAAAGCCATTGATCTCAGTGTGGCTCTTACTGAGGAAGCTATTCGATTGAACAAGTTTTCAGTTACTGAGCAGAAGAAGAAAGAGACTCATGTGGAGTCGTCTGGTGAAAACAAAAGGAAATTTTCAAACTTTAAACAAGGTACAAGCAATGTGAACAAGAAGGGTGAATCAAGTACATCGGCCAGAGCTGCAACCGGTGTTGAGAACAAAGGAAAAGGTTACATGGGCACCCTGCCCAAGTGTAATACGTGCCGGCGCCATCATTCTGGTCAGTGCAAATTAAGGAAGTGCGAATCATGTGGAAGGAACGGCCACACGAAGGATACGTGTTGGGTCGGAACTGGTGCTGGGCGTGTTGGTAATCGAGGTTATGGGAATGGTAATGGAAACCGCCAACAAGGAGGAAACAACGGAAATGGAAACCATGGAAACGTTGCGAATCAAGCTGGGAATGGTAATCGCAACAAAAACAACACTCAAGCTGGAAATGGAAATGGTAATGGTAATGGTCGAGGACCGGGCTATTTTAATTGTGGAGAAGTTGGGCACTTTAAGAGGGAATGCCCGAAACTGAATCAAGCCCGTGGGAGAGTGTTCAACATTGGAGCAAGGGAGGCGCGCCATGATCCAAACGTTGTCACTGGTATGTTCCCTATAAATCAACGCTTTGCATCTGTTCTGTTTGATACTGGTGCCGACTATAGCTTTGTATCGTTAGAATTTAATAATATGCTTGGGTTAACTGCTAGTAAGTTAGATGTTCCGTACTCAATTGAACTGGCTAATGGGAAGCTAGTTGAAACCAATGAGGTCGTCAGAGGTTGTGTAATCGAGCTGGGAGAACACGAGTTCACTTTGGATCTACTACCAGTCGAGTTGGGAAGCTTCGACGTGGTAGTAGGGATGGATTGGTAGTCAAGCAACAAAGCGTAGATTGTGTGTCATGAAAAGACCATTCGCATCCCAATAGAAGACGGAGAAACGACCATGGTTCACGGAGAGAAGCGTGATATGCCTCTGAGAATCATTAGCTGTTTGAAAGCTAGAAAGTGTTTACAGAAGGGATGTGTCACCTTCTTGGCACACATCATGGATAAAGAAGCTGCTGAGCCGAAGATCGAAGACATCCCAGTGGTAAAGGAATATCCTGAAGTTTTCCCAGAAGACTTGCCAGGATTACCGCCGCAAAGACAAGTCGAGTTCCACATTGACTTAGTTCCAGGCGCCACGCCTGTGGCTAAGGCACCCTACCGACTTGCGCCTTCGGAGATGTAGGAATTGTCGATGCAACTCCAGGAGTTGTTAGACAAGGGATTCATCAGACCAAGCTTCTCACCTTGGGGAGCTCCAGTATTGTTTGTCAAGAAGAAGGATGGTAGTTTCCGCATGTGTATCGACTACCGAGAGCTGAACAAGTTGACAATCAAGAATAGATATCCTCTGCCGAGAATTGATGACCTGTTCGATCAACTTCAAGGTTCAAGTTACTACTCAAAGATCGATCTGCGATTAGGATATCATCAGTTGAGAATACAAGAGGAAAGTATTCCCAAGACTGCTTTTAGAACTCGATATGGACATTATGAGTTTCTGGTGATGCCGTTTGGGTTGACAAACGCGCCAGCTGTTTTTATGGATTTAATGAACAGAGTTTGTAAGCCGTACCTCGACAAGTTTGTGATTGTGTTCATCGATGATATTTTGATCTACTGGAAGATGAAGGATGAACACGAACAGCATTTAAGAGCTATTTTGGAGCTACTTAAAAAGGAGAAGTTGTATGCCAAGTTCTTGAAGTGCGAGTTCTGGTTACGCGAAATCCAATTTTTTGGACATGTGGTCAATGGAAATGGAATCCATGTGGATCCCACAAAGATCGAAGCAATAAAGAATTGGGAAGCTCCAAAGACGCCAACCGAGATTCGACAATTCTTAGGTTTGGCTGGCTATTATCGAAGATTCATTGAGGATTTCTCAAAAATTGCTCAACCTTTGACTTCCCTTACGCAGAAAGACAAGAAGTTTGATTGGGGAGTCAAACAAGAAGAAGCGTTTCAGTTGTTGAAGGACAAGCTTTGTATTGCACCGATCTTGTCGCTACCCGAAGGAACGGAAGACTTCGTGGTATATTGTGACGCCTCGCGTCAAGGTTTGGGTTGCGTGTTGATGCAGCGACAGAAAGTCATAGCATACGCGTCACGCCAGTTGAAGGTTCATGAGAAGAATTATACCACGCACGACTTGGAGTTAGGCGCAGTGGTATTTGCATTGAAGATGTGCCGACATTATTTGTATGGTACGCGATGTACAATCTTCACTGATCATAAGAGTCTGCAACACATATTTGATCAGAAGGAGCTTAACATGAGACAAAGACGTTGGGTTGAACTGTTGAACGACTACGACTGTGAGATCAAGTATCATCCAGGGAAGGCGAATGTGGTCGCCGATGCCCTAAATCGAAAAGAAAGGATCAAGCCCATAAGGGTTAGGGCTCTAGAGATGATTGTCCAGACAGATCTCTCACTGCGCATTCGTGCCGCGCAGAAAGAAGCTCTCGAAGAAAGGAATATTGAGGACGAATATCTCCGTGGGATGGAGAAGCAGTTGATACCAAACGAGGAAGGTACTTTATGTTTCATGAAACGAATTTGGGTTCCTCTGTTTGGTGGATTGAGAAAGGTCATTTTTGATGAAGCTCACAAGTCGCGGTACTCAATTCATCCCGGAGCGGATAAGATGTAGCAAGATCTTAAGGATTTCTACTGGTAGCCTAGGATGAAAGGTGATGTTGTGGTATATGTTAGTAAATGTTTAACGTGCGCCAAGGTAAAAGCTGAATACCAGAAGCCTTCAGGTCTACTGCAGCAACCTGAAATACCCAAATGGAAATGGGAACAGATTTCAATGGATTTCATAACAAAACTGCCAAGAACGCCCAAAGGTCACGATACTATTTGGGTAATAGTAGACCGTCTAACGAAATCTGCGCATTTCTTGCCCATCAGGGAAAAAGACAACACTAGTAAACTTGCTGAGATATACATGAGAGAGATTGTTGCACGTCATGGAGTGCCTCTCTCAATCATCTCTGACAGAGACGGAAGATTCGTGTCAAGGATCTGGCAATCCTTTCAAGAAGCATTTGGTTCTCAGCTGAATCTAAGTACAGCTTTTCACCCGCAAACTGATGGACAGAGTGAGCGAACGATTCAGACATTAGAAGATATGCTCCGAGCTTGCGTAATGGATTTAGGTGGAAGTTGGGACACTCACCTACCATTGGTCGAATTTTCATACAATAACAGTTATCATGCAAGTATTCAAGCCGCACCGTTCGAAGTTCTTTATGGACGCAAATGCCGATCACCGATTTGTTGGGCTGACGCAGGTGATAGACAACTAGTTGGCCCGGAAATGGTCCAGGAAACCACAGACAAGATTGCACAGATTCGAGAACGCATCAAGGCGGCTCATGATCGACAAAAGTGTTATGCGGACCGAAGAAGGAAACCTCTGGAATTCAAGGTGGGAGACATGGTTTTGCTGAAGGTTTCACCCTGGAAGGGTGTGGCACGCTTTGGAAAGCGTGGAAAGTTGAATCCGCGATACATTGGTCCATTCAAGATTCTGAAGAGGGTCGGTTTAGTAGCATACAAGTTGGACCTACCTGCTGAACTTAATGGTGTTCATGATACATTCCATGCATCAAATCTGAAAAAGAGTCCAACTCAAGAGACAGTTGTCATTCCTACTGACGAGGTTCATATCGACGACACGCTCCACTTTGTTGAAGAACCAGTTAAGGTTACTGATTGGAAGATAAACAAGACACGCCGGAGTAGTGTCAAGCTCGTCAAAGTTCGATGGAATGCAAGACACGGACCAGAATTCACGTGGGAACGTGAGGACCGTATGAAGGAGAAATACCCCTATTTATTTGCTAAGACCCCTGCAACTAGGAGCAGAGCCTAAAATTTCGGGACAAAATTTTCTTAACTGGGGGGAGAATGTGATAACCCTCACAATTCCAGGTATCCGTATAATTAATTAATAATTAATTTATGCTTAATGACTGTGCTTGATTACAACTGTGATTAAACTGCTTTCTGTTTTCTGATACATACATACCCATGCATCACATTTATTACTTTCACTTTATTTATTACACACAAACATTAGTAACAAACTTGATGCACAAAGCACAGTTAGAACAGTGAGCGGATAAACCAAAAGACTGTTAGTGCATGCATCTGTCGACTTCGTCTTGTATCGAGTCTTAGTCTAGGATGTTAGATCAGGGCACATTGTACGGGAATATAGAGTTGTAGTGGTGATTTCCCAAGAAAGTTGATTTCACACGAAAGTTTATTTCACACGAAATGGACATGTCATTTAGTGGGAAATCAGAAGTTAGTCATTTCGTGGGAAATCAGAAGTTGGTCATTTCGTGGGAAATCAGAAGTTGGTCATTTTCGTGGGAAATCAGAGTTTAGTCATTTGGTGGGAAATCAGCATGATGTTAATTTCGCTCAAAATGGGACTCATGTATCTATGAGCGAAATCAAGGCTCTATAAATAGCCCATGAACGAAATCATTTGTAACGACTTCTTGATTTTCCATACCGAGATACTGCCGGTGTGAGATTTGACTGTACAAGCTGTTATATCAATCAAAAGTGTGATTTAAGTGAATTTCTAGCTATTTCTACTTTGGTTACTTGTTTTCCGCACCTGTAACTGATCAAAACTCCTCTGATAGACTCGTTCGGGTCAGCATACGATCCTACAAGTGGTATCAGAGCTTCAGGAGGAGGAGTTCTGCAGAGATTAGCTGAATTCATCATAATTTCTTACTTCTACACCTTCTTTCTTCATCAGAACGAGATTTTACGGTCAAAACCTGTTCATATTTTCATAGATTGTGTATAAATGACTATTAACAAATCCCTGAAAGTTTGAGCCTAAAATTCACAGTAAAAATGGACAAAATGGACCTCCGAGTTGAATTCGCCCGAACTGACTTAATCTGATTTCGCCCTAAACTCTTGATTTCGCTCCAAAAGTCCACCAGATTTCGCTCCAGGGTGCTAAACTCTTGATTTCGCTCCAAAAGTCCACCAGATTTCGCTCCAGGGTGCCAAACTCTTGATTTCGTTCCAAAAGTCCACCTGATTTCGCTCTAGAGTGCCAAACTCTTGATTTCGCTCCAAAATTCATCAGATTTCGCTCCAGGGTGTTAAACTTCTGATTTCGCTCCAGAGTAACAATTTAGTGATTTCGCTCGAGAAGTGTAGTGTGCTATTTCCCTCGAAACTGCATCTTGGTTAATTTTGCTCAAACGTGTTGCTGAAATATGGATTCTGAATTCTACAACGCTTTTGCTACAACTCCAACTACTCCATCTGACATTACTAAGACCATGAACATGGAAAATGAAACCGGAACAATGCAAAAACCCCCAAAACTTATGGGAATTGAAGATTATCATGGATGGAAGAAACGGTTCGAGAATTGGGTTCAGGCGAACCATTTAAAGGCTTGGGAAGGTATTGAAACTCAATATGAGAGGCCACAGAATTCAGTGGGAGTTGACTGAAGAATACTGCTTTGAGTAAAATCCTGACTTGCCGGAGATCCCAAGTTTGTAATCGTGGATCAGGAATCGGCATCTTTCTAAATTGATTGTGTAAATGAATCTTAAAGTTTGTTAAATTTTATAGGTTGAAGGACTATGCCGGAGCTTCCAGGTAGGTAAATGCGAAGCGGGTATCGGCATTCTGATTGGTAAAATGGTTTATGTAGAGGTGATATTCCTACAATTGGTATTGTTTTGGATATACTTACAAGTGGTACAGAGGTTGCTTAATTGCAAACGGTAAATCAGGGACATTAATTTGTACTTGATTTACTACTCATGATAACACAAAGAACAAGATGATGAACCATATCCCCGATTCTAACAAAGTGGTAAAACTATGAGTGGTTTTTATCTAAACAAATTTATTTTCCGGAAAAATCATTTTGATTAAAACAAACTTAAGTGTTTTGAAATCATAATGAGAAAATAGTTTGTTGATAAAGGGAGTTCTGATTGTTTATGCCTAGTGGATGGCGAATTGACGTGATTTGATATCAGTTGTCACTTTATTTATACAGTTTTGTTTTAGTTTTACAAGTAGGTCAAGAGTTTAGTTTGTTTTTTCAAACTTTTGTTTAAAATGTGTTTGCATTTTAGGGGGAGTAGAAAATTTCAGAAAATCAAAAAAACATTAGAAAATTTGAAAAAGCCAAAAACATGATAAAATTCAAAAATGAGTTTTGTTGTATAAAAGAGGAAATGATAGTACATCAATGGACTGTCACAACATGCTAAAGAATTGGAAAGTTAAAATGTGATAAACAATTTCACTGCGGATATGCCAGTAGGTTTTTGCACATTTAGTAGATTGTGACGAGATATAAATCTAAAAAATTCAATCTTGCTTATTCTGTGGGTAACAACATCTTGGATATATAGGTAACCCCTGAAATCTTGATTGAAAGGTCCCTTATTCTGAGATACTAGGTCTTTATACTCAGTGATATCTGGGGTATTATCCCGGGACTTCTGCTGTATGGAAATACTGACCTAGTCCCCGGATAATACTTTCTGCAAATGCTTTGAAATATAAGCTCGCCCTCAGCAAGTTGATTAAACAATAAAATTGATGGTCACTGCTGTTGTAACAAAAGATCCTCTAAAGGGGACACACCAAAAGTCGAAGCCGTCATCTCTTTGCGTATACGGAAGTATCGACCTGAGCCCTCACGGCCCTCGCAATTTAACCTCTTTACAGATATCATCTGTGGTATACTCACCTGTAAGACTGAATATTGGGATCTGGATATGGGAGTATATTCAAGTGGTGGGAAACACGAGTAAGTTTAAGAAATTAAGACATTAATATCATATCTCGGATCAGTTGAAATTTGTGTGAAAATTTACGTGGACTAGTATACTGACAATCTAAGTGAATTGTTTAAAACTTGAAATGAAATAAAGCTTAACGGTGTTGGTGACTTGTCTCAAAAATTGATATGATCCTCTTACACAAACTCACAAAAATATTGTTTGTAAATATTTTTTATTGCTTTACATTTTTCTTTATTTCAAATTCCAAAAAGATTTTTAGTGTGTTTTAGCATAAAGTTTCAAAAAAATCCAAAAAGATTTTTGACAACTGTTATTGAAAAGCTGATTTTCAAAATTCTGAGTGCTAAACATGATGAGTATAATTTGAGGGGGAGTGTGTTTTTAAAAACTGATTATTTTTGGTCAAACCTTCAAGTGGTTCATCAGATTGATATGAAAAATCATTTTGTTTGGGTTTTGAAGGAGAGTCGGAGTTAGTGCAAGTTTATATTTTTGAAATATGTATGTGAGAGAAATTTACTGTGAGGTAGAGTTTACACAGGTTTAAGCTTGAGCTAGGTGATGATCCTGAGCAGATAGAAAGTCTGAAGAGCCAAGTCATTCGATCCTGACAAGCTTATGGTTTAGAGAGCAAGGTTACAATACCTGAGAACTCAGATTGTGAAAGTCAGACAACAATCCTAAAGCTGATGATGTTGATGAACTGAAGAAATGCCAGCATATTGCAAGGGGGAGTCTGAAGACCTGCAAGAAAAGATTAAGAGAGTGAAGCCCAAAGACAGATCAAGACTGAAGATGCAAAGACACGACACTGTCAGACTCGATACCGCGACTCGTCAACATCTGAGGGGGAGTCTGTTAGTGCATGCATCTGTCGACTTCGTCTTGTATCGAGTCTTAGTCTAGGATGTTAGATCAGGGCACATTGTACGGGAATATAGAGTTGTAGTGGTGATTTCCCAAGAAAGTTGATTTCACACGAAAGTTGATTTCACACGAAAGTTTAAACTGCTTTCTGTTTTCTGATACATACATACCCATGCATCACATTTATTACTGTCACTTTATTTATTACACACATTCATTAGTGACAAACTTGATACACAAAGCACAGTTAGCATAGGGAGCGGATAAACCAAAAAGACATGCTGACAATGCCAGCACATAGACAGACGATGTCACTAAGGCCAGTATGAGCCAGAGATAGAGTACTACACTAGTAGAGATGTAGGGAGGTGAGAACCATAAAACTGCGTCACTAGGTGATAGTTATAGTGCCCAGAAGTGCCTAAAACATACTTTATGTGCAGAATTCTGCACTGAATAAACAAAATTTAGCATTTAACAATGCTAGTAAAGTGCAAAAACTTGGTAAAATAGTATTAAATACTTTCCAAAGTGTTGGGAATTAAATGTGTCACTAAAAGTGATATATAAGACACTTTAAAGACTAATTTAGCACTTTAACGGATCAACATCCAGCCGAACAACCGGACTTTACCCGAAACATAAAAATATTGCCAAACACATTGTTTTTACTTTTCTGAGCTAGTTAGGGTCCCCGAACACCCTAACATACTCTATATTAAATAACACACCTTAACATACAAATTTAACCTTTAAATCCTAACTAGATTCTAACTAAACTTGTAACCAAGAATTACAACCCAACCCCCTTTTTGACGGTTATATGATGGTGGGATACCCCCACCATTCTTTTCAATATTTTATTCAAATGATGTTGGTTAAAGAAACATAATGTATGGTGGTTAATGTGAACTTTGGATTATAAATAAACACATTGGTCTTGATCATTTCATTTCACAAACAACAAACACAAGCTCTCTTCTCTCTTCTCTACCCTTGTGTTCGGCCGCCACCCTATCACCACCATACCACCACCATCAAACTTTATACATACAATCTACACTCATCCAAAGGTGCAAGAGGTCCAACAACTAAGCTTGGTGTGTTCGGAAGCTCAAGGACCGCTCTTGTTTTCTTTTATCCATCACTTTTTCGCGTTGTTTCTCCCCTAGCCTTGTGCTAGTAGTAAGTGCCTTAGATCTTCATCTTGTTCATATTCTTGGAGGTTAATAGTAAAAAGAATGATGAAATATTAAGAAACTCTAAAGAACATAAACAAGTCTTTTAGTATAAACTAACTAGAGATGAAAAATGGTTAAAGTAGTGATGAAATCATGTTGATCTTATGTTGTTATGCTTGTTGAATGTTGTTTGTTAGATAAAATGTTATGGTTCATCACATAGACTTGCTAGATCATGTTTAGAGACATGAACTAGCAAGGTGTGAAGGTTAAAGATGTTGTGGATGATGGAATCATCCACACATGAACTTTGAACTTGAACAAATAATTGATTTCTTGGAAAATAAAGTTATAAACTTGTAGATCTAAAGATCTATGAGTGGTTTTTCGAAAGAACCAAGTGAAAGGAATAAGTTTTGTTAAAACTGGGATCTTATACGAAATAAACACATTTTTAGTAAGTAAACAAGTGTATAAACACTTGTGTAACAAGAAAATTTCACAAAGAAATATTTTTGTAAATCATGACTAGAAGTTGTAAATGTTCAAATCCTTTAAAAATAAAGCTTTTAAGAAACTAATCACATTTTTAAAGGTAACAAGACTTACTAATTATGCTAGTAAGTTACTACTTGCTTTTATAAATTTTTCAAGTTCATAAGTTTATTGTTTATGCTTATTTTTGTCAAGATTGGTAATTAGAGATTATATATTGTTGGTTGATGATTGTTTGAATGATTTTACAAAAGAAAATGATATGCTAAAAAGCACGGACACCTCAATTTACAAAGGAAACTCTGGCGAAAATTTTCTAGAATTTCAACACTTAGAAATATTTTTCTAACAAATGTTTACAAATATATTTTTAACCTGGTTTTCAAAATAAACTTCGCCATGATTTTTATTACAAAAATACTAAGTACCGGAGGTTGATTTTCGTAAGTAAAATTTGTTAAATATATATTTAGAATACATATTTTATACTAAAACGCTTGTGTGATTATTTGATTATTTTGTGAACTAGGTATATATTATTTTTAGGGCAAAAATAATATAACTACTTTATACTATGAAATTACAACTCCAAAATAATACCAACGCTCTCGCAAAATAAATATTTAAGTTACACAAGTATTGTTATTACAACGCGAACTTTAAAACGTAACTTGTGTAGTATTTATGAAAAACACTCTTATATGTATATTTTGATAAGTATTATTTTGGAAAATGTGTGAAGTAAAATATAATATTTTTGGGAAAAATATGTATATTTTGGAATTAAAATGTTTTAGACAAGTGATTAAAATATATTTTCTAAGTGGGACTTAAAATATATTTTTCAGAATTATAAGGTGTACATGTATAAAAACCCCCATCCTTGGGAAGGAAATACACTTATAAAATAATTAAGAAGTGTGTATATGAAATAGTTGCCAAACTATATTTCTGAAAAACACTAAACCCTAAGCCAAGGCACGACCCATCCGTCTAATAGGCATTAGTACGTGTAGGTCGTCGCGTAGCAGACCGATTTGGGATTGACGACTGTTTCAGGAGACACGCTTCTGTGAGTTCATGTCCCCCTTTTCTCTTTACTGTTTTCAGTCTTATACTTCGGGGGTGAAATACTTGCGACATTTATTTACATGGTATGGTTAGCGTAGGGAGGGTTTTACTACTAGATCATATGAGGGGTGGGTACAACACTTGAGGCCATTAATCCTCGTAGTTAGGACCGAGGGACACAAGAGTGATAGATCTATTTGGGTGTAGCGAGCCCACACCCGTGTGGCCGGGGCGGCCCATAGAGGTGACTGTGTCTTCCAGCCAAAGCCCGGTAACAAATTTGCTAGGTTTGAGTTTCCCTGCACTTTCTCACACATACCAGTGGCTTTGCAACCCATTGGTGATCTCATTTTCCTTATTGTTACATACCAGGGACTTTTATACATACTTTAAAGGTTTATTCATACTCACTTTTACATGAACTCGCTCAACTTTTTGTTGATTTTTCAAATTACATGTATTTCAGGAAATTAGTGGATCTGGCAAGATATGCAATCTCGTCAAGCTGCGTAGGAATAATGATGTCATCCGGGTTTAGGAAGTGTGACCCTTGCCTGGACGGGTTACAAGTCTTAAACCGTGTTTTTAGTCAAGTCTTTTTTCGTATCGTATGAACATGTTTTTAATTATCATCCTATCGACTTAGAGTCGAGTTCTGAACACTTGTTGAGGAAGAAAGCGGCAAAAAGGAAACAAGCTGATGTTGAGGCTGAAGGTCAGCCTGAGAAGAAGGTTCGAAGGAAGAAAATTACCAGAAGGGGCAATCTTTATGCCTTCATTTCAAAACCTATTCTCGGTAAGTATTCCTCTTTGTTTTCCTCTTATATGTCGTAAGTGATTGTTATTCATATGTTCTTGCAGAAGTACCAAACTCTCCTGTTCACAAAGAGCCAGAATCTGTGGTTAATGAAGAACTTCCGCCTTTTCCTCCTCGCGCCTCTGTTGCTGAGCAGTTAAAGAATGCTGATGTTCCTGAAAATGAGGCGGAGAAGACTGCTGGGGCAGAGGATTCTGGGGTTGAAAATCCTCTTAACATTGCTGTGGATGCGGGAAAAGTTACTAGCCCAGAGGTTGTGGATGTTGGTGCTGGTAATCCACAAACTCCTGAATTTGTTGCTCAGAATTCGGAGAAAGGGAAATTTGCTCAAGAGATCCCTGTAACAGCTTCTCCTTCCATGGCTTCTGGCTCCATGCCTAAAAATATTGAGAAGGTCCCTGCTGAAGACCAAGGTTCGTTCTCTGAAGCTGATAAAAATTCTCCAATCCGCCCAGATGAAACTCTGGGGGATTATTATTATAGAACTTATTCGTAGAAGAACGCCGCTGAAATTCATGTCCCTTTCTGGAATCTGAAGAAAGGTGATACCTTTTCAGACTGGCGTGTGTGTCGAGATTGGTTAGAGGGAACCTTCCCGCCTGGGGAGATTAAATTCCAGGAGGGACGCCTTCATGATCAAACTTATCATGCCTACCTTAAAGAGGCTGCTTCTTATACATCCACTATGCAACGCATAGTGCGCGAGTGGCATAGTATGCATAAGGAGTGGGCTGCTTTTAAGGCGTCCAAGAAGAAAGCTGCTGAGGATGAAAACTGTGTTGCCTAGTTGAGGGCTAAACTAGAAGCTGATCAGGCAAAATTTGAGACTGATCGAAAAACTAAGGAGTGGTCTGTTGCGGGTTGGAAGAGAAAGGCGGAAGCTGAAGCTGCCCTTCTTTCCGAGGAGCGCAAAAACTGGAAAAAGATATGTGAGAAGGATAATGCCGAGAAGATGGGTCTCCGCAATGTTATCAACAATCTCAAGGCTGAGGTTGAGAAGTTGAAGAAACAAGATGCGGAGATCAAAAAATTGAAGCAAGAAAAAACCGATGGGGAAGCCGCGCGAGAGGAAGCGCGTTCTCATAGGGAAAGGAGTGAACAACGAGAGGTACATACCTGCGCTACCCTTGCCCATAGATATAAAGAGATAGAAGAACTTATTACTTTGCTATCTGAGCAGGAACAACTTAAGGTCGAAGTAGAATCTGTCAAGAAAACCCTGGAGCTTCCGCAGGCTGAGAAGGCTGAAACTTCCCGCCGCCTTGCCGAAACCAAAGAGAAGTTAGAAACTTCCGAAACTGCGCGGGCGACAGCGGAGAGTGAGCTTGAACCGTTGAAGAGCGACATGCTGTGGCTGAAAGAGCGCGAAATCGCAAGTGTAAGTTTCTTCCTTCTGTTTGTAACTCTTCTAGAGGTGTTTTGCGCTTTTCCTTATTTGCTTTTCTTCTTGTTTTTATAGGTTGCTAAATCAGTGCTGAATTCTGAAGCACTAGACAAAACGGTTGCGCGTTTGTTGGTTGCCATGCGAAATGATGGATACGCACAAGGATATGCGGAATGCTCGCACCATGTGGTTAATTCTTTGAAGGTTGACTGGGATACTAGCAGATCCGCTACTCATGGTGTTAATACTGATGCCGCTCTTGCGGCTATGAAAACAGAATTCAACAACTTACAGCTCCCTGTCATGGATCTTATAAACGTTGCATTGCAGTCTGAAGACCATGTAGCGCAACTAAAAGAAATCTTCCCAGATGGAGAAAATGAATATAAAGACTTAACGTAGGTTTTCTTTTATGGTTGTATGAACAATTATTTTGTAGGTTTTTGGGATGTGTATCCCTATTTTGTTAATGCGCTGCTGCGCAAATAACTTTGGTTAATACACTGTCATGTATAATTTTATGTTAAGGCGTGTGGCGCGCCAGTAACTTGATATGATGTGTTTTAATTTACAATATTTTGCATGAGTACAATTTCTTTGATTAGGTAAGGCGAATAAAGGTGGTATAAAGCTCATGTTTGAACGTAAGGTCTTGGGCGATGTGTGTGATCGCTGACCGCTCATGAGGCTTTGAATTACATTTACCATAATGTTTTTGCGCTTACCAAAAGAAATTGCATGCACTTTGTAAAAAACACGGAAATACTAGAAACTTCGTTTTGATTCATGGATAAGGCGCAGAGGCCGTACAAAGTCTATTTTAGGATAATTACATGAGACTTAACTTATACTATAGTCCTTGCGATGAATTGATAACCTGTAGGGTTTGACCAACCTGCTAGGAGACTATAGAATGCTGCTTAACTCTTCTCCCTTTTACTCGGGCCCTCCTCGCCACGAGTGATTTGTTTTATCTCTTTTCGCACATTTTGCAACAGGTGAGTGAGCTCACCGCTCTTAAGCGCTTTCTCGATTTCAGTACGGAGGGAGATACAGTTGTTGGTAGTGTGACCGCTGTATTTGTGATAATCACAGTTGTTTTGGTCAAAAATTACCGAAGCAATTTAGTGATCAAATTAGTTAAGTGAGGTAGCATGCTAAAAAATGTGTTGAAAATATGTTGATTAAGTTGTTTGTGAAAACAGTTTTCAGGATACGGCTCAGGATATTGAGTTGTATCTACGATCAAACTATAAGCAAAAAAGCAAAGGGGGTGACACGAGATATACGAGGAAAGCCCTTGATCAATCTAGATCGCTGGCACAAAACCTCGGGAGTTGACAATTGCAGCTGCCTTGTTCTTCTTATTGCTTTAAACGTCAGGATACAGTGCAGGATATTGATCAGATTGCTAAGTGTTACAATGCTTGTTGTGAAAGTGAAAGTTGCGAGAGAGTAAAGTGTGAGAGAGCAGTGAGTGTTGTTGTGTCCTATTCGATATGATTTATCCACCTATTTATAGCTAAGAAATACAAACAAAAATTCCTATAAATGGGGGATGCCTCCGAATATTCCATAGTTAACGTTATGGACCAAGTAAAGCGGCTTCAACGTCTTCTTTTGAACGACTTAGACCGAGTCTTCCGGGGAAAGGGTCCTCATGAACGTTACGAGCTTGGACTCATATTCCTGCACACAATCCATTAGTGATCCTCAGGATACCATCCGGGATGTTACCAATATCCTGAATGAGCATCCCAGGCATGAGCATATATCATATAACCAAGATATAACTTAAGATATTACCCAGGATATTGGCTCAGAATTTCACCCATAGCAATTGTCCCCAAAAATGTTACCGTTTAGTATCCTGGTGCTAACGGTTATATTTTTCATGAATACCAAGGCAATTAAGAGATATGACTTGATGTGATTGCTTGTAATCGCTCAGTCTACATTTACTCTTTGCTCCATATATCTTCTCATCCTCATCCTCTTTTAACCATTACCGAAGAGAAAAAAGGTAAATACTTTCTCTCTCAATCTTATCTTCCTCCTTCACTCTGTTCAATATTCCGGCACCATGAGACAAACAAGATCGAGCTCTGGTGACTCTGCTCCCACATTCATTCACCAGAACCTTCTCCAAGAACCGGAGAAAGAGATATGCTCCTTCGATAGTGCACACTTGTCGGCTCACAAATCCTTCGGCGTCTTCCCGAAAGGGACGGTGTTCCGGCCGTTTGACCGGGAAATCCGGTCGGACATGGTTTCCGACGTTTTCTTTAATCTTACCAAAATCTCTTTTAGTCAAACAATGCCGATGCTTTGGCGAGTCTTGTGCGTTCTTGACCAGATCAAGAGGAATCATATTCCTGACCTTTCTGTTCATGACCTCCCCTTAGCATATCGGCTTAGATGCCATGGCTCCTGTAGATTCTTGTTCTATTCTACCTCCAGCGATCCACTGATACTTCGTGCCACCAGGAACGAGGAGAAATGGCAATCCAAATTCTTCTTTGTAAAAAGAGACTCAATCCCTGGTGGAACGGAAAATCCGGTGAAGTGGTTGAAAAAGGGTAGGATTTAGGGTTTAAGGATGATCCTGCCTTATATCCTGTCCCATATCTTGTACTAATAACTCTTTTTTATTATCGTGTGCATAACCGATTTCAGGAAACTTGCACCTCCGCTAGCTGACTCACAGAAAAGAATCGACGCCATCAGACTCAACCCAGAGGCTGAAAGAAGTTTCAACCCATCTCCACCATCTCCAAGTCCACTTTCCAGTGCAAACATGTCTGGTAAGGATCCTGCATGATATCCTGCATACATGTTTTTATTTGAAGTATTTAGGAAAGAGTTTTACTCCATGTATGCAGATTCCAACAAAGTTCCAGTTTTCCTCGATCTTGACGAGCTTGACAGTTATCCTACTCCACCCATTGTCAAGAAAGAGGCTCCTGCTACTACCAGCTCAAAACCGCTTCTGGCCCCCAAGCCCACTATGAGGGCTCGTGCTTCCATCGCAAAAAAAGAGGAAGGGCTCTGAAGTTAGTTCCCCAGGCTCCGAACGGTTCTCTTATGATGAGCTCAGCTTCACCGATTCCTTGGAACTGATGACATCCTTCCTTAACAAGGTAATATCCTGGCACTATATCCTGCACATATATCCTGATAGAATATCCTGACATGATATCCAGGTTAGTAAATATTGACTCATACCTGAATTTTGACTTACAGGGCCTCCAGGATCTGCTCCACCTTTATAGCGATGCCTGTGGTACTGCTGCACTTCACGAGGCCAGGATCAAACAGCTTGAAGTACAGTTGCTGACCAAGGTGCTATTGCCGAAGCGAAGACTCGGCATTATGAGGACAAACTGAAGAAAGTCACCCTGGATGCTGAGGTCAAGCTGGCTACCGTCCAAATGGAGCATGAACAGGCCATGGTTTCTTTCCGGGAAGGGATCAAAGCTTCTACCATTGTCTCTCTACTACAAGCTCGCATTAAGATGGCTTATGAGGCCAAGGAGATAGGGCTTGAGTGCCCAGCCTGGCCGGTTGAATCCTGGGTGGCAAAGCTGAAGGAGCTTAGAGGCAAGGCTGTGCCATATCCTGCTGAGGCTGGTGAATCTTCTAAGTTAGCAGAGGTGGTGGACAAGGCTGGAGAGGAAAAGGATGCTGGGACAGATGCTGGTCAGGATGCTGCACATGATGCTGGGGCTGAGAAGACAGAGAAGGCTGGAGAAGATGCCGCTGTGTGAGGGCATTCAAGTGGGAAATGATGGATGTTGATGCCTAGGCCGGAGCCCACTTTTTTTTTTTTTAAATTTGATCATTGGTTTGTAACCCTAAGACAATTTACTTTTCCTGCGTTTTACCTTTCCTGCATTTGAACAATATGATGGCCAAAGGTGGAGGGATCCTGAGTTTCAGGATGAAGCCCTTGGTCATCAATGTTAGTATGCTTTACTTTTTGGACAATATAACAGTTGGAGGTGGATGGGTCTCGATTTGAGACAAAACCTTCAACTGTTAAGTAAATATGGTAAGGAACTAACCGTGCTTTTGGTGGATGGACCTTGGTTTGAGGTGAAACCAAAAGCACAACTTTTGGTATGTTAATAATATAACCTTCTTTTGGCTTTATTTCTGTTGTTATACCTCTACTGCATGAATTTTACTTATGAAAAAAGTTTTTGTTTGAACATTCTTGGGAACACATTGTAAGAGTATCCTGTGAGATATCCTGCTCAGGATACTGACGCATAACTTATTAAACTCAAGTTATCCAAATAAATAGGAGAGACCATACCAGAGATTCCTAAAGAGTCACTTCCAATCTTCAATTATAGGAATGTCCCTAGTGCACACTTATAAGTTTGAATCCATCCTTTAAGTTGTATAATATATATCCCCTGTGTTCAATATATTTGAAGACTTAGGAACGCAAACACAGTCGTATTTTAGCTTTACTGAATAAATCCTGAATATCCTGGGATAAACCCTTATTATCCTGGGGATAAACCCTTAATATCCTGGGGATAAACCCTGATTTTCATGTGCTACAGGCGAGAGTGTACAAACTCCAAGACTTAGAAAGGTGAAAACCTTTAAACCTTAGAGAGTATGAAAATACCCTTTCGTGAGAGAGGGTGATCAATCCTCATATACCTTTAGGATCCAGGATATAGCCAATAGTAACGAAATTGTCAGCCACTTTTACGTGAACTGGTCCCGCTACCTTGAACTATCCCCAGATAACTTGCGCTCCAGGCGGGGTGTTTAAACCCAATTCGAGAGAAAGGTGAATACCTTTGAACCTGTGAAGGGATCAGGATCCCTTAAACGTGAGAGAGGGGGCCAATCCTCTAATCTTTCGAGTTATCCTGAGTGTATATCCTGGAGCATATCCTGCAAAACAACCTTAAACTAAGGTGGGTGTTAGCTTGGCTAACACCCCTCCGATGCTTAAGTCAGTATTGGGTTCGAAAGAATAAATAAACTCAAATATATTGAAAAGAGATAGAATTCATACCATTATGAGTTAGAAATTAAATTCTAAACTTACTTGAAATAAAGCTTTAGATGTATAGCATTCCAGGATCTTGGTAGCATACCCCCTTCCATATTCTTGAGTCGATATGCTCCTTTTCCTGCTTCTAATTCAATCTCATAGGGTCCTTCCCACTTTGGAGCTGATTTTCCATCGGCAGGATTAGTAGTATTCTGAAAAGCTTTTCTTAACACCCAATCCCCAACTTGAAACCTCCTAGTCCTTATATTCTTGTTGTATGCTCTGGATATCCTCTGTGGATATGCTGCCATCCTTAGCTTTGCTGCATCTCTTGTTTCATCCACAGTATCTAATTCTTGGCACATAGCTTCAGGATTCTGCTTAGGATCCCGAAGATTGGATCTTGCCGTAGGTATCACCATTTGTAGGACCGTTATTGACGATCGATTAAGTCAATCAGAGCTAGAACACGACTGTTTATGCAGCGGAAATACACAAACAGCTAGAATCAAAGTAGAAAGGAGTAGAAACTGAATGCTGATTACTTTAAACACGTTTTCTCATTAATCTTTCACGAAAAAGTTCGGCAGTAGTTCGGCTACACGGTGGACATCAAGTTACAATTGAGAAAACACAAACTACTATATATAGGGGTCAGATTTCGCTCCTGATGACATAGTGTCATTTTGGGCGAAATTAGAACTAAGTGATTTCGCCCCAAATGACACCATGTCATTTGGAGCAGAATCAGAACATTAAGACCAAAACTTTACAAACTGACCCCTATACTATACATAATTATCATTTCTGACCCCTAGACCCTATACATGATCGACTAAGACTAAGACGCAGGCTTTAGACATTCGTGCACCAACAAACTCCCCCTTGAATACAGCCGCAGTCTTCAGTCTTGTCTTCGGGTCTTCAGAGTGACTTGAACGTTTCTTCACGCTGCTTAGGCTTCTTCCTAAGCAAATTCCTCACTCTGTTGTTCTCTTTCTTCCTTTTCTTCTTGTTTCTTTGACAAATCAGTCATTTCGGGTGGTTTTGAAATTTGCAAGAGCTTTAAGTTTGTCACACCCCCAAAATCCACCCGCGGAATACCACCGCTCGGGAGCGTGACTGACCAGGATCAAGCCATCAATCATATCAAACCATAGCAATTAATAATAGAAGTAGTTAATATAAGTCACCATGACATGATTGATGTTTCAAAAACCAAACACTGTTTTAAGTAGCGGAAGCATAGTAAAGTAAATCCAAATAGTTTTACGAGTTATGAGTTCAACATCACCACGATCCATCTGCCCACAACGACCTGCTCTTCCCTGTGCAAGCTCCAAGTATACCTAAGGTCCTGCAAGGCATGCAGCAAATAATCAACAAACTAGTTGAGCGAGTTCACAGAAAGTAAGTTCATTGTGTAATGCATAAGCATAGCTAGTGGGGGCTTCCCATACTAGTGTGTAATAAAGGTGGGGGCTTCCCATGTTTATCTTGGCTAATGAGGGCGTCTCATTAACGGTACTTACTAGACTAACATCCGACCATGTGTTCTTCTTTACCGAGAACAGGAATACGTACAGGGTCACGTAGGCTTTACGTGACGTGCCCTTCCCCGAGGACAGTGGTACGCGTGGGGGCTACGTAGGCTTTACGCAGCGTGGCCTTCCGACCTGGAAGCCAGTAGATGGTATTGGGTCACGTAGGCTTTACGTAACGTGTCCTCCCGACCCGGGAGACATATGGCAAATATACTGGGTTACGTAGGCTTTACGTAACGTGTCCTGACTAACCTGAGGACGATGGTCTATAGTCTGGTATATGCGTAAGTACAAGTAACTCCTTTTACAATAACGTATCCAACCCAATTCCCAACCCGGGAATCCCATGCCTTGGCTGTGTGAACTCACCTTGGTTTGCTCGGCAGATACACAAAGAATATAAGTAGCAAGTAAATGGTCACTCACGTCCTATCATGGTTATTATACGAGTCAGGTTTGTATAGCACGTATATAGTAATCACGTATAGTCATGGCAAACATGTACGCACGTAAACAGATAAGACATAGCCTGTGAGGATCCAATTGTCTAAGTCCAACCATACCCGGCCCAATGACATAAGCAGCCCAATAACAAAACAGTCCAGATTCTCAATCGGCCCAAATAGCAAGCACAAACAAGTCCAATAATAAACAGTCCACAGTTCAAATCGTTGGGCTCAATAGATTGGGCCCGTGACAGTGAAGGCCCAACAGTGTGCGTGTAAACGATGGTCTCGAGTCGCAACGGAGATCTCGAGTCGCAACCGGAGATTACGAGTCGCAACAGCTGGTTGCGAGTCGCAATGGAGATCTCGGTTCATCATGGTCTGGTTACGACTGATCATGTGCTGGTTACGAGTCGCAACGGGACTCGCAACCGTAGTCTCGGCTGGTGCTGTTGTGGTTTCGAGTCGTGACCACGAGGTTTCGACTCGCAATCTGAGTCGCAACCGTGTGACGTGTGTGTGTAACCGGTTTCCATAAATCCTGCATTGACTTATCCGTGATTTCAGCTAACAGTTTGGTCAGTTTGGTAACCAGATCAATTAACAAAATTCTCAACAAATCAATAGCATGATATCGATCAAACAGAACAATTGCAACACAAATTCATAAGAACCCTAATTATAACATGCATGAACAACCAACAATTCATCGACAAACCAACATTCAAGTTAACCCGATGCATACTATAGCCGATTACTTGTTCATTCGGTAATACTACCAGATCATCGATCCTTATGCAATTCATACATTCGCACATATATCCGGTTCATATCTAAGCCAATTACATGATCATCAAAACAGCCGATTTCTATATATCAATACATTCGGTTCTAAACTAATCACAACTACAAACTGATTATATAACAATACATTCAAGGACCAACATAACCACATAATCTAACCGGCCCTAGATCATCATCATGCAAATTCTAATCGGTTCGATTTAAGCATGTAATCAAAGCATCACTTAACACACAAGCATAAAACATCATACTAACCGATTACAAGAAGGAGAGTGTGATCCGAGCAAGGGTGTTCCTTGGTGCCGTCGGGTTCCAAACGAACGAGAGAGAGAGAGCAAAGCTTCTAGGGTTTGTGTGTGTGTTTGTGATTTGCAAAAGTGGTAAAACAAAACCCCTAAACTCAGTTTTGTGTGTTGCGAGTGGGGAGTGGGCCGAGCCCACTCGATTACCTAATGGACCCGAGAACAAGGAGTGACCCAAAGGGCTCGTGTACTCGGTCCGCATACATACGACATACGTACGCACATAATGCATATAACATAACATCTATCATGAAATCAATTAATCATTCAGGTTTATAAAATCACATATCGTGCACAAACGTTACATCAAGCAAGCCTAAAGTTCGAGTTGTCACATTATCCCCAACTAATTGGAAATTTCGTCCCGAAATTTGGTATGCACTCACTGAGGAAGCTAGGTAAACTGTACTGTTCACTGGTTTTCCTGGGGTGTCACATCCTCCCCCCGTTGATCTGGAATTTCGTCCCGAAATTCCGAAGTAGTAGCTTCAGCCTCAGTAGTGGTTGCCTTGTTCCCGAATAACTGGGGGTACTTTTCTGTCATCCTGTCTTCGCGTTCCCAGGTGTACTCTGGGCCACGTGTGGAGTTCCAACGAACTCGGACAAGAGGGATTCTCTTGTGTTTGAGGACCTTCACATCCCGGTCCGTGATTTCAACTGGTTCCTCGACGAACTGTAACCGCTCGTCGATAGTGAGTTCCTTAAAAGGAATGATAAGATTTTCATCTGATAGGCACTTCTTTAGGTTCGATACATGAAAGACATTGTGAACTGCCCCGAGTTCAGCTGGTAGGTTCAACTTGTAGGCTACCTTGCCAATCTTTTCTATAATTTCGAATGGTCCGACGTACCGCGGATTCAGTTTACCCCGTTTGCCAAAACGAACCACACCCTTCCAGGGTGAGACTTTCAATAAAACCCGGTCCCCGACCTCAAATTCCAATGGCTTTCTACGCTTATCCGCGTAGGCTTTCTGACGGTCGCGTGCTGCCGCCATGCGTTGTCGTATTTGTGCAATCTTTTCTGTGGCGTCCACAACAATCTCTGGACCCGTGATCTGACTATCTCCCACCTCTGCCCAACAGAGAGGTGACCGGCATTTACGCCCGTACAATGCCTCGAATGGAGCGGCTTGAATGCTGGTATGGTAACTGTTATTGTAAGAAAACTCCACCAAAGGGAGGTGCTTTTCCCAGCCGTTGCCGAAGTCGATAACGCATGCCCGAAGCATGTCTTCAAGTGTTTGAATCGTACGCTCAGACTGTCCATCCGTCTGAGGGTGGTATGCTGTGCTCATGTCTAATCGTGAGCCGAAAGATTTATGCATTGCTTGCCAAAGTTCTGACGTGAATCGTGCATCGCGATCCGAAATGATAGATGTGGGCACCCCGTGCCTCGAGACAACTTCTTTAAGATAGACGTCTGCAAGTGTGGAGAACTTGTCCGTTTCCTTAATCGGCAGGAAGTGTGCAGACTTAGTGAGTCGATCAACTATGACCCATATCGTATCGTTCCCACGCTGGGATCTAGGTAGGCCTGTAACGAAATCCATGGAAATTTCTTCCCATTTCCACTGAGGTATCTTAGGCTGCTGAAGTAGGCCAGCTGGTTTCTGATATTCGACCTTGACTCTCGCACAGGTCAAGCACTTTCCAACGTACGTAGCAATGTGGGCCTTCATACTAGGCCACCAATAAGTAGTGCTGATGTCGTGGTACATTTTATCCGACCCTGGATGTACCGAGTAGCGAGACTTGTGAGCTTCATCCATAACAAGTTCGCGTAAACCGCCATAAAGTGGGACCCAAATCCGGCCCGTTACGTAACAGGCGCCGTCTTCCTTCTGTTCCATTTGTTGTCGTGAGCCGCGTAAGGCTTCAGCCTTGACGTTTTCGGGCTTCAGTGCTTCTGTCTGAACAGCTCGTATCTGAGCAGGAAGGCTAGACTGAATCGTAAGCTGTAGCGCTCGCACGCGCCGTGGCAAAGTGTCTTTTCGACTAAGGGCATCAGCCACAACATTGGCTTTGCCTGGATGGTACTTGATGGCGCATTCGTAGTCATTAAGTAACTCGACCCATCGTCGTTGACGCATGTTCAAATCCTTCTGCTTAAGAATATGCTCGAGACTCCTGTGATCGGTGTAAATCGTGCACCTGGTACCGTACAGGTAGTGTCGCCATATCTTAAGCGCAAAAACAACAGCTCCCAGCTCTAAATCGTGCGTCGTGTAGTTCCGTTCGTGAACCTTGAGTTGACGAGAGGCGTAAGCGATAACCTTGTCGCGCTGCATTAACACACATCCCAATCCCCGAATGGATGCATCACAATAAACCACAAAGTCATCCGTGCCCTCTGGCAATGAGAGGATAGGTGCACTGCAAAGTCTATCCTTTAGGTGCTGAAAAGCAGTCTCCTGGGGCTCTCCCCAGCGATAGGTAACACCCTTCTGTGTCAGTAACGTAAGCGGCTGAGCAATCTTCGAGAAATCCCTGATAAACCGTCTGTAGTAACCTGCCAGACCCAAGAATTGGCGTATTTCTGTCGGTGTACGCGGTGCAGGCCAGTTCCTGATCGAATCTACCTTGGATGGATCGACATGGATCCCATCCTTGTTCACCACGTGGCCTAGAAAGTGGACTTCACGAAGCCAGAAGTCGCATTTAGAAAACTTAGCGTACAGCTGTTCCTTCCGAAGGAGTTCCAAAATCAGGCGAAGATGCTGCTCGTGCTCCTCCTGACTCTTGGAGTAAATCAGGATGTCGTCGATGAACACAATGACGAACTTGTCGAGATAGGGTTTGCACACCCTGTTCATAAGATCCATAAATACCGCAGGCGCGTTCGTTAACCCGAATGGCATGACGAGAAACTCGTAGTGACCGTAACGAGTTCTGAATGCAGTCTTGGAGACGTCCTCATCCCGGACTCTCAGCTGATGATAACCAGACCTCAAGTCTGTCTTCGAGTAGTAGCACGACCCTTGCAACTGGTCGAATAAGTCGTCTATGCGTGGAAGAGGATAACGGTTCTTCACCGCCACCTTGTTCAGTTCCCTGTAGTCTATACACATCCTGAACGTACCATCCTTCTTTTTCACGAAAAGTACTGGAGCTCCCCAAGGCGAAGAGCTTGGTCGAATGAAACCCTTTTCCAAGAGCTCTTGTAATTGCTTTGACAATTCCTCCAATTCCGATGGAGCTAGGCGATATGGTGCGCGAGCTATGGGTGCTGCTCCTGGAGCGAGCTCGATCTGGAATTCGACCTGACGATGAGGCGGTAAGCCAGGTAAGTCTTCAGGAAACACCTGAGGGTAATCACGTACAATCGGAATATCCTCCAATTTCTTTTCCTTCGTCGATGCATCTGAAACTAGTGCCAGAATGGCAGTGTGCCCCTTACGTAAGCATTTCTGAGCCTTCAAGAAAGAGATGATGCCCACCACTGCACCACTCTTGTCGCCTTGAACTTCTAGAGGTTCCTGACCAGAACGAGGAATGCGAATAACTTTTTCGCTGCATAAGATTTCTGCCTGGTGTTGGGAAAGCCAATCCATCCCAATCACGACGTCGAAGCTACCCAAAACTATGGGAATGAGATCAATGGAGAAGGCTTGACCAGCTAGGATAAGATTACAACCCTGAACTACGTGCGTGGCTTCTAGACTTTTACCGTTAGCTAACTCTACTACATGTTTGGTGGGTAAAAGTGTTGGTGCACGTTTTAGCAGTTGACACATTTTCACAGACATATAGCTTGTATCCGCACCCGAATCAAATAAAACAGTAACGTAAATATTGTCAAGGAGAAACTTACCCATGACAACGTTGGGATCGTTCACTGCGTCGCCTCGACCTAGCACAAAAGCACGACCACGAGCTTCATTGCCGTTGTTGTTGTTGTTTCCACCATTGTTGTTCCCGTTGCCCTGGTTGTTATTGTTGTTGCGGTTCTGGTTCAACTGAGGGCAATCGCGTTTGAAGTGACCTTCAGCCCCACACTGGAAACATCCCCGGTTTCCACGCTGTGGCTGCTGCTGCTGCTGCTGGTTCTGTGGAGCTGGTTGCTGAGGCTGCTGATTCTGATTCGCAGGACGAGGGCTCCTACAATCTTTGGCCTCGTGACCCATCTTGAGACACCTTTGACAGCGACCCTTGTTACATGGGCCGTGGTGATGCCTGTTGCAGTTGTGGCACCTGGGTTGACTACCCTGATATCTCCTCTGTCTGTGACCACCAGAGGATTGCTGACTGGGACTCTGATAGTGGTCGATTTTCTGTTGCTGAGCTTGTGGCTGAACGGTCGCTGAACCTTTACTAGAATCTCCATCCCATTTTCTTTTACTGTCACCAGATGTAGCAGGAGTAACTGAGGTGGTGACGTTAGCAATAGCATTAACACGCTTGGGCAATCTATTCTGTTCCACTGCCTGATCGGTGATACGGTGAGCGAGACGCTGTATTTCCTGAATGTTTTCGAGATTAGCCGACGTCACGTGGCTCTGAATTTCTGGCGCCAATCCCTTGAGATACAACTCAATGCGCTTGTATGGAGGGTCCACCATAGTTGGACACAGAACGGCCAGCTCATTGGACCGTTTGGTATACGCTTCGATTTCCGATCCAACCATTTTCAAGTTATAAAGCTCATCTTCCAGCTTGTGTATGTCTTCCCGCGTGCAATACTCACGCTTGATGAGTTCCTTAAAGTCGTTCCATGGGGTGGCGTTAGCAGCTGCCAACCCTAAAATCTGCACTTGTGCGTTCCACCAAGTGAGCGCAATCCCTTCAAGTGTGCCAGTGGCGAACTTCACCCTGCGAGCCTCAGGGCATTCGCACATTTCGAAAACCGACTCGAGCTTTTCAAACCAGTGGAGGAGTCCAACTGCTCCCTCTGTGCCACTAAACGAGCTAGGACGACATTCCATGAAGTTCTTGAAGGTGCACCCAGGCTGCTGCTGAGCGGGTTGACCTGCTTGGGCGGCTGCAACTGCCGCAGCAATGAGAGCCTCTAGCTGGGCTTGAGTCATGTTAATTCGTGCGGCCATTGATCTTCATAGTAACAAGTAGCATACATAAGAATGGTTCGCGAGTAGGGCGATGACAGAAAAGCGTAGGCATATAGGTGTTCTCATGAAATCAAAGCATGTGTATCTAAGCGTAATGCGAGCAAAGTTCTAAGCAGTTCTAGCAAACAGGCAATAAACATAACATAACCCTTATTACCTAGGATGTCGAGTCTTGCACGTGGAGCGAAGCGTCGTTGTGGATCGTTGAGAGCACTGTTCTGGTTATAGTCCGGTTTTAATAAAAACGTTTTCCCATATTAAAACCTAGTTCTCTATAACCAATGGCTCTGATACCAATCTGTCACACCCCCAAAATCCACCCGCGGAATACCACCGCTCGGGAGCGTGACTGACCAGGATCAAGCCATCAATCATATCAAACCATAGCAATTAATAATAGAAGTAGTTAATATAAGTCACCATGACATGATTGATGTTTCAAAAACCAAACACTGTTTTAAGTAGCGGAAGCATAGTAAAGTAAATCCAAATAGTTTTACGAGTTATGAGTTCAACATCACCACGATCCATCTGCCCACAACGACCTGCTCTTCCCTGTGCAAGCTCCAAGTATACCTAAGGTCCTGCAAGGCATGCAGCAAATAATCAACAAACTAGTTGAGCGAGTTCACAGAAAGTAAGTTCATTGTGTAATGCATAAGCATAGCTAGTGGGGGCTTCCCATACTAGTGTGTAATAAAGGTGGGGGCTTCCCATGTTTATCTTGGCTAATGAGGGCGTCTCATTAACGGTACTTACTAGACTAACATCCGACCATGTGTTCTTCTTTACCGAGAACAGGAATACGTACAGGGTCACGTAGGCTTTACGTGACGTGCCCTTCCCCGAGGACAGTGGTACGCGTGGGGGCTACGTAGGCTTTACGCAGCGTGGCCTTCCGACCTGGAAGCCAGTAGATGGTATTGGGTCACGTAGGCTTTACGTAACGTGTCCTCCCGACCCGGGAGACATATGGCAAATATACTGGGTTACGTAGGCTTTACGTAACGTGTCCTGACTAACCTGAGGACGATGGTCTATAGTCTGGTATATGCGTAAGTACAAGTAACTCCTTTTACAATAACGTATCCAACCCAATTCCCAACCCGGGAATCCCATGCCTTGGCTGTGTGAACTCACCTTGGTTTGCTCGGCAGATACACAAAGAATATAAGTAGCAAGTAAATGGTCACTCACGTCCTATCATGGTTATTATACGAGTCAGGTTTGTATAGCACGTATATAGTAATCACGTATAGTCATGGCAAACATGTACGCACGTAAACAGATAAGACATAGCCTGTGAGGATCCAATTGTCTAAGTCCAACCATACCCGGCCCAATGACATAAGCAGCCCAATAACAAAACAGTCCAGATTCTCAATCGGCCCAAATAGCAAGCACAAACAAGTCCAATAATAAACAGTCCACAGTTCAAATCGTTGGGCTCAATAGATTGGGCCCGTGACAGTGAAGGCCCAACAGTGTGCGTGTAAACGATGGTCTCGAGTCGCAACGGAGATCTCGAGTCGCAACCGGAGATTACGAGTCGCAACAGCTGGTTGCGAGTCGCAATGGAGATCTCGGTTCATCATGGTCTGGTTACGACTGATCATGTGCTGGTTACGAGTCGCAACGGGACTCGCAACCGTAGTCTCGGCTGGTGCTGTTGTGGTTTCGAGTCGTGACCACGAGGTTTCGACTCGCAATCTGAGTCGCAACCGTGTGACGTGTGTGTGTAACCGGTTTCCATAAATCCTGCATTGACTTATCCGTGATTTCAGCTAACAGTTTGGTCAGTTTGGTAACCAGATCAATTAACAAAATTCTCAACAAATCAATAGCATGATATCGATCAAACAGAACAATTGCAACACAAATTCATAAGAACCCTAATTATAACATGCATGAACAACCAACAATTCATCGACAAACCAACATTCAAGTTAACCCGATGCATACTATAGCCGATTACTTGTTCATTCGGTAATACTACCAGATCATCGATCCTTATGCAATTCATACATTCGCACATATATCCGGTTCATATCTAAGCCAATTACATGATCATCAAAACAGCCGATTTCTATATATCAATACATTCGGTTCTAAACTAATCACAACTACAAACTGATTATATAACAATACATTCAAGGACCAACATAACCACATAATCTAACCGGCCCTAGATCATCATCATGCAAATTCTAATCGGTTCGATTTAAGCATGTAATCAAAGCATCACTTAACACACAAGCATAAAACATCATACTAACCGATTACAAGAAGGAGAGTGTGATCCGAGCAAGGGTGTTCCTTGGTGCCGTCGGGTTCCAAACGAACGAGAGAGAGAGAGCAAAGCTTCTAGGGTTTGTGTGTGTGTTTGTGATTTGCAAAAGTGGTAAAACAAAACCCCTAAACTCAGTTTTGTGTGTTGCGAGTGGGGAGTGGGCCGAGCCCACTCGATTACCTAATGGACCCGAGAACAAGGAGTGACCCAAAGGGCTCGTGTACTCGGTCCGCATACATACGACATACGTACGCACATAATGCATATAACATAACATCTATCATGAAATCAATTAATCATTCAGGTTTATAAAATCACATATCGTGCACAAACGTTACATCAAGCAAGCCTAAAGTTCGAGTTGTCACAAAGTTCATCAGCATAGGCTGCTTCCTTCATCTCATCTTCATTTCTCCAGTTTTGGTGATTAACTGGATCGGGATCAACATAGTTCACGTCTTTGATGTATCCGAAGAATTTAGCAACTTTTGTTGGTTCAGGATGGTTTGGATGGTATCTTGCAAGCTGTTTGAGCGAATCGTTGCTCATGTGTGATTGAACTAACAAGTCATTCTTTAAATCTCGTTCAATCTCTGGATAGGCATGATCGATCAGCATCTGCACAAACCTTGGATACGTCCAAGTCTTACTGTCTGTGGTAATATTCTCGGCCATATAATGAAAAACAATATGTGAGAAATTATATTTCTTGTTCAGAACTAATGCAGTGACTATATTCATCTGATAGTCACGCATCGTATCATATCCACCCTTTGTATAACTAAGACCCATCAGCATAGAATGAATGAAAAACTTGTAAGGTTTCTGGAGTTTTGACTTTAAATAATTTCCAACATTCAATGCACCAGTATATCCCATCCTAAGCATTCAAGCCTTTACCATCCGTTCTGGAAACTTTGTAGGTGAATCTGCATCATCTGGAAAATTCACAACCTCACGAATAAGCGCCTCAGTGACAATAATTTTCTTCTTTTCATCATGCACCTTCACAATTGAATGAATTGCTTTGTTTTCTTCATCATACTTTGAATGCTTCTAGAATCTTTTAATATGCGACTTGTACATTGGACGTTGATCAGTCAATGCCTTTTGAATAGGGATTCTACCCATGAACTGCAAGATACTACTGAACTTTGCCAATTCTGAATTCTTTTGTACATCAAAATCACAACCACTGTTGTGAAGTGGATCAAATACCACATTTGAACCCTGCACATCAAAAGACAACATGAATCAAACAATTAGACAAGTTTCAACACAAAACACCTACAAGCAAAATTATCTAAGTGCTGTTAGAAGCGAAATCACAAAGAATTCATAAGAGCGAAATCACATGTACACTTAGAGTGAAATCACAATGTACACTAAAAGCGGAATCACAATGTACACTAAAAGCGGAATCACATTAGATGACTTAGAAGCGAAATCAGAATTTATCCTTAGGAGCGGAATCTCTTAACCCACAGTTTGGGGCGAAATCACAGACAACATTCAAAACATGTTAAATCATGAAATTGACACGATTACCTTGTTAGACTGAGAATTTCGACACTTGGGTTATGTTTTAATTTCATTATTGCCTTCTCAAACATCCTAGATCTAAGTATGAACACCCTGTGTATCGACAATCACCATCAACCCTAGATCAAACACAATCAAACACAAATATTTAATCTATACACTAAACCGACAACATATGATTCATTTCATGTTCAGATTTAACAGTTAAAAGCCCTAATTCTATGTTATGTTCATCAACAGTCGCCGACAACTCAAACTATGCATCATATCGGTCAAATCAGTCCATAATATACCTTGCCCATGTTGAATAGATGAAATTACTAACTAATAATACAAGATCTGAAGAAAATCGGGCAGCAATTTGTTTAGAACACGATGAATTAGGGTTTCGCTCAAGATTCGCCAGAGAGAAAAACTTAGGAGCGAAATAAGAAAAGTGAGTTATGAGCGGAATCAACACCCCTTTTATAGGTGGTCTGATTCTGCTCTAAATGGTCTATGTTACCCTCGGGCGGAATTAACAATAAAGCTACAAGCGGAATCAACTTTGAAAGCAGCTATGAGCGAAATCGGATTTAAGTACCATTACGAGCGAAATCAGCTTTTAGTGTGTTTTGGGGCGGAATCAGAAGATTATTTTTCAAACGTTTAACTTTTTATCAATTCCTGATTGTTCACCGACACACCCAGTTAACCAAGTCCAATTTAATGACCTTGGTCAACTGCTTGGCCTACCAAGTCCAAGTTAATGACCTTGGTTGACCGAATTATGAAGTACACTGTCTTTTCGTTCTGAAAATAGTTCAAATTAATGAACTTTCGAACCTTTTGCACTTTCAAACACTTTTTCAATCTGTCACACATGTACCAATCACAGTTCAGAATTTCCTGCTTACCCAACCCTCATCAATCACAGACAAGATTTGCACAAAGCTTTGATCGTCTGATTCCCAACGTCGGTTGTCGAAAATAAGATGAAAAATAAAATCTTTTTGGATTTTAACAGGATAAACTGAAATCTATACACACAATCTTTTTGTGAGCCTGTTAGGGGATCATATCAGCTGCCGACTAGACATAAGCATGTCGTAGAGTTAGCCAACGGTAAAAGTGTAGAATGTTAAAACGTGCACCAACACCCCTAAATACCAAACATGTCGTAGAGTTAGCCAACGGTAAAAGTGTAGAAGCCACACATGTAGTCAAGGGTTGTAACATCGTCTTAGCCGGTCAGACTTTCTCCATCGACCTCATCCCTATCGTTCTGGGTAGTTTCGACGTTGTTATCGGTATGGATTGGTTATCCCAGCAGCAAGCAGAGATCCTATGCAAGGAGAAGATAGTTCGCATTCCTCGTTCTGGCAAAGAACCTCTCGAAGTGCAAGGCGACAAGAGTGGTGCCGTGGTTGGTATCATTTCCTTCTTGAAGGCTCAGAAATGTTTACGAAAGGGGCACACCGCCATTCTGGCACTTGTTATTGATGCATCGGCAAAGGAAAGGAAATTGGAAGATATTCCAGTGGCACGTGACTACCCTTAAGTGTTTCCTGAAGATTTACCTGGTCTACCGCCTCATCGCCAGCTCGAGTTTCAAATCGAGCTAGCACCAGGAGCAGCACCAATAGCTCGCGCACCGTATCGTTTAGCTCCAACAGAACTGGAAGAACTGTCAAAGCAACTACAAGAGCTCTTGGATAAGGGTTTTATCCGTCCAAGCTCTTCGCCCTGGGGAGCCCTAGTGTTATTCGTGAAAAAGAAGGATGGCACTTTCAGGATGTGCATTGATTACCGCGAACTGAACAAGGTCACAATGAAGAACCGCTATCCTCTTCCACGTATTGACGACTTATTCGACCAGTTGCAAGGGTCGAGCTACTACTCCAAGATTGATCTAAGGTCGAGTTATCATCAGTTGAGAGTCCGGGATGAGGACGTTTCTCAGACAGCATTCAGAACTCGCTACGGCCACTACGAGTTTCTAGTCATGCCTTTTGGGCTAACGAACGCACCGGCAGTCTTTATGGACCTTATGAACAGGGTGTGCAAACCCTATCTAGACAAGTTCGTCATCGTTTTCATTGACGAGATTCTGATTTACTCCAAGAGTCAGGAGGAACACGAACAGCATCTACGACTAATCTTGGAACTTCTTCGAAAGGAACAGTTGTACGCCAAGTTTTCAAAATGTGACTTCTGGCTTTGTGAAGTCCACTTTCTAGGCCATGTGGTAAACAAGGATGGGATTCATGTTGATCCATCCAAGGTAGATTCGATCAGAAACTGGCCTGCACCGCGTACACCAACGGAAATACGCCAATTCTTGGGTTTGGCGGGTTATTATAGACGGTTTATCAAAGACTTCTCCAAGATCGCGCAGCCGCTTACGCTACTGACACAGAAGGGTGTCACTTATCGATGGGGTAATACCCAGGAAGCCGCTTTTCAGCACTTAAAGGATAGACTCTACAGTGCACCTATCCTCTCATTGCCAGAGGGCACGGACGATTTTGTGGTCTATTGTGACGCATCGATACAGGGGCTTGGTTTTGTATTGATGCAGCGGGAGAAAGTCATTGCCTACGCTTCGCGCCAACTTAAGGTCCATGAACGGAACTACACGACGCACGATTTAGAGCTGGGAGCTGTTGTTTTCGCGCTTAAGATATGGCGACACTACCTATACGGTACCAAGTGCACTATTTACACCGATCATAGGAGTCTCGAGCATATCTTCAAGCAGAAGGAATTGAACATGCGTCAACGACGATGGGTCGAGCTGCTGAAAGCTTACGAATGCGCTATCAAGTACCATCCAGGCAAAGCCAATGTTGTGGCTGACGCCCTCAGTCGGAAAGATACTACACCTAGGCGTGTACGAGCATTGCAGCTTACTATTTAGTCTAGTCTTCCTGCTCAGATACGAGATGCTCAGGTAGAAGCATCGAAACCAGAAAATGTCAAGGCTGAAGCCTTACACGGTTCAAGGCAGCGATTAGAACAGAAGGAAGACGGCGCCTACTATGTAACGGGGCGTATTTGGGTCCCACTTTATGGCGGTTTACGAGAACTTGTGATGGATGAAGTGCACAAGTCTCGCTACTCGGTACATCCAGGTTCGGATAAAATGTACCACGATCTCAGAACTACGTATTGGTGGCCTAGCATGAAGGCCCACATAGCAACTTACGTTAGCAAGTGCTTGACTTGTGCGAGAGTCAAGTCGGAATACCAGAAACCATCAGGCCTACTTCAGCAACCCGAGATACCACAGTGGAAATGGGAAGAAATTTCCATGGATTTTGTTACTGGCCTGCCTAGATCCCAGCGTGGGAATGATACAATTTGGGTGATCGTGGATCGACTCACAAAGTCTGCACACTTCTTGGCAATCAAAGAAATAGACAAGTTCTCCACATTAGCAGACATCTACTTGAAGGAAGTTGTCTCAAGGCACGGGGTGCCCACCTCTATCATTTCGGATCGCGATGCACGATTTACTTCAGAGCTATGGCAAGCGATGCACAAATCATTTGGCTCTCGATTAGACATGAGCACAGCGTATCATCCTCAGACGGATGGGCAGTCTGAGCACACGATTCAAACCTTAGAAGACATGCTTCGGGCATGCGTTATCGATTTCGGCAACAGCTGGGAAAAGCATCTCCCTTTAGTGGAGTTTTCATACAATAACAGTTACCACACCAGCATACAAGTCGCTCCATTCGAGGCATTGTACGGGCGTAAATGCCGGTCACCTCTCTGTTGGGCAGAGGTGGGGGATAGTCAAATAACAGGTCCAGAAATGGTAGTTGATGCTACTGAACGGATTGCACAGATACGACAACGCATGGCGGCAGCTCGTGACCGTCAGAAAAATTACGCTGATAAGCGTAGGAAACCGCTCGAGTTCCAAGTTGGGGATCGCGTGCTTCTCAAAGTCTCACCCTAGAAGGGTGTAGTTCGTTTTGGTAAACGGGGCAAGCTCAATCTGCGGTATGTTGGACCGTTCGAGATCATTGAAAGAATAGGCAAAGTGGCCTACAAACTGAACTTACCAGCAGAACTCGGTGCAGTTCATAACGTTTTCCACGTGTCGAATCTGAAGAAGTGTCTGTCAGATGAGACCCTCATAGTTCCTTTGAAGGAACTCACTATCGAATTTCTTTCAAGTTGGGGATAATGTGACAACTCGAGTTTCTGACATTTCACTTTCGCATTTATTGCACGTTGACTATTCGATGATTTGCTTGTTTGTCTGTAATTGTACCAACTGGATTATATTCGAGATGATTGTTGGATGTGCTATGTGTTTCATATAAGTGTACTGTGAATGTGCATGTTATGTCTTGATGTTATAACCTGAATACTTGTATATTGTTTAAGTCAAAACAACCTGACAAAACAGATTTCTGTTTCGCCATAAGCGTCTCCACGAAACAAGCGTGTGTTTCGTCACACACTTCTTTGACGAAATAAGAATGTGTTTCGTCGGCCCGGTTCACCGCAAAGCCCAGTATAGGCCCAAACTTTTATGCGTAAATATATATTAGATTAGGTTATGTACATGGGGAACAGTTATCAATTCTCAAACCCTAGACTCCTCCTCTATTGACGGCAGCCTTGTGACTTCGTGACCCTCAAAGAACGATCAAGATTTCTTCCTTGTTCATCGTGGTTAGTGCAAGTCATTATCCGATTTCGTGTTTCAAAATGATTATTTGAATATTATGCTTACATGTTGTCTGTGATGAGAATCGATATGATAGTTGTCGGCTAATGTGTTTTCTTTTTGGTCCAATAACATCTCTCGCATTAGTATTGGTATTATAATCGTCATTTACAATATTACTTGACATTATTATTTGTGGGTAGTAGTCAAACCCACCGATTTAATTGGTCCAATAACACCAAGCGGTGGTTATAAAGTTGCCAGCCATCATGCTTTGAATTGCATGTAAATTTTATGGAATTGTGCACATGAAATGGGCGGCTAGTAAAGTATCTAAAGGTGTAGGTTACTAGATCAAATGTTAGTAGTTGCAGGAGGTCGTGTGATGATTAAGAAATTCGTTTTTTTGTTAAAGGAAATTCATGAGCCTATCTCTGATTGGTGGTGTTGGGCGGCCCAATGAAGGGCAGTGGCTGTTGTAACGGCCCACTAACAATTGAGTGCCAACCGGATTATTTTAAGAATTAGTATTGTTGCTGTTGTGTTGGGACGAAAATAAAATATCGGCGGATCACCGGTTGACAAAACCGACTTGGCGAAACAAAGGTATTTCGCCAAGACCCATTACGAAGAAACAACCTTGGCGAAACAGAAGTGTTTCCTCAGAGAGGGGTCACGGCGAAACAGGGGGCGTTTCGCCGATTGGGTAAATCTGCACAGTAACCTGGTTTAATTCTGTTAAAGTTAACTGGATTTATTAACTACTGTTAGCTGATATGCATGACTAGTGTGAACTTGAATATGTGTCTTTTGTTGTTCGTGATTGCTAGTTCAACGCTACTGTGATTGTAAATGCTTACATGGACTTAGTGAATTTAAACTGATTATGTACACGTGCGTACTCTAGGATTTGATTGATTAACTGTGAGCACATAACTTAGCATACCGAGACAAACCAAGGTGAGTTCACACTCTTACTAAGGCATGGGATTCCCGGGGTAGGGAATGGGATTGTTGATGAATTGTACTTGCATGGTTATGGGAAATACTACTAGACTAGTGATACCTGGGGAAACCCCCCACTACTCTTCGCACATATGCCTGTAATGGCCGCGATACGGATACTGTTCTTCGCACACATGCCTGGTATGGCCGCGATACTTATACTAATCTTCGCACACATGCCTGGAGGGCCGCGATACAAATAAACTAGTCTACAATACATGGGAAACCCCCACAAATCTTCGCACACATGCCTGGAGGGCCGCGATGTAATTAATAACGATACATGGGTTACTAAACAAACAAACGATTTATGAAACGAACATTTTTACTAAACAACCCACTGTGAACTCGCTCAACTAGTTGTTGACTCTTTGTTACATGCCTTGCAGGTCGATAAGTACATTAGGAGCTTGCACTGGGAGGCGCGGTCGTTGTGGTCAAGGATCGTGAATGCTTTGATAAACGTTTATGATATTACATACTTATGATTATGTTGGGTTTACTTTTATGCTTCCGCTAAACATTAAGATTATACTCGTGTTTTGAAACACCTTTCATATTGGTTTGGTTAAAATACATTTATGTTTGCTATTTGCATTTAATGTTCAATATGATTGGTGGCTTGATCCTGGTCATGTCACGCTCCCAAGCGGTGATGCTCCGTAGGTGGATTTTGGGGGTGTGACAATAATCGTTTGTGAACGGGTTCTGATGGTTGTTCACTTCACGGTTAGGGCATTCTCTCTTGAAATGACCACGTTCCTTGCATTTGAAGCAGGTAACTTTTGATTTCCATGAAACGTTGTGCTCTTCTGACCAAACTCGCCATGCACCATTTTATATCAATCAATTCAAGCTCTTCCGGGTCGATTTGGTCGTAATCCTCCTTTGTCATATCGGGATTACCAATCCTACCCGCCACCAAACCTTCATAAGCCTCTAGAACAGAAGCAAGTAATGCAATGTGTTGTTTTGCGGCTGTTTCCGTAATTTTATTTCCATTCTTAATGTTCACTGCAATATTGCATTGCACCCCAGAAACATATGCCTGATTATTGGAACTAGTAGAGCTTTGAGGTGAAGGCTGTTCCTGAGCTTTGAAATTTGGCTCAAAGTTCATGAATGGTGAAGACTTGCTTGATTGAGGAGTGTTTGAAGAAGCACTTGAGGTGTTATCAGCACTGAAACCCGTCTGTATCTTTGGACTTTGATTGGTTACAACTGGAGTGTTGCCTTTGTAATACAAAGACACGTCTTGTTGCACATTTGCTGAGTTCATCTTCTTGATTTTCAGCAATTCCAGCTGATGGGCTTCTATCTTCTCGATGAATGAGCTGAGGTTTAGATTCACAAAATCAGAATTATTCTTCAGCATCATTAAGTAAGTGCCCCATTCATCATACGGTAATGTGTCGCACAACTTGTCGATCCATTCTTCATTTGTCTTTGTAATCTCTAATCGTTTCATTTCTACCACAAGATGACAATAACGTTCTATTAACTGCTTTGTTGTTTCTCCCTTAATCCCGGTAAAAATGTCAAATTCTTTCTTGATTAAGGCTTTCTTGCTTTTGATCATCGATACGCTGCCTTGAAACTTCAGCTTTAAAGCTTGCCACATTGACTGCGAGTTGTCATCATGTTGTAGTAAAACAAGAATATCTTCTTTGATGGCCTGTTGCAGAATGCTGACCATCTTCTTCTCAGCCTTAAACTCAATCTGTTCAGTTTCTGTTAAACTCCCGATGCCGTTTTCCAAGCCCAATCCATCAACCGGTGGTACATACTTCTTCTCTATTTTCATCCAACACTCAAAGTGGTTGGCTTGGACCCAAATTTTGAAACGACCCGACCATCCGGCATACTCGTCCAAACTCATAAGCTTTGGCGGCTTCTGCATCGTCCCTAGCTCATTCTCCATGTTGACATTTTGAACTATACTCGCCAGACTTTGTGTAGCCGTCATGCCGCTTCCCGCAAACAGGTTGTAAAAATCTTGACTTTCCATTTTAGGTGACAATTTCCAAAAATGTTTAACTTTTTGACAAATAGGTTACTTTTATCGAAAAACTTTTAACACAGACTGAATTTCCAACACGATATCACGAACGACACGGACTTAAACTTTCAAACCATGATTTTCAAAAACAAACAGTTTTAGGAGCGAAATCACAATATAACTTTTCAAGCGAAATCACAGTTGTGTGTTTAGAGCGAAATCAACAGTTTACACTCGAGCGAAATTAAAACTTGACTGTTTGGAGTGAAATCAAAAAGTAATTCCGAGCGGAATCACCTTAGGAGCGAAATCACCGATATCACTTGGAGCGGAACCTCAAAATAAGAGCGAAATCCCTGATTTCGCTTCTACTGGTCGAGCGGAATCAACACTTATCAGATTAGAACCTGATTTCGCTCAGAATTACGAGCGGAATTAAACCAATGCACTTTCGAGCGAAATCAGGTTACGAGCCATTTTTTATTAGTTTTAAGCCGTATTATGGTCTGAAACTCTTAAGGGTTTGTTAATAGAAAATTTTACACAATATATCCAAAGTTCAGTCCATTTTATCCGTTGCAATGTCCAGAAACTCAAAAAGTGTAATAAAAAAGCTTTGATTATGGTATTCTAGCTCATAACTTGCTTTGATACCAATTGTAGGACCGTTATTCACGATCGATTGAGTAAATCAGAGCTAGAACACGACTGTTTATGCAACGGAAATACACAAACAGCTAGAATCAAAGTAGAAAGGAGTAGAAACAGAATGTTGATTACTTTAAACATGTTTTCTCATTAATCTTTCACGAAAAAGTTCGGCAGCAGTTCGGCTACACGGTGGACATCAAGTTACAAATGAGAAAACACAAACTACTATATATAGGGGTCAGATTTCGCTCCTGATGAATAGCGTCATTTCGGGCGAAATCAGAACTAAGTGATTTCGCCTCATTTGGAGCGGAATCAGAACATTAAGACCAAAACTTTACAAACTGACCCCTATACTATACATAATTATCATTTCTGACCCCTAGACCCTATACATGATCAACTAAGACTAAGACGCAGGCTTTAGACATTCGTGCACCAACACCATTTCTGTTGGGATCACCGCTTCTGCTCCAAATACTAAGGAGAAAGGAGTTTGGCCAGTTGCACTCTTTATTGTTGTTCTATCAGCCCACAAAACAAAGGGTAGTTCTTCTGCCCATCCTCCTTTTTTAGCTCCTAGTCTCTTTTTTAGGTTGTTGACTATTATCTTGTTTGAGGATTCTGCTTACCCATTTGCTTGAGGATGTACCGGAGTAGATGTGATCATTTTGATTCCCCAACTCTTGAAAAAGTCAGTAGTCCTCTTACATATGAACTGAGAACCATTGTCGCAAATTATCTCGACTGGTACTCCAAACCTGGTTAGGATATTTCTCTTTATCAAGGATACTACTTCTTGGTCTCTAACTTGGACAAATGCTTCAGCTTCAACCCGTTTAGAAAAATAGTCAGTCATTGCTAGCATAATAACTTTTCCTCCTGGAGCTTTTGGCAATTTTCCTACTATGTCCATTCCCCACTTAATGAATGGCCAAGGGGAAGCTATAGGATATAATGGTTCAGCTGGTTGATGCAATATGTTGCTATGCCTCTGACATGCATCACATCTTCGAGCGTATTCTGCAGCATCTTTCTTCATTGTCGGCCAATAGTATCATGTTCTCAATACTTTTGAGAATAAAGATCTGCCCACAGTGTGGTTACCACAATCCCCTTCATGTATATCCTGAAGCACTTCCATGGCCTCAGGATCCTTCAAGCATCTTAAGTATGGACTTGCAAGAGATTTCTTATACAAAATATTATTTATAATGGTAAATCATGATACCTTCATCCTAAATGCCTTAGGATTTTCGTCTTCAGGATTGTGTCCTTCCTTGAGATATCTTATGATTGGAGTCATCCACGATTCAGTATTCTCGTCGGGATCATGACCAGGATCCTGAATGTTGGTTACCTCCTTATCCTGAGTCTTGTATAGATCCACGACAGGATATAGGATGTGAAGTATTGGTATTTGGACTCCCTCAAGTATCCTGACTGATGATCCTAGATTTGCCAAAGCGTCTGCTTCAGCATTATCATCCCTTGGTACCTGTTCAAGTGTAAAGACATCGAAATATCCTGCTAATTTTTTGAGAATATCGAGATATTCAATCAACTTCTCACCTTTAACTGCATAGGAGCCATTAAAATTATTAGTAATTAACAAGGAATCAACATATACTTGCAAACTTTTAATATTCATGTTCTTAGCCAATTCTAATCCTACAATCAAAGCCTCATATTCTGCTTCATTATTAGTGGTAGGAAATTCACATCTAATAGCCTGGGTATTATGTCCCCCTGTGGCGATTTTAGTAGTATACCCAATCCTACTCCTCTAACATTAGAGGCACCATCAGTATATATTGTCCAGGATTCTGAGGATTCTCCTGGTTGTTGAACTTCTAAGTCTACTTCATTTTGAATATCACTACTGAAATCAGCCACAAAGTCAGCTAAAGCCTGAGATTTTATGGCATTTCTAGGTCCGTACACTAGATCATAGGCACTTAACTTCACTGACCATTTAGCCATTCTACCTGACATCTCGGGTTTCCTAAGCACATTTTTAACAGGATAGTTGGTTTTAACATGAATCCTATATGTTTCAAAATAATGTCTAAGTTTTGTTGATGCCATAACTAGTGCTAATATTATTTTTTCTAAATGAGAATATCTAGTTTCAGCATCTAATAAACTTTTGCTAACATAATAAACAGGATACTTCTGACCTTCATGATCCTTTACAAGGACAACACTTACTGCATTCCCTGATACTGCAAGATACAGGGATAATGGTTTACCATCCTCAGGCTTCATTAGTAGAGGTGCAGTTGAGAGGTATTGCTTCAAATCCTGCAAGGCTGCTTCATGCTTCTCCCCCCATTCAAACTTCTTATTTTTCTTCAGGATATCATAAAATTCCTTGCATTTTTCCAAGGATCTTGAGATAAATCTATTTAATGCTGCTACTTGTCCTATCAGTCTTTGAACATCCTTCATGTTAGAATGTGATTTGATATCCAGGATGGCTCTGATCTGTTCTAGGCTTGCTTCTATCCCTCTTTTAGTCACCATATATCCTAGAAACTTTCCTGCCCTCACTCCAAAATGGCACTTAGCAGGATTCAGCTTCATGTTATACTGATCCAGGATATCAAATGCTGCTTTAATATCCTAGAGGTGATCCTCAGCTTTCTTAGATTTCACCACCATGTCATCGATGTACACCTCCATAGTGTCCCCCAGTTTGTCTTTGAACATCATGTTTACCAATCTTTGATATGTTGCACCTGCATTTTTCAAACCAAAAGGCATAGCAGTATAACAAGAAATACCTGTTGGTGTCATGAAGGCAGTATCCTCCTGGTCTGAAGGTTCCATCTAGATCTGCTGAAATCCTGAGGATGCATCCATGAAGGTTAACATTTCATGGCCGGCAGTAGCATCCACCATTGAGTCGATATGAGGAAGAGGGAATGGATGTTTTGGACAAGCTTTGTTTAGGTCTCTGTAATCTACACAAATTCTCCATTTCCCGTTTTTCTTCTGTACCACCACTACATTTGCTAGCCACCTTGGAAACTTGACCTCTCTGATCATTTTGGACTTCAATAATCTATCTACTTCTTCCTGAATAATTGCATTTCGTTCTGGAGCGAATTTCCTTCTTTTCTGTTGGACAGGCTTGAATGAGCTGTCAATACCAAGCTTGTGTGTTATAATATCCTTGGAAGTACCTGTCATATCCTCGTGCTTCCACGCGAATGTTGACATCCTGCATTTCAAAAAATTAGTCAATTGGTCCTCAATATCCTGAGGGATTGTAGGATCGTGATCTGACCCGAATGAGTCGTTCAGAGGTGTTCTTCTCTGTTTCAGGTGCGGAATAACAAGAAACAAAGGTAGATACAGCTGATTCTTCACTTTAACTACTGTTTGTATTGATTATAACACGAATACAAGTAGTTCTTCACACCGGCAGCACCTCGGTATGGAATTCGACAACGTTACAAATGATTTCGTTCAAGGGCTATATATAGTTGCCTAGATTTCGCTCATAAGGACATAATGTCCATAAGAGCGAAATCAGTAATGTCCATATAAGCGAAATCAACAATGTTGTGATTCAACTTAATGAATCAACTAAACTTTTGAGAATCATTTACATTTAAAATTGATCAAAAATTTGAAACATTCCAAATTCTGATTCAACTTAATGAATCATTTTAAATATTTCAAACCAATTAACCAAACCATCTGTTCATCATGTTTAGCCTTTGAGATTTGAATGTCAGCTTTCCAACATCAGTTGTCGAAAATCTTTTTGGATTTTTTTCAATAATATGAAACATAAGTGCAAAAACAAAATTTAAACTCAGAAATAAAATATGTACAAACACTATTTTTGTGAGTTTGTGAAAGAGGATCATATCAGTTTTTGAGACACATCACAAGCACCGTTAAGCTTTAATCATTTTAAGTTCTAAACGATTCACGTTGATTGACGATATAATTGTCCTCTTAAACTCAATCTAAAAACTTTCGAAATGCTTACCGATACGTTAAGATATATTAATTTTGCACTAAATTCTTATGGACCCCACGATCTCAGCATATCCCCTCATCATGCAATACACTAACTCAAGTAATGCCTTTAAACTTTTATCAACTGTGATATGTGCAAAAATAACGCAGAATGTTTAAACATTAACAATCAGGTCGATACTTCCGTATACGCAGAGAATGTCCAATGTTTAAACAAAATAAGAAATAAAAACAAGTTGAAATTGTTTAGGCTTTAACCACCAGGTCGATACTTCCATATACGCAGAGGAGGTCCAAAGCTTAAACGAAACACCAAAGAAAATAAAGTAGAACGTTTAGGAAATAACATCCAGGTCGATACTCACGTATACGTAGATGATGTCCAATGCTTAAACAAAATAAAGAAATCAAACAAGTTTAAATCTTTGCAAAATAAAATGCACAATCACAGCGATTTTTCAGCAAAGTAGTGAAAGTTCACAAACTTAATCAGTTTTTATGCTTTTGGCATTCAACGATTACTGAGGAGGCACACAATCAAGAAGGACAAAACTAAGTACTATGCTTTCAATCATGTTTCCCACTAGAACTAGGCTTTTTTCATTTAAGTTTGTATCGTTATCGCAAATCTACTAGTCTAACTGAGCCTATCGTCACATCTTTAGTGAGACCGTTTATCACATTTTACATTTCATTTCTTTAGCATGCTGTGATAGTCCGCTGATTTACTATCATTTCCTCTTGTTTTAGCAAAACTCATTTTTAAATTTTTCAATGTTTTTGACATTTTCAAATTTTCAATTTTTTTTTTAAATTTTTCCTCCCCCTAAAATCAAAATATGTTTCAATTTTGATTTTCTGAGAAAATTTGAAAACAAACTGTACAAGAACGTGACAACATGATATCGAATTGCTTCAATTCGCCATCCACTTGGCATAAACAATCAGAACTCCCCCTGACAACAAACTATTTTCCCATTATGATTTCAAAACACTTAAGTTTGTTTTAATCAAAATGGTTTTTCCGGAAAATTAGTTTTGTTGATTTTCACAAACCATTTATAGGTTAGGGGTTTACTTCATCACTTTGTTTTCCTTTAATCACTTGTCGAAAAGATAAATCAAGTACAACTTAATGTCCTTGATTAGTCTTTTGTAATTCGAAATATCACAGTTACCAACCTGTGAATTTCTCAAGAAAGATGCCGATACCTGTTCCACACTTACCAACCTGGGAACTCCGGCAAGTCAGGTTTTTCATTTAAACAGTTTCACCCAAGCCTGACGGTCCTTGGGTGCTTTTGAATTCTCGTTCAACAATGGTGGAAAATTTGCATCATCCATTGTTAAACCAGAATTCTCTACTTTTACCTCATCAGCTGGCTCCTCTGGCTTTGATGAACTAGAATCATTGCCTGAACGTGGCTTGTCTAACTTTGATGAGCCAGATTCATCGCCGACATGTGGCTCCTTTGTTTCCAAAGAAACAGATTCATCGCCAAGAAGTGAAAATTTCACTTTCTTTGTTTTGTTAATCTTCTGATTAACTTCTTTTTCTTTCTTCAAAATTCATTTCTCTTCTGTCCTCAGATTTTTATCTGATGAATTCGTTTTGCAAGATTTATCATTCTTTGAAAAGCAAGACGATTTATCAGAACTGCTGTTTGGTTTTTCTGATGTACCCAAGGACAAAATCTTTTCAAGATACTCTCGTGCTTTCTTCCTCTTCTTCCTCAGTCTGTCTTTCTGCCCTTGTGAAAGCTTCACTTTCTGTTTTTGAACTTTCTATTCTTTGACTTTCTGTTCTGAAACTTTCAGTTCCTTGGGCTTTTCTTTGACTTTGACTGACTTTATCACCCTTTTTTGAGATATAGCCCTCGATCTTTCATTTGATCTCATTGAGCAATCTCTGGCAATGTGACCTTTGATTTGACATTCATAACATCTTCTTGTCTCAAATCTTTGTCTCTGGCAGTTAACAGCAATGTGTCCTTGAAACCCACATTTGTAACACACCCTGTTATCGTACCATGTACCACCTTCACACCAAACGCTCAGATCATAGCATTGTCTGGCTTTGTGGTAATCAGCACTCCTCCGGAAAGCTGGATTTGACTTTGAAGCACTGTGGTCAAACTTGCACCACATATTACCAACTTTTTGTGAGTTTTGATTTTTCAATTTTTGTGGTTTTTTATAATGATTGGATGACTGAACTGATGAGCTTTTATTGTGATTTTGAAGATTTTTCGGTTTTTTAACATTTTGTTTTTGTTCCACATTCTTCTTTACAGGTTTTTGCTTTGAGCATTCACCTATTTCAGTAGATTGCAAAACAGTATTTTTCAAATTTTCTTTTAATTCTAAAAATATTTTTCTTTTCTCATTTTTTTCATTTTCATCATCAGTTTTATCATCACAATCCTCAATTTTGACTTTGTCAAAATTTGTGACATTGTCACTTATTGGAACAGCATTGATCGGTTCTAGACACACATATGATGCAGAAGTCACAAAACCTTTCAACTTATTTTCTAACTCAGCAATTTTATTCCGATCACTTTCAGCTTCTTTTTCAAGCTGAATGATTTTAGCAAGATGAGAATTTATTGCAATTTGTTTTTCAAGATTATTTTTACCAAAAATATCTTTCTCATCTTCTAAAATCTTTGTTTGACTTTGAAAATCTTTTTCAATTTTTACTTTTTCATTTTCTAAATTTTTTATTTGAATTTTCAAATCATTTTCTGAATTTTTAAAATTTTTGTTTTCTAATGTCAAACTCTCTAAATCCCTCAAGAGTTTGGCATTTTCAGATTTCAGATTTTCACAATTTAAGCACTTCTCGATCATCTTTACAGCTTCAGCCTTCTTCTCATCCTTAATAGCTGAAATTTTGTCAACTTGCTTCTCTACCACTTGAACATTTTCTTCAGATTTGACTTTTACTTCAACAGTTGCTGCTTTACTTTTCTCTCTTGAATCAGACTTTAATTTTCTAATCTTTTGGAACTCAAGTTCTTGAGCTTGAATCTTCTCGACGAACGAGCTCAAATTGAATCCAAAATATCCAAAGCTATTCTTCCAATTCAACAAATACGTTCCCCACACATCATTTGGTAAAGCATTCGCCAACTTTTTAACCTACGTCTCATCCACTTTGCTAATGTTCAAACGCTCCATCTCTAAATATAACTTGACATACCTTTCGATCAACTCTTCAGTTGATTCTCCCTTGATACCTGTAAAATTATCAAACTTGTTTAGTGCAATATAAATCTCAGAACCCATGTTTCGGTATTGAACAATTTACTAAGACGGATTTTTAAACAATATGAAAATTCACACAATCTAAAAATTAATTCAATCACTTTGTCAAATCACTGAATCAGATGAATATCCGATTTAGTGACAAAAAACCAAGCAACAACAGATCGGTTGGAGATTTGCTTGGACGGGTATCCGATGTTTGGAACATGATTCGGCACATTTCTTAAAACAATGTGATTGGACCGAGAATGTCACTAACCACTTCTTCACACTTAAATCTTGTTCTTAGACTTTAAACTCAAACACATGGGTTAGTCGGTTGTGATGTCACATTATTCACACATTAAATCTCATTGGGCCGATATACTCACTAAGCCGACAACAAAGACAATGTGATTGGGCCGCTGTAATTACTCACATCAATTTAACCTTTTACTCAATTAACCGACAAATGAGTAGGCCTATTCAACCACTAAACTGACAACTAAAAAACCAAACTGTTTCGATTGGACCACTTAATTGGATATCATGAGCCGACACTACAAATCACATGTAACTTTAATTGAAATGGCCGACAACTGTTATTCTTAACTAAATCTTATTGGACCATTATATGATTTTATCTAATCAAGAACATCACGTGAACAATCAAGCGGAATCAAGTATTGATACGTTGGAGCGAAATCCCAAGGCACTCAAAAGCGAAATCTAAGTTTTGGTTCATAAAAGCGAAATCAATATGTTCACAAAAGCGAAATCAGGGTTTTGTGTGGACATATGAGCGAAATCAGGGTTCCAAAAAGTGAAATTAACTGAATAATGACCAAATGAGCGAAATTTGATATGATCACAAAAGCGAAATCAGAGATTATCCACATGAGCGAAATCAACTCGGAATGCAATTTGGTCCATTTTTAGTCCGAATTTCAGTGTCAAACTTTCAGGGGTTTGTCTATGTCCAATTGTCTATGATCTGTGAAATTTTGAGCGAATTTTGACTGGTAAATCTCTCTAAAATGATGAAAGAAGGTGTAGAAGTCAGAAATCTCAATGAAAATCAGCTGAATACTGCAGAACTCCTCCTCTTGAGCTCTGATACCACTTGTAGGATCGTGATCTGACCCGAATGAGTCGTTCAGAGGTGTTCTTCTCTGTTTCAGGTGCGGAATAACAAGAAACCAAGGTAGATACAGCTGATTCTTCACTTTAACTACTGTTTGTATTGTGTAGCATCGTTGTAGACCCCGAATGAGTCGATCAGAAGAACTTTAAGTCCGTTTCAAAGGCGGAATCAGAGAAACGGACATATAAATAGCTTGATACTATACAATATGTCACTTTGATTGATATTAACAGTGATTACAACCTGGACAAATCTTGGCAGCACTTTGTTACAATTTCAGGAACCGTTACCAAATGAATAACATAATGCACTATATATAGTTGAGGTAGGTTCGCTTATATGGACTGACCATATGAGCGGACCTGTTTGCTAGATAGGTTCGCTTTTATGGACAATGTCCATATAAGCGGACCTACTTGCTAATCCACCAACTTTCGTTTCTGGAACCTCGTGCACTAGATATCCTATCCTATCCTATTCTATTAAATGATGCAAGACGAAGTCAATAGACGTAATGCACTAACAGACTCCCCCTCGGATATTGACGAAGTCTTCAGTGACCATTCTCTGTTATGACACCTCTTCAGTCTTGATCATTTTGCCATCTCATTCAGATAGTAACAATGTAAGCATCCATCACTCTTTCTCTTTGAACAACTTCTCTCTTTAACTCTTTCACCTGGATCTCATCACTGGCTCTATTATCAACAGCTTCATCATCAGTAACTTTATCATCAGCAGGCTCCCCCTCTCATCAAGCTTCCGTGCTAATAGGGATCGACACCTAGCTTTCCGGCTACAAGCTCTTCCTTACTTCCAGCTTGTCTTTAGACTCCCCCTTAGACTCTGCTTCCGGGATCGTAGTCTGGATTTTTCCTGCAATCACTCGTACAGTTTATAAGTAACAACATTTTAAGACCAACAATCAAATTCTCTAATCCACTCCCCCTGTCAACATACTTTATAGATATGGCAGCGTTAAAGAATTCAACTCCCTCACAGTTTATCATCCAAGTTCAAGTTAATGACCTTGGAGATATCACAAACTCTTTTTGAAATTTTTGATTTTAATTCAAGTATCAAATTAATGAACTTGTTTTATTTTCAGAAACACAATCAGCTTACTTAGATTTTGAAACTCAGCATGTCAGACCTTGGTTGTCGAAAATAACGCAGAAATCTAAATCTTTTTGCATTTTCTGAAAATATAAAGCAGTAAAGAAATATGTACAAACATATTTACAGATAATATTTTTGTTTGAGAATGCGACAAAGGATCATATCAGTTTTTAACAAGTCACAAGTACCGTTGAGCTTAATTACACATTAAGAATTAAACAATTCACTTAGATTGTCGATATACTGATCCACTTAAATTTTCATACAAATTTCAACTGATTCAGGATACGAATTAGATGTTTTAAGAAACTTAACTCAATCATGTGTCCCACTTCTTGAATATACTCCCGTATCCAGAATCTCAATATTCAGTCTTACAGGTGATTATACTACAATGATATCTGTACATAAATTAGGGAATGCGAGAACTGAGGGATCTCAGGTCGATACTTCCGTATGCGCAGAGAGATATCAGTTTCAACTTTTCGGTATGTCCCCTTTAGAGGATCTTTTAGCTACAACAGCAATGATTATCAATTTTATTGTCTAATCAGCTGAGGGCTTATGCTATGTTTCAAGCATTTGAGAAAAATATTATCCAAGGACTAGGTCAGAATTTCCATTCAGCAGAAGTCCCGGAATAATATCCCAGACATCATTGAGTATAAAAACCTAATATATCAGAACACGAGACCTTTCAAACGAGATTTCAGGGGTTACCTATATATCCAAGTAGCGTTCCCCACGAAATAAGTAAGTGTTTGAATTTAGATTTATATCCCAAAAAGTTTACTAAATGTATCAAAACCTATCGACATATCATCAGTGAGACTGTTTAACACTATTTTAACATTACAATTCTTTAGCATACTGTAACTGTCTACTGATGTATTATCATTTCCTCTTTTTACACAAAAATTCAAATTTTTTAATTTTATCATGTTTTTGGCTTTTTCAAATTTTCTAATGTTTTTGTATTTTCTGACAATTTTTCTCCCCCTAAAATGCAAAATCATTAAAAAAATTTGACAACACAATACTGATAGCTTTGTCTCGCCATCCATGTTCTGCTAATCATGCACTGAACTACACTAAAACAGGAATTACCCCCATGATTTACAACACATTGATTTTACAGTTTGAAAACCGTTTTTCAATCTGATGAATGTAATCATGTTTGTTCAGCCGTGAGGGTTTCGGCGTATTCAATCAACACATATTTTTGTAATTTTTTATTTTTGACAAAAATTAAAAAACACACATATTTTTGGTTTTTAATTTTCTAATTTTTAGAGTTTTTGGAAATATTGTTTATTTATATACAGACACTAATAATCTCCCTGTTTCAAGCAACACAGGGCCCAGCAGCCTTCTCCTCCTCTTAGTGTGCCAGGCTGCTCCAACCTTCAAACTTACAATCTTCATAATTCTTGAGCACCTGCACATTGAACTAACTCAATTACTTGAACAATTTAGCCCAGGTCTGTTGAACCTTAGGTATTTCAATACAATATTCATTCAATGCTGGAAATTCTTTATCATTTTTCACAAAAACTTTTCCAATTTTAACTTCAACTTTCTCATCTTTTACCAAACCGACATATTTCTTAACAGACCATGTCTGACCTTTTGGTGTACCCCTTTTGTAAAAATGTTTCTCTTTTTGATCACTTTGATTTTGAGCAACTTTTGGTTTCCAAAACTATTGGGGTTTTGTCATATCAACTGATGTTTTCCAACTTTGTGTTGTTCTGAATCTGGGTGTATGAGAATTCCAGGTCTGTCTTGAATCGAACCTGTTCTGGTTAGATTTCCAGCTTTCATTTGAAGCAAACTTGTTTGTATTGTACCTCCAAGTTTGTTTCGAGTCAAATCTGGTTGACCTTTGTCTCACATTCCCAGATTTTTGTTTCTCAACATCATTCTTCTTTTTGTCAACATCCACAGGTTTTGAATTTGGACACTTGCGTGCAAGATGTCCTTTTTGATCACATTTGAAACATGTTTTCATGGACACATCTTTGACCTGTGGTTGTTGCTTTCTCTTTTGAGCATCAAACTCAGAATTAGACTGTCGTCCAATTTTAAGTTCTTTTTCTTCAGCTAAACTACTTCCCAGAACAAAACTCATTTTTGTCTGATAACTTGGCGTCTCATTTTTGTTTCGATTCTGTTTCTTCTTATAACCCAAACCAGCCTTTATGTTTTTCTTCCTGAAATCATGTTTGTTATACGAACCTTTATGACTCTTACCAACAAACTTTGAAAATTCAGACTTTTCAATCTCAACCATTTTGAAAACTTTGTCAACCTTTTCTGAAATCATATTCTGAATCGGGAATACAACATCTAAGAACAATTTGTCTGATCCAATCATGGTATAAATCAATCCCTTTGAATCATCATTCAAATTTTTCTCGGATTTTGTGTTTTTCAGATATCTATCATGAAAATTTCCCTCATTTTCATTTTGTGATTCAGTTTTAACTATATCAACCGACTCTTCTTTGAAAACACTTTCAACAACCTTACCTACCACCTCTGAATCACTGATATCATCAGATTTGGTATAAGTCACATCGATGTTATCGGGTAACTGATCAACCATGTTGATTACTTTTCCACTTTTTCGCCATCATAGAATGTCTAATTATTCTCCAACGGTGGTGGAACTTGATGGTATTCAGACCCTATTCCCTTTTTGTTCTTTTCAGACTCTTTCTCATCGGGTGTGATGTTGAAAATACGTTCCAGAATATATGAAGATGAATGATAGCTTTGCAATTTATTGACCAACTTTTCTTTGTCTGCCAATTCTTGTTTAAGCTTAGCAACATCATCAATATATTGGTTTAACACTCTTTGTTTATCTTCAAATCTAGCTTCAAGAAATTTAGTGTTTCTTTGACAAGTACACAATCTATCATCTAGACTTTTGACTTTACTTTTTAAAGTTTCATATGCTTCTTTTACAGTATCATATGACAATTTCATTACATCATATTCTTTTTGCAACTCTTGAATTTTGATGTCTTTTGGAACACATTCTTTGCAAACAGCTGAACACTTTTCTTTTAATATCTTATTTTCTGTTTCAAGGTCATCACATCTTTGTTTCAATTTTTCATTTTCTTGTTTCAAAAACTTTTCATTTTCAATCATCTCATGACATTTTTCTTTGAAAATTTTATCTATTTTAGTAAATTCAATGTCTCTGTTGTTGAGTTTTTCGTCTTTCTCAATACAAGCACTGCATATTTCCATGCATTTCTTGCATTGTTGTTCAGCTTCATTATCAATTTTATCAGAAGTATCAATTTGAATAATTACCTCAGTGACTGGCACTGTGGTTTCTTCTGCTTTCTGAATCTGATCTTCCTCAGCCACTTGCGTTTTCTCTTCAACAACTTCCTCAGCTTTCTCTTCAACCTTCTTCACTTCATTCACCATCTTCTCACTCTCAGTCACAATTTCTTCAACCGTCTTTTTCTTTTTCTTCTCCAGACTAGCAAATATCACCTTTCGAATACCTTCTTCAACCTGCTCTTTGTACCTTGGAATCTCCCTAAGGCCTTTGCACCAAACACTCAGTAGGTATAGCCGCAACTAATGCATCAAGGTCAACTGTCTTCGGATCAACCATTGGATTTCCTTGAGGATCAACATAGCATTCTTTTTCTTTGCTCCACCTACCTGCTAGTGTTGCTTCTTTGTAAGCATCATACACATCATCCAATCTCATATGTGCATGTCTTTCTTCACGAGTAAGTGTTACTTCAGCAGTCATTGCTTTAGCTTCCACTCCGGCAACCTCTTCATCATGTTGACTCCAATCATAACCTTCATCATCATAGATTATGAAACTGGGTCCTTCTGACTCTTTCAAACATTTTTCCCAATCAAAATTTTGAACTATAGATTGTACAGATGTCACGGCCCCCGACCCGGTTTGACCCGTTTCAGGAGCCGCGGGACAGAAATCCCGTGATATTTGTTTATGTGATTTTAGCAGCGGAATTCTTTAACATCAGGATCGTTATAAAGCTAAAAACTTTTCCCGATTATTTTATTTCACAATTCGGGCTAAAACCCCGATAATTTACAATAATAAGATTTTTCTGATAAATCTTTATTTCAAAACATGTTTCTTTATTTTATATTGAGCCACTATCGTAAGCTTGAAATGCTCTCCGGCACTTTTCCTGAATTACAGTAGATCACCTGAAACATGTTTGAAAAAGGTGTTGTCAGCGGGGAAATACTGAGTGAATCATTCTATTTACTAAAAATGACACATTTGTTATAATTCACAGTGTTAAGATCTTTTACACATGTTTCTGATATCAACCAACTACCCACAGTATTTGTCACTCGACCGGATCTGTGACAGTGGTCATATCACCATTGGCTGCCCCAATGAATGACGTATCACTAAATTTTAGGTTCGCCCACCTAAAAGTGATAAAAACAGTAGTAATGTGCACAATACCCCACATACTGGCTGTAATTTGGTGATTACATCAACTTAATCACTGTAATTATAATTCTGAAAATAATTTGGAGTATTGTAAAACAGTTGATAAAAAGAGAATGACTCACATTGCAGATTTAATACGGACAGAATATGATTTAGCCTGGTTAACCTAATTTCAATAATAATGCACACAAAACTGGGTTAGTGATCGATACAGCAGTCATGATAACTCACGAAATCAAATTCTCACAATGAACGACAAAGTGCAATACTTAAACATTCATCGATTTAACGACGAACGACAAAGTATAACCCAATGTGGGCGGCACTTAAACATTCTTTGGATATATTGATCTCGGAAAATGAATCGTAATAGCGATCGAGTGATTACCCTGTTTTGCGGCAGAAATTCGAAAGCAGTGTGTGTTTAATTGTAGTATAACGACTGTAACTCAACGTACAGACAGCAACTTTACGTCGTTTTCATTTCCAATTTCAAGTCCCAAGGTCGGCTATTTATAGTGAATTTTGGGACTCCCTTACGGACCGTATGGCTTTTCCCTTTACGGTCCGTAAAGGGTGCAGTCTATATACCTAAGCTAGCTGAGTTCGGGACTAGCTTTGCTGATTCATTAAAAATTCGAATTTCAATCTGTACAGCAAACTTTTAGGGATAATTATCACTAGGGTTTAACCCCCCCTAAGTTTTAGGGCCCTGATCCTGATTCCGATTGTTTCGAAAATTTTAGGGTTAGTGCGGAATTACTTGGGTGTCTCAATTAGGGTTTCCTTATTGACTAATTATCATTCTAATTATAAATTTTAATGAGAGTTGTTACGTCCTCCCCACCTTAAGAAAAATCTCATCCTCGAGATTTATTGAAATAGATGAGGGTATTTCCGCTTCATTTCTGACTCCAGTTCCCAAGTATATTCTGATCCTCTCTTTGAATTCCATTTGACTTTCACCAGTACTAGTCGCTTGTGTTTGAGAAACTTGATTTTCTTATCTTCTATTTGTAAGGGTTTCTCTATGAATTTCAGCTTTTCATTTACCTCTATGTCTTGAAGAGGTACTACCAGGGATTCGTCTGATAGACATTTCTTAAGATTGGATACATGAAATACATCATGTACTCCAGCTAATTTTTCTGGTAGTTGTAAGCGATAAGCAACTGGTCCGATTCGTTGAATCACTGGGAATGGTCCAACATATCTTGGACTCAGTTTTCCTTTCTTACCAAATCGTACTACTCCTTTCCAAGGAGATACTTTCAAAAGTACTTTGTCTCCTATCTGGAATTCGAGTGGCTTGCGGCGATTGTCTGCATAGCTCTTCTGGCGATCTCGAGCCGTCTTTAGTCTTTCCTTGATTTGTGTTATCTTGTCAGTGGTTTCTTGCACGATTTCTGGACCTGATAATTGACTTTCTTCTATTTCTGCCCAACATACGGGAGTTCTGCACTTGCGTCCATACAGTGCTTCGAATGGAGCGGCTTCGATGCTTGAATGATAACTATTATTATAGGAGAATTCGATTAATGGTAAATGGTTATCCCAATTACCACCAAAGTCAATTACACATGCGCGGAGCATGTCTTCTAGAGTTTGGATCGTCCTTTCACTTTGTCCGTCTGTTTGTGGATGATATGCAGTACTTGGATTGAGTCGGGTTCCCATTGCTTCTTGGAAACTTGTCCAAAAACGGGAAGTGAAACGACTATCTCTATCCGATACAATGGAGAGTGGAACTCCATGTAAGGATACTATTTCATCTACGTACAATTTGGCTAACCTTTCCATGTTAAAGGTTTCTTTTATTGGTAGAAAATGAGCGGATTTGGTTAATCGATCCACGATCACCCAAATGGCATCATTACCTTTTCTGGTTTTGGGTAACTTAGTAACAAAGTCCATAGTTATAAGTTCCCATTTCCATACAGGCATTTCTAACTGTTGTAGTAGTCCTGAAGGTTTCTGGTGTTCGGCTTTAACTTGTGAACAGGTTAAACACTTAGATACGTATTCGGCTATATCCTTCTTCATTCCTATCCACCAGAAATTCTTTCTTAAATCTTGGTACATTTTATTGTTTCCTGGATGTACAGTATACCTAGATTTATGAGCTTCATTTAAAATCTTTGACCTTAAATTTCCCTGTTTAGGTACCCAAATTCTGCTTTTGTGGAATTTCCAAATTCCATCGTTTCCTTGTTCCAATTCTTTTAAGTAACCTTTCATTCCTTCGGCATCGTCCTTGATTGCCGTTTCCTGAATTTCTTTCAATTGTTCCATTAAATCTACTTGTAGATTTATTCTAAGGGCACGGACTCGCCTTTGCTTTTCATGGTACTTACGACTTAAGGCGTCTGCGACTACGTTTGCCTTTCCTTCGTGATATTGAATATCACAGTCGTAATCACTCAGGATTTCCATCCAACTTCTTTGCCTCATGTTTAACTCTTTTTGCCCAAATATATACCTTAAACTCTTATGATCTGTATAAATAGTAAACTTACTTCCATACAGATAATGTCTCCATATCTTAAGGGCAAAAACTATAGCTCCTAATTCTAAATCATGAGTCGTATAGTTTTCTTCGTGCTTTTTCAATTGTCTGGAAGCATACGCAATTACCTTCTTGCGTTGCATCAACACACATCCGTATCCTAATTTTGAAGCATCACAATATACCTCAAAATCTTCTGTTCCTTCTGGTAAGGCTAAGATTGGAGCTTTGGTTAATTTCTGCTTTAAGATTCTGAAGGCTTCTTCTTGTTTAGGTCCCCACTCAAACTTAGTGGCTTTACAGGTTAGCTTAGTTAATGGTATAGCTATCTTGGAAAAATCCTTAATAAACTGTCTATAATACCCAGCTAAACCTATAAAACTTCTAATTTCCATTGCAGTTTGCGGAACCTTCCAATTGGTAATTGCTTCTATCTTAGCAGGATCTACGTGAATACCTTCGTGATTCACCATGTGTCCTAAGAATTGCACTTCTTGTAGCCAAAATTCACACTTTGAGAATTTGGCATACAACCTTTCTTTTCTTAACAAAGTTAAGAGTGTATGCAAGTGCTGACAATGTTCGACCTGACTTTTTGAATAAATAAGTATATCGTCTATGAAAACAATTACAAATTTATCCAAATATGGTTTACAGATCCTGTTCATCATGTCCATAAATGCTGCAGGTGCATTAGTTAATCCAAAGGGCATGACTGTAAACTCATAGTGTCCATACCTAGTTCTAAAAGCAGTTTTAGGTATGTCTTCTTCTTGAACCTTTAATTGATGATATCCGGAGCGCAAGTCTATCTTAGAAAAATATTTAGCGCCTTGTAATTGATCAAAACGATCACCAATCCTCGGTAATGGGTATCGATTCTTAATTGTGACCTTATTTAACTCTCTATAATCGATACACATTCTCATTGATCCATCTTTCTTTTTCACAAACAACACAGGTGCACCCCAAGGGGATGAACTAGGTTGTATAAATCCTTTGCTTAGTAATTCATCTAATTGCTTTTTCAATTCTAGCATTTCGGTAGGAGCTAATCGATAGGGTGCCTTGGCTATCGGTGTAGTTCCTGGAATTAGATGAATCCTAAATTCTACCTCCCTATCTGGTGGTAACCCAGGTAAATCTTCCGGAAATACATCTGGGTATTCTGAGACTACAGGAATTTCCTTAAGTTCTTTTCCTTTAGTACGCATGATTACTGAAATCATATATACTATTCCTTGTTTCCGTTCATAATTAGTAACTTTCATTACTGATATGAACTTTAGTGGCTTATGAGGTTTATCTCCTGTAATCATGATTACTTTCCTAGTAGGTGATTGAATTTCTATAGAGTTTCTATCACAAATGATTTGAGCATGGTTGGCTATTAACCGATCCATTCCTAACACAACATCAAATTCAGCTAATTTCATAGGCAATAGGTTTGCAGCAAATTTATGACCTGAGAGTTCTATTTCTACTTTTTGCAAAACCTGATTGATTTTTACTGAATTCCCATCTGCAGTTTCGACTGTAAAAATTTGCCTAACGGTAGTTAAGGGTAACTTAAGAGCTTGACAGAATGAAGTACTTATAAAACTTTGGTTTGCACCAGAGTCAAATAATACTTTTGCATAAACGTTGTGAACTAAAAACGTACCGGCTATCACATCCGGAATGAGCTCTGCTTCTTGTGTAGTTAGCTGGAATGCTCTGGCATTCTTCTTAGTAGCTCCTTCGGTCGCTTTGGGTTTGTTGTCTATGGGTTTGACTAACTTAGGACATTCTGTTTTGAAATGTCCGGCTTCTCCACAATGGTAACAAATTATGGATTTCTTCCTGCAGTTTTCTTCACGATGTCCTATCGTTTTGCAAAAATTGCAAAGTTTATTACATCTTCCAAAATGATTCTTTTTGCAAATTTTGCAGAATGGCAAAGTTGAAGATTGCCTTGTTCCTTTCTTTTTGAAATTACTATTATTACCCACCCTAAATCCTTGGGTAATTTTCTGGGCTAGTTCCTTCTTCCTATCTTCATCTCTTGTGCGTATCAGTTCATCAGTTAGGGTGTTTGCTAATTCTACTGGATCGTCAATAGTGCGAGGTCTCGCAGCCTTAACGATATTTCGAATTTCGCTAATTAATCCCCAAATATAGCGAGAAATGAGTACCGGTTCTGGCGAAGCCAGGTTAGGTACCACTCTAGCATATTCGAAGAATGTCGAAGTATAACCACGACAATCCACACCTAACATCTGATGAGTTAGGAACTTATTTGCCATTTGTTCCTTTTCATATTCAGGACAAAATTTTCTTTCTACCAGACTCTTAAATTCTTCCCAAGTCATAGCATAAGCCCTATCTCTTCCTTTAGCTTGTAACACAGTGTTCCACCATTCGAGTGCTCCTTCTTTAAACATATTTGATGCGTACATGACCTGATCATCTTTGGCACACTTACTTATTGCAATTACTGCTTCGGTTTTCTCTAACCAACGCAGTGATGCAGTTGCCCCTTCATTGCCTGCAAATTCAGTGGGTTTACAAGCAAGGAATTCTTTGAAAGTGCAACCAGGTGTTGCAGCCTTCCGTTTCTTAGGAAGCGGCGTGTGCTGGGATTCATTATCATGATTAACATGATTATGGCCACCGTTTATACTATTACTGAAGTTATCTTCAGTAGTACGTTTACTCGGAATGATATGTTGCGGTTCGATTGGACTTTTTACAGCAGCAACAAATGCTGGAATAGCATTGGCTATCCCTTGAGCAACAATATTTTCAATATCTTGTCTAGTCATATATTGATCCCCTGGATGTTGCTCCGACTGATTAACCTCATTTACTGGTTCATTACCACTATTTGCCGTCTTATAATATATAATAATTTTTATTAGTATTTGATAAATAGTAATCATACATAAACACTCAGACAATTTATAATACACGTATAGTCAAAACTATCGATTTCTCGATTCCATTTCATATCCGTTATAGTATGCATCACTACATACAGATATTTTACAAAGTTTTATTCGAAGTTATGTTACAGACTGATTTCACTATTTACTATACTATTACACAACTATAGTTTTACCACCTCACCATTTGTTGTTCTAAAAACGCATTTCCCTTTCATCATATTTCCAGGCAATATGTCCCCCTATCTCCCTGATTCTATTTCCTGCATCCATCAATTCTTCACCGAAATGGCGATGTTCAGCCATATTCTCAGTGCTCATTGGTGGATTAGGTAGGGGTTCTGGATCGAATTGCGGAAGGAAGGAATAAGGGTCGTTGACAATATTTGAAATTGCCAATCATTCGTCCACCATTCTTCCATTTCTATAGGTTGAGCGTGGACTATTGGTTCTGGGATTGCTGGTGCAAAATTCATAGGGATTGGATTTCCGATAGGATAGGTAAAAATATTAGTATTGACAGGTTGAATAGTCTCACAACTTTCTAATAGAAAATCTATTTCATCTTGAAAAGTTGTTCCCTGATTTCGATTGGAGCTCTCTCTGATCTCTATCTGAGTTGGTCTAGAACCTTGTCCTACTTCCATTTCTATTTCCTTAGAATATTCCTCAAACTGTATCTCCATTTTCCTAGAATCTTTCTTAACTTCAATTTCCATTTCCGGCTATTTACCAGTTTCTTTTGCTATTTCTAAAGGATTGTTTATTTTAGGAAGTTTCGGGACTGGCTTTTTCCTACGGATACGATGTCCCCACACGTAATTCTTCTTTTTCTTTCGTTTTGGCTTTGTCAAAGGTGGAGCATGGAATTCTACAGGTTGGTCCACATCAGCGAAGTATCCAGTAAACTCTTGGGAAACTTCTATATTCACCGGGTAAAGATTGAGGTTCTGAAAAGCTTCAGATATCTCGCTCATGCTGTGTAGCATATATGCAAAATGCACAGAAATGCTAAGTTAAAACTTTGGAACAAAGTTTAACAAATAAACATCGAAGTTTTATTGCACACTATTTGTACAAAATAACAGGAAAGAACACACTCAGATTTATTTATTTATTTACTGAGAAGTGTTATTACTAGACTTAGGGTATTTTAAAGATTTGCATGTTCTGCTACAGTGGCTAGCATATATAAATTTGCCCATTTCTCATCTAGCTTATCTTCCCAAGGTGATTTATTGATTAACTCCTGGGTTTCCTTTTTAATCCTCTTTTCTCGGATTTGCTCTTTACTTTTCTTAATAATCATACTCCTTTTTCTAGGAGAAAGCGGTTTCTCATATTGTGCTTTTCGCACAAATATTCCTTCTTCAGGAATTGTAGGGAGCTTTGAAAATTTAGTTTTGGATGAACTTCCCTCTTCGTTGACTGACCTATCTAATTTAAGATAGATATCTTGCAACTTTTGCTTACCCATATTGTAACTAACAAATAGTCAATTTAATAAAACACATAATCACATAATAGTAATCAGGAAAAATTAAGTATCTTTTAAATACTTAATTAGCTTAACTCAGTGGCTCTGATACCACCTTATTTCTGTCATGGCCCCCGACCCGGTTTGACCCGTTTCAGGAGCCGTGGGACAGAAATCCCGTGATATTTGTTTATGTGATTTTAGCAGCGGAATTCTTTAACATCAGGATCGTTATAAAGCTAAAAACTTTTCCCGATTATTTTATTTCACAATTCGGGCTAAAACCCCGATAATTTACAATAATAAGATTTTTCTGATAAATCTTTATTTCAAAACATGTTTCTTTATTTTATATTGAGCCACTATCGTAAGCTTGAAATGCTCTCCGACACTTTTCCTGAATTACAGTAGATCACCTGAAACATGTTTGAAAAAGGTGTTGTCAGCGGGGAAATACTGAGTGAATCATTCTATTTACTAAAAATGAAACATTTGTTATAACTCATAGTGTTAAGATCTTTTACACATGTTTCTGATATCAACCAACTACCCACAGTATTTGTCACTCGACCGGATCTGTGACAATGGTCATATCACCATTGGCTGCCCCAATGAATGACGTATCACTAAATTTTAGGTTCGCCCACCTAAAAGTGATAAAAACAGTAGTAATGTGCACAATACCCCACATACTGGCTGTAATTTGGTGATTACATCAACTTAATCACTGTAATTATAATTCTGAAAATAATTTGGAGTATTGTAAAACAGTTGATAAAAAGAGAATGACTCACATTGCAGATTTAATACGGACAGAATATGATTTAGCCTGGTTAACCTAATTTCAATAATAATGCACACCAAACTGGGTTAGTGATCAGTACAGCAGTCACGATAACTCACGAAATCAAATTCTCACAATGAACGACAAAGTGCAATACTTAAACATTCATCGATTTAACGACGAACGACAAAGTATAACCCAATGTGGGCGGCACTTAAACATTCTTTGGATATATTGATCTCGGAAAATGAATCGTAATGGCGATCGAGTGATTACCCTGTTTTGCGGCAGAAATTCGAAAGCAGTGTGTGTCTAATTGTAGTATAACAACTGTAACTCAACGTACAGACAACAACTTTACGTCGTTTTCATTTCCAATTTCAAGTCCCAAGGTCGGCTATTTATAGTGAATTTTGGGACTCCCTTACGGACCGTATGGCTTTTCCCTTTACGGTCCGTAAAGGGTGCAGTCTATATACCTAAGCTAGCTGAGTTCGGGACTAGCTTTGCTGATTCATTAAAAATTCGAATTTCAATCTGTACAGCAAACTTTTAGGGATAATTATCACTAGGGTTTAACCCCCCCTAAGTTTTAGGGGCCCTGATCCTGATTCCGATTGTTTCGAAAATTTTAGGGTTAGTGCGGAATTACTTGGGTGTCTCAATTAGGGTTTCCTTATTGACTAATTATCATTCTAATTATAAATTTTAATGAGAGTTGTTACAACAGATCTTTCATAATCATCATCTATACTATCCATATTTTGATCACAAAATGACAAAGCAGCTCTCTTTTCTTTGGATGATCCTCCATCAATTTGCTTTCTGGTTGACTGTTCATTGTTCTTGTGATAGATAGCCTTTTTGTAATAGTCCTCACGAAACGGATTTACACTTTCATCAAATCTGTTGTTTGGACATTCTCTTCTGAAGTGACCTTTTTCTTTACATTTAAAGCAAGTTACTTTGTTCTTGTCAAAACCCATCTTCATTTCAGGTCCTTCCAAACATCTTCTGCCAGTGATCTCCATGAATCATTGAGCTCTTCGAATGACACTCGCCATGCACCAACGAATATCCATCAGTTCCATTTCCTCTGGATCCACCTGATCGTAATCCTCTTTTGTCATGTTAGGATTTCCGATCTTTCCCGCAATTAAACCTTCATAAGATACCAGAATGGAAGCTAAAAAGCTCATATGCTGTTGAGTAAATTCATTGTTCAGCAATGGAGAATTCTTCCAATCAAGGTTGGAATTTGAATTTGACGATCCAGATGCAGATGATGCATGATATCCTGGATCATAACTTGAAGATGTATTCATCGGTGAATCATTGGTCTTTTCTGCCGTAAAACCCGTTTTGATCCTTGGAGATTCATTGGTTTGAATCAACCCTCTTCGATAGTACAAACCAACATTTTGTTGATAGTTAGAACTTGACATCTTGTTTTGTTTTTGAATCAACAGATCATGCCCCTCTATTTTTTCTATCAATTGATCTAATGACAGTCTATCAAAGTTAGCATCATTTTTCAACCCTATCACATATGTTTTCCAATCATCTTCATGTGGTAATGCTTCAACAAGTTTATCTACCATTTCTTCTCTCTCCTTTTTAATTTCAAATCTCTCCAGCTCAATCTTTAGATGACAAAATCGTTCAATCATTTGACGAACTGTTTCATTCTTCATGCAGCTAAACATGTCAAACTCTTTTTTCAACAACGATATTTTGTTTTTCTTGATATCTTTCCCTCCTTCAGCTTTCAATTTTAACGCTTCCCAAATTGACTTAGATGTTTCACCATACTGAAGCAGTGAAAAAATATCCTCTCTGATAGATTGTTGAAGTAGAGTTTTCATTCTCAATTCTGCTGAATGTTCTCTCTTATCATCTGCTGTGAAGTCTTTCAGTGTGATCAATTCACGTCTTTCAATTCTTGGTTTTACATATCCCAAAGTCAAACAAATCCAGCTATCATACGCATATGCTTGCACCCAATTCTCAAATCTTTCATACCACCAGTGATAATCTTCGATATTCATGAGCTTTGGTGGTCTCTGATGATTTCCGTACACATTGTCGTAACTCAAACTTTTTGATATACTTTAGTAGCATTCTTTGGAGTAATTGGTATATCTTCTGAAGTAAATGCGTTATAAAACGTGTTGTAAAACTCTTCGTCAAAATCTGACATCTTTAAAATGTTTCTTGAATCTCTCACTTTAATCTTCAAACCTGGTCAAAACCAAATAAACACAAACAATCAATACAATCAATATCAAATAAACTAAAACTGACTAACACTTGATTGACACTAAATGATCCCAATATGGAAATATTCACTTTCGAGCGAAATATGACACTGGAGCGAAACCCTGTATTGGACCAATGAGCGAAACAACAAACTTGACCGAATGAGTGAAACTTCAACGTTCACAAAAGCAAAACTTTATTGGGCCGAATAAGCGAAACCTTGTTGGGCCGAATAAACGGAACTACAATGTTCGGATAAGCGAAACTGTCAATTGTTCGTTCGAGCGAACCTACTTCACGTCCGTTCAAGCGGATATAGCTTGTTCGTTCGAGCGGATCTAGCTTGTTCGGACGAGCGGAACTATCATGGACTTATGAGCGGACCTCCGATGCAATTTGGAGCGGATCTTCACAAAATATGTCCGAATAAGCGGACCTCTGGAGCGGAACTATGTAGTTTGGAGCGAAACTAGTGTCTTTGGAGCGAAACTAGATGGTCATAAAAGCGGACCTACACAATGTCCGTAAAAGCGGAACCACATCCGAAGGTTATTTTATCCATTTTTAGGTCGAAATTTGATATGAAACTTTCAAGGGTTTGTTATTATCCACTAATACACATTCTGTGAAATTTTGATCCAATTTTGACCGTTAGAACTTTCTAAAATGAAAAAAGAAGGTGTAGAAGTCAGAATAAGAATGATATCAAGCTAAGCTCTTCTTCCTGTGCTCTGATACCACTTGTAGGATCGTTGTAGACCCCGAATGAGTCGATCAGAAGAACTTTAAGTCCGGTTCAAAGGCGGAATCAGAGAAACGGACATATAAACAGCTTGATACTATACAATCTGTCACTTTGATTGATATTAACAGTGATTACAACCTGGACAAATCTTGGCAGCACTTCGTTACAATTTCAGGAACCGTTACCAAATGAATAACACAATGCACTATATATAGTTGAGGTAGGTTCGCTTATATGGACTGACCATATGAGCGGACCTGTTTGCTAGATAGGTTCGCTTTTATGGACAATGTCCATATAAGCGGACCTACTTGCTAATCCACCAACTTTCGTTTCTCGAACCTCGTGCACTAGATATCCTATCCTATCCTATCCTATTCTATTACATGATGCAAGACGAAGTCAATAGACATAATGCACTAACATATTGATTATAACACGAATACAAGTAGTTCTTCACACCGACAGCACCTCGGTATGGAATTCGACAACGTTACAAATGATTTCGTTCAAGGGCTATATATAGTTGCCTAGATTTCGCTCATAAGGACATGATGTCCATAAGAGCGAAATTAGTAATGTCTATATAAGCGAAATCAGTGATTTCCCACATAGTGACATCAGTGATTTCCCACATATAGACAACAGTGATTTCCCACATATGAACATCCTGATTTCCCACATATGGACATCAGTGATTTCCCACATATGAACATCCTGATTTCCCACATATGGACATCAGTGATTTCCCACATATGAACATCCTGATTTCCCACATTTGGACATCAGTGATTTCCCACATATGGACATCCTGATTTCCCACATATGGACATGTCCATATATGTGAAATCAACTTTCTCAGGAAATCACCACTACTACTCTATATTCCCATACAATGTACAATCAGCCCTAAACTAAGACTCGAACGAATATGTAGTCGACAGACAACTGCACCAACAGGGATGTTGCTTCCCACGAGCACCGAGATATCCGGTTTATCCTGATCCAGGATAATTTTCTTTACATCCTGCTCCTAAGCCTCCGCAATATCCTAGGCCCGTATCTTTAATTGCTATGCTACATTAGGCTTGGTAGAGGATTTCATGGAGGATGAGTAGCACTCCTTCGCCTCCTGCTGGTCACTATCTACTTTGACAACTCCCCAGGGTGTAGGGATCTTGATGCACTGATGATAAGTTGACGGCACAGCTTTCATATCATGGATCCATGGCCTGCCCAATATGATATTGTAGCAGGATAAGGAGTCCATCACACAGAAGCGCTGTATTGAATTGACCCCTTCAACATATACTGGTAATTCAATCTCTCCAACAGTATTCCTACCTTCTCCACTGTAGCCGACGAGTACAGTGGATTTTGAAGTGATATCCATTGGAGATACATTCATCCTTTTCAACGTCTCTAGTTGGATTATGTTGACGGAGCTTCCATTGTCCACCAATATCCTGCGTACAAAACGGTTAGCCACATATAATGTTATTACCAGAGCATCATGGTGAGTATCCTGGACAGTATTCCTGTCATCACTATCAAAAGTGATCACTTTGTCAGCTGTGAGGGTTGTCATCCTGGTTGGTCTTTCCTCTTATGGCTTTAGCCTCCTTTGCATGTCTCTTGGCCACAGAATATGAAGTCCCGCAAATGTCGGATCCTCCTGAAATAAAGTTAATTATCTTGGCATCCGCAGGAGGTGATGCTGCTCGTTCAGGATCCTTCTCAGTATCCTGACCCTTGTTTTTCTTTCTTCCCAGTAAATCCTTCAGATAACCTTTGCTCAGGAGATAGCTTATTTCCTTCCTCAGAGTAATGCAGTCCTCTGTAACATGTCCAAAATCTTCATGGAAGGCACACCATTTGGACTTATCCTTCCAATCAGCCTTTTGTTGATTCTTTCGAGGCCACCTGGGTTTGTCTCCTAAACCCTGCATAGCGTACATTAGTTCAGGTATATTAACAGAAAAACAATATTCAGATAACTCAGGATACTCCTCAGGATCCTCGTCTTCAACAACATTCACTTTCTTGCTGTCATTTCTACCATATGGCTTGGAGCGATATGGTTTGTATGAGGATTCTGACTTCCTGTTAGTTGATTCATATGTTAAAGATGCATTCATCCTCTCTTGCATTTTCTTATCATCTTCCAGCCTGATATATCTCAAAGCCCTGTTCCGAGCTTCATCCAAGTTCCTGCAAGGGTTCATCACAAGATCTTGATAAAATTGGGAATCCTTTTGCAGTCCCATCTTGAATGCTTGGACTGCTGTAGCAACATCAAGGTGTGGGATATCCAAGGATTCCCTGCTGAATTTGTTCACATAATCCCTTAGGGATTCTTAAGGTCCTTGAGTTATTCTGTAGAGATCACTTATTAATTTTTCAAAACTTCTACTGCAAGAAAATTGACTATTAAATAAATTCACTAAATGAGCAAATGATGTAATCGAGTGAGGAGGAACATTCAAGAGCCATTTCAAGGCTGATCCTGTTAAGGTAGAACCAAAGCCCTTGCACAAGCATGCTTCTTTAAGATCTGGAGGGATAGGATTGATTTCCATCCTTTCCCTATACTGGGCAATATGCTCCTCAGGATCCGTGGTTCCATCATAAAGCTTCATGTTGTGAGTTTGAAATCTTTTTGGGATTTCAATATCACAAAAAGGATGAACAAACCGGGATATCCTGTGGCTATCCTGGGACACTTCAGGAATTGGCTGAACCACCCCAGGTACACTTGATATCATATCCTTTAGCTTCTGAAGTTCCCTAGACAATGCTAATGTCACACCTGCATCCTGCAAAGATCCAATACCGTTAGTAGCAAGTGTATTATTATTATTAGATACACTACCGATCTGAGGATTCTGTCCATATCCTGAAGCATATCCTGAGCTTCTCTCAGTTGACACTCTAACTGAAGAAGGTATCTTAGGAGTGTGATTCTGGGGATGGCTAGGCACAATATTTCCCTGGTTATCTTCAGTATAAACCGCAGAACTGAAGTTCAAAGCCCGGGGTTACAAGGGAGTGACAGTATCCTCAGTGGGCCTGCTCGAGCTGGATTTCAAGAGTTGTATTTCTCTTAAAATCATTCGGTTGGTCTCCTGCTGCTGCCTCATCTGTTCTTGCACACTACCAAACAAGGTCAGAATTTCATCATTAGAGGCCAGAACAGGGGCCGATTCCTGAATACTCCGAGTAGGTATAATATCCTGAGGCTGTGAGGAGGTTTGCGTCCTTGGTGGAGGTGGAGGAAGCACCGAACCAACTGTTGTAGAAGTTGTAGCAGACACAGTAGAAGAGCTCATGCTTGATCTCGAGGCCATTGCAAACAATGTAGTAAAAAGTTTGGAAATACAAAACCAAGTAGTGATCTTGCAAAAGTTTTTAGAAAAAATAGCACCACTTGCTCCACGGTGGGCGCCAAATTGATTTGGTCAAAAATTACCGAAGCAATTTAGTGATCAAATTAGTTAAGTGAGGTAGTGTGCTAAAAAATGTGTTGAAAATATGTTGATTAAGTTGTTTGTGAAAACAGTTTTCAGGATACGGCTCAGGATATTGAGCTGTATCTACGATCAAACTATAAGCAAAAAAGTGAAGGGGGTGACACGAGATATACGAGGAAAGCCCTTGATCAATCTATATCGCCGGCACAAAACCTCGGGAGCTGACAATCGCAGCTGCCTTGTTCTTCTTATTGCTTTAAACGTCAGGATACAATGCAGGATATTATCAGATCGCTAAGTGTTACAATGCTAGTTGTGAAAGTGAAAGTTGCGAGAGAGTAAAGTGTGAGAGAGCAGTTAGTGTTGTTGTGTCCTATTCGATCTGATTTATCCACCTATTTATAGCTAAGAAATACAAACAAAAATTCCTATAAACGGGGGATGCCTCCGAATATTCCATAGTTAACGTTATGGACCAAGTAAAGCGGCTTCAACGTCTTCTTTTGAACGACTTAGACCGAGTCTTCTGGGGAAAGGGTCCTCATGAACGTTACAAGCTTGGACTCATATTCCTGCACACAATCCATTGGTGATCCTCAGGATACCACCCAGGATGTTACGAATATCCTGAATGAACATCCCGGGCATGAGCATATATCACACAACCAAGATATAACTTAAGATATTACCCAGGATATGGGCTCAGAATTTCACCCATAACAACAGTATTGATTTGGGTCTTGTCCGCGCTTATTTTTCATAGGTGGAGGGGCGTTGAACTGGTAGTGTTCTTGTTAGGGCTGGATTTTTATGACCTATGATCCTTACATATGATCCTAACAAGTGATACTTGTTTCTTTGGCAGATAGTGATCCTCAGAGGAGCTCCAGGATCAGGATCACGGATCATTCCAAGGATCCTCATACTAACGACTGTTCTCTTTGGACTTAATATTATCTTGCAGGAATTACGAGTTGGATCCGGTCTTAGCAACGTAAACAAGGAATCTGTCACGATAATCTCACACATGCATAATCAAAGATGGACGTTATGGCAAATATGGAAACTCAGCACAATTCAAGGGCGATTATTTAGGCTAAATTTACTTCTATTTCTAAAGGGGTAACGAGCTAGTAGTTAGGTGATTTGCCTAAAATAGAACCACACACACTTGTATAAATGGCACTCTTGAACATTCGGAAGACAACACATTTCTCACACGCTCTAGCATACGATACTATAGTGATCCTTGTACCTAGCTCGTTACCATCCGAAGTTGTAAACTTTGTTTGGTATATTGAAGTTTGGTGATCGGTAGTTTCCATCACCCGAGGTTTTTTATGCCGGAGATCATTCATTGATCAAGGGCTTTTTCCTCGTATAAATCCTTGTGTCACTTGTGCATTTTACATTTAAGTGATCCTTCACTTTGTTCATCATACCAAGCATCATTCCCCGTTTACATAAAGTTTGGTTGCATTATCCTTGTGTGATTTTTGACCAAAACAGTTTGGCGCCCACCGTGGGGCAATTGGTGCTTCATTCATAAGAAAGTTTTTCTGTTGGTGATCATTCCGGAAGTGTTGCATGGCTTCATCGTTGAAGAATACTTCCGCAGCGATGTCTGCAGTCAATTCATCTAACGGCATTCCACCTTTGCCTCCACCACCAGCTGGATCTCAGAAAAATGCTGAGAAGAGACCAACTCCTATCTCCTCTAAACCATCATCTTTTGCTCTAACTTCTTCTATTCCCAGTACTAGTGATATATTTACTTTGATTTTGCAGATGAGGGATCGTATGCATCAGCAGGATGAAACTAATGACAGGATCCTCAAGGAAATCGGAGATCTCAAAAGGCAAAAGAAAACGAGAGGATCATTCCCCACTAATGCCCAAATCTTTGAATTTTGATACTCCGATGATTACTTCTCAGCCATCAGAGGTCCCAGACGTTCAACACATGTGGGATCAAGAGGAGTGCATTTCGGCCCAGCAGTAGTGACTCAGGCATCAGGATCATATTTCCAACCGGCATGATCCTATACTCAGCATATGGGATCCTTCATGAACTCAAGATCCTCCTTCGTTCCAGGATTATCCCAGGTTCAAGGATCCTCCTTCGTTCCAGGATTATCCTAGGTTCAAGGATCCTCCTTCGTTCCAGGATTATCCCAGGTTCAAGGATCCTCCTTAGTTCCAGGATCATCCCATATTCAGGGATCCCTTCAGATGCCAGGATCCTTGAAGAATTTGCAAACAGGAAGTCCAGATGTCCATCAAGGAGATTTTATTCCAATGCAGTCCATTGCTTCCACTGGTCCATCAATCATCCCAGAATCCCAGCAATATGGATTCACATCCAATGTTCCTAACTTGAACCCGATGGGAGGTAACACTTTTAATAATTCTCTTACCACTAACCATGGATTCATGCAGGATACAGGTATCAATCATGCTATGGCCAGAGAACTACAAAAACTGAAGGATATGATATCAAGTGTTCCAGGGGTAGTCAAACCTATCCCGGAGATTGCAGATGGAAGCCATAAGGTATCTCGTTTTGCACCACCAATTTGTGATGCTGAGATACCCAAAAGATTCCATATCCCTACTATGAAGCTGTATGATGGTACAACGGATCCTGAGGAACACATAGCACAATACAGGGACAGGATGGAGATCAATCCTATTCCAGAAAGGTTAAAGGAAGCATGCCTGTGCAAGGGATTTGGATCCACTCTTACTGGATCAGCTCTTAAATGGCTACTAAGTCTTCCCCCCTTACTCTATTACTTCGTTTGCTAATTTAGTTAACTTATTCAATAATCAATTTTCTTGTAGCAGAAAATTTGAATGATTGACAAGTGATTTATATAGGGTAACTCAGGGTCATAATGAATCATTAAGGGATTACATAACGAAGTTTAGTAAAGAATCCTTGGATATTCCTAACTTGGATATGGCCACAGCTGTTGAGGCCTTCAAGATGGGATTGCTTAAGGATTATTGTTCTATGATGATCTTGTTATGACACCATGCAGGAACCTAGATGAAGTAAGAACTCGGGCACTCAGGTTCATCCGGCTAGAGGATGACAAGAGGATCCAGGAGAGACAAGCAGGATCCTCAAAGCAAGAAAAGCAAGGATCCTCTTTCAAAAGCAACAAATTCAAATCCTACCATAGAAATGACAACCAGAACGTGCATGCTGTTGACCAAGAAGAAGATGATGAGGATTATCCTCCGATTTCTGAATATTGTTTTTCCGTTGACAATCATGAACTAATCCTTGCAATGCAGAATCTAGGAGAAAAAGCCAGGTGGCCCAGAAAGTGTTTTGGTCAAAAATCACACAAGGATAATGCAACCAAACTTTATGTAAATGGGGTATGATGCTTGGTTTGTAGAAAAAGTATAGGATCACTTCAATGTGAAATATGCAAAGACACAATGATTTATACGAGGAAAAAGCCCTTGATCAACGTATGATCTCCGGCATAAAAAACCTCGGGTGATGGCAACTACCGATCACCAAACTTCAATATAAGAAAAATAGTTACAACTTTGGATGATAATGAGCTGAGTACAAGGATCACTATAGTTTCGAGTGTCTAAGCGTGTGAGAATTTTGTTGTGTGTTCTTCCGAATGAGGAAGAGTGTTATATATACAAGTGTAGGTGACCTATTTTAGGTAAAAAGACTAATAATCAGCTCATTACCCCTTTAGAAATAAAAGTAAATCTAGCCTAAATTATCGCCCTTAAATCATGCCATGTTTCCATATCCTTCACAACGTCCATCTCCGATTAAGCACATACCATAGTTGTAAAGACGTGTCCTTTAATTGTGATGCTTGAGAGCGGATCCTGCTAGATGTCCTGCAAAACAACATTAAATTCAACGAAAGCAACTGTTAGTATGAGGATCCTATGATGGTCCGTGATCCTGATCCTGGGACTGTGCTGAGGATCACTATCTGTCAAAGAAATAAGGATCACCGGTTAGGATCACATGTGAGGATCATGTATTGTAAAAATCCAGCCCTAACAATTGCCCCCAAAATATAAGGAGTTCATTGTAAATTAACGATTTATATTTTGCTTTGATCTTATCTGCAACGAACAATTCGAATAACTAGCCGTTAATTTCGAACTAGCCGTTGCAACCTTTACGTCATTGAGGTGACATCCCTGCAAATCATGATTATAAATAGGAGATAGGGTTAGGATCAATCTTCATTTAAATTCAAGATATTCTCCCTTTATAATCTCTACCGAAGATCAATCAGGTATTCTCTTCTCTTTCTTCCCTCTCTTGCTCTGTTTTTCTGCTTTTATCCTGCCAAGAGTATGTTGCTCCGAAATTCTCCTCACAAGGATCACAAGAAGATCAGTCCCTTGAAAAGCCAAGGGATCGTCAAAGATTCTCCTACAGAGAGGTGCTGCTTTACTGATGCTCATGTTGATAGGATCCGTCACTGTTTTCCGGCGGATACCGTCTTCAAGTCTTTTACCCCCACCGCTCTGAGTGAATTCGTTTCCGACGCCTGGGTGGCTTTTCCTGCAACTCTGTTTACCATAGGATATTCATATCCTTTTCCAGCCTTCACCCAGTCCTTCTTTTCTCTGACCGGTATGTCCTATATTCAGGCCATGCCGATGATCTGGAGGGTTCTGTGTACCCTTGAGAGGATCATCGAGCAGGAGGGGATTGACTTAGGGATGCCGGAGCTGGCAGAGTTATATGATCTTACCACATTTGGTTCCTGTCGATACTTGTTGAAACGGAAAGCTGGAGAGGATCACCCTGTTTTTAAGGTCACAAAAAATGATACCAACTGGAAGCGACGATTCTTCTTTGTTAGGAGAGATACCATCCCTAACGGGGAGGATCTGCCCAAGGAGTGGGCTACTCATGGTAGGATAGAGGATCCTGGAAGGATCACCATCAGACTTGTCTCTTATGATGAGGATCACTAATGTCTTTTTTGTCTTTTGTGTTTTTTCAGCTATATCCGTTACTCATCTCAAGTTAACTCCTGCTGCAAGAGAGAGAGTTTTAGCTTTCAAGAAGCTTGATCCTGAGACCAGAAGTTTTCAAGTCACCATCCAAGATTCACAAGAAGTATCCTCCGCATCTGCCACAATGTCAAGTAAGTATCCTTACCAAAAAGTAAGTTCTATGCAAAAATATTAAATTAGTTAGGAGACTTATCTTGTTTTGATTGTGTAGGTGCTGGGAAATCTGCTAAGTCCGCCAAGTCTGCCTCCTTGTTTGGGATTGATGATCTTGCCAACGTCAAGTCTTCGAAGAAGAAGACTCCTGCTGCTAGTCCCTCTGCTTCAGCCCCTAAATTACCCATTAGGGGTAAGGGAAAGAAGAGGAAGGCTCCGGAGGATCTTCAAGGATTTCCTCTGCTCCGCCAACAGTTTCTCGATTATGTTAATGAGGTAAGAATCATTGCCCCTGTTGGTTATCCTGATGGTTTTAAGGATCACCTATGTCTGACGTCATATCCTGTTTTTCTTGCAGAGATTCACCGAAATAGAGACTTATGTTAATCACGTTGAAGATCAAGACCGCCAGATTGCCGACCTTCAACAGATGGGTGTGCTGAAGGATCTCAAGATAGCTGATCTTGAGAAGGAACTCCGGGCTACCAAGGATAAAGCTGTCAAAGCACTGATCAGCTTTGACTACGAGAAGCGTGACATCACCCAGGACGCTAAGGTCTCTGCTGCGATAACTATGTATAAGATCCAGCTGCAGATGGCTGCGGAGGCTCAGGATCCTTCCTTTGACAAAGGCACATGGGACGTGGAAGGTTGGAAGGCAAGGCTAGCAGAGTTGGAGGATGACGATGATGCTGAGGATATCCCAATGCTGGAGGGTGGTGATGCTGGCAAGGATCAGGGTGGAGAAGCTAGTGGAGCCGGTGGTGATGAAGCAGCGAAGGTTTGAGCTGCAGGATTGGGCAATGATGGATATTTCGAGACTAGGCCGGAGCCCAATTTTTTGAGTTTGGTAGTGGTTTGTTTGTGGTTTGAAACAATTATGGTTTGTAATCTTTGAACAATAGTTTTTAGGGTTAAGGATCCTGGATCCTTTGAACAATAGGTAGGATCGCAAAAGGTGGAGGGATCCTCTGTTTGGGGGATGAAGCCTTTGTGATCCTGCCACCTTTAATTTCCTGCACCTGCTAAGACCGCATAGACAATGGACACCCTTTGCCAACCCATGTGGACGGGCCACGTTTTGCTGGTAGAAATGTGGGTTGGCAATTTTGACAATTTTTTGAAAGGGTTTAAGATCCTTTTGTTAATAATATAACTCTAATCTTTCTGGCTTATCTCACGTTGTTATCCTTTATTTATCTTCTTATTTCCCAGTTTTTAGAAACATATTTGTTAGAGTAATTTGAGCAAACCATGTTTAATAAATTTAGGATATGATCCTAGATCAAATATCCTATCATTGAAAATTTTCAAGGATCATAGTTTTAGTTGTCAAAGTGTAGGGGTTGGTTAGTGTTTTGGTCAAAAATCACACAAGGATAATGTAACCAAACTTTATGTAAACGGGGTATGATGCTTGGTTAGCTATGAAAGTAAAGGATCACTTCTGTGATAAAGATACAAAGACACAATGATTTATACGAGGAAAAAGCCCTTGATCAATGTATGATCTCCGGCATAAAAAACCTCGGGTGATGGCAACTACCGATCACCAATTTCAATATAATAAAAATGTAGTTACAACTTCGGATGATAATGAGCTGAGTACAAGGATCACTGAGTGTCTAAGTGTTGAGAGTTGTGTCGTATGTTGTGTGTGTTCTTCCGAATGAGGAAGATGGGTATTTATACATGTGTAGGTAACTTATTTTAGGTAGATAGACCACTAATCAGCTCATTACCCCTTTAGAAATAAAGATAATCTAGCCTAAATTGCTGCCCATTAATCAAGCTAAGTTTCCATATCCGGTACAACGTCTATCTCCAATTTAGCTCTTGCCATATTTGTGAAAACGCGTCCCTGGATCATGATGTGTAGGGCATATCCTGCTAGGTGTTCCTGCAAAACAATTTTGTAACAAGTGGAAGTGACCGTTAGTGTAAGGATCACCATATCGTCCCATGATCCTGATCCTGAAGTCTGGCTGAGGATCACTATCTGCCAAAGAAACAAGGATCACTTGTTAGGATCACGTATAAGGATCATTTATAGTAAAATCCAGCCCCAACAATTGCCCCCAAAATATAAGGAGTTAAATGTAAATAGATGAGTTATATTTTGTTTTGAGCTTATCTCTAACGTACGATTCCGATTTACTAGCCGTTGCACATGGACTAGCCGTTGTGATATTTACGTCACTGATGTGACGATCCCTGCAAATCATCATTATAAATAGGAGATAGGGTTAGGATCATTTTGTACTTAAATTCGAAGTATCTCCCTTTATAACCATCATTGAAGACTCTTGATCAGGTATCATCTTCTTCTTTCTCTTCTTTGCTCTGTTCTTTCGTGCTTTTACTCTGTTTTTTGTTCAAATATGCTGCTCCGTAATTCTCCGCACAAGAGTCCCAAGAAGGAGAGTCCCTTAAAGAGCCAGGGAATTATCAAGGATTCTCTCGTGGAGAGATGCTGCTTTACTGATGTCCACATAGACAAGATTCGCCATTGTTTCCCAGCGAATGTTGTTTTCAAACCCTTTGATCCTACTGCTTTGAGTGATCTTGTCTCAGATGTCTGGGTGGCTTTTCCTGCTACTCCCTTCCTCATTGGGTATTCATATCCTTTTCCGATGTTCACCCAATCTTTCTTTTCTCTTACCGGTATCTCATATATCCAAGCTATGCCGATGATCTGGAGGGTTCTATATACCTTCGAGAGGATCATTGAGCAAGAAGGGATTGATCTGGGGATGGCAGAGCTGGCCGAGCTCTATGATCTTACTACGTTTGGTTCCCACCGGTATCTGCTGAAACGGAAAGCTGGGGAGGATCACCCTATTTTCAAAGTGACCAAGAATGATACCAACTGGAAACGTCGATTTTTCTTTGTTAAGAGGGATTCCATCCCGGATGGGAAGGATCTGCCCAAGGAATGGGCCACTCATGGTAGGATAGAGGATCCTCGAAGGATCACTATCAGTTCTGTCTCATATGATGAGGATCACTGATGTCTTTTCTTTTTTTTATGCAGCTATCTCCGTTGCTCACTTAAAGTTGACCCCTGCTGCCAAAGAGAGAGTGTTAGCTTTCAAGAAGCTTGATCCTGAAGTTCGAAGCTTCCAGATTATTATCCAAGACTCTCAAGAGATATCCTCTACGTCTGTCACAATGTCAAGTAAGTATCCTCATAAAAAATAAGTTCTATGTGAAAGTATTTAATTCATCAAGGAGACTTATCTTGTTTTTTGAATTGTGTAGGTGCTGGAAAATCTGCCAGGTCTGTTAAATCTGCCTCCATGTTTGGGATAAGTGACCTTGCCAATGTCACGTCTTCTAAGAAGAAGAAGGCTCCTGCTGCCAGCCCTTCAGTCTCAGCCCCTAAAGCACCTGCCCGAGGCAAAGGGAAAAAGAGGAAGGCTTCAGATGACCTTCAAGGATTTCCTCTTCTCCGTCAGCAATTCCTTGACTATTTTGATGAGGTTAGGATCACTGCCCCTGTTAATTGTCTTCGACAAGTCCGAGGATCACATGTGTCTGATGTTGCTTTCCTGTTGTCTTCTTTAGAAATTCTCCAAAATGGAGACTTACGTCAATCAGGTTGAGGATCAGGATCGTCAAATTGCTGACCTTCAACAGACGTGTGGGCTGAAGGATCTTAAGATTGCCGATCTTGAGAAGGAGATCCGGGCAGTCAAAGATGAGGCTGTTAAAGCGTTGATCAAGTTTGATTATGAGAAGCATGACATTACCCAAGACGCTAAGGTCTCTGCCGCGGTAACCATGTACAAGATACAACTGCAGATGGCTACGGAGGCTCAGGATCCTTCCTTTGACAGGAGCACATGGGATGTCGAAGGTTGGAAGGCAAGGCTAGCAGAGTTGGAAGATGACGATGATGCTGAGGATATCCCAATGCTGGAGGGAGGTGATGTCGAGAGGGATCAAGGTGGAGATGCTGGTGGTGATGAAGCAGCGAAGGTGTAGGCTGCATGATTGGGCGATGATGGATATTTTGAGACTAGGCCGGAGCCCAATTTTTTAGGATTGGTAGTGGTTTTTTGCGGTAGTGGTGTTTGTGAACAATTATGGTTTGTAATTTAAACAATAGTTTAGGGTTGAGGATCCTGGATCCTTTGAACAATAGGTAGGATTACAAAAGGTGGAGGGATCCTCTGTTTGGGGGATGAAGCCTTTGTGATCCTGCCGCTTTTACTTTCCTGCAAAAATGCTAAGACCGCATAGACAATGGACACCCTTTGCCAACCCATGTGGACGGGCCACGTTTTGCTGGTAGGAATGTGGGTTGGCAATTTTGACAACTTTTTGAAAGGGTTAATGATCCTTTTGTTCAATAATATAACTTAACTTTTCTGGCTTATCTTGCGTTGTTATCCTTCAATAATCCTCTTATTTCTTAATTGCTATATTTGTTAAAATAACGAGAGTTTGAAAAAGTGTTTAATAAACTTAGGATATGATCCTGGATCAAATATCCTTATATTGAAAATTCTTAAAGCGTTTTAGTTCAAGGATCATAGGTTCGGTTGTCAAAGTATAAGGGTTGGTTAGGATAAAGAGTATAGTCAAAAATAGTCAAGGATCATACCTGAGGATCCACGTAAGGATCCTAACCTTCAATCAAGACAACATAGATAAGACTTTGACAATTAATAAGGATTAAAGATCCTTATATGTTTAGACTTCCAAAACCTGAAAAGTGAGATGTAACTTGGGACTAAGCCAATGTAAAAGATAAATGAGTAACTGGGGACATGCCCAAAGTATAACTGAGGATGATTCCAGAGGATCACTGGGGACAAGCCCAAAAAGATAACTGGGGATGATCCCGGAGGATCACTGGGGACAAGCCCATAGGATAACTGGGGATGAGCCCAAAGGATAACTGGGGACAAGCCCAAAGGATCGTATGTAAACTGGAGTATGGCGCTTTCTGGCAACTATCCAAACTTAGTGACATGAAAATGTCAAAACCTTAGCTAACGTGAAAACGTTAGAAACCTTAGGAACGGATGTATGGTGCGTCCACCATTATACGTAGGATCCTGGGTATAGCCAGTACGATGAGGTCGCCAGCCCCGAAAGTGGGTACTGATCCCAAAGACGTGAACTATATCAGGATCATCGTGCGCTGCTGGCGGAAACTGGGGATAATCCCAAGGATAACTGGGGTTGGACCCGAGGATCTGTGATGCTTTTGAAGATCTTTGATGATATGCTGAAGATACCTGAACTATCATAACTCAAATGGTTTGTGAGTAGAGGATGAAGGATACATGATCCTTATCCTTAGGCAAAAAGTAAGAAAATGCAATAGTTTTAGGATAAGCATATTACCTGAGTAAGGATCACCGATATCTCCAGGATCCTTCAAGGATACTTCAATGTAAGGATCACATGCAGGAAGGATCATGTTCACATGAAATATTTCTTTAAGTGAACAGCATTCCAGGCTCTTGGTAACAAGTTTCCTTCCATGGTTAGCAACCTGTATGCCCCCTTTCCTGCTTCAGCTTCAATCAAGTAGGGACCTTCCCATTTTGGTGCTAGCTTCCCGTCAGCAGGATTGATGGTATTTTGAAATGCTTTTCTCAACACCATATCTCCGACTTGGAACTTCCTTATCCTGACATTCTTGTTGTAGGCACCAGCCATCCTTTGTTGGTAGCTTGCCATCCTTATCCTAGCTAGATCCCTGTTTTCCTCAATAGTATCCAAATCCTGAGCTAGGATTGTAGCATTTTCTTCAGGATCACGAGCACTTGTTCTAGCAGTTGGGATCACCATCTCTGTTGGGATCACTGCTTCTGCCCCAAATACTAAAGAGAAAGGTGTTTGGCCAGTGGCATTCTTGGGAGTTGTCCTATCAGCCCATAGCACATAAGGTAACTCCTCTGCCCATTTTCCTTTCTTGGATCCTAGCTTCTTCTTCAGATTGTTGATGATGATCTTGTTGGATGATTCTGCTTGACCATTGGCTTGTGGATGAACTGGTGTTGATGTTATCATCTTGATTCCCCAACTGTCACAAAAGTTAGTGGTTCTGCTTCCAATGAATTGGGAGCCATTATCACATACAATTTCAGAGGGAATGCCAAATCTAGTTATAATGTTTCTTTTAATGAAGGATATGACTTCCTTTTCTCTGACTTGAGCGAAGGCTTCAGCTTCTATCCACTTGGAAAAATAGTCAGTCATGGCGAGCATAAATACTTTTCCACCAGGTGCTTTAGGAAGCTTGCCAACTATATCCATTCCCCATCTCATGAACGGCCAAGAGGATGGTATTGGGTGTAATAATTCAGCTGGTTGATGGAGGATATTGCTATGTCTTTGGCAAGGATCACACTTTTTAGCATACTCTACAGCATCCCTTTTCATGGTTGGCCAGTAGTACCCTGTTCTGAGGATCCTCGAGAATAATGCCCTGCCCCCAGTGTGGTTTCCACAATCTCCTTCATGGAAGTCTCTCAACACTTCTTCAATTTCAGGATCCTCAATACATCTTAAATATGGTCCTGCAAGGGATCGTTTATACAGCATGTTATTTAAGATTGTAAATTGAGATACCTTGATCCTGAAAGCTCTAGGATTTTCTCCCATTGGGATCTCTCCATTTTGCAAGTATCTCATGATTGGTGAGATCCATGATCCTGAATAAGATTGGGCTTCTTCACTAGGGATCATTGCAGTATCCTCTTCTATTTCCATGGCCACCTGTTTTTTAATAGCAGGAGCCAGGATATGGATGATAGGGATACTTATATCTTCTGGAATCTTCAAGGATGATCCTAAGTTGGCCAATGCATCAGCTTCCGTGTTATCCTCCCTTGGTACCTGTGTTAAGCTAAAAGAAACAAAAGAGAGTGCCAATTGTTTGACTATCTCTAAATATTTGGTTAGTTTTTCACCTTTAACAGCATAGGATCCATTAAAGTGATTGGTGATCAATAATGAATCTACATATACTTCGAGATATCTTACCCCCATATCCTTAGCAATCTGTAAGCCAGCAATTAAGGCTTCATATTCAGCCTCATTGTTAGTTGCTTGGAACTCACAGGCTATGGAGTGGGGTATTATGTCCCCCTGTGGCGATTTTAGTAGGATCCCTAGCCCTGTGCCTTTGATATTTGAGGATCCGTCAGTGTGTAGGATCCAAGGATCCTTGGTCTCATCCAGCTGTTGGACCTCCAATTCTGCTTCCTTTTGTAGATCACTACTGAAATCAGCCACAAAGTCAGCTAATGCTTGAGATTTAATGGCTGTTCTTGGTTCGTATCTTATATCATGGGCACTAAGCTTCACTGCCCACTTAGCCATTCTTCCTGACATATCCGGTTTCCTGAGGACATTCTTCATGATCCTTGACGAGGACTGCACTTACAGCGGTTGAGGATACCGCTAGGTATAAGGATAACACATCTCCTTTCTCCGGTTTTGCTAATGCTGGTGCTGAGGACATATATTCTTTAAGGGCTTGTAAAGCATTCTCATGCTTCTCAGTCCATTCGAACTTCTTATTCTTCCTTAGGATATCGTAGAATTCTTTGCACTTTTCTGAGGATTTCGATATGAACCTGTTCAAAGCTGCTATCCTGCCTGTTAGTCTTTGAACATCCTTGGCATTGGCAGGAGATTTGATATTTATTAATGCTTTGATTTGTTCCGGGCTTGCTTCAATGCCCCTCTGGGTTACCATGTATCCTAAGAACTTTCCTGCCTTAACACCAAAATGGCATTTTGAAGGATTAAGTTTCATGTTGTAACTATCAAGGATATCGAATGCTTCTTCCAAGTCCCTTAGGTGATCCTCAGCTTTCTTTGACTTGACCACCATATCATCTATGTACACCTCCATAGTTTTTCCAATTTGATCTTTGAACATCATATTTACCAGCCTTTGATATGTTGCACCTGCATTTCTTAGTCCAAAAGGCATGGCAATATAACAATATAAACCGGTTGGGGTCATAAAGGCTGTATCCTCTTGGTCAGATGGTTCCATCTGGATTTGTTGGAATCCGGATGATGCATCCATAAAAGTTAACAGTTCATGCCCCGCTGTTGCATCCACCATGGAGTCAATGTGGGGTAATGGGAAAGGATCCTTGGGACATGCCTTATTCAAATCAGTGAAATCGACACATACCCTCCACTTTCCGTTTTTCTTTTGGACAACGACCACATTGGCTAACCATTTAGGATACTTTACCTCTCTGATCATACCTGCTCGAAGTAGTCTCTCTACTTCTTCTTGGATAATGGCATTCCTTTCTGGTGCAAACTTCCTCCTTTTTTGATGGATTGGCTTGATAGACCTGTCAATGACAAGTTTGTGGGTAATAATATCCTTAGATATACCTGTCATATCTTCATGTTTCCAAGCAAAGGTGGATTTTCTTCTTTTGAGGAAGGATATCATGTCTTCTTTCATTTTTTCCGGGATAGGATTGATCTCCATCCTTTCCCTGTATTGTGCTATATGCTCCTCTGGATCCGTTGTGCCGTCATACAACTTCATGGTAGGGATATGGAACCTTTTGGGTACCTCTGCATCACAGATTGGTGGTGCAAAGCGAGATACCTTGTGGCTCCCATCTGCAATCTCTGGGATAGGCTTGACTACCCCTGGAACACTTGAGATCATGTCCTTTAGTTTCTGTAGTTCCCTGGCCATAACATGATTGGTACCTGTATCCTGCATGAATCCATGGTTAGTGGTAGGATAATTATTTAAAGTGTTACCTCCCATTGGGTTCAAGTTAGGGAATCCATATTGCTGGGATTCTGGAACAACGGAGGGACCAGTGGAAGCTATAGTCTGCATTGGAATGAAGTCCCCTTGATGGACATCTAGACTCCCTGTTTGCAAATTTTTTAGGGATCCTGGCATCTGTAAGGATCCTGGTATCTGGGATGATCCTGGAACGAAGGAGGATCCTTGAACCTGGGATGATCCTGGGATAAAGGAGGATCCTTGGCCCTGGAATGATCCTGGGATAAAGGAGGATCCTTGGCCCTGGAATGATCCTGGGATAAAGTAGGATCCTTGAAACTGCTGTGCCCCCGGATAGGCTCCCGGATTCATGAAGGATCCCATATACTGAGGATAGGATCCTGCTGGCTGAAAATACGAGCCCGATGTCTGAGTCATTGCTGCTGACTTGAGATGTAATCCTCTCGTCTCCCCTGTGATCTGTACGTCTGGGATCCCTGATGGCTGAGAGGTGACCATTGGAGTCTCAAAACTCAAGGATTTTGGCATCAGTGGGGAATGATCCTCTGCCGCTTTCTTTTGTCTTTTGAGATCTCCAATCTCCCTGAGGATCCTGTCATTAGTTTCATCCTGCCGCTGCATACGATCCTTCATCTGCAAAATTAAAGCAAACACATCACTAGTACTGGGAATAGAAGAATTCATAGCAGAAGAAGATGGAGGTTTAGAGAAAGAAGGGGTTGGTCTCTTCTCAGCATTTCTCTGGGATCCTGCCGGTGGAGGAGGTAGAGTGGTTTGTGCTGAGGTGATTGTAGACATCGCCGTGGAGGTGTTCTTCAATGATGAAGCCATGTAACTCTTTGAAATGATTTCGAACAAAAGATTTTCTTTATGAATGAAGCACCAATTGCCCCACGGTGGGCGCCAAACTGTTTTGGTCAAAAATCACACAAGGATAATGTAACCAAACTTTATGTAAACGGGGTATGATGCTTGGTTAGCTATGAAAGTAAAGGATCACTTCTGTGATAAAGATACAAAGACACAATGATTTATACGAGGAAAAAGCCCTTGATCAATGTATGATCTCCGGCATAAAAAACCTCGGGTGATGGCAACTACCGATCACCAATTTCAATATAATAAAAATGTAGTTACAACTTCGGATGATAATGAGCTGAGTACAAGGATCACTGAGTGTCTAAGTGTTGAGAGTTGTGTCGTATGTTGTGTGTGTTCTTCCGAATGAGGAAGATGGGTATTTATACATGTGTAGGTAACTTATTTTAGGTAGATAGACCACTAATCAGCTCATTACCCCTTTAGAAATAAAGATAATCTAGCCTAAATTGCTGCCCATTAATCAAGCTAAGTTTCCATATCCGGTACAACGTCTATCTCCAATTTAGCTCTTGCCATATTTGTGAAAACGCGTCCCTGGATCATGATGTGTAGGGCATATCCTGCTAGGTGTTCCTGCAAAACAATTTTGTAACAAGTGGAAGTGACCGTTAGTGTAAGGATCACCATATCGTCCCATGATCCTGATCCTGAAGTCTGGCTGAGGATCACTATCTGCCAAAGAAACAAGGATCACTTGTTAGGATCACGTATAAGGATCATTTATAGTAAAATCCAGCCCCAACAGTTAGTATAATCAAAATAGTCAAGGATCATACCTGAGGATCCAAGTTAGGATCCTAACCTTTAATCAAGATAACCGTAAGTGAAATTTTAATGGATGATAAGGATCAAGGATCCTTATTTGTTAACCTTCGAGAGCCTGAAAAATGGAACATATCTTGGGACTAAGCCAATGTAAAAGATAAATTAGTAGCTGGGGGCATGCCCAAAGGATAACTGGGGATGATCCCAAAGGATCACTGGGGACAAGCCCAAAGGATAACTGGGGACAAGCCCGAAGGATAACTGGGGACAAGTCCAAAGGATAACTGGGGACAAGCCCAAAGGATCGTATGTAAACTGGAGTATGGCCCTTACTGGCGACTATCCAAACTTAGTGACATGAAAATGTCAAAACCTTAGCTAACGTGAAAACGTTAGAAACCTTATGAACGGATGTATGGTACGTCTACCATTATACGTAGGATCCTGGGTATAGCCAGTACGATGAGGTTGTCAGCCCCGGAAGTGGGTACTGGTCCCAAAGACGTGAACTATATCAGGATCATCGTGCGCTGCTGGCGGAAACTGGGGATAATCCCAAGGATAACTGGGGTTGAACCCAAGGATCTGTGGTGCTTTTGAAGATCTTTAACGATATGCTGAAGATACCTGAACTATCATAACTCAAATGGTTCGTGAGAAGAGGATGAAGGATACATAATCCTTATCCTTAGGTAAGAAGTAAGGAAATGTAATAGTTTTAGGATAAGGACATTACCAGAGTAAGGATCACTGACATCACCGGGATCCTTTGAGGATACTTCAATATAAGGATCACATGCTTGAAGGATCACGTTCACATAAAGTATCTTTTTAAGTGAACAGCATTCCAGGCTCTTGGTAATAAGTTTCCTTCCATGGTTAGCAATCTGTATGCCCCCTTTCCTGCTTCAGCCTCAATCAAGTAAGGGCCTTCCCACTTTGGTGCTAACTTTCCGTCAGCAGGATTAATAGTGTTTTGGAATGTTTTTCTCAACACCATATCTCCGACTTGGAACTTCCTTATCCTAACATTTTTGTTGTAAGCACTAGCCATTCTTTGTTGGTAGCTTGCCATCCTTATCCTAGCCAGGTCCCTGATTTCCTCAATAGTATCCAAATCTTGAGCCAGGATTGTAGCATTCTTTTCAGGATCACGAGCACTTGTTCTAGCGGTTGGGATCACCATCTCTGTTGGGATCACTGCTTCTGCCCCAAATACTAAAGAAAAAGGTGTTTGACCAGTGGCATTCTTGGGAGTTGTCCTGTCAGCCCATAGTACATAAGGTAACTCCTCTGCCCATTTTCCCTTCTTGGATCCTAGCTTCTTCTTCAGATTATTGATGATGATCTTGTTGGATGATTCTGCTTGGCCATTGGCTTGTGGATGAACTGGTGTTGAAGTTATCATCTTAATTCCCCAACTGTCACAAAAGTTAGTGGTTCTGCTTCCAATGAATTGGGAACCATTATCACATACAATTTCAGAGGGGATGCCAAATCTAGTTATAATGTTTCTTTTGATAAAGGATATAACTTCTTTTTCTCTGACTTGAGCAAAAGCTTCAGCTTCTATCCACTTAGAGAAGTAGTCAGTCATGGCAAGCATAAATACTTTTCCACCAGGTGCTTTAGGGAGCTTGCCAACTATATCCATCCCCCATCTCATGAATGGCCAAGAGGATGGTATGGGGTGTAGCAATTCAGCTGGTTGATGAAGGATATTGCTGTGTCTTTGACAAGGATCACATTTCCTAGCATATTCTACAGCATCCCTTTTCATGGTTGGCCACTAGTATCCTGTTCTAAGGATCCTTGAGAACAATGCCCTGCCCCCAGTGTGGTTTCCACAATCTCCTTCGTGGAAGTCTCTCAACACTTCTTCAATTTCAGGATCCTCAATACATCTTAAATATGGTCCTGCAAGGGATCGTTTATATAGTACATTATTTAAGATTGTAAATTGAGATACCTTAATCCTGAAAGCTCTAGGATTTTCTCCCATCGGAATCTCCCCGTGTTGCAAGTATCTCATGATTGGTGAGACCCATGACCCTGCATAAGATTGAGCTTCTTCACTAGGGATTACTGCAGTATCCTCTTCTATTTCCATGGCCACTTGATTTTCAATAGTAGGAGCCAGGATATGGATGATAGGGATACTTATGTCTTCTGGAATTTTTAAGGATGATCCTAAGTTGGCCAATGCATCAGCTTCCGTGTTATCCTCCCTTGGTACCTGTGTTAAGCTGAAAGAGACAAAAGAGAGTGCCAATTCCTTGACTATCTCTAAATATTTGGTTAGTTTTTCACCTTTAACAGCATAGGATCCATTAAAGTGATTGGTGATCAATAATGAGTCTACATATACTTTAAGATACTTTACCCCCATATCCTTAGCAATTTGTAAGCCAGCAATTAAGGCTTCATATTCAGCCTCATTGTTAGTTGCTTGGAACTCACAGGCTATGGAGTGGGGTATTATGTCTCCCTGTGGCGATTTTAGTAGTATCCCGAGCCCTGTGCCCTTGACATTTGAGGATCCATCGGTGTGTAGTATCCAAGGATCCTTGGTTTCATCCAGCTGCTGGACTTCCAATTCTGCTTCTTTTTGTAGATCACTACTGAAATCAGCCACAAAGTCAGCTAATGCTTGGGATTTAATGGCTGTTCTTGGCTCATATCTTATATCATGGGTACTAAGCTTTACTGCCCACTTAGCCATTCTTCCTGACATCTCTGGTTTCCTGAGGACATTCTTAATTGGAAAGTTAGTTCTAACAACAATAGTATGGGTTTCAAAATAATGCCTTAACTTCGTTGATGCCATGATTAATGCAAGGATAAGTTTTTCGAGGTGTGAGTACCTGGATTCGGCATCAAGTAAACTCTTACTTACATAGTAGACAGGATATTGTGTACCTGCATGATCCTTAACAAGGACAGCACTTACAGCGGTTGAGGATACCGCCAAATATAAGGATAACACATCTCCTTTTTCAGGCTTTGTTAATGCTGGTGCTGAGGACATATATTCTTTAAGGGCTTGTAAAGCATTCTCGTGTTTCTCAGTCCATTCAAACTTCTTGTTCTTCCTTAGGATATCGTAAAATTCTTTACATTTTTCTGAGGATTTTGATATGAACCTGTTCAGAGCTGCTATCCTGCCTGTTAGCCTTTGCACATCCTTAGCGTTGGCAGGGGACTTGATGTTCACCAGTGCCTTAATTTGCTCCGGACTTGCTTCAATTCCCCTCTGAGTTACCATATATCCTAGGAATTTACCTGCCCTAACGCCAAAGTGGCATTTTGAAGGATTAAGCTTCATGTTATAATTATCAAGGATATCAAATGCTTCTTCCAAATCCCTTAGGTGATCCTCAACTTTCTTTGATTTGACTACCATATCATCTATGTATACTTCCATAGTTTGTCCAATTTGATCTTTGAACATCATATTCACCAGCCTTTGATATGTTGCACCTGCATTTCTTAATCCAAAAGGCATGGCAATATAACAATACAAACCTGTTGGGGTCATAAAGGCTGTATCCTCTTGGTCAGATGGTTCCATCTGAATTTGTTGGAATCCAGATGATGCATCCATAAAGGTCAACAGTTCGTGCCCCGCTGTTGCATCCACCATGGAGTCAATGTGGGGTAATGGGAAAGGATCCTTGGGACATGCCTTATTTAGATCGGTGAAGTCGACACATACCCTCCACTTTCCATTTTTCTTTTGGACAACGACCACATTGGCTAACCATTTTGGATACTTTACCTCTCTGATCATACCTGCTCGAAGTAGTCTTTCTACTTCTTCTTGGATAATGGCATTCCTTTCTGGTGCAAACTTCCTCCTTTTTTGATGGATTGGTTTGATAGACCTGTCAATGCCAAGTTTGTGAGTAATAATATCCTTAGATATACCTGTCATATCTTCATGTTTCCAAGCAAAGGTAGATTTTCTTCTTTTGAGGAAGGATATTAAGTCTTCTTTCATCTTGCCAAGGATCCCTGATCCGATATAGATTTTTGATTCAGGATCACTAGGATCCAAGAGGATTTCGTCCACATCTTGTTCCCTTGCCTCCAAGACATTCCTCGGAGGATACTGTAATTGCTATTGCTCCCTTGGCTTCGAGGTTGGCTTCATGGATGAGGTATAACAATCCTTAGCCTCCTGCTGATCACTGTCGATCTTGATTATTCCCCATGGGCTAGGGAGCTTCACACATTGATGGTAGGTGGATGGGACTGCTTTCATATCATGTATCCAAGGTCTGCCAAGGATAACATTGCAACAAGACAAACAGTCAATAACACAAAATTTCCGATAATTATGTAATCCTTCCACGTAGATTGGGAGTTTGATGTCCCCCAGAGTTTTCTTCGTTTCTCCACTGAATCCTACAAGCACGGAGGATCTTGGTGTGATGTCTGATTCTGGGATACCCATTTTCTTCAGAACATCAAGCTGGATAATGTTCACTGAGCTTCCTCCATCGATAAGGATCCTGCGGACAAAATGGTTAGAGATAAAGAGAGTAATAACTAAACTATCATGATGAGGATCCTGAATGTTAATGCGATCATCCTCATCAAACGTTATTATCTTCCCCTCTGAGACACTTGATGTTCTAATAGGTCTTTCTCCATTATCCATTTTTGACTCCTTTGCATGCCTTTTGGCCGCTTAGAAGGATGTACCACAGATGTCTGATCCTCCGGAAATAAAGTGGATTACTTGTGCATTTGCCGGAGGTGCTGGAGCCTTTTCAGGGATCCTTTCAGGATCCTGAGTCCTTTGCTTTTTTCTTCCCAACAATTCTTTTAGGTGCCCCTTGCTTAACAGATATCCAATCTCTTTTCTTAAAGCTATGCATTCTTCAGTCAGATGCCCGAAATCCTCATGGTAAGCACACAATTTTGACTTGTCTTTAGTCCCGGATGGTTTATCATTCTTCCTGGGCCACCTAGCTTTTTCACCTAGGTTCTGCATTGCAAGGATTAGTTCATGATTATCAACGGAAAAACAATATTCTGAGATTGGAGGATAATCTTCATCATCCTCTTCTTGGTCAACAGCATGCACATTCTGGTTCTCATTTCTATGGTAGGATTTGAATTTGTTGTTCTTGAAGGAGGATCCTTGCTTCTCCTGTTTTGAGGATCCTACTTGTCTCTCATGGATCCTCTTGTCATCCTCTAGCCGGATGAACCTGAGTGCCCGAGTTCTTACTTCATCTAGATTCCTGCATGGTGTCATAACAAGATCATCATAGAATAGTGAATCCTTAAGCAGTCCCATTTTGAAGGCTTCAACAGCCGTAGCCATATCCAAGTTGGGAATGTCCAAGGATTCTTTACTAAATTTAGTTATATAATCCCTTAATGATTCATTATGACCCTGAGTTACCCTATATAAATCACTGGTTAATCTTTCAAATTTTCTACTATAAGAGAATTGGTTATTGAATTAATTAACTAAATTAGCAAATGAAGTAATAGAGTAAGGGGGAAGACTTAGCAGCCACTTAAGAGCTGATCCAGTAAGAGTGGATCCAAATCCTTTACATAGGCATGCTTCCTTCAACTTTTCTGGGATAGGATTAATCTCCATCCTCTCCCTGTATTGTGCTATGTGCTCCTCTGGATCCGTTGTACCATCATACAGCTTCATAGTAGGGATATGGAACCTTTTGGGTACCTCTGCATCACAAATTGGCGGTGCAAAGCGAGATACCTTATGGCTTCCATCTGCAATCTCTGGGATAGGCTTGACTACCCCTGGAACACTTGAGATCATATCTTTTAGTTTCTGCAATTCCCTGGCCATAGCATGATTGACACCTGTATCCTGCATGAATCCATGGTTAGTAGTAAGATGATTATTTAAAGTGTTACCTCCCATTGAGTTCACGTTAGTGAATCCATATTGCTGGGATTCTGGAATAACGGATGGACCATTGGAAGCAATGGTCTGCATTGGAATGAAGTCCCCTTGATGGACATCTAGACTTCCTGTTTGCAAACTTTTTAGGGATCCTGGCATCTGGAAGGATCCTGGTATCTGGAAGGATCCTGGAGCGAAGGAGGATCCTTGACCCTGGGATGATCCTGGAACAAAGTACGATCCTTGACTCTGGGATGATCCTGGAACAAAGTAGGATCCTTGAAACTGCTGTGTTCCCGGATAGGTTCCCGAATTCATGAAGGATCCTATATGCTGGGGATAGGATCCTGCCGGCTGAAAGTGTGAGCCTGATGCCTGAGTCATTATTGTTGATCCGAGGTGCAATCCTCTTGATTCTCCCATAATTTGCACGTCTAGAATTTCCGATGGCTGAGAAGTGATCATTGGAGTATCAAAGTTCAAGGATTTGGGCATCAGTGGGGAATGATCCTCTGCCGTTCTTTTTTGTCTTTTGAGATCTCCAATTTCCCTGAGGATCCTATCATTAGTTTCGTCCTGCCGCTGCATGCGATCCTTCATCTGCAAAATCAAAGTAAATACGTCACTAGTACTGGGAGTATAAGAATTCATAGCAGAGGAAGATGGAGGTTTAGAGTTAGTAGGAGTTGGTCTCTTCTCAGCATTCTTCTGGGATCCTGCCGGTGGAGGAGGCAGAGTATTCTGAGATGAGGTGACTGCAGACATCGCCGTGGACATGTTTTTCAATGATGAAGCCATGTAATTCTTTGAAATGATTTCGAACAACAGGTTTTCTTATGAATGGAGCACCAATTGCCCCACGGTGGGCGCCAAACTGTTTTGGTCAAAAATCACACAAGGATAATGCAACCAAACTTTATGTAAATGGGGTATGATGCTTGGTTTGTAGAAAAAGTATAGGATCACTTCAATGTGAAATATGCAAAGACACAATGATTTATACGAGGAAAAAGCCCTTGATCAACGTATGATCTCCGGCATAAAAAACCTCGGGTGATGGCAACTACCGATCACCAAACTTCAATATAAGAAAAATAGTTACAACTTTGGATGATAATGAGCTGAGTACAAGGATCACTATAGTTTCGAGTGTCTAAGCGTGTGAGAATTGTGTTGTGTGTTCTTCCGAATGAGGAAGAGTGTTATATATACAAGTGTAGGTGACCTATTTTAGGTAAAAAGACTAATAATCAGCTCATTACCCCTTTAGAAATAAAAGTAAATCTATCCTAAATTATCGCCCTTAAATCATGCCATGTTTCCATATCCTTCACAACGTCCATCTCCGATTAAGCACATGCCATAGTTGTAAAGACGTGTCCTTTAATTGTGATGCTTGAGAGCGGATCCTGCTAGATGTCCTGCAAAACAACATTAAATTCAACGAAAGCAACTGTTAGTATGAGGATCCTATGATGGTCCGTGATCCTGATCCTGGGACTCTTCTGAGGATCACTATCTGTCAAAGAAACAAGGATCACCGGTTAGGATCACATGTGAGGATCATGTATTGTAAAAATCCAGCCCTAACAGAAAGAATGACAAACCAACTGGAACTAAAGACAAATCGAAGTGGTGTGCATACCACGAGGATTTTGGGCATTTAACTGAAGAATGTATCGCATTAAGAAAGGAAATTGGATATCTGCTAAGCAAGGGGCATCTAAAAGAGTTATTGGGAAGAAAAAAGCAAAGGACTCAGGATCCTGAAAGGATCCCTGAAAAAGCTCCAGCCCCTGCGGCAAATGCACAAGTGATCAACTTTATTTCTGGAGGATCAGACATCTGTGGTACATCCTTCTCGGCAGCTAAAAGGCATGCAAAGGAAGCTAAAATGGATAACGGAGAAAGGCCTATTCGAACATCAAGCGTCTCGGAAGGAAAAATTATAACCTTCGATGAGGATGATAGAATTAACGTCCAGGATCGTCATCATGATAGTCTAGTCATCACTCTCTTTATCTCTAACCATTTTGTCCGCAGGATCCTTATCGACGGAGGAAGCTCAGTAAACATTATCCAGCTTGATGTTCTGAAGAAGATGGGTATTCCAGAATCAGACATCACACCAAGATCCTCTGTGCTTGTGGGATTCAGTGGAGAAACTAAGAAAACCCTGGGGGACATCAAACTCCCAATCTACGTGGAAGGATTACATAATTATCAAAAATTTTGTGTTATTGACTGTTTATCTTGTTGTAATGTTATCCTTGGCAGGCCCTGGATACATGATATGAAAGCAGTCCCATCCACCTACCATCAATGTGTGAAACTCCCTAGCCCATGGGGAATAATCAAGATCGACAGTGATCAGCAGGAGGCTAAGGATTGTTATACCTCATCCATGAAACCAACCTCGAAGCCAAGGGAGCAATAGCAAATTACAATATCCTCCAAGGAATGTCTTGGAGGCAAGGGAACAGGATGTGGACGAAATCCTTTTGGATCCTAATGATCCTGAATCAAAAATCTATATCGGATCAGGGATCCTTAGCAAGATGAAAGAAGACATGATATCCTTCCTCAAAAGAAGAAAATCTACCTTTGCATGGAAACTGTCACACCCCCAAAATCCACATGCGGAGTATCACCGCTTGGAGGCGTGACTGACCAGGATCTTAACCACCAATCATATTGAACATGTAATATAGTTAAGTATAGCGGAAGCATTTAAGTAACCAAACATAAATATTAATTTATGAATCATCATAAGTGTTCAAATAGCCTTCACGATCCTTTGCCCACAACGACCTGCTCCTCCTTGTGCAAGCTCCGTAATGTACCTAAGGTCCTGCAAGGCATGCAGCAGAGAGTCAACAACTAGTTGAGCGAGTTCACAGAAAGTAAGTTCAGTAATAGAAATGGTATAGCAAGCATTGCGTTCGTTCATCTAATCATGTATCGTATTAGTTCGTTCCATTGTTCATGTATAGTATTGGTTTCCATCGCGGGCCCTTTCGGCATGTATGCGAAGATTTGGGTTAATATTCCCAAATATCCTAGACTATGTATATTTGTATCGCTGGCCACCCTGGCATGTGTGCGAAGTTCTAATATGTTTAGTTCGCAGCCTTCCCGAGGCATGTGTGCGAAGATCAGTCATAATTATCGCAGCCAACCCTTGGCGTGTGTGCGAAGATCTGTTCAAGTAGGTATACTAGTCTAGCCGTATCACATCATTCACCATCCTCACCCTGAGGACTCATATCATTACGTTCCGTTAACTAAGTATGTACGTATAATTCATTAAATCCCATTCCCACCCTGGGAACCCCATGCCTTGGCTGTGTGAACTCACCTTGGTTTGCTCGGTATGCTAAGTATGTGCACAAGCAAGTCAATCACGTCCTAGAGTATGCACGTATACACAATCAGTTTGTACTCATGCAATTCACTTATAAGCATCAACATTGATCATCAAGTAGCACGTTGTACGTAATCATAATCATACAAGTATTGTATAACACTTAACAGCAGTTAAATAATCCAGTTAACACTTAACAGAATTAACTCAGGTTACTGTGCAAAGTACACAAATTGGCGAATCACATCATTGGCGAAACACATGTTTGACGAGACACTCCCTGTTTCGCCAACCACCCTTGGCGAAACACAACCCTGTTTCGTTGACTACTCTTGGCGAAACACAATCTTGTTTCGTCAAGCATCCCATCTCGTCAAGCATTCTAATTCGTCAAGTCTGTTTCGTGGTATCATTAGTTACGTCAAACATACAGTTACACGAGAATCATGCAGTTAGATACAGAAACCCTAATCATAGCTACTAGCCGTCATCATCATCATAAATCATGACCACCTACTCTATCATGACATATTCACATGAAACACACATGATTGGACCGATTTTAAGGTGGTTTGCTTACAATCATTTAGCCGGCAATTATCACTATGTTATCCACATCTATTCTGACAAATACATATAAGTATATTATGGGGAAATGTTGTAGACAATGCCATTGGACCAAAATACAAACTAGCCGACAATTTAAGATATCAATCCATACCACATCAATAACTTCACATAAAAATTACCAAAACAATCTTTAAACAATTAAACAATAGACGATGTTAATTATATGCGCCGCCCACCATCCCTCACCGCCGGATGTTATTGGACCGATAATATGCCACCAATCACCAACAATATCATCATACAAATTGACATCAATATTTACAAAGAACTTTATGATCATAATTCATAACAACACATATATCTTTTTGTGAATAAAAACTAACCGGAAGTTAAGAGGACCCGATGAAAGGCTTCGAGTGTGAGGGGTTCCTATTGCCATCGCACAACTATAGGGAGAGATCTAGGGTTTGCCGATTAAAACATTAACGTAAAGGCTGTGAACACAATATATAACAAGTAGCTACTGGGCCGAAGCCCATTTGGTTTTCGTTGGACATCTGGTGGACGAAATCACTTATTGATTTCGTGGAGTGTGTTTTCGGCAAGAGTGTTTTCGTGTGGGGTGCATGTTTTAGTTGTACCATAGTAACATAATACCAACATGTACTGATAACCTACACACGTATAATACACACCATACATAAACACAAAGCAACACTTGCATAACATGACAATCACAATACAACTCAATGCGTACAATAGTGAAACAAACCGGTCGTGTAAACAAACGGACAAACAATTAACGTGTAATAAGTGCGAAGATAGAAATCGTGGAAATTCGAGTTGTCACATTATCCCCAACTTAGAAGAAATTTCGTCCCGAAATTTGGTACGCATTCACTGAGGGAGCTAGGTTGTATCGTTCACTGGTTTTCCTGGGGTGTCACATCATCCCCCCGTTGATTTGGAATTTCGTCCCGAAATTCGGTAGTAGTAGCTTCAGCCTCAGCAGTGGTTGCACGGTTTTCGAATAACTGGGGATATTTTTCTGTCATCTGGTCTTCGCGTTCCCAGGTGTATTCTGGGCCACGACGGGAGTTCCAACGAACTCGAACAAGAGGGATTCTCTTGTGTTTGAGGACCTTCACATCCCGGTCCGTGATTTCAACTGGTTCCTCGACGAACTGCAACCGCTCGTCGATAGTGAGTTCCTTAAAAGGAACTATAAGGGTCTCATCTGACAGACATTTCTTCAGATTCGACACGTGGAATACGTTGTGAACTGCACCGAGTTCAGCTGGTAAGTTCAATCGGTAGGCTACTGGGCCTATTCGTTCTATAATCTCGAATGGTCCGACATACCGCGGATTAAGCTTGCCTCGTTTACCAAAACGAACCACACCCTTCCAGGGTGAGACTTTTAATAAAACCCGGTCCCCGACCTGAAATTCCAAAGGCTTGCTACGCTTGTCCGCGTAGGCTTTCTGACGGTCGCGTGCTGCCGCCATGCGTTGTCGTATCTGTGCAATCTTTTCTGTGGCGTCCACTACAATCTCTGGACCCGTGATCTGACTATCCCCCACCTCTGCCCAACAGAGAGGTGACCGGCATTTACATCCGTACAATGGCTCGAATGGAGCGGCTTGTATGCTGGTATGATAACTGTTATTATACGAAAATTCCACCAAAGGGAGATGCTTTTCCCAGCCGTTGCCGAAATCAATAACACATGCCCGAAGCATGTCTTCAAGAGTCTGGATCGTTCGCTCAGACTGCCCATCCGTCTGAGGATGATATGTCGTGCTCATGTCTAAGCGAGAGCCAAATGCTTTGTGCATCGCTTGCCATAGTTCTGAGGTGAATCGTGCATCCCGATCCGAAATGATGGAGGTGGGCAACCCGTGCCTCGAGACAACTTCTTTCAAGTAGATGTCTGCCAAGGCAGAAAACTTATCCGTTTCTTTCATAGCTAAGAAATGAGCAGACTTTGTGAGTCGATCGACGATCACCCAAATAGTGTCATTCCCGCGTTGGGATCTAGGTAGGCCAGTAACAAAATCCATGGAAATTTGCTCCCATTTCCACTGTGGTATCTCCGGTTGCTGAAGTAGGCCTGATGGTTTCTGATATTCGACTTTAACCCTCGCACAAGTCAAACACTTGCCGACGTAAGTCGCGATAAGAGCTTTCATGTTTGGCCACCAGTATGTTGTTTTGATGTCGTGGTACATTGTATCCGACCCTGGATGTACCGAGTAGCGTGACTTGTGAGCTTCGTCCATTACCAGCTCACGTAAACCGCCGTAAAGTGGGACCCAAATACGCCCTGTTACATAGTAGGCGCCGTCTTCCTTTTGTTCCATCTGTTGCCTTGAGCCGCGTAAGGCTTCAGCCTTAACGTTTTCGGGTTTCAATGCTTCTATCTGAGCAACTCGTATCTGTGCAGGAAGACTGGACTGAATAGTAAGCTGTAGCGCTCGTACGCGCTTAGGTAGGGTGTCCATTCGACTGAGGGCGTCGGCCACAACATTGGCCTTGCGCGGATGATACTTGATGGCGCATTCGTAGTCGTTCAGTAGTTCAGCCCATCTCCGTTGACGCATGTTCAAATCCTTTTGCTTAAGAATATGCTCGAGACTCCTGTGATCGGTGTAATTCGTGCACCTGGTACCGTACAGGTAGTGTCGCCATATCTTAAGCGCGAAAACAACAGCTCCCAGTTCTAAATCGTGCGTCGTGTAGTTCCGTTCGTGAACCTTGCGTTGACGAGAAGCGTAAGCAATAACCTTATCCCATTGCATCAATACGCAACCAAGACCCTGTATCGATGCGTCACAATAAACCACGAAGTCATCTGTGCCCTCCGGCAATGAGAGAATAGGTGCGCTGCAAAGCCTATCCTTTAAGTACTGAAAAGCGGTCTCCTGGGCTCTCCCCAGCGATAAGTGACACCTTTCTGTGTCAGTAGCGTAAGCGGCTGTGCGATCTTGGAGAAGTCTTTTATAAATCGCCTGTAGTAACCCGCCAAACCCAAGAATTGGCGTATTTCCGTTGGTGTACGCGGTGCAGGCCAGTTTCTGATCGAGTCTACCTTGGATGGATCGACATGAATCCCATCCCTGTTTACCACATGGCCTAAGAAATGGACTTCACGAAGCCAGAAGTCACATTTCGAAAACTTGGCATACAATTGCTCCTTTCGAAGGAGTTCCAAAACCAATCGTAGGTGCTGCTCGTGCTCCTCCTGACTCTTGGGGTAGATCAGAATGTCGTCGATGAAGACAATGACGAACTTGTCAAAATAGGGTTTGCACACCCTGTTCATACAGTCCATAAATACGGCAGGTGCGCTCAATAAAATCAAACCATCCATCATATCAAACATAAAGTATAGTAGTTAAAATAATTCATAGAACCCAATACAATTGATGTTCAAACCAAACTTTGTTTGAGTAGCGGAAACATAATAATGAAAACCCAAAATAAGTTAGAAGTTCAAATATCGTTCATTGCGTCTCCTCGTCCTAACATGAAAACTCGACCTCTTGCTTCGTTGCCATTGTTGTTGTTTTTGTTCCCATTGTCTTGGTTATTGTTGTGGTTCTGATTCTGGTTCAACTGAGGGCAATCGCGCTTGTAATGACCTTCTGCCCCACACTGGAAACATCCCCGATTTCCACGCTGTGGCTGCTGCTGCTGTGGGTTCTGAGGAGCTGGTGGTGGAAGTTGCTGGTTCTGATTAGTTGGCCGTGAGCTTCTGCAATCTTTGGCTTCGTGCCCTATCTTGAGACATCTCTGACAACGTTCCTTGCGACACCTTCCACTGTGGTGCCTGTTACACTTGTTACATAGTGGGTGTACTCCCCTGTATCCACCCTGCTCCTGACTGCCAGATGATTGTTGACTCGGATTCTGGTAGTCATTCGTCCTGCGCTGCTGTGCTTGAGACTGATCGGGAACTGATCCCCTGCTGGAATCCCCATCCCATTTCCGTTTGTTGTCGTTGGGTGTAGCAGAAGTAGCAGCTGGAGTGACTGTAGTAGTAGCGTTGACACGCTTTGGCAGTTTATTCTGATCCACTGCCTGGTCGGTGATGCGATGAGCGAGACGCTGGATATCCTGGATGTTGTCGAGATTAGCCGAGGTAACATGGCTCTGGATCTCTGGCGCCAATCCCTTGAGATACATCTCGATGCGCTTGTATGGAGGGTCTACCATAGTTGGGCACAGCACGGCCAGCTCGTTTGACCGTTTAGTATACGCTTCGATCTCTGATCCAACCATTTTCAGATTATACAGCTCGTCTTCCAGCTTGTGAATATCTTCACGCGTGCAATACTCACGCTTGATGAGTTCCTTGAAATCGTTCCATGGGGTGGCGTTAGCAGCTGCCAACCCAAGAATTTGCAACTGCGCGTTCCACCAGGTTAGCGCGATTCCTTCCAATGTGCCAGTGGCAAACTTGACCTTGCGAGCCTCAGGGCACTCGCACATTTCGAATACAGATTCTAGCTTTTCAAACCAATGGAGGAGTCCCACTGCCCCCTCGGTGCCACTGAAGGAATTTGGACGACAGTCCATGAAGTTCTTGAATGTGCACACTTGCTGCGCTGGTTGACCTATTGTGTACGAATAGGACAAAGTTAAATACGAGAGTTAATGTAGGATCTAAAGATCCTAGTGTGTGTCTATACTGCAGAGTATACTACCTGCTTGAGCAGCTGCAAGTGCCGCAGCAACTTGAGCTTGAACGAGAGCCTCTAGCTGGGCTTGAGTCATGTTAATTCGTCCGGCCATTGATCTTCACATCAAAGGCAACATAAGTGAGAAGGGTTCGCGAATAGTGCGATGACAGAAGAGTGTAAGCACGTAAGTGTTCTCAAGCAATAACGAGTAGTGAGCAAAGTAATGTAAGCATACTACGAGCAAAGTTCTATGCAGTTCTAGCATGTAGGCAATAAACGTAAACCTTATTACCTAGGATGTCGAGTCCTGCACGTGGAGCGAAGCGTCGTTGTGGATCGTTGAGAGCACTGTTCTGGTTATAGTCTGGTTTTAATAAAAACGTTTTCCCATATTAAAACCAAGTTCTCTATAACCAATGGCTCTGATACCAATCTGTCACACCCCCAAAATCCACATGCGGAGTATCACCGCTTGGAGGCGTGACTGACCAGGATCTTAACCACCAATCATATTGAACATGTAATATAGTTAAGTATAGCGGAAGCATTTAAGTAACCCAAACATAAGTATTAATTTATGAATCATCATAAGTGTTCAAATAGCCTTCATGATCCTTTGCCCACAACGACCTGCTCCTCCTTGTGCAAGCTCCGTAATGTACCTAAGGTCCTGCAAGGCATGCAGCAGAGAGTCAACAACTAGTTGAGCGAGTTCACAGAAAGTAAGTTCAGTAATAGAAATGGTATAGCAAGCATTGCGTTCGTTCATCTAATCATGTATCGTATTAGTTCGTTCCATTGTTCATGTATAGTATTGGTTTCCATCGCGGGCCCTTTCGGCATGTATGCGAAGATTTGGGTTAATATTCCCAAATATCCTAGACTATGTATATTTGTATCGCTGGCCACCCTGGCATGTGTGCGAAGTTCTAATATGTTTAGTTCGCAGCCTTCCCGAGGCATGTGTGCGAAGATCAGTCATAATTATCGCAGCCAACCCTTGGCGTGTGTGCGAAGATCTGTTCAAGTAGGTATACTAGTCTAGCCGTATCACATCATTCACCATCCTCACCCTGAGGACTCATATCATTACGTTCCGTTAACTAAGTATGTACGTATAATTCATTCAATCCCATTCCCACCCTGGGAACCCCATGCCTTGGCTGTGTGAACTCACCTTGGTTTGCTCGGTATGCTAAGTATGTGCACAAGCAAGTCAATCACGTCCTAGAGTATGCACGTATACACAATCAGTTTGTACTCATGCAGTTCACTTATAAGCATCAACAATGATCATCAAGTAGCACGTTGTACGTAATCATAATCATACAAGTATTGTATAACACTTAACAGCAGTTAAATAATCCAGTTAACATGTGACAACTCGAACTTTAGACTTGCTTTGATGTAACGTTACGTGCTTACGAGAACTAAATTATATGATCTAATGAATGTTATGATGTTATGTGCCATATGTGTATGCATGCTATATGAATGATTATGTGTTCGCGAACCCAAACCGCACAATTTGAACCGATCCGCACAACACTACATTCGAGTGCACAAGCCCTTTGGGCCACACCTTGTTCACGGACCCTTAGAAGTAACCGGATGGGCTTCTGCCCACTCCCCCACTCGCAACACAAAACCGGGACTAGGGGTTTGTTTTACTACTTTTGCAAAACACCACACACACAAACCCTAGGCGATTTCCTCGCCTTCTCTCGTGTGCTTGGAACCGACGACAAGAACATCTCCATTCGGATTGTCCTCTTCTCTTTCCCTAATCCGGTTAGTGTGGTTGTGATTTGTATTGTTAGATAGCATGTTGTTTATACGTGTTTTCATGGTCATTCGGATAGTTGTTGATGATGTGTGATGATAATAATCTTGTTAATCGGTTAGATAGTCACGAAATCGGAATTGTATGATGCTGATTAATCCATGGTTATGTGCTATGATTCGGGTTGTGGTTTGTCGTATATGTTCTTGAATGCATGATCTAGTAATCGGTTATCATATATTGTTTCGGGTGTTAGAATTGATAGGCTACGGGATAGTTATGTTTCAAGGATTAATCTAATTGAATGTTAAAAGATATGGTTCATATGCACAATTACTGATTTATTACTGGTTCGATGTTCTTGAATTGTTATGAATATGCATGAAATCTGAATTAACTGTTGATTGATCGAAATTGTGAAACTGTCCAAGGTGTTAGCTGAAATCACGGAGTTTAATTGACTAGAATTATGGAAACCAGTTACACACACGGTTGCGACTCAGAATTTCGAGTCGAAACCTCACAGTCTCGACTCGGGACCACAAACAGCACAAGCCGAGACCATGGTTGCGACTCCCGTTGCGACTCGTAACCGGACCATGACGAACCGAGATCACCATTGCGACTCGTAACCAGCTGTTGCGACTCGTAATCTCCGGTTGCGACTCGAGATCGCCGGTTGCGACTCGAGACGAGTTAATGCACGTACACTGTTTGGGCCTTCACTGTCACGGGCCCAATCAATTGGGCCCAACGATTGGATTTGTGGACTGTTTGCTATTGGACTAGTGTGCGTTTACTATTTGGGGTGAATGTTAATTGGGCCGGGTTATGTTGAGCCAAGATTAACCCGCACAAGTGTGCTCTTGACTGCTAGTTGGACTGCTTATCTGTTTGGGCCGATTACTTGGACTCGTTACATGATTTGAACTGCTGATACGTTTATGTGATTTGCCATGATCATACTCGATACCATACGTGATACAAACGTGCTATATACGAACCTGACTTGCATAATAACCATGATAGGACGTGGTTGACCATTTACTTGCTACCTGTACTCTTTTGTGTATGGGCCGAGCAAACCAAGGTGAGTTCACACAGCCAAGGCATGGGATTCCCGGGTTGGGAATTGGGTTGGATATGTTGAATATGGAATGATTACTCGTACTTACGCATTCTCTAGACTATAGACCATCGTCCTCAGGTTAGTCAGGACACGTTACGTAAAGCCTACGTAACCCAGTATTTGCCATTTGTCTCCCGGGTCGGGAGGACACGTTACGTAAAGCCTACGTAACCCAATACCATCCACTGGCTTCCAGGTCGAAAGGCCACGCTGCGTAAAGCCTACGTAGCCCCCACGCGTACCACTGTCCTCGGGGAAGGGCACGTCACGTAAAGCCTACGTGACCCTGTACGTTTTCCTGTTCTCGGTAAAGAAGAACACATGGTCGGAAGTTAGTCTAGTAAGTACCGTTAATGAGAAGCCCTCATTAGCCAGGATAAACATGGGAAGCCCCCACCAGTAATAAGAACACAAGGTTTGGGAAGCCCCCACCTTTAGTACACACTAGTATGGGAAGCCCCACTAGTTATATTTATGCACTATGTTATGAACTTACTTTCTGTGAACTCGCTCAACTAGTTTGCTGATTATTTGCTGCATGCCTTGCAGGACCTTAGGTATACTTGGAGCTTGCACAGGGAGGAGCAGGTCGTTGTGGGATACGGATCATGAACTTCATCTGAACTTATAACTATTTTGAGTTTACATACTATGCTTCCGCTATTTAAACGATGTTTGGTTTTGAAACATCAATCATGTCATGATGATTTACATTGATTACTTTTATTATTAAATGCTATGTTTGATATGATTGATGGCTTGATCCTGGTCAGTCACGCTCCCAAGCGGTGGTACTCCGCAGGTGGATTTTGAGGGTGTGACAGATTGGTATCAGAGCCATTGGTTATAGAGAACTTGGTTTTAATATGGGAAAACGTTTTTATTAAAACCGGACTATAACCAGTACAGTGCTCTCAACGATCCACAACGACGCTTCGCTCCACGTGCAAGACTCGACATCCTAGGTAATAAGGTTATGATTATTGCCTGTTTGCTAGAACTGCTTAGAACTTTGCTCGCATTACGTTTAGATACACATGATACTATAGCATGAGAATCCCTATGTGCTTACACTTTTCTGTCATCGCCCTACTCGCGAACCATTCTTACCTATGCTACTTGTTACAATGAAGATCATGTCTGGACGAATCAACATGACACAAGCCCAGCTAGAGGCTCTTGTTCAAGCTCAAGTTGCTGCGGCAGTTGCAGCAGCTCAAGCAGGTAGAATATCCTGCAGTATAGGCACACACTAGGATCTTTAGATCCTACATTAACTCTCGTATTTAACTTCGTCCTATTCGTACACAATAGGTCAACACGCGCAGCAGCCTGTCTGCACTTTCAAGAACTTCATGGACTGTCGTCCAAATTCTTTCAGCGGCACCGAGGGGGCAGTGGGACTCCTCCATTGGTTTGAAAAGCTAGAATCAGTATTCGAAATGTGCGAGTGCCCTGAGGCTCGCAAGGTCAAGTTTGCTACTGGCACCTTGGAAGGAATAGCACTGACTTGGTGGAACGCCCAAGTTCAGATATTAGGGTTGGCAGCTGCTAACGCCACCCCATGGAACGATTTCAAGGAACTCATCAAGCGTGAGTATTGCACACGTGAAGATATTCACAAGCTGGAAGACGAGTTGTATAATCTGAAAATGGTTGGATCAGAAATCGAAGCGTATACTAAACGGTCGAATGAGCTGGCCGTACTGTGCCCAACTATGGTGGACCCTCCATACAAGCGCATTGAGATGTATCTCAAGGGGCTGGCACCAGAAATCCAGAGCCATGTTACTTCGGCTAATCTCGACAACATCCAGGAAATCCAGCGTCTCGCTCGTCGCATCACCGACCAGGCAGTGGAACAGAATAAACTGCCTAAGCGTGTCAACGCTACTACTACAGTCACTCCTTCAGCTACTCCTGCTACTACTAGCGAAAGCAAAAGGAAATGGGATGGAGATTCCAGCAGGGATTCAGCAACTATTCAGCCACAAGCTCAGCAGCAGAAGACTGACCACTACCAGAGCCCCAGTCAGCAATCCTCTGGTGGTCATAGACAGAGGAGATATCAGGGAAGTCAGCCTAAGTGTTACAATTGCCACAGACATCACAATGGCCCGTGTAACAAGGGTCGTTGTCAAAGGTGTCTTAAGATGGGCCACGAGGCCAAAGACTGTAGGAGTCCACGGCCTGCGAATCAGAATCAGCAGCCTCAGCAACCCGCTCCACAGAACCAGCAGCAGCAGCAGCAGCCACAGCGTGGAAACCGGGGATGTTTCCAGTGTGGGGCTGAAGGTCACTTCAAACGCGATTGCCCTCAGTTGAACCAGAACCGCAACAACAACAACCAGGGCAATGGGCATAACAACGGTGGAAACAACAACAACAACAACGGCAATGAAGCTCGTGGTCGTGCATTCGTACTAGGTCGAGGTGACGCAGTGAACGATCCCAACGTAGTTATGGGTAAGTTTCTCCTCGACAATATTTACGTTACTGTTTTGTTTGATTCGGGTGCGGATACAAGTTATATGTCTGTGAAAATGTGTCAACTGCTAAAACGTGCACCAACACTTTTACCCACCAAACATGTAGTAGAGTTAGCTAACGGTAAAAGTCTAGAAGCCACGCACGTAGTTCAGGGTTGTAATCTTATCCTAGCTGGCCAAGCCTTCTCTATTGATCTCGTTCCCATAGTTTTGGGTAGTTTCGACGTTGTGATTGGGATGGATTGGTTATCCCAACACCAGGCAGAAATTTTATGCAGTGAGAAGATTATTCGCATTCCTCGTTCTGGTCAGGAACCTCTCGAAGTGCAAGGTGACAAGAGTGGTGCTGTGGTTGGCATCATCTCTTTCTTGAAGGCTCAGAAATGCTTACGTAAGGGTCACACTGCCATTCTGGCACTCGTTACAGATGCATCGACGAAGGAAAAGAAATTGGAGGATATTCCAATTGTACGTGACTTTCCTCAGGTGTTTCCTGAAGACTTACCTGGCTTACCGCCTCATCGTCAGGTCGAATTTCAAATCGAGCTCGCTCCAGGAGCAGCACCCATAGCTCGCGCACCATATCGTCTAGCTCCATCAGAATTGGAGGAACTGTCAAAGCAGCTACAAGAGCTCTTGGAAAAGGGCTTCATTCGTCCAAGCTCTTCGCCTTGGGGAGCTCCAGTACTTTTCGTGAAAAAGAAAGACGGTACGTTCAGGATGTGCATCGACTACCGTGAACTCAACAAGGTGACGGTGAAGAACCGTTATCCTCTTCCGCGCATCGACGACTTATTCGACCAATTGCAAGGGTCGTGCTACTATTCGAAGATAGATTTGCGGTCGGGGTACCATCAACTGAGAGTCCGGGATGAGGACGTCTCCAAGACAGCCTTCAGAACTCGTTATGGCCACTACGAGTTTCTCGTCATGCCATTTGGGTTAACGAACGCGCCTGCTGTATTTATGGACCTTATGAACAGGGTGTGCAAACCCTATCTTGACAAGTTTGTCATAGTATTCATCGACGACATTCTGATTTACTCCAAGAGTCAGGAGGAACACGAGCAACATCTTCGCCTTATTTTGGAACTCCTTCGGAAGGAACAGCTGTACGCCAAGCTTTCTAAATGCGACTTCTGGCTTCGTGAAGTCCACTTCTTAGGCCATGTGGTGAACAGGGATGGGATCCATGTCGATCCATCCAAGGTAGATTCGATCAGAAACTGGCCTGCACCGCGTACACCGACAGAAATACGCCAATTCTTGGGTTTGGCGGGTTACTACAGACGGTTTATCAAGGATTTCTCGAAGATTGCTCAGCCGCTTACGTTACTGACACAAAAGGGTGTCACCTATCGCTGGGGAGAGCCCAGGAGACTGCTTTTCAGCACCTAAAGGATAGACTTTGCAGTGCACCTATTCTCTCATTGCCAGAGGGCACAGATGACTTCGTGGTATATTGTGATGCATCCATTCGGGGACTTGGATGTGTGTTAATGCAGCGCGACAAGGTTATCGCTTACGCCTCTCGTCAACTCAAGGTTCATGAACGCAACTACACGACGCACGATTTAGAGCTGGGAGCTGTTGTTTTCGCGCTTAAGATATGGCGACACTACCTGTACGGCACCAGGTGCACGATTTACACCGATCACAGGAGTCTTGAGCATATTCTTAAGCAGAAGGATTTGAATATACGTCAACGACGATGGGTCGAGTTACTGAACGACTACGAATGCGCTATCAAGTATCATCCAGGCAAAGCCAATGTTGTGGCCGATGCCCTCAGTCGGAAAGACACTTTACCACGGCGCGTGCGAGCGCTACAGCTTACGATTCAGTCTAGCCTCCCTGCACAGATACGAGATGCTCAGGTAGAAGCACTGAAGCCCGAAAACGTCAGGGCTGAAGCCTTACGCGGCTCACGGCAACAAATGGAACAAAAGGAAGACGGCACCTATTATGTAACGGGGCGTATTTGGGTCCCACTTTATGGCGGTCTACGCGAACTTGTGATGGACGAAGCACACAAGTCCCGCTACTCGGTACATCCAGGGTCGGATAAAATGTACCACGACATCAACACTACTTATTGGTGGCCTAGTATGAAGGCCCACATCGCTACGTACGTTGGAAAGTGCTTGACCTGTGCGAGAGTCAAGGTTGAATATCAGAAACCAGCCGGCCTACTTCAGCAGCCTAAGATACCGCAATGGAAATGGGAAGAAATTTCCATGGATTTTGTTACAGGCCTACCTAGATCCCAGCGTGGGAATGATACCATATGGGTCATCGTGGATCGACTCACCAAGTCTGCACACTTCCTACCTATAAAGGAAACGGATAAGTTCTCCACTCTCGCAGACGTCTATCTTAAAGAAGTCGTTTCGAGGCATGGGGTGCCCACATCTATCATTTCGGATCGCGATGCACGATTCACGTCAGAGCTATGGCAAGCGATGCACAAATCTTTCGGCTCACGACTAGACATGAGCACAGCATATCACCCTCAAACGGATGGGCAGTCTGAGCGAACGATCCAAACTCTAGAAGACATGCTTAGGGCATGCGTTATAGATTTCGGCAACGGCTGGGAAAAGCATCTCCCTTTGGTGGAGTTTTCGTATAATAATAGTTATCACACCAGCATACAAGCCGCTCCATTCGAGGCATTGTACGGGCGTAAATGCCGGTCACCTCTCTGTTGGGCAGAGGTGGGGGATAGTCAGATCACGGGTCCAGAGATTGTAGTGGACGCCACAGAAAAGATTGCACAAATAAGACAACGCATGGCGGCAGCACGCGACCGTCAGAAAGCCTACGCGGACAAGCGTAGAAAGCCATTGGAATTTGAGGTCGGGGACCGGGTTTTATTGAAAGTCTCACCCTGGAAGGGTGTGGTACGCTTTGGCAAACGAGGCAAACTGAATCCGCGCTATGTCGGATTATTCGAAATCATAGAAAAGATTGGCAAAGTAGCATACAAGTTGAACCTACCAGCTGAACTCGGGGCAGTTCACAATGTCTTTCATGTATCGAACTTAAAGAAGTGCCTATCAGATGAAAACCTCATCATTCCTTTTAAGGAGCTCACTATCGACGAGCGGTTGCAGTTCGTCGAGGAACCAGTTGAAATCACGGACCGGGACGTGAAGGTCCTCAAACACAAGAGAATCCCTCTTGTTCGAGTTCGTTGGAACTCCAAACGTGGCCCAGAGTACACCTGGGAACGCGAAGACAGGATGACATAAAAGTACCCCCAGTTATTCGAAACCAATGCTACCACTACTGAGGTTGAAGCTACTACTTCGGAATTTCGGGACGAAATTCCAGATCAACGGGGGAGGATGTGACACCCCAGGAAAATCAGTGAACAATACAGTTTATCTAGCTTCCTCAGTGAGTGCATACCAAATTTCGGGACGAAATTTCCAATTAGTTGGGGATAATGTGACAACTCGAACTTTAGACTTGCTTTGATGTAACGTTACGTGCTTACGAGAACTAAATTATATGATCTAATGAATGTTATGATGTTATGTGCCATATGTGTATGCATGCTATATGAATGATTATGTGTTCGCGAACCCAAACCGCACAATTTGAACCGATCCGCACAACACTACATTCGAGTGCACAAGCCCTTTGGGCCACACCTTGTTCACGGACCCTTAGAAGTAACCGGATGGGCTCGGCCCACTCCCCCACTCGCAACACAAAACCGGGACTAGGGGTTTGTTTTACTACTTTTGCAAAACACCACACACACAAACCCTAGGCGATTTCCTCACCTTCTCTCGTGTGCTTGGAACCGACGGCAAGAACATCTCCATTCGGATTGTCCTCTTCTCTTTCCCTAATCCGGTTAGTGTGGTTGTGATTTGTATTGTTAGATAGCATGTTGTTTATACGTGTTTTCATGGTCATTCGGATAGTTGTTGATGATGTGTGATGATAATAATCTTGTTAATCGGTTAGATAGTCACGAAATCGGAATTGTATGATGCTGATTAATCCATGGTTATGTGCTATGATTCGGGTTGTGGTTTGTCGTATATGTTCTTGAATGCATGATCTAGTAATCGGTTATCATATATTGTTTCGGGTGTTAGAATTGATAGGCTACGGGATAGTTATGTTTCAAGGATTAATCTAATTGAATGTTAAAAGATATGGTTCATATGCACAATTACTGATTTATTACTGGTTCGATGTTCTTGAATTGTTATGAATATGCATGAAATCTGAATTAACTGTTGATTGATCGAAATTGTGAAACTGTCCAAGGTGTTAGCTGAAATCACGGAGTTTAATTGACTAGAATTATGGAAACCAGTTACACACACGGTTGCGACTCAGAATTTCGAGTCGAAACCTCACAGTCTCGACTCGGGACCACAAACAGCACAAGCCGAGACCATGGTTGCGAGTCCCGTTGCGACTCGTAACCGGACCATGACGAACCGAGATCACCGTTGCGACTCGTAACCAGCTGTTGCGACTCGTAATCTCCGGTTGCGACTCGAGATCGCCGGTTGCGACTCGAGACGAGTTAATGCACGTACACTGTTTGGGCCTTCACTGTCACGGGCCCAATCAATTGGGCCCAACGATTGGATTTGTGGACTGTTTGCTATTGGACTAGTGTGCGTTTACTATTTGGGGTGAATGTTAATTGGGCCGGGTTATGTTGAGCCAAGATTAACCCGCACAAGTGTGCTCTTGACTGCTAGTTGGACTGCTTATCTGTTTGGGCCGATTACTTGGACTCGTTACATGATTTGAACTGCTGATACGTTTATGTGATTTGCCATGATCATACTCGATACCATACGTGATACAAACGTGCTATATACGAACCTGACTTGCATAATAACCATGATAGGACGTGGTTGACCATTTACTTGCTACCTGTACTCTTTTGTGTATCTGCCGAGCAAACCAAGGTGAGTTCACACAGCCAAGGCATGGGATTCCCGGGTTGGGAATTGGGTTGGATATGTTGAATATGGAATGATTACTCGTACTTACGCATTCTCTAGACTATAGACCATCGTCCTCAGGTTAGTCAGGACACGTTACGTAAAGCCTACGTAACCCAGTATTTGCCATTTGTCTCCCGGGTCGGGAGGACACGTTACGTAAAGCCTACGTAACCCAATACCATCCACTGGCTTCCAGGTCGAAAGGCCACGCTGCGTAAAGCCTACGTAGCCCCCACGCGTACCACTGTCCTCGGGGAAGGGCACGTCACGTAAAGCCTACGTGACCCTGTACGTTTTCCTGTTCTCGGTAAAGAAGAACACATGGTCGGAAGTTAGTCTAGTAAGTACCGTTAATGAGAAGCCCTCATAAGCCAGGATAAACATGGGAAGCCCCCACCAGTAATAAGAACACAAGGTTTGGGAAGCCCCCACCTTTAGTACACACTAGTATGGGAAGCCCCACTAGTTATATTTATGCACTATGTTATGAACTTACTTTCTGTGAACTCGCTCAACTAGTTTGTTGATTATTTGCTGCATGCCTTGCAGGACCTTAGGTATACTTGGAGCTTGCACAGGGAGGAGCAGGTCGTTGTGGGATACGGATCATGAACTTCATCTGAACTTATAACTATTTTGAGTTTACATACTATGCTTCTGCTATTTAAACGATGTTTGGTTTTGAAACATCAATCATGTCATGATGATTTACATTGATTACTTTTATTATTAAATGCTATGTTTGATATGATTGATGGCTTGATCCTGGTCAGTCACGCTCCCAAGCGGTGGTACTCCGCAGGTGGATTTTGAGGGTGTGACATAACACTTAACAGAATTAACTCAGGTTACTGTGCAAAGTACACAAATTGGCGAATCACATCATTGGCGAAACACATGTTTGACGAGACACTCCCTGTTTCGCCAACCACCCTTGGCGAAACACAACCCTGTTTCGTTGACTACTCTTGGCGAAACACAATCTTGTTTCGTCAAGCATCCCATCTCGTCAAGCATTCTAATTCGTCAAGTCTGTTTCGTGGTATCATTAGTTACGTCAAACATACAGTTACACGAGAATCATGCAGTTAGATACATAAACCCTAATCATAGCTACTAGCCGTCATCATCATCATAAATCATGACCACCTACTCTATCATGACATATTTACATGAAACACACATGATTGGACCGATTTTAAGGTGGTTTGCTTACAATCATTTAGCCGGCAATTATCACTATGTTATCCACATCTATTCTGACAAATACATATAAGTATATTATGGGGAAATGTTGTAGACAATGCCATTGGACCAAAATACAAACTAGCCGACAATTTAAGATATCAATCCATACCACATCAATAACTTCACATAAAAATTACCAAAACAATCTTTAAACAATTAAACAATAGCCGATGTTAATTATATGCGCCGCCCACCATCCCTCACCGCCGGATGTTATTGGACCGATAATATGCCACCAATCACCAACAATATCATCATACAAATTGACATCAATATTTACAAAGAACTTTATGATCATAATTCACAACAACACATATATCTTTTTGTGAATAAAAACTAACCGGAAGTTAAGAGGACCCGATGAAAGGCTTCGAGTGTGAGGGGTTCCTATTGCCGTCGCACAACTACAGGGAGAGATCTAGGGTTTGCCGATTAAAACATTAACGTAAAGGCTGTGAACACAATATATAACAAGTAGCTACTGGGCCGAAGCCCATTTGGTTTTTATTGGACATCTGGTGGACGAAATCACTTATTGATTTTCGTGGAGTGTGTTTTCGGCAAGAGTGTTTTCGTGTGGGGTGCATGTTTTAGTTGTACCATAGTAACATAATACCAACATGTACTGATAACCTACACACGTATAGTACACACCATACATAAACACAAAGCAACACTTGCATAACATGACAATCACAATACAACTCAATGCGTACAATAGTGAAACAAACCGGTCGTGTAAACAAACGGACAAACAATTAACGTGTAATAAGTGCAAAGATAGAAATCGTGGAAATTCGAGTTGTCACATTATCCCCAACTTAGAAGAAATTTCGTCCCTAAATTTGGTACGCATTCACTGAGGGAGCTAGGTTGTATCGTTCACTGGTTTTCCTGGGGTGTCACAGAAACACGAAGATATGACAGGTATATCTAAGGATATTATCACTCATAAACTTGGCATTGACAGGTCAATCAAACCAATCCATCAAAAAAGGAGGAAGTTTGCACCAGAAAGGAATGCCATTATCCAGGAAGAAGTAGAAAGACTACTTCGAGCAGGTATGATCAGAGAGGTAAAATATCCAAAATGGTTAGCCAATGTGGTTGTTGTCCAAAAGAAAAACGGAAAGTGGAGGGTATGTGTCGATTTCACTGATCTGAATAAGGCATGTCCCAAGGATCCTTTCCCATTACCCCACATTGACTCCATGGTGGATGCAACGGCGGGCCATGCACTGTTAACTTTTATGGATGCATCATCTGGATTCCAACAAATTCAGATGGTGCCATCTGACCAAGAGGATACGGTTTTTATGACCCCAACCAGTTTATATTGTTATATTGCCATGCCTTTTGGATTAAGAAATGCAGGTGCAACATATCAAAGGCTGGTGAATATGATGTTCAAAGATCAAATTGGACAGACTATGGAAGTGTACATAGATGATATGGTAGTAAAGTCAAAGAAAGCTGAGGATCACCTAAGGGACTTGGAGGAAGCATTTGATATCCTTGATAATTATAACATGAAGCTTAATCCTTCAAAATGTCACTTTGGTGTTAAAGCAGGTAAATTTCTAGGATATATGGTAACTCAGAGGGGCATTGAAGCAAGCCCGAAACAAATTACAGCATTGGTGAATATCAAATCCCCTGCCAACGCCAAGGATGTGCAAAGGCTAACAGGCAGGATAGCAGCTCTAAATAGGTTTATATCCAAATCCTCAGAAAGATGTAAAGAATTCTATGATATCCTAAGAAAGAACAAGAAATTTGAGTGGACTGAAAAACATGAGAATGCTTTACAAGCCCTCAAAGAATACATGTCCTCAGCTCCAGCATTGATGAAACCCGGAAAAGGAGATGTGTTATCCTTATACCTGGCGGTATCCTCAACAGCTGTAAGTGCAGTCCTTGTTAAGGATCATGAAGGTACACAATATCCTGTCTATTATGTAAGTAAGAGTTTACTTGATGCTGAATCCAGGTACTCACACCTTGAAAAACTTATTCTTGCATTAATTATGGCATCTACTAAGCTAAGACATTATTTTGAAACCCATGCTATTGTTGTTAGAACTAATTTTCCAATCAAGAATGTCCTCAGGAAACCAGAGATGTCCGGAAGGATGGCTAAGTGGGCAGTAAAGCTTAGTGCCCATGATATAAGATATGAGCCTAGAACAGCCATCAAATCTCAAGCATTAGCAGACTTTGTGGCTGATTTCAGTAGTGATCTACAAAAGGAAGCCGAATTGGAGGTCCAGCAGCTGGATGAGACCAAGGATCCTTGGATACTACATACTGATGCATACTACTAAAATTGCCACAGGGGGACATAATACCCCATTCCATAGCTTGTGAGTTCCAAGCCACTAATAATGAGGCTGAATATGAAGCCTTAATCGCTGGCTTACAAATTGCTAAGCATATGGGGATCAGGTATCTTGAGGTATACGTGGATTCATTGTTAATCACTAATCACTTTAATGGATCCTATGCTGTGAAAGGTGAAAAACTAACCAAATATTTAGAGATAGTCAAAGAATTGGCACTCTCCTTTGTTTCTTTCAGTTTGTCACAGGTACCAAGGGAGGAAAATACAGAAGCTGATGCATTGGCCAATCTAGGATCATCTTTGAAGATCCCAGAGAATATAAGTATCCCCATCATCCATATCCTGGCTCCTGCTATTGAAAAACAGGTGGCCATGGAAATAGAAGAGGATACTGCAATGATCCCTACCAAGGATACTCACTCTTATTCAGGATCATGGATCTCACCAATCATGAGATACTTACAACATGGGGAGATTCCTATGGGAGAAAATCCTAGGGCTTTCAGGATTAAGGTATCTCAATTCACAATCTTAAATAATGTGTTATATAAGCGATCTCTTGCAGGACCATATTTAAGATGTATTGAGGATCCTGAAATTCAAGAAGTGTTAAAAGACTTCCATGAAGGAGATTGTGGAAACCACACTGGGGGCAGGGCATTGTTCTCAAGGATCCTTAGGACAGGATACTATTGGCCAACTATGAAGAGGGATGCTGTGGAGTATGCTAAGAAGTGTGATCCTTGTCAAAGACACAGCAATATCCTTCATCAGCCGGCTGAATTTCTACATCCTATACCATCCTCTTGGCCATTCATGAGATGGGGGATGGATATAGTTGGCAAGCTCCCTAAGGCACCTGGTGGAAAAGTATTCATGCTTGCCATGACTGACTACTTCTCCAAGTGGATAGAGGCCGAAGCCTTTGCCCAAGTCAGAGAAAAGGAAGTGATATCCTTTATTAAAAGAAACATTATAACTAGATTTGGCATTCCTTCTGAAATTGTATGTGATAATGGTTCCCAATTTATTGGGAGCAGGACTACTAACTTTTGTGACAGTTGGGGGATTAAGATGATAACATCAACACCAGTCCACCCACAAGCCAATGGCCAAGTAGAATCATCCAACAAGATCATCATCAACAATCTGAAGAAGAAACTTGGATCCAAGAAGGGGAAATGGGCAGAAGAATTGCCTTATGTGCTTTGGGCTGACAGGACAACTCCCAAGAATGCTACTGGTCAAACACCCTTCTCCTTGGTGTTTGGGGCAGAAGCAGTGATCCCAACAGAAATGGTGGTTCCAACTGCTAGAACAAGTACCCGTGATCCTGAAGAGAATGCTGCAAACTTGGCTCAGGATTTGGATACTATTGAAGAAATCAGGGATCTGGCTAGGATAAGGATGGCTAGCTACCAACAAAGAATGGCTGGTGCTTATAACAAAAATGTCAGAATAAGGAAATTCCAAGTGGGGGATATGGTATTGAGAAAAGCATTCCAAAATACCATCAATCCTGCTGACGGGAAATTAGCACCAAAGTGGGAAGGTCCTTACTTGATTTAAGCTAAAGCAGGAAAAGGGGCATATAGATTGCTAACCATGGAAGGAAATTTGTTACCTAGAGCCTGGAATGTTGTTCACTTAAAGAAATATTTCATGTGAACAGGATCCTCCTGGCACATATGATCCCTACATTGAAAGAATCCTCGAAGGATCCCGATAATGTCAATGATCCTTACTCTGGTAAAATCCTAATCCTAAACAATTTCATTTTCTTATTTTTACCTAAGGATAAGGATCATGCATCCTTCATCCTCTTCTCACGAGAATTTAAGTTCTGATAGCCCAGGTATCCTCAGCATATCATTAGGAATCTTCAAAAGCATCTCAGATCCTTGGGTTCAACCCCAGTTATCCTTGGGCTTGTCCCCAGTTTCCGCCTGTAGCGCACGATGATCCTGGTATAGTTCACGTCTTTGGGACCAGTACCCACTTTCGGGGCTGATAACCTCATCGTACTGGCTATTCCTAGGATCCTACGTATAATGGTAGACGTACCATACATCCGTTCCTAAGGTTTCTAACGTTTTCACGTTAGCTAAGGTTTTGGCATTTTCATGTCACTAAGTTTGGATAGTCGCCAGTAAGGGCCATACTCCAGTTTACATACGATCCTTGGGCTTGTCCCCAGTTATCCTTCGGGCTTGTCCCCAGTGATCCTATGGGCTTGTCCCCAGTTATCCTTTGCGCTTGTCCCCAGTTACTAACTTATCCTTTATATTGGCTTAGTCCCAAGTTATATTCCATTTTTTCAGGTTTTCGAAGTTAAACAATTAAGGATCCTTAATCCTTATTATCCATTAAAGTTTTACTTATGGTTATCCTGATTAAAGGTTAGGATCCTAACTTGGATCCTCAGGTATGATCCTTAACTATTTTTAATTTCATTCATTATTCATTTGAATAACCCTTAGACCTTGACAACTGAACCTATGATTCTTAAAATAAACTACCTTGAAAATTTTCGATTATAGGATATTTGATCCAGGATCATATCCTAAAATTCTTGAACATGATTTGCTTAACCTTTCTTACTCAAATGAATATGTTTTTAAACAATTGGAAAATAAGAGGATAAACAAAGGATAACAACACGAGATAAGCCAAAAAGATTAGAGTTATTTTATTAACAAAGGATTTTAAACCCTTCAAAGTTGTCAAAATTGCCAACCCACGTTTCTACCAGCAAAACGTGGCCCGTCCACATGGGTTGGCAAAGGGTGTCCATTGTTTGTGCGGTCGTAGCATGCAGGAAAATAAAAAGCGGCAGGATCACAAAGGCTTCATCCCCCAAACAGAGGATCCCTCCACCATTTGCAATCCTACCTATTGTCTGAAGGATCCTGGATCCTTGATCCTAAAACTATTGTTTAAGTTACAGACCATCATTGTTTAAAACATCACAACCACAAAAAAAAAAAACCACTACCAAATTTAAAAAAATTGGGCTCCGGCCAAGTCTCGAAATTTCCATCATCGCCCAATCCTGCAGCTCAAACCTTCGCTGCACCATCACCACCAGCTCCACTTGCTTCCCCTGATCCTTGCCAGCATCACCTCCTTCAAGCATTGGGATCTCCTCAGCCTCCTCATCATCCTCCAACTCTGCCAGCCTCGCCTTCCAGCCCTCCACGTCCCATGTGCTCTTGTCGAAGGAAGGATCCTGAGCCTCCGCAGCCATCTGCAGCTGAATCTTATACATGGTTATCGCAGCAGAGACCTTGGCATCCTGGGTAATGTCATGCTTCTCATAATCAAAATTGATCAGCATCCTGGCAGCTTTATCCTTGGTGGCCCGGAGCTCCTTCTCAAGATCAGCAATCTTGAGATCCTTCAGCACACCCATCTGTTGGAGGTCAGCAATTTGGCGATCTTGATCCTCGACGTGGCCAACATAAGTTTCTATTTCAGCAAATTTCTGCAAGGAAAACAAGGCATAACGTCAGAAACAAGTGATCCTCAAAATTGTCAGGATAACGAACAGGGGCAGCGATCCTTACCTCATTGAAGTAGTCCAAAAACTGTTGGCGAAGCAGGGGCAGGCCTTGTAGATCCTCAGAGGCCTTTCTCTTCTTTCCTTTACCCCTAATAGGTGCTTTAGGGGCTGAAGCAGTTGGGCTGGCAGCAGGAGTCTTCTTCCTTGCAGATTTAACATTAGCAAGATCATCAATGCCAAACTTGGAGGCAGATTTAGCAGATTTTCCTGCACCTACACAACCAAAATAAGATAAGTATTCTAAATGATTTAGAAATCCTACGTAAAACTAATTTTTAAAGGAGGATACTTACTTGACATTGTGGCAGATGCGGAGGATACTTCCTGTGAATCTTGGGTGGCAACTTGAAAACTTCTTGTCTCCGGGTCAAGCTTCTTGAAGGCCAAAAGCCTCTCTTTTGCAGCAGGTGTCAGCTTCAGATGAGAGATGGAGATAGCTGCACAATAAACAAAAAACAAAGAAAATATTAGTGATCCTCATCCTAAGGAACAAATCTGATAGTGATCCTTCTAGGATCCTCTATCCTACCATGAGTAGCCCACTCCTTGGGCAGATGCTTCCCATCAGGGATGGTATCCCTCCTAACAAAGAAGAACCGTCGCTTCCAATTCGTGTCATTCTTGGTGACCTTGAGAACAGGGTGATCCTCTCCGGCTTTCCGTTTAAATAAATATCGACAGGATCCAAACGTTGTGAGATCATACATCTCAGCCAGCTCCGCCATTCCTAAATCAATCCCTTCCTGCTCAATGATCCTTTCCAGGGTATATAAAACCCTCCAGATCATTGGCATGGCCTGGATATAGGAGATGCCGGTGAGGGAAAAGAAGGACTGGGTGAATTGAGGAAAAGGATACGAATATCCTATTAAGAACGGAGTAACGGGAAAGGCTACCCAAGTATCAGAAATAAAGTCACTCAAAGCAGTGGGAGTGAAAGACTTGAAGATGGTGTTCGCCGGAAAACAATGACGGATCTTGTCAACCTGAGGATCGGTAAAGCAGCACCTCTCGGCAGGAGAATCTTTTATTATCCCTTGACCCTTCAAGGGACTGTTCTTCTCAGGATCCTTATGAGGGGAATTCCGGAGCAACATATTTGCAGAAGAATGGAAAGAGACAGAGAAACAGAGTAAGAGAAGGAAGAAAAGAGGAGAATACCTGATCAATCTTCGGACGAGATTATAAAGGGAGTTTCTCTTGAATTTAAATGCAAATTGATCCTATCTCTATCTCCTATTTATAATGATGATCTGCAGGGCTGTCACTTCTGTGACGTAAGAATTGCAACGGCTAGTCCGACTTCAACGGCTAGTTATCCGATTAACTCGTTGCGGATAAGATCAAGCAAAATATAACTCATTTATTTACAATATTACTCCTTATATTTTGGGGGCAATTGTTAGGGCTGGATTTTTATGACATATGATCCTTACATGTGATCCTAACCAGTGATCCTTAATTCTTTGGCAGATAGTGATCCTCAGAAGAGTTCTAGGATCAGGATCACGGACCATCATAGGGATCCTCATGCTAACAGTTGTTTTCATTGGATTTAATGTTATCTTGCAGGAATGTCTAGCAGGATCCGCTCTTAGCAACGTAATCAAGGGACTCGTCTTTACAACTTTGGCATATGCTTAATCAGAGATGAACGTTGTAGAGGATATGGAAACTCAGCATGATTTAAGGGCGATAATTTAGGCTAGATTTACTTTTATTCCTAAAGGGGTAATGAGCTGATAGTTAGTCTATTTACCTAAAATAGGGCCACTCACACTTGTATATATAGCACTCTTCCACATTCAGAAGACACACAACACATTTCTTACACACTCTAGCATACCACACCATAGCAATCTTTGTACCTAGCTCGTTACCATCCGAAGTTGTAAACATTGTTTCTTATATTGGAGTTTGGTGATCGGTAGTTTCCATCACCCGAGGTTTTTTATGCCGGAGGTCATTCATTGATCAAGGGCTTTTTCCTCGTATAAATCTTTGTGTCACTTGTGCAATCTACATTTAAGTGATCCTTTACTTTGTTCATCATACCAAGCATCATTCCCCGTTTACAAAGAGTTTGGTTGCATTATCCTTGTGTGATTTTTGACCAAAACAGTTATCCTGATTAAACGTTAGGATCCTAACTTGGATCCTCAGGTATGATCCTTAACTATTTTTAATTTCATTCATTATTCATTTGAATAACCCTTAGACCTTGACAACTGAACCTATGATCCTTAAAATAAACTACTTTGAAAATTTTCGATTATAGGATATTTGATCCAAGATCATATCCTAAATTTCTTAAACATAGTTTGCTTAAATTTTCTTGCTCAAACAAATATGTATCAAAACAATTGGAAATTAAAAGGATAACAATACGAGATAAGCCAAAAATATTAAGAGTTATTTTATTAACAAAGGATTAAAACCCTTCAAAGTTGTCAAAATTGCCAACCCACGTTTCTACCAGCAAAACGTGGCCCGTCCACATGGGTTGGCAAAGGGTGTCCATTATCTGTGCGGTCACAACATGCAAGAATTTAAAAGGCGGCAGGATCACAATGGCTTCATCCCCCAAACAGAGGATCCCTCCACCATATGTAATCCTACCTATTGTTCACAGGATCCTAGATCCTCAACCCTAAACCTATTGTTCAAATACAGACCATAATTGTTTTTAAACATCACAACCATCAAACAAAAAAATTGGGCTCCGGCCATGTCTAGAAGTTTCCTTCATCGTCCAATCCTGCAGCTCAATCCTTCGCTGCACCATCACCACCGGCTCCACTTGCCTCACCAGCATGATCCTTGCCAGCATCACCACCCTCAAGCATCGGGATCTCCTCAGCTTCATCATCATCCTCCAACTCTGCCAGCCTCGCCTTCTAACCCTCTACATCCCACGTGCTTTTGTCGAAGGCAGGATCCTGAGCCTCCATAGCCATCTGCAGCTGGATCTTATACATGGTTATTGCAGCAGAGACCTTGGCATCCTGGGTGATCTCATGCTTCTCATAATCAAAATTGATCAGCATTTTGGCAGCATCATCCTTGGTGGCCCGGAGCTCCTTCTCAAGATCAGCAATCTTAAGATCCTTCAGCACACCCATTTGTTGGAGGTCAGCGATTTGGCGATCTTGATCCTCGACGTGGCCAACATAAGTCTCTATCTCAGCAAATTTCTGCAAGGAAAACAAGGCATAACATCAGAAACAAGTGATCCTCAAAACTGTCAGGATAACAAACAGGGGCAGTGATCCTTACCTCGTTGAAATAGTCCAGAAACTGTTGGCGGAGTAGGGGCAGACCTTGTAAATCCTCAGAGGCCTTTCTCTTCTTTCCTTTACCCCTGATAGGTGCTTTAGGGGCTGAAGCAGTTGGGCTAACAGCAGGAGTCTTCTTTCTTGAGGATTTGACATTTGTAAGATCATCAATGCCAAACTTTGAAGCAGACTTAGAGGATTTCCCAGCACCTACACAACCAAAATAAGATAAGTATTCTAATTAAACTTGAAAATCCTACATAGAATTACTTTTCAAATAAGGATACTTACTTGACATTGTGACAGAGGCAGAGGATACTTCTTGAGAATCCTGGATGGCAACCTGAAAAGTTCTTGTCTCCGGATCAAGCTTCCTAAAGGCCAAGAGTCTCTCTTTTGCAGCAGGAGTCAACCTAAGATGAGCAACAGATATAGCTGCACAATAAACAAGAAAATATTAGTGATCCTTATCTTAAGGAACAAGTTCTATGGTGATCCTTCCAGGATCCTCTATCCTACCATGGGTAGCCCACTCCTTGGGCAAATCCTTCCCATTAGGGATGGAATCTCTCCTAACAAAAAAGAATCGTCGCTTCCAGTTCGTGTCATTTTTGGTCACTTTGAAAACAGGGTGATCCTCTCCAGCTTTTCGCTTGAACAAATATCGGTGGGATCCAAAAGTTGTGAGATCATACATCTCACCCAACTCCGCCATACCAAGGTCAATCCCCTCTTGCTCAATGATCCTTTCAAGGGTGTATAACACCCTCCAGATCATCGGCATAGGCTGGATATAGCAGATGCCGGTAAGGGAGAAAAAAGATTGGGTGAATTGAGAAAAAGGATACGAATATCCTATCAAGAAAGGGGTGACCGGGAAAGCTACCCAAGTCTCAGAGATGAAATCACTCAAAGTGGTAGGACTAAAAGACTTGAAAAGGGTTTCCGCCGGGAAACAACGACGGATTTTATCGATTTGAGGGTCGGTGAAGCAACACCTCTCGGAGGGGGAATCTTTGATGATCCCTTGACCCTTTAAGGGGCTGTTCTTCTTAGGATCCTTGCAGGGGGAGTTCCGGAGCAACATCTTTAACAGAAGAATAGAAGAAGAAGAAAAACAGAGCAAGAGAGAAGAAGATGAAAAGGAGAATACCTGGTTGATCTTCTGAATACGGTTATAAAGGGAGTTGCTTTGAATTTAAATGCATTCGATCCTATCCCTATTTCTATTTATAATCATGATTGTGCAGGGCTGTCACCTCCATGACGTCAGACCATAACGGATAGTTCTGTGACATCTGTGCTTGTTGTAAACAATTCAGTTATCAATGAAATAAAGTTAATTGATCCCAATGTTTGTTTATTTGTGTTTAATGTTTTTAATGTTTTGACTTTTATTCGATTTCAAACTCTAAATCACTCTCTGGAAGGTTATACGCAAACTGGTGCTTAAACGCAATCAGTTTAACGCGACGTACATTCCGAAACTGTGACGTAAGCCAAACATACCCTAAATATCCCTTACATAACTTAGAAATAAGTTTCGAAGGATTCAGTATGGCGAAAACATGACTATTTGAAATAAAGAACTATTTACAACAAAACTGCGAAACGAACGTTGGTGACCGCCCGGATAATATTTAAATCCAGAAAAATATTATGTTATGACTAAAAATTTATTTTTAATCAGGTCTGTGTTGAAAAATAAATTAAAACGCTTAAGAACGTTCTTTTCAAGTTTAAGCGCGTACCGCGTGTTTCTGCGCAACACAGTGCTTATACTGCAAAACGCGGACAACGCAGCCAGTCTCAGCAACTGAAATTTATTTCAGTAATATCTTGGCGAGTTTAGTTTTATAGAAAAAAAATAATTTAGAACGCCATGAACCGAGATTTAAACGCTAGATAAAATACCCGGTACCCAGTTAAACACCTGTTTTAACTAATATACCATCAAAACTTACATTTAACCCCCCCATATAAATTTCGGTCACAAGGACCCACCAAGATCCCCAAAATATTTTGCCAAGATCTCTCAAGATTTGATTTGATATTTCTTGATTTCTTTTGATTTTCTTTAGATTTTATAAGATTTTATCTAGATTTTTTTTCCTATAAGTTCACCCCTTATCTTCACAACTTCATTTCATCACTCCATCTTCCACTCTCTCTCCCTCTCCCAACCGTAAACACCACCATCACCTCCATTTCCATTTTTTGCAACTTTGTTCTTAAAGATTAAACCCCATTCCAAGCTAGTTTCAAGTTGGTGTGAAAATCCAAAGGAGTTTCCAAGGTGATTTCAAGTGATTTCAAGCTCCATCTCATCAAAAACTCACTTGAATCTTGAAGGTATAAAGTTTATGTTTAAATCATATACTTTGTTCTTGATGGTTGGAAGTTTCTCTTGAATCTTGGAATTTTTCACTAAAACTTGAAATCTAAAAGAAATGGGTCTTGAAACAAATAAAAATGGTGGCGATATATATGTATGTATAACCGTACATATATATATATATATGTGTGTGTGTGTGTGTGTATGTGTCGTGAAGTTCGATTTCTTGTTAAATACTTGTTTATGTTGTTACATGTTCTTGAATAATAAGTTTAAATGCAAGTGATTGTTGATCTATGTATGATATGAAAATGCTTAAATACATCAGCAAATAAACCTGAATATATCATACATTTGATGCATTTAGATTAACATAAAATGTTGATGTTATGATAGTATGCTTTAGATACTTGTACATGTGAATATATGTTGATTTAAAGCTCAAGAAGTGATAAAAAAATGGCTATATGACAAAAATGTTTTAGATCAGGTTACAAGCACTAAAAATTACCTTATTTGGTATATTATAAGGGCATGAAACTTTGACGTAGGTTTGGTAGCATTGCATGTTGTACATATAGCTTAAAAAGTGGTAAAATGTGCGAAAGTTGCATGATTTATATGCTCTATTTAAGACCTGCACTATTGTGAGTATAACCATTATTTTATTCAGTAAATAACATGGGTTGTGTCAAAATTTCAAGTCGTTTCGAATTGGGATGGTTCGGGTAACGTTTGATGCAAAACTATGCGGTAAAACGGTTAAAAATCGCCTTTTCGGAGGATTTTTATTAAACTGTTTTTGATCAGTAACCAAACTGATATTTTTGATATAAAAATAAGTATTTTAACTTATACTAAGTTTACTTGGTGTTCGGTTAGTCATACGTGACTTCCGACGCTCAAAAATGTTACTGAAACGCTAAAATAAGTGTTTTTCGACATAACTATAATGGGTTATTCATGAGTAAAATTTTATGTGTTACAATGTGCTATGTGTTTTATAATATGTGTATGATGACATGATAATACTTGACAAGATTATTTGTTTTACGCTAGAGTACATATACGCGAATATACTAAAATAATCAAAAATAATAACTTTTCGGCGAATCTCAAAGATATGTGAAAATTCTAAGTATCGGAGAAACTTCGTCATTTTTATGAATTCTGTTTATTAAATCATTCTTATTTAATTAAGGACAAATAAATAATTTGAGGGATTGTGTTAGCATATAGAAACGCACCCAAAGGTGAGTACATAGTTCCCTCTTTTACTGTTTCTCAAACATTTTGGGGTGAAACACATGTGCCTACTTGTTACTTTCATGCTTTCATGATTTCGCATTATATACTTGCTATGTTCATTAGTACACTTGTTTTACATGACATTTTCATGCTATGTATGTTCATCATACTTAGTACACTTGTTTTACATTTACCATTTTCATGCTATGTATGTTCATCATACTTAGTACATTTGTTTTACATGACATTTCACGCTATGTGTGTACATTTGATTACATACTTAGTGCATTGTTTTCACATGTTTATATTTTGGGTATGACATTTGGTTTGTTTAAGTGGGACAATATACATTCATTAACTTTGATCACGCCGCTCGTTAGTAGGTAATGGTACCATAGGAATTGACAACTCCCGTTCCTGACATCCTGGGTTTGTTTGGATGAAAGGAATGACCGAATTCGATTAAAAACATTTAGACAGATAGACCTTTAATTTGTTTAAAGGTTTATCACCACAGTTGCAAGGCTTGGATGTATGCATTTTCACAATACCGCATAAATGATTGTATTCAGTATAGCATGCAATTCCACAAAACATAACATTGATTTAAACCATGTTTTACTTCAATACATTGTTTTGTGCATTTTCACCTATGGTTTAGTTGATACATATTTCCCTTGCCATACATGACATTTTGTTTACACATGACATGATTGACATTGATATAGACATTTTGACATTGTTATACACATTTCATGATTCACACTTGACATTGGACATGGTTTTTCGCATAAACATTTTGACATTTGGTTAAACATAAACATGTTTACATTGATGGTTTGTTGGGTAAGTGATTTAAGTAACGAGGTGTGTGTAATATGATACAAGCATGGTGGATACGCCGTTGGTACTACCTATATATAAGTGTTTGTATGATATTACACATCGTAGCGTTGTTTAAATCATTTCAGTTTAGCTATATAACATACTTTTCACAATACTTTGTTCTACAAATAATCTATCTTGTACAAACTCATTTTAATGGTAAATCATTTAACCATACATTATACATATCTACCATCGTTTTTCAAATGATTTACAAACAATACATTTTACAAGATTCATGACTAACTTTTATTAAACCCTTTTCTTAAAACTTATAAGTCATGAATCCTATTTTCACAAAACCTATGTTACTCACAGGCATTTTTATGCTGACGTTCCTATTTTCACATGTGTTTCAGGAGCTAATGCATAGGTTGATCGTGACACGCTAGGGTGGACTTGGGCCTTAGTGACTTAAAACAGAACTAGACTTAGTTTAATTACGTTATGTACTCTTTATTTCAGTAGTTTAAAGACAATGAAACATGTTGGTTCTTGTTCTGAACAATGTATTCCACCCTTGGGTGATGAATAAAATAATATTTTAATTACCTTGGTTGTGGAACAATAATTCTGTTACAACACTCCCCAATGTTTCTGCCACGATTTGATGTTTTACGTGGTCGGGGTGTGACAGAAGAGTTGGTATCAGAGCCAATGGTTATAGGGAATTAGGTTATTAGTAATGCCTTGACCTAGACTATAACTTTTCTAGGACCCCAACACAAGTTGTCTTGTGTTTAGATTTTAAAACATGCACCTCACCTATCCTTAGGTGATTACCAAAAACAAAATATAATGGAAGGCACAAAGCCAAAATGAACCATCAATCTCTTAAACCCTCCTAAGTTTTCAAAATCTCGTCAAAGTTTTGGGTTCTAAATAGTGTGAACACGTGCAAACTGGAAGAGTGAATGCCTCTACCCTGGGTTTTCTGTCTAAGGCTAGAGTGTTCGTACAAATCCACATAATCCGACCAGTCACTCTTACCTGGGAACTCTTGGGGTGAGTGTTCACTTATAGGCGAGCATGTCTTCGCTAAGCATTGTTTATGGACCCATTTACTTTGATTAGTCACTGTGTGTCATTTGTTTGCTTTGTGATACGGACGAATGACCACCATCCTTGCTTTGTTGATTTTGTTTCATCTCGTTCTTTTCATCTAATCATCTCACTCGTTTCCTCTTGTGTTTTCCACTTTTTTTTTTTTTAGCATGCCTCCTCGACGCGAAAATCAGCTACCCAATGCCGAACTGGCAGAAATCATCGCACAGCATATGGCTGCGGCGTTCCCGAATCTTATCGCTCAGTTTAACCAAGCCAACATCAATCAGAACGCTCCTTGTAACTTCAAGAGCTTCAATTCGGCTAAACCACTCAAGTTCAGTGGTACTGAGGGGGCAACTGGGCTCCTTCAATGGTTTGAGAGCATTGAGAATACCTTTCGTCATGTTCAGTGTCCTGATAATCGCAAGGTCGAGTTTGCTTCTAGTGTTTTTCAGAAGAGGGCGTTAACATGGTGGAATGGGGTTATGAGAGATCGTGGTGCTGAAGTCGCATTAGCACAAACATGGGCTGAGTTAAGGACTCTCATGATGAGTGAGTTCTGTCCTCGTCATGAATTGCGAGCGCTGGAAAGGGAGTTTGATGATCTGAGGCAGTTTAGTGGCGAGCACCGAGCGTATACTGACAGGTTCGAAGAGTTGAGTTTGTTATGCCCAACGATGGTTACCCCACTTGACAAGGCTATCGAGAGATACATCGATGGTCTCCCTGACTCTGTGCAAGACATCATTACTGGTAGTAAACCTACCACTGTTCGTCAGGCAATCGAACTATCTGCAACTTTGACAGAATCGCAGATCAGAAAGGGTAAATTGCATAGGAAGGGTGACAAGGGCAAGAAACAGGCGTCTGACAAAGGGGATAGCAAGAAAGGTAAGAAGGGGAAGGATTCTGGCTCATCAAAGGGCTCTAGGAAGCGAAAGGCTTCCCAAAATTTTGCCATCACTGCCCAACAGAACCAGGCAGCTCCAAATCAGCCAGCGCAGCCTCCCGCAAAGAAGCGGTATGAAGGGAATGCACCTTTGTGCAATAGGTGCAATAGTCATCATCAACAGCAACACCCGTGTCGTTTCTGTACCAACTGTGGAAAATCAGGTCATCTTGCAGAGGTTTGTCGTTCTGCTAGAAATCCAGCTCGGCAGGGAGCTCAACCACCTGTTCAACAGTAAGCTACACGACCTCACTATCCTCCTGGCTCGTGCTTTAATTGTGGAGACCTGACCCATTATCGAAACCAGTGTCCAAGGCTGGTTAATGCAAATCCAGTTCAGGCTCAGGCTCGTGGACGAGTTCTTAATATGAATGCTGTCGAAGCGCAAGCAGACAACGAGGTGGTGAACGGTACGTTCTTTATTAATAATCAACCTGCGTCTGTTCTTTTTGATTCAGGGGCCGATAAGAGTTTTGTGTCGTTATCTTTTGAGCCTTTGCTTCGCGTGTCTAGAACAAAACTAGGTAAGCCTTTGACTGTTGAAGTTGCGAATGGTGAACCCGTTGTTCTTAATTCCGTTCTTCGCAACTGTCAATTGAATCTTAGCGACCATCTTTTTCCTATTGACCTCACGCCTATGCAACTTGGAAGCTTCGACATTATTGTGGGTATGGATTGGTTAGCCAAGCATCGCGCAGAGGTGGTTTGTTTTGAGAAGATCGTTCGTGTGCCGCTTTCGTCTGGTGAGATCCTACAGGTTCGTGGTGAGAAACCTGTTAGTAGCCTCAAGCTTATGTCTTGCTTTCAAGCTTGGAAGTATCTGCGAAAGAACTATGTGGCCTTCTTGGCACATGTTACGGCAGATAAAGACCAAGGTAAGTCTATTCAAGATATCCCTGTTGTTCGGGATTATCAGGAGCTGTTTCCTGAAGAATTACCTGGACTACCCCCAGCACGCCAAGTCGAGTTCCGTATTGATCTTGTACCTGGTGCAAATCCTATTGCCAGAGCTCCATATCATCTTGCACCATCTGAGATGCAAGAGCTATCTAAGCAGCTTCAGGAGCTTTCTGACAAAGGTTTTATCCGTCCTAGCTTTTCACCTTGGGGTGCTCCCGTTGTTTTTGTCAAGAAGATGGATGGATCCTTCAGAATGTGTATCGATTATCGTGAGCTGAATAAGCTTACCATCAAGAATCGATATCCCCTACCTCGCATTGATGACCTCTTTGACCAGTTACAGGGTGTTACTTGCTTTCTAAAAATTGATCTTCGTTCTGGGTATCATCAACTTCGTGTGCATGAAGAGGATATTCCCAAAACAGCATTCCGCACTCGATACAGGCATTATGAGTTCACAGTCATGCCATTCGGTTTGACCAATGCTCCTGCTGTTTTCATGGACTTGATGAATAGGGTCTGCAAGCCTTATTTGGATAAGTTCATCATCGTTTTTATTGATGACATCTTAATTTACTCTAAGACGCAAGCTGATCACGAGCAACATCTTCGTCTTACTCTGGAACTCCTAAAGAAAGAGCAACTTTTTGCCAAATTCTCCAAGTGCGAATTTTGGCTTAAGGAAGTTCAATTTTTGGGACATATTGTCAACGAACAAGGTATTCATGTAGATCCCTCCAAGATCAGTGCGATTAAGGATTGGGATACGCCAACTACTCCTACTGAGGTTCGTTCTTTCCTTGGTCTTGCGGGTTATTACCGCCGCTTCATTAAAAACTTCTCGAAGATTGCAGTTCCTCTAACTGCTCTAACTCAGAAGAACAAACCCTTTGAATGGGGTTCTAAGCAAGAAGAAGCGTTTCAGACCTTGAAGCAGAAGCTTTGTAATGCACCTATTCTGACTTTGCCTGAAGGCAACGATGATTTTGTTGTTTACTGTGATGCATCGAAATTGGGTCTTGGCTGTGTTCTGATGCAAAGGAACAAAGTCATAGCCTATGCATCAAGGCAATTGAAGGTACATGAGAGAAACTACACCACTCATGATCTGGAGTTGGGTGCAGTTGTCTTCGCTCTCAAAATCTGGAGACACTATTTGTATGGTACAAAATGCGTGGTTTTCACTGACCACAAGAGTCTTCAGCATATCTTTAATCAGAAAGAACTCAACATGAGGCAGAGACGTTGGGTCTAACTCCTAAACGACTATGATTGCGAAATTCGCTACCATCCTGGTAAAGCGAATGTTGCGGCTGACGCATTAAGTCGTAAGGAACGTACTGTGCTTCATTGTGTTCGTGTTCAATCTACTATTCAAGCTCGATCTGATATCCAAGCACGCATTACTCAGGCTCAACAGGCTTGTGTTTCACAAGACTTGATGGGTAAGGAATTACCCTATCACATTAAGCCTGATCTTGTACTGAAGGAAGATGGATCATATTATTTCATGGACCGTTTGTGGGTCCGAAGCCAAGATGATCTTTGCACTTTGCTTATGGATGAGGCCCATAAGTCTCGTTATTCTATTCATCCTGGCTCAGATAAAATGTATAAGGATCTTCGTACTCAGTATTGGTGGCCTGCTATGAAGAAAGACATTGCCTTGTACGTTTCAAAATGCCTTACTTGTCTTAAGGTTAAGGCTGAACACCAACATCCTGTTGGTCTTTTGGAGCAACCTGAGATCCCAGTTTGGAAATGGGAAAACATTGCTATGGACCTCATTACCAAACTCCCGCGCACTAAGAAAGGTCATGATGCCATCTGGGTAGTTGTTGATCGTCTTACAAAGTCAGCGCATTTCCTGCCGATCCATGAGAATCTATCTGCTGAAGATCTAGCTAAAATCTATGTAGATGAAATCGTATCTCGGCATGGTGTTCCCTTGAACATTATTTCTGATAGAGATGCTCGTTTCTCTTCTCGTTTTTGGAGAACCATGCAATCTGCTATGGGGACCCAACTCAATCTGAGCACAGCTTATCATCCACAAACAGATGGCCAAACTGAAAGAACAATCCAGACTTTGGAGGATATGCTTAGAGCTTGTGTGATCGATTTTGGTGGTAGTTGGGATTCACATCTTCCATTGATTGAATTCTCCTACAATAATAGTTATCACTCCAGCATCAACATGGCTCCTTTCGAGGCTCTCTATGGTCGAAAATGTCGTTCACCTGTCTGCTGGAATGAAATAGGTGAGGCTCAGCTTACTGGACCTGACCTCATTCTAAAGACAACTGACAAGGTTAAGAAAGTTCGTGATAACTTACAGGCAGCTCGAAGCCGTCAAAAGAGTTACGCGGACCTACGACGCAAGCCCTTAGAATTCCAAATCGGTGATCGTGTATTACTTAAGGTCTCACCTTGGAAAGGTGTGATCAGATTTGGAAAGAAAGGAAAACTTGCACCTAGATATGTTGGACCATTCAAGATCGTCGAAAGAATCGGTAAGGTAGCCTACAGACTTCAATTACCTCCTGAACTTGGAAATGTTCATCCAACTTTCCACGTATCCAATCTCAAGAAGTGTTTAGCTGATGAGAACCTCCACATACCACTTGACGAAATCCGTGTTGATGAAACACTACATTTTGTTGAGAAACCTGTGGAAATTATGGATCGTGAAGTCAAATGGCTTAAACGCAAGCGCATTCCGTTGGTTAAAGTTCGTTGGGAATCTAAACGTGGACCTGAGTTTACTTGGGAACGTGAAGATCAAATGAAGGCGAAATATCCACATCTTTTCCCACGAGTTTCCTCTAAACAAATTTCGGGACGAAATTTCCACAAGTAGGGGAGACTGTGACATCTGTGCTTGTTGTAAACAATTCAGTTATCAATGAAATAAAGTTAATTGATCCCAATGTTTGTTTATTTGTGTTTGATGTTTTTAATGTTTTGACTTTTATTCGATTTCAAACTCTAAATCACTCTCTGGAAGGTTATACGCAAACCGGTGCTTAAACGCAATCAGTTTAACGCGACGTACATTCCGGAACTATGACGTAAGCCAAACATACCCTAAATATCCCTTACATAACTTAGAAATAAGTTTCGAAGGATTCGGTATGGCGAAAACATGACTATTTGAAATAAAGAACTATTTACAACAAAACTGCGAAACGAACGTTGGTGACCGCCCAGATAATATTTAAATCCAGAAAAATATTATGTTATGACTAAAAATTTATTTTTAATCAGGTCTGTGTTGAAAAATAAATTAAAACGCTTAAGAACGTTCTTTTCAAGTTTAAGCGCGTACCGCGTGTTTCTGCGCAACACAGTGCTTATACTGCAAAACACGGACAACGCAGCCAGTCTCAGCAACTGAAATTTATTTCAGTAATATCTTGGCGAGTTTAGTTTTATAGAAAAAAAAAATAATTTAGAATGCCATGAACCGAGATTTAAACGCTAGATAAAATACCCGGTACCCAGTTAAACACCTGTTTTAACTAATATACCATCAAAACTTACATTTAACCCCCCCCCCCCCCATATGAATTTCGGTCACAAGGACCCACCAAGATCCCCAAAATATTTTGCCAAGATCTCTTAAGATTTGATTTGATATTTCTTGATTTCTTTTGATTTTCTTTAGATTTTATAAGATTTTATCTAGATTTTTTTCCTATAAGTTCACCCCTTATCTTCACAACTTCATTTCATCACTCCATCTTCCACTCTCTCTCCCTCTCCCAACCGTAAACACCACCATCACCTCCATTTCCATTTTTTGCAACTTTGTTTTAAAGATTAAACCCCATTCCAAGCTAGTTTCAAGTTGGTGTGAAAATCCAAAGGAGTTTCCAAGGTGATTTCAAGTGATTTCAAGCTCCATCTCATCAAAAACTCACTTGAATCTTGAAGGTATAAAGTTTATGTTTAAATCATATACTTTGTTCTTGATGGTTGGAAGTTTCTCTTAAATCTTGGAATTTTTCACTAAAACTTGAAATCTAAAAGAAATGGGTCTTGAAACAAATAAAAATGGTGGCGATATATTTGTATGTATAACCGTACATATATATATATATATATATATGTGTGTGTGTGTGTGTGTGTGTGTGTGTCTTGAAGTTCGATTTCTTGTTAAATACTTGTTTATGTTGTTACATGTTCTTGAATAATAAGTTTAAATGCAAGTGATTGTTGATCTATGTATGATATGAAAATGCTTAAATACATCAGCAAATAAACCTGAATATATCATATATTTGATGCATTTAGATTAACATAAAATGTTGATGTTATGATAGTATGCTTTAGATACTTGTACATGTGAATATATGTTGATTTAAAGCTCAAGAAGTGATAAGAAAATGGCTATATGACAAAAATGTTTTAGATGAGGTTACAAGCACTAAAAATGACCTTATTTGGTATATTATAAGGGCATGAAACTTTGACGTAGGTTTGGTAGCATTGCATGTTGTACATATAGCTTAAAAAGTGGTAAAATATGCGAAAGTTGCATGATTTATATGCTCTATTTAAGACCTGCACTATTGTGAGTATAACCATTATTTTATTCAGTAAATATGGGTTGTGTCAAAATTTCAAGTCGTTTCGAATTGGGATGGTTCGGGTAACGTTTGATGCAAAACTATGCGGTAAAACGGTTAAAAATCGCCTTTTTGGAGGATTTTTATTAAACTGTTTTTGATCAGTAACCAAACTGATATTTTTGAAATAAAAATAAGTATTTTAACTTATACTAAGTTTACTTGGTGTTCGGTTAGTCATACGTGACTTCCGACGCTCAAAAATGTTACTGAAACGCTAAAATAAGTGTTTTTCGACATAACTATAATGGGTTATTCATGAGTAAATTTTATGTGTTACAATGTGCTATGTGTTTTATAATATGTGTATGATGACATGATAATACTTGACAAGATTATTTGTTTTACGCTAGAGTACATATACGCGAATATACCAAAATAATCAAAAATAATAACTTTTCGGCGAATCTCAAAGATATGTGAAAATTCTAAGTATCGGAGAAACTTCGTCATTTTTATGAATTTTGTTTATTAAATCATTCTTATTTAATTTAGGACAAATAAATAATTTGAGGGATTGTGTTAGCATATAGAAACGCACCCAAATGTGAGTACATAGTTCCCTCTTTTACTGTTTCTCAAACATTTTTGGGTGAAACACATGAGCCTACTTGTTACTTTCATGCTTTCATGTTTTCGCATTATATACTTGCTATGTTCATTAGTACACTTGTTTTACATGACATTTTCATGCTATGTATGTTCATCATACTTAGTACACTTGTTTTACATTTACCATTTTCATGCTATGTATGTTCATCATACTTAGTACATTTGTTTTACATGACATTTCACGCTATGTGTGTACATTTGATTACATACTTAGTGCATTGTTTTCACATGTTTATATTTTGGGTATGACATTTGGTTTGTTTAAGTGGGACAATATACATTCATTAACTTTGATCACGCCGCTCGTTAGTAGGTAATGGTACCATAGGAATTGACAACTCCCGTTCCTGACATCCTGGGTTTGTTTGGATGAAAGGACTGACCGAATTCGATTAAAAACATTTAGACAGATAGACCTTTAATTTGTTTAAAGGTTTATCACCACAGTTGCAAGGCTTGGATGTATGCATTTTCACAATACCGCATAAATGATTGTATTCAGTATAGCATGCAATTCCACAAAACATAACATTGATTTAAACCATGTTTTACTTCAATACATTGTTTTGTGCATTTTCACCTATGGTTTAGTTGATACATATTTCCCTTGCCATACATGACATTTTGTTTACACATGACATGATTGACATTGATATAGACATTTTGACATTGTTATACACATTTCATGATTCACACTTGACATTGGACATGGTTTTTCGCATAAACATTTTGACATTTGGTTAAACATAAACATGTTTACATTGATGGTTTGTTGGGTAAGTGATTTAAGTAACGAGGTGTGTGTAATATGATACAAGCATGGTGGATACGCCGCTGGTACTACCTATATATAAGTGTTTGTATGATATTACACATCGCAGCGTTGTTTAAATCATTTCAGTTTAGCTATATAACATACTTTTCACAATACTTTGTTCTACAAATAATCTATCTTGTACAAACTCATTTTAATGGTAAATCATTTAACCATACATTATACATATCTACCATCGTTTTTCAAATGATTTACAAACAATACATTTTACAAGATTCATGACTAACTTTTATTAAACCCTTTTCTTAAAACTTATAAGTCATGAATCCTATTTTCACAAAACCTATGTTACTCACAGGCATTTTTATGCTGACGTTCCTATTTTCACATGTGTTTCAGGAGCTAATGCATAGGTTGATCGTGACACGCTAGGGTGGACTTGGGCCTTAGTGACTTAAAACAGAACTAGACTTAGTTTAATTACGTTATGTACTCTTTATTTCAGTAGTTTAAAGACAATGAAACATGTTGGTTCTTGTTCTGAACAATGTATTCCACCCTTGGGTGATGAATAAAATATTATTTTAATTACCTTGTTGTGGAACAATAATTCTGTTACAACACTCCCCGACGTTTCCGCCACGATTTGATGTTTTACGTGGTCGGGGTGTGACAAGTTCCACCTTAACGGCTATATATCCGTTGAGTTAGTTAGAGATAAGATTCAGCAAAATATAACTCGTTTATATCACATAAATACTCCTTATATTTTGGGGGCAATTGTTAGGGCTGGATTTTTATGACCTATGATCCTTACATATGATCCTAACAAGTGATCCTTGTTTCTTTGGCAGATAGTGATCCTCAGAGGAGCTCCAGGATCAGGATCACGGATCATTCCAACGATCCTCATACTAACGACTGTTCTCTTTGGACTTAATATTATCTTGCAGGAATTACGAGTTGGATCCGGTCTTAGCAACGTAAACAAGGAATCTGTCACGATAATCTCGCACATGCATAATCAAAGATGGACGTTATGGCAAATATGGAAACTCAGCACAATTCAAGGGCGATTATTTAGGCTAAATTTACTTCTATTTCTAAAGGGGTAACGAGATAGTAGTTAGGTGATATGCCTAAAATAGAACCACACACACTTGTATAAATGGCACTCTTGAACATTCGGAAGACAACACATTTCTCACACGCTCTAGCATACGATACTATAGTGATCCTTGTACCTAGCTCGTTACCATACGAAGTTGTAAACTTTGTTTGTTATATTGAAGTTTGGTGATCGGTAGTTTCCATCACCCGAGGTTTTTTATGCTGGAGATCATTCATTGATCAAGGGCTTTTTCCTCGTATAAATCCTTGTGTCACTTGTGCATTTTACATTTGAGTGATCCTTCACTTTGTTCATCATACCAAGCATCATTCCCCGTTTACATAAAGTTTGGTTGCATTATCCTTGTGTGATTTTTGACCAAAACAGTTCTATGCTCAATACCTCTGCGGGGGTTTTGGTCAGAGAGTCCACTGCCTCTCTCTGTTTTCTTGTTTTGTCTCTCTTTGTGCAGCGAGCTGATTGATGGTAGCTCGTGCATCTTCAGATGAATAAATTCCTGAAATCGAGTCGCGCCAATTCTTTTTAAACTTTCTCCCGCTGCTCGGACCTAAGTCTGTTGGGCGACTGTGCGGTGGTGGTGGTCTGTTGCTGCTGAGATTTTTCTCAGTCTGGGCATAGACCTTAGCTGCCGCCATTAATTTTTCCCAGCTTTTTGGGAGTCCCTCTGTTCCGGACAAGACCTTTATTATGTCGTCACATCGGATGGCATACTTAAATTGGACTCTGATCAGGTGCTCATGAACATCTCCTATTTCGAGCACTTCTTTGTTGTAACGCGTAATGAAATCTTCTAAACTTTCGCCATCGCGTCGCCAGATATTCATGACGTCCGCTGTATCGCGGATGGACCGCCTCTGCTGGCTGAAGTGTACCAAAAACTTTTCTCGCAAGTCTACCCATGATGTGATCTTCCCTACAGGCAGGTTATTAAACCAGTGCCTTGCGGCGCCTGTGAGGGTTTGAATGAAGAGGTGACACCACATTGGTAGTGTCCACCCTCCCACCAACCCCGCGCTTGTGAAGATCTGAAGATGGTCATCTGGGTCCGTCATACTATTAAACTTGCCTACGTTGGATGGGAGCTTCGCTTTTTCTAGTGGAGCCAGAGCAATTTCGCTAATGAACTTGGAATTTTCTGCAGCTTCCGCCGGGCGGTAGATCTGATTGTAATCATGTTCAGCTTCAGGATTGTAAATCGCGCGAGGTTTACAACTTTTGTAGTTCGGCTGTAACCGGCTAAACATGCTTGTGTTGTCTCCTTCATGGTATGTTCTATCATACTCCCTGGTGTGGGTGTCCCATGAAGGGCCTAACCTGGAGTGAACTGACGGTCTTCTATGAGAGTGGGACTCATTATGATATTCTCTTCTTCGATTTTCAGATTGAGTATACTCATATCTCGCTGGATATCTAGAGTAAAGTTCCGTGTCTTCTACCTGAACCCGTGATGGTCCATCATGCTGGGAAACATGTGGTACTGATGGTGCTCGAGTATGGGATATAGGCCTTCGTGATTGAGTGGGAGGAGTAGCTTGTGCACAGAGTTGTGCATACACAGCATTTAATGCTCCCTGAGATCTGACATACCAGGAGATAGGTGTCTCTCCCAGAGGTAGAATTGAGCTTATAGGGATTTCAGGTTGCATCCCTGGAGTGACAGGGTCATTCGGATGATTATCAGTGTACTGCACTTCATTGTCATCCGAAGCCTCTTCCACAATCCCCTCAACTTGGGTATTGTTAACGAAATTTGGCCGAGGGCCGGTTTGAAGGTGAGTCGAAGTTTCTTCCATTAAAAAAATGGAAATGACAAAGTGAATCGAAACGAGAAAAAAACGGATGAAACTGAGAATACGGTGGGCGCCAATGAAGAAACACTGGTTAATTGACCGGAATCAAATGTGTATTCTGGTCCTCTTTTGGAGTCCCATTTTACTTTGACCAGAACTAATCTCTTGTGTTTGAGGTTCTTAACTTTTCTATCTTCAATCTGTAGAGGCTTCTCTACAAATTTAAGTTGTTCATTTACCTCTATATCCTTAAGAGGTACTACCAGTGATTCATCAGCTAAGCATTACTTGAGATTAGATACATGAAATACATCATGTATTCCTGCCATTTCCTCTGGTAGTTGTAGCTGATAAGCTACAGGTCCTATTCTTCTAATAATCTCAAAAGGTCCAACATACCTGGGGCTTAGCTTTCCCCTTTTGATGAATCTTACCACTCCTTTCCAAGGAGAGACTTTCAATAATACTTTGTCACCTACCTGAAATTCCAATGGCTTTCGTCTGTTATCAACATAACTCTTCTATCGATCACGTGTTGCTTTCAGTCGTTCCTTGACTTAAATGATCTTGTCGGTTGTTTCTTGCACTATTTCTGGTCCAAATAGTTGTTTTCCCCAATTTCTGCCCAACAGACTGGGGTTCGGCACTTTCGTCCATACAGTGCTTTGAATGGTGTAGCACTGATACTTATGTGATAGCTGTTATTGTAAGAAAATTCTATCAGTGGTAAGTGATCGTCCCAATTACCTCCGAAATCAATTACACAAGCTCTAAGCATATCTTCCATTGTCTGAATTGTCCTTTCACTTTGTCCGTCCGTTTTGGGGATGATAAGCGTTGCTTATATTCAATTTGGTTCCCATTGCTTTTTGGAAACTTGTCCAAAAATGAGAGGTAAAACGGCTATCCCTATCAGAAACAATTGATAAAGGAATTCCATGTAATGAAACTATTTCATTTACATACAATTTAGCTAACCATACTTAGTTAGCATGTCTACAATCACCTAGATTGTATCATTACCTTTCCTTGTTTTGGGTAATTTGGTAACAAAATCCATTGTTATCAATTCCCATTTCCAAACTGGCATTTCTATCTGTTGCAATAAACAGGGTTTCTGATGTTCAGCTTTAATTTGTGAACAGGTTAAACACTTAGAAACGTAAGCTGCTATATCTTTCTTCCTTCCTATCCACCAAAAATTCTTTCTTAAGTCCTGATACATTTTATCATTTCCAGGATGCATTGTATACTTAGACTTATGGGTTTTTTCTAATATACAGTGGCGTAGGTTTCCTAATTTAGGTATCCACATTCTTTTCTTATTGAATCTCCAAATTCCATCTGTTCCTTGTTCTAATTCCTTAATCACCCCTTTCAGATTATCAGTATCGTCCTTGATTACTGACTCTTGTGCTTTTCTAATCTGTTCATTTAAATCTACTTGTAGATTTAATTTAAGAGAACGTACTCTTTTTGGCTTTTCATGATGCTTTCGACTTAAAGCATCAGCCACTACATTTACTATTCCTGCATGATACTGGATATTACAATCATAATCACTAAGTATCTCCATCCAGCGTCTTTGTCTCATATTCGACTCCTTCTGCCCAAAAACGTACCTTAAACTCTTATGATCAGTGAAAATGGTAAACTGACTACCGTAAAGGTAATGTCTCCAAATCATAAGGGCAAAAATTATGGCTCCTAGTTCTAGATCACGGGTTGAATAATTCTCTTCATGATTCTTAAGTTGTCTAGAAGCATAAGCTATAACCTTTTGACGTTGCATTAACACACATCCATAACCTAATTTAGAAGCGTCATAATAGACTACAAAGTCTTCTGTTCCTTCTGGTAACGCTAGTATGGGTGCATTGGTTAATCTTTGCTTAAGAATTCTAAAGGCTTCTTCCTGTTTTGGTCCCCATTCAAACTTAACAGATTTACAGGTTAGCTTAGTTAAGGGAATGGCTATTCTAAGAAAAATCTCGAATAAATCTTCTATAATAACCGGCCAATCCTAAGAAACTTCTAACCTCGGTTGGTGACTCGGGGGTTTTCCACTTAGTAATTCCCTCGATCTTGGTGTGATCCACATGAATTCCTTCATGATTGACTAGATGTCCAAGAAACTTGTACCTGTTCTAACCAAAATTCACACTTTGAAAACTTAGCATAAAGCTTTTCTTTCCTTAATAAACTTAGAAGTGTGTGCAAATGCTTTGCATGTTCCTCTTTACTCTTAGAGTAAATGAGAATATCATCTATAAAAACAATTATAAATTTATCCAAATATGGCTTACATATTCGGTTCATCATGTCCATAAATGCAGCTGGGGCATTGGTTAAACCAAATGACATGACAGTAAATTCATAATGGCCATACCTTGTTCTAAAAGCGGTCTTAGGAATGTCCTCTTCCTGTACCTTTAATTGATGATATCCTGACCGTAAATCGATTTTAGAGAAAAATCGAGCTCCTTGCAACTGATCGAACAGATCATCGATGCTTGGTAATGGATACCGATTTTTAATCGTGACTTTGTTCAATTCGCGGTAGTCGATGCACATACGCATTGATCCGTCTTTCTTTTTAAAAAATAAAATCGGTGCTCCCAATGGCGATGAACTTGGCTGTATGAATCCCTTCTCCAACAATTTGTCTAACTGTTTCTTCAATTCTTGCATTTCTGCAGGTACCAAATGGTAAGGTGCTTTGTCAGTCGGTGCTGTTCCTGGTAGCAGGTGGATTCTAAATTCAACTTCTCTATTTGGCGGTAGTCCCGGTAGTCCTCGTTGGGGATACCATCAGCATGCGGTAAATCATCGCCAAAGTCGGGCAATGCAAATGGCTAAAAATCGTCGTCGTCGTCGGACATCATATCCGGGTCACTCTCGGTATTGAAGGCAAAGATCTCTGGCTCAGGGATAATCTCATCATCAGAAACAATAGCCATGGGGTCGACAGTGTCTGACAGTCCACTCTTAGACGAAGACATAGTGTCTGTAACAAAACAATCACAACATATGCACATATATTAGCATCTATCATTTAGCATACATTCAAATCAGTGTAATCATGTAATCATGTATCCTTCCTAGTCTCCCAGACTAGACCACCTAGTCTCCCAGACTAAACCAACTAGTCCCTTAGACTAAACTAACCAGTCTCTAAGACTACCAACCAGTCTCTCAGACTGAACCACCCAGTCTCCCAGACTAAACCACCCAGTCTCCCAGACTGAACCATCAAAGTGTCTGTGCATTGTGTTTCTTTTTATTTTGTAAAAATGTTTGTTTCCTGGATCTGGGTGTTTCGTGTATGCATTGAAAACATGTTGTAAAAATTATTTTCCTGAGAGCCCTAATGATTGTAGTCTAGACTCGAGATGGAATCCTAGTTCGCTACAATCGAAGCTCTAATACCAAGCTGTCACGCCCTGAATATTGCAGAAGCGTGATTATGGTGTGACTTTCTTAATACCGTCGCATTCAATCATAACAATATCTATATGATAAAACCATAGATCGTCATCTATTAAATAGATTCGAAAACATCACAAACATCATTGTTTAATAAAGACTCCAAATTCAAGTTTTACAACCCATGCAAATTGTTTAAGAGTTAACAAGGACTCATCAAAAGACTCTAAATAAAAAGCAAGATTTGGGAGTGGTGTCTTGTCCAGGATAGGACACCCAAACCAAATCCAAGACCATGGATGACATCTTTTATTCTTACAACACTTGAAACTTTCGAAAGCCCGCCAGATCCACGTTAATTCCCTGAAATACATGTAGTTTGAAAACATCAAAAAAAGTTGAGCGAGTTCATGTGTTTGTTTGTGAGTATGAATAACCTTTGAAATCATTGAAAGTATGCATGTGAAAATGAACAGATCAATTAATGTGTAGCTAATACATTAACACGTGTGAACCGGTGTAGGAAGGCTTAATCCTTTGGGTATTTCGCACCAGGCCTCCCTGATGGAATGACATAGTCACCACATGAGCCAACTCACGGACTCATGGGTGGGGCTCGCAACACCCAAATAGATCTATCACTCATGCCCCTCGGTCCTTCTAAAGGATTAATGGTCTCAAGCTAATGCCTACCCTTTCACATGATCTAGCAGTTCATTTCATATGTAAACCATTTGTAATCGTAATCATTTGTAACATGTACTTCACCCCTGAAGTCGTAAAACGAAAACAGTTAAAAGAAAAGGGGGACATGAACTCACAGTCTAGCGTCTTCAGCAATCGTAACTCTAGCTTCTTTGGTGAACACGACTACCTACAACGTACTAATATCTATTAGACGAACGGGTCGTGCCTTGACTTAGTATTAATGTCTTTGAGTTACGTTTCTTTTGTGTCTTCGGTATTATTCCAAGTTACATAATTATTTGTTAAAATAATTAATATTTTTGCTTAAATTTTATTTATAAATTTTGGAATAATCGTTAAACAATATAACTGTAATAATACTTCCCAAGTATTTATACTTGTATTTCCTTCCCAAGGATGGGGGTATCTAATACATGTTTTGTGTGTTTATACGTACGAGAATACGTATTTTCATTGTATTCATTAATTATCCTTACTAAATTTCATATTAGTTTTTCCGGAATATTATCTTTAATAAAAATCCAATATATATTTCCAAAAATGACATACTTGTATTTATTTAAGAAGGTGTATATTTTTCCCAAAAATATTGTATTTCACGTTTGTTTAAGAAAATATATATTTCTTATACATAATATATCTTCCAAAAATCTCAAGGAAAATATATGTTTCTTACTTGTCAAAAAATATGATATATTCTTGTATGTAAAAATCATATTTTTACTTCTTTGGTGTCCAGAACATTATTTACCAAAATACTCTTTGTGAATAAATTTTCCGGAATATTTTGTAAGTCTCATTTCATAGTTCGGTTTCATCAATATTTTGTATAAGCTTGTATATTTATTCTTTGGAATTTTGGTAATATTTTGGATGGTAATTTCTTGGTATTTTGTGAGTTATAATATTTCAAGTCCTAAAATAATATAACTAATACACAAAGTATACAAATAATCACACATATGTGTCTTCTAATTATATACTTTCTAAATACATATTTAGTTACTTTTATTTATAAAAACCAACCTCGAATATTTGTATTTTTATAACCAAAATTTATGGCAAAGTTTATGTAACAATTTATGGTTTAAAATACACTTGTAAATATTTGTTTAAAAATATTTTTCTAAGTGTTTATATTTTTAGAAAATTTTGCCATAGTTTCCCCTAAAAATGGAGGTCTCCATGCTTTCAAGCATATCATTTTCTTTTGTAAAAATCATCACAACCAATTTACAATCATTAACAAACAACCTTTACTTACCAATCTTGCCAAAATCATGCATATTCTACTACTTCATGAACTTGAATATTTGTAAAAATTTGTTGCAACTTACTAGTATTCTTAGTAAGTATTGTTACCCTTTAAAATGTGTTTAATTCTTTAAAAACTTCATTTTTAAAGGAGTTAGATGTTTACAACTTCAAAACATATTTTCTAAAAATATTTCTTTATGAAATCTTCTTGTTACACAAGTGTTTCCACACTTGTTTAACTACCAAAAATGATGTTTGTTTATGCGAGAACCAAGATTTAGTAAGACTTACATTTTTAACTTGGTTTCTTAGAAATCATTCATAAATATTTAGATCTATATGTTTAACAACTTACTTTAATCATGGTTTTTCAAGAAAACAACTTTATTCTTTCAAGTTCATGATTTTCATAAGGACGATCCATTCACTTTCATCAAGTTCATCCTCTCATCTTGCTAGATTATGTTTTTAATCATGATCTAGCAAGATCATATGATGATCAACATCATTTCTACAAACAATCAATGATTAACAAGCATAACAACTTATATTCATCAAGATATCTTCATTAAACAAGCTTATGTTCATGTTTACTTCTTATGATCTTTAGTGTTCTTGATGTTCATGATCATGATTCATCTTTAACCACTTAAAATTGAAGTAAAATAGATAGATCAAGGTTCTTACCAGGTACAGGAAGAGGACATTCCTAAAACCGCATTCAGAACAAGGTATGGCCATTATGAATTTACTGTCATGCCAGTTGGTTTAACCAATGCCCCAGCTGCATTTATGGACATGATGAATCGAATATGTAAGCCATATTTGGATAAATTCATAATTGTCTTCATAGATGATATTCTAATTTACTCTAAAAGTAAAGAGGAGCATGCAAAGCACTTGCACTTACTTTTAAGTTTATTGATAAAGGAAAAGCTTTATGCTAAATTTTCAAAGTGTGAGTTTTGGTTAGAACAGGTACAATTTCTCGGACATTTAGTTAACCATGAAGGAATCCATGTGGATCCAACCAAGATCGAGGCAATTACCAAATGGACAAAGAGGCATTGTCTGAGGATAGCTGGGTAAATGCGATGCAGGAGGAGCTGCAACAATTTGAAAAGCTGGGTGTCTGGAGACTTGTTGATCTGCCACAGGATCAAAAGTTAATCAAAACAAAGTGGGTTTTTAAGTGCAAACGGGATGACAGAGGTGTCGTGGTGAGGAACAAAGCACGACTAGTGGTACAAGGCTTTAGTCAGCAAGAAGGCATCGATTACGATGAAGTTTATGCGTCGGTTGCTAGACTCGAGGAAATTCGGATCTTCCTAGCCTTTGCGTCATGGAAAGACTTTAAAGTGTACCAGCTGGACGTCAAATCTGCCTTCCTCTATGGAAAAATCAAAGAAGAGGTGTATGTGGGGCAACCGCCGGGGTTCACAGATTCACTACACAAAAACAAGGTTTATCTACTGGACAAAGCGCTTTACGGACTTCACCAGGCCCCAAGAGTCTGGTACGAGACACTTTCACAATATTTGTTGACCAATGGGTTCACAAGAGGGACAGTAGATAGCACTTTGTTCACAAATGAAGAGGCAGCACATTTGTTGATCATGCATATTTATGTTGATAATATCATTTTCGGTTCCACCAACGACGATCTGTGCAAAGAGTTTGAGAAAGTGATGAAGAAGAAGTTTGAGATGAGTTCGATGGGAGAGATGAAGTTCTTCCTCGGGTTGCAGGTGGAACAGATGCCCGATGGAATCTTCATTCATCAAACAAAATATGTGAAGGATGTGCTTGACAAGTTTGATATGACTGAATGCAGTCCTGCAGCAACCCCCCTTGCACAAAATCACAGGATTTGTCCAGATGAAAGTGGTGTTAAAGTAGACGAGACACTGTACCGATCAATCATTGGATCGCTGATGTATCTCACAGCTTCCCAACCAGACATTATGTATCCAACATGTCTCTGCGCCAGATATCAGTCGAGCCCGAAGCAGTCACACCTGATGATTGTGAAACGTAATTTACGGTATTTGAAAGGCTGCCCAAGCATCGGCTTGTGGTATCCTCGCTCGGGTGACTTCTCCTTATCAGGTTTCGTTGACTCTGACTTTGGAAGCTGCAAGCAGAATGCAAAGTCCACCACTGCTGGGTGTTAGTTCTTCGGAACTCGAGTTGTTACCTGCAGTGCAAGAAACAAACCGCAGTGGCGCTTTCTACGTGTGAAGCTGAATACGTTTCAGGCTCCAGCTGTTGTTCGCAGATCCTTTGGATCCAACAGCAAATGCGCGACTTCGGTTTGCAATTCTTGGATACACCAATATTTGTGGACAACGAAGCAGCCATAAACATCACTAAAAATCCGGTTCATCATTCTAAGACTAAGCATATTGAAATCCGTCACCACTTCATTCGTGATTGTCACGAGAAGAAGTTAATCCGGATTGAACACTTGCACACCGATGATCAGAAAGCTGATTTTTACACAAAACCCTTTGACAAAAAGAGATTTCATTATCTTTTGAAATTAAACGGGATGAAAAATCTGCAATCTGGGAGGGTAATAGAATGTGATGCCGAGGAGGGTGGCGATCAGACGTGAACCATGTCGTGTTGTCAATTTTTGTTTGTGCAGAAAAATATGTTTTTCTTTTTAGGGGGAGAAATTCGCAGAAAAATACAAAAACATGATAAAATTACAAAAATCCAAAAACATTAGAAAATTTCAAAAATAGCTTGTGTAGTATAGGGGAAATGATAGTACATCAGCTAGACGGACACAGTACGCTAAAGATATGTAATGTTTAAAATGTTTTAAGCAGTCTTGCTAAAGATGTGCCGATAGGTTTTTGCAAAATCAGTAGATCAGTTTGGGATATAAACCTAAAATTTACTTGCGTTTACGTGGGGAACACCTCCAGGATATATGGGTAACCCCCGAAATCTCGATTGAAAGGTCCCTCTTTCTGAGATACTAGGTCTTTATGCTTAGTGATATCTGGGGTATTATCCCGGGACTTCTGCTGTATGGAAATACTGACCTAGTCCCCGGATAATGCTTTACGCATTGCTTTACTCGTAAAGCCTCCCCTCAGCATAAAAAATGATGACGCATTGAAAAATGTTAATCATGTGCTGTTGTAAAAAAGATTCCCTAATGGGAACCCACCGTAAAGTCGAAGCCGTCATCTCTCTGCGTATACGGAAGTATCGACCTGAGCTCTCACGGCCCTCGCATTTCACCCCATTACAGATATCATCTAGGTATACTCACCTGTAAGACTGAATATTGGGATCTGGATACGAGAGTATATACTGAGGTGGGACACATGTAGAGGTTTAATTCTTAAATCATTATTTCCGTATCCCGAACAGATTGAAAGTTCTGTGAGAATTTAAGAGGATCAGTATATCGACAATCTACGCAAATTGTTTAAGGCTTAGTATGAAATAATAGCTTAATGGTGCTTGTGTCTAGTCGGCAGCTGATATGATCCCCTAACACGCTCACAAAAAGATTGTGTGTACAGATTTCAGTTTTTCCTGTTAAAAATCCAAAAAGATTTTATTTTTTCTATCTTATTTTCGATAACCGATGTTGGGAATCGGACGATCAAAGCTTTGTGCAAATCATGTCTGTGATTGATGAAGGGTTAGGTAAGCAGGAGATACTGAACAGTGATTGGTACATTGTTGGCAGATTGAAAAGTGTTTGAAAGTTCAAAAAGTTCAGAAGTTCATTAATTTGAACTGTTTTCAAATCGAAAAGACAACGTACTTCATAATTCAGTCAACCAAGGTCATTAACTTGGACTTGGTAGGCCAAGCAGTAGACCAAGGTCATTAACTTGGACTTGGTTAACTGGGTGTGTCGGTGAACAATCAGAAAAGATTAAAATGTTAAAAGTTTGGAAAATAATATTCAGAATTCGCTTCTAATTGAACTAAAAATTGATTTCGCTCCTGGTTGCTTATCACTTGATTTCGCTCGTAGCTTTCAAGGTGGTTTTGCTCGAGAATACACATGGACCATTTCGAGCGAAATCAGACAGGCTATAAAAGCCATCTGATTTCGCTCATGTCACCACTTTTCTTATTCCGCTTCTAAAGTGTTTCTCTCCGGCGAACTTGAGCGAAATCCCTAAATCACCGTTTTCCTACCGAATTGCTGCCTGATTTCCTGTAGATCTTGTTATAATCTCAGTTAGTAATCATGGGCAAGGTAGATTTGAGTCTCAATTTGTCTATATCATACGTATTGTTGTCTGTCGTCGATTGTTGATGAACGAAACGTAGTTTTAGGGCTTAATCTGTTAAATCTGAACATAAAATCAAACATGTGTTGTCGTTTTAGTGTATAGATCATAAACTTGTGTGTTGATTGTTCCAAATCTGAGCGGATCTCATATTTGTCGATAAGTAAGTGTTGCAGACTTAGATCTAGGGCATGTTTAGGGTCAAAAATGAATTAAAATATAACTCTATCGTCGGAATCGTCAGTTTAACAAGACAACATGTTCAATTTCATCATCCAACAAGTTTTGATCGTTTGTCTGTGATTTCGCCCCAAACTGAGTTTAATCTAATTCCGCTTCTGAGTGATAATGTGATTTCGCTCCTGAGTAACTGAGTTGATTTCGCCCCAAAGTTGATGTTGTGATTTCGCTCTTACAACAGGATGATTTCGCTTCTAAGAACATGTGTTGATTTCGCTTATGAGTATCTTGTGATTTCGTTCTTACATTACTTTGTGATTTCACTTCTAAACACTTAGTTGATTTCGCTTGTAGATGTTTTTGTGTTGAAATTTTTCTAAGTATTTAGATTCATGTTGATGTGCAGGGTTCAAGTGTAATTTTTGATCCTCTTCACAACAGCTGTTGTGACTTGGATGTGAAGAAAAATACTGAATTGGCCAAGTTCAGTAGTATTCTGGAGTTCATGGGCCGAGTTCCAATCCAGAAAGCGCTTACGGATCAACGTCCTATATACAAGTCACACATTAAGCGATTCTGGAAGCATTCAAAGTATGATGAGGCAAACAAAGCAATTAATTCGATTGTGAAGGTGCATGATGAAAAGAAAGAAATTGTGATTACTGAGGCGCTTATTCGTGAGGTTGTGAATTTTCCGGATGATGCAGAATCGCCAACAAAGTTTCAAGAACGGATGGTAAAGGGTTGCATGCTCAGGATGGTTACCAGGGTGCATTGAATGTTGGAAACTATTTGAAGTCAAAATTCCAGAAACCCTACAAGTTTATTATTCATTGTGTTTTGATGTCACTTAGCCATACCAAGGGAAGTTACGATAGAATGCGTGATTATCAGATGAACATGGTCACTGCATTAGTGCTGAACAAGAAATACAATTTCTCACATATTGTTTTTCACTATATGGCTGAGAATATTACCACAGACAGTAAGACTTGGACGTATCCAAGATTCGTGTAGATGCTGATCGATCATGCCTATCCAGCGATTGAACGAGATTTAAAGAATGAGTTGTTAGTTCAGTCACGTATGAGCAACGATTCGCTCAAACAGCTTGCAAGATACCATCCAAATCACCCTGAACCAAAGACAGGTGCTGAATTCTTTGGATTTATAAAGGATGCAAACTACGTTGATCCTGATCCAGTTGATCATCAAAACTGGAGAAACGAAGAAGAAATGAAAGAAGCAGCTTATGCTGAAGAGCTAAAAACTCTTGTGGAGTTCAAAACCACAAGAAATGATTGGTTTGTCAAGGAAACAAGGAGGAGAGGAAGAAAGACCACCCCTAAAGTACAAGAGGGGTGAGGGGTCATCATCGAAACCAAAGAAGAAACAAAAGAAAGCTGCAAAAACATTATTGATTGATGAACCTGAAGAAGATGAGCCGGTTGTAACTGTGGAAGAAGATATGTGTGCTGAAAATATGATGTTTAACATTGATGTTTTAGAGTCTGAACAAGCAGTGAATGTTGAAGCTGAGCAAGCAGTTAATATCGAAGCTAGAAAAGAGAAGGTTATTGATGACGTTGAAGGTGATGATGTTAATAAGAGCACTACAAGTTCTTCAAGTTCTTCAGATGACGAGATTGACGAAACTGAACGGTTGAAAAGAATTCAAGCGGAGACAGAGAAAGAAAAATTATTGAGAAAGAGGAAGAGGCAAGAAAAAGAAGATGCTCCATATGTGCCATCTCCACAACATGTTTCTGGTTCTCAAACACCTCCTTCGAGTGGTAGAAAGATGGCAGGGGCAAGAAAGAAAGTTGTGTCTCTAAAGATCCGAAAAGTTACTCCAAAGATTTCCAAGCCGAAGATCATCTTAAAGAAGAAACCTTCCAAAGAATCCAGGAAACCATCAACACCACCATTTGAACCTACTCCACAACAATCACCTCTACGACAACCTACACCTCCAAGACAACCTACACCTCCACAACAACCTTCACCACCCAGACAACCAACACCACCCAGACAACCATCACCACTACATTTTTCACCACTACATCTTTCACCACCACAACAACAAACCTTACTCACATCGCAAGAAATCTTTCAAACGCCACCACGTACTCAAATTCGATTGACTCCTGGATCTTCTGGACGCAAAGGTCTTCCTATTCCTCCGGATAATCTTGAAGACATTGGAGATTTTGGCTTTGCTAATGATGAACAAGTTAAGAAGCCTGAAAAGAAGTTGGATGACGTGTTGAATGATAACAAAGTAATTGCAGCTGAAAGCAAAAAGGTGTCTGATTGTGAAAAGATTCTTGAAATGAGAGTGAAGAGATTAGAGACTGATAACAAAGAATTACTGAAGAAGATTGACACTGATCAATCAGAGATTGATATCTTGAAAGTGCGAGTTGCTGAGTTAGAGGATGAAAAAGCTCGCAGAGATGAACAGAATAAATACTTTGAGATGAAAAATAAAGAGCTTGAGGCTGCGAAGGCTTTGAAAGATCACGAGTTCTATATGTTGAATAAAGTTGTTGAAAATATGTTGGGTACTTCTGTTGAACAAAGATTCGAAGAGATACAGGTGGAAGAGCTCAGGGAAAAACGCCAAGCAGAGATGGATGAACAGATGAAAGTCAAGGGAAAGGGTGTTATAGAAAGTGCTGAAGTATCTGAACGATCAATTGTCCCTTCTATGGTTGTTGAAAATCCCATGCCATTATCAGCTGTGTCTACGGTTTTTGGAGAAGATGCTCTTCTTGAAGATAATCCTGTAGAGGGTGATGACGTAGACGACAGTGAAGATGATGATGATGAGGAACACCTTGATGATCTTGATGACGTATTTTTGGCAAGTAGTCATGGATCTGATAATGACGATGATGATGATCAAGGTGGTATGGGTGTAAAAGTGACTGAAGCTTCCAAAGAAAGAACTGTTGATGATTTTCTAAATGATTATGTGAATGAAGAATCAAGGGGAGCTGAAGGAAAGGGGGAGTCCGGTGATGATCAGAATGTAAAACATGTGGAAAAGTTGATTTTGAGATTGGATACTTACAGGGAGGAAGGTGAACACTTTCATGTGTATTCATTAGAAGAGATCAAGGAAATGACACGTATGGTGAATCCAGACTTCAAGGTTGATTTCGAAGATGAATTAAATGCCTTCGACATCAACCACCAACCTGAATATGAGTATAAATATGTAGAGGATGATGATATGTATGACAGGGTTGAGGTTGAGGATTGCACAGATGATGAGAGTGTAAGTGAAGATACTTCTACGTATCCTACATTGATGGAATTCTTTACAGAGGAGAATAGAGACGAGTTGAGAAGGAAAGTCTCTGAGATCTTAAAAGATAAAAATTTCGATTGTACCTCGAAGGATATGCAAAAAGAAGAACGGCAAAAGTGGTTTAAATACAGTCACGAGAGAAAATTTAAAAGGCCGTTGAAGTACTATCAGAGGGATCGTAGCATTTCACTGGGTGACATCATTAGCTGGGGTTTCTTGCCTCAAGTTAATGCCTACGCGATCAGAAGGGAGTGTGGAGTGCAATATTTTGAACCTCTATATGATATCATGTCATTACCTTGGTGGGATGTGGAAGAGTTGTCAAAAGTTAGAACTTCAGGGTATCCCGTACGCAAGAATGATGTCGCTATGTGGGGATATATAAAGTTTGAATCGTTGAGGGATTTTTGTCACTGGAAGCCACATTACCCTAAGAGACTGCAGAAGGTAGATCCGATTACAGGGGTTGAAGAAATTATTCTTAATGTTAAAAAGCCGAAGACGATGAAAAACATACCAGTGCCAAAGATGGAGCAGGATTTCTATAAAGGCTTCTTGGGCTGGGTATACAGTTACATTTCAACTGAGGCTGTCATTACTTACCGTGCTGGTAGTGAGATAAGAGAGATACATGTTTATGACCCTATGTGGTTAGTGAACTGCTCTGCGAAGGATATTGAATGTCTATTCACAAATAAGATTCATTATCAGGCTGAAGATAAAGAGCAGGCCATGCAGTTTCAACGTGTTGCTACTCTTTGCTTTCAGAAAAGTATTAATTCTGAAAGTAAATGGAAGTCATCTTGGTGGTCGCCTGAGGAGAAAATCAAAAGGAAAGCTGAGCATGAACGTAAAAAGCTTGAAGAAAATAGAGGAAAATGGATGAACATACAAGCTGAAGAGGATAAGAAAAGGAAGAAAGAGAACGTCAAAGTGAGGAATTTGCTTAGGAGGAAGCCTAAGCAGCATGAAGAAACGTTCAAGTCACTCTGAAGACCCGAAGACAAGACTGAAGACTGCAGCTGTATCCAAGGGGGAGTTTGTTGGTGCACGAATGTCTAAATCCTACGTCTTAGTCTTAGCTGATCATGTATAGGGTCTAAGGGTCATAAATGATAACTATGTATTGTATAGGGGCTGATATGTAAAGTTTGTTAGTAATGTCCTGATTTCGCCCCAAATGACATTGTGTCATTTGGAGCGAAATCACATCTTTCTGATTTCGCCCGAAATGACTCAGTGTCATTTGGAGCGAAATCACCACCCCTATATATAGTGTTCTTGTTTTCTCATTTGTAACTGCATGTCCACTGTGTAGCCGAACTGCTGCCGAACTTTTTCGTGAAAGATTAATGAGAAAACGTGTTTAAAGTAATCAGCATTCTGTTTCTACTCCTTTCTACTTTGATTCTAGCTATTTGTGTATTTCCGCTGCATAAACGGTTGTGTTCTAGCTCTGATTGACTCAATCGATCGTCAATAACGGTCCTACATACATGATTTGTATATCTAGTGTATAGTACATGATTACAAATACAATTTGCTTCGTATGTTGACTTAACATACTTAGTACACTATTTTCAATTACATTTTGCTTAGTATGTTAACTTAGCATACCTAGCACATGATTTGAAAACATTTTCTCGATATGCTTACATTATGAAGATAATGCATGTTTAGTATAGGTTGCATACTACCAGTTTGGTTAGAATGAAGCATGTATTAACATTTGTACTAGAATGATATACCTAATAAATTTGTTGCATGCAAACCAAGTAGTGCTATCGTTGCTAGTATAAGACACGATTCGATATGACAAATGCTATTTTGTGATGATATTTATTTAATTTAGATGATAGTTCGACCTTATTATTTGTTTACCCTCGCTTAACAAGAGGAGCTATGTGGACCATGCGACAAAACGAGTAATTATGGGTGCACACTTAATTATGAGATTCTGTGACAACCCTCATGATTACATGTATCCGTACGATTATTTAATGATAATTAAAGTGCTTGGTGACTATGTTTAAGTACTTAACTGTTTCCTGATTATTGTGTCATACTTACATGCGCTTGTTAACACACTAGTCTTGTGTAGAAAATTGACTACATGGTCCTGAATATTCTCCTACGTTTAGGAATCAAAAGTGTTACAAAAATATATATGATAGACACTTTATGGAATAATTAAACACGTTAACGGAACGGTATTTAACCGGACATTACCTGGGACACTAAATTTTTGTCAAGTACATTGTTTAATTATTTCTTGGCTTGTCGTGATCCCCGTTTACCATAACACCCACTAAAAAGTAACTAACTAATATATAAAGGTTCATACTTGGAAACTAACAAACCATTACACCTTAGTTGAAAATGTTGCAACTAAACACCCCCCCCTAACCGATTTTCGGTCCCTATGGACCCACCAAATCATCCTCACCATGCCTCACATCTTCTACTAGATTATGTTTCATTATTTATTTGATAATTTGCTTGTAAGGGTGACCATAATATATCAAACGGTTCTATAAGTATGGAGCCAAGATCATAACCATCATTCCTCAAGATCACTCTCTCACTTCACACACTCTCTCTCTCTTTCGGCTCCACCCCAAACCGCCACCATCATCACCCCAAGTCCAACACATTCATCCATCTTTGAGTTACATTCTAGCATCTAAGGTGATTCAAGAAAGTGCAAGCTTGTGGAGATTAAAAAGGGCTTTGTTCTTGCTTTTTCCATCATCTTTTCTCATCATCTTCACTAGATTCTACCCTAGCCTTGTGCTATAAGTAAGCTCTTGACAAACCCTTGTTTCTCTTGTTTTTTGGTTACAAGTTGTAGTATGTTTAGTATGTTCAAATCACTAAAGAAACAAGAACATTAAAAAGATGAAATATGATGTAATAATGTTAGTATGAAGTTGTTTTGATATGTTGCTGATTATTTGTTGATTTACTTGTTAATATTGAGTACTAGAAATGTTGTTGATCACTAAGCATGTTAACGAAATCAATATAACTTGCTTTAGAATGTTAAAGGCTGAAAACAAGGGGCTGTTTGGTGATTACAATCAACTTCAGTTGGCTGTAACAGGACCTTAATAAAACAAAAACTGTATTTTCTGAAGCCTAGATTTATGTATTATGAAATACGGTTCTAATGGGTTTTTTACTACAGAAAAACCCTTTCTCTCTCTCCTTTAGGCGATTTTTGTTCTTCAAGAAACCCTAGATTTTTCTTCATGATCTTATGTATAACAGTCTGTCACTGGAGTTTTGATTCATCAATCCTCTAGAATGAACTAGTTAGCATTTGTGACTGATTAGGAATTAGGGTTTTTCTTTTTCTTTTCTCCAATCGCCGCTCTAGGGATTCTTTTCGAAACCCTGATTGATTAAACTAGTTGTTGTTGATTGCGGTTAACTGAGTTTAATTTAGCTAGATCGATAACGCTTTTATAATCAGCTAAGGGTGGATAATTGATTCTAGGGTTTAAAGGATACGGGTTTTGTATTAGGGGTTGCATGAGTTCTTTGTCTGCGGGATTTCTGGTTCTTTCGTACTAACTGTGTGCATGGAGGGAGTCGGTGATAAAAGTATGGATTTCATGGGTAGGGAGAAACCACCAGACGATGGAGGTATAAAATCTGCACGTGGAATCAGTTTTAAAATCTCATCTGCTGAGGGTAATTCAATGTTACCGAGAAGGGGGCTATATTCGACGTCTAATGTGTCAGTTCTGGATGGGCTGCGCAATATGTCCAAACCTGTTTTGGAGCCGAGAATTAATGCCTAACACCAAGCTAATAGGCGGCCGGATAATGACTTACCAACGGAATTTGAGGAAAGTCTGAATGTTACTTATCAGGCTGAATCATCTTCTAATGGTATTCGCGAAACAATGTCCTTTGCTAGGGTGGTTTAGTCTTCTAAGGAGGCCCCTAAAGTTAATTTTCAGAGTATGGAATCAAGTGAAACCATAGAGGGAACTGATGTGGTGATCCCCTTATCGTTTGTCAAACTAGTTAACGAGAGGTATGCGAACACGTTGTTTGGGTACTTTTTGGGTAAACGTCTTGCGTTTCCGGTGGTTGATTACTTTGTAAAGAACAATTGGGTGAAGTATGGTCTTACCAGATTAATGATGAACGCGAAAGTGCTAATGCGGGTTTCACGTTAAATATGAGAGTAGAGGACGTGTATAGCCAAGGTGAGTGGGGATGGCCTGATCAGTGGTTAACCCGGTACCCGATCCTCCACAATATGCAGCATATTGAATTTCAGCCGGTTAGTGATAAGATTATTTGGAGATCTTCAGGAGGGAAGGAGATGGAATATAGTGCGGCGAGTGTTTGGGAGGATATTCGGCTCGCTCAGAATGAAGTACCATGGTCGGATATGGTTTGGTTTCCGCAATCAATTCCGCACCATGCTTTTTTTATGTGGTTATTGGTTAACAAGAAATTGAAGACGCAGGATATTATGTCCAGGTGGTCCTCTTCGGGTAATATGAATTTTAACCTGATGTGCTGTTCTTTGTGTAATAGGGGGCCGGACTCGCATGACCACCTATTCTTTGAATGCTCGTATGGATCTCAGGTTTGGAAAGGTGTAAAAGATATAGCGGGCTAGAATGATGTTACTAATTCTTGGGATAACATATATAATCATCTAATGCTGTTTGGGAAATCTAAGAACGCTAGGCATGTTATTAGCAAGCTGGTAGTCAGTGCGGCGGGTTACTTTGTCTGGCAGGAAAGGAATGCCCGATTGTTTTCTTCCAAGAAAAGAAGTGCTACTCGGCTTGCGGAGATTATTTTAGCCACCGTTAGATTGAAGCTTCAGACGATGCGGTTCAAGAGAACTACTCAAGTGGAAAGGATCCTACAAGAGTGGAGTTTGCCGCGAGGGCTCGTGGTAGAAGATGATTGTGGCTAAGCATCTGTTTATGTGTTTGAGTTTGTTTGACTGACATGTGTGTCTAGTCTTGTTTGCGTTAGTTACTTGTTTGGTAGTTTTACTCTGGTATGGCATGTTAAGCCAGAGAACTGGGGATTTCTTTTTTTTTTCCTCACTTGTTTTGATGGTTTGATGATATAAAATTCACCGGGGTAACCCTTTACCCAAAAAAAAATATGGTTCTAATGGCACTGGAATCATAATTTTTGGACTCCGTTTACTATTTTTAAAGTGTCGTTTTGTAACAGCAGCTAAAGCTGCATTTTTGCTGCTGAAAGTATGTGTTATATTCTTCATCATAACTTGAAACCTGAGTAGAACTAGGTCACGAAATTGGTACTGTAGATGGACACTGATGTTGTAGTAATTGTCCCACTGGAATTTCGTCAATCTGACTTACAATGAATTTTTAATGAATTATTCCGTGGATGGCAGTCAGAAAGTAATGAATCTGATTGCAGTCCGGAAAATGATTTTTTATAAAATATTGGTGATGAATTAGATCCCGAGATTTTTACACAATAATATGGATCGTTTAAGACCTTCTGTAAAAAGTTGGGAATTTTTGGAACAAGTTAACTATTTTATTAAAACTCCCGAAAACAGCCCAGTTTTGAATATAAAAGCTGAAACGACATAAGTAGTAATTTGCGTGTCTAAATGTCGGGTAGGTTATCTGAGAATAGTCTAACATGTTATATATCAATGAAAGTGCTATGTGCAATATCGTATGTTTGCTTTTGAATAGTCATAGATGGAATGTTTATATGGGCGTGAAATGTTAACGTGAGTGCGTGCTATGTGATAGATGCGTGTAGGAACCTTGTGATTTATTTAGAAACTATTAACAAACTAAATGGTAATCATATTAGGGCGTGATTGACCGACCTTGACTGTTAGCTATTTTGAGAATCTAACCGAGCAAACCAAGGTGAGTTCACACATTTTCCAAGGCATGGGATTCCCGGTGGTTGGGAATGGGTTAAAGAATTTAAAACGGAATCTACATATCCTCCTTGGGTAGGATATGTACGGCCATCCTCCATAGGTAGGATGCCAATATTAATCCTGCGTATTCTCCTTGGGTAGAACTATGTACGTTCGTCCTCCTTGGGTAGGACAACAACCTTAAACTTACTAGACAAAACTCTATCATGAAGTCCCTTAATTTATATCGACTTAATCGCCGAGGCCAATGGCGAGCGGGTCATTAGTTAATAGCGCTATTAGGTTTAACAAACCTCACACCGTGCCAGTCGGACGAGCGTGTACTAATGGACTATGGCAAACTGGCAGTGATGATAGACACTGACGTAGGGCACAACTTATTTGCGTTAGTAGTCGATATGGTAAGGTCTAGTGGTTTACATGGGGAAGCCCCCACTGATCATGGATATGGTTTGGGTAATAAAGGATGAACTAGTTAATTTTACTTTCAACTACGGGATAACCCCCACGGCAATTACGCCAACGAAAAACAAACCACGTTTTCAGAAACAACTTAAAACTAAACAACCAAACGTGAACTCACTCAACTTTGTTGTTGACTCGTTGTTACATGCCTTACAAGTCGCTAGATGCTATGGAGCTTGCACGAGGAGGAGGTCGTTGTGGGATATGGACTATTATGTCCCGTGTTTAATAAATAAACTTTATGAACTTAGGAACCTATGTTTTGGTCTATAAACTTATGAACTACGAACTTGTGTTTTGAACTTACGATTATGCTTCCGCTGTTTAAGTTAAAACTGGTTAACAAGCTTTTGGTCACCAATTGTATTGTGGTTGGTTTTTATTTTACTTGTGTTGTTCAATATGATTGGTGGCTCGATCCTAGTCATGTCACGCCTCCAAGCGGTGATACTCCGCGTGGTGGATTTTGGGGGTATGACAGATTGCTATCAGAGCCATTGGTTATAGTAAACTTGGTTTTAAAAAGGGAAAAGTTTTTTTTATAAAACCAGACTATAACCGGTACAGTGCTCAACGATCCACAACGACGCTTCGCTCCACGTGCAAGACTCAACACTATAGGTAATATGGTTTATGTTTGTATTGCTTGCCTGCTAGTTTAAGCAGCGCAGTTGATCATGGTATGCTTAGTTAGTGTAGCGACTATTGCTTGAAACCCTGTGTCTTTGCTCTCTTCTGTCACTCCACACTTACACACTTTCGCGACACTTTTCTCATTTACTTTGCTCGGTTGTGAAGATCATGAACGGACGCGGAGGACGTATCAACCTAAATCAAGCCCAGCTGACGGCCTTGATCAACGAACGAGTTGCTGAGGCACTTGCAGCTGTTCCTGCAGGAGGTCAACACGCTCAGCCTCCTGTATGCACGTTCAAAACATTCATGGATTGCCGACCTAGTACTTTCAGCGGCACAGAAGGAGCTGTAGGTCTTCTTCACTAGTTCGAGAAGCTTGAGTCTGTTTTTGATATGTGTGAATGCCCCGAAGATCGTAGGGTGAAATATGCTACTGGAACACTGGAAGGTGTTGCGTTAACCTGGTGGAAGGCACAGGTTCAATTGCTAGGGCTGGCGGTTGCTAATGCCACTCCATGGAACGGTTTCACAGAACTGATTAAAGAAGAGTACCGCAGTCGTGACGACATCCACAAGCTGGAGGTGGAATTTTTCAATTTGAAGATGACGGGGTCTGAGATCGAGGCATACATGAAGAGGTCAAACCAGCTAGCCATCTTGTGTCCTACAATGGTGGACCTTCCCATCAAACACATTGAGCTGTACCTTAAGGGCTTGGTGCAAGAAATTCAAAGTCACGTAACCTCAGCTAATCTTGGCACCATACAGCAAATCATCAAATTGGCTCATCGTCTCACTGATCAGGCAGTTGAGCAAAACAGGCTGCCCAAGCGTATTAGCGCTACTACTTCTGATGCTCCCACCGATAATAAGCGCAAGTGGGATGGAAATTTGGGCAAGGGTTCTGCTTCAGCTCAATCCCAGCAGCGAAAGACAGACGAGTACAAGAGCCCCAGTCAGCAGTCTTCTGGTAGTCAAGGACAGGGTGGATACCGAGGGAACCACCCTAAGTGCAATCGATGCAACAAGCATCACAGCGGGCAATGAAACAAGGGTCGTTGTCAGAGATGTCACAAGCTGGGTCATGAAGCCAAAGATTGCAGGAGCCCACGTCCTGCGAATCAGAATCGCCAACAACAACAACAAGCTCCACAGAACCACCAGCAGCAGCATCAGCAGGGAAATAAAGGATGCTTTCAGTGTGGCGCTAAAGGCCACTTTAAGAGGAGCTGCCCCCAGCTAAACCAGAATCAGAACAACAACCAAGGAAACGGGAACCACAATGGAAACAACAACGGAGGTAACAATAATGGCAATGGCGCCCAAGGTCGAGTGTTCGTGATTGGTCAGGGTGAAGCAAGGAACGATCCCAACGTTGTGATGGGTAAGTTTCTTCTGGATGATTTCTTTGTTACTGTTTTATTTGATTTGGGTGCCGATACTAGCTACTTGTCCTTAAAAGTTAGTCAGATGCTTAAGCGTACTCCAACACTTTTGAACACCAAGCACATCGTAGAGTTAGCAAATGGTAAAAGTTTAGAGGCTACACATGTAGTTAAGGGTTGCAAGCTTGTCCTTGCCAATCAGACCTTTTCTATCGACCTCATTCCTATCGTTCTGGGTAGTTTTGACGTTGTCATTGGGATGGATTGGTTATCTCGACACCAAGCAAAGATTATTTGCAAGGAGAAAATCGTCCGTAGCCCTCGTTCTGGTAAAGAAAGGCATCATCTCTTTCCTTAAGGCCCAGAAGTGTTTGCGAAAGGGCCACACTTCTATTTTAGCCCTCATTTCTGATGCATCCGCGGAAGAAAAGAAGATAGAAGACATTCCTATTGTGCGCGACTTTCCCAAGGTATTTCCTGAGGAATTACCTGGTCTTCCGCCTCATCGTTAAGTTGAGTTCCAAATCGAGCTAGCTCCTGGAGCAGCACCAGTAGCTAGAGCACTATATCGTCTAGCTCCATCAGAACTTGAAGAATTGTCCACGCAACTACAAGAACTCTTGGAAAAAGGTTTCATACGTCCTAGCTCTTCGCCTTGGGGAGCTCCAGTGTTATTCGTGAAGAAGAAAGACGGTACCTTCAGAATGTGTATTGACTACCGCGAACTCAACAAGGTGACCGTGAAGAATCGTTATCCTCTTCCACGCATTGATGATTTGTTCGACCAATTACAAGGGTCGAGTTATTACTCAAAGATTGATTTGAGATCGGGCTACCATCAGTTGAGAGTCCGAGAGGAAGACGTCTCCAAAATAGCATTCAGAACTCGTTACGGCCATTATGAGTTTCTCGTTATGCCTTTTGGATTAACGAATGCACCTGCGGTCTTCATGGATCTCATGAACCGAGTGTGCAAGCCTTACCTGGATAAGTTTGTCATAGTGTTCATCGATGACATCCTGGTCTATTCTAAGAGTCAGGAGGAACACGAGCAACATCTAAGGCTTATTCTGGAACTTCTTCGAAAAGAGCAGTTGTATGCCAAGTTTTCGAAATGTGACTTCTGGCTTCGCGAAGTCCACTTTCTAGGCCATGTGGTAAACAAGGATGGGATTCATGTGGATCCATCCAAGGTTGACTCGATCAAGAACTAGCCTGCACCCCGCACACCAACAGAAATCTGCCAATTCTTGGGTTTGGCAGGATATTACAGAAGGTTTATCAAGGATTTCTCAAAGATTGTGCAACCTCTCACTTAACTGACTCAGAAGGGTGTCACCTATCGTTGGGGTGATGCACAGGAGTCCGCATTTCAACACTTAAAAGACAGACTTTCTAGCGCACCTATCCTCTCATTGCCCGAAGGCACGGATGATTTTGTGGTTTATTGTGACGCTTCTATCCAAGGACTTGGTTACGTGTTGATGCAACGTGACAAGGTCATTGCCTACGCATCGCGCCAACTTAAGGTTCACGAAAGCAACTACACTACGCACGACTTGGAATTTGGAGCAGTTATCTTCGCACTTAAGATATGGAGACATTACCTGTACGGTACCAAGTGCACCAGTTACACCGATCACAGGAGTCTCGAGCATATCTTCAAGCAAAAGGAGTTAAACATGCGTCCACGCCGATGGGTCGAACTCTTGAATGATTATGAATGCGCGATCAAGTACCATCCGGGCAAGGCCAATGTTGTGGCTGACGCCCTCAGCCGGAAGGATACTATACCTAAGCGTGTACGTGTGTTACAGCTTACCATCCAATCTAACCTCCCCGCTCAGATTCGTGATGCTCAGGTTGAAGCAATAAAAGCAGAAAACATCAGGGCTGATCCTTACGAGGTTCGAGGCAACGACTAGAATAAAAGAAAAACGGCGCCTACTATGTTAACGGACGCATCTGGGTTCCACTTTATGGAGACCTACGCGAGCTTGTGATGGATGAAGCACATAAGTCTCGTTATTCAGTACATCCGGGTTCGGATAAGATGTACCACGTCCTAAAGACTATATACTGGTGGCCCGATATGAAAGCCAGCATAGCAACCTACGTCTGTAAATGTTTGACTTGTGCTAGGGTCAAGGTCGAATACCAGAAACCATCAGGCCCACTTCAACAACCAGAGATACCTAAGTGGAAATGGGAGTAAATTTCCATGGATTTCGTTACCGGCCTGCCTAGATCTCAACGCGGAAACGATACCATTTGGGTGATCGTGGATCGACTGACCAAGTCTGCACATTTTCTGGCTATCAAGGAAACGGATAAGTTTTCTACTCTAGCAGACATTTACCTAAAGGAAGTGGTATCAAGGCACAGAGTGCCAACCTCTATTATATCTGATCATGACGCACGTTTTACTTCGGAACTGTGGCAAGCCATGCACAAGTCTTTTGGCTGACGTCTAGATATGAGCACAACATATCACCCACAGATGGATGGGCAATCTGAACGCACCATCCAGACCCTTGAAGACATGCTTAGGGCATGTGTAATCGATTTTGGTAATGGCTGGGAAAAACACCTTCCATTAGTGGAGTTTTCGTATAACAACAGCTATCACACCAGCATCCAGGCCGCTCCGTTCGAGGCGTTGTATGGACAGAAGTGCTGATCACCTCTTTGTTGGGCAGAAGTTGGTGACAGTCAAATCACTGGCCCAGAACTCGTAGTAGATACAACCGAGAAGATTGCTCAAATACGACAACGACTGGCGGCAGCTTGTGATCGTCAGAAAAGCTATGCTAATAAGCGAAGAAAGCCACTCGAGTTCCAGATTGGGGATCGATTGCTACTCAAAGTCTCACCTTGGAAAGGTGTAGTTCATTTTGGCAAACGAGGCAAGTTCAATCCGCGTTATGTCGGACCGTTCGAGATCATTGAGAAAATTGGCAAAGTCGCTTACAGGTTGAATCTACCTGAAGAACTCAGCGGAGTTCACAATGTGTTCCATGTGTCGAATCTGAAGAAGTGTCTGTCAGATGAGACCCTCATAGTTCCTCTTAAGGAGCTCACTATCGACGACCAGCTGCGATTCGTCGAGGAATCAGTAGAGATTACTGATCGAGATGTTAAGATTCTCAAGCGTACCAGGATACCTCTTGTTCGAGTTCGTTGGGATTCCCGTTGTGGCCCAGAGTATACTTGGGAACGAGAAGACCAAATGAAACTCAAGTATCCCCAGTTGTTTAAGAAAAGTGCAACCACTACTGAGGCTGAAGCTACTGCAGAATTTCGGGACAAAATTCCAAATCAACGGGGGGATGATGTGACACCCCAGGAAAAGCCAGTAAACACTGCAACTTAACTAGCTTCCTTAGTAACTGCACACTAAATTTCGGGACGAAATTTTCTTAACAGGGGGGAAATTTGACAACCCTCATGGTTACATGTATCCGTACGATTATTTAATGATAATTAAAGTGCTTGGTGACTGTGTTTAATTACTTAACTGTTTCCTGATTATTGTATCATACTTACATGTGCTTGTTAACACACTAGTCTTGTGCAGAAAATTGACTAAATGGTCTGTTAGTGCATGCATCTGTCGACTTCGTCTTGCATCGAGTTTTGTACTAGATAGGTTAGATCAGGGTAATGTAGATCGAGAAAATAGCATGTTTTATGTGTATTTGATGTGATTTCACTTGAGTGTGCTTATTCCGCTTGAATTGACTTCGGTGATTTTCAAGCGGAATCACAAAGTTCCTTATTCCGCTTGAAGCTGTTTCAACCGGAATCAGATGTGTATATATGGTTGTCAAGCGAAATCATTTGTAACAATTGCTAATTTTCATACCGAGGTGTTGCCGGTGTGATTTCTGATTGTACAAGTTGTTAGATCAATCTACAAGGTGTTTAAAGTGAATTGCTAGCTGTTTCTAAGTCAGTTTCTTGTTTCCCGCACCTGAAACTGATCAAAACTCCTCTGAACGACTCGCTCAGGTCAGCTACACGATCCTACAAGTGGTATCAGAGCTTAGGAGGAGGAGTTCTGCAGAATTCAACTGATTTTCATTGAGATTTCTTACTTCTACACCTTCTTTCTTTAATTGGACAAGATTTCACGGTCAAAATCGGTTCAATTTCTCACAGATTGTGTAAAACTACATACGATTTAAAAATGACTGAAATGGACCTTCGTTGTGATTTCGCTTGAACTGTCTAGTTCTGTTTTCATTTGAGAGGTGTAATCCCGCTTGAAAATTTCAAGCGAAATCAAGGTTGTCACTTCAAATTTACTATTCCGCTTGAACCATTTCAAGCGAAATCTGTGATTTCGGTTCGGTCAGACATAGTCAAATTCCGCTTGAGATTTACTGGTGATTCCGCTCCAAGACTCACCTCAGTGATTCCGCTTCAACTCAGGATTCCGCTTGAAAAACAGTTTTGGTATTCCGCTTGAAGTGTTTGCTTGGGATTTCGCTTGAAAGTTGCTGTTTTTGAAAAACGTGCTACCAAATCATGGAAAACGAGTTTTACAACGCGTTTGCTATTCCGACTACTCCAGCTTCCATTGCTCGGAATATGAACTTGGAAAACGAGACTGGAACTTTACAAAAGCCCCCGAAGCTAATGAGTATAGAAGAGTATTACGGATGGAAAGATAGGTTCGAAAACTGGGTACAAGCTAATCATCTGAGATCATGGGAGTGTATTTTGAAGAGATATGTTCTACCTTGTACTGAACTGCAAACTGAAAAAGAAATCTCAAAGTTCAATGACAACGAACGAGAAATGTATAGAGCTGAAAAAATGATGATTAGTCTACTTCAGCAAGTTATCAAAGAAGACGTCTTCATATTGCTTCAGCACGACAAAACTTCAAAATCAATTTGGGATGCTCTTAGAGTCAAGTTTGAGGGTAGTGAACACATAATTAAAAGCAAGAAGGCATTGCCTAAAAAGGAATTTGATCTCTTTACAAGTCTGCCCGAGGAAGATACAAAGAAACTTATTGAAAGGTAATGCCACATGGTGCGATCCCTGTCGATGCTGAGCATAACAAAAGATTGTGAAGAGTGGGTGGACAAGTTCGCTGACGCTTTACCGCAAAAAGGAGTGGGGTACTTACTTGATGATTCTGAAGAACACTGGGGTATATGATGGGTTAACAATTTCTCAGTTTATTGAGAACATTGAGGGTCAGGATCTGGAATAGCAAAAGATTGCGAGGATGAATAGTCCAACTGGTCAACAGGATGTAAAAATGTACTACAAAGGCAGTGTTCCAGAAGTTGAAAGAAGTCTGAAAATCCAAACTGCATTTAGTGCTGGAGATTCATCTGAAAAAGTTGATCAGAGTTCAAACAAAGGCAGTGGTTTTTCTTCATACCCAAGTGTTAATCCAAAAGATACAACATCAAGTTTTCATTCTCAAAGCACAAAAACTGGAAATGGTTATGTGATACAATGCAACATTGCTTTGAATCTTTCTGATGGACAAAGTTTTTCTGAAGAAGTTGCAAAAGATCACATGGCATTACTTGGTTTTGTGCTATTATCTTATGAAGGATTGGTTGCAGGGCGGATCGGAAATCCTATGCTAACAAAGGAGGATTACGATTAGATAGACGCTGAAGAGATGGAACTCATGGACATCAAATGGTGTCTAGCTAGTGTCCTAAGAAGAGCTGAGAAGTTCAAGATGATTACTGGGAGAAATGACTTTCTTGATGCACATGTTTCAACTTTAGTATTTGATAAATCTAAAGTTACTTGTTTTCGATGCAGGGAGAAAGGTCATTTCAAGCGGGAATGCAAAAATAGAGAAGCTAGTGAAGCTCAGAATCCGTTTGGAAAAGATGACTACTACCGGAAAGCCATATACCAACAAGTTCGTCAGCAACAACAGCAAGAACCACAAGTGGCTCATGGTAGAAAAGTGATAGAGGATTCAAAGAGAGCATGTTTGGTGAATCAAGAGAATTTCAACTGGAACAAATATATTTCATCCGACAGCAAAGCATGCTTAATCAATCAGGATGATGAAAGGTTACCTGATGGCTTTAGCTGGGATATGTTTGTTGATGAAAAAGGAGAATTTAAAGCGTTCATTGCCAAGATGGTGAAAGAACCAGACATGTTTACCGCATGGATGAAATCTATTGGTGAGACTGTAAAGAATCAAGAAGAAAAGTCTGTCTCATCTAATGAAAGCTCACAGAGTTCAGATGAAAGTTTACAAAGTAATGAAAGTTTAGAAAAGGAAATTGTTTTTTATCAAACACCTTCTGATTCTGGATCTTCAGATGACAGTTCTGATAAGTCAATAGAGTTTGATCAATCACCTAATGATGACAGCAGTGATGATGACGAAGAAAGGCATATTAATGTTGCTAAATCTCATCTCTATCCTGAAAGTTTTCATTTTTATTTTGCAGATCGCCTGGAGAAGCTGAAGGAGAAACAAGCTGCAAAAGAACAAAAGAAAATGAAGACTGAATGTGTTGTTCAAGAGGAAGAGACTATTCAAAATGAAGAAGTTAAAAGTGTTGCTGAGGAGATTGCTGAAACAGAGAAGGCAACTAAAGCAGAAAAGGTGATTGAGATAGAGAAAATCATCGAAGTTGAAAAGATTATAGAAGTCATCAGGCCTTGCATGAAGTGTTTAGAACCTTGCAAGGAATGTGCAGCTAAAGATGAAAATCTGGCTGAGTTTGAGAAGTTGAAAGAGCAATTACTGTTCAACCTTAACTACGTGAAGGAATCTTATGATGTTTTGAATTGAACAGTAACTGGTCTTCAAAAGACAAACTCTGAAAGAGAACAAGCATTAACCATGATGAATGTTGTAATGATGACAAAACAGAAAGCTATCAACTTCTACATCGAAGAGAGTGCAAAATGGAAACAAGAGTTGGAGACCGAGAAAATTGAAAATGAGAGGATCAGACGATTATTACAGAGCTATTCTAGTTCTGATTATCTTATAAATCGAATTTATCCAACTGTTGCAGGTTTCTGTGACAACTCGAGTTTCCGAGATTCCATTTTCTCATTTATTGCACGTTGACTGTTCAGTTGTTTACTTGCTTGACTTGTTTGCTTTGTAACTGCACACTGGATTATAATTCAGATGATTGTTTGTTATGCTATGTGATTTATATAAAGTGTTTTGGTTTGTGAACTTGTAAACTATTTTAAGACTTGAACAACTCGATGAAACACAAGTGTGTTTCGCCATAATCCATATGACGAAACAGAAGTGTGTTTTGCCATACCTCAAGCTGACGAAACAGAGTTGTTTCGTCATAAGCATGTCCGATGAAACGGGTGATTCGCCGAGCCCAGTTTCGCCAAAGCCCAGTTCGGGTCCAATACGTAATGACGGATATTAAACGTGAAACGACTTCTTATTTCACACCTTTTGGCAAAAGTCGAAACCCTAGAAACCCCTTAGTGTGTCAGCAGCTCTGTGTTCTCCCAAGCCCTCTCTAGCGATCAAACTATCGTCCCGGATATCTCGGTTAGTGCGTGTTCGTTAAATCGGTTTCTTTATCCTTTGATTTCTTTATACATGTTGTGTTTATGCTTGATTTCTGGAACGAATATGAGTATAGGTGCATAATGATTCTGGGTTCGTAATGTATGGTTTAATCGGTTACAAGTTCTATGTATTGTAATGTGGACTGTATTGAATGATGAACTAGATTGTATGATGTCCGAGAATGGTCGTGTTTAAATGTTACTAGTGTAATCTGAATGCATGAAAGCATGTTAATAAAATTCGTTGATGTGATGTGGTATGGTAATCGGTTTGTGGTACTCATAAACTAGGGATCATGATAGACGTTAGTATGATTATGATTTCATGATGATTAGATGATGATTTCTTTGCTAATGATTTACGTACGATTGCTACTGGATGATGACGGAAATTAGGGTTTCTGTGTTAATGTTTGTAACTGATATGTTGACGACGTAACTGACATCTGTTTTGACGAATCACCGGACGACTAAACACATATGGCGAAACGAAAGTGTTTTGCCGAGACCAGTTACAACGAAACGAACGTGACGAAACAGAAGTGTTTCGTCAAAGGGAATTCACGGCGAAACAGAGGGTGTTTCGCCGATTGGGTAATTTGCGCAGTAACTTAGTTTATTTATGTTAAGAGTTAATCTGGTTAGTTAACTACTGTTAAATGTTGTGCATGACTTGTATGATTATGAATACGTGCAATGTGCTACTCGATGATTATTAATACATTGTCCACTGTGATTGTACATATATGCGAACTTCGTGAATACAAACTGATTCCGTACATGTGCGTACTATAGGACTTGACTGATTACTTGTGTGCACATATCTAGCATACCGAGCAAACCATGGTGAATTCACACTCTTACCAAGGCATGGGATTCCCAGGGTTGGGAATGGGATTGAATGAATACTTGCACTTACATTGTTATTGGGAATTACGGATCACTGACCTCGTTAGGGGAAGGTCACTTATAGATACTGCTAGACTAGTGATACAAATACTACTCTTCGCACACATGCCTGAAATGGCTGCGATACAAATACAAATCTTCGCACACATGCCTGGAATGGTCGTGATACAAATACAAACCTTCGCACACATGCCTGGAAAGGCTGCGATACTAATACTAAACTTCGCACACATGCCGGGAGGGCCGCGATACAAATATAACTAGTCTACAATACATGGGAAACTCCCACTAATCTTCGCAAACATGCCAGGAGGGCCGCGATACAAGTATATATGATACATGGATTACTAAGCGAACATACGGTTTACGAATTGAACACTATAACTAAGCAACCAACTGTGAACTCGCTCAACTTTGTTGTTGACTCTCTGTTACATGCCTTACAGGTCGTTAGGTACTCATGGAGCGTGCACAGGGAGGCGTGGTCGTTGTGGATATGGATCGTGAATGCTTGTTAAACATTTATGACATTTCAAACTTTATACTTATGTTGGGTTTACTTTTACGCTTCCGCTAAACATTGAAATTATACTTATGTTTTGAACACCTTTCATATTGGGTTGGCTGAATTACATTTACGTTTACTATTTACATTTAATGTTCAATATGATTGGTGGCTTGATCCTGGTCATGTCACGCCTCCAAGCGGTGGTACTCCGCGTGTGGATTTTGGGGGTGTGACAGATTGGTATCAGAGCCATTGGTTATAGAGAACTTGGTTTTAATAAGGGGAAAACGTTTTTATTAAAACCAGACTATAACCAGTACAGTGCTCAACGATCCACAACGACGCTTCGCTCCACGTGCAAGACTCAACACCTTAGGTACTACTATTTATGTTTACATTGCCTACTTGCTAGATTAAGTAGAACTTTGCTCGTGGTATGCTTAGATTACATTGCCTACTATTCGTTATTGCTTGAGAACACTTGTGTGCTTACTCTATTCTGTCATCACACTACTCGCGAACCTCTCTTACTTATGTTACCTTTGCTATGAAGATCATGGCTGGATGCATTAACATGACACAAGCCCAGTTGACGGCTCTCATTAACGAACAAGTTGCTGCGGCACTTGCAGCTGCACAGGCAGGAGGTATACCCTGCAGTCGTAACTCACACTAGGATCTTTAGATCCTACACTCCTAGACCAACTCTTGTGTTTAACCTTGTCCTGTTCTTATACACAACAGGTCAACACGCTCAGCCACCTGTTTGCACTTTCAAAAATTTCATGGACTGTCGTCCAAGCACGTTCAGTGGCACTGAAGGGGCAGTTAGACTCCTCCATTGGTTTGAAAATCTCGAGTCCGTATTTGAGATGTGTGAATGCCCTGAGGCTCGCAGGGTGAAGTACGCCACTGGTACTCTAGAAGGCATTGCGCTGACTTGGTGGAATGCGCAAGTCCAGATGTTAGGGTTGGCAGCTGCTAACTCCACCCCTTGGAATGATTTCAAAGAACTGATTAAACGGGAATACTGCACACGTGATGACATCCACAAGCTAGAAGTGGAGTTCTTTCATTTGAAAATGGCGGGATCGGAAATTGAGGCATATACTAAACGGTCAAACGAGCTGGCTGTCCTGTGTCCAACTATGGTGGACCCCCCCCCCATCAAGCGTATAGAGTTGTATCTCAAAGGGCTAGCACCAGAAATCCAAAGTCACGTGACATCGGCCAACCTTGATAATATCCAGGATATTCAACGTCTTGCTCATCGCCTCACAGATCAGGCAGTGGAACAGAACAGACTGCCTAAACGTATAAGTGCTACCGGTACTACTACTTCCGCTACTCCTAGTGATAACAAGCGGAAATGGGATGGAGATTCCAGCAAAGGTTCAACTACAACTCAGTCTCAGGTTCAGCAGCGCAAGACTGATAACTACCAGAGCCCTGGTCAGCAAACTTCGGGTAGTCAGAGACAGGGTGGATATCGAGGAAACCTTCCAAGGTGCAATACTTGCAACAAGCACCACAACGGCCAGTGCAATAAGGGTCGTTGTCAGCGGTGCCTCAAGTTTGGTCATGAGGCTAAAGATTGCAGGAGCTCACGACCTATGAATCAGAATCAACAACAACAACCACCTGCTCCACGAAACCAGCAGCAGCAACAATAGCGAGGTAACAGAGGATGCTATCAATGTGGTGCTGAAGGCCACTTCAAACGAGTCTGTCCCCAGTTAAACCAGAACCAGAACAACAACAACAACAACAACAACAACAACAACAATAATCAGGGCAATGGGAACAACAACAGGGTAAACAATAATGGCAACGATGCCAGGGGTCGTGTGTTCGTGCTGGGGCAGGGTGACGCGAGAAATGATCCTAACGTAGTTATGGGTAAGTTTCTTCTCAACGAGTTTTATGTTACTGTATTATTTGATTCGGGTGCGGATACCAGTTATGTGTCTCTAAAAGCTAGTCAAATGTTAAAACGTACACCAACACCCTTAAACACCAAACATGTCGTAGAGTTAGCCAACGGTAAAAGTTTAGAGGCCACACACGTAGTCAAGGGTTGTACCATCGTCTTAGCTGGTCAGACTTTCTCCATCGATCTCATTCCTATAGTTCTGGGCAGTTTCGACATCGTCATTGATATGGATTGGTTATCCCAACAGCAAGCTGAGATCTTATGCAAGGAGAAGATCGTTCGTATTCCCCGTTTCGGTAAAGAACCTCTCAAAGTTCAAGGTGACAAGAGTGGTGTTGTGGTTGACATCATCTCCTTCCTGAAGGCCCAGAAATGTTTGCGAAAGGGCCACACTGCCATTCTGGCACTTGTTACTGATGCATCAATGAAAGAGAAGTGATTAGAGGATATCCCAGTTATACGCGATTTTCCTCAAGTATTCCCTGAAGATTTACCTGGGCTACCGCCTCATCGCCAGGTTGAATTTCAGATTGAACTAGCTCCAGGAGCAGCACCTATAGCTCGAGCACCGTATCGCTTAGCCCCAACTGAACTGGAAGAACTGTCTAAGCAACTGCAAGAACTCTTGGATAAGGGTTTCATTCGTCCTAGCTCTTCGCCCTGGAGAGCTCCAGTATTATTCGTGAAAAAGAAGGACGGTACCTTCCGCATGTGCATAGATTACCGCGAACTAAACAAGGTAACTGTAAGTAATCGTTAACCTCTTCCACGTATTGATGACTTGTTCGACCAGTTGCAAGGGTCGAGCTACTACTCCAAGATAGATCTGAGGTCAGGCTACCATCAACTGAGAGTCCAGGATGAGGACGTCCCCAAAACAGCATTCAGAACTCGCTACGGCCACTACGAGTTTCTAGTCATGCCATTCGGGTTAACAAACGCACCTGCGGTCTTTATGGATCTTATGAACAGGGTTTGCAAACCGTACTTGGATAGGTTTGTGATTGTGTTTATCGACGACATTCTGATCTACTCCAAGAGTCAGGAGGAACATGAGCAACATTTACGTCTCATTTTGGAACTCCTTTGATCAGAACAACTGTACGCCAAGTTTTCGAAATGCGACCTCTGGCTTCGTGAAGTCCACTTTCTAGGCCACGTGGTGAACAAGGATGGGATACATGTGGATCCATCCAAGGTAGACTCGATTAGGAACTGGCATGCACCACGTACACCAACGGAAATACGCCAATTCTTGGGTTTGGCAGATTATTACAGATGGTTTATCAAAGATTTCTAAAAGATTGCACAGCCGCTTACACTACTGACACAGAAAGGTGTTACTTATCGTTGGGGTAATACACAGGAAACCGCTTTTCAGCATATAAAGGATAGACTTTGCAGCACACCTATTCTTTCATTGCCAGAGGGCACAGACGACTTTGTGGTTTACTGCGACGCATCGATTCAGGGTCTTGGTTGTGTATTGATGCAACAGGATAAAGTCATTTCTTACGCTTCGCGCCAACTTAATGTCCACGAACGGAACTACACTACACACGATTTAGAGCTGGGAGCTGTCGTTTTCGCGCTCAAGATATGGCGACACTACCTGTACGGTACCAAGTGCACCATCTACACCGATCACAGGAGTCTCGAGCATATCTTCAAGCAGAAGGAATTGAACATGTGTCAACCTCGATGGGTTGAGCTACTTAATGATTACGAATGCGCCATCAAATATCATCCAGGCAAAGCCAATGTTGTGGCTGACGCTCTCAGTCGAAAGGATACTACGCCTAGACGCGTACGAGCACTAAAACTTACTATTCAGTCAAGTATTCCTGCACAGATACGAGATGCTCAGGTAGAAGCATTGAAACTAGAAAACGTCAGGGCTGAAGCCCTACGCGGCTCAAGGCTACGGTTAGAACAAAGGGAAGACGGCGCCTACTATGTAACAGGACGCATTTTGTGACAACTCGAGTTTTCGACCTTCACTTTCACATTAAATGCACGTTGACTTTGACTGTTTAGTTGTTTGACTTATTGACTTGTAATGTACACGTTGTGATATGATGGAATGTATTGTGAGTAATGCATGTTTATGTGGTGATGATATTATGTGAACCTGTTAGTACACACTTGAACTAGCTAAGTCTTGTATAACATTTCCAAATCAACTTGACTAAACAGAACATAAGCAATCTCAACGAAACAAAAGCTTGTTTCGCCAAACACTCTTCGACGAAACAAGAGTGTGATTCGTCACACATAACTCGACGAAACAGATTTGTTTCGCCGGCCCATCCGTTTCGCCAAGCCCATTAAGGGCCCATTACGTCAATACGTGTATAATAACGTGAACCGGCTCCTATTTTACACTCTTGGCAAAACAAAAACCCTAGAACACTCTGTGCGATGGCAGATTGTATTCCCAAGCTCTCTCGAACGACCCGCATCATCCTTACTTGTATCTCGGTTAGTATAATTGGTTTTTATGATACTTTGATCTCTCAACCTTTGCGTGTGTATGTGCTGGTTCGATCTCTAGAATAAATGTGTTTATATGAGCATTGTGGCTTCGAATTGGTATGCACGATTGTTTATATGAATCGGTTTCATAACTTATACGAAACATGATTTCTAGGGTTGTTTAGCATTTAACCGGATGTGTTCTCATGATTAACATATATGCTAGATTACCTACGATTGGCACACAGTTTTGTTACAGTTAGTATAACGATTCCTGTATGGGTTCGTATGTTTGATTGATGATCATGTGATTACTGTTTGATGACTGATGTTGATGTTGATGTCGATAACGGCTGTAGCCATGATTAGGGTTCCTGTGATTTCTGTGTTATATGATGACTGTATGATCGATGACGTTGTGACGGCAATTAGGGTTTTGAAACCGTAACTGATCATTGACGTAACTGATGTTTGACGAACTGGACTGGTTTGACGAAACAGAACTCTCGGCGAAACAAAGGGTGTTTCGCCAAGGGTGATTGACGAAACAGAACTCTGTTTCGCCAAAGGCAGGATTGACGAAACGGGTTGTGATTCGCCAAAGATGTGATTCGCCAAAGTGTGATTCGCCAAAGTGTGTTTCGCCAACTTGAATACTTGCACAGTAACCTGATTTAACACTGTTAGAAGTTAACTGAGATATTTAACTGCTGTTAAGTGATACGCATGACTTATATGAATTCGAATGTGTACAATGTGCTACTTGGTGATTATCGATGCATTGTCCTTTGTGATTACACATACGTGCCAACTTCGTGAATACCAACTGATCATATACATATGCGTACTTTAGGACTTGACTGATTGTTTGTGAGCACTTACTGTAACATACCGAGCAAATCAAGGTGAGTTCATTGCATTTCTCAAGCATGCGTCTCGGTGGTTTGGGACAACTAATAAACATTTGAAAGGGAAACTTTGGATAAACAATTAAATCGGTTTTGGTTATTGAACATGGAATCTATCATCATCGGATTACCTGTAGGGCAATGGGGTAATTAGTTGATAGCGCTATTAGGTGGGAAACCTCACACCAGGCCGTAAGGACGGGCGTGAACTAATTATCTGGGTATCGTTACCAATGCTTGGTTAGAAGCATTGGGGTTGTTAAGGGGCACACTCCCCGGATACAAATGGGCACACTCCCTAGGGTATCTAGCATGAGCAACATCGTATCGCAACGTTGTATCGCATTAACATACATCTGGTAACAAAACACGTTAACAAAACCTTGAACTCACCAGCGTAGTCTGACACACTTGTCTGCATGCTTGTAGGTCGTTAATCTTGGAACATGGACTTGCTATCTGGGAGTGCTGGAGTGGTCATGGATCGAGGCTCTTGGATTAACTTATATTTGATACATTGGTTTTGAGTACTATTATGAAACAATTGTTAAACGATTTATTACATGCTTCTGCTATACAGCTCTTTGGGAATTAATATTATGTTTGACATTTTCTATTTGGCACTTAATAACATGTTTTATCTAAGTAATTATCATTGGTTCAATGTGATTGGTGGCTCGAACTCTGATGTGTAACACGCCTCGCGGGATTCCCGCAGGTGGTATTTTGGGGGTGTTACAGTTTGGTATCAGAGCCACTGGTTATAGTGAACTAGGTTTTAAAACGTTTTGTAAAACCAGACTATAACCAAACACCTTCGAAAATCGATCATGACACTCAGCTCCAGATTGCAAGGTTCGTCTCTCTCTCACTTTATACATTACTTGCTTAGCAGTCACACACTCACAACATATATGAAATGAAACATTAAACACCATAGTGACTTGATAGTGTGACACTACTCTTCGACTCGTGTGAATCATAGACTGTGATATCATCCGTTGTGTTGTTTGAACAGGGGAAACTTCGAGCGCAAGCTAACAGGCACTGAGATAAGCATGCAAATTGCCTTATTATTAGGGGTGCACACTTAATAATAATGCGGGGTACATGCAAGTCCCAGTGAGGCTTATCGAGCGTGAGAAGGGTTCTGCCTTATTATGTGTGAACTTGGTAGTACGTAGATACCAACATGATACTTGATTTCCATCTCGTTTCGATTTCCTGAATCGGTTCATCTCTATATATAGAATCATGAGTGGACGAGGACACGGATGTGGCAACATCAACATGACTCAGGCTGAGTTGACTGACTTAATCAATACCCGTGTGGCTGAGGCTTTAGCAGCCTATCAAGCTGGTACGGAATGTACCAAGTACTCCTTACTCTTATATCGCGTACACATCTTTTCACTCCTATAATGTGTTTCCTTTCGTCCTTTAGGTCAACACGCGCAACCCCACAACAACCAGCCTGCTTGTACGTTTAAGACGTTTATGGACTGTAAGCCACAGACCTTCACCGGGACTGAAGGGGCTGTGGGGCTCCTGAGATGGTTTGAGAAAGCAGAGTCCGTGTTTGCTATCTGTAACTGTCCCGCTGGGGACAGGGTGAAATACGCTGCGGGTACCTTGGCGGATGGTGCCCTAACATGGTGGAACGCCCAAGTTCAGTTGTTGGGCCTCGAGGCAGCGAATGCCATAACTTGGGATGACTTCAAGGAACGGATCAGGGAGGAGTATTGTCCTCGAGATGAGATCCAGAAGCTGGAAAACGAATACTATGACTTGAAGATGGTAGGTTCTGAGGTCGAAGCTTATGTGAAACGATCGTATGAATTGGCTGATATGTGCCTGAATTTGTCGCGGCCCATGCCACGAAGGATTGAGTTGTTTATCAAAGGGCTGCCTCCACGTGTGAAAAGCTTGGTTACTGCAGCGAATCTGAACGATTTGACACAGATTGTTCGATTGACCCACAAGATTGTGGATCAAGAGGTAGAGAGTGACTCGTTGCCGCCGCGTGTTTCGGCCACTACTGCTACTGCACCCACTGCTACTGCGTCCGCTAATGATAACAAGCGGAAATGGAACGACTACGACAAAGCATCCAATGCTAGCCAGACTCAGAAAAGGCTAGACAACAACAACAACCGTGGCATCAGCCAGTCGTCTTCCGTCAATCAAGGCCAGGGAAGTAGCCAAAGTCAGGGTTCGTATGCAGGGAGGAAGCCACAATGTAACAAGTGTGGCTACCATCATTTCGGACCGTGTGGTCGGATGTGTAACAGGTGTGGTAAGTCGGGCCATGAGTCCAGGGATTGTAGGGCCTCACAGCCCAAACACCAGCAGCAACAGAACCAGCAAACCCAGAGACAACAGGGACAACCACCCCAGCAGAACCAGGGTTTCAGGAAGGGGTGCTATCAGTGTGGTGACGAGGGTCACTTTAAGCGGGATTGCCCTCAGCTAAACCAGAACGCTAACGACAACAATCGCCCGAATAATAACAATGCTGGAAACAACAACAACAATAACAACAACAACGGCTACAATGGGGGAAATGGTGCTCAAGGCAGAGTGTTCCAGCTTGGAGCAGGGGATGCCAGGAATGACGGCAACGTTGTAACTGGTACGTTTCCTGTTAACAATCGTATTGCTTTTGTATTATTTGATTCGGGTGCCGATTGGAGTTTTGTGTCCCTAGAGTTTAGTCAACGATTAGGGATAACCCCAACACCTTTAGAAGTTAAACAAGTAGTAGAACTAGCAGATGGTAAAACGATAGAAGCCTCGAATGTCCTTTTTGGGTGCAAACTAGATCTCGTGGGTCAGGTGTTTGATATTGACCTCCTCCCCGTTACGCTCGGTAGTTTTGATATAGTGGTAGGCATGGATTGGTTGTCTAAGCACCAAGCGGAAATTTTGTGTAAGGAGAAGATTGTGCGTATTCCTCTCCCGGATGGGGAGTCATTATTAGTTCAAGGGCATCGTAGTGGGACGATGGTTGGTATTATCTCGGCTATGCATGCACAGATGTATTTACAAAAGGGGTATCCTGCAATGTTAGCGTTAGTTACCAACGCTTAGTCTGAAGAGGGAAAGATCGAGGATCTACCAGTGGTGCGAGAATTCGCTGATGTGTTCCCAGAAGAGTTACCAGGGTTACCTCCTCACCGTCAAGTAGAATTTCAGGTTGATCTGGCGCCAGGGGCGGCCCCAATTGCTCGAGCTCCATACCGGTTGGCCCCTGGTGAGTCACAGGAATTGTCTAATCAGCTACAGGAATTATTGGATAGAGGTTTTATTCGACCTAGTTCTTCGCCTTGGGGAGCCCCAGTTCTGTTTGTAAAGAAGAAAGACGGGTCGTTCCGTATGTGTATCGATTATCGGGAACTCGACAAGGTAACCATCAAGAACCGTTATCCGTTACCACGAATCGACGACTTGTTTGACCAGCTGCAAGGGTCAAGTTTCTACTCGAAGATTGACTTAAGATCGGGTTATCACCAGGTAAGGGTTAGAGAAGAAGATGTCCCCAAGACGGCTTTTCGAACGCGCTACGGACACTGTGAGTTTTTGGTCATGCCGTTTGGATTGACTAACGCACCAGCGGTTTTCATGGATCTCATGAACCGCGTATGTAAGCCATATCTCGACGAGTTTGTTATAGTATTTATTGACGACATCTTGGTTTATTCAAAGAACAAGGAGGATCACGAGCGTCACCTACGTCTCATTTTGGAACTTTTGAGGAGGGAATAATTGTATGCAAAGTTTTCTAAGTGTGACTTCTGGATTCGGGAAGTGCATTTCCTTGGGCATGTTGTTAATGAAAAAGGGATACATGTGGATCCTGCAAAGGTAGATGCAGTTAAAAATTGGGCGGCACCAAAGACTCCCTCTGAGGTGCGACAATTTCTTGGTCTCGCAGGATATTATCGGAGGTTCATTAAAGATTTCTCGAAGATCGCGCAACCCCTCACCTCGCTGACACAGAAGAACACGACATACTCTTGGGGAGCGAAGCAGGAAGAGGCTTTCCAAGTACTAAAACAGAAACTTTGCAGTGCGCCAATCTTGTCTCTACCAGAGGGTACCGAAGATTTTGTGGTCTATTGTGATGCATCGATTCAAGGTCTCGGCTGCGTGTTAATGCAACGCGAGAAGGTGATAGCCTATGCTTCGCGACAGTTGAAGGTTCATGAGAAAAACTACACGACACACGACTTGGAGTTAGGAGCGGTGGTATTTGCGTTGAAGATCTGGAGGCACTATCTGTACGGTACCAAATGCACCATCTACACCGACCATAGGAGTCTTCAGCATATCTTCGACCAGAAAGAGTTGAATATGCAACAACGACGATGGGTGGAATTATTGAACGATTATGAATGTGCCATCAAGTATCATCCGGGCAAGGCGAACGTTGTAGCTGACGCCCTCAGCAGAAAGGATAATGCACCTAGGCGTGTACGAGCATTGCAACTCACGATCCAGTCCAACCTTCCTTCCCAGATACGAGACGCCCAGTTAGAAGCGTTGAAACCAGAGAACGTTCGAGCTGAAGCTTTACGTGGCTCAAGGCAACGACTAGAACGAAAGGGAGACGGTGCTTACTACGTAACCGGACGCATCTGGGTTCCACTCTATGGTGACTTACGAGAACTTGTAATGGATGAGGCACATAAATCACGTTACTCCGTACATCCTGGATCAGATAAGATGTACCACGACTTGAAAACTACATACTGGTGGCCCAGTATGAAAGCTCACATAGCAACTTACGTCAGCAAATGTTTGACTTGTGCTAAAGTCAAAGCGGAACATCAAAAGCCCTCGGGTCTACTGCAGCAACCGGAGATACCCACATGGAAGTGGGAACAGATCGCCATGGATTTCGTGACAGGACTACCAAGAACTCAGGCTGGAAACGATACCATTTGGGTGATTGTTGATAGCCTCACAAAGTCAGCACATTTTCTAGCAATCAAAGAAACAGACAAGTTTTCTCATTTGGCAGCAATCTACCTTAAGGAGGTAGTTTCTAGGCATGGGGTGCCAACTTCTATCATCTCAGATCGAGACCCACGTTTCACTTCTGATCTTTGGCAATCAATGCATAAGTCGTTCGGTTCACGACTCGACATGAGTACCGCTTATCACCCGCAGACTGATGGTCAAAGCGAGCGCACCATCCAGACACTTGAAGATATGCTTCGGGCATGCGTACTCGATTTTGGGAAAGGGTGGGAGAAACACCTGCCGTTGATAGAATTCTCCTACAACAACAGCTATCACACTAGTATAAAGGCCACTCCGTTCGAAGCACTGTATGGACGGAAATGCCGTTCACCTCTCTGTTGGCTTGAGGTGGGTGACAGTCAGATCACAGGCCCGGAGCTTGTGCTTGAAACATCGGAAAATATTGTTCAGATACGGAACCGTATGGCCGCAGCTCGCGACCGCCAGAAAAGCTACGCTGACAAGCGTAGCAAACCGTTGGAATTCGAAGTTAATGATCGCGTTATGTTGAAGGTCTCACCCTGGAAGGGTGTGGTGCGTTTTGGGAAACGCGGCAAACTAAACCCTCGTTATGTAGGACCATTCAAAATTCTGGAACGAATTGGAAAGGTGGCCTACAGGTTGGAATTACCTGCTGAGTTGGGTAATGTCCATGATGTATTTCACGTGTCGCAGTTAAAGAAGTGTTTGGTTGACGAAACACTAGTTGTACCATTTCAAGAACTGAAAATAGACGACAAGTTGCAGTTTGTCGAAGAACCAATAGAGATTATGGATCGGGAAGTTAAATTTCGTAAGCACAGTCGTATACCCATTGTGAGAGTTCGTTGGAACTCAAAACGTGGTCCGGAGTTCACGTGGGAACGCGAGGACCAGATGGAACGTAAGTATCCACATTTTTTTCCCAAGGACAAGACCGAGCCTGGCAATTCCAGATCTCATGTAACTAGTGAATTTCGGGACGAAATTCCCATTCAAGTTGGGGATGATGTGACACCCGCGGAAAATACACAGTCATCCTGACTAGCATCGCATCGTATTGCGGATGGCTTATCAAATTTCGGGACGAAATTTCTTTCAAGTTGGGGATGATGTGACAACTCGAGTTTTCGACCTTCACTTTCACATTAAATGCACGTTGACTTTGACTGTTTAGTTGTTTGACTTATTGACTTGTAATGTACACGTTGTGATATGATGGAATGTATTGTGAGTAATGCATGTTTATGTGGTGATGATATTATGTGAACCTTTTAGTACACACTTGAACTAGCTAAGTCTTGTATAACATTTCCAAATCAACTTGACTAAACAAAACATAAGCAATCTCAACGTGTCACACCCCGACCACGTAAAACAACAAAACGTGGCGGAAACGTCGGGGAGTGTTGTAACAGAATCATTGTTTCACAACCATGGATTTAAATACTTTTGTTTTATTGAATTATTGAATTCAATGTTTTGGTACAATTTATAATAAAACAAATAATTGTTTCTCAGTTTTAAGTTGCTAAGGCACAAGTCCATCCTATATGTAGCGTGCATCAACAATCATCACATAGCAGTACCTGAAACATATATGAAAATACGGTACGTCAGCATAAAAATGCCTGTGAGTAACATAGGATTTTGTGTATTAGATTCATGGCTTTAGATAATATGAGAAAAGGTTTTATGTTTTTCAAAATAGCCATGAATCTAATGTAAAAGTTTTGTTTCTGAAAATGTGTCGTTTTGGAAAACGAGTTTATAGTATAGACAAAAATATACTTTGGTTTTGAAAAGTTTGTACAAATAGTATATCATAGTATACTTTAGTTTTGAAATAGTTAAATGGATAGTATATCAAAATATACTTTAGTAATTAAAATAATAGTTTCGGTAGTATATCTCAAGTATACTTTGGTTTAAGAATAAAAGTATTGGTAGTATATCAAATTATCCTTTGGTTTGTAAATAGCATATCAACTATGCTTTGGTTAAAAGTAGCATATCAACTATGCTTTAGATAGTATATCAAAATGTACTTTAGTTTAAAATAACAAAGTTGGTAGTATATCAAAGTATACTTTGGTAAACAGTAGCATATCAAACTATGCTTTGGTAAATAACAAAGTAGTATGTTAAAACATATGTTGGATTTTGTACTTAGTATATCAAAATATACTTTGGTAGATCACATTTGAGAGTACATCAAACTGTACTTTTGTAGTATATCAACATATACAAAAAGAGTGTGATTTGGTATTCAATCAAGCCTTAGTGTATCAAACTACACTTTGGAGACTATAGAAACACCATAAAGGCAATTTCTATTTGGTTAAAATTTGGTTTATGACATTCCATACAACAGGAATGGGGTGTCTAGTCCTATAGCGCTATATCATACTACCAATCGGCTGGGTGAATGTATAAAAATGGTACAATCCAACAATTTGTTTATTAAGTTTTGGAATATCAGTGTTTAAACCATAGGTAATTGTTTAATTTGTTAAAAGAATATGTATTAAGCATGTGTAATCATATAGTTTAAAAATCAGGAAAATAACAGATAGGCATATATGTTTCACCCCAAAACAATTGAAAACAGTAAAAGAGGGGACTATGTACTCGCTTGAGATTGCAAGTATCCTTGATTAAGTGTCCTAACAAAGCTCGGGAAATCAAGGAATCAAGTGGCACCTAGTATGGATCACTATGTTAAACAATCGGATCCTAAATCGGAAGATAGGATAGAATGAGGTTCTATAAATCAAATGAGTAATTGAACTCATATGGAATGATTTAATAGACCCTACATTCTGATTGGAAAGCCTACCTAAGTGCTTTTGACCCATTTCGACACATTATGGCAACATAAGTCACTATAATGCGTCGTTAGCGAAAAACTATGTCCGGATGGTTATCTATGTGCTATGTCAAGTCTTACATGCCCAATTATCCCTATACATGTTACTAAATCAGATTATATGTCGAAAATATGTTCATATAATCAAAATAAGGATTTTAGCTTCAAAAGGGCATTTTGGTCATTTCCTATGGGCATACAAGCTAACTAGCATACGACTAACCAATCCTATGTGATCATAAGGTATAACCTCAGTGGTTATTCCCTATGCAACTATGATCACTAACTAAGCTTGGTCGGATCTTAAAGATCGACCAAATGGGTCGGGTTCGAAAGGCTAAGCGGTTGCTTAGACCGCTTACCTTGCGACCCTAAACAAGCACTAAACTAATAGTGTCGAGTTAAACATGTCAAAACATGTCTACCCTACTGATTTGGTATCAAAACAAAGCGTTTTGATACCCTAAAGTAGTTACGTTGCAAAATGCGTGCTAAAACGCATTTTGACCGAAACTTTGACTCGACACTACAACTAGTTAACGTGGTAATCAGCGGCTATAATCACGAAGGATTATAACTATCGTGATTACAATCACGTTTCAAAGTTCAATTGAACTTTGACTTGACCAATTGATGGTCAAAACCGAAAGTCAAACTGTTGGCCAAACATTTGACTTTCTGCATTACATAAGGAAAAAGCCATAAAAAGAATGAAAGAAGCTCACTAAGGGTCCTTGCTATCTTTTCAACAAGAAGACAAAGTCCCAATTCAGCTTAGGAGAGCTCCAAAGCAGATGTGAAGGAGAGAAAGAAGGAATGAGCAATGAACAAGTGAATGGAGTGGCCTATTTATACTTGTTGGTGATCAACAAGATCATGACAAGTGGTTTGTTTAGCCATTAAGCAATGAATCACAACCATACAAGTGTAATTGACAGCTATACTTTGCTTGGAGAGGTGCTAACTTGGTCACCACACAAAGGAATTGCAAGAAAGGTCCCTGAATTATCAAACTGATGCTGAAAACAATGTTTCTGCCCAGATGTGATGGTCGCGTAGCGCGACCATAAAGCCTTATGGTCGTCGCGCTACGCGACGGTGTAGGCTGAACTTTCAAAGTTTGGCAGAAATGGTCCCTGCACGTTTTTAAAGCCTTTTTCGATGCGTTTAAACCCCGTTAACCTCATTTTAAGGCTCTAAAATGAAGTTAAAGTATAGGGGACTCAAAACATTCTCGAAAACATCTCGGATGTCGGTTCGTTTGGTCGTACGATCGCATTGTTCGGTTAATTACGACGGAAGTCGTAACGAACGCAAAATCGATCCAAACTAAGCGACGAATGGAATTTTTGCATGCCGATCACTAAAATAAAAATATTTTAGTCTGTACAAAAATTTTGGATGTCCAGATGTGGTCAGAACGTAAGTTATGCGCGAAAATGCAAACTTACGCCGTTTTTGACACTTTTAGTCCCTGTAAGATCATATAAGCATGTTTTCGCACACCGAACCTATCAAAGCTTATTTCTAAGCTATGTTTAGGTTATATATGGTATGTTTAGCTTATGATCAAGTTCCGGACTATTCGTTACCTTACGAATTGGTATAGTTTCGCAGTTTGACGCAAATAGTCCCTGCGATCGAATAAACTTATTTTTGCCATACCAAACCTTCCAAAACTTATTTCTAAGTTATGTAAAGGTCATTTAAAGTATGTTAAGCCTATTTCACTATTCCGGAGTGTTTGTTGCGCTAAAACTGATTACGTTTACGCACCAGTGCGCATATAACTTTCTAGAAAGCGATTTAAAGCTCGGAATTGAACAAGAATTGATATGTGCAAAGGATACACATATTTATACGAATCCCAGGTATGAAACACAATGTTTCATAGGTTTGGCATTTGTTTGGTGTTCGTGGTGACACAGGTGTCACAGTCTCCCCTACTTTAGGAAATTTCGTCCCGAAATTTAATTCTAGAGGAAACTTGTGAAGACAACTGTGATCGTTTCGCTTTCAAATGAATCCTTCGTTTCCCAAGTAGAACTCTAGGTCACGTTTGGATTCTTAGCGAATCTGTTAACTGCCAAAATGTCGTTGTTGTAGTACCAAAAACATGGGGTTTTGGACAAAGGATAGGAGAATGTTTCCTATGAAGACTATTATAGGAAACTTGTGTGTGCTCGAAATCAGAGTCGGAGAATGCAAAATAAGATTGACATTGGTCAAGGTCCAGGACTTCTAGCAATTTAAATAACGCTACTTTCGCAATGTAATAAGGAACACTTATATATAGGAAGTACCAGCGGCGTATCCACCATGCCCTTTTTACATTGTTCCCGTCTCGTTATTCTTATCACTATAGGTCTTAACACATGACAAAACTTGCTGTGGTTTCTGTGCACTGAATTCCATAATTACGTATGCATCCATAAGTACGTAATTCCTTGCACAGTCCGCACAGTTCATCTCATAATGTGTAGGGTAAAATCAATCGAATAACCATGAAATGACTTGACTAGACCACCAAGGATCTTTTTAACTAGATCAATGAACGATCCTTTTAACCAGATCAACACATGATCTTCCTTAACTAGACCGTTGCATGATCTCTTTAAATAGACCACTTAAGGGATCTTTATAACTCGGAACCAAATAATCGTTTTGAATCAGCACTTTGGAATCCAAGGTTCTTACTATTTGCATAGAAGCCCCTTAAGGATTTAAGACAGTACTTTAAGTATCCTTCTGAGAATCTAACATATGAAAATACGGAAGATTCCACCAGGACTTAGATAACGAGCTTTGGAGTTACACATAAACACAAAATCACCAAATTGTGTATTCGTTAATTTAATTATTAGCTCGTTTGTGAATTTGAAGTACACTAGAAATCCAATCACGGACTTCAATTAGTACTTTAAAATATCCTCAAGAATCTAACTATGAAGATAGGAAGATCTTATAAGGATTTGGAATTTGTTTCTGTCGTGTTATAATATTCGTATTAGGATAAATAAAGAATCCAATTAAGGACTTACGACAGTACCTTTATCAAATCAAAGATTTGAAATGGTACTTCAAGTATCTGATTAAGAAGTGCACCTGTACTTTGTTTCTTAAAAGAAACTAGTACTTAGGATTTTTTGGGGAGATCACAAATGATCATAGAATAAAGGAATCACACGAGTAGTTTGTTCTGGAAAGAACATGGTTCTTTGGTGTCAATATTGTAGAGGTATGCCAACACATACATAATCATATCAGTTTTGGAAATAAAATTGGAATAACCATTTTATTTATAATAACTGAATTGTCTCAAATGTCAAAAGATAACAAACAAAGGAAATACAAAAGACTAATTGTTCACTGCTGCATTGTCATTTGCATTTGCCTCGTTTATGTTAAATGCTCGTCCGCGCGCTGGATTTGCATTAACAAGTCTCGGGCAATTGTTCCGGTAGTGAGTAAGATCACCACAGTTATAGCACGATCCAGGTGGAAATTGTGCTTGAACAGCAGCAGGATTTGCAGCATTCTGGTTTTGGATAACATGACGGCAGGTTTCAACCAAATGTCCCAATCGCCCACAGTGGGTACACTTGAGACACGGTGTTTGATTCACATGATGACGGTTGCATTTGTTGCAAAAGGGTGCAGTACCAATATAGTTCTTCCTAGCACGAGGCTGTGCTGGCTGATTTGGTGCAACCTGATCATTCTGAGCGACTACTGCGAAGTTTTGTGAAGCCTTACGCTTCTTCGACTTAGAGGACTCGGTCTGTTTATCCTTTGGTTTATCTTGTGTTGTCTTGTCAGATGGTCTTGGATCGCCTTTTCGGAAAAGCTTACCCTTCCTGATTTGAGATTCAGTCAGGGTGGCAGATAGTTCAATGGCTTGTCTGACGGTAGTAGGGTTGCTACCAGTAACAATATCCTGAACTGGGTCAGGAAGACCATCGATGTATCTTTCAATCGCCTTATCCAAGGGCGTAACCATGGTAGGACATAACAGACTCAATTCCTCGTAACAATCAGTGTATGCTCGATGTTCACCGCTGTCTTGTTTGAGATCATCAAATTCCTGTTCCAAAGCCCTAAGCTCATGACGAGGACAGAATTCCTTCATCATTAGAGCCCGAAGCTCTTCCCAGGTTTGTGCCATTGCTACATCGGCACCTCGATCCCTCATTATGCCATTCCACCATGTGAGTGCTCTTTTCTGGAATACACTCGACACAAACTCAACTTTTCGCTCGTTTGGGCATTGCACATGACGAAATGTGCTTTCAAGACTCTCAAACCACTGTAGGAGCCCCGTGGCCCCTTCAGACCCAGTAAATGTGAGTGGCTTAGCTGAGTTGAATGTTTTAAAGGTGCACTGAACATTGTTATTGTTTGCCTGATTTATCTGGGTGATAAGGTTCGGGAGTACAACAGCGAATTGCTGAGCGATTAAGGCTGCCAAGGCGGCATCCTGAGCTTGATCACGTCGAGGAGGCATATAAAAGGGCAAAGAAACATGAGGGAAAAATGAGTGAGATGTCATTGGATATTCAAAACTAGATGTTAAGAATATCGACAAGGCATAAGGATTGTGACCATTTGTTCGTTACTTAAAACAAACAAACGACACTGTGACAAATCAAAGTAAATGGGTCAATATAATGTATCACTGAAAACATGCTCGCCTATAAGTGAACACTCACCCCAAGAGTTCCCAGGTAAGAGTGACTGGTCCGATACTGCGGATTTGTACGAACACTCTAGCCTTAGACAGAAAACTCAGGGTACAGGCATTCACCCTTCCAGTTTGCACGTGTTCACATTATTTAGACCCAAACTTTGACGAGATTTTAAAAACACCAAAGGCTTAAAAGCCTAAAAACAAATCATCTAAGGATAGATGACTTCTTGTGATGTTTTGAAAAATTTTAACTCGAGAAAACTAATTGTGTTTTGTTTTTGTTAATCACCTAAGGATAGGTGAAGTGTATTGTTTTAAGACTAAACACAAGATAATTTGTGTTAGGGTCCTAGGAAGGTTATAGTCTAGGTCAAAGCATTACTAATAACCTAATTCCCTATAACCATTGGCTCTGATACCAACTTTTCTCTCACACCCCGACCACGTAAAACAACAAAATGTGGCGGAAACGTCGGGGAGTGTTGTAACAGAATCATTGTTTCACAACCATGGATTTAAATAGTTTTGTTTTATTGAATTATTGAATTCAATGTTTTGGTACAATTTATAATAAAACAAATAATTGTTTCTCAGTTTTAAGTCGCTAAGGCACAAGTCCATCCTATATGTAGCGTGCATCAACAATCATCACATAGCAGTACCTGAAACATATATGAAAATACGGTACGTCAGCATAAAAATGCCTGTGAGTAACATAGGATTTTGTGTATTAGATTCATGGCTTTAGATAATATGAGAAAAGGTTTTATGTTTTTCAAAATAGCCATGAATCTAATGTAAAAGTTTTGTTTCTGAAAATGTGTCGTTTTGGAAAACGAGTTTATAGTATAGACAAAAATATACTTTGGTTTTGAAAACTTTGTACAAATAGTATATCATAGTATACTTTAGTTTTGAAATAGTTAAATGGATAGTAAATCAAAATATACTTTAGTAATTAAAATAATAGTTTCGGTAGTATATCTCAAGTATACTTTGGTTTAAGAATAAAAGTATTGGTAGTATATCAAATTATACTTTGGTTTGTAAATAGCATATCAACTATGCTTTGGTTAAAAGTAGCATATCAACTATGCTTTAGATAGTATATCAAAATATACTTTAGTTTAAAATAACAAAGTTGGTAGTATATCAAACTATACTTTGGTAAACAGTAGCATATCAAACTATGCTTTGGTAAATAACAAAGTAGTATGTTAAAACATATGTTGGATTTTGTACTTAGTATATCAAAATATACTTTGGTAGACCACATTTGAGAGTACATCAAACTATACTTTTGTAGTATATCAACATATACAAAAAGAGTGTGATTTGTTATTCAATCAAGCCTTAGTGTATCAAACTACACTTTGGAGACTATAGAAACACCACAAAGGCAATTTCTATTTGGTTAAAATTTGGTTTCTGACATTCCATACAACAGGAATGGGGTGTCTAGTCCTATAGCGCTATATCATACTACCAATCGGCTGGGTGAATGTATAAAAATGGTACAATCCAACAATTTGTTTATTAAGTTTTGGAAAATCAGTGTTTAAACCATAGGTAATTGTTTAATTTGTCAAAAGAATATGTATTAAGCATGTGTAATCATATAGTTTAAAAATCAGGAAAATAACAGATAGGCATATATTTTCACCCCAAAACAATTGAAAACAGTAAAAGAGGGGACTATGTACTCACTTGAGATTGCAAGTATCCTTGATTAAGTGTCCTAACAAAGCTCGGGAAATCAAGGAATCAAGTGGCACCTAGTATGGATCACTATGTTAAACAATCGGATCCTAAATCGGAAGATAGGATAGAATGAGGTTCTATAAATCAAATGAGTAATTGAACTCATATGGTATGATTTAATAGACCCTACATTCTGATTGGAAAGCCTACCTAAGTGCTTTTGACCCGTTTCGACACATTATGGCAACATAAGTCACTATAATGCGTCGTTAGCGTAAAACTATGTCCGGATGGTTATCTATGTGCTATGTCAAGTCTTACATGCCCAATTATCCCTATACATGTTACTAAATCAGATTATATGTCGAAAATATGTTCACATAATCAAAATACGGATTTTAGCTTCAAAAGGGCATTTTGGTCATTTCCTATGGGCATACAAGCTAACTAGCATACGACTAACCAATCCTATGTGATCATAAGGTATAACCTCAGTGGTTATTCCCTATGCAACTATGATCACTAACTAAGCTTGGTCGGATCTTAAAGATCGACCAAATGGGTCGGGTTCGAAAGGCTAAGCGGTTGTTTAGACCGCTTACCTTGCGACCCTAAACAAGCACTAAACTAATAGTGTCGAGTTAAACATGTCAAAACATGTCTAACCTACTGATTTGGTATCAAAACAAAGCGTTTTGATACCCTAAAGTAGTTACGTTGCAAAATGCGTGCTAAAACGCATTTTGACCGAAACTTTGACTCGACACTACAACTAGTTAACGTGGTAATCAGCGGCTATAATCACGAAGGATTATAACTATCGTGATTACAATCACGTTTCAAAGTTCAATTGAACTTTGACTTGACCAATTGATGGTCAAAACCGAAAGTCAAACTGTTGGCCAAACATTTGACTTTCTGCATTACATAAGGAAAAAGCCATAAAAAGAATGAAAGAAGCTCACTAAGGGTCCTTGCTATCTTTTCAACAAGAAGACAAAGTCCCAATTCAGCTTAGGAGAGCTCCAAAGCAGATGTGAAGGAGAGAAAGAAGGAATGAGCAATGAACAAGTGAATGGAGTGGCCTATTTATACTTGTTGGTGATCAACAAGATCATGACAAGTGGTTTGTTTAGCCATTAAGCAATGAATCACAACCATACAAGTGTAATTGACAGCTATACTTTGCTTGGAGAGGTGCTAACTTGGTCACCACACAAAGGAATTGCAAGAAAGGTCCCTGAATTATCAAACTGATGCTGAAAACAATGTTTCTGCCCAGATGTGATGGTCGCGTAGCGCGACCATAAAGCCTTATGGTCGTCGCGCTACGCGACGGTGTAGGCTGAACTTTCAAAGTTTGGCAGAAATGGTCCCTGCACGTTTTTAAAGCCTTTTTCGATGCGTTTAAACCCCGTTAACCTCATTTTAAGGCTCTAAAATGAAGTTAAAGTATAGGGGACTCAAAACATGCTCGAAAACATCTCGGATGTCGGTTCGTTTGGTCGTACGATCGTATTGTTCGGTTAATTACGACGGAAGTCGTAACGAACGCAAAATCGATCCAAACTAAGCGACGAATGGAATTTTTGCATGCCGATCACTAAAATAAAAATATTTTAGTGTGTACAAAAATTTTGGATGTCCAGATGTGGTCAGAACGTAAGATATGCGCGAAAATGCAAACTTACGCCGTTTTTGACACTTTTAGTCCCTGTAAGATCATATAAGCATGTTTTCGCACACCGAACCTATCAAAGCTTATTTCTAAGCTATGTTTAGGTTATATATGGTATGTTTAGCTTATGATCAAGTTCCGGACTATTCGTTACCTTACGAATCGGTATAGTTTCGCAGTTTGACGCAAATAGTCCCTGCGATCGAATAAACTTTTTTTTGCCATACCAAACCTTTCAAAACTTATTTCTAAGTTATGTAAAGGTCATTTAAAGTATGTTAAGCCTATTTCACTATTCCGGAGTGTTTGTTGCGCTAAAACTGATTACGTTTACGCACCAGTGCGCATATAACTTTCCAGAAAGCGATTTAAAGCTCGGAATTGAACAAGAATTGATATGTGCAAAGGATACACATATTTATACAAATCCCAGGTATGAAACACAATGTTTCATAGGTTTGGCATTTGTTTGGTGTTCGTGGTGACACAGGTGTCACACAACGAACAAAAGCTTGTTTCGCCAAACACTCTTCGACGAAACAAGAGTGTGATTCGTCACACATAACTCGACGAAAGAGATTTGTTTCGCCGGCCCATCCGTTTCGCCAAGCCCATTAAGGGCCCATTACGTCAATACGTGTATAATAACGTGAATCGGCTCCTATTTTACACTCTTGGCAAAACAAAAACCCTAGAACACTCTGTGCGACGGCAGATTGTATTCCCAAGCTCTCTCGAACGACCCGCATCATCCTTACTTGTATCTCGGTTAGTATAATTGGTTTTTATGATACTTTGATCTCTCAACCTTTGCGTGTGTATGTGCTGGTTCGATCTCTAGAATAAATGTGTTTATATGAGTATTGTGGTTTCGAATTGGTATGCACGATTGTTTATATGAATCGGTTTCATAACTTATACGAAACATGATTGCTAGGGTTGTTTAGCATTTAACCGGATGTGTTCTCATGATTAACATATATGCTAGATTACCTACGATTGGCACACAGTTTTGTTACAGTTAATATAACGATTCCTGTATGGGTTCGTATGTTTGATTGATGATCATGTGATTACTGTTTGATGACTGATGTTGATGTTGATGTCGATAACGGCTGTAGCCATGATTAGGGTTCCTGTGATTTCTGTGTTATATGATGACTGTATGATCGATGACGTTGTGATGGCAATTAGGGTTTTGAAACCGTAACTGATCATTGACGTAACTGATGTTTGACGAACTGGACTGGTTTGACGAAACAGAACTCTCGGCGAAACAAAGGGTGTTTCGCCAAGGGTGATTGACGAAACAGAACTCTGTTTCGCCAAAGGCAGGATTGACGAAACGGGTTGTGATTCGCCAAAGATATGATTCGCCAAAGTGTGATTCGCCAAAGTGTGTTTCGCCAACTTGAATACTTGCACAGTAACCTGATTTAACACTGTTAGAAGTTAACTGAGATATTTAACTGCTGTTAAGTGATACGCATGACTTATATGAATTCGAATGTGTACAATGTGCTACTTGGTGATTATCGATGCATTGTCCTTTGTGATTACACATACGTGCCAACTTCGTGAATACCAACTGATCATATACATATGCGTACTTTAGGACTTGACTGATTGTTTGTGAGCACTTACTGTAACATACCGAGCAAATCAAGGTGAGTTCATTGCATTTCTCAAGCATGCGTCTCGGTGGTTTGGGACAACTAATAAACATTTGAAAGGGAAACTTTGGATAAACAATTAAATCGGTTTTGGTTATTGAGACCCTCATAGTTCCTCTTAAGGAGCTCACTATCGACGACCAGCTGCGATTCGTCGAGGAATCAGTAGAGATTACTGATCGAGATGTTAAGATTCTCAAGCGTACCAGGATACCTCTTGTTTGAGTTCGTTGGGATTCCCGTTGTGGCCCAGAGTATACTTGGGAACGAGAAGACCAAATGAAACTCAAGTATCCCCAGTTGTTTAAGAAAAGTGCAACCACTACTGAGGCTGAAGCTACTGCAGAATTTCGGGACGAAATTCCAAATCAACGGGGGGATGATGTGACACCCCAGGAAAACAAGTAAATGATACAACTTACCTAGCTTCCTCAGTAACCGCATGCTAAATTTCGGGACGAAATTTCTTTCAAGTTGGGGATAATGTGACAACTCGAGTTTCCGAGATTCCATTTTCGCATTTATTGCACGTTGACTGTTTAGTTGTTTACTTGCTTGACTTGTTTGCTTTGTAACTACACACTAGATTATAATTCAGATGATTGTTTGTTATGCTATGTGATTTATATAAAGTGTTTTGGTTTGTGAACTTGTAAACTATTTTAAGACTTGAACAACTCGACAAAACACAAGTGTGTTTCGCCATAATCCATACAACGAAACAGAAGTGTGTTTCGCCATACCTCATGCTGACGAAACAGAGTTGTTTCGTCATAAGCATGTCCGACGAAACGGGTGATTCGCCGAGCCCACTTTCGCCAAAGCCCAGTTCGGGCCCAATACGTAATGACGGATATTTAACGTGAAATGACTTCTTATTTCACACCTTTTGGAAAAAGTCGACCCTAGAAACCCCTTAGTGTGTCGGCACCTCTGTGTTCTCCCAAGCCCTCTCTAGCGATCAAACTATCGTCCCGGATATCTCGGTTAGCGCGTGTTTGTTAAATCGGTTTCTTTATCCTTTGATTTCTTTATACATGTCGTGTTTATGCTTGATTTCTGGAACGAATATGAGTATAGGTGCGTGATGATTCTGGGTTCGTAATGTATGGTTTAATCGGTGACAAGTTCTATGTATTGTAATGTGGATTGTATTGAATGATGAACTAGATTGTATGATGTCCGGGAACGGTCGTGTTTAAATGTTACTAGTGTAATCTGAATGCATGACAGCACGTTAATAAAATTCGTTGATGTGATGTTGTATGGTAATCGGTTTGTGGTACTCATAAACTAGGGATCATGATAGACGTTAGTATGATTATGATTTCATGATGATTAGATGATGATTTCTGTGCTAATGATTTCCGTATGATTGCTACTTGATGATGACGGCAATTAGGGTTTCTGTGTTAATGTTTGTAACTGATATGTTGACGACGTAACTGACATCTATTTTGACGAATCACCGGACAACGAAACACATATGGCGAAACGAAAGTGTTTCGCCGAGACCAGTTACGACGAAACGAACGTGACGAAACAGAAGTGTTTCGTCAAAGGGAATTCACGGCGAAACAGAGGGTGTTTCGCCGATTGGGTAATTTGCGCAGTAACTTAGTTTATTTATGTTAAGAGTTAACATGGTTAGTTAACAGCCGTTAAATGTTGTGCATGACTTGTATGATTATGAATACGTGCAATGTGCTACTCGATGATTATTAATACATTGTCCACTGTGATTGTACATATATGCGAACTTCGTGAATACAAACTGATTCCGTACATGTGCGTACTATAGGACTTCACTGATTACTTGTGTGCACATATCTAGCATACCGAGCAAACCAAGGTGAGTTCACACTCTTACCAAGGCATGGGATTCCCGGGGTTGGGAATGGGATTGAATGAATACTTGCACTTACATTGTTATTGGGAATTATGGATCACTGACCTCGTTAGGGGAAGGTCACTTATAGATACTGCTAGACTAGTGATACAAATACTACTCTTCGCACACATGCCTGGAATGGCCGCGATACAAATACAAATCTTCGCACACATGCCTGGAATGGCCGCGATACAAATACAAACCTTCGCCCACATGCCTGGAATGGCCGCGATGCTAATCCTAAACTTCGCACACATGCCTTGAGGGTCGTGATATAAATATAACTAGTCTACAATACATGGGAAATGTCACACCCCGACCACGTAAAACAACAAAACGTGACGGAATCGTCGGGGAGTGTTGTAACAGAATCATTGTTTCATAACACATGGAAAAATTAAAATGTTGTTTTATTGATAAAAAGAGTTACAATGTCTTAACAAACAAAGATGTATAACAAAATTAACTAGTCTTGCATCTTTTATTGTCACTAAGGCCCAAGTTCGCCTATGTGTATCTTGATCAATCCTATGTAGCATCTCCTGAAACACATGTGAAAATAGGTACATCAGCATAAAAATGCCGGCGAGTACATAGGTTTTATTGATTTAGGATTCATGTCTTATAAGTTTAGAAAAGGTTGTTTAACAAAAATCAGTCATGGTCTGTAACACCCTAACACGCTTTTACTGAAAAGACGCAGCGGAAATTCGTACTATAAAATTTCTTACAATAAAACTATCTTTTGTACATAATTACAAAATAAAAGTATAACTTGAAATTATCATTTTACATAGTCAAGTATTCCCGTACAATCTATCTTGTGACTCGTCTTCGATCTCCTCTCCTGAATGATCCACGGTGGCTTGTACGACCTACACTTACCATACAATTTCGAGCATTAGTACACAACATGAGCGTAACAAGTTTCATACACTCTTACTTTCTACTCCATTATCCCTTTGTAACTAGGCATTTCCATCTGAGTATCCATTCTCCAAAGAGACTTCATCATTGTACCTGTATTATTGTTCATACTCAAGGTACACTGTTATTTGCATCAATACACAATCATATTGAAATCGTATGAACATACGTGCTTACCTTCTTGCATTCGGTTATACATGCATACTAGCATCCGCATATATATATATATATTCACACCTACAGGCATATGCACCTTCATATATATTTACCTATGTACATATCTACATACTTACACCCATACTTAAATCGAAACATAATTATACACATACATACATTCAATAGTGAAAACCATACATGCACACATACATACATACATACATACATACATACATACATACATACATACATACATACATACATACATACATACATACATACATACATACATACATACATACATACATACATACATACATACATACATACATACATACATACATACATACATACATACATATATACATACATACATACATACATATATACATACATACATACCCACGTACTTAATTCGTTACCCCGCATACTCGCTTACATACCCCGATCTTGCTCGCACATATTAAACGCCTTCAAAAATATCTATCGGGTATGTTTCGGTTCTTAAAAATGAGTTTCATACTCATCCATAACTTACCAAGCCATTTAGTAGGGTTAAGGATCATTATAGAAGCTTAACAAGGCTTGGAATGGGTTCACGGGGTCCGAATTCGAAGGAAAAACAAAGAAAACCTCAAACTATACATTTGTACCTGACCTCCACCGTAAGCTACGGTGGCTACCGTAGCTTACGGTGGCCCCTGATGTCTTACGGCAGCCTTATACTGCCTTACGGCAGAAATAAGTCCCCAGCTCCCACCGTAAGCTACGGTGGCTACCGTAGCTTACGGTGGCCCCTGAATCAGCCTTCCTTTTTAAGAACTAAAATATGCATAACTTGCTCGTTTTGCATCCGTTTCACTTGAAACTTGTTCCTAAACATCCGTAAAACAATTCCTCACATATTAGACTAAGATTCTTTCCCCGGGTCCTTAATCATTACCCGTATTATTACCATTACCTCGCTTATTCTTATTTATTCGACCCGTTTGGTCCCATAAACTACCTTCGACTATCTAGATCAATAGTTATCTTATTACTTTCAATCATTTCACACCATACATGACTTCCCTTCATTTAATATCCAGAATAAGTTCTTATGTATACTAAGAAGTGAGTCGGAAATCACTTACCTTTTTGCGTCCGTATCCATGTTCGCTTTCTTGTGTCCTTTTGACCCTTGTGCCTTCCGTGCTTACGTCACCTTGACTAAATGCTTATCCATACATGTCACCACATTTACATTCTTGTTAGCATACGAGATATTACATATCAACAATCATAACAAATGCATATCTCACATTTGACCTTCATTAGTCAATTCTAACAAACATAAGGCATATATTCAAAATCACATCCTTTTAAGCTCATATAATTCATCATGTCATTCTATATAGCATGTATTGATATAACATAGACCATATGACTTTCTAAAATCTTACAATTATGGCAACAAGTCTAGTTATGCTTCTTATGCATAGTTGACTTTCAGAAGTCAATGGTTTATATATGAACTTTCGACTTAACCTCCTATATTTGTGTCAAATACTTTACCATGTTTTAAATTATCGGTTGACTTTCAGAAAGTCAACCTTCTAGCATATAACCTCCAACTTATATGATGTTATATGACACATGAAACACACAATCACCTAGTTATACAAAATCAATTTACACATACTTACATTTCCATAATCCTACATTTGACAACTACATACCAAGTTAACCATTTTAATGAAATGTAACATCATACTTAACTAGTAGCTCACAACTTCTTCACTTAGTACATGCTCATCCTAAATTACCATTAAGCCACTAGTCCGTCTCATGGTGTGCACCACTTTTCAAGCATCGGATACTTATTCCTAATGCATACTTTCACGGAACCATCTCATCAACTAACTACTCACATGTATTCCGTCCAAAACACGTATCTCATGCTAACTTAACTATCTAACATAACATTATCACATTCTACACCAAATTACCAAATTCTTGCAATAATTTTACTTTCTAGCTTCGCCTAGACATTTCATCAAACACTAGGCGTGCATACTAACATTTATGCATAATGTACAAGTAATTCAAGCATATTCTTTCCATATTCAAGCAAGATCACTTTGTCATAAATTTTGCATCATGTTATCATCAAAACCTACCACATATCCCATGCATCAACATAATCATCAACATACACATATTCATCATGACTATTCTCATGCTTATTGACATAGGTTTCATTCCAAATCACTATGACAACCGAAATTTAGCCATGATTCACTCAAACATGATAGCAATAGTAAACTTTCATCCTAATTTGGATCAAACTCACACATTCATCAAAACCCACTTCATGGTTGTTCATCAAAACTAGAAATTAAGGCATACCTTGGCTAAAGCTTGCTTAGATAATCACTTTTAGGGCTCATGCAAGTTCGAATTCAGCCCAATTTGCATCCAATTTGTTGATTAGGGTTCATGAGGGGTTTCCCCCTTTTCTTTCTCCTCTCTGATCGAACACACACACACACACACACGTCCAGGTGTGTGTGTTTGTGGTTTTTATTTTTGTTTTATATTTAATATTTCCATTTATTCAAAACCACCCCCTCATGTTTGACACTTGCTCATAATTAATCCAATTTCATGTCCTTGTTTGTTTTGACTAAGCATTTAACTAGGTTCAATAACCTAGTTACTACATTCTATTTTATTAGACATGGGGCCTTACTAACAAATTTAATAATTCGGTTTTGGGGCGTTACAAATCTACCCTCCTTAAAAGAGGTTTCGTCCCCGAAACCTTTCTCATTTCTATTAGACACTAATAGCGCTAGCTTCCAACCCATTTCTTAGCTATTGGTTCATTCATCATTCTAATACCCATATATCATGTGCATTATATATCTTTTTGTTTACCACAACATTCTTATTATTTTCGTCAACTACACAATCCTTATTTCGAAATCTATACATACACATATATGTCTAACTTTGACTGGTACCTCATCATGATAGGTAACTACCCGTCCTTGTTTCATAAATCGTTCATATAACTGACTTATTCCTAATAAGCTCTTACTATCCATACTATACTTTCACATAACATTCTCATTTCCATGACCGTTTGCAACAGGTCAATATTCATATTTACACAAACTTGTACTAACACTTTCATTCATATGATCCGTTTATGACGGGTCTAATACCTTCATTTCATTTCTTAAAATTACATTCTATTCGTATATCCTATAACGTTTAGTTCTTGTTTTGTTATCGCAACACAACTATTAAGTCATAGTCACCTATACATATTTTAGCTACCAGCTTGACATCATTTTATATTTCTATAGTTACTTGTATTACCATTTCAACTCACACTAACATATTCGAAATACTATAGTTGACAATCATACTCAAAAACTAAAAATTTGACATAATCTCAACACCATTCCTTACTAGTAAGTTCATGTTTCTCATACTTTGTCTTCAACTTACCTCATTTGTCCTACATTACTATTCTTCTCAATTCATGCATCACTATAGTTGTCTACACAAACGCATCATATAGGTTCTTCATACGAGAGTCTAACCCATACCCGAAGGTTTCGCTCATAATTTATAAAACGTAATTCTCAATGACATGGTTCTCTCCTTATGTTAATTATAAGGAATTAACCATTCCATACTATACCATACTCCTTTCACCACTCAATTTGCAGGGCGATTTCGATTTGTTAATTCATACTTATCCGTCATAAATTAAAACACTTTATTTACCTCGATTTCATTCCATACTACAACGATCTGTAAATCAGATCTGTCCACCTTCTTCACGAGTACTAGCCAGACCAGGCTAGATTCCATTCATCCATGTAATGTGCCTCCATTCGAACACATCCCTTCACCAATTCTGTTGGTTTCATCACACCAAAGATCTTAACATCACCACCTACAAAATTGGCGGTTAGCATATCTCATTCAAATACTGAGTCTACTAGGTGATTAGTCACCTAAAATTCTGTTACATATTTCCTGCGTACATTCTATACATATTTTACATTCCATTTCTTACACGCAATTCTTTCATTTTAGTTACTTATTTCGTCAGCCTTCGCAGTTTGACCCTTTTAAGGTTAAACTGGATTTTCTTACCCATCATGGATGCATCGAGGTACACATTCATACTTCCTTCCATTCATGCTTACTTACAGAAACATCCATTACATCATTTTGATATTCTTAACAAACTTGCCCCTCCTGTTCATACTTAATTCTTTGTCTGGGTCATAGCCCGTCATTCATTCTGACTCCTAAGAGTGGATTTCTAGAACATCTACACATAACAGGTTTAAAACTTCTTTCTTTCATTTTAAAACTTAACTTTGCGTGCCCATTACGATCATTCCTTTGTTCATTTACTTTACATTTACTCATAGAACTCGTTTATCATAACTACGGTCATTTATTGACATAATTCTAATGTGGGTAAATTTTATCCTTCATATGTTTTTAAATCTGTCCTGCGGTTTCTAACCTACTATTCATTCATTTTCTTCTTTCTATGATTTGAATCTGTCTCGCAGATTCAAGCATGTCATTCCTGCATTTCATTCCTTGAATCCGTCTCACGGATTCAAACATTCTATTCATATCTTTCATTCCTACACGCGTTGAATCCGTCTCGCGGATTCAACAGATCATTCATACTTCATTCCTGAAAGTCTTACATTTCCTTTCATCTCCCCCACCCACGTCCACCTACTACCTAATTCTAACGGACATACCTGTAACAATTATCACGGTCTCACGAACGTCATATGTTTCTTGTGTACTGGCCAGGTACACAATCCACATACTAGTTTCGTGCCTTCGCGTAATCGCCACCTTATGTCCGCAGAATTAAGTTTCGGCACGTGTAACATTTTCAAAACTTCCTTACTCTGTCATTATTATATTTCATTTGAAATTTTCTTTTACTTGCTTAAACATACCATTTCATGCACCAATGAGTTAAATCTACGTACCTCGGTCAATATGTCATATTATATACCTTGGTGCCATCGCTAGACCGCATTTACAATTCATCCTTTCCAAGCAATCATGCTGACCTTACACATAACATACTGTTAGTTATCTTCAAACACATACTTAAGCACATACTTACCTTGGCTTCTGCCCCTAGATCTTGATCAAGTCTTAGATTGTACGGGTCCTTAGTCACGAGAGCACACCGGTTTGAGTTCAAGCATTTACCTCCTTCTACTTGATTCTCTCAAACCAGGGCTCTGATACCAACTTGTAACACCCTAACACGCTTTTACTGAAAAGACGCAGCGGAAATTCGTACTATAAAATTTCTTACAATAAAACTATCTTTTGTACATAATTACAAAATAAAAGTATAACTTGAAATTATCATTTTACATAGTCAAGTATTCCCGTACAATCTATCTTGTGACTCGTCTTCGATCTCCTCTCCTCAATGATCCACGGTGGCTTGTACGACCTACACTTACCATACAATTTCGAGCATTAGTACACAACATGAGCGTAACAAGTTTCATACACTCTTACTTTCTACTCCATTATCCCTTTGTAACTAGGCATTTCCATCTGAGTATCCATTCTCCAAAGAGACTTCATCATTGTACCTGTATTATTGTTCATACTCAAGGTACACTGTTATTTGCATCAATACACAATCATATTGAAATCGTATGAACATACGTGCTTACCTTCTTGCATTCGGTTATACATGCATACTAGCATCCGCATATATATATATATATTCACACCTACAGGCATATGCACCTTCATATATATTTACCTATGTACATATCTACATACTTACACCCATACTTAAATCGAAACATAATTATACACATACATACATTCAATAGTGAAAACCATACATGCACACATACATACATACATACATACATACATACATACATACATACATACATACATACATACATACATACATACATACATACATACATACATACATACATACATACATACATACATACATACATATATACATACATACATACATACATACATATATACATACATACATACATACATATATACATACATACATACATACATACATACCCACGTACTTAATTCGTTACCCCGCATACTCGCTTACATACCCCGATCTTGCTCGCACATATTAAACGCCTTCAAAAATATCTATCGGGTATGTTTCGGTTCTTAAAAATGAGTTTCATACTCATCCATAACTTACCAAGCCATTTAGTAGGGTTAAGGATCATTATAGAAGCTTAACAAGGCTTGGAATGGGTTCACGGGGTCCGAATTCGAAGGAAAAACAAAGAAAACCTCAAACTATACATTTGTACCTGACCTCCACCGTAAGCTACGGTGGCTACCGTAGCTTACGGTGGCCCCTGATGTCTTACGGCAGCCTTATACTGCCTTACGGCAGAAATAAGTCCCCAGCTCCCACCGTAAGCTACGGTGGCTACCGTAGCTTACGGTGGCCCCTGAATCAGCCTTCCTTTTTAAGAACTAAAATATGCATAACTTGCTCGTTTTGCATCCGTTTCACTTGAAACTTGTTCCTAAACATCCGTAAAACAATTCCTCACATATTAGACTAAGATTCTTTCCCCGGGTCCTTAATCATTACCCGTATTATTACCATTACCTCGCTTATTCTTATTTATTCGACCCGTTTGGTCCCATAAACTACCTTCGACTATCTAGATCAATAGTTATCTTATTACTTTCAATCATTTCACACCATACATGACTTCCCTTTATTTAATATCCAGAATAAGTTCTTATGTATACTAAGAAGTGAGTCGGAAATCACTTACCTTTTTGCGTCCGTATCCATGTTCGCTTTCTTGTGTCCTTTTGACCCTTGTGCCTTCCGTGCTTACGTCACCTTGACTAAATGCTTATCCATACATGTCACCACATTTACATTCTTGTTAGCATACGAGATATTACATATCAACAATCATAACAAATGCATATCTCACATTTGACCTTCATTAGTCAATTCTAACAAACATAAGGCATATATTCAAAATCACATCCTTTTAAGCTCATATAATTCATCATGTCATTCTATATAGCATGTATTGATATAACATAGACCATATGACTTTCTAAAATCTTACAATTATGGCAACAAGTCTAGTTATGCTTCTTATGCATAGTTGACTTTCAGAAGTCAATGGTTTATATATGAACTTTCGACTTAACCTCCTATATTTGTGTCAAATACTTTACCATGTTATAAATTATCGGTTGACTTTCAGAAAGTCAACCTTCTAGCATATAACCTCCAACTTATATGATGTTATATGACACATGAAACACACAATCACCTAGTTATACAAAATCAATTTACACATACTTACATTTCCATAATCCTACATTTGACAACTACATACCAAGTTAACCATTTTAATGAAATGTAACATCATACTTAACTAGTAGCTCACAACTTCTTCACTTAGTACATGCTCATCCTAAATTACCATTAAGCCACTAGTCCGTCTCATGGTGTGCACCACTTTTCAAGCATCGGATACTTATTCCTAATGCATACTTTCACGGAACCATCTCATCAACTAACTACTCACATGTATTCCGTCCAAAACACGTATCTCATGCTAACTTAACTATCTAACATAACATTATCACATTCTACACCAAATTACCAAATTCTTGCAATAATTTTACTTTCTAGCTTCGCCTAGACATTTCATCAAACACTAGGCGTGCATACTAACATTTATGCATAATGTACAAGTAATTCAAGCATATTCTTTCCATATTCAAGCAAGATCACTTTGTCATAAATTTTGCATCATGTTATCATCAAAACCTACCACATATCCCATGCATCAACATAATCATCAACATACACATATTCATCATGACTATTCTCATGCTTATTGACATAGGTTTCATTCCAAATCACTATGACAACCGAAATTTAGCCATGATTCACTCAAACATGATAGCAATAGTAAACTTTCATCCTAATTTGGATCAAACTCACACATTCATCAAAACCCACTTCATGGTTGTTCATCAAAACTAGAAATTAAGGCATACCTTGGCTAAAGCTTGCTTAGATAATCACTTTTAGGGCTCATGCAAGTTCGAATTCAGCCCAATTTGCATCCAATTTGTTGATTAGGGTTCATGAGGGGTTTCCCCCTTTTCTTTCTCCTCTCTGATCTAACACACACACACACACACGTCCAGGTGTGTGTGTTTGTGGTTTTTATTTTTGTTTTATATTTAATATTTCCATTTATTCAAAACCACCCCCTCATGTTTGACACTTGCTCATAATTAATCCAATTTCATGTCCTTGTTTGTTTTGACTAAGCATTTAACTAGGTTCAATAACCTAGTTACTACATTCTATTTTATTAGACATGGGGCCTTACTAACAAATTTAATAATTCGGTTTTGGGGCGTTACATGGTCCTTGTAAAATTTTTTGTTTTATAAATCGTTTTAAAAGCGATGATAGATATGTATAAATAAAAGAATGATTGTAAGGTTAAATGAATAACCAAGTAAAAATGAATTTGTATAATACAAACTATTTTTGTAAAACAATGTCTTGTGAAAAAAATATGTTATTTGTGTAAAAATGTGTAAATCCAAATTGAATGATTTAAATAACGCTACGACATGTAATATAATACAAGCACTTATATATAGGAAGTATCAGCGGTGTATCCACCAGGCATATATCACATTACACACGTCTCGTTACTTAAATCACTTACCCAAACAAACCACCAATGTAAATTGCCCATGTCTAAACCAATTGTCAAATGTCATTGTGAAAACCATGTCGAAATGTTTATGTCAAATGTCAATCATGTAATGTGTAAACAAAATGTCATGTATGGCAAGTGAAATATGTATCAACTAAACCATAGGTGAAAATGCACAAAACAAAGTATTGAAGTAAAACTCAGTTTAAATCAATGTTATGTTTTGTGGAAATGCATGCTATACTGATACAAACATTTATGCGGTATTGTGAAAATTCCATACATTCAAGCCTTGAGACAGCAGGATAACCTTAGAGTATAGGTTATCAAAAAGAAATGTTTTCGGATTCGGTCATTCCATCCATCCAAACAAACCTAGGATTTTAGGAACGGGATTTGTCAAGTCCTATGGTACCATTACCTACTACCGAGCAGCGTGATCAATGTTAATGAATGTACATTGTCCCATTTAAACAAACCAAATGTCATACCAAAATGTAAGCATGTGATGTGATGTAAATGTACTATGTATGAACAAAATGATCATACATAGCATGTGATGTGATGTAAAACAATGTACTAGTATGATGAACATACATAGCATGAAAAGGTAATGTAAATCAAATGTACTAAGTATGCAACAAAGGACATACATAGCAAAAACATAATGAAATCATGTACTAATAGTGTACTAATGAACATAGCAAGCATATGATGTGAAAACAAGAAAGCACGAAAGTAACAAGTAGGCACATGTGTTTCACCCCAAAACGTTTGGAAAACAGTAAAAGAGGGGACTATGTACTCACTTGAAGGTGCTTAGAAGTCTTGAACAACAACCAAGCAAAGCTAGAGGGATCACGGAATCTAACGGCACCCTATATAGATAACTACATAAATAACCGGACCTAAATCGGGGGATCGGATAGTATGAGGTTTCGTAAACCAAATGAGTATTGGAACTCATATGATATGGTTAAACAAAGCCCACATACTAAAACGAAACCTAACCTAAGTGCTTACGACCCGTTTAGTTAGCTTATGCTACTTTAACGCGTCGTTCGCGTGAAACGCGTTCGGACCGCTTAACGAGTCCTATGACAAGTAAAATATGCCTTAAAATGTCTAATATTGTTACCTAATCAGTTTAGATATCAAAATTTAGGTTACATATGCTTAAATTGAACTTATGCGTAAAAAGGGTATTTTGGTAATTTATCTAAGGCATATAAACTACCTATCATACAACTACTTAAACGATGTGACCATAAGGTATAACCTTGGAAGGTTATTTTGTAGGATCGTTTGATGACCCGAACGAGTCGTTCAGAGGTGTTTTCGTCAAGTACAGGTGCGGAAAACAAGTAAATGACGTAGGAATAGCTTGTATATCACTTTAAACTCCTTTTCTATTGATTTGACGATGAGTACAACCTGTTTTCGATCCGGCAGCACTTCGGTACGAAAATCAGGAACATTACAAATGAAACCGCTCCTATGGTATTTATAGGCTACTGGGATCGCTTATTGGACATGCCCAATAAGCGATCCAGGCTTGTCATATAAGCGGTCCATCATGTTGTCACATGAGCGGCCCACATACCCTATTTGACTAATGAGCGGCCCAACTACCAACATGTACCTATGAGCGATCCATAATCCTAAAACTTATACAATCTCACTATTTCTCGTATATTGTGCTCAGATCGAACATTCTAAGATAATGACTCGATACAAGACGTAATCAGCAGATGTAGTGCACCAACAGACTCCCCCTCAGATTTTGATAGAGTCGACTATCGAGTCACATCATGCTATATCTTTACATCTTCAGTCTTGATCAGTCTTCGAGCTTTTCTTTCTCTATCTACAGACTCCCCCTCTCGATTTGCTGGCATTCCTTTGATCTTTAGCAACATCTTCAGGATCGTTGTCTGATCTACACAGGCCTTCGGAATCGAATAACCTGGCTCTAAAAACACTTTAATTCTCTTGATCAGATCTCTTGATTCCTGCACAATCTTAACCCAGAAATAAATTTCTTTTACAAATTGATTTCAACAACTATGTACCAACATTTGACTCCCCTCAAAAACAATCTATGATGAACCACTTGAAGAAGGCTAGATTTAACTAAAATAGTTAGATTTACACAACCACTCCCCCTCAAATTCTGCTCATCATGTTTAGCACTCGGAATTTTGAAAATCAGTGTTCCAATATCAGTTGTCGAAAATCTTTTTGACTTTTTCAAAAATTATGCTAAAACATACACAAAATCTTTTTGAAATTTTCAATGTAAAGAAATGAAATGCATACAATGAAATATTTATAAACAATATTTTTGTGAGTTCGTGCAAGAGGATCATATCAGTTTTAAGACAAATCACGAACACCGTTAAGCTTTGATTTCATTTTAAGCTTTAAACAATTTACCTAGATTGTCAGTATGTTTATCCACTTAAATTTTCAATACAAATTTCAATTGATTCGAGATACGATATTAATGTTTTAAAAACTTAAACTTAATTGTGTATCACTCCACTTGAATATACTCCCGTATCCAGATCCCAAATATTCAGTCTTACAGGTGAGTATACCACAGATGATATCTGTAAAGGGGTAATGTGCGAAGGCCGTGAGAGCTCAGGTCGATACTTCCGTATACGCAGAGAGATGACGGCTTCGACTTTTGGTGGGTCCCCTTTAGAGGATCTGTTGTTACAACAGCAAAGATTACCAATTTTATTGTTTAATCAGTTTGCTGAGGGCGGCGCTTTTTCAAGCATTTGCAGAAAGTATTATCCGGGGACTAGGTCAGTACTTCCATACAGCAGAAGTCCCGGGATAATACCCCAGATATCACTGAGTATAAAGACCTAGTATTTCAGAATATGGGACCTTTCAAACAAGATTTCGGGGGTTACCCATATATCCAAGAATAGTTACCCACAAATTAAGCAAGTTTGATTTAGGTTTATATCTCGTTTCAATTTACTAAATGTGCGAAAATCTACTGACACATCCGCAGTAAGATTGTTTAATACTTTTTAACTTTACATTTCTTTAGCGTGCCGTGATAGTCCACTGATGTACTATCATTTCCTCTTTTTCGCAACAAAACTCATTCTTTGAATTTTATCATGTTTTTGGCTTTTTCAAAATTTCAAATGTTTTTGGATTTTCAGAAATTTTCAGAAATTTCCCTACTCCCCCTAAAATGCAAACACATTTTAAAGAAAATTTGATAACTTCAAGACTCTTGACCCACAAGAAACATAAAAAGCAAAAACAAACTGTACAGAAACTTAACAACTGACATTGAATCACATCAAATCGCCATTCACTAGGCATAAACAATCTGAACTCCCCCTATCACAAACCATTTTCTCATTTAGATTTCAAAACACTTAAGTTTGTTTTAATCAAAATGATTTTTCCGGAAAATGAATTTGTGTTGATAACAACCACTTGTAGGTTTATCATTTTTAAGTACGGGGAAGTGGTTCATCATCTTGTCTGTCTTTTGTCATGAATAGTAAATCAAGTACAAATTAATGTCCCTGATTTACCATTTGCATCTAAGAACCTTCTGTATCACTTGTAAATGTAACCTCTTCAAAGTATACAAACATCTCAAAATTTAACCACAAATACCACTTGTGAGATCAAGATTACCACTTGTAGATACCCAACAACTACCACATGTAGGAATATTACGTCTACATCACCATTATATCAACTAGAATGCCGATTCCTGCTTCGCAATTAACCACCTGGAAGCTCCGGCATAGTCCTTTCACCTGCAAAACATTCAAACATTAATCACAATCATTCAAACAAATACGTCAAACACTAGAATGATGCCGATTCCTGATCCACGATATAAACTTGGGATCTCCGGCGTAGTCCTTTCACTATTCTGGGAAGCAAACTTCCCTCCAAGTCTTCTCAGACTTGAGGACTTTCAACTCTTCAGCTGTAGGGTTGTATGTCGCCTTTTTAGTTGCGTAAAAGTCTTTTACCCCTTTAGCTTTACCACTCAACATTTTCCCAAATATCTTCTTAACATTCCCGTTGAATGTTTTCTTGACATTAAATTCTTTTTCATCATCATAAAATTGATTTGAAATTTCAATTTTTCCAATTTTCTTTTTAATCTCCTCCAACTTCAATGATGGAAGAACATCATCATTTTCTGAACTTTTCTCCATAACTTGTGGCTCTTCTGGCTTTGTGGAACCAGATTCATTGCCGACTTTCACTTCATCCTTCTTCGCAACCCAGACTTGGTTGTCATTTCCTTGTCTTTTGTAAAATTTTGTCTTTTTCTTTGAACATTCTCCAACTTCATTTTTCGAATTTTTAAAAATTTTGGATTTTTCAGATTTATCCACAACTTTGTCTTTCATCTTCTGAGAAGCTCCCTGTTTTGCTTTGATATCTTTCGAACAATCTGATGCAATGTGACCAGCTTCATTGCATTTCAAACAGGTTTGAGCATTTCTCGGATGAAATACTCCAGTTCCATTCTTTCTCTTTTCAGCAAGAAACTCTTTGTTAGTTTGTCTCCAAAATGTTTTCCAGCTGTTCATCTTCCGAGCTTCCACCTGTCACAAATTCAGTGTTTGATTTAAAATTTTTCTCATTTTTGTAATTTTCTGATGGAACAAAACCTAAACCTTTCTTTTTGTAGCTACGATTTTGGTTAGGTTTCTTTTGAAAACCAGGACCAGAATTGTAACCTTTTTCCTTGTTTAGACGTTGTTGAACTCTAGAAGTATATTTTTTAGATTTTTCAAAATTTTTCAAAACTTTTAGTTCAGGAATATTTACCTCTAATAGTTTAAAAGTTTTGTTGATTAGATCCGTTTTAACACTTAAAATTGGAAACTCTTTGTTGTAATATAATTTGTCAGAACCATTCAAAGTATAAACAATTTCGAATGTTTCATCATTCAAATCAGCTTTTGATAACAAAAACTCGTTACTATAAGACCGTTTAACCAACGAGTTTTGACTGTTGACTGACGACTTTGACCCTCCAGACTCAGACTTTGACTCTGTCTCCTCATCAGTGTCCAACACCTGATCGACCATCTATTTGATTATTTCAGACTCATGATCAGTATCGGATGAGGTAAATGTCACATCAATGTTTTCTGGTAAGACGTCAGTTGTGTCGGTTTTAAGCTGTATATTGACTGCTTTTGCAAGTTGTTCCTCATTTGGTTTCCTAGGTGAATACCCATCCCAAATTGGAGGCGGACACTTGTTATAGCTAACGGTCGGTTTCTTACCACAATCTTTCTTTTCTTTCGGCTTCTCAGCTTGAAAAGCTTCCATACCTGCAACAGTTGGATAAACACGATCAATAACATAATGAGAGGTAGAATAGCTCAACAATAACCTCCTAATCCTCTCATTTTCAATCTTTTCAGTTTCCAACTCTTGCTTCCATTTTGCACTTTCTTCAATGTAGAAATTTATAGCTTTTTGCTTCGACATTAAAGTTGCATTCATCATCGTCAGCGCCTGTTCTCTTTCTGTGTTTCTCTTTTGGAGACCAGTTACTGCTTTGTTCAACACGTCGTACGATTCCTTCACATAATTGAGATTGAACAATAACTGCTCTTTCTTTTTCTCGTACTCAGCTATGATGTCGTCTTTTACTGCACACTCTTTACAGGCTTCCAAACACTTCTCACATGGCTTGACAACTTCAATAATCTTCTCAACTTCGATTGTTTTAATAACTTCAACCACTTTTTCTACTTCAATCACCTTTTCTACTTCTTTCACAAACTCACCAATTTTCTCAGCAACATTTTCAGCATTCTGAACATCACCTTCAGATTCAGATTGTTGTTCTTTAGCAGCTTGTTTCTCTATTAGTTTCTCCATTTTTTCTACAAAATAAAAATGAAAACTTTCAGAAGACATATGAGATTTTGCAATATTTATCTGTTTCTCTTCCTCATCATCACTGCTACTATGATCTGGTGATTGATCAAAATGTACAGATTTTTCAGAATCATCATCAGATATACTAGAATCAGATGGTGTTTTATCAAATACAACATCCTGTTCTTGAACAGTTTCATCTGAATTATCTGAAACATCCCCAGAGTGTTCTGAGAGTCTATCAGTACTATCTGAACTTTCATCAGATGACACAGATTTTTCATCTCCACTTGATACATTCTCTCCAATAGATCTCATCCAAGTAGCAAACAAATTTGGCTCTCGGACGATCTTTGCAATGAAAGCTTTGAAACCTCCCTTTTCATCTACGAACATATCCCAACTGAAACCTTCTGGTAGTTTCTCATCATCTTGATCGATAACTCGTTCTTTCTCATCATCTTGATCGATAACTCGTTCTGCTGTAGCTTCAGATGATATGTAATCACTCCAGCTGAAATCTACAACACAAGCTCTTTTGGAATCTTCAATCTTTCTCCCATGAGCTGTCAGAGGTTCTTGGGATTGACCAACTTGTTGATAGATAGCTTTGCGGTAGTAATCATCTTTCCCGAATGGATTCTGTGCTCCGCTAGCTTCTCTTCCTTTGCACTCCCGCTTGAAATGGCCCTTCTCCCTGTATCGAAAACAAGTAACTTTAGATTTAACAAAACCTAAAGTAGAAACATGTGCATTAAGAAAGTCATTTCTCCCGGTAATGGTTTTGAATTTCTCAGCCCGACGAAGAACACTAGCAAGACACCATTTGATATCCATAAGTTCCATTTCCTCAGCGTCTATTTGATCGTAATCCTCTTTGGTGAGCATAGGATCTCCGATCCGACCAGCAACAAGACCTTCATAAGATAACAGAACTGAACCCAGAAGTGCCATGTGATCTTTAGCAGTGTCTTCAGAGAAGCTTTGACCTTCTGGAAGATTGAGAGCTATGTTGCACTGAATTATGTATCCATTTCCGGTTTTTGTACTCTGAGACTGAAAGCTTGTGTTAGTCTCTTTCGGATTTACGCTCGGAAATGATGAAAACCCGCTGCTACTCTTGTTCGAACCCTGATCAGCTTTCTCAGATGAATCACCAACACTGAAAGCGGTTTGAATTTTCGGACTTCTTTCAGTTTCAGAAACTGGAATACTACCTTTATAGTACATTTTAACATCTTGTTGACCACTAGGATTATTCATCCTCGCGATCTTTTGCTGTTCAAGATCCTGACTCTCAATTTTCTCAATAAACTGACCAATTGTAAGTTTGTCATAAACACCCGTGTTTTTCAGTATCATCAAATACGTTCCCCACTCTTTCTGAGGTAACGCGTCAGCCAATTTATCAACCCATTCCTCACGACCTTTTTCAACTCCCAACATCGATAACGAACGCACTAAGTGGCAGTATCTCTCAATCAGCTTTTTAGTATCCTCTCCCGGCAAACTGCTAAACAAATCAAATTCCTTTTTAAGCAATGCCTTCTTGCTTTTGATCATACTTTCACTACCCTCGAATTTCACTTTAAGAGCATCCCAAATTGACTTCGCAGTTTTGTCGTGTTGTAGCAGAATGAATATATCTTCTTTAATCGCCTGCTGTAACAAACTGATCATCATTTTCTCTGCTCTGTACATTGCACGTTCTTGTTCTGAGAATTCAGATATCTGTTTAATGACTTGCAATTCTGTTCGAGGCAATGTGTACTTTTCCAATATGCATTCCCACGATCTGAGATGATTTGCCTGAACCCAGTTTTCAAAACGATCCTTCCACCCGTAGTATTCTTCAATACTCATCAGTTTCGGGGGTTTCTGGGTGGTTCCCGTCTCATTTTCAAGATTCATGGCTTGAGCAATCGCAGCTGGAGTAGTCGATGTAGCAAAGGCGTTGTAAAACTCAGAATTCATGATGATTTAGCACAATATCCAATACAGCTGACAGAAAAGCGGTCCAAAGAATATGTCGAATAAGCGATCCAGACAAAGTATTTGGAGCGGTCCAAGAATGATGTTTGAGCGGTTCAAGGTGTGTTGTTAGAGCGGTTCAAGATATGTTGTTCGGATGAGCGAAACCAGATGGTCCAAATAGGCGATCCAGGCAATTGTTCGTACGAGCGGTTCAAGAAATGTACGAATAAGCGGTTCACAATTGTTTTTTGGAGCGGTCCAAGTCACTTGACCGAATAAGCGGTCCTAAACACGTACGGATGAGCGGTTCAAGCTAGATCCAATAAGCGATCCAGAGTTATTCCAGAAAAGCGATCCAACTTCGGACAATGATTTGACCCACTATTTCTTTGAATTTCAACCCCAAACTTTCAAGGGTTTGTCTTTATACCATCGCGCACAATCCCTGAGATTTTGAGCAAGTTTCGGCCATGAAAAATATCTGAAACTGAAAAAGAATGAGTAGAAGACAGAATTTTCGACAATTTTCAGCTATTTCCTGTAGAACTCCTCCTCCTGAAGCTCTGATACCACTTGTAGGATCGTTTGATGACCCGAACGAGTCGTTCAGAGGTGTTTTCGTCAAGTACAGGTGCGGAAAACAAGTAAATGACGTAGGAATAGCTTGTATGTCACTTTAAACTCCTTTTCTATTGATTTGACGATGAGTACAACCTGTTTTCGATCCGGCAGCACTTCGGTACGAAAATCAGGAACATTACAAATGAAACCGCTCCTATGGTATTTATAGGCTACTGGGATCGCTTATTGGACATGCCCAATAAGCGATCCAGGCTTGTCATATAAGCGGTCCATCATGTTGTCACATGAGCGGCCCACATACCCTATTTGACTAATGAGCGGCCCAACTACCAACATGTACCTATGAGCGATCCATAATCCTAAAACTTATACAATCTCACTATTTCTCGTATATTGTGCTCAGATCAAACATTCTAAGATAATGACTCGATACAAGACGTAATCAGCAGATGTAGTGCACCAACATATTTCCTATAAAACTATGGTCACCTAAAGTGTTTGGTCGGATCCTAATGATCGACCAAATGGGTCGGGATCGGAAGTATAAGCGATTGTTTAGATCGCTTACCTTTACGACCCTAGACAAGCACAAATCAAAAAGCGACGAGCTAAACATGCTAGAACATGTTTAGTAAAGTTAGAAAACAGGTTTGGTATTAAAACAAACGGTTTTAATACCCTAGAGCAGTTTGGTTACGAAATACGCGAGAAAACGCATTTTGGCCGAAACTACGACTCGTCACTGAGCCTAGATAACGTGGTAATCAGTAGGTATAGTCACTAGGGACTACAACCATCATGATTACGCTCACGTTATGAAGTTCAAACGAACTTCGCGTTGACCATAAACTGGTCAATGCAGAAAGTCAAACGCAGTTTGACTATAACGCTAGAACGAATGAAAAACGTGAAAGAATACTTACAGAGGGTCCCCGCAAGATTGAATTCCAAGTATTTCTCAGGTATGAAGTGATAATCACTCCAACTTAGAGAAAATCTCAGAATTCAAGTGAGGAATGAATGAAATGAAGGTGGGTATTTATAGGAGAGCTAGAACCGTTAGGATCGTTTATTGGGAAACGAGCTTCGATCTAGACCCTCCACTTGGGCCCATGGTATTGCTAAACAATGGGGCACAAGAAAACCATCAAATTTAGCCCATTGTATTGCAAAAATTGCATTAAAACCCCTGAATTCGACCCAGATTGCAAAATCTGAAGTTTCTGTCTGACATGCTCTCGTGCCCCGCGTAAGAATTAAGCTTGGCTTACGCGGGCCGCCTGGCCAACTTTGGCAGATTGTCAAAACAGGTCCCTGCACATTAGAAACTTGCATTTCGGCTCATTTTTTACACGTCTAAGCCCCGTCAACCTCATTTCAAGGCTCTAAAATGAAGTTAAAGTATAGGGAACTCAAAACATGCTCAAAAATATCTCGGATGTCGGTTCGTTTGGGCGTACGGTTGCGTGGTTCGGTTAATTACGACGGAATGCGCATAAGCGCGAAAAACGATCCAAATTGCGCGACGAATGGATTTTTCTCATGCCAAACACTAAAATAAAATATTTTAATGCTTGCATAAATTTTTGGATGTCCGGATGTATTCGGAACGTAAGTTATGCGCGAAAATGCAAACTTATGCACTTTTTGACGCTTTTAGTCCCTGAATGAGCATAAAGTTTATTTTAGCACACCGAACACCTCAAAGCCTATTTCTAAGCTATGTAAAGGATATTTAGGGTATGTTTAACTTATGGTCAAGTTCCGGAATGTTCGTTACAGTTCAAATTGGCATACTTTCGTAATTTGTCATATTTAGTCCCTGTAAGCGAAAAGACTTGATTTCGGTATACCAAACCTTCCAAAACTTATTTCTAAGTTATGTAAAGGTTATTTAAGGTATGTTAAGCCTATGTCACTGTTCCGGAGTGTTTGTTGCATTAAACTGGTTGCATTTATGCATCAGTGCGCATATAACCTTCTAGAAAGCGATTTAGAGCCCGAAATCGAACAAGAATTGATATGTGCAAATGATACACATGCTTACACAAATCCCAAGTATGAAATACAATATTTCATTGGTTTGGTATTTGTTTGATGGTTGAAGTGACACAGATGTCACAGTCTCCCCTACTTCAGGAAATTTCGTCCCGAAATTTATTTAGTGGAAACTTGTGAGAGTTTGAAACATGACGTTGAAAAGATCAAACAAGACTGGTTAGAGTTCTGAACTTCTAGTAACTTTAAATAACATCATGCTTACAATGTGGGAGGGACACTTATATACAAGTATATAAAGTGTTATTGGTGCGTCCACCGTACTTCTATTACATTGTTCACATTTTGTTATGGTTGCCACTATTGATTCTTACACGTAATAAGTCTTACTATGGTTTCCGTGCACTGAACTTCGTAATTATGTATGCATCCATAATTACGTAATTCCTTGCATAGTCACGTAGTGCATCTTATAATGTGTAGGTGAAGGAAACAATGAACGAGCCGGTGATGATTGTGCTTAGACCACCTTAGGGCCTTTTAATTAAATCAATGAATGATTTAAATAGATTACCAAGGAGTCTATTCAGCTATATCACCATATGTCATTCTTAACCAGATTCTGAATCAATCTTTTGACTAGACCACCCAAAGGGTCTCTTTTGAATCATGGGATGGTACTATATAATCCGAGGGTCTTGACTATCACGTAGAAGCCCAATAAGGATTAAGGTAGTACCTTTTTGAATATCCTACTACGAATCCCTCAAATGAAGATATGAAAGGTTCTACGAGTATTTGGATAACGAATATCCAGAGTATTCAAAAACACAAGAATGCATAAAAAGAAAACACAAAGTGCATAAACACATAATCACGTAATTGTTTAACTTGATTTTAAATTTGTCATCATTTTGTTAATTTGTTCTGCTAACTGAGCACATGTATTTAAAGCACACCAGGTATCCAATCAGTGGATTTTGATTGGTGCTTTAAACATTATCAAGAATCTAATTATGAAGGTAGAAAGATCTTAAAGAGAAAATTCGATTTCGATTATAAGGAACCGAAATGTTCGAATTAAGGTACACAAAGAATCCAATTAAGGATTCTGATTTGAATGATAATTATGCACAAGGATCTAATTGTAATGATAAGAAGATCCCATATGGATTTTAGAAGTTGAAGATGTTTTGAAATCTTGCACTGGGTGTGCTTAAGTCAAAACATGAAGTAAAAAATGCTTATGAAGTTGAGATGCTAGATATGCCAAGGCGACATATTTTGAAAACTATGCATGGGGTTCTAAAATGTGTTCAATTTTTTTGGAAACCTTATATATAATACTTTTGAAAACATAAAGTAGGTGTATTAGGTAGGTATATTTATAAAAATGTTTTAAAATCATGCGAGATGAATGTTGAAATTATGTATAAGGTTTTTGAAAACATGAATGATGCTTTTGAAGTCATGCACTTAATATAACTAATTATATTGTATTAATAACATTTTGAATTCATGAAGGTTGTTTTTGAAAATATAGACAAGGTTTTTGAAATCACGCATTTGATATGTTAAGTAAATACACTATATTAAAAATGTTTTTGAACTATATATAAAATGTTTTTGAAATCATGAAGGTTGTTTTGAAAACTTATGTTATGCATGTTAATAAATCAGAACGTAATGGGTATGAGATTTGAAAATACCCTTAGTTATCTAACCAAGGATCCAAAGGCACATATGCGCAAAAAGCACGATTACTCAAAATTTCGCTTTATTTCTTGTACTTTGTTCCTAGAATGAAACGAATACTTAAAATTTTGGAGGAATTCATGAGTGATCACTTGAAAGGGAGAATCACAAGAGTAGTTTGTAAAGAACATAGTTCCTTGATGTAGGTATTATAGGGAAATGCCATACACACATGTAACTACATTTGTATATCAGAATTGCGAACAACGACTTTTGTTTATGAATAAAACAGATGGTTTCACAATACAAGAAAACAAAAGAAACAAAGGCATAAGACAGCAACATCTTTTGCTCGGCCAAATGCTTATCCAAGGGTTGGATTTGCATTGACAATCTTTGGGCATTTGTTCCTGAAATGGCTCGTTTCACCACAGTTGTAGCAAGTACCAGACAGAAGACGAGCTTGAGTAGGGTTGACTTGGAGTTGGGTAGCAGCAAGATTTGCAACAGCTTTGTTCTGGATAGCAAAACGGCATATGTTAATCAAATGTCCCAACCGTCCACAATAGGTACATTTGGAGCAGGGTATGAGGTTTGAATGATGACGGTTGCATCGTTTGCACCATGGGGCAGTTCCTATGTACGACTTCCTAGCTGGTGGCGCTGCCACTTGGCTAGGTCCCGCTTGATTAGGTGTAACTGCTGCGGGTTTCCTTGAAGCCTTACGCTTCCTTGATTTTGGTGCAGGCTTGACTTCTGCTTCCTTTGGTGACTCTTGAGTGGCTGCATTTTTGAGACGAAACATGGCAATGCCTAGATCCACAGACTTCAAAATCACTTCACCTATTTGCTGGGCAAATTTGGCTGTTTACTCGGACATTTGACCGTTGTTGAGATGAAGAGACATTCTAGAAGAAAATGAAAGACATAGGAAGCAACAAATGAAATGTTATCGGATAAACAAAACAGAAAGGCAATGCATACGAATTGCGCTCATTTGTTTATTACCTAAGGCAAACAAATGAAACGGTGACAAATCAAAGCAAACGGGTCATAATAATGCATCGCTGAAGACATGCTCGCCTATAAGTGAACACTCACCCCAAGAGTTCCCAGGTAAGAGTGACTGGTCCGATACTGCGGATATGTACGAACACTCTAGCCTTAGATAGAAAACTCAGAGTACAGGCATTCACCCTTCCAGTTTGCACGTGTTCACATTATAAGACCCAAACTTTGACGAGATTTGAGAACTTAGAGGGTTCAAAACCTAGTAATCAATCATCCTAGAACAGATTATTAGTTTTCAAAGCGGTTTTGAAATTTATGTTCTTGTTGTGGTTGTCGCCTAAGGATAGGTGACGGTATTGTTTTATGACTAAATGCAAGTAAACTCGCGTTAGGGTCCTAGAAAGGTTATAGACTAGGTCAAAGCATTACTAATTACCTAATTCCCTATAACCATGAGCTCTGATACCAACTTTTCTGTCACACCCCGACCACGTAAAACAACAAAACGTGGCGGAATCGTCGGGGAGTGTTGTAACAGAATCATTGTTTCATAACACATGGAAAAATTAAAATGTTGTTTTATTGATAAAAAGAGTTACAATGTCATAACAAACAAAGATGTATAACAAAATTAACTAGTCTTGCATCTTTTATTGTCACTAAGGCCCAAGTTCGCCTATGTGTATCTTGATCAATCCTATGCAGCATCTCCTGAAACACATGTGAAAATAGGTACATCAGCATAAAAATGCCGGCGAGTACATAGGTTTTATTGATTTAGGATTCAGGTCTTATAAGTTTAGAAAAGGTTGTTTAACAAAAATCAGCCATGATCTTTGTAAAATGTTTTGTTTTATAAATCGTTTTATAAATCGTTTTAAAAGCGATGATAGATATGTGTAGATAAAAGAATGATTGTAAGGTTAAATGAACAACCAAGTAAAAATGAATTTGTATAATACAAACTGTTTTTGTAAAACAATGTCTTGTGAAAAAAAATATGTTATTTGTGTAAAAATGTGTAAATCCAAATTGAATGATTTAAAGAACGCTACGACATGTAATATAATACAAGCACTTATATATAGGAAGTACCAGCGGCGTATCCACCATGCTTGTATCACATTACACACGTCTCGTTACTTAAATCACTTACCCAAACAAACCACCAATGTAAATTGCCCATGTCTAAACCAATTGTCAAATGTCATTGTGAAAACCATGTCGAAATGTGTATGTCAAATGTCAATCATGTAATGTGTAAACAAAATGTCATGCATGGCAAGTGAAATATGTATCAACTAAACCATAGGTGAAAATGCACAAAACAAAGTATTGAAGTAAAACTCAGTTTAAATCAATGTTATGTTTTGTGGAAATGCATGCTATACTGATACAAACATTTATGCGGTATTGTGAAAATTCCATACATTCAAGCCTTGAGACAGCAGGATAACCTTAGAGTAAAGGTTATCAAAAAGAAATGTTTTTGGATTCGGTCATTCCATCCATCCAAACAAACCTAGGATTTTAGGAACGGGATTTGTCAAGTCCTATGGTACCACTACCTACTACCGAGCGGCGTGATCAATGTTAATGAATGTACATTATCCCATTTAAACAAACCAAATGGCATACCAAAATGTAAGCATGTGATGTGATGTAAATGTACTAAGTATGAACAAAATGAACATACATAGCATGTGATGTGATGTAAAACAATGTACTAGTATGATGAACATACATAGCATGAAAAGGTAATGTAAATCATATGTACTAAGTATGCAACAAAGGACATACATAGCAAAAACATAATGAAATCATGTACTAATAGTGTACTAATGAACATAGCAAGCATATGATGTGAAAACAAGAAAGCACGAAAGTAACAAGTAGGCACATGTGTTTCACCCCAAAACGTTTAGAAGACAGTAAAAGAGGGGACTATGTACTCACTTGAGGATGCTTTGAAGTCTTGAACAACAACCAAGCAAAGCTAGAGGGATCACGGAATCAAACAGCACCCTATATAGATAACTACAGACCGGACCTAAATCGGGGGATCGGATAGTATGAGGTTTCGTAAACCAAATGAGTATTGGAACTCATATGATATGGTTAAACAAAGCCCACATACTAAAACAAAACCTAACCTAAGTGCTTACGACCCATTACGACCCGTTTAGGTAGCTTATGCTACGTTAACGCGTCGTTCGCGTGAAAAGCGTTCGGACCGCTTAACTAGTCCTATGACAAGTAAAATATGCCTTAACATGTCTAATACAGTTACCTAATCAGTTTAGATGTCAAAATTTAGGTTACATATGCTTAAATTGAATTTATGCGTAAAAAGGGTATTTTGGTAATTTATCTAAGGCAAATAAACTACCTATCATACAACTACTTAAACGATGTGACCATAAGGTATAACCTTGGAAGGTTATTTCCTATAAAACTATGGTCACCTAAAGTGTTTGGTCGGATCCTAATGATCGACCAGATGGGTCGGGATCGGAAGTATAAGCGATTGTTTAGATCGCTTACCTTTACGACCCTAGACAAGCACAAATCAAAAAGCGACGAGCTAAACATGCTAGAACATGTTTTGTAAAGTTAGAAAACAGGTTTGGTATTAAAACAAACGGTTTTAATACCCTAGAGTAGTTTGGTTACAAAAAACGCGAGAAAACGCATTTTGGCCGAAACTACGACTCGTCACTGAGCCTAGATAACGTGGTAATCAGTAGGTATAGTCACTAGGGACTACAACCATCGTGATTACGCTCACTTTATGAAGTTCAAACGAACTTCGCGTTGACCATAAACTGGTCAATGCAGAAAGTCAAACGCAGTTTGACTATAACACTAAAACGAATGAAGAACGCGAAAGAATACTTACAGAGGGTCCCCGCAAGATTGAATTCCAAGTATTTCTCAAGTATGAAGTGATAATCACTCCAACTTAGAGAAAATCTCAGAATTCAAGTGAGGAATGAATGAAATAAAGGTGGGTATTTATAGGAGAGCTAGAACCGTTAGGATCGTTTATCGGGAAACGAGCTTCGATCTAGACCCTCCACTTGGGCCCATAGTATTGCTAAACAATGGGGCACAAGAAAACCATCAAATTTAGCCCATGGTATTGCAAAAATTGCATTAAAACCCCTGAATTCGACCCAGATTGCAAAATCTGAAGTTTCTGTATGACATGCTCTCGCGCCCCACGTAAGAATTAAGCTTGGCTTACGCGGGCCGCCTGGCCAACTTTGGCAGATTGTCAAAACAGGTCCCTGCACATCAGAAACTTGCATTTCGGCTCATTTTTGACACGTTTAAGCCTCGTTAACCTCATTTCAAGGCTCTAAAATGAAGTTAAAGTATAGGGAACTCAAAACATGCTCAAAAATGTCTCGGATGTTGGTTCGTTTGGTCGTACGGTTGCGTTCTTCGGTTAATTACGACGGAATGCGCATAAGCGCGAAAAACGATCCAAATTGCGCGACGAATGGATTTTTCTCATGCCAAACACTAAAATAAAATATTTTAATGCTTGCATAAATTTTTGGATGTCCGGATGTATTCGGGACGTAAGTTATGCGCGAAAATGCAAACTTATGCACTTTTTGACGCTTTTAGTCCCTAAATGAGCATAAAGTTTATTTTAGCACACCGAACACCTCAAAGCCTATTTCTTAGCTATGTAAAGGATATTTAGGGTATGTTTAACTTATGGTCAAGTTCCAGAATGTTCATTACAGTTCAAATTGGCATACTTTCGTAATTTGTCATATTTAGTCCCTGTAAGCGAAAAGACTTGATTTCGGCATACCAAACCTTCCAAAACTTATTTCTAAGTTATGTAAAGGTTATTTAAGGTATGTTAAGCCTATGTCCCTATTCCGGAGTGTTTGTTGCATTAAACTGGTTACATTTATGCATCAGTGCGCATATAACCTTCCAGAAAGCGATTTAGAGCCCGAAATCGAACAAGTATTGATATGTGCAAATGATACACATGTTTATATAAATCCCAAGTATGAAATAGAATATTTCATTGGTTTGGTATCTGTTTGATGGCTGCAGTGACACAGATGTCACAGTCTCCCCTACTTCAGGAAATTTCGCCCCGAAATTTATTTAGAGAAAACTTGTGAGAGTTTGAAACATGACGTTGAAAAGATCAAACAACACTGGTTAGAGTTCTGAACTTCTAGTAACTTTAAATAACATCATGCTTACAATGTGGGAGGGACACTTATATACAAGTATATAAAGTGTTATTGGTGCGTCCACCGTACCTCTATTACATTGTTCACATTTTGTTATGGTTGCCACTATTGGTTCTTACACGTAATAAGTCTTACTATGTTTTCCGTGCACTGAACTTTGTAATTATGTATGCATCCATAATTACGTAATTCCTTGCATAGTCACGTAGTGCATCTTATAATGTGTAGGGGAAGGAAACAATGAACGAGCCGGTGATGATTGTGCTTAGAGCACCTTAGGGCCTTTTAATTAAATCAATGAATGATTTAAATAGATTACCAAGGAGTCTGTTCAGCTATATCACCATATGTCATTCTTAACCAGATTCTGAATCAATCTTTTGACTAGACCACTCAAAGGGTCTCTTTTGAATCATGGAATGGTACTATATAATCCGAGGGTCTTGACTATCACGTAGAAGCCCAATAAGGATTTAAGGTAGTACCTTTTTGAATATCCTACTACGAATCCCTCAAATGAAGATATGAAAGGTTCTACGAGTATTTGGATAACGAATATCCAGAGTATTCAAAAACATAAGAATGCATAAAAAGAAAACACAAAGTGCATAAACACATAATCACATACTTGTTTAACTTGATTTTAAATTTGTCATCATTTTGTTAATTTGTTCTGCTAACTGAGCACATGTATTTAAAGCACACCAGGTATCCAATCAATGGATTTTGATTGGTGCTTTAAACATTATCAAGAATCTAATTATGAAGGTAGAAAGATCTTAAAGAGAAAATTCGATTTCGGTTATAAGGAACCGAAATGTTCAAATTAAGGTACACAAAGAATCCAATTAAGGATTCTGATTTGAATGATAATTATGCACAAGGATCTAATTGTAATGATAAGAAGATCCCATATGGATTTTAGAAGTTGAAGATGTTTTGAAATCTTGCGCTGGGTGTGCTTAAGTCAAAACATGAAGTAAAAATGCTTATGAAGTTGAGATGCTAGATACGCCAAGGCGACATATGAAGCGGAATTTGAAGGTTAAGTCAATTTTTGAGGAAAATATTTTGAGAACTATGCATGGGGTTCTAAAATGTGTTCAATGTTTTTGGAAACCTTATATATAATACTTTTGAAAACATAAAGTAGGTGTATTAGGTAGGTATATTTATAAAAATGTTTTAAAATCATGCGAGATGAATTTTGAAATTATGTATAAGGTTTTTGAAAACATGAATAATGCTTTTGAAATCATGCACTTAATATAAGTAATTATACTGTATTAATAACATTTTGAATTCATGAAGGTTGCTTTTGAAAATATAGACAAGGTTTTTGAAATCATGCATTTGATATGTTAAGTAAATACACTATATTAAAAATGTTTTTGAACTATATATAAAATGTTTTTGAAATCATGAAGGTTGTTTTGAAAACTTATGTTATGCTTGTTAATAAATCAGAACGTAATGGGTATGAGATTTGAAAATACCCTTAGTTATCTAACCAAGGATCCAAAGGCACAGATGTCACACCCTGACTTTTGCGGAAGCGTGATTATTGGTGTGACTTCTTAATACCATTGCATATGGTCATAACAACACTATATGATAAAACCAGTAGATGTACATCCATTAATTTAAGTTTAAAAGTAGTACAACATAAATGTCTGAAATGACGAGACCAATTTCAAGTTACAAACCATAACATGTTTTAAGGAGTTCAAAAAGACTCAACAAAAGATTTTAAAACAACCCCGAGTTTAGGACCACGTATCCCGTCCAGGATTAAGATACGCCTCCTAAACCCTAATGACCTGGATGACATCTTTATTCACAACGCAGCTTAAAAACTCCAACGCCGCCAGATCCATTTACTAATTCCCTAAAATACATGTAGTTTGAAAAATCAACAAAGGTTGAGCGAGTTCATGTGTAAGTAAGTACGTATAAACCTTTGTAAAAATGTCTGTATGTATGAAAATCCCTGGTATGTAGCAATAAGGAAAAACCATCATTGGGTTGCAAAGCCAATGATAAGTGTGAAGTGATGCAGGAAGACTCAACCCTAGCGGATTTGTGCGTCGGGCACTTAGTCAACTCATGGTCCCCTCAGCGGACTCAGGAGTGGGGCTCGCTACACCCAAATGGATCTATCACTAATGTCCATCGGTCCTACAACGAGGATTAATGGCCTTAAGTGACATGCCCACCACTCACATGTTCGCGTAATAAAAACCCTCCTTAAGCTAACCATACCATGTAAATAAATGTCTGTAAATGTCTGTAACATGTATTTCATCCCCGAAGTAAAAAACTGAAAACAGTTAAAGAGAAAAGGGGGACATGAACTCACAGTATTGCGTCTTCGGTACTCGTAACCCAAATCTCTTCAGCAAACACGACTACCTACAATGTTCTAACGTCTATTAGACGAACGGGTCGTGCCTTGTCTTAGTATTTATGTCTTTGAGTTACGTTTCTTATATTATTTCGAGTGATAATTATTTGTCAAATTAATTTGTATTTCTACTTAATCATATGTCGTGTTGGAATATTTGTTTGTTCCATATTCTAGTATTAATACTTCTAAAGTATCGTATATACGTGTTTCCTTCTCAAGGATGGGATGCCGGAAATATATATTTAACCATATTCATGTATGAAACCAACCTCCGATACTTTGTATTTTGTGATAAATATTATGACGAGTTTTATTTTTGAAAACAAAATCTAAAGTATACTAGTAAACACCCGTCTCAAAAATATTTATTAAGTGTTGGGATTTTCGGAAAATTTCGTCATAGTCTCCTTTGTAAACGGAGGTGTCCATGCTTAATTAGCATATCATTTTCTTTTACACATATCCCGTAATTCATTTTCAATAATCAAATCGACATATAAACGTACAAAGCAATACTTACTTTATTTCAGCTTCATTACTCAAAACTGGACTGTTTTCGAGGATTTTTATAAAATAGTTAACCTTTTCCAAAAATTCTAAAATTTTTACAGAAGGTTGTATATGTTCCAAAATTTGTTGTGTAAAAATATCAAAGTCCAGTTCATTATCCATATTTTATGGAAAAATCGTTTTCTCGACTGCAATCAGATTTGTTACTTTCTGATTGTAGTTTACGGAAATATTCACTAAAAAATAACCGTATGTCCGTTTGACGAAATTCCAGTTGGAGGGTCGTCCTGACAATGGTCTCCATCTACTGTAAAAATTCCATGAGTCGGTTTCACCCAGGTTTCAGGTTATGACTTCGAAAACAACACACTTTTTCTGCAGTAAAAATGCAGCTTGAGCTGCTGTCCAAAAATAGTCTTTTAAAAATAGTAAACGGTCTCGAAAAATTATGATTCCAGTGCCATTTGTTTAGTTATTCCAAAATACTCATTTTAGCCTTCAGAAAATCCGTTTTCGATTTAAAATGATCCCGTTACAGCCTGTTGAAGTTGGCTGGAAATCCAACTCAGCAAGCTGTTTACATTGTAGAAGTGACTAAAAGTGCATAAACGAAGATCCTAACCATGGTTTATTGATGAACAATTGTTAAAACTTCAATCATGCTTTAACCAACCCCAAACCATCCATATTTCAACTTCACACAACATTTTTATATTTGGTTTTTATGCAGAATTTTAAGTTCACCTTTTAGTGTTTTAGCTTTCATGTGTCAAGAACATTCAAACAAAACATAACAAGAATCAAGGTGGAACAAGAGTGTGAAGAGACTTACTACTAGCACAAGGCTAGGGTTGTAATCTTAGGACAAGATGATGGTGAAATGTTGGTGACAAAGCTTGAATCAAGCTTCCTTGGAAGCCCTTCAATCTTACACTTCTATGGAGGAACTTCACACTTGAAAGAGAGCTTGTTGGAGAAGAAAATGGAGGATGTGAAGAATGGTGGTGGTGAATTCGGTTATGGAGAGAGGGGGGGGGTGTGAGCCGAAATTTAGAGAGAGGAGGGAGGAGATTGGGTGTGATCTTTGTAATGATGGAAGTTCTTGGAAATATGCACAACTAGCTCATAGGAAAATCATACCAATAATTTTGGCCAATAGAACCAAGATTCTCTTTTTACATAATCTAAACAAAATATTTTCATTAATCATGGCAGAAAAATTGGTTGGGGGGGGGTAAAGTGTAAATTTTAGGTAACTAATAGGTAAATAATTAGGAGGTTAAGGGTATTTAATAGAATAGTGGGTGTATGCCATGTTTCTATAGTGTGTGGGGATTTTTATGACCATAATTATTTAAGAATAATAAAATAATGTTTCTGACAAAATTTTGGTGTCCCGGTTAATGTCTGGTTGTTCGGTTACGTATCGTTCCGTTAAAGCGTTTAATTGTACCGTATAGCGTCTTTTGTGCATCTTTTTGTAACGAAATTAATTCCAACACTTAGAAAAGTGTCCAGGACCATTTAGTCAATACTCTGTATAATATGAGTGTGTTAAAAACTGAATTGTTACTAAAATGCTGAATTCTGTAATTAAATTGCGTTTTAGGCACTTTCCGGCACTCAAACTATCACCTAGTGACATAGTCTTATGGTCCTCACTTCCTTACAGTCCATACTGGTGTAGTGTTTTATCCCTGGCCCATACTGGCCTAAAAATAGTATATGTCTAAGTGCTGGCATTGTCAGCATGTGTCTGAGTTATTCGCTCACTGTACTAACTGTGCTTTGTGCATCAGGTTTGTCACTAAGAGTCTGTATAAAATAATTGAAGTGACTGTATGTAAAGAATGCACATGTATGTATATAACATAAATCAGTAAGCAGTTTAAAGCGTCAGATGTAATCAAGCACAGTCATTGAGCTCATAATTAAAATTAATTAATTGTACGGATGCATGCAAAATTGACGGTTGTCACATTCTCCCCCCGTTAAGAAAATTTCGTCCTCGAAATTTGTACTACCTTAACTCCTTAGGGTTTCATTATGTATGTATGCATATGAATAGCACCGAGGTAGATAATCACCAAATCGAATCAAGCCCTATTCACATCAAGTGAGTCCAAGAATATATATAATATCACGAATTAAAAGGTATGTGCTTTTAGCATTTGGTGTCGAAGGTACAAGACGTATCGACGCATAGTCTAGTGTAATCCAGTTAACAGGGGTTCCACAAAAGAGGAGTCTTGTCCGATAGGATTCTCAAATGATTGGTCGTATTATGCAAATTTTCACAAACCATAGCATCCGCTATATGAACTCAAAATCAACAACTTGGAGATGAAAATGACCTGTCAACTTTCAAATAAATAAATGGTAAGGATTTGTGTGTTGACATAATCGAATTGCGAAAATACACCGAATGAGGTAAAAGCGAATCTGGTGTACCATTGTTCTAATTCGTAGTTGCATCAGAAATGTTTAAATGACATGTTGACAAAAGTATATGTAGTTTTGTGTGAAACAGTTGACCGTGATTAGCACAAGCTAATGACACCACAAGGTGTCGAAATGACGAGATTCAATAATAATGGTGACTGAACAAGTTTACCGTGCCTGAAATCAAATGAAAGTGTACTGAGACAACCTGAAGATTTTATTTACACAATGTCGTAAATTTTCCAGTTGAACAAAGAATATCAAAGAGCCACTGTTTTTGATCGAAGGTGAAAAAGTATTAAATACCACAAGGTATTCGATTAGTCAATGAAAGTATCGTCAGGAGGTACATTGGGCTTATGAAATGAATCTATGTACCATTGCCTTGACACACAACTGTGTTGAGACTGCTTTAATTGTGATAAACTAGATGGATTTAGAGCAAATAAATAATTTAAATCCGTATATGAAGTGAGTAACCCAATTAGCACAAGCTTCAATTCTGTGAAAATATCACCTCAAGGGGTTGAAGTCAATCAAACGATTTAGTGGAGTCGTAGACCAACCGAATCTACTACGACTCGTAATGAAAGAACTTTTGCAAGAATATTTGAATATGATGCTCCCAATACATCATATTGCGTCTCAAATCAAACGTGTGAAATGGATAAGTTCAAACAATTGAACTTGGTTCTGGCGTAATCCGACAATAAACTTATGTATTAATAAGGGAAATCTCAGCATGGTAACAACGATGAATTATGAACGTAACTTGAACGAAAGCAATTTGAAGGAAGTGTGTTAACTTGGTAACAAAAGAGTCAACAATAACAATAATGTAAGCCATTTGAATCACAACCCAGTGATTAGGTTTAGCAACATAATATTTGAACTTCAATGAAGCGCTTGAAATGAAACCGCACGCGTAACCAAAGGTGCATGCGTAATATGTGAGTTTTCAAGTAATGACACAATGAGTGTTTGCTAAAATGGAGAAACAACCAAATATTCGAAGCAAAAGAGTGTTCGCTCTCAGCGAAGAAAATCAACGTGATGCAACTACTTTAAGGGGAGTAGAGATGCAAACATCTACTCGGCTAGAAGCAAAAGTGAAGATTTTAACGAAAGAATTCCGGGTACTTTCTGTTTTGCTAACTGAAATGGCATATATGACTGGTTAATGTGTTAGATTGAGTTAACAGATATGGTGTCTAATTAACAACCTTTACAAGTTTGGACCTGGGTTTCTAAGGGTCCTAAGCATATGTTTTCTAGACCCTCAAGGTTTCGTATTCTATGTAACTCGGTTTTGTGCATTGGGTAGGAAACACCATCTTGTGTGCGTCTAAAACAAGTTGTCGTCCCACGATTTCCCCTGAATACTATCTTCCTGAATTTATCGCTAACGACACTCGATCGTCGATCAGTCGTGCAATAGTAGTCGGATCCTCACAGTTAGTTAAATAAGAAATTCGTAATTTCTCACCAAGAGTTACTGACTCTTATGGATTAGCTCGTTCGGCTCTTGATAGTTGATGCCTATTTGAAAATTACGTCCTCCTTCTTGGCGAGCAGAATTTGGGTTACCCAACACGGAATTTTTGGTCTGTTATCTTCCTGCTTTATCAGCGTCTGAGGTTGCACTGCCAATTCTTGCATCTCCGAAGGTGTAAGTCGCTAAAGGTGCATCGACTACAGGCGCGACGCCTGGAATCAAATCGATGCGAAGATTCGTCTTGTCGTTGAGGGGATAATTCTGGCAAGTCTTCAGGGTAGACTTCAGGATATTTCCTTATCACAGGAATATCGTCGAGTTTTGGTTCTTCGGCTCCCTTGTCCCCGACATGAGCCAAGAAAACAACACATCCTTTACGCAATAACTTTTGGGCCTCCCCGCAATTAGTAATTTGTAGGGGCGTATCCTGCTTCACGAGCCACGGTCGTTTCTTCGTTTGCCATTGTGATGCGGTTATCAATCTCCGCTCGAACACTCAGCAGTTGATCCATTCCAATTACCTTGTTGAAGCTTTCCAACTCAACTAGCAGTAGATCATGCATAAATTCACGCTCTCTGGGTTCTATCTTGCCGTTTCTAGTCACTGCGTTGGATTCCACTAGCTTCACCTAGCTAGTCCCATCGAGTGCAAGTTATCTAACTTACGTGCTACTGTCACACCCCGATTTCCACGTGTCTCACCGGTGGGCCCGGTGGGGGATTACCGTGACGATGTTGGCAACAATATAGTCAAACCACACAATTATATAAATGCACAGCGGAAGCTTAAAGATAAATATATACTTCAACCTCTGATGGTAATATCAAATGTATTACAGAAGTCGAATATATCCACAGCGGATCAAAATAATAAAATATTGTTCATTCAGATACGGCATCGAGTTTGCGAGACTATTCGTGATGCTTAGGCAGCTAATACCAGCCAATTTCGTATAGTACCTGCACTTAATCTTTTTGGGGAAAATACGTCAGTTTACACTGGTAAATACATTCAACTGACACATTTGAAAATGTTTATTAAAATTGATTTGAATGCACAAGGCACAAACTCTTTTATAACTTGGGAAAATTATTAAAATCTTGTGAACGTTTTACATGTTCTTTTATGCGTTCAGTAGCCCGGGTCGTGCCGGGTTAAAGATTTATAGACACACCACATTGCGTAAAACCGTAGTGTAAAAACCAACGGCTACGTCTTTTAATTTAATGTCGACAATATATACCGGGTGTACGCCTACACCGGGATGTCGATGGTCGTGGCCATTTCGTAAAATGATGCCAAGGATATCCGGGACAACGGTCATTAAACCCCCCAAAGGCTTTTAAGAAACAAAACTGTTTAAATGAGCCGATCATATTATTTAATTAACCACCTAAGCGATGGAAGAATATAATGCTCAATCAAGCGGTATTAATATACCGTAACCCAAGCCCATATAGGGGAAATAAGTTAAAGTATTTACCTTTGCAAGTATATATCCTTAGTTCGATTAAATCGCCGATAGCTTTTACCGGGGCTCCTAATCTGGAACGAAGGTTTTAATTAACCTCTTAGAATCCTAACGGGTCCTTATATTAGCCGTAGCCTAGACCGGTTGGTTCCGATATATGTAGATATTGTTTAATCGCGCGAAAAGGCAAAAACAGAGAATGGAGTGTGATTCTGACCCAACAAGTTCAGAGACTTGTTTTATATGGGTTTATGGTTCACACTCTGGATTTTGGGGTTCAAATAATATTATTTGACCCGTATCGGCTAATTTATGAAAACTAGTTTCATAAGCCGAACCGTGCGCGCAATCGGCGAAACGGTTTACCATGGGAGTCTTACGCTTATTTCCTAAGTCAATATGCCTTAAAGAGGTTGTGGTATCGGTAGGATACCTTCCGTGATGCCCGTAACGAGTTTAAGTTAATATTATGCCCCGTAGGGGCTTTTCGGTCATTTTTAAAGACTTTTTAAGAGCTTTTCGAGTTCTACAGGAAATCTGAGTTTCCCGAACAGCTTATAAAGCTTAAAATACTTTATTTATTATTTGGAACCAGTAGCAACTGGAATCGGGTCAAAAGACCTTGTAGAACTCATGTTTTGGCCGAAAAGGGCATATTCGGTATTTACCGAACCGTAGCCATAACCGCAGGTTATGAGCAAGGTAAAAAAATTATTAAAAATCTTTAAAATTCCCAAAATATTAATTTATAACAGTGGGTAAAAGTTTTGGTGACGAAATCTTGGTTTAGATGGGCGTTATGCTAATTGCGCCGTTTATTACAAAAGTTTATTTAAATTACGCTAATTAGCATAACTCTCATTCTAGACCTCGGATTGACGTGAAACTTTAAGGACATGCTTATAATTTAATAAGCAAGGTTATGGTCCGTTCATGTGTCCGAAATACTCGTTTTATTTTCAAAATGGCGTTACGGTCAACTTTTAGGCGATTAACGGAAACACGTAAAAGACTCGGATAACTCATGAACCGATCACAGAGGTTTATGCCAACATGTGACCTGGTCCTAAGAGGGTCCTAAGGTATATCTATACCTCACTAAAACGGGTCAGAACTGAAGTCAAAGCAAAAGTCAAACTTTTGCGACATTCGGCTCCGAACCGGGTCAATATAGCAAACGGTCGATTCAAACGAGCGCAAACAAGTTTATATACTTATTATCATGTTTTATGATTGTCAAAACAGGTTTCATAGCATATGCATTACAGATTATGTACAAAATGGCAAAATAGCTTTCTGTTGACTTTTAAGTGCGCGTTTGACTCGATATTTGACATAGTTAGAGTGGTGATCAGAGGGAACCCTTTTAGGGGTTTATTACCCACATAAATACCAGCTCATAACTACTTTTGATCCGTCATAAGACTGAACCATTTGCAAGTTATTGTAATGACAACCGTTAGTTACGACGGTTGTGTTTATAAGCTATAACTATGAAAATGCAAGACCATATTGATTGTGAACGACTTACAGAAGTTATTTCTTGCTTATAGAGCAGAGATGGATGCTTGGGAGCTTAGAATGATCAGTAGATGAGTTGTTTGAGGTGTGGTGAACATATGCTCACAATGTGGCTATTTATAATGTTCAAAAGGCCTTTAGATCATCACAACTCATGCTACAACTGATCATGGATGATGGGCAGGTGTCCCTAAGTGTTATGGGTCGAGTAGGGGGCGCCCATGCTCCATTAATTGGTTGTTGGTCGTTCAAAGGCTCCAAAAGGCAAGTAGTTACAACTTTCTGCATCTGGGCGTCCCACGCGGCCCGCATGGGAGTTCCATGCATTTTTAATGCGGGTCGCCTGAGATTCATATATCAGACGCGTAAAACAGGAGGCTCGCGGCCCGCCTCAACTTAACCTTAACCATCACGCGGGTCGCGAGAGGCTTGGTTTCCATAAATTTTAAATCTTTTGAAATGATTACGAAATCCTGGTAATTAATAACGAAATCTTTCGTAATTATTAACCTGCCCTTTCGAGTTTGAAGGGGTAACTTTGCGGTTTGGCCCTCGGTTATTTACCGATAGGGGCCTCGTGTTATTTACCCGCATTATTAAGTCCCCGGTTAGTTTATTAATTATTTGGAAAGCCTTAACTTTCACTGTTGACGCTTTTAACCCTTCTCATACGAATTTGAGTATAACTCTCTCGTTTTAAGACGGAACTTCGCGGAATTTATACAGTATATTCTAGTGAGCGTATAATACTGTTACGAAGCCTTGGGAATGTTAAAGGGTCACTCAGAGGTATAATTAAACATGTTGACACAGTTAACCCCTGTAGCTTGTAATCTCTCACTTTCTTCCGCGTTTCGCTTCCGTACGATCTATGTTCTATTCGTTTGAAGGTACAAGCATTATTTAGGGTTACTATACAGTATATTTACCCTTGTTGACATTTATAACCCTCGAATTTATATACTTTCAAGGTTTGTCAAAATTAATCCTTTATTCAATATTAATGCCACGTGTAAACAAATGACACGTGTTAACACATTATTGGACGCAAAAATTCGAGGTGTTACAGCTACCCTATCTAGTACACTCTCGAACTCAAGAGATGCGAAACCAAAAATTTGCAACAGTATTTGGCAACACATGTGACATTTGTGCTTGTAGACATTGTAAACAGTTCGGTTATCAATAAAATAAAGTTATTTGATCCCAATGTTTGTTTATTCATGTTTGATGTTTTTCATGTTTTGGCTTTTATTCGATTTCAAACTCTATATCGCTTTCTGGAGAATCGTACGCAAACTGGTGCGTAAACGTAATCAGTTAAATGCGACAAATACTCCGGAACATCAATTTATGCTTAACATACCTTAAATAACCTTTACATAACTTAGAAATAAGTTTTGAAGGCTTTGGTATGGCAAAATCTAGTTTATTCGCTTACAGGGACTAAAATTGACAAACTGCGAAAGTATGCCAATCTGAACTGTAACAGACATTCCGGAACATGGTCATAAGTTAAACACACCTTAAATATCCTTTACATAGCTTAGAAATAGGCTTTGAGGTGTTTAGTGTGCTAAAATAAACTTTATGCCCATTAAGGGACTAAAAGCGTCAAAAAGTGCATAAGTTTGCACTTTCGCGCATATCTTACGTTCTGAATACTTCCGGACATCCAAAAATTTATGTAAGCATTAAAATATTATGTTTTAGTGTTTGGCATGAGAAAAATCCATTCGTCGTGCAATTTGGATCGTTTTTCGCACTTATGCGCATTCCGTCGTAATTAAGCGAACATCGCGATCGTACGACCAAACGAACCGACATCCGAGATATTTTTTAGCATATTTTGAGTCCCCTATACTTTAACTTCATCTTAGAGCCTTGAAATGAGGTTAACGGGGCTTAAACGTGCCAAAAAATGGGCCAAAATGCATGTTTCTGAAGTGCAGGGACTAAAACTGCAATTTCTGAACTGTGACCCTTAGGCGGGGCGCGTAAGGATTCATGTAATCCTTACGCGGGGCGCGTGAGGTCCCCAGAACTGCAAAAACAGTTTTAACAGCTGCTAACAGCTGTTATGCACTCAAAAACCCATTGCAAATGGTATTTTAGAATCAGGGGACTGAAATAATAGGCTCAAATGGTTTTTAAAAACTATGGGTACACATGGATGGCCAAGATCGAAGCACGCTTTGCGAGGAACGATCTTAACGGTTCACCAAATCCTATAAATACCCCTCCATGTCTTGCCCATTTCCCTCACACTTGAATTCTGAGGTTGCTCTCTAAGTTGGGGTGCTTGACACTTCATACCTGAGAGTACTCGGAATTCAATCTTGCGGGGACCCGTTGTAAGTATTCTTTCGTTCTTTTATTGCTTTTCGAGTCCGAAAGTCAAACTTTGTTTGACTTTCTGCATTGACCAGTTTATGGTCAATGCGAAGTTCGTTTGAACTTCATAACGTGAGCGTAATCACGATGGTTATAGTCCCTAGCGACTATACCTACTGATTACCACGTTATCTAGGCTTAGTGACGAGTCGTAGTTTCGGTCAAAATGCGTTTTCTTGCGCATTTTGTAACCAAACTACTTTAGGGTATTAAAACCGTTTGTTTTAATACCAAACTTGTTTTCTAAACATGTTCTAGCATGTTTAGCTCGTCGCTTTTAGTTTTGTGCTTGTTTAGGGTCGTAAAGGTAGGCGATCTAATCAATCGCTTATGCTTACGAACCCGGCCCACTTGGTCGATCATTAGGATCCGACCAAACACATTAGGTGACCATAGTGTATAGGGAATAACCTTTCAAGGTTATACCTTATGGTCACGCCATTTAAGTAGTTGTATGACAAGTGGTTCTTATGCCTTAGGTAAATTACCAAAATGCCCTTTTTACACTAAAATTCATTTTAAACTTATGTAACATAATTTTTGACACCTAAGCTGATTTAGCAACAATATTAAGTGTGTTAAGGCATATCTTGCTTGTCATAGGGCTAGTTAGGCGTTTCAAGTGCGTTTTACGCAAACGACGCGTTAAAGTAGCATAAGCTACCTAGGCGGGTCGTAACGGGTCAAAAGCACTTAGGATAAGTTTCGTTTTAGTATGTAGGCTTTGTCAAACCATATTATATAAGTTCCCACACTTATTTGGTTTGCGAACCCTCGTACTACCCGATCCTCCGATAGGTCCGTTTATTAATGTAGGTGCCTTTATAGGTGCCGTTTGATTCCGTGATCTTCTAGCATTGCTTGGTGGTTGTTCTACGACTTCTAAGTAATCTCAAGTGAGTACATAGTCCCCTCTTTTACTGTTTATCAAACATTTTGGGGTGAAACACATGTGCCTACTTGTTACTTTCATTCTTTTCATGCTTTCATATCATATACTTGCTATGTTCATTAATACATTTGTTTTACATGACATTTTCACGCTATGTATGTTCATCATACTTAGTGCATTTGTTTTACATGACATTTTCACGCTATGTATGTTCATCATACTTAGTGCATTTGTTTTACATGACATTTTCATGCTTACATTTTGGGTATGACATTTGGTTTGTTTAAGTGGGACAATATACATTCATTAACATTGATCACGCTGCTCGTTAGTAGGTAATGGTACCATAGGAATTGACAACTCCCATTCCTGAAATCCTGGGTATGTTTGGATTGGAAGGAATGACCGAATTCGATTAAAACATTTAGACAGATAGACCTTTAATTTGTTTAAAGGTTTATCACCACAGTTGCAAGGCTTGGATGTATGCATTTTCACAATACCGCATAAATGTCTGTATTCATTATAGCATGCATTTTCCACAAAACATAACGTTGATTTAAACCATGTTTTACTTCAACACATTGTTTTGTGCATTTTTTGCCTATGGTTTAGTTGATACATATTTCACTAACCATACCTTGACATTTTGATTATACATTACATGATTGATATTTGACATAGACATTGTTGATATTGATATATACATTTTGACATGGTTTTCACAATAACTTTGGACAAATGGTTTAGACATGGGCAACTTTCATTGGGTGGTTTATTTAAGTCATTTAACTTGGACTTATACATTTTTTTACAAATAACACATTTTTCACAAGACATTGTTTTACAACACTGTTCGATATATATATACAAACTCATTTTACTTAGTTATTCATTTAACCTTACACTACTTTTTCACATATCATCTACTTATTCATCGCTTTTCAAATGATTTATAAAACAAAACATGTTACAAGGATCATGACTGACTTTGTTAAACAACCCTTTTCTAAAACCTAAGTCATGAATCCTATTTTCACAAAAACCTATGTTACTCACAGGCATTTTTATGCTGACGTACTCTATTTTCACATGTGTTTCAGGAGCAAATGCGTAGGATGATCGTGACACGCTAGGGTGGACTTGGGCCTTAGTAACTATAAAATGAAGCTAGACATAGTTTAATTTCGTCATGTGCCCTTTATTTCTGTAGTTTTAAGACAATGTGGCTTGTTGGTTCTTGTTTGAACAATGAATTCCACCCTCGGGTGATGAATAAAATAATATTTTAATTACCTTGGTTGTGGAACAATAATTCTGTTACAACACTCCCCGACGTTTCCGCCACGATTTGATGTTTTACGTGGTCGGGGTGTGACAGAAGAGTTGGTATCAGAGCCAATGGTTATAGGGAATTAGGTTATTAGTAATGCTTTGACCTAGACTATAACCTTTCTAGGACCCCAACACAAGTTGTCTTGTGTTTAGATTTTAAAACATGCACTTCACCTATCCTTAGGTGATCATCAAAACAAGAACCCAGATTTCTAAAACGATTTTTGAAAAACAATTCTCTATTTTTCAAATGATTTATTTTATTGAACCTTTTTGACTTTTCAAATTGATTTTGGAAATCTATCATTTGCTTTAATGATTCTTTTGGCCTTGTGCCTTTCGAGTTTTCAAAATCCCGTCAAAGTTTGGGTCTAAATGATGTGAACACGTGCAAACTGGAAGGGTGAATGCCTGTACCCTGAGTTTTCTGTCTAAGGCTAGAGTGTTCGTACAAATCCACATAATCGGACCAGTCACTCTTACCTGGGAACTCTTGGGGTGAGTGTTCACTTATAGGCGAGCATGTCTTCGTTAAGCATTGTTTATGGACCCATTTACTTTGATTAGTCACTGTGCGTCATTTGTTTGCTTTGTGATACAGACGAATGACCACCATCCTTGCTTTGTTGATTTTGTTTCATCTCGTTCTTTTCATCTAATCTTCTCACTCATTCCTCTCGTGTTTTTCCTCTTTTTAGCATGCCTCCTCGACGCGAAAATCAGCTACCCAATGCCGAACTGGCGGAAATCATCGCACAGCATATGGCTGCGGCGTTCCCGAATCTTATTGCTCAGTTTAACCAAGCAAACGTCAATCAGAACGCTCCTTGTAACTTTAAGAGTTTCAATTCGGCTAAACCACTCAAGTTCAGTGGTACCGAAGGAGCAACTGGGCTTCTTCAATGGTTTGAGAGCATGGAGAATACTTTTCGTCATGTTCAGTGTCCTGATAATCGCAAGGTCGAGTTTGCTTCAAGTGTCTTTCAAAAGAGGGCGTTGACATGGTGGAACGGGGTTATGAGAGATCGTGGTGCTGAAGTCGCTTTGGCACAAACGTGGGCTGAGTTAAGGACTCTCATGATGAGTGAGTTCTGTCCTCGTCATGAATTGCGAAAGTTGGAAAGGGAGTTTGACGATCTGAAACAGGTTAGTGGTGAGCACCGGGCGTATACTGATAGATATGAAGAGTTGAGTTTGCTATGCCCAACAATGGTCACCCCACTTGACAAGGCTATCGAGAGATACATCGATGGTCTACCTGACTCAGTGCAAGACATCGTTACTGGTAGTAAACCTACCACTGTCCGTCAGGCCATTGAGTTAGCTGCGACATTGACAGAATCGCAGGTCAGAAAGGGTAAATTGCATAGGAAGGGTGACAAGGGTAAGAAGCAGGATTCTGACAAAGGGGATAACAAGAAAGGTAAGAAGGGGAAGGATTCTGGCTCATCAAGGGGCTCTAGGAAGCGGAAGGCTTCCCAAAATTTTGCTATCACTGCCCAACAGAACCAGGCAGCACCCAATCAGCCAGCGCAGCCTCCCGCGAAGAAGCGGTATGAAGGGAATGCACCTTTGTGCAATATGTGCAATAGTCATCATCAGCAACAACTCCCGTGTCGTTTCTGTACCAACTGTGGGAAGTCGGGTCATCTTGCAGAAGTTTGTCGTTTTGCTCGAAATCAGGTAGCTCAACCACCTGTTCAACAGCAAGCTGCACGACCTCACTACCCTCCCGGCTCATGCTTTAATTGCGGAGACCTGACTCATTATCGAAACCAGTGTCCAAGGCTGGTTAATGCAAATCCAGTTCAGGCTCAGGCTCGTGGACGAGCTTTCAATATGAATACTGTTGAGGCGCAGGCAGACAACGAGGTGGTGAACGGTACGTTCTTAGTTAATAATCAACCTGCGTCTGTTCTTTTTGATTCAGGGGCCAATAAAAGTTTTGTGTCTTTATCTTTCGAACCATTGCTTCGCGTGTCTAGTACAAAACTAGGTAAACCTTTGACTGTTGAAGTTGCGAATGGTGAACCCATTGTTCTTAATTCCATTCTTCGCAACTGCCAATTAAACCTTAGCAACCATCTTTTTCCTATTGACCTCACGCGTATGCGTCTTGGGAGTTTCGACATTATTGTGGGTATGGATTGGTTAGCCAAGCATCGCGCAGAGGTGGTTTGTTTTGAGAAGATCGTTCGTGTGCCGCTCCCGTCAGGTGAGATCCTTCAGGTTCGTGGTGACAAACCTGTTAGTAGCCTCAAGCTTATGTCTTGCTCTCAAGCTCGGAAGTATCTGCGAAAGAACTATGTGGCCTTCTTGGCACATGTTACGGCAGATAAAGACCAAGGTAAGTCTATTCAAGATATCCCTGTTGTTCGGGATTATCCGGAGCTGTTTCCTGAAGAATTACCTGGTCTACCCCCAGCACGCCAAGTCGAGTTCCATATCGATCTCGTACCTGGTGCAAATCCTATTGCTAGAGCTCCGTATCGCCTTGCACCGTCTGAGATGCAAGAGCTATCTAAGCAGCTTCAAGAGCTTTCTGACAAAGGTTTTATCCGTCCTAGCTTTTCTCCTTGGGGTGCTCCCGTTCTTTTTGTCAAGAAGAAGGATGGATCCTTCCGAATGTGTATCGATTATCGTGAGCTGAATAAGCTTACCATCAAGAATCGATATCCCCTACCTCGCATTGATGATCTCTTTGACCAGTTACAGGGTGCTACTTGCTTTTCGAAGATTGATCTTCGTTCTAGGTATCATCAACTTCGTGTGCATGAAGAGGATATTCCCAAAACAGCATTCCGCACTCGATACGGGCATTATGAGTTCACAGTCATGCCATTCGGTTTGACCAATGCTCCTGCTGTTTTCATGGACTTGATGAATAGGGTCTGCAAGCCTTATTTAGATAAGTTCATCATCGTTTTCATTGATGATATCTTGATTTATTCTAAGACGCAAGCTGATCACGAGCAACATCTTCGTCTTACTCTGGAACTCCTAAAGAAAGAGCAACTTTTTGCCAAATTCTCCAAGTGCGAATTTTGGCTAAAGGAAGTTCAATTTTTGGGACATATTGTCAACGAACAAGGTATTCATGTAGATCCCTCCAAGATCAGTGCGATTAAGGAGTGGGATACGCCAACTACTCCTACTGAGGTTCGTTCTTTCCTTGGTCTTGCGAGTTACTACCGCCGCTTCATTAAAAACTTCTCGAAGATTGCAGTTCCCCTAACTGCACTAACTCAGAAGAACAAACCCTTTGAATGGGGTTCTAAGCAAGAAGAAGCGTTTCAGACTTTGAAGCAGAAGCTTTGTGATGCACCTATTCTAACTCTGCCTGAGGGCAACGATGATTTTGTTGTCTACTGTGATGCATCGAAATTGGGTCTTGGCTGTGTTCTGATGCAAAGGAACAAAGTCATAGCCTACGCATCCAGACAATTGAAGGTACATGAGAGAAACTACACCACTCATGATCTTGAGTTAGGTGCAGTTGTTTTCGCTCTCAAAATCTGGAGACATTATTTATACGGTACAAAATGCGTGGTTTTCACTGACCATAAAAGTCTCCAGCACATCTTCAATCAAAAAGAACTCAACATGAGGCAAAGACGTTGGGTCGAACTCCTAAACGACTATGATTGCGAAATTCGCTACCATCCTGGTAAAGCGAATGTCGTGGCTGACGCATTAAGTCGTAAGGAACGTACTATGCTTCATTGTATTCGTGATCAAACTGCTATCCAAGCTCGATCCGATATTCAAGCCCGCATTTCTCAGGCTCAGCATGTTTGTGTTTCACAAGACTTGATGGGTAAGGAATTACCCTATCACATTAAGCCTGATCTTGTTCTAAAGGAAGATGGGTCGTATTATTTCATGGACCGTTTGTGGGTCCCGAGCCAAGATGATCTTCGTGCTTTGATTATGGATGAGGCCCATAAGTCTCGTTATTCTATCCATCCTGGCTCAGACAAGATGTATAAGGATCTTCGTACTCGGTATTGGTGGCCTGGTATGAAGAAAGACATTGCCTTGTACGTTTCAAAGTGCCTTACTTGTCTCAAGGTTAAAGCTGAACACCAACATCCTTATGGTCTTTTAGAGCAACCAGAGATTCCAGTTTGGAAATGGGAAAACATCGCTATGGATCTCATTACTAAACTTCCGCGCACTAAGAAAGGTCATGATGCCATCTGGGTAATTGTGGACCGTCTTACTAAATCGGCGCATTTCTTGCCAATCCGTGAGGATTTTTCTGCTGAAGATTTGGCTAAAATCTATGTGGATGAAATTGTATCTCGACATGGTGTTCCTTTGAACATTATTTCGGACAGGGATGCTCGTTTCTCTTCTCGATTTTGGAGAACCATGCAATCTGCTATGGGGACCCAACTCAATCTGAGCACAGCTTATCATCCACAAACTGATGGCCAAACTGAAAGAACAATTCAGACTTTGGAGGATATGCTTAGAGCTTGTGTGATCGACTTCGGTGGTAGTTGGGATTCACATCTTCCATTGATTGAATTCTCCTACAACAACAGTTATCACTCCAGCATCAACATGGCTCCTTTCGAGGCTCTCTATGGTCGAAAATGTCGTTCACCAGTCTGCTGGAATGAGATAGGTGAGGCTCAGATTACTGGACCTGACCTCATTCTGGAGACAACTGACAAGGTTATAAAAGTTCGTGATAACTTACAGGCAGCTCGAAGCCGTCAAAAGAGTTACGCGGACCTAAAACGCAAGCCCTTGGATTTTCAAGTCGGTGATCGAGTATTACTTAAGGTCTCACCTTGGAAAGGTGTGATCAGATTTGGAAAGAAAGGAAAACTTGCACCTAGATACGTTGGACCATTCCAGATCGTCGAAAGAATCGGTAAGGTAGCCTACAGACTTCAATTGCCTCCTGAACTTGGAAATGTTCATCCAACCTTTCACGTATCCAACCTCAAAAGGTGCTTAGCTGATGAGAACCTCCACATACCACTTGACGAAATTCGTGTTGATAAAACACTACACTTTGTTGAGAAACCTGTGGAAATTATGGATCGTGAAGTCAAATGGCTTAAACGCAAGCGCATTCCGTTGGTTAAAGTTCGCTGGGAATCTAAACGTGGACCTGAGTTTACTTGGGAACGTGAAGATCAAATGAAGGCGAAGTATCCACATCTATTCCCACGAGTTTCCTCTAAACGAATTTCGGGACGAAATTCCCACAAGTAGGGGAGACTGTGACATTTGTGCTTGTAGACATTGTAAACAGTTCGGTTATCAATAAAATAAAGTTATTTGATCCCAATGTTTGTTTATTCATGTTTGATGTTTTTCATGTTTTGGCTTTTATTCGATTTCAAACTCTATATCGCTTTCTGGAGAATCGTACGCAAACTGGTGCGTAAACGTAATCAGTTAAATGCGACAAATACTCCGGAACATCAATTTATGCTTAACATACCTTAAATAACCTTTACATAACTTAGAAATAAGTTTTGAAGGCTTTGGTATGGCAAAATCTAGTTTATTCGCTTACAGGGACTAAAATTGACAAACTGCGAAAGTATGCCAATCTGAACTGTAACAGACATTCCGGAACATGGTCATAAGTTAAACACACCTTAAATATCCTTTACATAGCTTAGAAATAGGCTTTGAGGTGTTTAGTGTGCTAAAATAAACTTTATGCCCATTTTGGGACTAAAAGCGTCAAAAAGTGCATAAGTTTGCACTTTCGCGCATATCTTACGTTCTGAATACTTCCGGACATCCAAAAATTTATGTAAGCATTAAAATATTATGTTTTAGTGTTTGGCATGAGAAAAATCCATTCGTCGCGCAATTTGGATCGTTTTTCGCACTTATGCGCATTCCGTCGTAATTAAGCGAACATCGCGATCGTACGACCAAACGAACCGACATCCGAGATATTTTTTAGCATATTTTGAGTCCCCTATACTTTAACTTCATCTTAGAGCCTTGAAATGAGGTTAACGGGGCTTAAACGTGCCAAAAAATGGGCCAAAATGCATGTTTCTGAAGTGCAGGGACTAAAACTGCAATTTCTGAACTGTGACCCTTAGGCGGGGCGCGTAAGGATTCATGTAATCCTTACGCGGGGCGCGTGAGGTCCCCAGAACTGCAAAAACAGTTTTAACAGCTGCTAACAGCTGTTATGCACTCAAAAACCCATTGCAAATGGTATTTTAGAATCAGGGGACTGAAATAATAGGCTCAAATGGTTTTTAAAAACTATGGGTACACATGGATGGCCAAGATCGAAGCACGCTTTGCGAGGAACGATCTTAACGGTTCACCAAATCCTATAAATACCCCTCCATGTCTTGCCCATTTCCCTCACACTTGAATTCTGAGGTTGCTCTCTAAGTTGGGGTGCTTGACACTTCATACCTGAGAGTACTCGGAATTCAATCTTGCGGGGACCCGTTGTAAGTATTCTTTCGTTCTTTTATTGCTTTTCGAGTCCGAAAGTCAAACTTTGTTTGACTTTCTGCATTGACCAGTTTATGGTCAATGCGAAGTTCGTTTGAACTTCATAACGTGAGCGTAATCACGATGGTTATAGTCCCTAGCGACTATACCTACTGATTACCACGTTATCTAGGCTTAGTGACGAGTCGTAGTTTCGGTCAAAATGCGTTTTCTTGCGCATTTTGTAACCAAACTACTTTAGGGTATTAAAACCGTTTGTTTTAATACCAAACCTGTTTTCTAAACATGTTCTAGCATGTTTAGCTCGTCGCTTTTAGTTTTGTGCTTGTTTAGGGTCGTAAAGGTAGGCGATCTAATCAATCGCTTATGCTTACGAACCCGGCCCACTTGGTCGATCATTAGGATCCGACCAAACACATTAGGTGACCATAGTGTATAGGGAATAACCTTTCAAGGTTATACCTTATGGTCACGCCATTTAAGTAGTTGTATGACAAGTGGTTCTTATGCCTTAGGTAAATTACCAAAATGCCCTTTTTACACTAAAATTCATTTTAAACTTATGTAACATAATTTTTGACACCTAAGCTGATTTAGCAACAATATTAAGTGTGTTAAGGCATATCTTGCTTGTCATAGGGCTAGTTAGGCGTTTCAAGTGCGTTTTACGCAAACGACGCGTTAAAGTAGCATAAGCTACCTAGGCGGGTCGTAACGGGTCAAAAGCACTTAGGATAAGTTTCGTTTTAGTATGTAGGCTTTGTCAAACCATATTATATAAGTTCCCACACTTATTTGGTTTGCGAACCCTCGTACTACCCGATCCTCCGATAGGTCCGTTTATTAATGTAGGTGCCTTTATAGGTGCCGTTTGATTCCGTGATCTTCTAGCATTGCTTGGTGGTTGTTCTACGACTTCTAAGTAATCTCAAGTGAGTACATAGTCCCCTCTTTTACTGTTTATCAAACATTTTGGGGTGAAACACATGTGCCTACTTGTTACTTTCATTCTTTTCATGCTTTCATATCATATACTTGCTATGTTCATTAATACATTTGTTTTACATGACATTTTCACGCTATGTATGTTCATCATACTTAGTGCATTTGTTTTACATGACATTTTCACGCTATGTATGTTCATCATACTTAGTGCATTTGTTTTACATGACATTTTCATGCTTACATTTTGGGTATGACATTTGGTTTGTTTAAGTGGGACAATATACATTCATTAAACCATGTTTTACTTCAACACATTGTTTTGTGCATTTTTTGCCTATGGTTTAGTTGATACATATTTCACTAACCATACCTTGACATTTTGATTATACATTACATGATTGATATTTGACATAGACATTGTTGATATTGATATATACATTTTGACATGGTTTTCACAATAACTTTGGACAAATGGTTTAGACATGGGCAACTTTCATTGGGTGGTTTATTTAAGTCATTTAACTTGGACTTATACATTTTTTTACAAATAACACATTTTTCACAAGACATTGTTTTACAACACTGTTCGATATATATATACAAACTCATTTTACTTAGTTATTCATTTAACCTTACACTACTTTTTCACATATCATCTACTTATTCATCGCTTTTCAAATGATTTATAAAACAAAACATGTTACAAGGATCATGACTGACTTTGTTAAACAACCCTTTTCTAAAACCTAAGTCATGAATCCTATTTTCACAAAAACCTATGTTACTCACAGGCATTTTTATGCTGACGTACTCTATTTTCACATGTGTTTCAGGAGCAAATGCGTAGGATGATCGTGACACGCTAGGGTGGACTTGGGCCTTAGTAACTATAAAATGAAGCTAGACATAGTTTAATTTCGTCATGTGCCCTTTATTTCTGTAGTTTTAAGACAATGTGGCTTGTTGGTTCTTGTTTGAACAATGAATTCCACCCTCGGGTGATGAATAAAATAATATTTTAATTACCTTGGTTGTGGAACAATAATTCTGTTACAACACTCCCCGATGTTTCCGCCACGATTTGATGTTTTACGTGGTCGGGGTGTGACAACACAGATGCATAACGTTGAGTGATATTGGACGTACTGATATCCATGCTTAGATTCCTGGTGTGCTCCCCTAGCTCTGCTACTGAGCTTTTTATCCTCGTGCCTGATTCTTCTTAGGGCAGTATCTTCTGAAATGCTTCTTGCTCCCACAGTTAAGACAACCTTGAGCACGTTTTTGTCTGTCACTTGTCCTGCCTGGATAATCGTCACTGTCGGTGTTCCCTTCGTGATTCTTGCTTCCTTCTTGGCCTCCATCCTTACGTTCAGTATCTTGCCTACAAGTTTCCTTAGGATGCCCTCTCTTGCCCCAGTTATCACATTTCCCATATTTACATCGCCCGACATGATAGCGTAGACAATTGTCACACTTAGGGAGAATACCCATGTAGTCCTTTCCCTTTTTGGCCTTTTTCTTGTTACTTGCCTGAGTAATCTTCTCGAAATTTGCGATCTTTCTCTTATTATCCCCAGATGACTCTATAGGCGTCTCCTTTTTCTCGTCCGTAGTGGAAAATTTTCCTAGTCTAATCGCTTCTTCAGTGAGCGCCACGCTTGTGTTGATAGCCTCGGTGATCGTTGAAGGTTTAGATGTTGTTACCAGGCTTAGAATCTGAGGTGCCAAACCCCCTATGAAACGTTCAATCTTCCTAGGTTCCTGTTCCACCAAACGCGAAGCAACTTGTGATAATTCGCCAAATCTCTGCACATATTCGGCTATCTTTGGACCTTCCATTTTCAAGTTCCACTATTCCGTCTCCAACCTCTGGACTTCTGCCCTCGAGCAATATCTTTTTCGCATTAGTTCTTTTAGTTCGTCCCACGTCAAAGCATTCGCAGCAGTCTCGCCCATTGTTTGAACCTCAAGGTTCCACCATGACAGAGCCCCATCTACAAATAGTCCGGCTATGTACGTGACCTGGTTCTCTGGGGCACATTTGCTCAATCTTAAGACAGAATCCGTTTTCTCAACCCAGCGTAAGAAGGCTAAGGCACCCCCAGTGCCGTCAAATTCCCGAGGTTTGTGGTCTAAGAACTGCTGGTAGGTGCAGCCTGTCACACCCTGGCTTTGCGGAAGCGTGGTTAATTTGGTGTGACTTCTTAATACCATAGCTTAATCATAACAAAGCTATATGAAAGTAAAACCATGCAAGATCATCCATTGATTAAGTTTCAAAATAAAAGTACCACAACATTGTTTTAAAGTACCGACACATGCAACGGAAGTTACAACCTAATTCATAAAAACATTGTTCAGAATCACGAACATAAAGCAGACGTAGTTTAAGAGTGGTGGCTCTCCAGGCAAGAGACACGACCCCTAAACTTTGGATGACCTTATTACGCAGCGTGAAAACGTATCATACCATGCCAGGTCCTTAATTACCTGAAATACATGTAAGTTGGAAAAAAAATCAACAAAAATTGTTGAGCAAGTTCATGTGTAGTGAGTAAGTAAAAACCTTTGTAAGTATAAAATCCTGGTATGTAGCAAATCCTGGTTTGCAAGGCCATTGATATGTGTGAAATGCAAGTAGGAAGGCTCAAACCTAGCAGATTTATGCGCCGGGTACAAAGTCATCCCGAGGTCCGTTACGCTGGGCCTGGGACTGGGCTCGCTACACCCAAATAGATCTATCGCTCCTGCCCCTCGGTCCTACCCTGAGGATTAATGACCTCAAGTTTCCGCCTACCCAGTTCACATGATCTAAATAACAACCCTCCTTACGCTAACCATACCATATCAGAAATATTCGCAAACATAGTAACATGTATTTCACCCCCGCAGTTTAGAAAACTGAAAACAATTAAGAGAAAAGGGGGACATGAACTCACAGCGGTGCGTCTCTACCAAGTATACTCCAAATCAAGCAGCTGTGCAACGACCTACATGTGCTAATTCTATTAGACGGATGGCCGTGCCTTAGCTTTATAGTTTACATTTTTGGGAAATAGTTAGACAACTATTTCGTGTTTATATCTTGCATGTACTTGGTAGTTAATCTCCTTCCCAAGGATGGGGATTTAATACATGTGTATTTGTATTATATCATTAAGTCCCACTTAATATATTTTTACTTCTTATTCCAAAATATACATATTTTTCTCAAAAATATTATATTTTCTCTTCACTTAATACTTTCCAAAATAATACGTTGACAAAATACGCGTTCATGAATATTTCCGTATAAAGCGTAAGTTACGTTTTAACGATTAAGTGGTAATAATAATTACCGTTGTAACTTATACGTTCGTCGTGTAAGCGTTTGTATTATTTTGGGTTCGTCAACGTTTGTAAATATTATTTTTACTCTAAAAATAATATTTATATATTTTCACAAAATAATCATAAACAGTGTGGTGAAAAATATATTTATCGAATAAATATTTATCACGTTTAGCTTTTGTGAAAATCCCACCTCCGATTATTTACTCAATAAAGTCATGGCGAAATATATTTTAAAACATCTCAAAAATAGTTTAACACTTGTAAATAATTCTAAGTGTTAGATTTTAGAAAAATTTCGCCAGAGTTTCCCCTGTAACTGGAGGTGGCCACGCTTTCAAGCGTATCATTTTCTTTTACAAAATCACTTCAACAATTTCATGATTCAATCAAACAATTTCCGACACATTAAACTAATTTTAACACATCAAACTAGTTGATTAGTATGTAAACCGCATTATTACATGAACCTGTAGTTTTTCCGAAAACTATAGTGTAGATCTCCTTATATTTGGTGGATCTATGGGTGAAATAGTTTAATCTTGTAAAAACCCCGTTTTTAGAACAAATCATTCTTTACAACTTCCCGACAACTTTTATAAAAATTGTTACTTTGTCGGATCTTTCGTTTCACAAGTGTTTATACACTTGTAGTTTGTAAAAATCATATTTGTTAGTGTGTCATCCGACTTTTATAAAACATGATTTTCTTGACACTCGGTTCTACGAATATACCACTTGTACATGCGTAGATCCGCTAGTTTTAAATACTATTTTACAAGTCAAAATACTTTTACACAAGTTCATGTCTTCCGTGTGGTAGAGTTTCACCTTTTAACCCTTGTACCGATAGAACAAGCTTATGTCAAGATCTATGATCTTAACAAAGTCGGGTTAAACGATGATCAGAGCCACCACAACGTAGATCGGGCCTCAATAATCAACATACTCAAACACTACAACTTTTACACAAGTTATGTTCTTTTATCCAACAAAATTCAAGTTTTAGTAGACTTTAAAGATTCAAAAGATGGGTTTCCGCTTTTTAACCGTTAAAAATCATATTAACCACTTTAGATACGTTCGAGAGTGAGTTTTAAACATTATACCTCTAGCTCGGGGCTATGGAAGAATCTAGTCGAAAATGTGGTGGATAAAAGCTAAGAAACGAGGTCCTTCCACTTCCGCTTGCTCCAAAGCTCCTAATACATGACCCGTAAGGCTTGTAGATACTTGGAATGGATGAACAAGAATGGAAGATGGTGGTGGTGACCCTAGGGGGTTTCGGCCGAGAATGGGGAGAGGCAAGAGAGAGAGTTGAGTTGGTGGTTTGTGGTGTGTAAGAACTCTAAGGTTTAGTGGGGTATTTATAGGAAAATTCATGCTTATCGTCCAACGGTTCTCGTGTCCCCTTGATATTAAACATATACCATTATAATAATCAAAAGTGTACTCCTTGGTCTCCTCTAGTTTGGCCGATCTCTTTAGGGGGGGGGGGTATCCAGTTCGATTTCAATTGTGTAGTTAGGACTTAGTTACGTTAAATAGGTTAACTTTAGGGGTTAACTCCGTTAGTTATATGATGCGTTATAAAGCGGGTGTTAGGGTAATCAGGGACCCTAACTGGCTCAGAAAAAGACCAATAGTATTTCTGGCAATATTTTTAAGTTCCGGGTATAGTCCGGTTGTTCGGTTGGATAGTAATCCGTTAAAGTGCTTAAGTAATCTTTTAAGCGTCGTAAATAATATTTTTAGCGACAAAATTTATTCTGCAAAGTGTCAGGAATATTTTCTCATGTTTTGGCACTTTATTAGTTAGCTAGAAGCTGGTATGTTAAGTAAAGTGTGTGTGTTGTGCTTAGAGTACGTTTTAGGCACATCCAATCATTATATCTTATTCCTAGAGACGCAGTTATACAACCCTTGTATCCCTACACTCACTATGGGTGTAGTAAAATATTTCTGGCTCATACAGGCCCTTAGAGGCAGTGTCTGCCTGATGCTGGCTTATCAGCATGTTCAATAGGTTATCCGTTCTTAGTGCTACTGTGCTTTTGTGCATCATGAAAATAATGTAGCGACAGTATGTAAGGTATGATGCAGATATGTACAAGTATCAACAGTCAAATAGCAGTCTATCCATAAATTCAAGTAAGCACAATAATTAAGCAGTAAAATATTATTAATTAAGTCGTACAGAAACCTGGTTTAGTGAGGGTTGTCACACAGCCTTCGCTGTGTTCAGAGCGAAGGGCCTCGAGCTGTGCAATGGCCCGTGAGATGCGCACTTGTAGTTCTGCCGCTGGCGGAAGGTTGTTGGCATTGACGTTCCCTTGTGCCGACATCTTCTCAGAAGAAGATTAGTTAAGTTAGGTTATATTTGTTCAGGGGACGCGTTTAGTTGTTTTAGTGGTCATATGTACATACACACAATAGGTTATCATACCAACCAATCAAGCAATAGCATAATCATAGTATGACCAAGCAATTTGGTAATTATGTTTCACGAGAGCATAGCAATTAAGCACATAGTGTTAAAATTATAGCACACACATATTGATCAATAACGTGCTTAACGAAGACATAGCATCTGAGCTTTCGCTAGTCATTGGCCACAATTGTATCGTCTTTCAAAATGTATCACATCAAGGGGGAAACAGCGTCACCCTACCCTTGCCCAACAAGTATATCAGTGTATCAAAATCACGTAGTCTGAAGTGGTCTTTAAAAGTCTCCACAATCCCGGCTTATCATTAGTGTCTTTACCCAAATGTAATGCAATCCGCAAAATCCAGAAATCAATTTTGTTGGTGACTGAGGTGGAGTGGGAAAGAAAAGTAAATCGTTAACATGCGTGAACTCCTCCTCGAGCTTGTCTATACGTCGAAGTAATTAACCTGTCTGCCGCTCGACAGTAAAGAAACGAGCCTTAATAACCAAGAAGGTGTAATAGCAGCAGGTGAGTGTGCCAAAGGAGACAGTGATGGATGTGGAGGATCAAAGTATACTGGCAATAGACAGGGTGGAGGAAGTGGTGTCAGCTCAAGCTCCAACGTTCTGCGACTCATATCCTCAAACCGTAGCTGTGTAGTCTCCATAGTGTGAGGGATGGTAAGGGTCTAAAATTAGCATAGTGTATTATAGGGACCATCGAAATGGCTCGTCCAGCACTGTAGGGTTGAAAGTAGCAACAACGCGGCCTGTGAGGTCATAGAAAATGTTGTAGCAGCAATAGGGATCGTTAGGCGGGTGCCGTCCTGGAGTACCTTTCTGTGGTGTGGGTAAGTCCTAAGAGGAAGCGATAGGCATGCTGATGCAATGGACGTCGGTCTCCATAGGAGAGAAGGAGCAATCATCATCGGTTGTGGGTGCAAAACCAAACGTCTCAACCAATAAGGGGATCGTCAGGTGCAGGTACTGGGTCAGATATAAGAGGTGCAATGTCTGGTAAACCAAAAGGAAACAGGGTTATGATCAATCAAGAGTGCAGGATCAGCCGGTGCAACATCAAGTTGTCCCACAAAGGTGCAGAAGCTAGCTCAGGGGCAGTCTCCGGGTCATAAAACGGTGTGGCGCCTCGAGCAAGTGATAGTGCAGCAGTCATAACGGCGTCGTCGTTTGTGTCAGTAGTAGAAGGTTGCAATCGGCCATCTATAAGGCTGTAAATGTCACAGACTCAGAGGTGTCTGAAATCGTGTGTATTCCAAGCGCAGAGGAGCCTGATAACAGAGGTCTCAAATGTGAAATTTGTAATAACGTTCTCGTCTAACTTTTCATCACCATGGATGTCGTCAGGAGGACCATCAATAGTCATGTCGACGTCATCGGCTATTCGTCGAGTAGCCAACCTTCAGAAGAAATGTCCACGGGGGGCGTATTGTCGAGGTTCGAAACCATGGTGTGTTCACCATCGGGGTGACCAGTGATGAAGTGGTCATGGACTGAAACAAGAGTAGTAGGAGGATTTTTGTCGGAGAAGCCTTCGGTAAGGATAAATCATCCCAAAATCTGGTAGCGCGGACTGTTGTAAGTCGTCCTTGCCCTTGGTCAGCATATCAGGATCACTCTCAGTGTCTGACGTAAATATCTCTGGCGCAAGTGCAGTCTCATCATTTGCGGTGGTGGCCATAGGGTCGTGACGCCCGTCTAGCTCTCAGTGTCTGGCGTAAGTGTAGTCTCATCACTCTCAGTGTCTGACGTAAATATCTCTGACGTAAAAGCCCGTCTAGCTCAGTTGGTAGAGCGCAAGGCTCTTAACCTTGTGGTCGTGGCCATAGGGTCATCAATTGTCACACCCCCAAAATCCCACACGCGGAGTACCACCGCTTGGAGGCGTGACATGACCAGGACCAAGCCACCAATCATATAGAACATTGTATAAAGTAAAAGTAATTGCAGTATAATTCAGAACAAATCCATATGAAAGGTGTTTCCAAAACATAAGCCAGTTATCAATGTTTAGCGGAAGCGTATATATAAAAATATCCAATGTAAAAGTGTATCAAGTATCATATGGGTTCCATATGATGTTCACGATCCAAGTCCACAACGACCGCGCCTCCAGTGCAAGCTCCCAGTACCTAACGATCTGCGAGGCATGTAAAGGAAAGGATCAACAAAATAGTTGAGCGAGTTCACAGTACGTAAATGCGTAATAGTAAGTAACGGGTGGCTCTACCGGGCCAATAGTAAGTTATACAGGTGGGGGCTTCCCATGTTAAGTGACCACTAGACTATTCGTATTATGACCACGTAGGTGTTATCCCAACCTACGGAAGAAGTAAGTAATGCGTACACGTATGTCTTACGTGCGTATCCTTTGTATCGAGGATAGTAATTTGCATATGACCACGTAGGGGTTATCCCAACCTACGGAAGAAGTAAGTAATGCGTACACGTATGTCTTACGTGCGTATCCTTTGTATCGAGGATAGTAATTGGCATCTGACCACGTAGGTGTTATCCCAACCTACGGAACCACGTAGGTGTTTTCCAACCTACGGAACCGTCCTGACATCCGAGGACTATGATAGGTGATAGTCTAGGAAAAGCGTAGTGTATGTACGTTATTAGTTTATCATCAAGCCTTTAACCCATTCCCACAACCCGGGAATCCCATGCCTTAGTAAGAGTGTGAACTCACCTTGGTTTGCTCGGTATGCTAGGTTATGTACTCACAAGTAATTAATCACGTCCGAAATGAGGGTTTGGTCGCAAGGGTCTCCTGTGGTTACTAGCTTGCCGTCACAGTTTGGAGAGCTCTAGGGTTGGGAATATGATAGAAAATGACAGCCGGTACATGTTGATACGTATTTATACGTATTACAGAAATGGGCCAAGCCCATCTGAAAGACTGGGCCGAAGGATCTGGGTTCCAGTCGAAGGATATGGTCTTGGTTCGAAGGATATGTTTCGAGATCCTTCGAACCGGCAGTTGATCCTTCGAATCGAAGGATATCTTTCGGGGTCCTTCGATTGGCATAACATGTTTCGATCTAAACTAAGTGTTTTAATAATATTCCAATAATAACTTTAATACCACAGCAAGTAATCACATATGTGCAACACGACAATTCATTTCATCAAAACACAACGTGTACAATTACAAGTCCATAATCCAAACAACTAAACAGTCAAAGTCAACGCGCATTTAATGCGAAAGTGAAAGTCAGAAACTCGAGTTGTCACATTATCCCCAACTAATTGGAAATTTCGTCCCGAAATTTGGTATGCGTTTACTGAGGAAGCTAGGTGAGTCGTATCGTTGACTGGTTTTTCCTGGGGTGTCACATCCTCCCCCCGTTGATCTGGAATTTCGTCCCGAAATTCCGAAGTAGTAGCTTCAGCCTCAGTAGTGGTTGCATTGGTTTCATATAACTGGGGGTACTTTTCTGTCATCCTGTCTTCGCGTTCCCAGGTGTACCCTGGGCCACGTTTGGAGTTCCAACGAACTCGAACAAGAGGGATTCTCTTGTGGTTGAGGACCTTAACATCCCGGTCCGTGATTTCAACTGGTTCCTCGACGAACTGCAACCGCTCGTCGATAGTGAGTTCCTTAAAAGGAACTATAAGGGTCTCATCTGATAGGCATTTCTTCAGATTCGACACGTGAAATACATTGTGAACTGCACCGAGTTCAGGAGGTAGGTTTAATCTGTAGGCTACTGGGCCTATTCTTTCAGTGATTTCGAACGGTCCAACATACCGTGGATTAAGTTTACCCCGTTTGCCAAATCGTACTACACCCTTCCAGGGTGAAACTTTGAGTAGCACTCGATCCCCAACTTGGAATTCGGGCGGTTTCCTGCGTTTATCAGCATAGGCTTTCTGGCGATCACGTGCTGTCGCCATGTGTTGTCGTATGATTGAAATCTTTTCTGTGGCGTCCACAACAATATCTGGACCCGTAATTTGACTATCTCCCACCTCTGCCCAACAGAGAGGTGACCGGCATTTACGTCCGTACAATGCCTCAAATGGAGCGGCTTGAATGCTGGTGTGGTAACTGTTATTGTATGAGAACTCCACCAAAGGGAGGTGCTTTTCCCAGCCGTTGCCGAAATCGATAACACACGCCCTAAGCATGTCTTCAAGGGTTTGAATCGTTCGCTCAGACTGCCCATCCGTCTGAGGGTGATAGGTTGTGCTCATGTCTAGCCGTGAGCCAAAAGATTTATGCATCGCTTGCCATAGTTCCGACGTGAATCGTACGTCGCGATCCGAAATAATGGATGTGGGCACTCCGTGCCTCGAACAATTTCTTTAAGGTAAATGTCTGCGAGAGTGGAGAACTTGTCCGCTTCCTTAATCGACAGGGAGTGTGCAGACTTGGTGAGCCGATCAACTATGACCCATAGTGTCATTCCCACTCTGGGATCTAGGTAGGCCAGTGACAAAATCCATGGAAATTTGCTCCCGTTTCCATTGTGGTATCTTGGGCTGCTGAAGTAGACCTGATGGTTTCTGGTACTCGGTTTTAACCCTTGCACAAGTTAAACACTTGCCGTCGTGAGTTGCGATAAGAGCTTTCATGTTTTGGCCACCAATAAGTTGTACTGATGTCGTGGTGCATTTTATCTGATCCTGGATGTACCGAATAGCGAGACTTGTAAGCTTCATCCATTACAAGTTCGCGTAAACCGCCATGAAGTGGGACCCAAATACGGCCCGTTACATGGTAGGCGCTGTCTTCTTTTTGTTCCGTGCATTGCCTTGAGCCGCGTAGGGCTTCAGCTTTGACGTTTTCGGGTTTCAATGCTTCTACCCGAGCATTACGTATCTGTGCTGGCAGGCTAGGCTGGATCGTAAGCAGTAGCGCTCGCACGCGCTGAGGTAGAGTGTCCTTCCGACTGAGGGCGTCTGCCCCAACATTGACCTTGTCTGGATGGTACCTGATGGCGCATTCGTAGTCGCTAAGTAATTCAACCCATCTTCGTTGACGCATGTTCAAATCCTTCTGCTTAAGGATATGCTCGAGACTCCTGTGATCGGTGTAAATCGTGCACTTGGTACCGTACAGGTAGTGTCGCCATATCTTAAACGCGAAAACAACAGCTCCCAGCTCTAAATCGTGCGTCGTATAGTTCCGTTCATGAACCTTGAGTTGCCGAGAAGCGTAGGCTATCACTTTATCACGTTGCATCAACACACATCCAAGACCCTGGATGGATGCATCACAGTATACCACGAAGTCATCTGTGCCCTCTGGCAATGAGAGAATAGGTGCGCTGCAGAGCCTATCCTTTAAGTACTGAAAAGCGGTTTCCTGAGAATCTCCCCAACGGTAGGTGACACCTTCCTGTGTCAGCATTGTAAGCGGCTGCGCGATCTTGAAGAAGTCTTTGATAAATCACCTGTAGTAACCCGCCAAACCCAAGAATTGGCGTATCTCTGTTGGTGTACGCGGTGCTGGTCTGTTCCTGATCGAATCTATCTTGGATGGATCGACATGGATCGCATCCCTGTTCACTACATGGCCTAAGGAGTGGACTTCACGTATCCAGAAGTCGCATTTAGAAAACTTGGCGTACGTTTGCTCCTTCCGAAAAGTTCCAAGATAAGACGTAAGTGTTGCTCATGTTCTTCCTGACTCTTGGAGTAGATCAGAATGTCGTTGATGGAGACAAGGACAATTTGTCCAGGTAGGGTTTGCACACCCTGTTCATAAGGTCCATAAATACGGCAGGTGCGCTCAATAATATCAAACCATTCATCATATCAAACATGAAGTATAGCAGTTAAAATAATTCATAAAACCCAACATGATTAATGTTCAAACCAAACTTTGTTTGAGTAGCGTAAACATAATAATAAAAATCCAAGACAAGTTATGAGTTCAATTAGCGTTCATTGCGTCTCCTCCTCCTAACATGAAAACTCGACCTCTTGCCTCGTTGCCATTGTTATTGTTGTTTCCCCCGTTGTTGTTGTTATTGTTCCCGTTGCCCTGATTGTTGTTGTTGTTGTTCTGGTTCCTGTTTAGCTGCGGGCAGTGTCTCTTGATGTGACCTTCAGCACCACAATTATAGCACCCCTTGTTGCCCTGTTGCTGATTCTGCTGAGCGTGTGGCTGCTGCTGACCCTGGTTCTGGTTCGCAGGACGAGGGCTCCTGCAGTCTTTGGCCTCATGACCCATCTTGAGGCATCTTTGACAACGACCTCTGTTACACTGGCCGCTGTGGTGCCTGTTGCAGTTGTTACATTTCGGAAGATTTCCCCGATATCCTCCCTGTTTGTGACTACCCGAAGAGTGCTGACTGGGGCTTTGATAACCTTCAGTCTTTCGTTGCTGAGCCTGGGACTGGACTGACGCTGATGCTTTACTTGAATCCCCCTCCCATTTTCGCTTATTGTCACTGGGAGTAGCAGTAGTAGCAGACGTAGTAGCAGTAGCAGTAGCGCTGATGCGCTTAGGCAGGCGATTCTGATCCACGGCCTGATCTGTGATGCGATGAGCGAGACGCTGGATCTCCTGGATGTTGTCGAGGTTAGCTGAGGTAACATGGCTCTGAATTTCTGGAGCCAAACCTTTGAGATACAACTCGATACGCTTGTATGGAGGGTCCACCATAGTTGGACACAGCACGGCCAGCTCATTTGACCGTTTAGTATACGCTTCAATCTCTGATCCAACCATTTTCAGATTATACAGCTCGTCTTCCAACTTGTGAATATCTTCACGTGTACAATACTCTCTCTTGATAAGTTCTTTGAATTCGTTCCAGGGTGTGGCGTTAGCAGCTGCCAACCCGAATATCTGCACTTGCGCGTTCCACCAAGTTAACGCGATTCCCTCTAGGGTACCGGTAGCGTATTTCACCCTGCGTTCCTCAGGGCATTCACACATTTCGAATACTGATTCTAGCTTCTCGAACCAGTGAAGGAGTCCAACTGCTCCTTCTGTGCCGCTAAACGTGCTGGGACGGCATTCCATAAAGTTCTTGAATGTGCAGGCAGGTTGTTGCTGAGCGGGTTGACCTATTGTGTACGAATAGGGCAAAGTTAAATACGAGAATTAATGTAGGATCTAAAGATCCTAGTGCCTATACTGCAGGGTATACTACCTGCTTGGGCGGCTGCAACTGCCGCAGCAACGAGAGCCTCTAGCTGGGCTTGAGTCATGGTAATTCGTGCGGCCATTGATCTTCACATCAAAGGCAACATAAGTGAGAAAAGTTCGCGAATAGTGCGATGACAGAAGAGTGTAAGCACGTAAGTATTCTCAGGCAATAACAAGTTGTGAGCAAGTAATGTAAGCATACTACAAGCAAAGTTCTATGCAAATTCTAGCAAGTAGGTAACAAACATAAACCTTATTACCTAGGATGTCGAGTCTTGCACGTGGAGCGAAGCGTCGTTGTGGATCGTTGAGAGCACTGTTCTGGTTATAGTCTGGTTTTAATAAAAACGTTTTTCCATATTAAAACCAAGTTCTCTATAACCAATGGCTCTGATACCAATCTGTCACACCCCCAAAATCCCACACGCGGAGTACCACCGCTTGGAGGCGTGACATGACCAGGACCAAGCCACCAATCATATAGAACATTGTATAAAGTAAAAGTAATTGCAGTATAATTCAGAACAAATCCATATGAAAGGTGTTTCCAAAACATAAGCCAGTTATCAATGTTTAGCGGAAGCGTATATATAAAAATATCCAATGTAAAAGTGTATCAAGTATCATATGGGTTCCATATGATGTTCACGATCCAAGTCCACAACGACCGCGCCTCCAGTGCAAGCTCCCAGTACCTAACGATCTGCGAGGCATGTAAAGGAAAGGATCAACAAAATAGTTGAGCGAGTTCACAGTACGTAAATGCGTAATAGTAAGTAACGGGTGGCTCTACCGGGCCAATAGTAAGTTATACAGGTGGGGGCTTCCCATGTTAAGTGACCACTAGACTATTCGTATTATGACCACGTAGGTGTTATCCCAACCTACGGAAGAAGTAAGTAATGCGTACACGTATGTCTTACGTGCGTATCCTTTGTATCGAGGATAGTAATTTGCATATGACCACGTAGGGGTTATCCCAACCTACGGAAGAAGTAAGTAATGCGTACACGTATGTCTTACGTGCGTATCCTTTGTATCGAGGATAGTAATTGGCATCTGACCACGTAGGTGTTATCCCAACCTACGGAACCACGTAGGTGTTTTCCAACCTACGGAACCGTCCTGACATCCGAGGACTATGATAGGTGATAGTCTAGGAAAAGCGTAGTGTATGTACGTTATTAGTTTATCATCAAGCCTTTAACCCATTCCCACAACCCGGGAATCCCATGCCTTAGTAAGAGTGTGAACTCACCTTGGTTTGCTCGGTATGCTAGGTTATGTACTCACAAGTAATTAATCACGTCCGAAATGAGGGTTTGGTCGCAAGGGTCTCCTGTGGTTACTAGCTTGCCGTCACAGTTTGGAGAGCTCTAGGGTTGGGAATATGATAGAAAATGACAGCCGGTACATGTTGATACGTATTTATACGTATTACAGAAATGGGCCAAGCCCATCTGAAAGACTGGGCCGAAGGATCTGGGTTCCAGTCGAAGGATATGGTCTTGGTTCGAAGGATATGTTTCGAGATCCTTCGAACCGGCAGTTGATCCTTCGAATCGAAGGATATCTTTCGGGGTCCTTCGATTGGCATAACATGTTTCGATCTAAACTAAGTGTTTTAATAATATTCCAATAATAACTTTAATACCACAGCAAGTAATCACATATGTGCAACACGACAATTCATTTCATCAAAACACAACGTGTACAATTACAAGTCCATAATCCAAACAACTAAACAGTCAAAGTCAACGCGCATTTAATGCGAAAGTGAAAGTCAGAAACTCGAGTTGTCACATCAATGCTTGACAACCCGTTTTTGATCAAGGCGACATGTGTATCGGTACATGGTAGTCATAGTATGTATTTCCATAGTAATTACTATCAGTTAGCGTATGGAAACAGTTTCCACATATGCACGTTTATCAATAATCAGCAATTAAGCATGTATGTGATAACAATGTAAGCAAGTAATCATCCTAGTCTTCCCTAGACTATCCCACCCAGTCTATTAGACTGAACTCCCTAGTCTCTCAGACTACCCTCTCGTCTCTAAGACCAACTCCCTGGTCTCTAAGACCAACTTCCCTAGTCTCTAGGTGTAGGTCCCCTTGATGTGTATGGATCTTCACAGAATCGTCTTTCCAATCAAGAGTGCGGAATCCTCTTGATCAGAATAAGCAGAAAACAAGTAGAAGAACAGAAACAGCAATTCAATCAAACCGGGTTTTATTGATTATCTATCAAGACTGATTACAATCAATCAAACCCTAACCACACACTCAATTTCGTCCAAGCTCTCACTCTCACGAAATTCTATCTCTCAAAATTCTGTTCTGGCTGATTAACTGATTAACCTAAACCCTAAAGCCTAACCTTGTTTATATAACACAAGGTTTACTAATTGGACTAGGGTTTACTACTTGGGCAAGGCCCAATTCGTCACCCCTACATCGAATTGGGTTTAGTTTAGCCCAAACACTATTATTTCACTAATACAAAGCTAAACCCGCTAACTGTTTATCGTTTAACTAATTACAAGATATCCAAAGACCAAAGTCACAGAATATGCACCAACACTAGGACTAAATCCCTGGTCTCTAAGACCAAACCTCCCAGTCTCTAAGACTAAATCCCTGGTCTCTAAGACCAAACCTCCCAGTCTCTAAGACTAAATCCCTGGTCTCTAAGACCAAACCTCCCAGTCTCTGTGACTAAATTTTTCCCCAGCCTCTAAGACTGAACCTCCCCAATCTCTAAGATTGAACCCCTCAGTCTCTAAGACTGAACCTCCCCAATCTCTAAGATTGAACCCCTCAGTCTCTAAGACTGAACCTCCCCAATCTCTAAGATTGAACCCCTCAGTCTCTAAGACTGAACCTCCCCAGTCTCTAAGGCTGAACCTCCCTCAATCTCTAAGATTGAATCCCTTAGTCTCTAAGACTAAACCTCCCCCAGTCTCTAAGGCTGAATTATAAACATATATTTTGGAATGTGTATTTGTGCCTTTTGTTTGTAAAAATGTTTGTTCCCTGGATCTGGACGTTTTGTGTATGCAATGAAAAACATCTTCGTAAAAGCGTTTTCGTGAGAGCCCTATTGATCGTATTCTAGACTCGAGAATGAATCCTAGTTCGCTACGATCGAAGCTCTGATACCAAGCTGTCACACCCTGACTTTTGCGGAAGCGTGATTATTGGTGTGACTTCTTAATACCATTGCATATGATCATAACAACACTATATGATAAAACCAGTAGATGTACATCCATTAATTTAAGTTTAAAAGTAGTACAACATAAATGTCTGAAATGACGAGACCAATTTCAAGTTACAAACCATAACATGTTTTAAGGAGTTCAAAAAGACTCAACAAAAGATTTTAAAACAACCCCGAGTTTAGGACCACGTATCCCGTCCAGGATTAAGATACGCCTCCTAAACCCTAATGACTTGGATGACATCTTCATTCACAACGCAGCTTAAAAAATCCAACGTCGCCAGATCCATTTACTAATTCCCTGAAATACATGTAGTTTGAAAAATCAACAAAGGTTGAGCGAGTTCATGTGTAGGTAAGTACGTATAAACCTTTGTAAAAATGTCTGTATGTATGAAAATCCCTGGTATGTAGCAATAAGGAAAAACCATCATTGGGTTGCAAAGCCAATGATAAGTGTTAAGTGATGCAGGAAGACTCAACCCTAGCGGATTTGTGCGTCGGGCACTTAGTCAACTCATGGTCCACTCAGCGGACTCAGGAGTGGGGCTCGCTACACCCAAATAGATCTATCACTAATGTCCCTCGGTCCTACAACGAGGATTAATGGCCTTAAGTGTCATGCCCTCCACTCACATGTTCGCGTAATAAAAACCCTCCTTAAGCTAACCATACCATGTAAATAAATGTCTGTAAATGTCTGTAACATGTATTTCATCCCCGAAGTAAAAAACTGAAAACAGTTAAAGAGAAAAGGGGGACATGAACTCACAGTATTGCGTCTTCGGTACTCGTAACCCAAATCTCTTCAGCAAACACGACTACCTACAATGTTCTAACGTCTATTAGACGAACGGGTCGTGCCTTGTCTTAGTATTTATGTCTTTGAGTTACGTTTCTTATATTATTTCGAGTGATAATTATTTGTCAAATTAATTTGTATTTCTACTTAATCATATGTCGTGTTGGAATATTTGTTCGTTCCATATTCTAGTATTAATACTTCTAAAGTATCGTATATACGCGTTTCCTTCTCAAGGATGGGATGCCGAAAATATATATTTAACCATATTCATGTATGAAACCAACCTCCGATACTTTGTATTTTGTGATAAATATTATGACGAGTTTTATTTTTTGAAAACAAAATCAAAAGTATACTAGTAAACACCCGTCTCAAAAATATTTATTAAGTGTTGGGATTTTCGGAAAATTTCGTCATAGTCTCCTTTGTAAATGGAGGTGTCCATGCTTAATTAGCATATCATTTTCTTTTACACATATCCCGTAATTCATTTTCAATAATCAAACCGACATATAAACGTACAAAGCAATACTTACATTATTTCAGCTTCATTACTCAAAACTGGACTGATTTCGAGGATTTTTATAAAATAGTTAACCTTTTCCAAAAATTCTCAAATTTTTCCAAAATTTATTGTGTAAAAATATCAAAGTCCAGTTCGTTACCCATATTTTATGGAAAAATCGTTTTCTCGACTGCAATCAGATTTGTTACTTTCTGATTGCAGTTTACGGAAATATTCACTAAAAATTAACCGTAAGTCCGTTTGACGAAATTCCAGTTGGAGGGTCGTCCTGACAATGGTGTCCATCTACTGTAAAAATTCCATGAGTCGGTTTCACTCAGGTTTCAAGTTATGACTTCGAAAACAACACACTTTTTCTGTAGTAAAAATGCAGCTTGAGCTGCTGTCCAAAAATAGTCTTTTAAAAATAGTAAACGGTCTCGAAAGATTATGATTCCAGTGCCATTTGTTTAGTTATTCCAAAATACTCATCTTAGGCTTCAGAAAATCTGTTTTTCGATTTAAAATGATCTCGTTACAGCCTGTTGAAGTTGGTTGGAAATCCAACTCAGCAAGCTGTTTACATTGTAGAAGTGACTAAAAGTGCATAAACGAAGATCCTAACCATGGTTTATTGATGAACAATTGTTAAAACTTCAATCATGCTTTAACCAACCCCAAACCATCCAGATTTCAACTTCACACAACCTTTTTATATTTGGTTTTTATGCAGAATTTTAAGTTCACCTTTTAGTGTTTTAGCTTTCATGTGTCAAGAACATTCAAACAAAACATAACAAGAATCAAGGTGGAACAAGAGTGTGAAGAGACTTACTACTAGCACAAGGCTAGGGTTGTAATCTTAGGACAAGATGATGGTGAAATGTTGGTGACAAAGCTTGAATCAAGCTTCCTTGGAAGCCCTTCAATCTTACACTTCTATGGAGGAACTTCACACTTGAAAGAGAGCTTGTTGGAGAAGAAAATGGAGGATGTGAAGAATGGTGGTGGTGAATTCGGTTATGGAGAGAGAGGGGGGGGGTTGTGAGCCGAAATTTAGAGAGAGGAGGGAGGAGATTGGGTGTGATCTTTGTAATGATGGAAGTTCTTGGAAATATGCACAACTAGCTCATAGGGAAATCATACCAATAATTTTGGCCAATAGAACCAAGATTCTCTTTTTACATAATCTAAACAAAATATTTTCATTAATCATGGCAGAAAAATCGGTTTGGGGGGGGGGGTAAAGTGTAAATTTTTGGTAACTAATAGGTAAATAATTAGGAGGTTAAGGGTATTTACTAGAATAGTGGGTGTATGCCATGTTTCTATAGTGTGTGGGGATTTTTATGACCATAATTATTTAAGAATAATAAAATAATGTTTCTGACAAAATTTTGGTGTCCCGGTTAATGTCTGGTTGTTCGGTTACGTATCGTTCCGTTAAAGCGTTTAATTGTACTGTATAGCGTCTTTTGTGCATCTTTTTGTAACGAAATTAATTCCAACACTTAGGAAAGTGTCCAGGACCATTTAGTCAATACTCTGTATAATATGAGTGTGTTAAAAACTGAATTGTTACTAAAATGCGGAATTCTGTAATTAAATTGCGTTTTAGGCACTTTCCGGCACTCAAACTATCACCTAGTGACATAGTCTTATGGTCCTCACTTCCTTACAGTCCATACTGGTGTAGTGTTTTATCCCTGGCCCATACTGGCCTAAAAATAGTATCTGTCTAAGTGCTGCCATTGTCAGCATGTGTCTGAGTTATTCGCTCACTGTACTAACTGTGCTTTGTGCATCAGGTTTGTCACTAAGAGTCTGTATGAAATAATTGAAGTGATTGTATGTAAAGAATGCACATGTATGTATATAACATAAATCAGTAAGCAGTTTAAAGCGTCAGATGTAATCAAGCACAGTCATTAAGCTCATAATTAAAATTAATTAATTGTACGGATGCATGCAAAATTGACGGTTGTCACAACAGATGCGCAAAAAGCACGATTACTCAAAATTTCGCTTTATTTCTTGTACTTTGTTCCTAGAATGAAACGAATACTTAAAATTTTGGAGGAAATCATTAGTGATCACTTGAAAGGGAGAATCACAAGAGTAGTTTGTAAAGAACATAGTTCCTTGATGTAGGTATTATAGGGAAATGCCATACACACATGTAACTACATTTGTATATCAGAATTGCGAACAACGACTTTTATTTATGAATAAAACAGATGGTTTCACAATACAAGAAAACAAAAGAAACAAAGGCATAAGACAGCAACATCTTTTGCTCGACCAAATGCTTATCCAAGGGTTGGATTTGCATTGACAATCTTTGGGCATTTGTTCCTGAAATGGCTCATTTCACCACAGTTGTAGCAAGTACCAGACAGAAGACGAGCTTGAGTAGGGTTGACTTGGAGTTGGGTAGCAGCAAGATTTGCAACAACTTTATTCTGGATAGCAAAACGGCATATGTTAATCAAATGTCCCAACCGTCCACAATAGGTACATTTGGAGCAGGGTATGAGGTTTGAATGATGACGGTTGCATCGTTTGCACCATGGGGCAGTTCCTATGTACGGCTTCCTAGCTGGTGGCGCTGCCACTTGGCTAGGTCCCGCTTGATTAGGTGTAACTGCTGCGGGTTTCCTTGAAGCCTTACGCTTCCTTGATTTTGGTGCATGCTTGACTTCTGCTTCCTTTGGTGACTCTTGAGTGGCTGCATTTTTGAGACGAGACATGGCAATGCCTAGATCCACAGACTTCAAAATCACTTCGCCTATTTGCTGGGCAAATTTGGCTGTTTGCTCGGACATTTGACCGTTGTTGAGATGAAGAGACATTCTAGAAGAAAATGAAAGACATAGGAAGCAACAAATGAAATGTTACCGGATAAACAAAACAGAAAGGCAATGCATACGAATTGCGATCATTTGTTTATTACCTAAGGCAAACAAATGAGACGGTGACAAATCAAAGCAAACGGGTCATAATAATGCATCGCTGAAGACATGCTCGCCTATAAGTGAACACTCACCCCAAGAGTTCCCAGGTAAGAGTGACTGGTTCGATACTGCGGATTTGTACGAACACTCTAGCCTTAGACAGAAAACTCAGAGTACAGGCATTCACCCTTCCAGTTTGCACGTGTTCACATTATAAGACCCAAACTTTGACGAGATTTGAAAACTTAGAGGGTTCAAAACCTAGTAATCAATCATCCTAGAACAGATGATTAGTTTTCAAAGCAGTTTTGAAATTTATGTTCTTGTTGTGGTTGTCGCCTAAGGATAGGTGACGGTATTGTTTTATGACTAAACGCAAGTAAACTCGCGTTAGGGTCAGGTTAAAGACTAGGTCAAAGCATTACTAATAACCTAATTCCCTATAACCATGATCTCTGATACCAACTTTTCTGTCACACCCCGACCACGTAAAACAACAATACGTGGCGGAATCGTCGGGGAGTGTTGTAACAGAATCATTGTTTCATAACACATGGAAAAATTAAAATGTTGTTTTATTGATAAAAAGAGTTACAATGTCTTAACAAACAAAGATGTATAACAAAATTAACTAGTCTTGCATGTTTTATTGTCACTAAGGCCCAAGTTCGCCTATGTGTATCTTGATCAATCCTATGCAGCATCTCCTGAAACACATGTGAAAATAGGTATATCAGCATAAAAATGCCGGCGAGTACATAGGTTTTATTGATTTAGGATTCATGTCTTATAAGTTTAGAAAAGGTAGTTTAACAAAAATCAGTTATGATCCTTGTAAAATGTTTTGTTTTATAAATCGTTTTAAAAGCGATGATAGATATGTATAGATAAAAGAATGATTGTAAGGTTAAATGAACAACCAAGTAAAAATGAATTTGTATAATACAAATTGTTTTTGTAAAACAATGTCTTGTGAAAAAAAATATGTTATTTGTGTAAAAATGTGTAAATCCAAATTGAATGATTTAAATAACGCTACGACATGTAATATAATACAAGCACTTATATATAGGAAGTACCAGCGGCGTATCCACCATGCTTGTATCACATTACACACGTCTCGTTACATAAATCACTTACCCAAACAAACCACCAATGTAAATTGCCCATGTCTAAACCAGTTGTCAAATGTCATTGTGAAAACCATGTCGAAATGTTTATGTCAAATGTCAATCATGTAATGTGTAAACAAAATGTCATGTATGGCAAGTGAAATATGTATCAACTAAACCATAGGTGAAAACGCACAAAACAAAGTATTGAAGTAAAACTCAGTTTAAATCAATGTTATGTTTTGTGGAAATGCATGCTATACTGATACAAACATTTATGCGGTATTGTGAAAATTCCATACATTCAAGCCTTGAGACAGCAGGATAACCTTAGAGTAAAGGTTATCAAAAAGAAATGTTTTCGGATTCGGTCATTCCATCCATCCAAACAAACCTAGGATTTTAGGAACGGGATTTGTCAAGTCCTATGGTACCACTACCTACTACCGAGCGGCGTGATCAATGTTAATGAATGTACATTGTCCCATTTAAACAAACCAAACGTCATACCAAAATGTAAGCATGTGATGTGATGTAAATGTACTAAGTATGAACAAAATGAACATACATAGCATGTGATGTGATGTAAAACAATGTACTAGTATGATGAACATACATAGCATGAAAAGGTAATGTAAATCAAATGTACTAAGTATGCAACAAAGGACATACATAGCAAAAACATAATGAAATCATGTACTAATAGTGTACTAATGAACATAGCAAGCGTATGATGTGAAAACAAGACAGCACGAAAGTAACAAGTTGGCACATGTGTTTCACCCCAAAACGTTTGGAAAACAGTAAAAGAGGGGACCATGTACTCACTTGAGGGTGCTTAGAAGTCTTGAACAACAACCAAGCAAAGTTAGAGGGATCACGGAATCAAACGGCACCCTATATAGATAACTACATAAATAACCGGAACTATATCGGGGGATCGGATACTATGAGGTTCGTAAACCAAATGAGTATTGGAACTCATATGATATGGTTAAACAAAGCCCACATACTAAAAAGAAACCTAACCTAAGTGCTTACGACCCATTACGACCTGTTTAGGTAGCTTATGCTACTTTAACGCGTCGTTCGCGTGAAACGCGTTCGGACCGCTTAACTAGTCCTATGACAAGTAAAATATGCCTTAACATGTCTAATATAGTTACCTAATCAGTTTAGATGTCAAAATTTAGGTTACATATGCTTAAAATGAATTTATGCGTAAAAAGGGTATTTTGGTAATTTATCTAAGGCATATAAACTACCTATCATACAACTACTTAAACGATGTGACCATAAGGTATAACCTTGGAAGGTTATTTCCTAGAAAACTATGGTCACCTAAAGTGTTTGGTCAGAACCTAATGATCGACCAAATGGGTCGGGATCGGAAGTATAAGCGATTGTTTAGATCGCTTACCTTTACGACCCTAGACAAGCACAAATCAAAAAGCGACGAGCTAAACATGCTAGAACATGTTTAGTAAAGTTAGAAAACAGGTTTGGTATTAAAACAAATGGTTTTAATACCCTAGAGTAGTTTGGTTACAAAATACGCGAGAAAACGCATTTTGGCCGAAACTACGACTCGTCACTGAGCCTAGATAACGTGGTAATCAGTAGGTATAGTCACTAGGGACTACAACCATCGTGATTACGCTCACGTTGTGAAGTTCAAACGAACTTCGCGTTGACCATAAACTGGTCAATGCAGAAAGTCAAACGCAGTTTGACTATAACGCTAAAACGAATGAAAAACGCGAAAGAATACTTACAGAGGGTCCCCGCAAGATTGAATTCCAAGTATTTCTCAGGTATGAAGTGATAATCACTCCAACTTAGAGAAAATCTCAGAATTCAAGTGAGGAATGAATGAAATGAAGGTGGGTATTTATAGGAGAGCTAGAACCGTTAAGATCGTTTATCGGGAAACGAGCTTCGATCTAGACCCTCCACTTGGGCCCATGGTATTGCTAAACAATGGGGCACAAGAAAACCATCAAATTTAGCCCATGGTATTGCAAAAATTGCATTAAAACCCTTGAATTCGATTTAGATTGCAAAATCTGCAGTTTCTGTCTGACATACTCTCGCGCCCCGCATAAGAATTAAGTTTGGCTTACGCGGGCCGCTTGGCCAACTTTGGCAGATTGTCAAAACAGGTCCCTGCACATCAAAAACTTGCATTTCGGCTCATTTTTGACACGTTTAGGCCCCGTTAACCTCATTTCAAGGCTCTAAAATGAATTTAAAGTATAGGGAACTCAAAACATGATCAAAAATATCTCGGATGTCGGTTCGTTTGGTCGTACGGTTGCGTTGTTCGGTTAATTACGACGGAATGCGCATAAGCGCGAAAAACGATCCAAATTGCGCGACGAGTGGATTTTTCTCATGCCAAACACTAAAACAAAATATTTTAATGCTTGCATAAATTTTTGGATGTTCGGATGTATTCGGAACGTAAGTTATGCGCGAAAATGCAAACTTATGCACTTTTTGACGCTTTTAGACCCTAAATGAGCATAAAGTTTATTTTAGCACACTGAACACCTCAAAGCCTATTTCTAAGCTATGTAAAGGATATTTAGGGTATGTTTAACTTATGGTCAAGTTCCGGAATGTTCGTTACAGTTCAAATTGGCATACTTTCGTAATTTGTCATATTTAGTCCCTGTAAGCGAAAAGACTTGATTTCGGCATACCAAACCTTCCAAAACTTATTTCTAAGTTATGTAAAGGTTATTTAAGGTATGTTAAGCCTATGTCACTGTTCCGGAGTGTTTGTTGCATTAAACTGGTTACATTTATGCATCGGTGCGCATATAACCTTCCAGAAAGCGATTTAGAGCCCGAAATCGAACAAGAATTGATATGTGCAAATGATACTCATGTTTATACAAATCCCAAGTATGAAATACAATATTTCATTGGTTTGGTATTTGTTAGATGGCTGAAGTGACACAGATGTCACAGGAAACTCCCACTAATCTTCGCAAACATGCTAGGAGTGCCGCGATACAAGTATATATGATACATGGATTACTAAACAAACATACGGTTTACGAATTGAACACTATAACTAAGCAACCAACTGTGAACTTGCTCAACTTTGTTGTTAACTCTCTGTTACATGCCTTGCAGGTCGTTAGGTACTCATGGAGCTTGCACCGGGAGGCACGGTCGTTGTGGAAATGGGTCGTGAATGCTTGTTAAACATTTATGACATTTCAAACTTTATACTTATGTTGGGTTTACTTTTATGCTTCCGCTAAACAGTGAAATTATACTTATGTTTTGAACACCTTTCATATTGGTTTGGTTGAATTACATTTACGTTTACTATTTACATTTAATGTTCAATATGATTGGTGGCTTGATCCTGGTCATGTCACGCCTCCAAGCGGTGCTACTCCGCGTGTGGATTTTGGGGTTGTGACAGTTTCAAAGTTTTCCAAGATGACAAGCCAAAGAAGAAGGATACTGGTAAGAAACTGATTGTTAGCTATAACAAGTGTCCGCCTCCGATCTGGGATGGTTATTCTCCCAGAAAACCAAATGAGGAGCAGGTCGAAAAGGCAGTCAATTTAAAGTTAAAATCCGAGACAACTGATGAATTACCAGAAAACATTGACGTTACTTTCACATCGTCTGACACTGATCATGAGTCTGAATTAATCAAAAAAATGGTCGATCAGGTGTTGGATACTGATGAGGAGTCTGAGTCAAAGTCTGAGTCTGGAGGTTCAAGTTCGCCAGTCAACTGTCAAAAGACATCGGTTAAAAGGGCTTACAGTAAAGAGTTTTTATTATCAAAATCAAATTTGAATGATGAAACATTTGAAGTAGCCTATACTTTGAATGGTTCTGACAAATTATATTCTGACAAAGAATTTCCAATAAGAAGTGTTAGATTTGAAATGATCAAAAAGGTTTTCAAAATGACAGAAATTAATATTTCTGAAATAAAAGATATAAATCTTACTGGAAAACTTAAAAAATACACTTCAAGAGTTCAACAACGGTTAAACAAGAAAAAAGGTTACAATTCTGGTTCTAGTTTTCACAAGAAACCAAACCATAATGGTAATTTCAAAAAGAAAAGTCTAGGTTTCATTCCATCAGAAAATTATAAAAATAAGAAAATTTCTAAAACAAAAACAGAATTTGTTTCAGGAGGAAGCGCTGAGGATGAGCAGAAGAAACCTTTCTGGAGACAATCAATACAGGAGTTTCTTGCTGAGAAGAAGAGAACAGGAACTTCAGTTTTTCATCCAAAAGAGACCTCGAACTTGTTTTAAGTGCAATAAAGCTGGTCACATTGCATGGAATTGTCCGAAGAATACAAAAGCAAAATAGAGAGTCTCTGAAAAACTGAAAGAAAAAGTTGTTGATGTTGAACCACCAACTGAAAAGTTTTAAATTTTTGAAAATTCAACTTATGAGGTTGGTGAGTGTTCTAAGAAGAATTTTTACAAAAGGAGAGCAAGGGACAACCAAATGTGGGTTGTTAAAAAGGGTGATGTAAAAGTCGGCGATGAATCTAGTTCCACAAAGCCAGAAGAGCCACAGGTTGAGGTAAAAGAAGAAAAATCTGTGTCTTCGATGGATGATGTTAGCTTTCCATCATTGAAGCAAGTTGGTAAGGTTGAAATTTCGGATCAATTTTACTCCGAGAAAACAGAGTTTGATGTCTAGAAAACATTCAATGGGAATGTTAAAAAGATTTTTGGAAAAATGCTTGATGGGAAGGTTAAAGGGGTTAAAGATTTTTATGCTACAAAGAAAGCAACATATAACCCTACTAACCAAGAATTGAAAACATCCAAGGTTGGTCAGACTTGGGTGGAAATTCTTTTCCCTTAAAAAAAAAAAACTGACTACGCCGGAGATCCCAAGTTTGTAATCGCGGATCAGGAATCAACATTATTCTTGTTAAAAAGAGTTTATGTGAAAGAGTTTAAAAATGATAATTTTTTTACAGGTGAATGACTACGCCGGAGATCCCAAGTTTGTAATTGCGGATCAGGAATCGGCATCTTTCTTAAGTCTTGATTTTGTGAATGAATTTTAATGATGATAGATTTTTACAGGTGAATGACTATGCCGGAGCTTCCAGGTTGGTAAGTGTGAAGCAGGAATCGGCATCTGATTTGGTAACTTGTAGATGCGTAGATGTTTTATTCCTACAAATGGTCTGAAAAGTGACCTGATCCTACAAGTGATACATAGTTTTGATTTTACAATGCGATTAGTCAAGGTCATTAGTTTGAACTTGATATGATCTTTTTACGAGTGGTTGAAAGAGTAAAATGATGAATCCATCCCTACAACTGGTAAAATCAACAAAACTTATTTTCCAGAAAAATCATTTTGATTAAAACAAACTTAAGTGTTTTGAAATCAAATTGAGAAAATAGTTTGTTGAATATGGAGTTCTGATTGTTTATGCCTAGTGGATGGCGAATTAAAGCGATTCGATATCAGTTGTCATTTTACTTGTATAGTTTTGTTTTCAAAATTTTGTTTTTACAAAGTGGGTCAAGAGCTTAGTTTGTTTTCAAATTTCTTTTAAATGTGTTTGCATTTTAGGGGAGTAGAAAATTTCAGAAAATCCAAAAACATTAGAAAATTTGAAAAAGCCAAAAACATGATAAATTCAAAAATGAGTTTTGGTGTAGAAAAGAGGAAATGATAGTACATCTGTGGACTGTCACAACATGCTAAAGAAATGGAAAGTTAAAAATGTGATAAACAATCTCAGTGCGGATATGCCTGTAGGTTTTTGCACATTTAGTAAATTGTGACGAGATATAAACCTAAATTTCAAACTTGCTTATATCGTGGGGAACAACTTCTTGGATATATGGGTAACCCCCGAAATCTTGTTTGAAAGGTCCTTCTTTCTAAGATACTAGGTATTTATGCTCAGTGATATCTGGGGTATTATTCCGAGACTTTTGCTGAATGGAAATTCTGACCTAGTCCCCGCATAATACTTTCTGCAAATGCTTGTAATATAGCGCCGCCCTCAGCATAAAAAATGATGAAACATTGAAAAATACTAATTATGTGATGTTGAAGAAAAGATCCTCTAAAGGGGACACACCAAAAGTCGAGCCGTCATCTCTTTGCTGAACGGAAGTTTGTAGGATCGCGTTCGGCCCTAATTGAGTCGATCAGAAGAATTCCTATCCAAATCAAGAGGCGGAAACTAATGATTTGGTGCTATTTCAGTCGAATTCACTTAAATTTGCTGTTGTATTGATCAATAACACGAGTACACGTTCTGACAGCACTTCGGCAGCACTTCGTGGCTCACCGGAAGAATACACCTCTAACTATGTGTGTAGTTCCGCTTGAAATGTCCCCTTTATATAGATGAAGACGTTCCGCTTATACAGTCATGTCCGTATAAGCGGACCTACATCAATGTCGTTCAAGCGAAACTATCACCATGACACATAAGCGAAACCTAGATAAGTACACATAAGCGAAACCTATATAAACACATGTTTCTAGGATTTCGTGCCATATCTAATCTATACAACACTAATACTCGATGTAAGACGTAGTCGACAGACGTAGTGCACCAACAGACTCCCCCTCGGATGTTGACGGAGTCTTCGAGTCTTCGATTGTCAACCTATAGTCTTTATCAGTCTTCAATCTTCCTCTGAAGTATTTGTCATTGCAAGAATTAGCATTCTCTATCTTCATCACTAACAAGCTTCTCTTTCTTGATAGCAAGTTCCAGGATCAGTACTGGCTCTAACTACTTCCTCAACTGTTGTCTTCACACTCCCCCTCTCAAACTGCTGGGATTGTGGTCTGGAATTCACAGCTTCATTCTAAGATCGTGGACAGGCTTCCATCAGGATCAAGATCGTTGTCTGACTCTAAGCTATCTCAGGATTATCACCTGGCACATATATACCTGCACACTCTCTACCCAAACATAAGTTTCTTCAAAGATTAAATCTTTTCAATCAATTTAGAAACTTTTGTAAGAATTTCCAGAAATAATTTTACATTCAAGATCTTTTACTGGCTATTTTCAAACAAACTTAACAACATCAAATACACTCTCCCAAACCTGTTCTTTATGTTTAGCACATTGAACTTCGAAAATCAGCTTATCAACACCAGTTGTCGAAAATCTTTTTGGATTTTTCAAAAGCAAAGTAACTAACACTACATGTAAAAACACAAGAAAATGCAGAAATGAAATATTTACAGACAATATTTTTATGAGTTCGTGCAAGAGGATCATATCAGTTTCTAAGACATATCACCAACACCGTTAAGCTAGATTTCATTTTAAGCTCTAAACAATTTACCTAGATTGTCAGTATGTTTGTCCTTTTAAATTTTCACACAGAATTCAACTGTTTCGAGATATGCAATTAGTGTCTTAGATACTTAAACTTATCCGTGTGTCCCACTACTTGAATATACTACCGTATCCAGATCCCAATATTCAGTCTTACAGGTGAGTATACCACAGATGATATCTGTAAAGGGGTTATGTGCGAGGGCCGTGAGAGCTCAGGTCAATACTTCCGTATACGCAGAGAGATGACGGCTTCGACTTTCGGTGTGTCCCCTTTAGAGGATCTTTTAATTACAACAGCATCGACTATCAATTTTATTGTTTCATCAGCTTGCTGAGGGCGAGCTTATATTTCAAAGCTTTTTGCAGAAAGTATTATCCGGGGACTAGGTCAGTATTTCCATACAGCAGAAGTCCCGGGATAATACCCCAGATATCAATGAGTATAAAGACCTAGTATCTCAGAATAAGGGACCTTTCAAACAAGATTTCAGGGGTTACCTATATATCCAAGCAGTTTTGTTAACCCACAGAATAAGCAAGTTTGAAATTAGGTTTATATCTCGTTACAGTTTACTAAATGTGCGAAAACCTACTAACACATCCACAGTAAGATTGTTTATCACAATTTGACTTTACATTTCTTTAGCGTGTCGCGATAGTCCACTGATGTACTATCATTTCCTCTTTTATGCAACAAAAACTCATTTTTCAGTTTTATCATGTTTTTGACGTTTTCAAATTTTCTGATGTTTTTGGATTTTCTAAAAATTTCTTACTCCCCCTAAAATTCAAATACATTTAAAGAAAAATTGAAAACAAACTATACAGAACATGACAACTGATATCGAAATGCCTAAATTCTCCATTCGTTTGGCGTAAACAATCAGAACTCCCCCTCACAACAAACTATTTTCCCATTATGATTTCAAAACACTTAAGTTTGTTTTAATCAGAATGGTTTTTCCGGAAAATAAGTTCGTTTATCAACCACTTGTAGGTTATGGGGATCAAATCATCACATTGTTTGCCAATATTATGAATGATAGTTAATTCAAGTTCAATTTAATGACTTTGATTAACCACTTGTAAAATCAATGACAGAACAACTTGTAGAATTAACAATTTAGCATTTCAAACCTGTTTTTCAACCAATTACCATCTGTTGGTTGAATTCTCAAGGTGTCGATTCCTACTCCTCGCTTACAAACCTGGGAGTTCCGGCAAGTCCTGTAAAAATTTCTCAAACACATTATACAAACATGATAAAGAATGATGCCAATTCATGATCCACGATTACCAACTTGGGATCTCCGGCAAGTCAGGTTTTTACTCTTTGAAAAATATATCCACCCAAGCCTGACCTTCCTTGGGTGTAACAATCTCATCATCTTTACTTTTAACGGACTTGTAAACCCCTCTTTTGGCAGCATAAAATTCTTTAACACCTTTAGCCTTACCATTGACCATTTTGCCAAAAATGTGTTTCACACTTCCGTTGAAAGTCTTTTCAACATCAAATTTCTTCTTATCAGAATAAAATTGATTTGAAATTTCAACTTTTCCAACTTTCTTCATAAAATTTTCAGCACGCAACAGTGGAAAATTTTCATCGTTCATAGTTGGAACTTTTCTTTCAACCTTTTTCTCAACACGTGGCTCCTCTGATTTTGTGGAATCAGATTCATCTCCAGAACTATTACCTGAACCTTTCACAACCCATTTTTGAGTTGGCACATTATCTTTTCTTTTTGAAGCACTCTTTGAACATTCTCCTTTTTCAAAAGTTGAATTTTCAAAACCAGTAAACTTCCGGGTTGACAGTTCAGTCTTCTCGACAACCTTTTCTTTCATACTACCAGAGACTTCCTGTTTTGGTTTGAATGTCTTCGGACAATTCCTAGCAACACGAGCAACAATTTTACATTGAAAACAGGTTCTCTTTTCAATCTTCTCCTGAACAACATTCTTTTTTAACTCTTCTTGCTTCTTGGCAAGGAATTCCTGATTTGTCTGCCTTCTGAATGATTGTTCTTTCTCAGCTTCTGTTGTCTTCCCTAATACAATCATAGTTTTTGGTTTATACATTTTTATAGTTTTTCGGTGGAACAAAACCAAGACCTTTCTTTTTGAAATTACGATTATGGTTTGGTTTCTTTTGGAAACTATAACCACAATTGTAACCCATTTTCTTGTTAATTCTTTGTTGATCTCTTGAGGTGTATTGTTTAGGTTCTCCAGAAAGATTTAAATTTTTTATTTCAGAAATATTAATTTCTGTTATTTTGAAAACCTTTTGAATCATTTCAAATTTGACACTTCTTATTGGAAAAGCTTCATCAGAATATAATTTGTCAGAATCTTTCAAAGTGTATGCTACTTTGAATGATTCATCATTCAAATTAGATTTTGACATTAAAAACTCTTTATTATAAACCCGTTTGTCCTTTTTGAATGTCGGCTTTGACGGATTGGACCCAGACTTTGACTCGAGTTTGAACTCCTCATTGTCATCTTTATTTAACACCTGATCGACCACACTTTTTATCAACTTTGACTCATGATCGGTATTGGATGACGTGTATGTGACATCAATATTTTCTGGCAAGTTATTTGATGGCCCAGACTCCCATTCTAAATTTATTGCTTTTTCGACTCTCTCAGAATTTGGATTTCGAGGTGAATATCCATTTTCGACCGGGGGCGGACATCTATTGTAGACCACACTTGATTTCTTACCAGAAGTCTTCACATTTTCTTCGGCTTTTGTCACAAATTTCTTTTCCTCGGACGTCTTCACTTCTTCAAACGTCTTCAAATTCTCCACAACCGGATAAATCCTGTCAACAACAAAAGTAGAACATGAATAACTTTCTAATAATTTTTTAGCTTTCTCAGTTTCTATCTTTTGTGTTGCTAACTCCAACTCCAGATCAACACATTTCTTTATACGAAAATTTGCATCATCAAGCTGTCTCAGGTACGCTATCTTCAGTGTATTCATTGCCACAGTTTGTTCACCACTCGAATCAGTATACTTGTTGATTTCTTTGTTCATTGTATCATAAGATTCTTTCAATCTATTTATGTTATGCAGCAACTCATTGTTATGCTTGATTAAAGAATCACAGTTCATGCATTTTTCGGGAACTTTAACTGGTTCTGCATCAATTTTTACTTCAAATTCAGGAACCTCTTTGACTTTTCTGTTTGATTGTAAAAATTCAGCTCTTCTCTTTCTCTCAGCTTCAGCTTCAGCTTTTAATCTCTCTTCCTCTTCTTCTTCTGCTTCAAGCTTTCTCCGTCTTGCTTCTGCAGCTTCCATGACTTTCCTGCTTCTTTCTGCACATTTCAAATCATAGGCATTAGCAAAGAAAGCATTAACATTTGAAGTGTTTTTGAACATCTATTTGGTCATGAGATCTTTATCTGGGCACACTAGCCATGCACCATTTAATGTCCATCAATTCCATTTCCTCAGCATCAATTTGATCGTAATCCTCTTTTGTGAGCATTGGATTACCGATCTTTCCGGCCACAAAACTACTATAAGACTCAAGAAACATTCCTAACAAAGACATTTGATTTTTAGCAATCTCTTCAGTGTAATCTTGATCATTTTCAATACTAAGAACAATATTGCACTGAAGTTTTCTTCCATTCTTTGTTACAGAAATGTTTGGATCGAATGATGAAAATCTTGAGCTGCTAGATCCCTGGGAAGATTTCTTTTCAGAAGAATCTTTAACACTAAAAGCGATTTCGATTTTCGGAGAATGATGTGTTGATCCAGTAGCACCACTCTTGTAGTATAAGCTGATGTCTTGTTCTCCATCGTAATTCTTCATCCTGGCAATCTTCCTCTGCTCCATCTCTTGAGCTTCCGGATGTTTGATGAAATCTCCCAATGTCATATTCTTGTAATCTTTTCTGTTGGATCTCAGCATCATCAGAAACGTTCCCCATGTTTCATGTGGTAGCGCATTTGCAAGTTTTTCAATCAATTCATCAGTATCTTTCTTAATACCAAGTTTTGTCATGTTTCTCACCAAGTTACAATATCTATCTATTATCTGCTTGGTGTTTCCAGTTTTCAAACCACGAAATAAATCGAATTCTTTCTTCATGAGAGACATCTTATTTTTGAGCATATCATCACTTCCAACAAATTTTGCTTCCAATTCTGTCCAGATTGAATAAGCAGTTCCATCATGTTGAAGCAATATCAATATATCTTCTTTTATAGCTTGCTGAAGCAGACTCACCATGAGTTTCTCATCTCGATATTTCTTTTTATTTTCCGTACTCATTTCTCGAATTGTTTGCTGCACACCATTCGTAACTGGTCTAACATATGGTTCTTCAGTGTGTTCCCACGCATCTAGGTGATAAGCCTCAACCCAGTTTCCAAAACGTTCAGACCACACATTATAATCATCAATATCCATGAGTTTAGTTGGTTTCTGAGACGTTCCGGTTTCATTATCAATCAAAGCATTCTGAGTAATTGAAATCGGGCTAGCAAAGGCATTATAAAATTCAGTGTCCATTGCTTAAAGTTCACCGGTTCACAAATTTCAAAGTTTAGACAAAATGTTCTCTCAAGCGAAACACAAACTGTCCAGAAAAGCGGAACCTTGATTGTAACTTCAAGCGAAACCCTGAGTTGTCAGTACAAGCGGAACCTTGAATGTCTTATAAGCGGAACCTTCAAGTGTCTCATAAGCGGAACCACTAAGTTATCAGTTCAAGCGGATCTCTTAAGCGGAACCTTAGAAATTGTTCGAATAAGCGGAACCTCCTTGTCACTGAAGCGAAACTACTGAAACTTATGTCCGCACAAGCGAAAGCAACTGAACCTTGAAGCGAAACTATTGATATTTTCGTCCACAAAAGCGAAACTACCCTGTTCCTTCAAGCGAAACTATCTGCTGATGTCACTTTATGAACGTGTTCGTACAAGCGAAACCTCAAAAATCCTACTTTCTAGATCGATTTTAAATCTGAAACTTTCAAGGGTTTACTAATACATGATTCCGAGTGCAATGTGTGAAATTGAGCTGATTTTACCGTGAAAAAAAAATTTAAAAATTTGAAGAAAGTGTAGAAAAATAGATGAAATGCAGCTGAAATGGCAAGAACTCCTCCTCCTGAGCTCTGATACCACTTGTAGGATCGCGTTCGGCCCTAATTGAGTCGATCAGAAGAATTCCTATCCAAATCAAGAGGCAGAAACGAATGATTTAGTGCTATTTCAGTCGAATTCACTTAAATTTGCTGTTGTATTGATCAATAACACGAGTACACGTTCTGACAGCACTTCGGCAGCACTTCGTGGCTCACCGGAAGAATACACCTCTAACTATGTGTGTAGTTCCGCTTGAAATGTCCTCTTTATATAGATGAAGACGTTCCGCTTATACAGTCATGTCCGTATAAGCGGACCTACATCAATGTCGTTCAAGCGAAACTATCACCATGACACATAAGCGAAACCTAGATAAGTACACATAAGCGAAACCTATACAAACACATGTTTCTAGGATTTCGTGCCATATCTAACCTATACAACACTAAGACTCGATGTAAGACGTAGTCGACAGACGTAGTGCACCAACAAAGTTCTGACCTGAGCTCTCACGGTTTCGCACGTAATCCCTTACAGATATCATCTATGGTATACTCACCTGTAAGACTGAATATTGGGATCTGGATACGGGAGTATATTCAAGTAGTGGGACACGCGAGTAAGTTTAAGTTCTTAAGACATTAATATCGTATCTCGAAACAATTGAACTTTGTGTGAAAATTTAAGTGGACCAATATACTGACAATCTAAGTGAATTGTTTAGAGCTTAAAATGAAATGAAGCTTAACGATGTTGGTGATTTGTCTCATAAACTGATACGATCCTCTTACACAAACTCACAAAAATATTGTTTGTAAATATTTCTTTACTGCATTTCTTTCATTTCAAAAATTCCAAAAAGATTTTCAGTGTGTTTTAGCTTAAATTTTGAAAAACTCAAAAAGATTTTCGACAACTGGTGTTGAAGAGCTGATTTTGAAAATTCCAAGTGCTAAACATGATGAGCATGAAATGAGGGGGAGTGTATGTTTGAAGACAAATGTGTTTTTATCAAATCTTAAAGTGGTTTATCAATTTGATTAAATATTGAGGGAAAGTTTGAGTTAGTGTATGTACGTTAATATTAGAATGTTTAAATTTGGAAAATTTACTTTGAGGTAGAGATTGTGCAGGTGTAAATCTGAGCCAGGTTGATCGATCTTGAGAAGTTTGTGTTTAAAGAGCCAGATTCCGATACCTGAGAATTTTGTAGATAGAGCATGAGCTAGGTTTCGATTCTGTGGACAAAGTTTGAGCCAGGCATTGATTGTGAACCTGTGAAAGCCATATTACGATCCTGAAACTGATGATGCTGATGAACTTAAGAAATGCCAGCACATCGTGAGGGGGAGTCTGAAGACATGCAAGAGAAGATAGAAAGAATGAAGCCCAGAGGCTGATAAAGACTGAAGTTGCAAAGACTCGACACCGTAAGACTCGTCAACATCTGAGGGGGAGTCTGTTAGTGCATGCATCTGTCGACTTCGTCTTGTATCGAGTCTTGTACTAGATAGGTTAGATCAGGGCATGTAGATCGAGAAAATAGCATGTTTTATGTATTTGATGTGATTTCGCTTGAGTGTGCTTATTCCGCTTGAATTGACTTCGGTGATTTTCAAGCGGAATCGCAAAGTTCCTTATTCCGCTTAAAGCTATTTCAAGCGGAATCATATGTGTATATATAGGTGTCAAGCGAAATCATTTGTTACGATTGCTAATTTTCATACCGAGGTGCTGCTGGTGTGATTTCTGATTGTACAAGTTGTTAGATCAATCTACAAGGTGTTTAAAGTGAATTGCTAGCTGTTTCTAAGTCAGTTTCTTGTTTTCCGCACCTGAAATTGATCAAAACTCCTCTGAACGACTCGTTCGGGTCAGCTACACGATCCTACATGGTCTTGAATATTCTCCTACGGCAAGGCCAATGTTGTGGCTAACGCTTTCAGCCGGAAGGATACTATACCTAAGCGTGTACGTGCGTTACAGCTTACCATCCAATCTAACCTCCCCGCTCAGATTCATGATGCTCAGGTTGAAGCATTAAAAGCAGAAAACATCAGGGCCGAGTCCTTACGAGGATCGAGGCAACGGCTAGAACAAAAGGAAAACGGCGCCTACTATGTTAACGGACGCATCTGGGTTCCACTTTATGGAGACCTACGCGAGCTTGTGATGGATAAAGCACATAAGTCTCGTTATTCAGTACATCCGGGTTCAGATAAGATGTACCACGACCTAAAGACTACATACTGGTGGCCCGGTATGAAAGCCAGCATAGCAACCTACGTCAGTAAATGTTTGACTTGTGCTAGGGTCAAGGTCGAATACCAGAAACCATCAGGCCCACTTCAACAACCAGAGATACCTAAGTGGAAATGGGAGCAAATTTCCATGGATTTCGTTAGTGGCTTGCCCAGATCTCAACGCGGAAACGATACCATTTAGGTGATCGTGGATCGACTGACGAAGTCTGCACATTTTCTAGCTATCAAGGAAACGGATAAGTTTTCTACTCCAGCAGACATTTACCTAAAGGAAGTGGTATCAAGGCACGGAGTGCTACTCAAAGTCTCACCTTGGAAAGGTGTAGTTCGTTTTGGCAAACGAGGCAAGCTCAATCCACGTTATGTCGGACCGTTCGTGATCATTGAGAAAATTGGCAAAGTCGCTTACAGGTTGAATCTACCTGAAGAACTCAGCGGAGTTCATAATGTGTTCCATGTGTCGAATCTGAAGAAGTGTATGTCAGATGAAACCCTCATAGTTCCTCTTAAGGAGCTCACTATCGACGACCAGCTGCGATTCGTCGAGGAACCAGTAGAGATTACTGATCGAGATGTTAAGATTCTCAAGCGTACCAGGATACCTCTTGTTCGAGTTCGTTGGGATTCCCATCGTGGCCCAGAGTATACCAGGGAACGAGAAGACCAAATGAAACTCAAGTATCCCCAGTTGTTTAAGAAAAGTGCAACCACTACTGAGGCTGAAGCTACTGCAGAATTTCGGGACGAAATTCCAAATCAACGGGGGGATAATGTGACACCCCAGGAAAAGCCAGTAAACACTGCAACTTAACTAGCTTCCTCAGTAACCGCACACTAAATTTCGGGACGAAATTTTCTTAACAGGGGGAGAATGTGACAACCCTCATGATTACATGTATCCGTACGATTATTTAATGATAATTAAAGTGCTTGGTGACTGTGTTTAATTACTTAACTATTTCCTGATTATTGTGTCATACTTACATGTGCTTGTTAAGACACTTGTCTTATGCAGAAAATTGACTAAATGGTCTGTTAGTGCATGCATCTGTCAACTTCGTCTTGTATCGAGTCTTGTACTAGATAGGTTAGATCAGGGCATGTAGATCGAGAAAATAGCATGTTTTATGTGTATTTGATGTGATTTCGCTTGAGTGTGCTTATTCCGCTTGAATTGACTACGGTGATTTCCAAGCGGAATCACAAAGTTCCTTATTCCGCTTGAAGCTATTTCAAGCGGAATCAGATGTGTATATATTGGTGTCAAGCGAAATCATTTGTAACGATTGCTAATTTTCATACCGAGGTGCTGCCGGTGTGATTTCTGATTGTACAAGTTGTTAGATCAATCTACAAGGTGTTTAAAGTGAATTCCTAGCTGTTTCTAAGTCAGTTTCTTGTTTTCCGCACCTGAAACTGATCAAAACTCCTCTGAACGACTCGTTCGGGTCAGCTACACGATCCTACAAGTGGTATCGGAGCTCAGGAGGAGGAGTTCTGCAGAATTCAGCTGATTTTCATTAAGATTTCTTACTTCTACACCTTCTTTCTTCAATTGGACAAGATTTCACGGTCAAAATTGGTTCAATTTCTCACATATTGTGTAAAACTACATATTAACAAACCCTTGAAAGATACAGACTAAAATACGATTTAAAAATGACTGAAATGGACCTTCGTTGTGATTTCGCTTGAACTGTCTAGTTCTGTTTTCGCTTGAGAGGTGTAAGCCCGCTTGAAAATTTCAAGCGAAATCAAGGTTGTCACTTTAAATTTACTATTCCGCTTGAACCATTTCAAGCGAAATCTGTGATTTCGCTTCGGTCAGACATAGTCAGATTCTGCTTGAGGTTTACTGGTGATTCCGCTCCAAGACTCACTTCAGTGATTCCGCTTCAACTCAGGATTCCGCTTGAAAAACAGTTTTGGTATTCCGCTTGAAGTGTTTGCTTGGGATTTTGCTTGAAAGTTGCTGTTTTTGAAAAACGTGCTACCAAATCATGGAAAACGAGTTTTACAACGCGTTTGCTACTCCGACTACTCCAGCTTCCATTGCTCAGAATATGAACTTGGAAAACGAGACTAGAACTTTACAAAAGCCCCCGAAGCTAATGAGTATAGAAGAGTATTACGGATGGAAAGATAGGTTCCAAAACTAGGTACAAGCTAATCATCTGAGATCTTGGGAGTGTATTTTGAAGAGATATGTTCTACCTCGTACTGAACTGCAAACTGAAAAAGAAATCTCAGAGTTCAATGACAAAGAACGAGAAATGTATAGAGCTGAAAAAATGATGATCAGTCTACTTCAGCAAGCTATCAAAGAATACATCTTCATATTGCTTCAGCACGACAAAACTTCAAAATCAATTTGGGATGCTCTTAGAGTCAAGTTTGAGGGTAGTGAACACATGATTAAAAGCAAGAAGGCATTGCTTAAAAAGGAATTTGATCTTTTTACAAGTCTGCCCGGGGAAGATACAAAGAAACTTATTGAAAGGTATTGCCACTTGGTGCGATCCATGTCGATGCTGAGCATAACAAAAGATCGTGAAGAGTGGGTAGACAAGTTAGCTGACGCTTTACCGCAAAAGGAGTGGGGTACTTACTTGATGATTCTGAAGAACACTGGGGTATATGATGGGTTAATAATTTCTCAGTTTATTGAGAAGATTGAGGGTCAGGATCTGGAACAACAAAAGATTGCGAGGATGAATAGTCCAAGTGGTCAACAGGATGTAAAAATGTACTACAAAGGGAGTGTTCCAGAAGTTGAAAGAAGTCTGAAAATCCAAACTGCATTTAGTGTTGGAGATTCATCTGAAAAAGTTGATCAGAGTTCAAACAAAAGCAGTGGTTTTTCTTCATACCCAAGTGTTAATCCAAAATATACAACATCAAGTTTCATTCTCAAAGCACAAAAACTGGAAATGGTTATGCGATACAATGCAACATTGCTTTGAATCTTCCTGATGGACAAAGTTTTTCTAAAGAAGTTACAAAAGATCACATGGCATTACTTGGTTCTGTGCTATTATCTTATGAAGGATTGGTTGCAGGGCAGTTCAGAAATCCTATGCTAACAAAGGAGGATTACGGTTGTCACACCCCCAAAATCCACCTGCGGAGTATCACCGCTTGGGAGCGTGACTGACCAGGATCAAGCCACCAATCATATTGAACATGCATTTAATATTAAGTAAAATAAATGAAAACCATCCATTCAATACAAAAGGTGATCAAACAAATCATCGTTTCAAAATGTAGCGGAAGCATAGTAAATAAACCAGTAGTAGCTAACAGTTTCAAGTGTCATAATAGTTTAACAGAAAAGCCACGATCCTTGTCCACAACGACCCGCTTCTCCAGTGCAAGCTCCAGGTACCTAACGATCTGCAAGGCATGTAACAGAATGATCAACAAACTAGTTGAGCGAGTTCACAGAAAGTAAATGCGTAATAGTAAGTTCGTTTGTAACAGGTGGCTCTACCGGGCCGATTGTATGTTCTATTGGTGGTGGTGTTCCACGTTACTGTGTGGTGGTGTTCCACGTTACTGTGTGGTGGTGTTCCACGTTACTGTGTGGTGGTGTTCCACGTTACTGTGTGGTGGTGTTCCACGTTACTGTGTGGTGGTGTTCCACGTTACTGTGTGGTGGTGTTCCACGTTACTGTGTGGTGGTGTTCCACGTTACTGTGTGGTGGTGTTCCACGTTGTATAACCACTAGACTACTCGTAACTATAGGTATCCTTCACAACCGAGGATAGTAAAGTGGTAGTCTAGGCATAGTGTCAATAATGTATCTAATCAACCTTTCAATCCCATTCCCAACACCCCGGGAACCCCATGCCTTGGTAAGAGTGTGAACTCACCTTGGTTTGCTCGGTATGCTAGATTATGCACTCACAAGTAATTAGTCACGTCCTATTGTATGCACGTATAACAAATCAGTTCATGTTCGCAATGATACGCATGCAATTTAATGTTCACATAACAGTCAGTTTGCATAACGGCACAACACGTATTACTTCACGTATACAAATGTTAACGTTCATCAAGCATGGCATGCCAAATAAATCAAACATATAATTCCATCTTTCAAAGTACATTCATAACCAAGCATCTTTCGATCCACCCTTATCTTTCGACACATTAGTTATCTCAGTTATCTTTCGGACCGAAGGTTATGTTTCGAACCTATTGTCATCTTTCGATCACACACATATCTTTCGGTCAACATGTATCTTTCGGTCAACAGATATCTTTCGGTCACAACTATGTTTCGACTACAAGCATCTTTCGACCACAACTATGTTTCGAGTAGCAATATCTTTCGACAATTAACAGTTACGTTTGATCACAATCAGTTACGGATATCATGCAGTCAATTACAGAAACAGAAACCCTAATCATCTACAGCCGTCATCATCATTAACAAGCACATTTCATATATTCAATCTCAAGAACCCTAACCGAAATCATGAACAATAACCATAATCATTCGGATTACTATCAAGACATAACAACCTCATGTAAACTGATTTCATAATAACCCGATTTCACTGATATATCAACAAGTTATCAATCCGGAGCATACATCGTCACAGTAACATAACAAGCACCATTGAATCGATTTAAACTTATTATCATGCCATACAACTACAAGATCATCTTTATACGATTCCTATCATTCAACATACAATCAATTCGAGTCGTTCTTAATCAAAGCATGTAATAATAATAACATCATGTCATCAACGATGATAGTGAAACACTAACCGGATTAGGGGATTGAACTAGTGGGGTTTCGGGTGCACAAGAACTTTCAGCCGACTCCAAGACTTCGAGAGAGAGGGAAAGGTATTAGGGTTTTTAGAAACTCACTGCCGGTTACATGCATCACGTATTTAAACGTATTACAGAAATGGGCCAAGCCCATTAGAAAGGCTGGGCCGAAAGATGTCGAAGGATGGAGTCTTTGGTCGAAGGATATGTTTCGAGATCCTTCGAACCGGAAGCTGATCCTTCGAGTCGAAGGATATGTTTCGAGATCCTTCGAACTGTGTGCCATGCTTCGTGATCTAGACTAAGTGTTTAATAATAATTCTAATAATAATTCCAATATTATTTTCTATTATAGCAAGTAATCACATATAGGCACAATGACGATATGTCTCATTAAAACACAACGAGTACAATTACAAATCCATAATTCAAACAGCTAGACAGTCAAAGTCAACGCGCATTTAATGCGAAAGTGAAAGTCAGAAACTCGAGTTGTCACATTATCCCCAACTTAAAAGAAATTTCGTCCCGAAATTTGGTACGCACTCACTGAGGAAGCTAGGCAAGTTACATCGTTCACCGGTTTTCCTGGGGTGTCACATCATCCCCCCGTTGATTTGGAATTTCGTCCCGAAATTCAGTAGTAGTAGCTTCAGCCTCAGCAGTGGATGCATTGGTTTCGAATAACTGGGGATACTTTTCTGTCATTTGATCTTCGCGTTCCCAGGTGTACTCTGGGCCACGTCGGGAGTTCCAACGAACTCGAACAAGAGGGATTCTCTTGTGTTTGAGGACCTTAACATCCCGGTCCGTGATTTCAACTGGTTCCTCGACGAACTGCAACCGCTCGTCGATAGTGAGTTCCTTAAAAGGAACTATAAGGGTCTCATCTGATAGGCATTTCTTCAGATTCGACACGTGAAATACATAGTGAACTGCACCGAGTTCAGTTGGTAGGTTCAGTCTGTAGGCTACTGGGCCTATTCCTTCAGTGATTTCAAATGGTCCAACATACCGTGGATTGAGTTTGCCTCGTTTACTAAATCGAACCACACCCTTCCAGGGTGAGACTTTCAATAAAACCCGGTCCCCGACCTGAAATTCCAAGGCTTGCTACGCTTGTCCGCGTAGGCTTTCTGACGGTCGCGTGCTGCCGTCATGCGTTGTCGTATCTGTGCAATCTTTTCTATAGCGTCCACTACAATCTCTGGACCCGTAATTCGACTATCCCCCACCTCTGCCCAACAGAGAGGTGACCGGCATTTACGTCCGTAGAATGCCTCGAATGGAGCGGCTTGAATGCTGGTGTGATAACTGTTATTGTACGAAAACTCCACTAAGGGAGGTGCTTTTCCCAGCCGTTGCCGAAATTAATAGCACACGCTCGAAGCATGTCTTGAATAGTTCGCTCAGACTGCCCATCCGTCTGAGGGTGATATGTTGTGCTCATGTCTAAACGTGAGCCAAACGCTTTGTGCATCGCATGCCGTAGTTCTGACGTGAATCGTGCATCCCGATCCGAAATAATAGAAATGGGCACCCCGTGCCTCGAAACAACTTCCTTGAGGTAGATATCTGCGAGAGTGGAGAACTTATCCGTTTCCTTAATAGCCAGGAAGTGTGCAGACTTGGTGAGTCGATCCACGATCACCCATATTGTGTCGTTCCCACGCTGAGATCTCGGTAGGCCTGTAACAAAGTCCATGGAAATTTCTTCCCATTTCCACTGTGGTATCGTAGGCTGTTGAAGTAGGCCAGCTGGTTTCTGATATTCGACCTTGACTCTCGCACCGGTCAAGCATTTTCCAACGTACGTAGCAATGTGGGCCTTCATACTAGGCCACCAATATGTAGTGCTGATGTCGTGGTACATTTTATCCGACCCTGGATGTACCGAGTAGCGAGACTTGTGTGCTTCGTCCATTACGAGTTCGCGTAAACCGCCATAGAGAGGGACCCAAATCCGGCCCGTGACATAGTAGGCGCCGTCCGCCTTTTGTTCCATTTGTTGTCGTGAGCCGCGTAAGGCTTCAGCCTTGACGTTTTCGGGCTTCAGGGCTTCTGTCTGAGCAGCTCGTATCTGAGCAGGAAGGCTAGACTGAATCGTAAGCTGTAGCGCTCGCACGCGCCGTGGTAAAGTGTCCTTTCGACTAAGGGCATCCGCCACAACATTGGCTTTGCCTGGATGATACTTGATAGCGCATTCGTAATCGTTAAGTAACTCGACCCATCGTCGTTGACGCATATTCAAATCCTTCTGCTTAAGGATATGCTCGAGACTCCTGTGATCGGTGTAAATCGTGCACCTGGTACCGTACAGGTAGTGTCGCCATATCTTAAGCGCGAAAACAACAGCTCCCAGCTCTAAATCGTGCGTCGTGTAGTTGCGCTCGTGAACCTTGAGTTGACGAGAGGCGTAAGCGATAATCCTTGTCGCGCTGCATTAACACACATCCCAGTCCCCGAATGGATGCATCACAATAAACCACGAAGTCGTCTGTGCCCTCCGGCAATGAGAGGATAGGTGCATTGCAAAGTCTATCCTTTAGGTGCTGAAAAGCAGTCTCCTGGGGCTCTCCCCAGCGATAGGTAACACCCTTCTGTGTCAGTAGCGTAAGTGGTTGCGCGATCTTTGAAAAGTCTCTAATAAACCGTCTGTAGTAACCTGCCAGACCCAAGAATTGACGTATTTCTGTCGGTGTACGCGGTGCAGGCCAGTTTCGGATCGAATCTACCTTGGATGGATCGACATGTATCCCATCCTTGTTCACTACGTGGCCTAAGAAGTGAACTTCACGAAGCCAGAAGTCGCATTTAGAAAGCTTGGCGTACAACTGTTCCTTCCGAAGGAGTTCCAAAATAAGACGAAGATGCTGCTCGTGCTCCTCCTGACTCTTGGAGTAGATCAGAATGTCGTTGATGGAGTCAAGAACATTTTGTCTAGGTAGGGTTTGCACACTCTGTTCGTAATGTCCATAAATACGGCGGGTGTGTTCAACAATATCAAACCATTTATCACATCAATCATAAAATATAGTAGTTGAAATAATTCATAAAACCCAAAACATTTGATGTTCAAACCAAACTTTGTTCGAATAGCGGAAACATAATAATGAAAAACCCCAAAAAGAAGTCATAAGTTCAATTAGCGTTCATTGCGTCTCCTCCTCCTAACATGAAAACTCGACCTCTTGCCTCGTTGCCATTGTTATTGTTGTTTTCCCCCGTTGTTGTCGTTGTTCCCGTTGCCCTGGTTATTGTTGTGGTTCTGATTCTGGTTCAACTGAGGACAATCGCGTTTGTAGTGTCCTTCTGCCCCACACTGGAAACATCCCCGGTTTCCACGCTGTGGTTGCTGCTGCTGGTTCTGTGGAGCTGGCGGTGGGAGTTGCTGGTTCTGATTTGCAGGCCGTGGACTCCTACAGTCTTTGGCCTCATGACCCATCTTGAGGCATCTTTGACAACGAACCTTATTACACTGGCCACTGTGATGTTTGTTGCAGGTGTTACACTTTGGAAGGTTTCCTCGATACCCTCCTTGTTTATGGCTGCTAGAGGAGTGCTGACTTGGACTCTGGTAGCTGTCCGTCTTTCGCTGCTGAGACTGCGCCTGCACTGAAGCTGACCCCTTGCTAGAATCCCCCTCCCATTTTCTTTTACTTTCACTGGGAGTAGCAAGTGTAGTAGAAGCAGTAGCGGTAGCAGTAGCACTGATACGCTTTGGCAGTTTGTTCTGATCCACTGCCTGATCGGTGATGCGATGAGCGAGACGCTGGATCTCCTGAATGTTGTTGAGGTTAGCCGAGGTAACGTGGCTCTGAATCTCTGGTACAAGTCCCTTGAGATACAACTCAATGCGCTTGTATGGTGGGTCTACCATGGTTGGACATAGCACAGCCAACTCGTTCGACCTCTTGGTGTAAGCTTCAATCTCTGAACCCACCATCTTCAAGTTGTACAACTCATCCTCCAACTTGTGAATGTCTTCTCTAGTGCAGTATTCCCTCTTGATCAGTTCTTTGAATTCATTCCAGGGTGTGGCGTTAGCAGCCGCCAACCCTAAGATCTGCACTTGTGCGTTCCACCAAGTGAGCGCAATCCCTTCAAGTGTGCCAGTGGCGAACTTCACCCTGCGAGCCTCAGGGCATTCACACATTTCGAAAACCGACTCGAGCTTTTCAAACCAGTGGAGGAGTCCAACTGCTCCCTCCGTGCCACTGAACGAACTAGGACGACATTCCATGAAATTCTTGAAGGTGCACCCAGGCTGTTGCTGAGCGGGTTGACCTGCTTGGGCGGCTGCAACTGCCGCAGCAACGAGAGCCTCTAGCTGGGCTTGAGTCATGGTAATTCGTGCGGCCATTGATCTTCACATCAAAGGCAATATAAGTGAGAAAGGTTCGCGAATAGTGCGATGACAGAAGAGTGTAAGCACATAAGTATTCTCATGCAATGACAAGTTGTGAGCAAGGTAATGTAAGCATACTACGAGCAAAGTTCTAAGCAAATTCTAGCATGTAGGCAATAAACATAAACCTTATTACCTAAGAAGTTGAGTCTTGCACGTGGAGCGAAGCGTCGTTGTGGATCGTTGAGAGCACTGTTCTGGTTATAGTCTGGTTTTAATAAAAACGTTTTCCCCTTATTAAAACCAAGTTCTCTATAACCAATGGCTCTGATACCAATCTGTCACACCCCCAAAATCCACCTGCGGAGTATCACCGCTTGGGAGCGTGACTGACCAGGATCAAGCCACCAATCATATTGAACATGCATTTAATATTAAGTAAAATAAATGAAAACCATCCATTCAATACAAAAGGTGATCAAACAAATCATCGTTTCAAAATGTAGCGGAAGCATAGTAAATAAACCAGTAGTAGCTAACAGTTTCAAGTGTCATAATAGTTTAACAGAAAAGCCACGATCCTTGTCCACAACGACCCGCTTCTCCAGTGCAAGCTCCAGGTACCTAACGATCTGCAAGGCATGTAACAGAATGATCAACAAACTAGTTGAGCGAGTTCACAGAAAGTAAATGCGTAATAGTAAGTTCGTTTGTAACAGGTGGCTCTACCGGGCCGATTGTATGTTCTATTGGTGGTGGTGTTCCACGTTACTGTGTGGTGGTGTTCCACGTTACTGTGTGGTGGTGTTCCACGTTACTGTGTGGTGGTGTTCCACGTTACTGTGTGGTGGTGTTCCACGTTACTGTGTGGTGGTGTTCCACGTTACTGTGTGGTGGTGTTCCACGTTACTGTGTGGTGGTGTTCCACGTTACTGTGTGGTGGTGTTCCACGTTACTGTGTGGTGGTGTTCCACGTTACTGTGTGGTGGTGTTCCACGTTGTATAACCACTAGACTACTCGTAACTATAGGTATCCTTCACAACCGAGGATAGTAAAGTGGTAGTCTAGGCATAGTGTCAATAATGTATCTAATCAACCTTTCAATCCCATTCCCAACACCCCGGGAACCCCATGCCTTGGTAAGAGTGTGAACTCACCTTGGTTTGCTCGGTATGCTAGATTATGCACTCACAAGTAATTAGTCACGTCCTATTGTATGCACGTATAACAAATCAGTTCATGTTCGCAATGATACGCATGCAATTTAATGTTCACATAACAGTCAGTTTGCATAACGGCACAACACGTATTACTTCACGTATACAAATGTTAACGTTCATCAAGCATGGCATGCCAAATAAATCAAACATATAATTCCATCTTTCAAAGTACATTCATAACCAAGCATCTTTCGATCCACCCTTATCTTTCGACACATTAGTTATCTCAGTTATCTTTCGGACCGAAGGTTATGTTTCGAACCTATTGTCATCTTTCGATCACACACATATCTTTCGGTCAACATGTATCTTTCGGTCAACAGATATCTTTCGGTCACAACTATGTTTCGACTACAAGCATCTTTCGACCACAACTATGTTTCGAGTAGCAATATCTTTCGACAATTAACAGTTACGTTTGATCACAATCAGTTACGGATATCATGCAGTCAATTACAGAAACAGAAACCCTAATCATCTACAGCCGTCATCATCATTAACAAGCACATTTCATATATTCAATCTCAAGAACCCTAACCGAAATCATGAACAATAACCATAATCATTCGGATTACTATCAAGACATAACAACCTCATGTAAACTGATTTCATAATAACCCGATTTCACTGATATATCAACAAGTTATCAATCCGGAGCATACATCGTCACAGTAACATAACAAGCACCATTGAATCGATTTAAACTTATTATCATGCCATACAACTACAAGATCATCTTTATACGATTCCTATCATTCAACATACAATCAATTCGAGTCGTTCTTAATCAAAGCATGTAATAATAATAACATCATGTCATCAACGATGATAGTGAAACACTAACCGGATTAGGGGATTGAACTAGTGGGGTTTCGGGTGCACAAGAACTTTCAGCCGACTCCAAGACTTCGAGAGAGAGGGAAAGGTATTAGGGTTTTTAGAAACTCACTGCCGGTTACATGCATCACGTATTTAAACGTATTACAGAAATGGGCCAAGCCCATTAGAAAGGCTGGGCCGAAAGATGTCGAAGGATGGAGTCTTTGGTCGAAGGATATGTTTCGAGATCCTTCGAACCGGAAGCTGATCCTTCGAGTCGAAGGATATGTTTCGAGATCCTTCGAACTGTGTGCCATGCTTCGTGATCTAGACTAAGTGTTTAATAATAATTCTAATAATAATTCCAATATTATTTTCTATTATAGCAAGTAATCACATATAGGCACAATGACGATATGTCTCATTAAAACACAACGAGTACAATTACAAATCCATAATTCAAACAGCTAGACAGTCAAAGTCAACGCGCATTTAATGCGAAAGTGAAAGTCAGAAACTCGAGTTGTCACAACGGTCAGATAGACGCTGAAGAGATGGAACTCATGGACATCAAATTGTGTCTAGCTAGTGTCCTAAGAAGAGCTGAGAAGTTCAAGATGATTACTGGGAGAAATGACTTTCTTGATGCACATGTTTCAACTTTTGGATTTGATAAATCTAAAGTTACTTGTTTTCGATGCAGGGAGAAAGGTCATTTCAAGAGGGAATGCAAAAACAATGAAGCTAGTGAAGCTCAGAATCCGTTTGGAAAAGATGACTACTACCGGTGTGACACCTGTGTCACCGCGACCATCAAACAAATACCAAGCCGATGAAATATCGTATTGCATACTTGGGATCTTGTATAAATATGTGTATCTATTGCACATATCAATTCTTGTTCAATTTCAAACTTTACATCGCTTTCTTGAGAATTATACGCAACCTGGTGCGTAAACGTACTCAGTTTAATGCGACAAATACTCCGGGACATCAACATATACTTAACATACCTTAAATAACCTTTACATAACTTAGAAATAAGTTTTGAAGGCTTTGGTATGGCAAAAACAAGTTAATTCGCTTACAGGGACTAAACTTGACAAACTGCGAAAGTATGCCAATTTGAACTATAACGAACATTCCGGAACATGTCCATAAGTTAAACATACCATAAATATCCTTTACATAGCTTAGAAATAGGCTTTGAAGGGTTTGGTATGCTAAAACAAACTTTTGGATCATTTAGGGACTAAAAGTGTCAAAAAGTGCATAAGTTTGCACTTTTGCGCATAACTTACGTTCTGAATACATCCGGACATCCAAAAATTTATGTAAGCATCCTTATATTATGCCTTAGTGTTTGGCATGAGAAAAATCCGTTCGTAGCGTCATTTGGATCGTCTTTCACGCTTATGCGCATTTCGTCGTAACTAAGCGAACATCGCGATCGTACGGCCAAACGAACCAACACCCGGCATATTTTTGAGCATGTTTCATGTCCACAATGTTTAGGCATCATTTTAGGGCCTTAAAGTTGGCTTTACGGGCCTTAGAAGTGTCGGAAATGGCTTAAATACGCAACAGGGACCAAAACTGCCATTTCTGAAAGTATGTGCAGATCAGACAGGCCCAGGCGGCCCGCCTGAGTTTGTGCATATCCTCATGCGGGCCGCATGGCCCCTTCAGTAACAGAAATTTTGTTTTCTAGCTAAGATTGGCCTTTCAAACATCCCAAAGGGCAATGCCCTTTCACAATCTCAGGAGTTAAGGGTCATTTTGAGCCACCACAACTTTGTGACAAGTGTACGCTTAAGATCGTGGCACGATATTCAAGAAACGATCCTAACGGCTTTACTTTTCCTATAAATACCCCCCCCCCCCTTTTTGAGTAAAACCCACAAAAATCTGATCAAAAGCTCTAAGTTGGAACCTTTGTTTCATACCTGAGCCATTTTGATCTAGATTAGCATTCGGGGACCCTTCGTAAGTGTTCTTTCGTTCTTTTATTCGCTTTTCGAGTCCGAAAGTCAAAGTTTTGTTTGACTTTCTGTGTGACCAGCCTATGGTCAACACGAAGTTCATGGAACTTCATAACGTGAGCGTGATCACGATGGTTATAGTCCATAGTGACTATACCTACTGATTACCACGTTATCTAGGCTCAGTGACGAGTCGTAGTTTCGGCCAAAATGCGCATTCTTGCGTGTTTTGTAACCAAACTACTCGTGAGCATCAAAGCCATTTGTTTTGATGCCAAACCTATTTTCTAAACTTAGTTAAGCATGTCCTAACATGCTTAGCTCGTCACTTTTAGTTTAGTGCATATATAGGGTCGTAAGGTAAGTGATCTAAACAATCGCTTATATTTTCAAACCCGACCCATTTGGTCGATCATTAGGATCCGACCAAACACATTAGGTGACCATAGCCGTAACCTTACGAGGTTATACCTTGTGGTCACGATGTTAGGCGTTCCAAACGCGTTCTACGCGAACGACGCGTTAAGGTAGCATAAGCTATCTAAACGGGTCGTAATGGGTCGCAAGCACTTAGGTTAGGTTTCATTTTAGTATGTAGGCTTTGTTAAACCATATTACACGAGTCTCCATACTCGTTTGGTTTAGGAACCCGCATACTATCCGATCCTTCCGATTTTGGTCTGGTATATTAATATAGCTACCTATTAGGTGCCGTTTGATATTCTGTGATCTCTAGCATTGTTTGGTTATTATACAAGAACTTCAAAGCAATCTCAGGTGAGTACATTGAACCCCATCTTTTACTGTTTTCTAAACTGCTTTGGGGTGAAACACATGTGCCTACTTGTTATTTTCATGCTTTCCATGTTTTCACATCATATACCTGCTATGTTCGTTAGTACATTATAGTACATGATTTCATTTCATTTCCATGCTATGTATGCCCATTGTGTGCGTACTTAGTACATTGTTTTACATTACATTTCATGCTATATATGCCCATTGTGTGCATACTTAGTACATTGCTTTACAATACATTTCATACTATGTATGCCCATTGTGTGCGTACTTAGTACATTGTTTCACATTACATTTCATGCTATTTATGCCCATTGTGTGCGTACTTAGTACCTCACTTTACAATACATTTCATACTACGTACGCCCATTGTGTGCATACGTAGTACATTATTCTACATTGCATTTCTGTTGCATATGCTCATCCAGCATCTGAACACATTATACTACATTTTGAACCGTTGTAACCATTTGACTATGTGAACCGTCTAAACCCTTTGATTATATGAACCGTTCGTAACCATTGAACCGTGTGAACCAGTTGTATCTGTTGACATGATTTACATTTGACAATAGACATTCGACTATACATGAACATTTCTACAATTGTTAAACACTTTATCTTGATGGTTTGGTTTGAGCAAGTGATCTAAGTAACGAGGCATGTGTAATATGATACAAGCATGGTGGATACGCCGCTGGTACTTCCTATATATAAGTGTTTGTATGGTATTACATATCGTAGCGTTACTTGAATCATTTCAATTTGAGATATATAACATTTTAGACAAATAACACACTTTTCACGAGACATTGATTTACAAACGACTTATCTTATACAAACTCATTTTACATGGTTATCCATTTAACCACACAGTGTTCTCTTATTTTTACATATCATCTGATCCTACCGTTTTTCAAATGATTTACAAGACAAAGCAAAATACAAGGTTCATGACTAAACATTTTCTCAAAACATAAGTCATGAATTCCGTTTTCACAAAACCAATGTATCTCACAGGCATTTTTATGCTGACGTACCTATTTTCACATGTGTTTTCAGGAGATGATGCATAGGACTTATCAAGACATACTTAGGCGGACCTGTGCAGTGACTTATTACAGTGACCGGATGTGCCTAAAACGTACTTTAAGTACAAAATTCAGCACTTTAAAAAAAATTCAGCATTTAGCTAACTAATAAAGTGCCAAAACATGAGAAAAATGTTACTAGACACTTTCCAAAGTGTCGGGAATAAGTTGTGTCACTAAAAATAATATTAACGACACTTTAAAGCTTTGTTAAGCACTTTAACGGATCACTATCCAACCGAACAACCGGACTTTATCCGGAACACAAAAATATTGTCATTAACATTGTTTTTCTTTTTCTGAGCCTGTTAGGGTCCCCGAATACCCTAACACCCGTTACAACTTACTACATGCTAGTAACCGGATTAACCTCCTAATTTAGCTAACTAAACCACTCACTACCTAGTTGAAATGGAACCATACCCCCCCCCCCATCCCGACCGAATTTGGTCACCATAAGGGGACACCCCTTGTCCTTGATTAATTATTTTAGTCATCTTGTTAAATATCTAGGCTACACATTACATGGTGGACAAATGGGTATGGATGGATTATAAGTAGACCTCATGGGTAACCACATAACTTTCACCACACTTAGAAAAATTCACTCCCCTCTCTCTCCCTCTCTTTGAGTTCGGCCGAAACCCCAAGCACCACCACTACCATTTTTCGATTTCATTCTATCCATTCCAAGCATCTACAAGTGTGAAGGATCACGTATAAGGAACCTCGGTGCACTCGGATTGTGAAGGACCTCGCTACATTGCTTTTATTTACTCGTTTTTCGACTAGTTTCTTCCCTAGCCTTGAGCTAGTAGTAAGTGACTCTAAACGCCTTCTTGATCTATTCTAAAGTGGTTAAAATGAACTTTGTCGGTTAAAAATCATGAACATACTAAATCACCTACTAAAAGTCTTGTAAAAGAATGAACATGATGGTTAATAAATGGATAATTGTGTAAAACTTGTGAGACTTTTTTTATTATGATTATTTAGTGTTGATTTATGCTAGTAGTAGCTCGGATCGTCATCTAACCCGGCTAAGTCATGTTCATGTAACATGACCTAGGTATGTTAAAGTGTGAAAGATGTTAGATGAAGAACACTACTACTATTAAACATGAACTTGTGCAAAGACAATCTTTCTTATGAAATAGACTTGTAAACTAGTAGATCTACGGATCTACAAGTGGTATTTTCAAAGGACCAAGTGTCAAGTGAAATCATATTTTCTAAACCGGATCTTTCATAAACAAGGGTGATTTTTGGGAACACACGAGTGTGTAGACACTTGTGAAACAAGAAGTTTTGACAAAGAATTATTTTTGCAAATTTTGACAAGAAGTTGTGGAAATGTATTTTCTTTAAAAACGAGATTCACAAGAAACCAAGTTGATTTATCCAAAGATTCACTAAAAGTAATGGAAGATTTCTACACATTTTAGATAAACCACAAGTTCATGTATTTTTGCAATTTATATCTATTTTGACTAGTTTAATGTTGAAATATTGTTTGTTAATGTTGGTGACATTGTTGATTTGAATTTTAAAAGAAAATGATACGCTTGAAAGCGTGGCCACCTCTAGTTACAGGGGAAACTCTGGCGAAATTTTTCCAAAAATCTAACACTTGTAAATATTTTAAATCACAAGTGTTATGACTATATTTTTAACTTGTTTTCCCGAATAACTTTCGCCACGATTTTTATTACAAAACTTTTTAAGTGTCGGAGGTGGGATTTTCACAAAATAAACTTGCTAAAATATATATTTAGAATATATATTTTTGTTAGTGCAGTTGTCTGTCGACTACATCTTTGTTCGAGTCTTAGAGAGAGAGAAAGACAAGTCGTTACGAGTTTCACTACGAGATTGACTACGGCAATAACCAAGGGGGAGATTGTTGATGCATATTTTGTCTATCGCCTTAGTCAATCCGGTTAATCCGAGTCATAGTGAAAAGCCGAGAAGAAATCAAGCGTATTATGTCATATCTAGTTAGAAATGGCAAGGTGGCAAACTTGTAATTAATGTGAATTTTCACTAAGTTGCCTTGACCATATAAATAGAAGGTTATGTCATATTTTTAGTTAGACTTTTAGAAGAGATTTAGAGAGGAGACTTGGAGAAGACTTTCTAGAGAGAGAAAGTAGAGAGAGAAAGCTGTAAAGTCGTGATTCTTGTATCAATCTTGTCAAAGTTAGCAATGGAATCACATTAAAAGTACGTTATCGTGTGTTCGGTCACGTTCGTTCATGGATTCCGAACGTGAAACGTTCGTTACGCAATCGAACGGTGTCAAAACCGATCCTACAATTTTCATAACAACACTTGCGTAAATTTTTGTGATTATTTTGCAAACTATCTAAATATTATTTTTAGAGTAAAAATAATATTACCGAATGTTAACAACTCCAAAATAATACGAACGCCTTCACAATAAATATTAAGTTACAACGGTATTATTAATACCACCCGATCTTTAAACACAACTCACGCATTTTTAGAAAATACTCATAAGTGTGTATTTTGACGAGTGTTATTTTAGGAAAAATTATATGGAATAAATATAATATTTTTGGAAAAAATATTTATATTTTGGAAGTAGAGTATTTTAGACAAATGAAATAAAATATAATATTTTTGGGAAAGATATTTATATTTTGGAGATAGAATATTTTGGACAAAAGAATTAGAGTATATTTATTAAGTGGGACTTAATAATAAAGTCTTGGAATTGTATAAACGCACATGTATTAAAACCCCCATCCTTGGGAAGGAATATATTTACCAAATAATTCCGAAGTGTAATTACGAAATAGTTGCCTAACCCTTAAGCTAAGGCACAGCCGTCCGTCTAATAGAAGTTAGTACGTGTAGGTCGTCGCACAGCAGGTTGACTGGGAGATACTTTTTAGAGACGCACTTCGGTGAGTTCATGTCCCCCTTTTCTCTTAATTGTTTTCAGTTTTCTAAACTGCGGGGGTGAAATACATCTTACTATGATTACGAGCACTTTTTTTTACATGGTATGGATAGCGTAAGGAGGGTTATTACCTAGATCATGTGAATGGGTAGGCTATTATCGTAAGACCATTAATCCTTGTATAAGGACCGAGAGGCATGAGTGATAGATCAATCGGGTGTTGCGAGCCCCACACATGAGCAAGCGTGTGGCTGCATGTGGTGACTATGTTGTTCCGCTGGAAGGACCGGTATGAAATACGCGTTATAGGTTTGAGTGCTTCCTAGACCGTTTCACTTATTAATGTATTAGCTACACATTAATTGATCTCTTTTTCCTTATTGCTACATACCAGGAATTTTCATACATACAGACATTTTACAAAGGTTTTATTACTCACTTACACATGAACTCGCTCAACATTATTGTTGATTTTTCCAACTTACATGTATTTCAGGGAACTAAAGATCTGGCACGGTATGCTACGTTTTCCCGCTGCATAAGGGATATGAGGTCATCCAAGTTTAGGGGATGTGACTTTTTCCTGGACGAGTCACAGTCCTTAAACTGTGTTTATTTCATGTTGGTGTTTGTGTCTTTCAAACAACGTTTTATGTTATCAGGTTGTAGTTTCCGTTGCATGAGTCAACGCCTTAAGACAATGTCATGTTACTTATGTTTTAAAACTTAAATAAATGGATGATCTTGCATGGTTTTATTTTCATATAGCTTTGTTATGATTAAGCTATGGTATTAAGAAGTCACACCAAATTAACCACGCTTCCGCAAAGCCAGGGTGTGACAGCATGTTTGGTGAATCAAGATAATTTCAACTAGAACAAATATATTTAATCCGACAGCAAAGCATGCTTAATCAATCAAGATGATGAAAGGTTACCTGATGGCTTTAGCTGGGATATGTTTGTTGATGAAAAAGGAGAATTTAAAGCATTCATTGCCGAGATGGTGAAAGAACCAGACATGTTTACCACATGGATGAAATCTATTGGTGAGACTGTGAAGAATCAAGAAGAAAAGTCTGTCTCATCTGATGGAGCTTAAATTGTTTTTGATCAAACACCTTCTGATTCTGGATCTTCAGATGACAGTTCTGATAAGTCAATAGAGTTTGATCAATCACCTAATGATGACAGCAGTGATGATGAGGAAGAAAGTCATATTAATGTTGCTAAATCTCATCTCTCTCCTGAAAGTTTTCATTTTTATTTTGCAGATCGCCTGGAGAAGCTGAAGGAGAAACAAGCTGCAAAAGAACAAAAGAAAATGAAGACTGAATGTGCTGTTCAAGAGGAAGAGACTGTTCAAAATGAAGAAGTTAAAAGTGCTGCTGAGGAGATTACTGAAACAAAGAAGGCAACTAAAGCAGAAAAGGTGATTGAGATACAGAAAATCATTAAAGTTGAAAAGATTATAGAAGTCATCAGGCCTTGCACGAAGTGTTTAGAACCTTGCAAGGAATGTGCAGCTAAAGATGAAAAACTGGCTGATTTTGAGAAGATGAAAGAGCAGTTACTGTTCAACTTTAACTACGTGAAGGAATCTTATGATGTTTTGAATCGAACAGTAACTGGTCTTCAAAAGACAAACTCTGAAAGAGAACAAGCATTAACCATGATGAATGTTGTAATGATGACAAAACAGAAACCAATCAACTTCTACATCGAAGAGAGTGCAAAATGGAAACAAGAGTTGGAGACCGAGAAAATTGAAAATGAGAGGATCAGACGATTATTACAGAGCTATTCTAGTTTTGATTATCTTATTGATCAAATTTATCCAACTGTTGCAGGTTTCGAAGTTTTCCAAGATGACAAGCCAAAGAAGAAGGATACTGGTAAGAAACCGACTGTTAGCTATAACAAGTGTCCGCCTCCGATCTGGGATGGTTATTCTCCCAGAAAACCAAATGAGGAGCAGGTCGAAAAGGCAGTCAATATAAAGTTAAAATCCGAGACAACTGATGAATTACCAGAAAACATTGACGTTACTTTCACATCGTCTGACACTGATCATGAGTCTGAATTAATCAAAAAAATGGTCGATCAAGTGTTGGATACTGATGAGGAGTCTGAGTCAAAGTCTAAGTCTGGAGGTTCAAATTCGTCAGTCAACTGTCAAAAGACATCGGTTAAAAGGGCTTACAGTAAAGATTTTTTATTATCAAAATCAAATTTGAATGATGAAACATTTGAAGTAGCCTATACTTTGAATGGTTCTGAAAAATTATATTCTGACAAAGAATTTCCAATAAGAAGTGTTAGATTTGAAATGATCAAAAAGGTTTTCAAAATGACAGAAATTAGTATTTCTGAAATAAAAGATTTAAATCTTACTGGAAAACCTAAAAAATACACTTCAAGTGTTCAACAACGGTTAAACAAGAAAAAAGGTTACAATTCTGTTTCTGGTTTTCACAAGAAACCAAACCATAATGGTAATTTCAAAAAGAAAGGTATAGGTTTCATTCCATCAGAAAATTATAAAAATTAGAAAAATTCTAAAACAAAAACAGAATTTGTTTTAGGAGGAAGCGCTGAGGATGAGCAGAAGAAACCTTTCTGGAGACAATCAAACCAGGAGTTTCTTGCTGAGAAGAAGAGAACTCACTGGAGTTTTTCATCCAAAAGAGACTCGAACTTTTTTTAAGTGCAATGAAGCTGGTCACATTGCATGGAATTGTCCGAAGAATAAAAAAGCAAAACAGAGAGCCTCTGAAAAATTGAAAGAAAAAGTTGTTGTTGTTGAACCACCAACTGAAAAGTTTAAAATTTTTGAAAATTCAACTTATGAGGTTGGTGAGTGTTCTAAGAAGAATTTTTACAAAAGGAGAGCAAGGGATAACCAAATGTGGGTTGTTAAAAAGGGTGATGTAAAAGTCGGCGATGAATCTGGTTCCACAAAGCCAGAAGAGCCACAGGTTGAGGTAAAAGAAGAAAACTTTATGTCTTCAATGGATGATGTTAGCTTTCCATCAATGAAGCAAGTTGGTAAGGTTGAAATTTCGGATCAATTTTACTCCGAGAAAACAGAGTTTGATGTCGAGAAAGCATTCAATGGGAATATTAAAAAGATTTTTGTAAAAATGCTTGATGGGAAGGTTAAAGGGGCTAAAGATTTTTATGCTGTAAAGAAAGCACCATATAACCCTACTAACCAAGAATTGAAAACATCCAAGGTTGGTTAGACTTGGGTGGAAATTCTTTTCTCGTAAAAAAACTGACTACGCCGGAGATCCCAAGTTTGTAATCGTGGATCAGGAATCGGCATTATTCTTGTTAAAAAGAGTTTATATGAAAGAGTTTATAAATGATAATTTTTTTACAGGTGAATGACTACGCTGGAGATCCCAAGTTTGTAATTGCGGATCAGGAATCGGCATCTTTCTTAAATCTTGATTTTGTGAATGAATTTTAATAATGATAGATTTTTACAGGTGACTATGCCGGAGCTTCCAGGTTGGTAAGTGTGAAGCAGGAATCGGCATCTTATTTGGTAACTTGTAGATGTGTAGATGTTTTATTCCTACAAATGGTCTGAAAAGTGACCTGATCCTACAAGTGATACATAGTTTTGATTTTACAATGCGATTAGTCAAGGTCATTAGCCTGAACTTGATATGATCTTTTAACAAGTGTTTGAAAGAGCAAAATGATGAATCCATCCCTACAACTGGTAAAATTAACAGAACTTATTTTCCGGAAAAATCATTTTGATTAAAACAAACTGAAGTGTTTTGAAATCAAATTGAGAAAATAGTTTGTTGAATATGGAGTTCTGATTGTTTATGCCTAGTGGATGGCGAATTAAAGCGATTCGATATCAGTTATCATTTTACTTGTAATAGTTTGTTTTCAAAATTTTTTTTTACAAAGTGGGTCAAGAGCTTAGTTTGTTTTCAAATTTCTTTTAAATGTGTTTGCATTTTAGGGGGAGTAGAAAATTTCAGAAAATCCAAAAACAGTAGAAAATTTGAAAAATCCAAAAACATGATAAATTCAAAAATGAGTTTTGGTGTAGAAAAGAGGAAATGATAGTACATCAGTGGACTGTCACCACATGCTAAAGAAATGGAAAGTTAAAAATGTGATAAACAATCTCAGTGCGGATATGCCAATAGGTTTTTGCACATTTAGTAAATTGTGACGAGATATAAACCTAAATTTCAAACTTGCTTATATCATGGGGAACAACTTCTTGGATATATGGGTAACCCCCGAAATCTTGTTTGAAAGGTCCCTCTTTCTGAGATACTAGGTCTTTATGCTCAGTGATATCTCGGGTATTATTCCGGGACTTCTGCTGAATGGAAATTCTGACCTAGTCCCCGCATAATACTTTCTGCAAATGCTTGTAATATAGCGCCGCCCTCAGCATAAAAATGATGAAACATTGAAAAATGCTAATCATGTGCTGTTGAAGAAAAGGTCCTCTAAAGGGGACACACCAAAAGTCGAGCCGTCATCTCTCTGCTGAACAGAAGTTCTGACTCTCACGGTTTTGCACCTAATCCCTTACAGATATCATCTGTGGTATACTCACCTGTAAGACTGAATATTGGGAGCTGGATACGGGAGTATATTCAAGTAGTGGGACACGCAAGTAAGTTTAAGTTCTTAAGACATTAATATCGTATCTCGAAACAATTGAACTTTGTGTGAAAATTTAAGTGGACCAATATATTGACAATCTAAGTGAATTGTTTAGAGCTTAAAATGAAATGAAGCTTAACGGTGTTGGTGATTTGTCTCATAAACTGATATGATCCTCTTACACAAACTCACAAAAATATTGTTTGTAAATATTTCTTTGCTGCATTTCTTTCATTTCAAAAATTCCAAAAAGATTTTCAGTGTGTTTTAGCTTAAATTTTGAAAAATTAAAAAAGATTTTCGACAACTAGTGTTGAAGAGCTGATTTTCAAAATTCCAAGTGCTAAACATGATGAGCATGAAATGAGGGGGAGTGTGTGTTTGAAAACAAATGTGTTTTGATCAAATCTTAAAGTGGTTTATCAATTTGATTAAATCTTGAGGGAAAGTTTGAGTTAGTGTATGTATGTTAATATTAGAATGTTAAAATTTTGAAAATTTACTTTGAGGTAGAGATTGTGCAGGTGTAAATCTGAGCCAGGTAGATCGATCCTGAGAAGTTTGTGTTTAAAGAGCCAGATTCCGATACCTGAGAATTTTGTAGATAGAGCATGAGCCAGGTTTCGATTCTGTGGACAAATTTTGAGCCAGGCATTGATTGTGAACCTATGAAAGCCAGATTACGATCCTGAAACTGATGATGCTGATGAACTTAAGAAATGCCAGCACATCGTGAGGGGGAGTCTGAAGACATGCAAGAGAAGATAGAAAGAATGAAGCCCAAAGGCTGATAAAGACTGAAGTTGCAAAGACTCGACACCGTAAGACTCGTCAACATCTGAGGGGGAGTCTGTTAGTGCATGCATCTGTCGACTTCGTCTTGTATCGAGTCTTGTACTAGATAGGTTAGATCAGTGCATGTAGATCGAGAAAATAGCATGTTTTATGTGTATTTGATGTGATTTCGCTTGAGTGTGCTTATTCCGCTTGAATTGACTTCGATGATTTTCAAGCGGAATCACAAAGTTCCTTATTCCGCTTGAAGCTGTTTCAAGCGGAATCAGATGTGTTTATATAGGTGTCAAGCGAAATCATTTGTAACGATTGCTAATTTTCATACCGAGGTGCTGCCGGTGTGATTTCTGATTGTACAAGTTGTTAGATTAATCTACAAGGTGTTTAAAGTGAATTACTAGTTGTTTCTACGTCAGTTTCTTGTTTTCCGCACCTGAAACTGATCAAACATGGTCCTGAATATTCTCCTACGTGTTAGGAATTAAAAGTGTTACAAAAATATATATAATAGACACTTTACGGAATAATTAAACACTTTAACGGAACGGTATTTAACCGAACAACCGGACATTACCCGGGACACTAAATTTTTGTCAAGTACATTGTTTAATTATTTCTTGGCTTGTCGTGATCCCCGTTTACCATAACACCCACTAAAAAGTAACTAACTAATATATAAAGGTTCATACTTGGAAACTAACTAACCATTACACCTTAGTTGAAAATGTTGCAACTAACCCCCCCCCCAAACCGATTTTTGGTCCCTATGGACCCACCAAATCATCCTCACGATGCCTCACATCTTCTACTAGATTATGTTTCATTATTTATTTGATAGTTTGCTTGTAAGGGTGACCATAATATATGAAAGGATTCTATAAGTATGGAGCCAAGATCATAACCATCATTCCTCAAGATCACTCTCTCACTTCACACACTCTCTCTCTCTTTCGGCTCCACCCTAAACCGCCACCATCACCACCCCAAGTCCACCAAATTCATCCATCTTTGAGTTACATTCTAGCATCTAAGGTGATTCAAGAAAGTGCAAGCTTGTGGAGCTTAAAAAGGGCTTTGTTCTTGCTTTTTCCATCATCTTTTCTCATCATCTTCACTAGATTCAACCCTAGCCTTTTGCTAGTAGTAAGCTCTTGACAAACCCTTATTCATCTTGTTTCTAGGTTAGAAGTTGTAGTGTGTTTAGTATGTTCAAATCACAAAAGAAACAAGAACATTAAAAAGATGAAATATGATGTAATAATGTTAGTATGAAGTTGTTTTGATATGTTGCTGACTTTTTGCTGATTTACTTGTTAATATTGAGTACTAGAAATGTTGTTGATCACTAAGCATGTTAACGGAACCAATATAACTCGCTTTAGAATGTTAAAGGCTGAAAACAGGGGGCTGTTTGGTGATTACAGCCAACTTCTGTTGGCTGTAACAGGACCTTAATAAAACGAAAACTGTATTTTCTGAAGCCTAGATTTATGTATTATGAAATACGGTTCTAATGGCACTGGAATCATAATTTTTGGACTCCGTTTACTATTTTTAAAGTGTCGTTTTGTAACAGCAGCTAAAGCTGCATTTTTGCTGCTGAAAATATGTGTTATATTCTTCATCATAACTTGAAACCTGAGTAGAACTAGGTCACGAAATTGGTACTATAAATGGACACTGATGTCGTAGTAATTGTCCCACTGGAATTTCGTCAATCTGACTTACAATGAATTTTTAATGAATTATTCCGTGGACTGCAGTCAGAAAGTAATGAATCTGATTGCAGTCCTGAAAATGATTTTTTATAAAATATTGGTGATGAATTAGATCCCGATATTTTTACACAATAAAATATTGGTGATGAGTTAGATCCTGAGATTTAAAACGGAATCTACATATCCTCCTTGGTTAGGATATGTACGGCCATCCTCCATAGGTAGGATGCCAATATTAATCCTGCGTATTCTCCTTGGGTAGAACTACGCACATTCGTCCTCCTTGGGTAGGACAACAACCTTAAACTTACTAGACAAAACTCTATCATGAAGTCCCTCAATTTATATCAACTTAATCGCCGAGGCCAATAGCGAGCGGGTCATTAGTTAATAGCGCTATTAGGTTTAACAAACCTCACACCGTGCCAGTAGGACGGGCGTGTACTAACGGACTATAGCAAACTGTCAGTGATGATAGACACTGACGTAGGGCACAACTTATTTGCGTTAGTAGTCGATATGGTAAGGTCTAGTGGTTCACATGGGGAAGCCCCCACTGATCATGGATATTGTTTGGGTAATAAAGGATGAACTGGTTAATTTTACTTTCAACTACGGGGTAACCCCCACGGCAATTACGCCAACGAAAGACAAACCACATTTTAGAAACAACTTAAAACTAAACAACCAAACGTGAACTCACTCAACTTTGTTGTTGACTCGTTGTTACATGCCTTACAGCTCGCTAGATGCTATGGAGCTTGCACGAGGAGGAGGTCGTTGTGGGATATGGACTATTATGTCCCGTGTTTAATAAATAAACTTTATGAACTTATGGAACCTATGTTTTGGTCTATAAACTTATGAACTACGAACTTGTGTTTTGAACTTACGATTATGCTTCCGCTGTTTAAGTTAAAATTGGTTAACAAGCTTTTGGTCACCAATTGTATTGTGGTTGGTTTTTATTTTACTTAATTGTGCTGTTCAATATGATTGGTGGCTCGATCCTGGTCATGTCACGCCTCCAAGCGGTGATACTCCGTGTGGTGGATTTTGGGGGTATGACAGATTCGACGCATGAGAATCATAGTAAGCCTTGTTAAGTATGGTGGCATAAAATCTAGAGTGATTAAGGTAACGGGAGGAGTATGATGCGATAAGAACATGGTGGATATGCTAATGGTACTTCCTATATATAAGTGTTCTTATTGTGTTATTCTTCAGAACGTTACTAAGATCACTTGGTGATTTTATGTTATCTTGGACCATTGTGTGATTATGTGCTTATTTGTTATTTATGTGATTATTTTCAATGGACGATGACGAGTACATTCGTTAACTCAAATCGAGCCGACCGGGAGTATATTATGATGCTAAAGGTGACGATCTTGATACCATAGGTATGTTGACTCGTCTCCTATGCATAAGATATTCATGGTACATTGGAAGTACCTCGTGGGATGTTAGAAACCGTGTACGTATGGACAAGGCTTGAATGTACACCTCTTTGTTTGCTAGGAATTACACTAAGAGCTTAGTATAACATAGTGCCATACTTAAACAATTTTTTTGAACACTGGTTGACATTTTTAAAATTCACAAGTTTCAAAGGGTTTAATACCATGAGATACTTTGAATATCCCAAATCACATTTCGAATCCCCCAAAAATTTCCAACACCAAACGATGCTCCGCATCTTTGGGATCTAGCAATTTGCTTATCTTTCAGTTGTTTCAATTACACTATATGATCTCCTTCGAATAAATTTCGGGACGAAATTTCCTAAAGTAGGGGAGACTGTAACATTTGTGCTCTGAAAACACTGTATGATGTAGGACAACATCAATTATCAATGAAACGATGTGTTTTGGTCTCAATATTTTTTTATTTGTGTTTGACGATTTTACGTTTTGATTCTAGTTCGATTTCAAGCTTTAAATCGCTTTCTGGAAAGTTATACGCAAACTGTTACGTAAACGTAATCAGTTTAACGCGACAAACACTCCGGAATAGTGACATAAGCTTAACATACCTTAAATAACCTTTACATAACTTAGAAATAAGTTTTGACAGGTTTGGTGTGTTAAAAACAAGTTTATTCGATCACAGGGACTATTTACGACAAACTGCAAAAGTCTGCCGATTCGTATAGCAACATACACTCCGGATCAAGATCATAAGCTAAACATGTCCTAAATATCCTTTACATAGCTTTGAAGGGTTCGGTATGCGATAATGCACTTATTTCATCAATAGGAATTAAAAGCGTCAAAAAGTGCATAAGTTTGCATTTACGCGCATATCTTACGTTCTGACCATATTCGGACATCCAAAAATTTTTGTAATCATTAAAATATTTTATTTTAGTGATTGGAATGCAAAAATACCATTTGTCTCGTAATTTGGATCGTTTTCGTGTCCGTTCGAGTTTCTGTCATAATTAACTGAATAACGCGACCGAACGACCAAACGAACCGACATCCGTGATATTTTCAAGCATATTTCAAGTCCCCTATGCTTTAACATCCTTGTAGAGCTTTGAAATGGGGTTAACGGAGGTTAAATGCATCAAAAATAAAGTTTTTAGCATGCAAGGGCCTGTTTTGACAAAATTCAAAACTTCTGGCCAAAGTACTAGGCGAAGCGCGAAGACTGTTGTTGTTTCCTTCGCGGCCAACGAGAGCTAGAGCTGGCAGATTCAATGAATCCTGCAAAACAGCCTGCTGAATTAGTTTTTAACCATAGTTTTTGCATACCATGAGCTGGTTTATGTGTTCCCCAAGTTGCCAAATCAGTGTGTAACATTTGTAGGGTCAAGATCATGCTTTGATCCATTCAAAAACACATGGCAATGATCTAGAGGCACTTGAAAATCTATAAATAGCAAGGGGTTTCAACCATTCTTCCTTGCTCATTTGCTTTTCTTCTCTAATCTGCTCTAAGTGGAGGCAATCACCTTGTTAAAGGCCACCTAGCTGAGCATTCTTAGTTCTTTTTCCAAGCTTGGACTCTTATAAGTGTTCTTTCATGCTTGGTTATTTATTTCAAGCAAGAAAGTCAAACAGTGTTTGACTTTCTACTTTGACCATGATTTGGTCAAGATAAAGTTCGTTTGAACTTTGCAACGTGAGCGTAATCACGATGGTTATAGTCCCTTGTGACCATACCTACTGATTACCACGTTGACTAGTCGAAGTGACGAGTCAAAGTTTCGGTTAAAAGACACGATTATGTGCATTTTGCGACGAAACTATTTTCGGGTATCAAAACACTTTGTTTTGATATCAAATCAGTTTTCTAACTTAGTTAAACATGTTTAACTCATCACTTTTAGTTTAGTGCTTATTTAGAGTCGTAAGTTAAGCGGTCTAAACAACCGCTTAGACTTTCGAAGTCGGCCCATTTTGTCGATCATTATGATCCGACCAACCACATTAGGTGACCATAGTTGTATAGGGAATAACCTTTCGAGGTTATACCTTATGGTCACTTCGTTTAGTTAGTTGTATGATAGGTAGTTTATATGCCTTAGGAAAATGACCAAAATGCCCTTTTTGCGCATAATTTCATTTTAAGCATATGTAACCAACGTTTTGACACCTAAACTGATTATGCAACATAATTAAACATGTTAGGGCATATAATACTTATCATAGGGCTAGTTAGACCATCCGAACGCGATTTCGCGCAAACGATGCGTTAAAGTAGCGTAAACTACCTTAACGGGTCATAACGGGTCAAAAGCACTTAGGATAGCTTTCAATTCAGAATATAGGCTTTGTTAAACCATATCATATGAGTTCCAACACTCGTTTGGTTTACAATACCTCATTCTATCCGATTTCTCGATTTATGTCCCGTTACAATAACATAGTATCTGATACACTAGGAACCACTTCAACACTTGAACTCTTGGTCCTTTGAGCTTTGTTATATCATTTGAACAAGACCTATACGCAATCTCAAGTGAGTACATAGTTCCCCTCTTTTACCGTTTTCAAATGTTTTGGGGTGATTCATATGTGTAACCAATTTGTTTTCCAATGTATGGCATATATGTGTTTACTAAATGCTTTTATGTGTACTATTCTGATTATGCAAACACGATGTTTATCCGAATCCTTAAGGATCTATCTATCATCATAGTTAGATTCTTGTAGGATATTTGAAGTACAATCTTAGATCTTCCTATCTTCATAGTGAGATTTTTAAGAAGTACTTTACAAGATGATGGTTATGGTTTATGTGTAGATTTTTGGTGATTTAGATAACGAAACTAGAGTAATACATTAAGGACATGGTGGATACGCCGCTGGTACTTCCTATATATAAGTGTGCTTATTGTATTACCCTTCGTGGCGTTATCCCGAATCACCATTAGGATTTAGGATGTTATGATGCAACGATTCAATGTGACAGAAACCAAATCCTTTTAGCATCAACCTATTTTCATTGATTGATTCTTCTAGGATGTTTAAAGTGCTAATATTGGAGTCCTTGTTTGGATTCATTGTGTACTTTAATGCGTATTTGACTAGACAATGTGACAGAAACCGAATCCTTTTAGCATCTATCTATCTTCATAGATTGATTCCTGTAGGATGTTTAAAGTACTAATATTGGAGTCCTAGTTTGGATTCATTGTGTACTTTAATGCGTATGTGACAAGACGATGAGACAAGAACCTGATCCCTGTAGTATCTATCTATCTTCATAACTAGATATACATGGGATGTTTAAAGTACTAATATTGGAGTCCTTGTTTGGATTCATTGTGTACTTTAATGCACGTTTACAAGTTGGTGACAAGTTGACGATTTATGTGTTTATGTGGTAGTTTAGATTTAGATAACGAAACTGGTGTAATAAAATAAGAACACGGTGGATACGCCGCTGGTATTTCCTATATATAAGTGTTCTTATTTTATTACTCTTGTGGCGTTATCCGAATCACATTAGGATTTCGTGTACGATCGATTCGATGTTCAAGTATCCAAATCCTTGTAGAATCTTACATATCTTCATATGTTAGATTCTTAGAAGGATATCTAAAGTATTTCTATAAATTATTGATTTGATTTATATAATACTCACACAAGTTTGAGAAGATTTCAAAACAGTATTACTAATCCTTGATTGGATTTATAATAACACATTTACGAGTTTTACGATGATTTCAACGAGCTACAAATGTACGATTTCAATGGCATAAAAATTACTTAGTAATAATCATATTGCCATATAAAATACTATTTGCCACGAGTTTTCACAATCAAGATTATGTATTGCAATACTAAACTTTTGCCATTCTTTGGCTTCAAGATTCATTTTCAACAGACAGCTCTCGTAGTTGTTAAAGTATTGCAATACCAAACTTTTTGCCATTTATTTGGCTAACAAAACTTATGTACTTGCCGGCATTTTTTTGCTGACTATTTTTCACATATGTTTCAGGAGTTCAACTATTCAAGCATGCAACGCATAGGACTGCATCTGGGCCTTAGACTTCTTAAATCAAAAGACAATTACATGTATTCTTTGTTGTAAAACAATGTTAACTATATTGAAACAATTTAGTACCAGTAGTTGTGAGCAATATGTAACGTGACTCCCCGATATTTCCGCCGCGTGTTGTTGTATTACGCGATTGGGGTGTTACATCAAGTGTGAGGGTATTTGATGTGTGCAAAATGCAACATATAAATTACATCAAATGAGGCATAAAACTTGTCACACCCTGACTTTTGCGGAAGCGTGATTATGTGTGACTTGCTTAATATCATTGCATTCAACCATAACAAACAACTATATGATAAAACCCAAGATGTTCATCCGTTGATTAAGTTTAAAACATCACACAACATTGTTTTAGAATCCAAACATAGACTTCAAATCCAAATTACAAACCATGAAAATTGTTTAGAGTTACATAAGGACTCGACAAAAGACATTAATAAAAACCAGGCTTTGAAAGATGTGTCTTATCCAGGATAAGAAACACTATCCAAACCCTTAGACACCGGATGACATCTTTTAATTCCAACATCACTTGAAACTTCCAAACGCCCGCCAGATCCACATTTAATTTCCTGAAATACATGTAGTTTGAAAACATCAACAAAAGTTGAGCGAGTTCATGTGTTTTGTATGTGTGCACGAATAAACCTTTGTAATCATTGTAAGTATGTATTTTTTTAAACCCGGTATGAAAGCAAACAAGGAAACAGATCAATTAATGGTCTGCAAGGCCATTAACATATGTGCAACGGCGTAGGAAGGCTCAAACCTAGCAGATTTTGTACCGGCCTCCGGCTGTAAGACATAGTCACCTCATGGGCCAAACCCCGGTCCACATGGGTGTGGGCTCGCTAGACCCAAATAGATCTATCACTCATGTCCCTCGGTCCTTATACGAGGATAAATGGTCTTAAGAGTGCGCCTACCCATTCACATGATCTAACAGTGCATTCCTTAGCTAACCATACCAATTGTAATCGTTTGTAAACATTTTGTAACATATACTTCACCCCTGAAGTTATAAAACAAAAACAGTTAAAAGAAAAGGGGGACATGAACTCACAATCTTGCGTTCTTCGTAACCAACTGTAACTCAAAGCTTCTTCTGGTGCACACGACTACCTACAACGTATTACGATCTATTAGACGGACGGGTCGTGCCTTGACTTAGTATTAATTAGTGTCTTTGAGTTACGTTTCTTTATGTCTTTAATATTATTACAAGTTATATAATTAATTGTTAGAATAATAAATATTTTAACTTAAATTATATTTACTTCATTTTGGAATATTAGTTAAAATAATATATTTTAACTTGTCACACTTATGTATTTGTACATGAATAATTCCCCAAGGATGGGTGTTTTAGTATTCGTATTCTTATACTTGTATATTTTTGCCAAGTATCGGTGGCGTATTCCGGTGTGTATTTATACGTATGAGAATACGTATTTTTTTTATTGTGTTTATTAACTATCTTTATACTTAATTTTTGTATTAACTTTTCCAGAATAATATTTCTAATAAAAATTCATCAATATATATTCTCAAAATATATATTTAAGAGATATTACATAGAAAAATTATTTATAATTTTTCCTTTGGCAAAAATAATTGTATTTTGTAAACGTCAAAAATAATATATTTTCAAGTCCAACTTAGAAAATATTTACAAATCCATTTTTCATCCAAAAATAATATATTTCAAGTTTATTTAATAAAATACATTTTCTCCCAAAAATAATGTCTTCTAATAATTTCAAGGTATATATTTCTATCCACCCAAAAATAATATATTTTCTCTTTGTCAAAAATATGATATATTTTGTAATAATTGTATAAATCATATTTTTGTTCTCCTGGTGTCCAAAATACTAATTACCAAAATATGCTTATGAATTAAATTTGCAGAATATTTTGTGAGTTATATTCTTTGTTCGGTTTCTCCAATATTTTAGGTATAATTTGTATATTCATATTCTTGGAATTTTAGTAATATTTTGGATTGTAATTTCTTGGTATTTTGGTGAGTTATATTATTTCAAATCCTAAAACAATATAACTAATACACATAATATACAAATAATCACACACATGTGACATCTAAATATATATTTTCCTAAATACATATTTAGTCACTTTTAGTTACAAAAACCAACCTCTAATATTTGTAATTTTTGTAACAAAAATTATGGCAAACTTTACATAAAAATTCATGGTTTAAAATATACTTGTAAATATTTGTTTAAAAATATTTTTCTAAGTGTTTAATTTCTATAAAAATTTTGCCATAGTTTCCCCTAAAAATGGAGGTTTCCATGCTTTCAAAGCATATCATTTTCTTTTATCAATCAACACAATCAACAACAAATCAATCTACAATTACCAATTTGCCAAAATCAAGCATAAACTACTACCTCATGAACTTGAAAATCTACAAAACTGTGTAGTAACTTACTAGTGTGTTTAGTAAGCCTAGTTACCTTTTAAAGTGTGGTTGTTTAGTTAAAAACATCATTTCTAAAGAAGTTAGTCCTTTACAACTTGTAAATCATTTTTCTAAAAATGTTTCTTCTTGAGTTTTTCTTGTTACACATATATTTCTACACTTGATTAACCTCTAAAAATGTGGTTAATTCCTTTAAGAACCAAGATTAAGTAAACTTTGTATTTTTTACTTGATTTCTTGAAAAATCATTCTTGAAATCATAGATTTACAAGACTTTATGTTTACTTTGATCATCACTTAACAAGAAAAACAACTTATACTTTCAAGTTCATGATTTACATGAGGATGATCTATTGATCTTTAACATAATCATCCTCTCATCTTACTAGATTATGTCTTTAATCACTATCTAGCAAGATCACATGATGATCTACATCAATAACATGAGCAATCAACAATCAACAAGCATATCAACACATAAACATCATGATATCTTATGTATTTAGTCTTAAGTTCAAGTTTCATGTTCAAGATTCATGGTGTTCATCATGATTAACAACTTGAATATTCTTTTAACTACCAAAACAAGAGGTAAAATGAAGAGTAAAATGATCTTACCACTAGCTCAAGGCTAGGGATGATCACTAGATGAAAATGGAGTGGATAAAAGCTTGTGTGAGAGGTCCTTTAGCTTCCAAGAGTTCCAAGCTTCCTTATACACCTTCTAACACCTTTGTATATGTGTGGATTGAATGAAAAATGAAAGTTGATGGTGGATGTGTGTGGGGTGTGCTAAGGCCGAGAGCAAAGAGGGAGGAAGGAGAAGACTTCAAATGTTTGTGTAGAAATGAGAATGATGTCCAAGAACTTGTGGCTTTTCTTATAAACTTCCAAGACATGAAAGACTAATGGTTTATATGTTTTTAAAAGTGAAACATAATCAATTAAATTAAGCAAATAAAATCCATGGGGTGGGGGCCACATGAACCGTCCACAAGGGGGGGGGGTTGTTTAGTTGGGTGGTAATGGCTAGTTAGTTCACTTAGTTAGATTTCAAGTTCTATGTTAGTGTTTTTAGTTGTTATGTGATTATAAGAGGTGTTATGATGTTCGGGGACCATAACTAGCTCAGAAATGTTAAAACAATGCTTCTAGAGAAAAATTGGTGTTTCGGGTAGTGTCCGGTTGTTCGGTTGGTTACCGGTTCGTTAAGGTGCTAAACTATGCAGTTTAGTGTGCTTTATGTTACCTTTTGTGACAGTTTTGATTCCCGACACTTAGGAAAGTATTCTGGACCATTTAACCATATTTCTGCATGATATTAAATTGTTCAAATGCTGATTATTGCTGATTTTTGCTGAATTCTGCAGTTTGTGTCAGTTTTAGGCACTTTCCGGCACTTAAACTAAAGTATTCTGGACCATTTAACCATATTTCTGCATGATATTAAATTGTTCAAATGCTGATTTTCGCTGAATTCTACAGTTTGTGTCAGTTTTAGGCACTTTTCGGCACTTAAACTATCACTAGGAAGGCAGTTTTGTGATCCTTTCTTTCCTACACACTATACTAGTGTAACTCTTGGTTCCTGGCTCATTCTGTGTCTCAACACAATGTCTGTCTATGTACTGAACTCCGTTAGCATTTTTCTGATTTATCTGTGCTAACTATGTTTCGTGCATCATTTGAATCAACAAAGTTTGCATGCAATAATGGTATGTCATTTGCAATATATGATGCACATGTATGCATAATGACAATAATCAGAAAGAAATTCAAGTCATTAATTGAAATTCAACACAGTCATTAAGCAATAATCATTGTTTAATAGTTGTACGGATACCTAGAATTTTGACAGTTGTCACATTCTCCCCCTGTTAAGAAAATTTCGTCCCGAAATTTTAAGCTTTACTACTAGCTGCAGGAGAGTTGGGGAACAAATTCGGGTATTTTGCTTTCATGCGGTCTTCACGCTCCCAAGTGAATTCTGGGCCGTGACGTGCATTCTATCTAACCTTGACAAGATTAACACTACTCCTCTGAGTCTTGTTTATCTTCCAATCTGTAACCTCAACGGGTTCTTTGGTAAAGTGGAGTGTGTCGTCAATGTGAACTTCATTAGCAGGGATGACCACTGTCTCTTGAGTTGGACTTTTCTTTAGATTAGATACATGGAATGTATCATGAACACCATTAAGTTCTGCTGGTAGCTCCAACTTGTATGCTACCGAACCAACTCTTTCCAAAATTCTGAATGGTCCAATATAACGTGGGTTCAACTTGCCACGCTTCCCAAAGTGTGCAACACCTTTCCAAGGTGAAACTTTTAACAGAACCATATCACCCACTTCAAATTCCAAGGGTTTTCATCTTTGGTCCACATAACTCTTCTATCGATCATGAGCCACCTTGATGCACTCTCGGATCTGCATGATCTTATCAGTTGTCTCTTGGACCAGTTCGGGACTAACCAGCTGTCTATCACCTGCATCTGCCCAGCACAACGGTGATCGACACTTGCGTCCGTAGAGAGCCTTGAACGGTGCAGCTTGGATGCTTGTATGGTAGCTATTTTTATATGAAAACTCAACCAAAGGCAGATGAGTATCCCAACTGCCACCTAAATCCATTACGTAAGCACGTAGCATATCTTCAAGCGTCTAAATCGTTCTTTCACTTTGGCCGTCCGTCTGCGGGTGAAAGTTGTACTTAGATTCAACTGAGAACCAAAAGCTTCTTGAAAGGATTGCCAAATCCTTGATACAAACTGTCCATCTCTGTCCGATATAATCGAGTTAGGCACTCCATGACGTGCTACTATCTCTCTTAGGTAAAGCTCGGCTAGCTTACCAGTTTATCCTTCTCTCTGATTGGTAAGAAGTGCGCCAACTTTGTCAATCGGTCCACAATTACCCAAATCGTATCATGACCTCTGGGAGTCTTGGGCAACTTGGTTATGAAATCCATAGAAATCTGCTCCCATTTCCACATGCGTATTTCTGGCTGTTGCAGAAGACCTGAAGGCTTCTGATACTCGGCCTTCACCTTGGCACAAGTCAAACACTTTCCAACGTATGTAGCCACATCGCCCTTAAGTCTTGGCCACCAGTAATAATCCTTCAAATCTTGGTACATTTTGTCAGATCCTGGATGGATCGAGTACCTCGATTTATGAGCTTCGTCGAAAATAACCTCTCTAAGACCACCAAAAAGCGGAACCTAAATTCGTCCCATAAAATACAAGGTTCCTAACTCGTTGGGTACCTACTTTTTCTCCATCCCACAGTGATATTCATCCTTAATGTTCTCCTTCTTAAGAGCTTCTCTTTGTGCAGCCCGAATACGCAATGAGAGATCTGTCTGAATAATCATCTCTAAAGCCCTAACCCTTATGGGCTTAATCCTTTCTTTTCGACTTAAGGCGTCTGCCACCACATTCACCTTTCCTGAATGATATTTAATCTCGCAGTCATAGTCATTTAACAACTCAACCCATCGTCGCTGTCTCATGTTAAGCTCTTTCTGATCGAATATGTGCTGAAGGCTCCTTTGATCCGTGAAAATAGTACATCGAGTGCCATACAGATAATGTCGCCAAATCTTCAAAGCAAACACCACTGCGCCTATCTCCACATCATGTGTGGTGTAGTTCTTCTCATGAACCTTTAATTGGCGCGAAGCAGAAGCGATAACCTTCTGTCGCTGCATTAGCACACAGGTTAATCCCTAATGCGAGGCGTCACAGTGGACCACGAAGTCGTCGGTGCCTTCAGGTAGGAATAAAATAGGTGCATCGCAAAGCTTATTCTTGAGCAGCTGAAAAGCTTCTTCTTGTTTATCTCCCCATTCATACTTCTTATCCTTTTGAGTAAGGGAGGTCAGCGGTTGAGCGATCTTGGAGAAATCCTCAATGAATCTGCGTTAGTACCCTGCTAAACCCAAAAACTATCGGATCTCGGTTGGCGTTTTCAGAGTCTCCCAATTCTTAATTGCCTGGATCTTGGTGGGATCCACATGAATTCCATCCTCGTTTACCACGTAACCAAGGAACTGTACCATACGTAACTAAAACTCGCACTTTGAGAACTTAGCGTAGAGCTTCTCCTTCTTTAGCAGCTCTAAGATGGCTCTAAGGTGTTGCTCATGGTCTTCCTTTGTCCGAAAATAAATCAAAATATCATCGGTAAACACAATCACGAATTTATCGAGAGATGGCTTGCAAACCCGATTCATTAAGTCCATAAACACTGCCGGTGCATTTGTCAACCCAAACGGCATCACTAGAAACTCGTAATGCCCATAACGAGTTCTGAAGGCAGTATTTGGTATACTTTCTTCCTGAATCCGTAGCTGGTGAGAACCTGATCGAAGATCGATCTTGGAGTAGTAACTTGAACCCTGAAGTTGATCAAATAAATCATCAATCCTCGGAAAGGGATACCGATTCTTAATGGTTAACTTGTTTAGTTCCTGGTAGTCAATGCACATACCAAAACTACTGTCCTTCTTCTTGATTAACAGTACTGGAGCTCCCCAAGGCGAGAAGCTTGGTCTAATGAATCCCTTGTCCAGTAGCTCCTAAAGCTGCATCGACAACTCTTGCATCTCTGAAGGCGCAAGTCAGTAAGGTGCCTTGGCTACAGGCGTGGCGCCTGGAACCAAATCAATATGGAATTTGACTTGTCGTCGGGGCGGTAGTCCTGGCAAGTCTTCGGGGAAGACATCAGGATATTCCCTTACTACAGGGATATCTTCAAGCTTCGGTTCTTCAGCTTCCCTGTCCACGACATGAGCCAAGAAGGCAACACATCCTTTACATAAAAACTTTCGTGCCTTAAAACAACTGATAATCCGTAGACGCGTATCCTGCTTCTCCCCATGTATCACAATCGTCTTTTCATTCGTCATCAGGATACGGATAATCTTCTCATGGTAAAGAATCTCAGCTCGATTACTTGACAACCAATCCATCCCAACTACTATGTCGAAGGTTCCCAATTCCACTAGCAGAAGATCTATTGAAAACTCCCGGTCTCCAAGCTCTATCACACAGCCTCTAATCACTTCACTAGTTTCTACTAGCTTCCCATTAGCTAGTTCTATCGAGTACGGGATATCTAACTTACTTGCAATTAACCCAAGTATATTATTAAACTCTAGGGATACGAAGCTATAGTCGGCACCGGTATCAAATAGCACAGATCCAAAATGTTGATTAATAGGGAACGTACCAGTAACTACGTTCGGATCCTGGCGAGCTTCCCTAGCTCCAATATTGAAGACTCTTCCCTGGGCTTGGTTATTCTTTGGGCAATCCCACTTGAAGTGCCCTACATCACCGCATCCATAACAACCTTGGCCGCGACCATTCCCATTACTGCTTTGGTTGTGGTGATTATTACTTCCTCCGCGATTTCCATTTCCGGCCGGGTTTCCGTTTCCAGCCTGGTTTCCATTACCTCCTTGATTATTGTTTCCTCTTTGATTCCTATTCCTATAACCGTTTCCACCACGGTTGCCATTGCCATTACCATTTCCATTTCCTCTTTGACCATTATTTCCACGACCGGTTCCATACCAGTATGTCTCCTTCGAATAACCAACTTTTCCACAAGTTTCACACTTTCCAATTCTGCATCGACCAGTATGATGAAACTGACATACATCACATTTGGGCAGGGTGCCCATATACCCTTTCCCTCTGTTCTCAGTACCCTGTAGCACCAGCTTGTGCCTCAATTGGTGGGTTAGCGTTTCTACGCTTGTTGGCATTGTTGTTTGCACGAGTACCCTTCTTGAAGTTTGAAAACTTCCTTTTGTTTTCTCCAGACGACTCCACATGAGTCTCCTTCTTCTTTTGCTCATTGATCGAAAACTTGCCCAGTCTGATCGCTTCTTCAGTCAATGCCACGCTCGAGTCAATGGCTTCAGTAATCGTTGGAGGCTTAGAAGCAGTTACCATGCTCAGTATTTGGGGTGCCAATCCCCAAATGAAACGTTCGACTCGCTTGAACTCTGGTTCTACCATATAAGGGACAACACGAGACAAATCATTAAATCTTTGCACATACTCAGCTACTTTAGGACTTTCCATTTTCAGATTCCAAAATTCAGTTTCCATTTCCTGAATTTCAGCCCTCGAACAATCCTTCTTTCGCATCAGCTCTTTCAGCTCGTCCCATGACAACGCATATGCTGCAGCTTCACCCAAAGTTTGAACCTGAAGGTTCCACCATGACAGAGCTACATCAAGGAATAGTCCAGAAACGTAAGTGACTTGATTCTCTGGCGCACACTTACTCATGTAACAACCCTCGGTAAAACCAACACCCTCATAATATTTCCAACACCCTAGTATATCTTAAAATGTCCCAATATGTCTTTATATACACCCTATATAAGAAAAACCGAGCCCGAAATATATAAAATAGTATTTAAAATAAATAAAAGTTTTAATCTAAGGCTGAGGCGGGCCGCGTAGACCCACCCCAACCCTTACGCGGGCGGTATAAGGGTTAGAACCGGATTCCTTTAATTTTCTTTAGTTTAGACGGGTCGCGTAGGACCCCCGTTAAGTTAACGCGGGCCGCGAGAGATCAAGATAAGTGGCGCAGCCCGGTGATGACACGTGTCATCATTGTGGCTAACCTAGGCGATGACCCGGATAACCTAAACCGTACCCGGGCTAGTATGCGGGTCGCGTAAGTCCCGCTTATCAACAACTATATAAAGGAGGCCTTGGGCTTCAATTCAGTTCGTTCAGTTTTCATTTCTCAATCACAATTTCTGAAATATTAGGCTTAGAAAGCTGGTATTATATCCCCTAATTAGCGAGGTTCTGCTCCGTTGTAAGTATTATAACCCCAGTTTCATAATAGATACGCTGCCCGATTGATTTAGGGTTCCGTAACAACTGTCCTGGTTCTGCCCGACGTAGTTGTTGGAATGTCGTCTCGGGGAGGGTATCATTAATATTTTCAAAGGGTTATAATACTAACCTATGTACATTTGTATAAATTATAGATTATTCCCAGGAAACCCTTACGAGAAATCTAAGATAGCAATGTGAGCTTATCCTCTTTTTGTTAACCTTTTTGGAATATTTTACAAAACCTTAATTATTTTACAATGTGATTAAGTGGTGATTGAGTCTTTGTAGTTCTTCAATTACTGCCGGTATGTTGGGGTTTTGAATACAAAATTTACTATCACGAGTAGTAAGTCGGGATGACAGTACGTTACCATTGGACAACGAGTTAGCCAATGTGTAATATGACCCGCAAGTCAGGATTGACAGTACTGAATGAGTAATTATGTAGAAATAAACAATGTGATAGCTCTCAATACTGTTTTAATTAATAAAATGTTTCTTGATTAAATTATGATTCACTCACCAGTATTTCCCACTGACAAATGTTTTTAAAAAGCGTTTCAGGTAACACAATGTGACAGCCAATTAGTAAAAAGCCAGCTGGAGAGCACTGAAGGCTTGGGAAAAATGTGGCTATAAAAGTTACCTAATAAACGATGTTTTACATTCAATAAATTAGGGTTTATCCCTATAAATGTATTGTAATAAGAAACTTGGGTTATGCCCATGTAATTATTAATATTAAATATGGTGGTTTTACTCTGATAAACATTTCCTAACTACAATCCTGATGTAATTTCCGCTGCCAAATTAACAAGCTGATACCACGGAAACTCTGATTTCACGTCCGCCCGTTCCGGGGATAGATAAAGGATCGGGGGTTGTAACAGAAGGTGGTATCAGAGCCTAGCCACTGGTCTGAGCCAAAGAAGTGTTCTGCTAACACTTAAATTCTAAATTTTGTGTTAGGAAATAAATTACGGAAATACGTGCATAAATGTATTTATTTGTTATGTGTTATTTGACTATTTGTTAGTTTACAGTATGAGTGATCAAGGACCCTCAGACATGAGTCGTCAATTGTCTGATTCACCTAGGAGTGAAGGTACCTCTTCACAGCCTGCCCTTTCTGGGTATTCTGCTGATCAGGAAGAAGGAATGTTTACTTTTAAAGCTCAGTCGGAAGAGCCATTCCCTCATAAGAAAAGAGGATGGTTCAGTAAGGAAGCCTTTGCACGTAGGAAAAGAATGCGAAAGTTGCAACAGCAAAGAGTTTTAGCAGCCGCTAAGCAAAAGACATATGCTCATACACAGGATATGCTTAATAGGAGCCTAGCCAATTTCCATATCCTAGCTACAACTGTTGCTGACCCAAGTCTGGAACAACTAGTAGCCCCACAACCACAAAACCCAAACCAACCTATGGAGATAGAAAACCTTGAAATCAAGTGGATATGCATGATTTCAACCCAGAAGAAATCCCTAGGGTACCTGCACCCACCGCCCTAGACCCAAATTACGACCCATGGTGGGACGATAATAGGGACTTTGTATAACGTTACCTGTTACAGGAAGACACACCCATACAGAACATAGGAGCCTATCCAGGTATGGACCCTTTAGACCCCTATTACCATGATGAATATAATAGGGAGATCTTAGAAGATCCTTACCAATTTCAGGCACTTTCACCCCCATATCAGGAACCCGCACCCTAGATTCCGAACCCAGTCCTAGAACCTACACCCCCAATGAATGCAGAAAACATCCAAGAACTTAGGACATTTGGTGAGGAAATTTTAGAAAGCAGTGAGAGAATGTGTCAGGTAGGAGAGCGTCTCGTATGGAAATACGATGAACGCAATATGGATTTTTGGATAAATCCATATCCATGATGTGATGGAGGAAACGATAATAGTAATAATAATATAATAAAATAAAATAAAAATAAAATATGTGTGTACGGATGCATATTACTATTAGTGTGATTCTATTTCTATTGGTATTGTAATTTTTATTTCAGTACTAGTGTGTAATAGATGCATAATAGTATATGGAAATAGAGTAAAAGTCGCAATGATCGACGTTTTTGGCTAGATTGCGTATTATGTGATTAACTATATTAAATATTATCTTGTGATATCAATATGGGATAAATGTTTAAAATTCAGATGGCCGATGAAGGAAATCAAGGAAATCTGAATAATGATAACCAGAGTAACATTAACGTGGTTAATGAGAATCCAAGCATCAATAAGAATGGAAACCAAATGGATAATAGTGTCCTTCAACATATTGTTGCACAAGGAATCATAGATGCAACGCCATATATTATTCAAACTGTTAGGGAAGCCGATAACAAGAGTAAGCATAACAGTAAGCGGCCAATTGAACCTGAAAATAGCATGAACAATGGATCTCTACTTCAAGTGCCCATTCCCAAAAGAAGAAAAACCATGCCTTATGGTTGTTCCGATAAAGAATTCTGGTCTTGTAAACCAATGGAATTCTCGGGCAATGACGGGGCCATTGCAACCCTATGCTGGATAGAGAAGACTAAGGCGGTCTTAAGAATAAGCAAGTGTGCTGAAGAAGATAAGATATTGTTTGCTTCTAATCTATTTAAGAATTCGGCACTAGAATGGTGGAACACTATCCTCCAATCAAGAGGAAGTGATAGAACCTACAATATGGAATGGGAAGAATTTAAGAATAAGGTAGAAAGGAAATTCTGCCCACCTAATGAGAAAGAACAAATAGCAAACAAATTTTTAAATCTTAGGATGACTGGTGTGGATAGTAAGGGATACACTAAAATATTCTTCGAATATGCTAGAATAGTGCCAACTCTTGCTTCACTAGAACCAGTGTTAATCTCCTGTTATATCTGGGGATTAATTGGGGAGATAAGACATGTAGTCAAGGTAGCTAGACCTCAAACCATAGAAGAAGCTGCAGAACTAGCAAATACCTTGACAGATGAATTAGTCCGTACCTGAGAAGAAGATCAAAGAAGGAACCTAACCCAAAAGCTCACACAAGAATTTCGTTCTGGAAATTTAATCGTGGGAAAATATAGGTTCTACCTCTACATCTTACTGTAAAAATTGCAAAAGAAAGCATTCAGGAAGATGCTCCATATACTGTAACTTTTGTAAAATATCGGGACACAAAGAAGAAAACTGCAGAAAGAAATGTTAGTGCATTAAATGTCTATCGCCTCCGTCAATCAAAATCGTAGTAGAAACCGAAGAATGCAAGACTTGATGAAGTTACTAGTTAGTAAAGGCAAGGTGGCAATTGTGTAAATAATGAGACTTCTCATTATAACCTTGTGCCTATATATAGGAGCCTTAGGTTTAAAGTTAAAGACTTTTTCTCATTTTGGTGATTTAGGAGATTCAAGTCTAGAGAGAGAAAGTACTCTCTACGTGATTCTTGTATCGTACACGTCATATCTTTCAATAGATTCACGATTCTAGTACGTTATTGTGTGTTCGGTCACGCACGTTCACGGATTCCGCACGTCGAACGTTCGTTACGCAATCGAACGGTGTCAAAACCGGTCCTACAATTGGTATCAGAGCCAGTTGTGAGTTAGTTGACCCGAATCAAAGCCTTTTTCTAGCACTTTTTGAGTTTCTGACCTTTCCGACGGACAAAATGGACAGAAAATTGAACATATAGTGTAAAACTGGTTAATAACAAACCCTTGAGATTTTCAGACCTAAAATCAGCTTAAAAGTAATCTAAAATGGCTCGTGAACAGGTTTCGCTCATACGGTATTTGAGTGGTTTCGCTCATACGGCATAAGCGAAACCAGGGGTTTCACTCATAGGGTCTCGCTCATAGTGTCATTTTCAGGGGTTTCGCTCGTGAGGTTTCGCTCATAGTGACATTTCAGGGGTTTCGCTCATAAGGTTTCGCTCCAAGTGTCAGTGTTGTGGTTTCGCTCGAGTGGTTTCGCTTATTAGTCCATTAAGTGGTTTCGCTTATTTGGACATTACCTATTTCGTTTTTGTGAACATTAAGTGGTTTCGCTCATAAGTACACTTAGAATCTGATTTCGCTTATACGACCTGTTTTTGTGTGAAAATCATGTTTTGAGCATTTAGTCCATTTCGTACGTGATCGAGTGTTGGAAACTCAGTCTGTGTTAAAAGTTTTCGATAAAAACAACCTGTTAATCAAAAAGTGAAACATTTTTGGAAATTTGTCACTAAAAATGGAACATCAAGATTTTTATAACTTGTTTGCGGGTAGTGGTTTGACGGCTACGCAAAGTCCGGCGAGTATAGTTCAGGACGTTAACATGGAGAATGAGTTATGGACAATGCAAAAGCCACCGAAGCTCATGAGTTTGGATGAATATGCGGGTTGGTCCGGCCTTTTAAAAAACTGGGTGCATGCCAATAACTTCGAGTGTTGGATGAAAATAGAGGCTAAGTATGTACCACTAGTTAACGGTATGGGATTGGAAAAGGGCATCGAGAGTTTGACAGAATCTGAACAGATTGACTTCAAGGCTGAAAAGAAGATGGTGAGCATTTTGCAACAGGCCCTCAAGGAAGATATTCTCGTTTTACTGCAACATGAAGATAATTCACAGTTGATGTGGCAAGCGTTGAAGCTGAAATTCCAAGGCAGTGTTTCAATGATTAAAAGCAAGAAGGCTTTAATAAAGAAGGAATTCGACATTTTTATCGGAATTAAAGGCGAGACAACAAAGCAGTTAATCGAAAGATGTGACAACTCGAACTTTAGACCTATTTTTGTGTAACGTTTATGAACATGACACGACTACATGAACTTGATTGATTAAGCGAATATTTATTGAATGTTATGTGACATGTGTGTTAATGAATGTTTCGTTATTAGTGCATGATGTAACGTATGTATGTATGTATTAACCCGATCGCACAACATCACACATCCACTCGACCGCACAAGGCCATTGGGCCGTATCACTTGTAAACGGACTCAAGGGCAGCCCGAGCTAAGGGGCCGGCCCACCCCTCTATACCGTGTAAACACCTTAGGGACTTGGTCTTTTCTCATTTGTTACACAACACAAGAACACACACCAAGAACCCTAGACTTTTCTCTCTCTCGTTTGCTTGGAACCCGACGGCACAAGGCACAGAAGATCATCGTCCCTCTCTCTTTGATTTCCAACCGGTTAGTGATGATGATATATTTCGATTATATGTGATATCATGTTGATTGTTATCATTCTGTTATGCGATGTAACTAGGGTGTATGTTAGTAATATTGATTGAATGTTGATGTTAATTGGTAATGATAATCGGTTCTCATGAATGGTGAATGTTCACATAAATCGGATTGTATGATGTAAGTCAAATGGTAATGATAATGTTCATGATAGTCGGCTCAATTATGTGCCTCGGATGATGTCGATTTCTCGGATACATGTTCATGTAAATATATATAGATTATTGTTTGTATGAATGTTGTTCATGTTGAATTGATTAGGGTTCTTATGAGTTAGTTTATGTTTGCACTGTTTGATCGATATCATGCCAATTGATTTACTGAAATTATGTTGATTGAAAGATAAATAAGGAAACCGATAAATGATGTAACCGAATAGCATGATTTCCGGACAATTAAACCGATCGCACAAGACTTCTTGGTGTACAAGAAGTCCAATCGCACAATATGATCCAATCACACAAGGTGGTCCACTCGCACAAATGGGTCAGTCGCACAAGCTGAACCAGTCGCACAAGGCTGTATGTTGGGCCGGACAGCCCAAGACGTCTATCGTACAAGCTGCATGGGCCGGACTACCTTGGATCGCACAACCCAGCTGAATCGTACAAGATCAGCTGGATCGCACAAAGTTATTTCGTGTTATTTTGGGCCGTAGGTTATTTTTGGGCTGGGCATTATTGTTGGACTAATTTAATCTGGTCGCACAACATGAACTGGATCGCACAATTTGTATGATAATTGATTGGGCCGTGCATGTTCAAACTGTTTACGTGTATGATGGGCCGGGTATAGATTGGGCTTAGTCATGTAATCGCACAAGATGGTTGGGCTCGCACAAGCTCTTTGGCCCAACCATCCGAATCGCACAAGTGGTGTATTTAATGTGTTGACTGTTTTACGTGCATACGTGTTTGCCATGATGTATGCGTGCACTATTTGAACCGAACCTGACTTGTGTGGTAACCCTGTTAGGACGTGGTTGACCACCCTTAGTTCAAGAGTCTTTTATTTGTGTATCTGCCGAGCAAACCAAGGTGAGTTCACACAGCCAAGGCATGGGATTCCCGGGTTGGGAATTGGGTTGGATATGTTGATATTGAAAGAGTTACTCGTACTTACGCATTCACTAGACTATAGACCATCGTCCTCAGGATAGCCAGGACACGTTACGTAAAGCCTACGTAACCCAGTATTTGCCATTTGTCTCCCGGGTCGGGAGGACACGTTACGTAAAGCCTACGTAACCCAATACCTTCTACTGTCTTCCGGGTCGGAAGGACACGCTGCGTAAAGCCTACGTAGCCCCCCCACGCGTACCACTGTCCTCGGGGAAGGGCACGTCACGTAAAGCCTACGGGACCCAGTACGTATTCCTGTTCTCGGTAAAGAAGAACACATGGTTGGAAGTTAGTCTAGTAAGTACCACTAATGAGAAGCCCTCATTAGTAAGGATAAACGTGGGAAGCCCCCACCGGTAATATAAACACAAGGTTTGGGAAGCCCCCACCTTTAGTACACACTAGTATGGGAAGCCCCCACTAGTTATACCTATGCACTATGTTATGAACTTACTTTCTGTGAACTCGCTCAACTAGTTTGTTGATTATTTGCTGCATGCCTTGCAGGACCTTAGGTATACTTGGAGCTTGCACCAGAGGAGAAGCGGGTCGTTGTGGACAAGAACACGTGAATGATTATTAAACGCTTTTACATTCACACATTGATACTTATGTTTTGGGTTTTACATTTAATGCTTCCGCTACATATACAACGTTTGGTTTTGAACATCAGTCGTATCTACTGTTATTGTTAAATGCTATGTTTGATATGATTGATGGCTTAATCCTGGTCATGTCACGCCTCCAAGCGGTGGTACTCCGCGTGTGGATTTTGGGGGTGTGACAAAAGATATTGTCATCTCGTGGTTGAAATGAAGCGTTTAGAGATAACAAAGACGAATGAAGAGTGGATTGATAAACTGTGTGATGCACTTCCGTATGATGAGTGGGGCACTTATCTAATGATGTTGAAGAATAATTCTGATTTTGTGAATCTCAACCTCAGCTCATTCATCGAGAAGATTGAAGTCCACGAGTTAGAATTGCTGAAAATCAAGAAAATTAACTCAGCGAGTGTGCAGCATGATGTATCGTTGTATTACAAAGGCAACCCTACAGTTTCAACCAATCAAAGTCCAAAAATACATACAGGGTTCAGTGCTGATAACACTTCAAGTGTTTCTTCAAACACTCAACAATCCGGCAATTCTTCACCATTCGCGAACTTTGAACCAAATGTCAAAGCTCAGGAACAGCCTTCACCTCAAAGCTCAACAGGATCAAATCATCAGGCGTACGTTCCTGGGGTACAGTGCAACATTGCGGTAAACATAAAGAATGGAAACGAGATCACGAAAACAGCCGCAAAACAGCACATAGCAATGCTTGCTTCCGTTCTTGGGGCTTATGAGGGCTTAGTAGCAGGGAGGATCGGTAATCCTGACATGACGAAGGAAGATTACGACCAAATCGATCCCGAAGAGCTTGAACTGATCGACATCAAATGGTGCATGGCGAGTTTGGTGCGTAGGGCTCAACGTTTCATGGAAATTACAGGCCGAAACAGTCTATCAGGCCCCGATCAAAAGTTAGGGTTTGATAAGTCGAAAGTTACATGCTTTAAATGTAAAGAACGCTGTCACTTCAAACGAGAATGTCCTAGTCACGAGGTAAACAATCATCAAAACACGTTCACCAACGACTACTACAGGCAAGTGATATATCACCGACCAAATCAACAGCAAACTGTTCAGAGGCCACAGATAGAGAATAAACCAGAAAAGGCACTGATCATGAATCAAGACGACGAGAAGGTTGCTGCAGGTTTCAGCTGGGATAAGTATATCCCCGGTAGCGATGGACAGGCCATGATGGCTGAAGTTGTTGAGATTTCTGAGATGGTGTCTGAACCAGAAACAGTTACTGAAGATGTTTCTGTAGTTGCTGAAGAGGTTTCTGGTGAAAATGCGGTTGAGATGGAAGAAATAGCTGCTGGAGTGTATTACTACCAGTCTGAGCAGGAGGTTTTGGGAAGCTTAATGAAATCTGTATTGCCTCCTAACATTTCTGAATCTTTTGCAGGTTACTTTGAAGAACCAAGGACCGGATCCTGCCCAAGGTTTGAAGAGAAGAAAGAAGTCGTTGAAGAGTTGATAGATGTGTCGAAAGAGACGACTGGAGAAGTTTTGAAAGACATAGCTGACAAAGCACTAATGGGAAAACTCAAAAAGGTAGACTCAGAATCCGAGGAGTCAAAGTCTGTCAGTAGTGTGTCTGTCAAAAGAGAGGAATCTGGAGTTCAGGAGATCAAATCAGTCAAACTATCTGAGTCTGAGTCAAACAATGTCGGTAAAACTGATTGTGTAGACCAGATTGTTGAAAAGGTTGTTTCAATCCCTGAAACACCATGCAAATAGTGTTTAGAACCATGCACGGAGTGTCTTGAAAAAGACACCAAGTATCAGGAATTGAAACACCATGCTGATATGATTAAGTTTGACCTCGGCCAAGTGAAAGAGGCGTTCGATACTCTTAAAAGGTCAATCAAGAATATACAAAAAGAAAGTGTCGAAAATGATAAAGCTACAAAATTGGCTAAAGCAACATTATTTGATAAACAACAAGAAGTCAATTTTCATTTAGACACAATCGCTTCGCTTAAAAAGGAACTCGAATTGGTTAAAATTGAAAACGATCGAATTGATAAGAAGTTAATGAGTTATGTGGCTTCATCGTACATTCTTGAACAAATTGTTCCCCAACAGCCACATGCTTCACCTGTCTTTAAGAGTGTTCCACCCCCAATGTGGAGTCATTACATACAAAAGTATCCAGATGGGGTGGAAGCAGCTTTGAATCTCAAATTGAGATCGATAGAGGATGATTTGCCTGAGACCATAGATGTCACATTCTCCACATCCGATACCGACAACGAATCTCAGGTTATTAAGACTGTTGTCGATTAGGTGTTGGATGAGGAGAGTGAGAAATCTGAAAAGGCTCAATCTGAGAAGGCTGTCAGTGATTCTGAAGATGAAGGGAATTTCTTAGATAGATATGTACCAAAATCGGAAAAGAGTGCGAATGACGATCCGATTATGGTGGTATACACCATGATTGGAACAGACAAACTTTAATCCGACTTCGAGTACCCGCTTCAGAATGTCAGGATCGAAAATGTTGAAAAAGTGTTTAAACTGATTGAAATGAACATTAACGAAGTTAATAACAATGAATTCTTTTCGAAACCCAAAAGTCGTTTGTTACTTCACGTCCCACAAGTTCGGAAAAGAAAGAAGGGGTTGGTAAAGGTCAAAACAAGAAAAACACCTTTAAAAACAAAGGAATCGGGTTTGAAAAGAAAACGGCTAAGCAGGTGTTTAAGCCGAAAGAGAAGATCAATGAAGTTTTTGTCGCTGGTCCTAGTGTTGACGATGAGAAAGATTATATTTTCAGTCAAAAAGCTGTGGACGATTTCAATGCAGCAAAGAAGTTGAAAGAAGAGTCAGTCAAATCTACTTTTGTCGAATATGACAAAAGGGTGTGTTACCGCTGTAATGAGATCGGGCACATGGCAAAACGGTGTCAGAAAGTTATTGAAAAACCTGTTGTTGTAAAACTGGTTCAAAAACAAACTGTTTCAAAACCAAGTGTTCAAAAACAAGCTGTTTCTAAACCAACTGTTCAAAAGTCAAATATTCAAAAACCTCGACCTAAATCTCCAACTGACACAAAGGGCAAAAAGCCGATGGTTTCTCCGATCCGTATTTTGAAGAGAGGTGAATCGTTGAAGTCGGAGGATAAGCCGAAATCGACTTTCGAGATTGGCGAATCCTCTAAGACTCGAAAGACTTCAAAGATTTACCCTAAGACAAAAATTTTTGAAAATCAATCTTGGGTCGCGAAATCGAAACCGTCTGTTGAAGTCAAAAAGATGGAGAATGCTTTGAATATCAATCTTGGGTCGCTCCGCGGGAGAATGATCTTTATATACTTGATATGAGCGTCGCAACGCCAACATCTCATCAGAAACAGTGTTTTGTGTCTAAAACTAAAGCGACAGAAAAAGATTCGATAATGTGGCATCGAAAGATGGGCCACATTCATGTTCGCAAAATGAACTTTTTGGTACACAATGATTTAGTTGATGGTGTTAATCTGAAGAATTTTCACTTAAATGATGATTGTGCAGCGTGTAAGAAAGGAAAGCAGACTCGAAAGTCACACCTATTGAAGATGATGAATACAATCAGGTTACCTCTTGAGAGATTGCACATGGATCTCTTCGGGCCTGTCAACGTAAAGAGCATCAGCGGAGACTTATATTGATTGGTGGTAACTGATGACTTTACGAGATTTTCTTGGGTAGTGTGCTTGGAACGAAAAGATCAAACTTTTGAGTCATTGATGGTGCTTTTCAAGAAGATGGAAACGGTGTATAAACTGCCAATCCGGAGGATTCAGAGCGACAACGGAACGGAATTCAAAAATAACAAGATGTACAAGTTCTGCAACGAGAAGGGAATTCTTCGTGAATTCAGTGCGCCGTACACACCACAGCAAAACGGCGTAGCTGAACGAAAGAATCGGACCTTGATTGAGACAGCCCGTACAATGTTAGCCGATTCCAAGCTTCCAATCTTTTTCTGGAGTGAAGCAGTTTCAGCAGCCTGTTACACATTGAATAGAGTTCTCACTGTCAAGAAGTATAAAAAGACTTGCTTTGAGCTGTTGCACCATTATAAGCCGAATCTTGAGATTTTGGAGCCACTCGGGTCTCCTTGCACTTTTATTGATGAAAACGGTAAATTTGGCGCTAAATCTAATGAGGGTTTCTTTGTAGGTTACGCAAGCCCGCTGAAAAGGGTGTTCGTACCATGCCTAGGGAAGGTGATTCAAGTCCAGCACGTGGATTGTCAGAAGCACACTCCATCGCCACAACTTCCCGAACAAAGATTCCTGTTCGACTACGATAAACTTTGGGAGTCGTTCCATCTGCCGGTCGAGCCGAGTGATGTGGAACTAGCACGTTTGTACCAGTATCAGCAAAATATGCCATAGGAACAAGTGCCTATACTGCCAAGAGTTCCTCAACCCGCCGTGGGTACTCACGACAATGAAGCAGGACCGAGTGGAATAGCTCATGAACCACCAGAGGAACCAGCTCCATCTTTTGATGAGTCTGACGACTCAGAAGAGGAACCCGCTCCAACTTTTGACGAGGATCCAACGGAAGCTGAGGATCAAAACGTTGATCTTGACATATCGAGCTTGGAATCGGAAGTGAATGTGCCTGACAATGTTATGCCACGGACGTTGTCTTATCATCCTTCAGAACAAATTATTGGCGACCTACAAAGTGGTGTCAAAACCCGACATCAAATAGACCGAGCTCTTACATGTTTCTATTCGTCTATTGCTGATATGCAAAAAGAAGTCTCATTAAAATGTTTTATTTCGCACATAGAGCCCAGAACTTACAAAGAGGCATTGACCGAGGATAGTTGGGTGAATGCAATGCAGGAGGAGTTGCAACAGTTCGAAAAGCTGGGCGTCTGGAGACTTGTCGATCTGCCCAAGAATCAAAAGCTCATCAAGATGAAATGGGTCTTTAAGTGCAAATGTGATGACAGAGGTGTTGTGGTGAGAAACAAAGCGCGACTTATGGTTCAAGGCTTCAATCAACAGGAAGGAATAGATTATGATGAAGTTTACGCGCCGGTTGCCAGACTTGAGGCATTTCGGATTTTTCTAGCCTTCGCGTCATGGAAAGATTTTAAAGTATATCAACTTGACGTCAAATCTGCCTTCCTTTATGGAACAATCAGAGAAGAAGTGTATGTGGGGCAACCGCCGGGGTTCACAGACCCACTGCATAGAAACAAGGTGTATCTACTGGACAAAGCGCTGTACGGACGCTTTCGACATACTTGTTGGACAACGGGTTCACAAGAGGCACAGTAGACAGCACTTTGTTCACCAAGGAAGAGGCAGGCCACTTGTTGATCGTGCAGATATATGTTGACGATATCATTTTTGGATCCACCAACGACGACCTGTGCAATGAATTTGAAAAGCTGATGAAGAAAAAGTTCGAGATGAGCTCAATGGGGGAGATGAAGTTCTTCCTCGAGCTGCAAGTGGAACAAATGCCCGACGGAATCTTCAATCACCAAGCGAAGCATGTGAAGGACGTGCTCGATAAGTTTGACATGACAGATTGCAGTCCTGCATCAACCCCCCTTGCGCAGAATCATGGAATTTGTCCCGACGAAAATGGAGTGAAGATGGACGAGACATTGTACCGATCTATCATTGGCTCTCTAATGTATCTCACAGCTTCCCGTCCAGACATCATGTACCCGACGTGTCTCTGCGCCAGATATCAGTCAAATCCAAAGCAGTCACACCTGACCATAGTGAAACGTATCTTACGGTATTTGAAGGGCTGCCCAAGCATCGTGTAGGATCGTTTGCTGACCCGATGAGTCGTTCAGAAGAGAACTTAGACTAGTTCAGAGGCGGAATTCATTGAATTAGTCTTTGTAAAGCTTGATTTCACACTTTAACGTCTCCTTTATTGATTCTATAACAGTTTACAAGCACATGGAGACAATTGGACAGGGCTTCGTCTTTACACCATAGAAAACACACACTTAACTTCTCTCTCTCCTGGAACCACCCATATGACACCTATATATAGGAGTCAGGAACCACTCATATGGACATGTCCATATGAGCGAACCTACCACTTGACATATGGGCGGTCCACTTAAATGTCACAAAAGCGGTCCGACTCATTTACCCTATAAGCGGTCCTAATACTCTAAACACATATACAATACGATCAACCCTGTCCTAAGACTCGAACTAAGATGTAGTCGACAGACAACTGCACCAACAGACTCCCCCTTGAATGTTGACGGAATCTTCAGTGAGAGTCTTTGATCATTTCCAGCTCTTCACTCTTGTTCGGTCTTCTTCAGGAACTCAGCCTGGAATCAAATTTTTCTACAGAAACTTCTTCCTGAAATCATATGCCTGGGTCTTTCTCTGGTTTTAACTTTCGTCAGACTCCCCCTATCATCATGCTAGGATCTCTGTCTGGAAATCATTATCACCATTGAAATCAACTCCTGGCTTTCTCTGTAGCAATAGGATCAGAAGCCTGCAAAACTCAAACACTCTATCACAAACCAAAATAATTGTGATTCAACTTAATGAATCAACTAATTATTCAATAGCTTTTTCAAATTAAACACTGATTCACAAATTTGAAATATTTCAATTTCTGATTCAACCTAATGAATCATTTTAAACATTTCAAATGACTTAACCAACCCGTATGTTCATCAAGTTTAGCCTTTGAGATTTTGAAAATCAGCTCTTCACCATCAGTTGTCGAAAATCTTTTTGGATTTTTTCAAAATATAAAATGTAAATGCAAAGACAGAAATTTAAATGCAAAACAAACATATTTTTGTGAGTTTGTGCAAGAGGATCATATCAGTTTTTGAGACATAACACAAGCACCGTTAAGCTTTTAATCATTTTAAGTTCTAAACGATTCACGTAGATTGACGATATAATTGTCCTCTTAAATTTTCATACAATTTTCAATCTATTCAGGATACTATTTAGGTGTTTTATGAACTTAGTTCAATTCATGTGTCCCACCTCTTGAATATACTCCCGTATCCAGAATCCCAATATTCAGTCTTACATGTATGAACACTACAATGATGTCTGTACATAAATTAGGGGAAAGATGCGAGAACTGAGGGATCTCAGGTCAGAACTTCCGTTCAGCAGAGAGATATCAGCTTCGACTTAGCAATGGGTCCCCTTTAGAGGATCTTTTAGCTACAACAGAAGATTATCAATTTTATTGTCTAATCATTCTGAGGGCTATAATGCTATGTTTCAAGCATTTTGCGGAAAGTATTAGCCAAGGACTAGGTCAGAACTACCGTTCAGCAGAAGTCCCGGAATAATACCCCAGACATCATAGAGTATAAACACCTAGTATATCAGAATACGAGACCTTTCAAACGAGATTTCAGGGGTTACCTATATATCCAAGTAGTGTTCCCCACGAATTTCATAAGTTTGAAATTTTAGGTTTATATCCCGAATAAATCTACTAAATGTACAAAAACCTATCGTCACATCATCAGTGAGACCGTTTATCACATTTTGCATTACATATCTTTAGCGTGCTGTGATAGTCCACTGATTTACTATCATTTCCTCCTTTTTTGCAACAAAAACTCATTTTCAAATTTTTCAATGTTTTTGACATTTTTCAAATTTTCTAATTTTTTTAAAATTTTACTCCCCCTAAAATCAAAATATGTCTCAATTTTGATTTTCTGGGAAAATTTGAAACAAACTGTACAAAAATGACAACATGATGAGAATCACTTCAATTCTCCATCCACCTGGCATAAACAATCAGAACTCCCCCTCACAACAAAACTATTTTCCCATAATGATTTCAAAACACTTAAGTTTGTTTTAATCATAATGGTTTTTCCGGAAAATAAGTTTGTGTTCCAACCATTTGTAGATTTGGGGTTATCTCATCATCTTGTTTTCTTTTACCCATATGTAGTAAATCAAGTACAACTTAATGTCCCTGATTTACCATTTGCAATCAAGTTGTAAAAATAACCACTTGTAGGAATGTTACATCTACATCACCATTTTTCCAATCAGGATGCCGATTCCTGCTTCGCACTTACCAACCTGGAAGCTCCGGCATTGACCTTCAACCTGAAAATTTTTACAATTTTAATCACTTTCAAATCATCCTCATTAAACATGAAAAATGCCGATTCCTGATCCACGATATAAACTTGGGATCTCCGGCAAGTCAGGTTTTTCTATTTAAACAATTTCACCCAAGCCTGACTGTCCTTGGGTGATTTTGAATTCTTGTTCAACAATGGTGGAAAGTTTGCATCATCCATTGCTAAACTTGAATTCTCCTTTTTTACCTCAACCAAAGGCTCCTCTGGTTTTAACGAACCAGAATCATTGCCTGAATGTGGCTTGTCCGACTTTGACCTGTCAGATTCATCGCCGACCTTTTCTTTCTTCTTCTCTCTCTGTTCTGTCCTCAGATTTGTATCTGATGAATTCGTCTTGCTTGTTTTTGCAACTGAAGGAGTTGATTCATCAGAACTGTTATTCTGTGTATCCCGTGAACCTGAGGACAAAATCTTCTCGAGATATTCTCTCGCTTTCTTTCTCTTCTTCCTCAGTCGGTCTTTCTGCCCCTGAGAAAGTTTAACTTTCGTCTCTAGAACTTTCGGTTGTTGAACTTTTGGTTCTCGAACTTTTAGTTCTTCGGGCTTGACCTTGACTGGAATTCTTGCCACTTTCTGAGACATAACCCTTGATCTTCCCATTGATCTCCTCGGGCAATCTCGGGCAATGTGACCTTTGATATTGCAGTTATAGCACCTCCTGGTCTCATATCTCCAGTACTGGCAATTAACAGCAATGTGTCCATGATAGCCGCAGCTGTAACACATTCTGTTATCGTACCAGTTATCACCGTTGTACCAAACACTCAAGTCGTAACACTGTTTGGCCTGGTGATATTCCTTCCTCAACTTTGATGGATTTGACGTTTTAGCACTGTGGTCTGACCTGCACCACTTATTACCAACAATTTTTGAGTTTTCATTTTTTACTTTTTGTAATTTTTGTTTTTGATTTGATGATCGACCCGATGAACTTTTATTCTCTTTTTGTTTCTGTTCCACTTTCTTCTTTAAAGGCTTTTGTTTAGAACATTCACCTTTTTCAGTTGATTGTAGAACAGTTTTCTGAAATTTTTCTTTCAAATTTAAAAACAATTTTTGTTTTTCTTTTTTAACATTTTCATCATCAGGTGTCTCATCACAATCTTCAACTTTGACATTGTCAAAGTTTGTGACATTGTCACTTATTGGAACAGAATTGATTGGTTTTGGGCAGGGAAACTTCAAATTGTCTGATGAAGTCACAAAACCTATCAATTTCTTTTCAAGTTCATCAATCTTAATTCTTGAATTCTCAGCTTCTTTTTCAAGCTGAGAAATTCGTTCAAGATGAGACTTGATAGAATTTTCATTTTCAATTTTCAAATTTTCAAGAACAGATGTTTTGTTTTCCGGAACTTTTATTTGTTCTTGAAATTTTGATTCATTCGCTTTCAAGTTCTTGTTTTCCAACTTGATCCAGAAATCCTCATCTTCTGACGATTTCTGTTTGTTTTCAAAAACCTTTATATTTTCTTTCAACTTCCTGTTTTCAAATGTCAAACTGTTCAAACCACCCAACAGTTTGTCATTTTCTGCCTTCAACTTCTCACAACTTTCTTGAATCATAAGAATCTGTTTTTCATCAGCCTGCTTCTCTTCTCTCAACTTCTTGATTTCCAATGCCAAACTTTCCGCATCTTTGACAAGTTTGTCATTATTAGTCTTGAAGTTGTCGCATTTGAAGCATACTGTTTTCACAGATTCTTCAACCTTCGGCACTTGTTCTTTCTCTATCTTGTATGTACCTGCACCAAAGATTGTAACAAGATCAAGAGGATTTCTATTATCATCAATATAACAGCCTCTTTTCATATCATACACCGACTTTCTTTTTGTTCCCAAACACAGATTAATTCTTTTGTTTATTTCTTTTATCACTTCTAAACTCAAATCTTCCAAATTTATTTTTATCTTATCCAATAATTCTCTCTTCTTTTGATAATTCTCATAATCGTGATTTTTAAGTTCGCCGATGAATTTATGTAAAGTTCATTTTGAAAAATTAGAATTTTCTTTCAAATTTTTCAAAACATCATCCCATTCAACTGATAAACCATTAGCGAACTTTGATACCATCTCAGCTTCTGATATCACTATTTGATTTTCCTTCAAATAGTCTATCAAACGATCAAAACGTTTCTCCAGATCATCCAATTTTTCATCTTTCTTACTCAAAAAACCTTTGAAACGTTCATACCAAATATCTTTTGATATTTTCTGATAAGAACTACTAAAATATCCTCGATACCAACTATTCATTCTCTCAAGATCATTGTTTTCCTGCACATCAAACCTCATTGTCATTTTACCGAAAATTCCGACAAATCTTTAGTGATCACAAAGACGAATCAACAATTTGTCAGATAAGCGGCCCAGACAAGTTTGTCGAATAAGCGGTCCAAACAAACTTTCCGAATAAGCGGTTCACAATCAGCCCAAATAAGTGGTCCAGACTTTGTTTGAATAAGCGGTCTAGACAAAGTCTGTTCGAACGGTTCAAGTTGGTCCGAATAAGCGATTCAAGACGTTGTCTGAATGAGCGATTCCAACCACTAAACCAAATAAGCGGTCCAAGATTCGTCCGTATGAGCGGTTCACACAGTGAATTTGGAGCGGTCCAAAGTCAATCGACCTTATGAGCGGTTCTCAAACGTACAGAAAAACGGTTCAACTATGTCTGAATGGGCGATCCAAGGACAAATCGACCGAATGAGCGGTTCAAGTTCCGTCCGAATGAGCGGTTCCAAACGTAATTTCGAGCGATTCCAGACCAAAATTTCGAGCGGTTCCAAACTAAAATTTCGAGAACCACATGTAATAAAGTAATATTGTCACAGCTCATTTTCAAAGCACCGCCCATTTGCATGTGAACCATCGGAAATATAAAAAATAAATAGCCCAATTACGGCCCACCAACCAGCCGTTAATAAGCCACCGCCCATTACTCCAATCATATTTGTTTGTAGGTGCCGTCATTGTTCCACCACCCAATTACTGGCCAATGTGTTAGTGTTAAAGGTGATCAAGTTTGAAAATTCATTTGTATCAGTTGTTTGTTGAAGGTGTTACTTGTTCGCATAAGGTGTTTGGAAATCCAAGTTGTGTTTTGTGAACCAGGTCTTGTCGGCTTAAAAGTTCGTTCCAATTCGTCAAGTGTGCTTTGGTTGAGTGAAATAGTGTGAAAGATAGTTTTAGTCCGCACAGTTTATTCATCAGTTCGAGTGATTCAGTTCGGACAGAGTATCAGTTTGATTCAGTTGCTTTGATAAGTGTTTTAAACTGATTGTGTTTTGTTTGTTTGTTTCAGGTGTTTCACGAGGTGAATCATTTCATTCGAAAGGGGATCTAGTTTGAATTTGAGATTTCATTTTAAGTGACTGTCTCGATAAACGTGTTTCCGAATCACGGACTTAAAATTCTTTAATATGACTAGTGAAACAGTTAATAGAATAAATGTATTAAAGAAAGAATTTGATTTGTTTTCAGGTTGTCCAGGAGAAAGTACAAAGAGTATCATTGAGAGGTATAGTCATCTTGTTCGCTCAATGTCTGAGAAGGGTATTCAGAAAAATCCAAATGAATGGGTTAAGAGATTAGCCAATTCCATACCTCAACAAGAATGGGGTACATATCTGTTGGATTTAAAAAGAAATGGAGAATACTCTAGATTGTCAATTTGTCAATTCATTCAGAAGCTTGAAGAACAAATGGAGAACAATGATGTGAATAAGAAGAATCAAGAAGAAAAATCTGTTTCATCCGATGAAAGTTTAGAAGAATCAATTGTTGTTGATCAAACATCAACTGATTCTGGTTCTTCAGATGAAAGTTCCGAAAGAGCATTCGTTTTTGATCAAACATCATCTAACTCTGGTTCTTCGGATGATAGTTCTGACAAATTAGTAGAGTTTATTGAAGCAGAGACTGAAGCTGAGAAAGTTGTTGAAGTTGAAAAAATCATAGAGATCGAAAAGATTGTTGAAGTCACAAAACCTTGTCTTACATGTTTAGAGTCTTGTAAACAATGTATAGAAAAGGATGAGAGGTTTATTGAGTTAGAAAATTTGAAAGAACAATTGTTATTTGATGTAAAGAATTTGAAAAAATCACATGATGTATTGAACAAGCATGTGAATGGTCTGGAGAAGACTAACTCTGAAAGAGAGAAAGCTTTGAAGATGCTAAATGCAACAATGATGACAAAGCAAAAAGAGATCAACATGTACATAGAAGAATGTGCAAAGTTGAAGAAAGAGTTGGAGAATGAAGCAGCAGAGAATGAAAGAATCAGAAGATTGCTGCAAAGTTACAAAGGTTGTGACTACATAATGGATAGAATTTATCCAACAGTTGAAGGTTTTGAGGCGTTTAAAGATGAACAGCCAAAGAAGAAGAAAGATATTGGTAAGAAACAGGGCGTCTGTTATAATAAGTGTCCGCCTCCGATTTGGGAAGGGTACTCGCCTAGAAAACCAAATGAGGAAGAACTAAAACAGGCGGTCAATATTGAGTTAGTATCCGAGATAACCAATGTTTTACCGGACAATATTGACGTCACGTTCACAGCGTCCGACACAGATCATGAGTCCGAACTGATAAAACGAGTGGTCGATCAGGTGTTGGATAAGGATGAGGAGTCAGAGTCAAAGTCCGAGTCCGAAAGTGCGTGTCAGTCAGTCGGGAGTTCGAGTTCGTCCGAAAAGAGTTCGAAATCGTCGGGAAAATGGGTTTACAGTAAAGAGTTTTTATTGTCAAAATCTAATTTGAATAACGAAACGTTTGAAGTTGCATATACTTTGAATGGTTCTGACAAATTATATTTTGATAAAGAGTTTCCAATAAGAGGTGTTAAACCCGAAATGCTTAAAAAGGTTTTCAAACTAAAAGAAATTAATATTTCTGAAATAAAAGATGAAAATCTTATTGTAAAACCTAAATTTTACACCTCAAGAGTTCAACAACGTCTAAACAAGAAAAAAGGTTACAATTCTGGTTCGGGTTTTCAAAAGAAACCAAACCAAAATCGTAGCTACAAAAAGAAAGGTCTTGGTTTTACTCCACCAGAAAATTATAAAAATGAAAAATTTTCTAAAACAAATACAAAATTCGTTTCAGGTACAAGCTCGGAAGAGGAGAAGAAGTGCTCATTCTGGAAACAATCTAACCAAGAGTTTCTAGCTGAGAAAAGAAAGAATGGAGCTTACGTGAAGAAAGAAACCAGAACCTGTTTCCGATGCAATGAAGCCGGTCACATTGCATGGAATTGTCCGAAAGCGACGAACACAAAACAGGGAGTTTCTGGAAAATTGAAACAAGTTGTAGTTGATAAAACCGAACCTCCAACTGAACAATTTAAAGTTTTCAAAAATTCAACAATTGAAGTTGGTGAATGTTCGAAGAGATTTTACAAGCGAAGTGTAAAACTTGACAACCAAAAATGGGTTGTTAAGAAATCTGAGGTAAAATCTGGCGATGAATCTGATTCCACAAAATCAGAGGAGCCACAGTTTCGGCTTGTGGTACCCTCGATCGGGTGACTTTACTTTATCTGGTTTTGCTGATTTTGACTTTGGGAGCTGCAAGCAAAACGCAAAGTCCACCACCGCTGTGTGTCAGTTCTTCGAAACTCGACTCGTCACCTGGCAGTGTAAGAAACAAACCGCAGTAGCGCTCTCTACATGCGAGGCTGAATACGTTTCAGCCTCCAGCTGTTGCTCGCAGATCCTTTGGATCCAACAGCAGATGCGAGACTTCGGTTTGCAGTTCTTAGACACTCCTATCTATGTGGACAATGAAGCAGCTATTAATATCACTAAAAATCTGGTTCACCATTCGAAAACAAAGCATATTGAAATCCGTCACCACTTTATCCGTGATTGTCACGAGAAAAAGTTAATTCGGATTGAACACTTGCACACCGATGATCAGAAAGCGGATTTCTATACAAAACCTTTTGATAAAAAGAGATTTTATTATCTTTTGAGGTTAAACGGGATGAAAAATCTGCAATCTGGGAGGGTTATTGAATGTGAAGCCGATTTGGGCAGCGATTTGACGTGAACCTTTGTCGTGTTGTCAATATTGTTTGTACAGTTTATTTTCTGCTTTTTGATAAAAACAAAAACACAAAAATGTGTTTTAGTTTTAGGGGGAGAAAATCGCAGAAAAATACAAAAACATGATAAAATTCAAAAATCCAAAAACATTAAAAATTCAAAAAGAGTTGTGTGGAATAGGGGAAATGATAGTGCATCAACTAGACAGACACAGTACGCTAAATAATTGTAATGTATAAAATGCAATTAAGCAGTCTCGCTAAAGATGTGCCAGTAGGTTTTCGCAAAATTAGTAGATCAGTTTGGGATATAAACATAAATTTCACGTGTGTCTACGTGGGGAACACTTCCAGAATATATAGGTAACCCCTGAAATCCTGTTTGAAAGGTCCAGTATTCTGAGATACTAGGTCTTTATGCTCAGTGATATCTGGGGTATTATCCCGGGACTTCTACTGTATGGAAGTACTGACCTAGTCCCCGGATAATACTTTCTGCAAAAAGCTTTGAAATATAAGCTCACCCTCAGCATGCTGATGAAACGATAAAATTGATAGTCGCTGCTGTTGAAAACAAAAGATCCTCTAAAGGGGACACACCTTTAAGTCGAAGCCGTCATCTCTCTGCGTATACGGAAGTATCGAACTGAGCTCTCACGGCGCTCGCACCTACCCCTAAACAGATATCAGCTGTGGTATACTCACCTGTAAGACTGAATACTGGGATCTGGATACGGGAGTATATACTGAGGTGGGACACATGTAGATGTTTAAGTCCTAAAACACTAATTCTGTATCCCGAACGGATGAAAGTTTTGTGAGAATTTAAGAGGATAAGTATATCGGCAATCTATGCGAACTGTTTAATGCTTAAATGAATTAACAGCTTAACGGTGCTAGTGTCTAGTCGGCAGCTGATATGATCCCCTAACACACTCACAAAAATATTGTGTGTACAGTTTTCAGTTTATCCAGTTAAAAATCCAAAAAGATTTTAGTTTCTCATTTTATTTTCAACAACTGACATTGGGAATCGGAAGATCAAAGCTTAGTGCAGATCATGTCAGTGTTTGATGAGGGCTGGGTAAGCTGGTGATGCAGAACAATGATTGGTACAGTGTTTGACAAGCTGAAATGTGTTTGAAAGTTCAAAACGTTCAAAAGTTCATTCAGTGAACTATTTTCAGAATGAAATGACTGCGTACTTCATAATTCGGTCAACCAAGGTCATTAACTTGGACTTGGTAGACCAAGCAGTTGTCCAAGGTCATTAATTTGGACTTGGTCAACTGTGTATGACGGTGGTTAATCTGAAAGGTGTTAAAAAGGTATATTTTTTAAAACAACTACATGGTTTCGCTCATGTGTCATATTTAAACAAAGGTTTCGCTCATGTGTCACCTAAACAATGATTTCGCTTTTAAGGACACTTAAAACAGGTTTCACTCATAGCTGCATCATGTGGTTTCGCTTTTGTGTCCCATGAGGTTTCGCGCATAATGTCTATTGGTCATAAGAGCGAAACCTGTCCAACTATATAAGACAGTGGGTTCCGCTCTTTTGTCATTTTCACCCCTTTCGCTCATACGTCTTCTTCTCCGGCGAACTTTTGAGCGATACCCTAAAACCGTTGATTACAGGCGAAGTGCTGCCAATTTTTCACAGATCTTGTGAATATCGTAGTTGTTAATCATGGGCAAGGTTGTTTAAGATTCAATTTGATCTATTTCTTGTGTTATCTGAACTGTTGGCACATGATGTTGAACAAAGATTAGATTTAGGATGTTACATGTTAAATCAGAACTTGAAAAGAATCATGTGTTGTCGTTTGAGTGTATATATAATAGATGTGTGTTTGATTGTTACAAATTTGATGATTGATGATGTTTATCGAGTCACGGGGTATTCAATCATAGATCTAGGGTTCTTTTAGAGGTCAAACTTGAAATTAAAACAAACCCCAAGTGTCGGATTTGTCATGTTACCAGATTAAAGGTTTCAATTTTGAGATTTGATCAGTTTTGAAAGTCTGATAGAGATTTCGCTTTTAGGGTTGTATGTGGTTCCGCTCATTTGAACATCATGTGTTTCAGCTTATCTGTACATCATGGGGTTCCGCTCATGAGTGCAGTGTAGGGTTCCGCTTATCTGTACATCATGGGGTTCCGCTCATGAGTGCAGTATAGGGTTCCGCTTATTGGTACATCATGAGATTCCGCTCTTATGCACAATCTGTGATTTCGCTTTAATGTCACAACTTGTGATTTCGTTCTTAGTGCATAAGTGGTTTTGCTTTTAGGGTATCATGTGTGATCACTTGTAAATTTTTGAAATTTTTCTAAGTGTCTGATTAAGTGTATGTATTGTTGAATTGCAGGGATCTAGTGTTGTCTTTGATCCTCTTCACAACAGTTGTTGTGATTTGGACATTCAGAAAAACACTAAGCTGGCCAAGTTTAGTAGCATATTGGAATTCATGGGTCGTATTCCCATTCAGAAGGCATTGATTGATCAAAGACCACTGTTCAAATCTCACATAGAACGCTTCTGGAAAAATGCCAGCTACGATGAACATTACAAAGTAATTTCTTCAGTTGTTGAGGTGCATGGCAAGGAGGAAAAGATTCTAGTCACTAAAGATCTTATTCGTGAAGTTGTTAACTTTCCGGACGAAGCAGATTCGCCAACGAGATTTCCAGAAAGAATGGTGAAAGGGTGCATGTTAAGGATGGGTTATCAGGGAGCTCTGAATACTGGGAACTATTTGAAGTCAAAGTTTACAAAGCCATACAAGTTCCTGATTCACTGTGTATTGATGTCTTTGAGCCAAACGAAAGGAAGTTATGATGCAATGAGAGATTATCAAATGAATATGGTTACGGCGTTAGTGTTGAACAAAAAGTACAATTTCTCACACGTTGTATTCCATTACATGGCTGAGAATATCAAGACAGATAGCAGAAGTTGGATGTATCCGAGGTTCGTTCAGATGATGATTGATCACGCTTATCCTGAAATTGACAGAAACATAAAAGATGACTTGTTGATACAATCACACATGAGCAATGATACGCTTAAACAGATTGTGAGATACCACCCGAATCATCCAGAACCGAAAGTTAGTGTTGAATTCTTTGGGTCTATAAAAGATGCTAACTACGCTGATCCAGATCCAGTTGATCATCAGAACTGGAGAAATGAAGCTGAAATGAAAAAGGCAGCGTATGCTGAAGAGTTGAAAGTTCTTGAAGATTTCAAAAACACAAAGAATGAGTGGTATGTGAAAGAATGTTGGACCGTTGTTTGACCCGAAAAGTCAGTCAGAGTAGCTCATCCTCACATATAAAGGCGGAATCAGAATATGCAAGGTTACAACAGCTTGTCCTATTAATTTCCTTTGCTTTTATTGCTTTTCTACTGAAAATTTGACAGAGTTTCGCTCCAGCATACAAACATGTGTGTTAGGTCCGCTCTGAGGACACCCCTATATATAGACTATGTGGTTCGCTCATATGACATGCCATATGAGCGGACCTACATCAAAGCACCATAAGCGGACCACAAATAAACCCTATGAGCGGACCACTATATTCAATGACATAAAAGCGAACCTATATACAAATGTTACACATTTTACATTTTGACCCCCTGTTGACTAATCTTGACTTCAGACTTCTTGTAGACGCAGTCAACAGACATTCCGTGCATCAACAGACTCCCCCTTGGATGTTGACGTAGTCTTTATCAGTCTTCAGTTCTATAGTCTTCAGTCTTAGTCTTTTCCTAAACTCTGTCTATTCTCACAAGCATTCTTCACAGGTTTTAGGATTAACACCTGGCTCTAACATCAGCTTTCCAATAGTTGTTGATCCAGACTCCCCCTTTCACAGACTCCCCCTCTCAGTATGCTGAGATCTGAAATATCTGGTTCAAGCTTTGACAATTTGCCTCCGTTGGGAATAATGAAGTCTCCAAACCTGTTACTCAACCAATAACGTTACGATCTATCTTATCTAACAATAACACTCACACTCAATCAGTTATAAACATCCACTCAAGTATTCAAGTTCAATTTAATGACCTTGATTACTCGATTAATCTACCAAGTTCAATTTAATGACCCTGGTTGATCTTTTGACGAATTCAACTGATTTAGTAAAATCATTTTTAACTTTTTCTGAAAATAACAAGTATCAACTTAATGAACTTGTTTGTGACTTTGAAAACAATCAAACTTCCAACAATGTAAGCTCTCCTCATTCTTCAGCTAAGAATCTCCTGCATCTGCTTCATCTTTCTAGAATCCGACAATCAACTTTCCACTCTGGTTTGTCTAAAATAAAGCAGAAATGTAAAATCTTTTTGATTTTTAATGTGATCTAAACTAAGAAAAGAAATACAGAAAACTTAAATTGCGGAAAGTAAAATATTTACAAGTTTATTTTTGGCGAGCGTGTCAGGGAATCATATCAGCTTTTCAGACAGATTACAAGTACCATTAAGCTACATTTCATACTCAGACTTAAACAATTCACCTCGATTGTCGATATACTGATCCATCTTAAATTCTCACACAAACTTCAATCTATTCAGGATACTGTTTAAGTGTCTTAAGAACTTAGTTCAATTCATGTGTCCCACCTCTTGAATATACTCCCGTATCCAGAATCCCAATATTCAGTCTTACAGGCAAGAATACTACAATGATGTCTGTACATAAATTAGGGGTTAAATGCGAGAACTGAGGGATCTCAGGTCAGAACTTTCGTTCAGCAGAGAGATATCAGTTTCGACTTTGCAGTGTGTCCCCTTTAGAGGATCTTTTCAGCTACAACAGATGATTATCAATTTTATTGTCTAATCAGCTGAGGGCTTCATGCTATATTTCAAGCATTTTGGATAAAGTATTAGCCAAGGACTAGGTCAGAACTACCGTTCAGCAGAAGTCCCGGAATAATACCCCAGACATCATAGAGTATAAACACCTAGTATATCAGAATACGAGACCTTTCAAACGAGATTTCAGGGGTTACCTATATATCCAAGTAGTGTTCCCCACAAATTTCACAAGTTTGAAATTTTATGTTTATATCCCGAATAAATCTACTAAATGTACGAAAACCTATCGACACATCGTTAGTGAGACTGTTTAACTCATTTTGTCTTTCCAAATCTTTAGCATACTATAATTGTCTAGCCGATGTACAATCATTTTCCCTGTATACACAAGCTCTTTTTCAATTTTATCATGTTTTTGGATTTTTGCATTTTTTACTGTTTTTGTATTTATCTGAAAATAAACTATGTACAACTATCTATCTCCCCCTAAATACTAAAACACGTAAAAAACTGACAAACTATCGCAGATTGTTTCTCATCTTCATCCGCAACAGTACTCTCATCAACGCTCACAACCCCATCCGACACCGAAAGCAATTTCATACCATTAAGTTTTAACAAATATTGAAACCGATTTTTATCAAAAGCTTTGGTATGCAAATCAGCTTTTTGTTCGTCAGTGTGGATTTTCTCAATTCGTATCAACTTTTTCTCGAAGCAATCGCGAATAAAGTGATGACGAATCTCGATATGTTTAGTTTTAGCGTGATGTACTGGATTTTTAGTTATATTAATTGCGGCCTCATTATCAACAAACAGAGGTGTGTTAAGAAACTGCAAACCGTAGTCGCGCATCTGTTGCTGTATCCACAGGATCTGAGAGCAGCAACTGCTAGCAGAAACATACTCCGCTTCACATGTAGATAGCGCCACAGATGTTTGTTTCTTACACTGCCAGGTAACCAATCTCGGACCAAAGAACTGACATCCTGCAGTTGTTGATTTCGCGTTGACTTTGCAGCATCCGAAATCCGAATCGGAATACCCTTCGAGCGTAAAATCGCCTTTTCTAGGATACCATAACCCCAATGACGGAGTACCTTTCAGGTAACGTAATATCCTCTTGACAATAATCATATGCGATGCTCTCGGGTTAGACTGAAATCTTGTTGCGAGGCACGTTGGGTACATGATGTCAGGACGTGAAGCAGTCAGATACATCAAAGAACCTATCATGGAACGGTAAAACGTTTCATTAGCCCTTTCTCCGGTGAGATCTGGGTGAATCCCATGATTAGTCGCAAGTGGGGTAGCAGCTGGAGTAGAACTTGACATTCCAAATTTCTCTAGAATATCATGCACGTACTTCGTTTGATGAATGAAAATTCCTTCAGGAAGTTGTTCAACTTGTAAACCCAGAAAAAATTTCATTTCCCCCATTGATGACATTTCGAATTTCTGCTTCATCACCTGTTCGAAATCTTTGCACAATTTCTCATTCGTTGACCCAAAAATTATATCGTCCACATAAATTTGTACTATCAGAAGATGACCATCAACGACTTTAGTGAAGAGAGTGGCATCCACTTTTCCACGTATAAACTGGTTAGCAAGTAGGTGTTGAGACAAAGTCTCGTACCAGGCTCTCGGCGCCTGATGTAAACCATACAACGCTTTGTCCAGCAGATAAACTTTGTTCTTGTGGATTGGGTCAGTAAAACCTGGCGGCTGACCAACATAAACCTCCTCTTTGACCTTCCCATAAAGAAACGCTGATTTTACATCCAACTGATATACTTTGAAATTCTTCCAAGACGCAAATGCTAGGAAAATTCTGATAGCCTCTAGTCGTGCGACAGGAGCATAGACTTCGGCAAAATCAATCCCCTCCTGTTGACTAAAGCCCTGAACAACGAGTCGAGCTTTGTTCCTTACAACCACTCCTCTATCGTCCCTCTTACACTTCAAAACCCATTTTGTATTGATTTTCCTTTGACCATCCGGCAAATCAACTAACTTCCACACCCCCAACTTTTCAAACTGACTTAATTCTTCTTGCATCGCTATGACCCAAGAGTCTTCAGTAAGCGCCTCTTTGTAAGTTCTCGGTTCGACCTGCGAGATAAAACAACTTAATGAAAATTCAGTTTGTAAAGGTGCTACTGTAGAATAAAAACATGTTAAGCCCTGGTCAATTTGACGTCTCGTGCGAACGCCCGATTGCAATTCTCCTATGATCAACTCCTCTGGATGATAAGAAAGAGTTCGCGGCATCACTTCGCTTGGAACTTCTACATTTCCCTCCAGATTAGTAACATTCTGTTCTGCATCTTGTTCACCAACTTGGTTTGTTTGACTTGACAACTGGATCTGCTCCCCCTCAAGGTCTGAATCACCATGATAAAAAACTGGCATATTCTCAGCTTCTTGATCATCATTCACCTCCGACTGATTACCAGGAGCAACTTCATCATCATTTTCACCAGCATTACTAGGACCTGCTTCATTGTCATTTGAAGATTCCCGAGGTCTTCTGGAATACTCCGCTGGAAACCTAAGTTGCGACTCGTACTCTCGCAAAATATCCAGCTCATCAAAGAAATCTTCTTCTTCCTCTGATTCTTCTCTCATGTCAAACGAATCCCAAAGTGTGTCATAATGATAACGCCATGAATCACCAGGATTCTGTGGCGGCATAGTGTACCCCTGACATTCAACATTTGCTGCCTCAATAATCTGCTTCTCGCTTGGAATGAAGACACGTCGCAAAGGACTTGAATAACCCACAAAGATTCCCTCAACGCTCTTCGGACCAAACTTTCCTTTAGGCTCTATCACCGTACAGGGTGACCCAAACGGTTCTAGATACTTCAAATTCGGCTTGCGTTTATTGAGTAGCTCAAAACACGTCTTGTTGAACTTCTTTACAGTAAGAACTCTGTTGAGAGTATAGCATGCAGCAGAAACAGCTTCAGCCCAGAAATTAATTGGTAACTTAGAGTCTGCAAGCATCGTTCTGGCTGTCTCGATGAGCGTCCGGTTTTTGCGTTCTGCAACTCCATTCTGCTGCGGAGTGTACGGAGCACTAAACTCATGCAGTATACCTCTTTCATCACAAAATTCTTCCATCTTACTGTTTTTGAATTCAGTACCATTATCACTTCGAATTCTACAGATCGGCCTCTGGTACAGATTCTCAATTCTTTTAAACAATGCCATCAAACTATCAAAAGTCTCATCTTTTGATTTCAAAAACGTCACCTAAGAAAATCTGGAATAATCATCAGTCACGACCAAGCAGTAGGAGTCTCCTGTTATACTCTTGACATTCACTGGACCAAACAAATCCATGTGAAGTCGTTCCAATGGTCTTGAAACTGAATTGACTTGCTTTGTAGGGTGTGACTTTTTCTTCTGTTTGCCTTTGACACAACTTATGCACTCCCCTTCCAGATGAAAACCTTTAACATGCACTCCAATGACCGAATCGTTATGTACCAAGTGATTCATTTTCCTTAGGTGAATATGCCCCATCTTTCAGTGCCATAACCTTGACTCTTTCTCCGTTGCTCTGGACACAAAACAATGAGCCTGACCCGTGGTTGTAGTAGCAACGCTCATGTCCAACACGTACAGATCGTTGACTCTTGGTGCCCTCATGATGATCCACTCTTCAGGTATCACAAATCCCGGTTTCAAGATCAAACATTCTTTGTTGGTGAAATGAGTAGTATACATCCTGTCACAGATCTGGGAGATACTCAGCAGATTGTTCTCCAGCTCAGCGATGTAGTTAACTCTCTCAAACGTTATAATGCCATTTGACAATGTTCCTTCACCTATGATCCTTCCTCCTTGATTACCCGCAAAACCCACGTAACCACCATTAATGTTATTCACATCATACAACAATGCGGTCTTCCCTGTCATATGCCTTGACGCTCCACTATCCATTATCCACCTGGATACAAGTTTTGGAAGATCCTGCACATAACAAATCATCATTTAAACAACTTCAAGAAAGATGCCGATTCATGCTTCGCGAACCAGGAAGCTCCGGCAATTCAAACTGTTTAGTCAAACATGGAGTCCACCCAGGCCTCATCAGCCTTAGGTGCAACCTTGACTCTCGCAATTTGAATTTTGAAATTTTCAGCCTTGAGAGGCGGAAAATTTGCATCATAATCAACAATAATTGGCTCTTCAGCCTTTTTCTCCTCAGAATTTGAAACTTTCTTCTCAACTTTTGATTCAATTTTTGGTTTCCACACCTGTTGAGTTACTGCAACCCTTTTATAAAATTTATCATTTTGAGTTACCAACTTCTTTACGGGTTCAGTTTTTGCTTTTACGTTGTCGATTTTAACGTTTTTCTTCTCAACCACTTTCTTCTCAACATACATCGGTGCGTTACCCTTCACATCAACCTTCTTTTGTTGAACCTTCACAGCTTTAGTCTTAGGCTTCACATATGTACACTTTCGTGCAATATGACCAACCTGTTCACATCTAAAACAAGTACGAGTATCAGCTACCCGACTCGTGCCTTCAGACTGAGTCTGTGAAGCTCTCTTCTCAAAAAATTCCTTGTTTGATTTTGAAAAAATTTCTTTTTCTTCATCAGCAAGTGAACTTGAACTGTTCACAAATTTTTTCTTTTCGACAAACCTCTTGTGTGAAACATTCTTTTTCTGAAACGGTTTACCCCCCTGATAACCACCCGACCAGTTGTTTCTGTTATTATTGTAAAAACGCGGTGGATAACCAGTTTTCTTGTTGTAAACCCTGTCTTTCTTTCGACTCAGAGTATTCACTGCTGACAACTCGACTTCAACAAGTTTGAAAACATTTGTCAATTTGTTCATGTTAACATTCTCAATCGGAAACTCTGAATCCGAAAACAACTTATCCGAACCCATCATCTTGTACATGACAAGGTTTGATTCTTCATCTAAGTTGTTCTTGGACTTTTGTTTCGGAATGTATTTATCCAAGAAACACCCATCCTCCTCAGAAGTGTCACAATCCGGTTTAAGCACTTTGTCTACCACACTTTTCACCACATCATTTTGGACACCCTCGTCATTGGAAGACGTGAACGTGACATCAATGTTCTCAGGAAGTTTAACATCACTTTCTTCCTCAATTTCCACCAAACTAGACTGCTTTTTCGTGTAGTTGTCTAAGATTGGCGGTGGAACTTTGTGAAACCCTACACCCGTTCCATCAGAAAACACATCCTCGCCAGCTTTGTTTTTCCCTATAGGTTTGGGAACAATATGCTACAAAACAAAGCTTGCTGAGCTATAGCTGTTTAACTTCAACTGAATTCTTTCATTTTCAATTTCTGCTTCTTGAACTTTAAGTTTCAATTTAGCAATTTCATCCAGTTGATTGTTAATTAATTCTTCTTTTATTCTCACCACAGCTCTCAGATGTTCATTTTCTTTATACGTTTTACCATTACGATCATCACTATCTTTGACAATGTTTTTCAATTTTTCAAACTTTTCAGAAATTTGACGGTTTTCAAGAATTAACTTTTCATTTTCACATTTAATTTTCTCTCGTTCAGTTTTATCATTTTCAATCTGAACTGTTAATTCCTTGATCCGTTCAGTTGAAGCTTTTACTGTTCTGTCACGACCGAGAATCTGGTCCTCAACATTTCTAACCTTCGTTGTCAGATTCTTGATTTTCTCACTGTTTAGGTACGTGACAGTGCTACAAAAATTGCATTGTTTGGTGCAATTTTTGCAGTCAGCATTTCCATCAATCTTGTTACCTGACACATTTGTTGACACAATTTGACTGACCTGCCCCTTTGACTCAGTAACAGAATTAGGGTCTACCTCAAGTGCTTTCGCAGCTAGCACTTTGTCAGCCATCTTTCCCAGGTTTTCAGACGTCAACTCTTGCGTAGTATCGATCAAACCTGTATCAACCTGCTTTGCTTTCTCAATCTCTTCTTTTTCTTTCATCTCTTTCTCCTCTTTCTCCTTTCTCTCTTTCTCTTCTTTAATCATCTTCTCAGTTGGCGTTCCCCACCACTTGTGCTGCCAATACTCATCATCCTCTTTTATCTCCTTGATGATGGCTTCCATATCAAGTGTGTTGTCATCAATCGCAATGTTTCCATATCGATCAAGATAACATTCCCTATCTGGATCCCATCTATTTGCTCGTCTTGCTTCCAGATAAACGCGAGAGATCCTCAAAATTCTGTTCTCGGCAATCATCTTTCGATAACAATACTTTTGCTCTTCCGTCCGATCATCCTTCCATGGAATTGGTTCATCATCGTTTGCCATGAATGCGTAACCCACCGCATCTTCTTCCGGCAACACATCCTTACTCCAATCATACCCCTCGTCATCGTAAATCACTGCCAAAGCCCTTGATTTGTCTCTGTTATCTTCAGACTGCTTCAATCTGGGCGGCTCAGATTTATTCTGATGGTAGATTGCCTTTTTGTAGTAGTCGTCTCGAAACGGATTCTCAGATTCATCAGCATATGCATTCCTGCATTCCCTCTTGAAGTGACCCTTCTGCTTACACTTAAAGCATGTCACCTTAGATTTGTCGAACCCCAACTTTGTAGATGGACCACCGATCGTTTTTCTTCCTGTTATCTCCATGAAGCGTTGTGCACGTCTAACTGCACTAGCCATTGCCCAACGAATGTCGATCAGCTCCATTTCTTCTGGGTCTATCTGATCGTAGTCTTCTTTCGTCAGATTTGTGTTTCCAATCTTTCCAGCCACCAACCCTTCATAGGATTCCAACACAGATGCCAAGAAAACCATCTGTTGCTTAGCCGACTCCTCATCAAAATTCCGTGCGTTCTTCAAATCTATCGCGATGTTGCACGAAAACTTCGCATCAGAACGATTTGCAGAAGACGTAGATCCACTGTGATAACCACTGTGGCTTCCGCTGCTTGGACTACTTTGACTTTCTTTGCTTGTTTGAGAAACATTCTCAGCAGAAAATGCAGTTTTCGGAGAAGTAGCTTTCGGCATCAAGCTTTTGGGATAATACAGATCCAGATTCTGCTGATAAGATGAGTGATTGACTTTGTACGTCTTCTTCAACTCTAGCTCATGACTCTCAAGTCTTTCAATCACCACGTCTGGAGTCAGATTTTCCAGAGCAATAGTGTTCTTCAACATCAGTGCATAGTACCTCCAATCCATATCATCAGGTAATGAATCAAATAACTTATCAACAAGTTCTTCATCTGAATAAGTGATTTTATGTCGTGCAAGCTCCAGCTTTAGATGACCGAACCGTTCAATCATTTTGCACACTGATTCATTTTTAAGACACCCAAACATGTCAAACTCTTTTCGAAGAAGTTTCTTTTTATTTTTTACTATTTCCGTACTTCCAAGACACTTCTTTTCAAGTTTTTCCCATAAATCTTTTGAATTGGAATAGTCTATCAATGAAATGATGTCTTCCCGCACTGACTGAAACAATAATGCCACACACTTCTGCTCTGCAACAAAACCTTCAACTTCTTCAGCTGATCTCAATGCTCCGCCATTCTTCTTTCCATTTGCATATCCATTTTTCATACTTTTCCAGCTTGGAAAGGCGAATGCCATCAACCAGTCTTCGAACTTTGTTGCCCACCTGCTGTAATCTTCTATAGCCATCAGCTTAGGAGGCTTGTTAAATGTTCCAAATGCGCTTTCGGACTCCCAAGCTTCCTTCTTTCTTTCTTTTGGTAGACTTTTGTCTACATTGCTTGAAGAAGTATCGTTGTTTCCCGAACTACCCGTGAATGCATACATGTCGCTGAATGGATTCATGAAAATATCATCCATTTTGATCGTACCTGCAAAATCAACCAACACTTAGAAAAAATTTCGAGATTTTTGAAAAACAGAACCACAAAAGCGGACCAATCTGTACTGATGACAGATAAGCGGATCAAACATGTTCAGATAAGCGAACCCCACACACAAAATGCAGTTCGAGCGAACCAGAAAGTGTATCAAAAAGCGAACCCAACAATGTTCGTTCGAGCAGACCTAACCAACTATGTCAGTTCGAGCAAACCAACAAAGTACTAATGAGCGAACCAGAAATGTACTTTCGAGCGGACCAGAAAGTGTCCGTTCGAGCAAATCTGTTCTGTAAAAATGTCTGAAAAAGCGAACCACACAAGTATTTCGAGCGAACTTGTTATGAATTTGGAGCGAACCTAACCACTAATGTACGAAAAAGCGGACCTGTTTGTTCGAAAACGTGAACCACTGTTTTTAGCCGGTTTTAACCATTTTTAGTCCGAATTTCACTCTAAAACTTTCTAGGGTTTGTTATTAGTGTGTTTTACACGTTATACTCAAATTTCAGACAATTTCAACCATCGGAACCACTGAAAACCGAAAAAGTATGAGAGAAAGTGAGTAGAAGTAAGAGATTTCTGCAGATATAAGTTGTAGTAGTATGAACTCCTCGTCCTGAGCTCTGATACCACTTGTTGGACCGTTGTTTGACCCGAAAAGTCAGTCAGAGTAGCTCATCCTCACATATAAAGGCGGAATCAGAATATGCAAGGTTACAACAGCTTGTCCTATTAATTTCCTTTGCTTTTATTGCTTTTCTACTGAAAATTGACAGAGTTTCGCTCCAGCATACAAACATGTGTGTTAGGTCCGCTCTGAGGACACCCCTATATATAGACTATGTGGTTCGCTCATATGACATGCCATATGAGTGGACCTACATCAAAGCACCATAAGCGGACCACAAATAAACCCTATGAGCGGACCGCTATGTTCAATGACATAAAAGTGAACCTATATACAAATGTTACATATTTTACATTTTGACCCCCTGTTGACTAATCTTGACTTCAGACTTCTTGTAGACGCAGTCAACAGGCATTCCGTGCATCAACAAAGAAACTAGGAGAAGACGCAGAAAGGCAACTCCTATCGTTAAAAAGGATGAGGGATCTTCTTCATAACCAAAGAAGAAGCAAAACAAAGCTGCAAAAACGTCTTTGATCGATGAACCTGAAGAAGCTGTACAGGTGGTCAATGTAGAAAAGGAAACAATGGTAACTGCAGAAGAAGATCCATTTAATGTTGTTGATTTGTTTGATACTGATGTCTTAGAGACAGGACCAACAGTGGTTGCTGATGTTGATAAAGTTGTTAATGTTGAAGCACAGAAAGAGAAAGAAAAGGTTGTTGATGATATTGAAGGAGATGATGTGGATAAAGATACTACAAGTTCCTCGAGCTCTTCAGATGATGAAATTGATGAAACTGAACGTTTACGAAGAGTTCAGGAAGAAATACAACAAGAGAAGTTATTGAGAAAGAGAAAGAGACAGGAAAAGGACGATGATGAAGCTTATGTGCCTTCTCCAGAACACGTCTTAGTGTCACAATCTCCTCAAGGCGGCAGAAAGAAAGCCGGAGCTCGAAAGAAAGTAGTTTCTCCAAAGATTCGCAAAGTCACACCAAAGATATCAAAACCGAAGATTGTGCTAAAGAAGAAACAAACCAAAGAAACCAAGAAACAACCTACACCACCACAACAATCCTCACCACCAAAACAAACAACACCACCAAGACAACCATCACCACTACATCATTCACCTCCACCACAACAAACCCTTTTCACCTCGCAAGAACTCTTTCATACCCCTCCACTCACTCAAATGCAACCTAGTTCTTCTAGTAAAGGTCTTTATACTCCACATGATAATCTTGAAGACATTGGAGACTTTGGTTTTGCGAACAATGAACAAGTGTTGAAGTTGGAGAAAAGGATGGAAGAAGTGTTAGTGGAAAACAAGAAATTAGAAGGTGAAAACAAGAAGGTGTCTGATCGGGAGAAAATACTAGAAATGCGTGTAAAGAAGCTGGAGATTGATAATAAAGAGTTGGTGAAAAAGATTGATTCTGATCAGACAGAGATAGACATCTTGAAAGTTAAAATTGCTGAGCTGGAAGAAGAAAAGGCTCGACAAGATGAGCAAATTGAGTATTTCAAGTTGAAGAACAAAGAGTTTGAAGCGGCTAAAGCGTTAAGAGATCACGAGTTCTATATGCTGAACAAAGTTGTTGAAAGCATGCTCGGAACATCGGTAGAGCAAAAGTTTGAAGAGCTGCAAGTTGAAGAGCTCAGAGCTGAACGTCAAGCTAAAATAGATGAGCAAATGAAAGACAAAGGCAAAGGAGTTGAAGGAAGTTCTGCTGTGACTGAAAGATCGATTGTTCCTTCAATGGTTGTTGATAATCCCGAGCCTATCTCTGCTGTTTCTGGTCTGTTTGAGGATTATACTCCTATGGATGAATTGATTGGAGATAGTGATGAAGATGATGAAGAGGAGGATGAACAGGACGATGTAAAAGATGAGAAAGTATATTCTGCGAGCAGTCATGGTTCAGGTAAAGATGATGATGATGCTCAGGGTGGTACAGGGTTGAAAGTATCAGGGGGAGCTGTGTCACGGCCCCCGACCGGTTTGACTCGTTTCAGGAGCCGCGGGACAGAAATCCTGCGGTATTTAATTTAGGCGACAACGGAAGTCTTTTTAAAACAGGATCTTTCAATATTTGAAACTGCCCGTTTTATATAATTTAGGGATAAAACCCAATAATTTACAATAAGATGATTTCACTGGGAAATCTTTATTTTACAAAACATGTTTCTTTATTTATTTACATTGAGCCACTTTTCTAAGCTTGCAGTGCTTCTTGGCACTTTTCTTTGCTCACAACAGATTACCTGAAACATGTTTGAAAAAGTTTTGTCAGCGGGGAAATACTGAGTGAGTTCATTCAGGTTTTAGGAAATGACCCATAGTCATAAATTACAGCATAAGAGCGATTACAATGGTTCCTATCTTATCTTTATCTGGCTTTCTGTCACAATGGTGACAAGTCACAATGGCGACGATGGTCATACCACTATTAGGTCAATGAACTCTAATAATGACATTCCTCCCTAGTAGGTCAATGAACCTAACTGGGAGAAATAGTAATGTGCACAATACCCCACTAACCAATAAATCAAGATATCCACGACTTAGTCCCTGTAATTATAACTTTTAAAAATAAATTTGAGTATTGTAAAACAGTTGATAAAAAGAGAATGACTCACATTGCAGATTTAACGAGCAGAATATAAGCCTACTGATTAGCCTTGTTAACCTAATTTAAATAATAATGCACACACATAACCGGGTTAATGATCAATACAGCATTTACGATAACTCACGAGATCAAATTCTCACAACGAACGACAAAGTGCGATACTTAAACATCCATCGATTTAACGACGAACGACAAAGTATAACCCTATGTGGGCGGCACTTAAACATCCATTGGATATATTGATCGGTCGGAAAATGAATCGTAATAGCAATCGAGTTATTACCCTGATTGTGGCAGCACTTCGTGTATCGTGTGTGTTTTTAGACTGTTATGAATATATCTCGACGTACACAGAGAATTTGAACGTCGATTTAACTTTCTAGATCAAGTCCCAATGTCCTCTATTTATACCCAAAATTTGGCCTCGCTTACGCACCGTAAGCCTGATCCCTTACGGTCCGTAAGGGACACCTAAAAGGCCTAGGCTTGCCACTCGTGGGAGTAGCCTAGATGAGTCAGAATTTGGTCCAATTAGACTTAAACAACGGTTTAAGTAGATAAACATCCAACTAGGGTTTGCCCCCCTTGAATTTTAGGGGCCCTGATCCTGATCCTGATTGTTCTGGAAATTTTAGGGTTAATGCAGAATTACTTGGGTGTCTCAATTATGTTTTCCTAATTGACTTATTATCATCCTAAGTATTGATTTTAGTGAGAGTTGTTACATCCTCCCCACCTTAAGAAAAATCTCGTCCTCGAGATTTACTGAAATAGATGAGGGTATTTCCACTTGCCGTTTCGACTGTAAAGATTTATCTAATGTTTGCACCAGAGTCAAATAATACTTTTGTGTAACCGTTGTAAACTAAGAACGTACCGGCTATCACCTCTGGAATGAGTTCTGCTTCTTGAGCAGTCAGTTGGAAGTCTCTTACATTCCTCTTTGCTCCTTCTGCAGGTTTGGCTTTATTGTCAGATAGTTTGTTCAGTTTTGGACAATCTGGCCTAAGATGTGCAGCTTCTCCATAGTTGTAGCAGACTGAAGATCTCTTCCTCCTGCAGTCTTCTTCCTGATGCCCTGGAATTTTGCAAAAATTGCAATATCCCTTGCATCTTCCAAAATGCTTTCTTTTACAAGAATTGCAAAATGGACTAGTGGAAGATTGTCCATTCCCTCCTTCCTTGAAATCGTTATGGTTACCCGAATGGATTACCTGGGTAATCTTTTGGGCTACTTCCTTCCTTCTATTTTCTTCTCTTGTCCGTACTAGTTCGTCAGTCAGAGTATTGGCTAAATCCACCGCATCATCAATCGTGCGAGGTTTCGCAGCCTTGACGATGTTACGGATTTCAGAAATCAATCCCCAAATATATCGAGAAATAAGTACCGGCTCTGGCGAAGCCAGGGTTGGTACTACTCGAGCATACTCGAAGAATGTCGAAGTATACCCTCGACAATCTACATCCACAATCTGGTGGGTTAGAAACTTATTTGTCATTTGTTCCTTTTCATATTCAGGATAGAATTTTCTTTCTACCAAGCTCTTAAATTCTTCCCAGTTCATAGCATACGCCATCCTTCTTCCTTTTGCTTGTAACACCGTATTCCACCATTCTAGCGCTCCTTCTTTGAAAAGATTTGACGCATACATGACCTGATCATCCTGAGCACATTTACTTATGGCAATTACTGCCTCAGTTTTCTCTAACCAACGTAGTGCAGCAGTCGCTCCTTCATTGCCTGCAAACTCATATGGTTTACAAGCAAGAAATTCCTTGTAATTGCAACCAGGCGTTGCAGCTTTTATTTTCTTAGGGAGCGGAGCTTGTCGTGGTTCATTATCATGATTAACATGATTATCGCCTCCGTTTACGCTGTTACTGAAGTTGTCTTCAGAAATACGTTTGCTAGGAATGATTTGTTGTGGTTCTATTGGGTTTTTAACAGCAGCAACGATTGTTGGAATAGCATTGGCTATCCCTTGAGCAATCATTGTTGGAATAGTGTTGGCGATTCCTTGAGCAACGATATTTTCTATATCCTGGCTAGTCATATATTGATCCCCTGATTGGTGTTCAGATTGATTAATCTCGTTAACTGGTTCGTTATTAGCGTTTTCCATCTGATAACTACTTTATAGATAAATAATTAGTATACAAGAAATAATCCAAGTTTACACTTAATTGCACATAATCACGTAAACAAAATTTGTAAATTTTCTAAAATTTCATTTGTTTTATTGATTATATCATACTTTTATATACAACCATTTTATTATTTATTTTACACATACTAATTTTACTATTACTATTACATAACCATAGTTCCATAATCTCTTATCCTTTGTTAGATAATATTCTAGTAACGGCCTTCCCTCTCATCTGTCCCCCCAATCTCTTGGATTCTATTCCCATTATCCATTAGTTCTTCAGCAAAGCGAAGTTCATCCGTATTCTCGTTACTTATTGGTGGATTTGGTAAAGGTTTTGATTTGAACTGAGGAAAAAGCTTATAGGGATGGTTTTGTAACTGTATTTCATTAATCAACCATTCGTCTATTTGCGAGTGGATTGAAGGGTTTGGAATAGCTGGTTCTAAGTTCATCGGTAGTTGTGTTTTAAGAGAGCGATTAAAAATATTTTCATTAACAGGCTTAATAGTATTATAGCTTGCCATTATAAAATCTAAGTCTTCCTGAGATGGTAACTTTTCAATTTGCCTAGAACTTTTCCCAATTTCTATTTCCTTGGGCTTGGGTTTCTCGAGAGGTAAAACATCGAATTCTATAGGTTCTTCTATGTTTGTTATATATCTATTGAAATCTCTGGAAACCTCTACTCTTACTGGATAGAGATTTAAATTCTGAAGGGCCTCAGACAAGTTACTCATGCTGTTTAGCAAAATAGACATAGTCAGAATTCATAAAATTTATAGAAAACTTTTTAAATATTAGTTCCTACTGGGTACTATTAAAATAACTGAAATTTACATCACACGAGGTTTTATTTGTAAATTTTATGATTTTCTTGATAAGACTTCTAGACTGTAGATAATAAAGGTACTAATACTTGAGTCAAATTATTTAAGAATTTGCATTACTTGCTACATTGACTAGCATATAAAGATCTGCTCATACTGTATACAATTAGTCAGATAAATAAACAAATAATCACAAAATAGCAATTAAGGGAAATTAAGTATTTTCTAAATACTTAATTGGCTTAAATCAGTGGCTTGAGAAGTGGCTCTGATACCACCTGATTTCTGTCAAGGCCCCCGACCGGTTTGACCCATTTCAGAAGCCGCGGGACAGAAATCCTGCGGTATTTAATTTAGGCGACAGCGGAAGTCTTTTTAAAACAGGATCTTTCAATATTTGAAACTGCCCGTTTTATATAATTTAGGGATAAAACCCAATAATTTACAATAAGATGATTTCACTGGGAAATCTTTATTTTACAAAACATCTTTCTTTATTTATTTATTTACATTGAGCCACTTTTCTAAGCTTGTAGTGCTTCTTGGCACTTTTCTTTGCTCACAACAGATTACCTGAAACATGTTTGAAAAAGGTTTTGTCAGCGGAGAAATACTGAGTGAGTTCATTCAGGTTTTAGGAAATGACCCATAGTTATAAATTACAGCATAAGAGCGATTACAATGGTTCCTATCTAATCTTTATCTGGCTTTCTGTCACAATGGTGACAAGTCACAATGGTGACGATGGTCATACCACTATTAGGTCAATGAACTCTAATAGTGACGTTCCTCCCTAGTAGGTCAATGAACCTAACTGGGAGAAATCGTAATGTTCACAATACCCCACTAACCAATAAATCAAGATATCCACGACTTAGTCCCTGTAATTATGACTTTTGAAAATAAATTTGAGTATTGTAAAACAGTTGATAAAAAGAGAATGACTCACATTGCAGATTTAACGAGCAGAATATAAGCCTACTGATTAGCCTTGTTAACCTAATTTAAATAATAATGCACACATATAACCGGGTTAATGATCAATACAGCATTTACGATAACTCACGAGATCAAATTCTCACAACGAACGACAAAGTGTGATACTTAAACATCCATCGATTTAACGACGAACGACAAAGTATAACCCTATGTGGGCGGCACTTATGTAACATCCCAAAACCCGAATGTTTATAATTGCCATGTGTTCTTATATGACTTAGCATGAAATGAATAACTAGGTTATTTAACCTAGTTAAGTGTGTGTGTGGTTAGAAGTACTAAATGACTAAATTTGTACCCATTTGTGCTTTAATGGCTAACACAAGGGACTAAAGGTGGGTTAATAAGAAAGTTGAGTTAATATATGCAAAATAAACACACAAATACACACACACGTACGTGTGTTCGAGAAGGAGCCAGGAACTCCTTGAAGGTTCATAAACCCTAATCATGAAGATCACCAAATTGAGGGGTTAATTGTAGCTCAAATTCAAGAAGGAACATGGACTAATGATCACCTAAGTATTTCCTACATCAAGTAAGTCGAATTTTGCAATTTGCTGATGTTTGATTTAGTGGGTTTAGTATAATTCGTGAATGTAATGATGAATCTAGTATGAATGATGGTTGCCATAGTTGTGTAGACATCAAGATATGTTGAATTTTGAATAAGAACATGGATTTAAGCAAAACCCACTTGCATGTCAAGGAATGACTAGAAATTTTGAGGTTTCTACTTGTTAATTGGTTGTTGTTGATGATCTTGTTATGACTAATTGATGTCACAATCATGTGTTCCTAGTTAGGACAAAATATTGTTATGAACTTGATTGATTGTGAATAAGTTATGTGAAGAATTAGTAGGAATCACGCTTTAAAAGCTTGTACATAATGTTTTGTTAGTAGTACACCCGCCAAGTGTTCGATGAAATGCCTAAGAGAGCAAAATTGTGAAATTGTATGAAGGTTATGGGTAATTATGTATAGAAGGTGCTTATGGTGTAGCCGTTAGCAAAATAATAAGTTAAGTATGCTTAAGGTGGAGTCATTATGAGAATTCGGATTTGAATATATGGTTTGGTAAAATTATGCATTAGGAACTTGTACCTTATGCACCAATGATGTGATGCTCGCCATGTACTTTATGCGCTTGATTTATGGTGATTAAGAGCAAATGTGTACGAATGTGAGATGTGTAGTTTATTGATAAGTGATAATGTTGGAATTATGTCGTGTACATATGTAAGATGATAATTTGATTGTGTGAATGTTGAACAATACGGTTGCCAAATGTAGAGTTATGAAAGTATAATTAAGTGAGCATTGATTATGTGTTATGTGTGATAATGAATTTGGATTTAGAAGATATTAAATATTATGGTTGACAAATCATGTCGTATGCATGTTAGTAAAAGCCGATGTTGATAAGAATAGGTAAATATGTGTTAATTTGAATGAGCATGAATCCTAACATGATTATGGCATGGCGACACGAAAGAATTGGAATCACACGAGCATGGGCCAAGCACGAAGGATAACGGGTCAAGATGAGGCAAGGAAGCGGTTACGAGCACGGATGCACAAGGTAAGTAATTTCCGTAATTACTTCTTAGTTGTTTATGTGAAGTTATGTGCAACTTAAACTAGGTATGATAATTGAGGTCATATAGGAATGAATGGTATGATATCGATGAAGTGTTAAACGGATCTTAGCTTTGATCCGAGCAAGGTAGGTGTGATTAAGAATTGTAGCTAAGTGATAGGATTGGTTACTTATGCAAGATAGTACTTTATTGTTAAGGATGGGGCAAGGTTGACAAAACGCCCTTGATAGGTATTTGGGGCAAACGACCTTAAAAGTCGTTTGGAAACGAGTTATTCGTTTAGAGTAATGTCTTTGTCAAGTATGAAAGCGAAGTATAGGGTTTTGTATGTCGTAGACCTTTTTATGCACAAATACCCATAACGGGTCAAAAAGGAGCTTTTGGGCGAAAATGGGTAATAGGATGCAAGGCATACGAGAGTTTTAATCTTTTATGATAGTCGTTAATAAAATGATTAAGTTCATATGAGATTGAGGTCAAATAAACAGATTATGTCGATAAATGCACAAACGGGTCAAATAGTTAGAAAATGATAATATGTCGAATGCACGTAAGTTAAGAATTTCCTTAATCCGGGGGTAGGATTTTAAGTTAATATGATAGAATGTAAATTTACAAGCATGTAGGAAGAAACGGGAGGTTAAACGGGTAAACGGTTCAAAAGTTATGCGCGTTTTAGTGCGTTCGAACGACGAAATCAACACAGCAGGAAAACTGATTTTCTAGAGGCCGTAGCCTACGCCCAAGTAGGCCGTCGCCTACGACCCATGGAAAGTCAGTTTGCTGACGGGTTATTTTGCTTCCTACGGAGGTGTTTGGCTACGTGTAAATGCAAGGGTCGTCGCCTACGACCCCTAGGGCCGTCACCGACGCCCTCCCCATGTCCAAAAAGCTGAAATTTAGTTATTTATGTTAATTATGCATCGTTGGCTTCGGTATATTACCCGTGGTCTATGGCGAGCCTTCCAATCATGATTTCGAGTGTTCCCTTAACGCTTATGAGTTGTAAACCTAAGTCTAAGACCCATGTAAATATTGTATGATTATGTAAAGATGTAGGAAAGGTATGTACGTATGTAGTTGTGTATGTATGTATGCGTAAAGACATTTATGAGTGTATGCACGTAAGTAAGGTTGTAGGAAAGGTATGTATGTATGCAGATGTGTATGTATGTTTGTATGTAAGTACGTATGTATGTATGAATTGATATGTTAGAATTTTAACGTTACTAATTATGCGTTTGAGGTCGGTACGTAATGCAGGAATGAGTACATCGGATTCTTATGAAATTTAAGCCGAATCCGGAACAAGAGAAGGAGAAGGGTTATTCGAATTGATCAAGTTACATTATCGAACGTTATTCAATCTTTAATTATTTGAGATTAATGTTATATGATGTTGTCATCGACTAATGGCTAAGTTGTATGTGATGCCCACAGTTACTACACGGACTTCTTCTGCTGCTAAGGAAGTGAAGCGGACGTAGATCGAGTCAAGAGCAAGGATTGTACGGATAGATCGGTCACATAGTTGAAGTATATAATGTCTAGAAATCTAAATTTTAGTATGAATGTTGTGAATTCTTTTATAGAACTTTTAACATTTTTAGAATTTGGAACCTTCGTGAAAGTAATGTCGTTAATAAGGAAAGAAATTTTAAAGCTCTTTTTCCGTTGCGTCATTTTTAAGGTTAAACGTGTTAGGGTGTAACAAGTTGGTATCAGAGCCCTGGTTTGAGAGAATCAAGTAACAGGAGGTAAATACTTGAACTCAAACCGGTGTGCTCTCGTGACCAAGAACCCGTGCAATCCAAGACTCGATTGAGGCCTAAAGGCAAAAGCGAATGTAAGTATGTATTAGATTATGTATTTGAAGGAAACTAATAGTATGTTTTGTGAAGGGTAAGCGCAATTGTTGGAAGAGATGATCCGTGAATGCGGTCTAGGACCGGCATCGAGGCAAGTAATGAAACGAATTGACCCCAGGTACGTAAACCTAACGTATGGGCGTATGAAATGGTATGGTTAAGAAAGTGAAAGAAAAATTTTGAACAAATTATGATAACGACATGGTAAATAAGTTTTGAAAATGTTACACGAGCCGAAACTAAATTCTTCGGACATAAGGTGGCGATTACGCGAAGACACGAAACTAGTACGTGGAATGTGTACCTGGCCAGTACACAAGAAACGTATGACGTTCGTGAGACCGTGATAATTATTACAGGTATGTCCGATAGAGTTTGGTAGCTGCTAGGCGTGTGGGTGAAATGGGTAGTAAGACTCTCGGGGGATTGAGAGTACCTTGTAGGAATGAAAGATGTGAATGCGATGCTTGAATCCGCGAGACGGATTCAAGGAATGAAATATGCGAATGCGATGCTTGAATCCGCGAGACGGATTCAAGGAATGAAATACGCGAATGCGATGCTTGAATCCGCGAGACAGATTCAAGGAATGAAATATGCGAATGTGATGCTTGAATCCGCGAGACGGATTCAAGGAATGAAATATGCGAATGCGATGCTTAAATCCGCGAGACGGATTCAAGGAATGAAATATGCGAATGAAATGATTGAATCCGCGAGACGGCTTCAAAGAATGAAAGAGGTGAATGCAATATTTGAATTCGTGAGACGGATTCAAAACATGAAAGGTACGAAAGGTATGAGTAAGGTGTTCGAATCCGCGAAACGGATTTAAGATATAAAAGACAAAAACTAATCTACTTAAGAAGAAGTCAATAGTTTGACCATGATTGTGTCACACAAGTCATATAAGTAAATGTAAAGCAAATGAACAAAAGTATGATTGGAGTGAAAATATTCGAAGGTGTAAGTAATTACGAACCAGACAAGTAAATGTTTCTTAAGTGATATGATTCAAATTATGCTTAAATTTTCATATACATTTATATATATATATATATATATATATATATATATATATATATATATATGAATGTATTTATGCAAATGCGTTGCATGCGAGAAGGTCGAAAGGATAAATGGGTCATGCGGGTCAGACGGCGATTGCCATTTGGACTCGTTTGTTAATGTTTTGATATTTTAAGTTTTGTACTCATAGGTGAGCTTGATGAATGGACACGCAATGTCATTAATCGGAAAGGAATGATCTTCGTAAGGTATGGATAACAAATCAATGGAATCTACTTCCGAGAGGTATGTATAAAAAGAGTTATAACTTAAATGGGAGGTTATGACTCGACTAGAGACTGATGTATTAGAATAGAATATATATATATATATATACAAACCGTAATGCAAAAATGTAGAATGAATTTCAAAATGTTCGTAATGATCATCGGGTAGTATTGAACTTGAATGCTCGTAACTGTGGAAATTCTGATAGAATATACGAGACAGCAAGTATCGTTAAGAAATGCTAACCTTGATGCTCGGCTTGTTGGCCATGTTCATTTGAATAAGACCTTGTAGAAAAGATACGCATGGCATAATTAACAATAGTAACCTTGGAAATGATGCTTAGTCTTCGTGATAAGTACAGATACGTAAGTTTGAGAAGGGTGATTTTGGTTGTAATAATAAGTCTTTGAATGAATATAGTATGCGTATGATAATATATCAACCCCTCTTGAAGAGCTTAAAGGTAATCAGCAATAATGATAGCAATGGAAATGTTTAGGATGACTCGTAGTGAACAAAATGAAAGATAACATATGATGTATGAGTAGTATGAAGTGAATCGAATTATCCCGGTTAGTAAATGTATGAATGTAATATGGTTAAGTAGGAAGCTAGAAACAAGTTGTGGCCTTAGGTCTATACGAGTGATAATTGTATACATTTGGAAAAAAAAAGTTCACCGAATGAAATGTTAGTGATAGTATGTACTAGAAACTGGCAATATAAAATGAAAGACACTAATAAGAGCTCTGGATCAGACCCTGACTCTCGTGTGATTATGAAAGTAAATTACTAATCTAAGAAGATCACAATGCGTACGATCATAATTATTCATGGTTAAGACTTTTGCAAGGACCCCGAATGAATTATGTTGTAATGTGCCCATCAAATGAGTATGTTAGAAAGGTAAGAGAAGGAACGAGAAAGGTTTCGGGGACGAAACCTTCTTTAAGGGGGGTCGATTTGTAACATCCCAAAACCCGAATGTTTATAATTGCCATGTGTTCTTATATGACTTAGCACGAAATGAATAACTAGGTTATTTAATCTAGTTAAGTGTGTGTGTGGTTAGAAGTACTAAATGACTAAAGTTGTACCCATTTGTGCTTTAGTGGCTAACACAAGGGACTAAAGGTGGGTTAATAAGAAAGTTGAGTTAATATATGCAAAATAAACACACAAATACACACACACGTACGTGTGTTCGAGAAGGAGCCAGGAACTCCTTGAAGGTTCATAAACCCTAATCATGAAGATCACTAAATTGAGGGGTTAATTGTAGCTCAAATTCAAGAAGGAACATGGACTAATGATCACCTAAGTATTTCCTACATCAAGTAAGTCGAATTTTGCAATTTGGTGATGTTTGATTTAGTGGGTTTAGTATAATTCGTGAATGTAATGATGAATCTAGTATGAATGATGGTTGCCATAGTTGTGTAGACATCAAGATATGTTGAATTTTGAATAAGAACATGGATTTAAGCAAAACCCTCTTGCATGTCAAGGAATGACTAGAAATTTTGAGGTTTCTACTTGTTAATTGGTTGTTGTTGATTGTGAATAATTTATGTGAAGAATTAGTAGGAATCACGCTTTAAAAGCTTGTACATAATGTTTTGTTAGTAGTACACCCGCCAAGTGTTCGATGAAATGCCTAAGAGAGCAAAATTGTGAAATTGTATGAAGGTTATGGGTAATTATGTATAGAAGGTGCTTATGGTGTAGCTGTTAGCAAAATAATAAGTTAAGTATGCTTAAGGTAGAGTCATTATGAGAATTCGGATTTGAATGTATGGTTTGGTAAAATTATGCATTAGGAACTTGTACCTTATGCACCAATGATGTGATGCTCGCCATGTACTTTATGCGCTTGATTTATGGTGATTAAGAGCAAATGTGTACGAATGTGAGATGCGTAGTTTATTGATAAGTGATAATGTTGGAATTATGTCGTGTACATATGTAAGATGATAATTTGATTGTGTGAATGTTGAACAATACGGTTGTCAAATGTAGAGTTATGAAAGTATAATTAAGTGAGCATTGATTATGTGTTATGTGTGATAATGAATTTGGATTTAGAAGATATTAAATATTATGGTTGACAAATCATGTCGTATGCATGTTAGTAAAAGCCGATGTTGATAAGAATAGGTAAATATGTGTTAATTTGAATGAGCATGAATCCTAACATGATTATGGCATGGCGACACGAAAGAATTGGAATCACACGAGCATGGGCCAAGCACGAAGGATAACGGGTCAAGATGAGGCAAGGAAGTGGTTACGAGCACGGATGCACAAGGTAAGTAATTTCCGTAATTACTTCTTAGTTGTTTATGTGAAGTTATGTGCAACTTAAACTAGGTATGATAATTGAGGTCATATAGGAATGAATGGTATAATATCGATGAAGTGTTAAACGGATCTTAGCTTTGATCCGAGCAAGGTAGGTGTGATTAAGAATTGTAGCTAAGTGATAGGACTGGTTACTTATGCAAGATATTACTTTGTTGTTAAGGATGGGGCAAGGTTGACAAAAACGCCCTTGATGGGTATTTGGGGCAAACGACCTTAAAAGTCGTTTGGAAACGAGTTATTCGTTTAGAGTAATGTCTTTGTCAAGTATGAAAGCGAAGTATAGGGTTTTGTATGTCGTAGACCTTTTTATGCACAAATACCCATAACGGGTCAAAAAGGAGCTTTTGGGCGAAAATGGGTAAGAGGATGCAAGGCATACGAGAGTTTTAATCTTTTATGATAGTCGTTAATAAAATGATTAAGTTCATATGAGATTGAGGTCAAATAAACAGATTATGTCGATAAATGCACAAACGGGTCAAATAGTTAGAAAATGATAATATGTCGAATGCACGTAAGTTAAGAATTTCCTTAATCCGGAGGTAGGATTTTAAGTTAATATGATAGAATGTAAATTTACAAGCATGTAGGAAGAAACGGGAGGTTAAACGGGTAAACGGTTCGAAAGTTATGCGCGTTTTAGTGCGTTCGAACGACGAAATCAACACAGCAGGAAAACTGATTTTCTAGAGGCCGTAGCCTACGTCCAAGTAGGCCGTCGCCTACGACCCCTGGAAAGTCAGTTTTTGCTGACGGGTTATTTTGCTGCCTACGGAGGTTTTTGGCTACGTGTAAATGCAAGGGCCGTCGCCTACGACCCCTAGGGCCGTCGCCGACGCCCTCCCCATGTCCAAAAAGCTGAAATTTAGTTATTTATGTTAATTATGCATCGTAGGCTTCGGTATATTACCCGTGGTCTATGGCGAGCCTTCCAATCATGATTTCGAGTGTTCCCTTGACGCTTATGAGTTGTAAACGTAAGTCTAAGACCCATGTAAATATTGTATGATTATGTAAAGATGTAGGAAAGGTATGTACGTATGTAGTTGTGTATGTATGTATGCGTAAAGACATGTATGAGTGTATGCACGTAAGTAAGGTTGTAGGAAAGGTATGTATGTATGCAGATGTGTATGTATGTTTGTATGTTTGTATGTAAGTACGTATGTATGTATGTGACAACTTGAGTTTTCAACCTTCATTTTCACATTAATTGCACGTTGACTTTGACTGTTAGTGTTTGATTTATTGACTTGTATTATACACCGTGTGATACGATGAAACGTATTGTGTTTGCATGATTATGTGTTTAATTGTATAACTTGAAACCTGTTGAGAAACTTAAACTGTTAAACTGTTAACACGTGAATGAGCTCGACGAAACAGAAGTTGATTCGCCGAGAACATCTCGACGAAACAGGAAATCTGTTTCGTCAACATCATCTCAACGAAACAGGAAATCTGTTTCGCCGGCCCATCAGTTTCGCCAAGCCCAGTAAGGGCCCATTACGTGAAAACGTGTATAATAACGTGAACCGGCTCCTATTTTACACTCTTGGCAAAACAAAAACCCTAGAACACTCTGTGCGACGGCAGATTGTATTCCCAAGCTCTCTCGAACGACCCGCATCATCCTTACTTGTATCTCGGTTAGTATAATCGGTTTTTATGATACTTTGATCTCTCAACCTTTGCGTGTGTATGTGCTGGTTCGATCTCTAGAATGAATGTGTTTATATGAGTATTGTAGTTTCGAATTAGTATGCACGATGGTTTATATGAATCGGTTTCATAACTTATACGAAACATGATTGTTAGGGTTGTTTAGCAGTTAACCGGATGTTTTCTCATGATTAACATATATGCTAGATTACCTACGATTGGCACACAGTTTTATTACAGTTAGTGTAACGATTCCTGTATGGGCCCGTATGTTTGATTGATGATCATGTAATTACTGTTTGATGACTGATGTTGATGTTGATGACGTTGTGACGGCAATTAGGGTTTTAAAACCGTAACTGATCAATGACGTAACTGACGTTTGACGAACTGGACTGGTTTGACGAAACAGAAATCTCGGCGAAACAGAATGTGTTTCGCCAAGGTATGATTGACGAAACAGAACTCTGTTTCGCCAAAGGCAGAATTGACGAAACAAGTTGTGTTTCGCCAAAGTTGTGTTTCGCCAAAGTTGTGTTTCGCCAAAGATGTGATTCGCCCAAAGTGTGATTCGCCAAAAGTGTATTTCGTCAACTTGAATACTTACACAGTAACCTGATTTAACATTGTTAGAAGTTAACTGAGATATTTAACTGCTGTTAAGTGATACACATGAATTATATGAATTCGAAGGCGTACAATGTGCTACTTGGTGATCATCGATGCATTATCCTTGTGATTACACATACGTGCCAACTTTGTGAATACCAACTGATCAAATACATATACGTACCGTAGGAATTGACTGATTGTTTGTGAGCACTTACTGTAACATACCGAGCAAATCAAGGTGAGTTCATTGCATTTTCTCAAGCATGCGTCCCGGTGGTTTGGGACAACTGGTAAACATTTGGAAGGGAAACATTGGGTAAACAACTTAATCGGTTTTGGTTATTGCCTGGAGGGCAATGGGGGTAATTAGTTGATAGCGCTATTAGGTAGGAAACCTCACACCGGGCCGTAAGGACGGGGGTGAACTAATTATCTGGGTTTCACTATGGTTGTTTAGAGGCACACTCCTCGGTTACGTAAGGGCGTAGTCCCTAGGGTAACTAACTGAACAACATAGTGGGTTGCTAAGAGGCACACTCCTCGGTTACGTAAGGGCGTAGTCCCTAGGGTAACTAACATGAGCAACATCGTAACACAACATTGAATCGCATTAACATATATCTGGTAATACAACTCATTTGCGAAACCTTGAACTCACCAGCGTAGTCTGACACACTTGTTTGCATGCTTGTAGGTCGTTAACCTTGGAACTTGGACTTGCTATCTGGGCGTGCTGGAGTGGTCATGGATCGAAGCTACTGGACTTTTTATAATTGATACATTGGTTTTAAGTTTATTTTGAAACAATTACTAAACGACTTGTCATATGCTTCTGCTACATAACTCTTGAGAATTAACATTGTGTTTGACCTTTAATCTTGGCTATTATCGATATGTTTTATTAAGTATTTATTATTGGTTCAATGTGATTGGTGGCTCAGACTCTGATGTGTAACACGCCTCGCGGGGTTTCCGCAGATGGTATTTTGGGGGTGTTACAGTTTGGTATCAGAGCCACTGGTTATAGTGAACTAGGTTTTAAACGTTTTATAAAACCAGACTACAACCAAATACCTTCAAAGAATCGATCATGACACTCAGCTCCAGATTGCAAGGTTCGTCTCCTGTTTAGTTTATGCATTACTTCTTTAGTAGTCACACACTCATAACTTGCATGACACGATATACTCACTACTACGGTGGCTAGATAGTGAGACACTACTCATCGACTTATGTGAATAGTAAACCTGTGATACCATTCGTTGTGTTGTGTGAACGGGGGAAACTTCGAGCGCAAGCTAAGAGGCACTGAGATAAGCATGCAAATTGCCTTATTATTATGGGTGCACACTTAATAATAACGTGGGGTGCATGCAAGTCCCAGTGAGGCTTATCGAGCGTGAGAAGGGTTCTGCCTTATTATGTGTGAACTTGGTAGTACGTAGATATCAACCTGATACTTGATATCCATCTCGTTTCGATTTCCTGAATCGGTTCATATTTATATATAGAATCATGAGTGGACGCGGACACGGACGTGGCAACATCAACATGACTCAGGCTGAGTTGACTGACCTAATCAACACCCGTGTGGCTGAGGCTTTAGCAGCCTATCAAGCTGGTACGGAATGTACCAAGTACTCTTACTCTTATAACGCATACACGTCTTTTCACTCCTGTAACGTGTTTCCTTTCGTCATTTAGGTCAGCAAGCGCAACCTCAACCCAACCAGCCTGCGTGTACGTTCAAAATGTTTATGGACTGTAAGCCACAGACCTTCACCGGGACAGAAGGGGCTGTGGGACTTCTGAGATGGTTCGAGAAAGCAGAGTCTGTGTTCGCTATTTGTAACTGTCCCGCTGGGGACAGGGTGAAATATGCTGCGGGTACCTTGGCGGATGGTGCCCTAACGTGGTGGAATGCCCAAGTGCAGTTGTTGGGCATCGAGGCAGCAAATGCTACAACCTGGGATGATTTTAAGGAACTGATCAGAGAGGAGTATTGTCCTCGGGATGAGGTTCAGAAGTTGGAAAACGAGTACTAAGACTTGAAGATGGTTGGATCTGAAGTCGAAGCGTATGTGAAGCGATCGTATGAATTGGCGGACATGTGCCCGAACTTGTCCCGGCCTATGTCTCGGAGGATTGAGTTATTCATCAAGGGATTGCCTCCGCGTCTGAAGAGTTTGGTCACTGCAGCCCATCTCAATGATTTAACACAGATCGTTCGTCTGACTCATAAGATTTTGGACCAAGAAGTAGAGAGCGATTCGTTACCCCCGCGTATTTCGGCCACTACTACTGCTACACCCACTGCCACTGCGTCCGCTAATGATAACAAGCGGAAGTGGAGTGATTATGACAAGGCATCCAGTGCTGGCCAGACTCAGAAAAGGCCAGACAACAGCAACCGCAACATCAGTCAGTCATCTTCTGTCAATCAAGGCCAGGGAAGTGGCCACAGCCAGGGTTCATATGCAGGGAGAAAGCCACGGTGTAACAAATGTGGCTATCATCATTGGGGGCTGTGTGGTCGGACGTGTAACAAGTGTGGTAAGCCAGGCCATGAGGCTAGGGATTGTAGAACCTCACAACCCAAACATCAGCAGCAACAGAACCAGCAAAACCAGAGACAACAGGGGCAACCACCCCAGCAGAACCAAGGTTTCAGGAAGGGGTGCTACCAGTGTGGTGACGAGGGCCACTTTAAGCGGGATTGCCCTCAGTTAAACCAGAACGCCAACGACAACAACCGCCCGAATAATAACAATGCTGGGAATAACAACAACAATAACGGCAATAATGGGGGTAACGGTAATGGTGCTCGAGGAAGGGTGTTCCAGCTTGGGGCAGGGGATGCTAGGAATGACGGCAATGTTGTCACCAGTACGTTTCCTGTAAACAATCATATTGCTTCTGTGTTATTTGATTCTGGTGCCGACTGGAGTTACGTGTCCTTAGAATTTAGTCAACAATTGGGGATAACCCCAACGCCTTTAGAAGTTAAGCAAGTAGTAGAACTAGCAGATGGTAAAACAATAGAAGCCTCGAATGTCCTCTTCGGGTGCAAGCTAGATCTCGTGGGTCAAGTATTCGATATTGATCTCCTTCCCGTTACGCTTGGTAGTTTCGATATAGTGGTAGGCATGGATTGGCTGTCCAAGCACCAAGCAGAAATCTTGTGCAAGGAGAAGGTGGTGCGTATCCCTCTCCCTGATGGGGAGTCATTACTGGTTCAAGGGCATCGTAGTGGGATGATGGTTGGTATTATCTCGGCTATGCATGCGCAAAAGTGTCTACAAAAGGGGTATCTTGCGATGTTAGCGTTAGTTACAAACGCTCAGTCTGAGGAGAGAAGGATCGAGGATCTGCCGGTGGTGCGGGACTTCGCTGATGTGTTCCCAGAGGAGTTACCAGGGTTACCTCCTCACCGTCAAGTAGAATTTCAGGTTGATCTGGCGCCAGGAGCGGCCCCAATTGCCCGAGCTCCATACCGGTTGGCTCCTGGGGAGCTACAGGAATTGTCTAATCAGTTACAGGAATTGTTGGATAGGGGATTCATTCGACCCAGTTCTTCGCCTTGGGGAGCCCCAGTTCTGTTTGTAAAGAAGAAAGACGGGTCATTCCGCATGTGTATCGACTATCGAGAGCTCAACAAGGTGACCATTAAGAACCGCTATCCGTTACCACGCATCGACGACTTGTTTGACCAGTTGCAAGGGTCAAGTTTTTATTCAAAGATCGACTTAAGGTCGGGTTACCACCAGGTAAGGGTTAGAGAAGAAGATGTCCCCAAGACTGCTTTTCGAACGCGCTACGGACACTACGAGTTTTTGGTCATGCCGTTTGGATTGATGAATGCACCAGCGGTCTTCATGGATCTCATGAACCGTGTATGTAAGCCATATCTCGACGAGTTTGTTATAGTGTTTATTGACGACATCTTGGTTTATTCAAAGAACAAGGAGGATCACGAGCGTCACCTACGTCTCATCTTAGAACTTTTGAGAAGGGAACAACTGTATGCTAAGTTTTCTAAGTGCGATTTTTGGATTCGAGAAGTGCATTTCCTTGGGCACGTTGTTAACGAGAAAGGGATACATGTGGATCCTGCAAAAGTGGACGCAGTTAAGAATTGGGCGGCACCAAAGACTCCTTCTGAGGTGCGACAATTTCTTGGTCTCGCTGGATATTATCGGAGGTTTATTAGAGATTTCTCGAAGATCGCACAACCCCTCACTTCGCTGACACAGAAGAACACGGTATACTCTTGGGGAACGAAGCAGGAAGAGGCCTTCCAGTTATTAAAACAGAAACTTTGCAGCGCACCGATTTTGTCTTTACCAGAGGGTACCGAAGATTTTGTGGTCTATTGTGATGCATCTATTCAGGGTCTCGGATGTGTGTTAATGCAACGCGAGAAGGTGATAGCCTATGCCTCGCGACAGTTGAAGATTCATGAGAAAAACTACACGACACACGACTTGGAGTTAGGAGCGGTGGTATTTGCGTTGAAGATCTGGAGGCACTATCTGTACGGTACCAAATGCACCATCTACACCGACCATAGGAGTCTTCAGCATATCTTCGACCAGAAAGAATTGAATATGCGGCAACGGCGATGGGTTGAATTATTGAACGATTATGAATGTGCCATTAAGTATCATCCGGGCAAGGCGAACGTTGTAGCTGACGCCCTCAGCAGAAAGGATAATGCACCTAGGCGTGTACGAGCATTGCAACTCACGATCCAGTCCAATCTTCCTTCCCAGATACGAAACGCTCAGTTAGAAGCGTTGAAACCAGAGAACGTTCAAGCTGAAGCTTTACGCGGCTCAAGGCAACGACTAGAACAAAAGGGAGACGGTGCTTACTACGTAACCGGACGCATCTGGGTCCCACTCTATGGTGACTTACGACAACTTGTAATGGATGAGGCACATAAGTCACGTTACTCCGTACATCCTGGATCAGATAAGATGTACCACGACTTGAAAACTACATACTGGTGGCCTAGCATGAAAGCCCATATAGCGACATACGTCAGTAAATGTTTGACTTGTGCTAAAGTCAAGGCGGAACATCAAAAGCCCTCAGGTCTACTGCAGCAACCAGAGATACCCACATGGAAGTGGGAACAGATCGCCATGGATTTCGTGAAAGGACTACCAAGAACTCAGGCCGGAAACGATACCATTTGGGTGATTGTTGATCGTCTCACGAAGTCAGCACATTTCTTAGCAATCAAGGAGACAGACAAGTTTTCGCAGCTAGCAGCGGTTTATCTTAAAGAGGTCGTCTCTAGGCATGGGGTACCAACTTCTATCATCTCAGATCGAGATCCGCGTTTCACTTCAGAGTTATGGCAGTCAATGCATAAATCGTTCGGTTCCCAACTCGACATGAGTACCGCTTATCACCCGCAAACGGATGGTCAAAGCGAGCGCACCATCCAGACACTTGAAGCATGCTGCGGGCATGTGTAATTGATTTCGGGAACGGGTGGGAGAAACACTTGCCATTGATAGAGTTCTCCTACAACAACAGCTACCATACGAGTATTAAGGCAGCTCCGTTCGAAGCACTGTACGGACGGAAATGTCGTTCACCTCTCTGCTGGCTTGAGGTGGGTGATAGTCAGATCACAGGCCCTGAGTTTGTGCTTAAAGCGTCAGAAAGCATTGTGCAGATCCGAAACCGTATGGCCGCAGCTCGCGACCGCCAGAAAAGCTACGCTGACAAGCGTAGTAAACCGTTGGAATTTGAAGTTAATGATCGCGTTATGTTAAAGGTCTCACCCTGGAAGGGTGTGGTGCGTTTTGGGAAACGCGGCAAAGTAAACCCCCGTTACGTAGGACCCTTCAAAATTCTGGAATGAATTGGATAGGTAGCTTACAGCTTGGAATTACCTGCTGAGTTGGGTAATGTTCACGACGTATTTCACGTGTCGCAGTTAAAGAAGTGTTTGGTTGACGAAACACTAGTTGTACCATTCCAGGAGCTGAAAATAGATGACAAGTTACAGTTTGTCGAAGAACCTATTGAGATTATGGATCTGGAAGTTAAAGTGCGTAAGCATAGTCGTATACCCATTGTGAGAGTTCGTTGGAACTCAAGACGTGGTCCGGAGTTCACGTGGGAACGCGAGGACCAGATGGAACGCAAGTATCCACACTTATTTCCCAAAGACAAGACCAAGCCTAGCAATTCTACATCTCATGTAACTGGTGAATTTCGGGACGAAATTCCCATTCAAGTTGGGGATGATGTGACACCCGCGGAAAATGCACAGTCATCTTGATTAGCATCGCATCGTGTTGCGGATGGCCTATCAAATTTCGGGACGAAATTTCTTTCAAGTTGGGGATGATGTGACAACTTGAGTTTTCAACCTTCATTTTCACATTAATTGCACGTTGACTTTGACTGTTAGTGTTTGATTTATTGACTTGTATTATACACCGTGTGATATGATGAAACGTATTGTGTTTGCATGATTATGTGTTTAATTGTATAACTTGAAACCTATTGAGAAACTTAAACTGTTAAACTGTTAACACGTGAATGAGCTCGACGAAACAGAAGTTGATTCGCCGAGAACATCTCGACGAAACAGGAAATCTGTTTCGTCAACATCATCTCAACGAAACAGGAAATCTGTTTCGCCGGCCCATCAGTTTCGCCAAGCCCAGTAAGGGCCGATTACGTGAAAACGTGTATAATAACGTGAACCGGCTCCTATTTTACACTCTTGGCAAAACAAAAACCCTAGAACACTCTGTGCGATGGCAGATTGTATTCCCAAGCTCTCTCGAACGACCCGCATCATCCTTACTTGTATCTCGGTTAGTATAATCGATTTTTATGATACTTTGATCTCTCAACCTTTGCGTGTGTATGTGCTGGTTCGATCTCTAGAATGAATGTGTTTATATGAGTATTGTAGTTTCGAATTAGTATGCACGATTGTTTATATGAATCGGTTTCATAACTTATACGAAACATGATTGTTAGGGTTGTTTAGCAGTTAAGCGGATGTTTTCTCATGATTAACATATATGCTAGATTACCTACGATTGGCACACAGTTTTATTACAGTTAGTGTAACGATTCCTGTATGGGCCCGTATGTTTGATTGATGATCATGTACTTACTGTTTGATGACTGATGTTGATGTTGATGACGTTGTGACGGCAATTAGGGTTTTAAAACCGTAACTGATCAATGACGTAACTGACGTTTGACGAACTGGACTGGTTTGACGAAACAGAAATCTCGGCGAAACAGAATGTGTTTCGCCAAGGGATGATTGACGAAACAGAACTCTGTTTCGCCAAAGGCAGAATTGACGAAACAAGTTGTGTTTCGCCAAAGTTGTGTTTCGCCAAAGTTGTGTTTCGCCAAAGATGTGATTCGCCCAAAGTGTGATTCGCCAAAAGTGTATTTCGTCAACTTGAATACTTACACAGTAACCTGATTTAACATTGTTAGAAGTTAACTAAGATATTTAACTGCTGTTAAGTGATACGCATGAATTATATGAATTCGAAGGCGTACAATGTGCTACTTGGTGATCATCGATGCATTATCCTTGTGATTACACATACGTGCCAACTTTGTGAATACCAACTGATCAAATACATATACGTACCGTAGGAATTGACTGATTGTTTGTGAGCACTTACTGTAACATACCGAGCAAATCAAGGTGAGTTCATTGCATTTTCTCAAGCATGCGTCCCGGTGGTTTGGGACAACTGGTAAACATTTGGAAGAGAAACATTGGGTAAACAACTTAATCGGTTTTGGTTATTGCCTGGAGGGCAATGGGGGTAATTAGTTGATAGCGCTATTAGGTAGGAAACCTCACACCGGGCCGTAAGGACGGGGGTGAACTAATTATCTGGGTTTCACTATGGTTGTTTAGAGGCACACTCCTCGGTTACGTAAGGGCGTAGTCCCTAGGGTAACTAACTGAACAACATAGTGGGTTGCTAAGAGGCACAATCCTCGGTTACGTAAGGGCGTAGTCCCTAGGGTAACTAACATGAGCAACATCATAACACAACATTGAATCACATTAACATATATCTGGTAATACAACTCATTTGCGAAACCTTGAACTCACCAGCGTAGTCTGACACACTTGTTTGCATGCTTGTAGGTCGTTAACCTTGGAACTTGGACTTGCTATCTGGGCGTGCTGGAGTGGTCATGGATCGAAGCTACTGGACTTTTTATAATTGATACATTGGTTTTAAGTTTATTTTGAAACAATTACTAAACGACTTGTCATATGCTTCCGCTACATAACTCTTGAGAATTAACATTGTGTTTGACCTTTAATCTTGGCTATTATCGATATGTTTTATTAAGTATTTATTATTGGTTCAATGTGATTGGTGGCTCAGACTCTGATGTGTAACACGCCTCGCGGGGTTTCCGCAGGTGGTATTTTGGGGGTGTTACAATGTATGTATGAATTGATATGTTAGAATTTTAACGTTACTAATTATGCGTTTGAGGTCGGTACGTAATGCAGGAATGAGTACATCGGATTCTTATGAAATTTAAGCCGAATCCGGAACAAGAGAAGGAGAAGGGTTATTCGAATGGATCAAGTTACATTATCTAACGTTATTCAATCTTTAATTATTTGAGATTAATGTTATATGATGTTGTCATCGACTAATGGCTAAGTTGTATGTGATGCCCACAGGTACTACACGGACTTCTTCTGCTGCTAAGGAAGTGAAGCGGACGTAGATCGAGTCAAGAGCAAGGATTGTACGGATAGATCGGTCACATAGTTGAAGTATATAATGTCTAGAAATCTAAATTTTAGTATGAATGTTGTGAATTCTTTTATAGAACGTTTAACATTTTTAGAATTTGGAACCTTCGTGAAAGTAATGTCGTTAATAAAGAAAGAAATTTTAAAGCTCTTTTTCCGCTGCGTCATTTTTAAGGTTAAACGTGTTAGGGTGTAACAACTTAAACATCCATTGGATATATTGATCGGTCGGAAAATGAATCGTAATAGCGATCGAGTTATTACCCTGATTGTGGCAGCACTTCGTGTATCGTGTGTGTTTTTAGACTGTTATGAATATATCTCGACGTACACAGAGAATTTGAACGTCGATTTAACTTTCCAGATCAAGTCCCAGTGTCCTCTATTTATACCCAAAATTTGGCCTCGCTTACGGATCGTAAGCCTGATCCCTTACGGTCCATAAGGGACACCTAAAAGGCCTAGGCTTGCCACTCGTGGGAGTAGCCTAGATGAGTCAGAATTTGGTCCAGTTAGACTTAAACAACGGTTTAAGTAGATAAACATCCAACTAGGGTTTGCCCCCCTTGAGTTTTAGGGGCCCTGATCCTGATCCTGATTGTTCCGGAAATTTTAGGGTTAATGCAGAATTACTTGGGTGTCTCAATTATGTTTTCCTAATTGACTTATTATCATCCTAGTATTGATTTTAGTGAGAGTTGTTACAAGCTGATAGACAGGGGGAGTCAGGAGATGCAGAGAATGTCCAACAAGCTGAGAAATCGATCTTGAGGTTAGATACTTATCGTGAAGAAGGAGAGCATTTCCATACTTATACGTTGGAAGCAATTAAGGAAATGACTCGCTTGATGGATCCTGACTTTAAATTCGATTTTGAAGAAGAAATGAACTCTGAGTTTGAAGAAGAGTTGAATGCCTTTGACATAAATCATCAGTCTGAGTATGAATATTGATATGTTGAAGATGCTGATTTGTATGATAGAGTTGAAGTGGAAGACTGGATAGATGATGAAAGCATTAATGAAGATACCTCACAGTTGCCAACGTTAATGGAATTCTTTACTGAGAAGAATCGTGATGAGTTGCGAAGGAAAGTTGCTGAAATTCTGAAAGACAAAAACTTTGATGGCACTCAGAAAGATATGGCAAAGGAAGAACGAAAGAAATGGTTCAAAGATAGTCACGAGAAGAAGTTTAAACGGCATTTGAAGTATTATCAACGAGATAGAAGCGTATCTCTCGGTGACATTATCAGTTGGGGTTTCTTACCGCAAGTTAATGCGTATGCAATTAGAAGGGAATGCGGAGTTCAGTACTTTGAAAAGTTACATGATATTATGTCACTTCCATGGTGGGATGTGGACGAATTGTCAAAGGTTAGAACTTTGGGATATAATGTCAGGAAAAACGACATTGCTATGTGGGGATTGATAAAGTTTGAGGCTTTGAGAGACTTCAAGCACTGGAAGCCACATTATCCGAAAAGAGTTACAAGAAGAGATCCAGTGACAGGTGTTGAAGAGACGATTCTGAATGTGAAAAAGCCTAAAACGATGAAGACTATACCAGTGCCTCCAATGGAGCAAGATTTCTACAAAGGCTTCATGGGCTGGGTTTATAGTTGCATTACTACTGAAGCAGTGATTACTTACAGAGCAGGTGGAGAATTAAGAGAGATTCATGTTTATGATCTTATATGGCTGGTGAATTGCTCTGCAAAGGATATCGAATGTCTTTTTATCAACAAAATTCACTATCAGCAAGAAGACAGAGAGCAGGCCATGCAATTTCAGCGAGTTGTAACCCTTTGCTTTCAGAAAAGTATTAACTCTGAAAGTAAATGGAAGTCTTCATGGTGGTCGCTCGAGGAGAAAATGAAAAGGAAAGCTGCTCGTGAACGTCAAAAGCTTGATGAAAACAGAGGTAAATGGATGCATATTCAAGCTGAAGAAGATAAAGCAAGAAAGAAACTGAACGACATGATAAGGAATGCTCTTAGGAGGAAGCCTAAGCAGCACGAAGAAAAGTTCAAGTCGTTATGAAGACCCGAAGACCAAGACTGAAGACTGCGGCTGTATCCAAGGGGGAGTTTGTTGGTGCACGAATGTCTAAAGCCTGCGTCTTAGTCTTAGTTGATGAATGTATAGGGTCTAGATGTGTTAATTATGTATTGTATAGGGGTTGGATATATAAAAGTTGGGTTTTAATGTTGAGGTTTCGCTTTTATGGACATAGTGTCACATGAGCGAAACCCCAAGCTTAAGGTTTCGCTCATATGGACATGTCACATAAGCGAAACCCCATCCCCTATAAATACCCAAGTTGTTTTCTCATTTTGTACGTACATGTCTCCCGTGTAGCCGAACTGCTGCCCGTGTATTATGTGAAGATTGAATGAGAAAACTGTTTTAAAGTGAATTCCTTCTATTTCTACACCTTTCTGCTTTGATTCATGCCGATTTTGTATTTCCGCTGCATTTTCGGTAGTTGCTAGCTCGAATTGACTCAATTGACTGTCAAATACGGTCCTACAATCGAATTTTCGGTGTAAAATTTGAGAATGTTTCAATTAATTTCTACCCAAAACGTAAAGATTTCGATTTTAATTTCTTGGTAGAGAATGTGCAGGAAGCTAAATGTAAGGGGGAGCAAGATTGAACGTCAAATCTAAGAATTTCGGGGCATCATTCAAGGGGGAGACTGTGATTTCACTTGAAGATGTTATCCAAGGCAGTTCAAGACTAAACATCACAGATTTCTAGCTATGTCCAAGGGGGAGATTGTTAGTGCACTATTTGTGTGGCCATAGATAGAAATCTAAATGTTCATGTAAAGTCTAGTGTCTTGAGTCTGTAAAATACCGGACAGAGGTTTCGCTAGGTGTCGTTAGGCAGTGGCAGACCCAGGATTTTATTTCAATGGGGTCCATTTTCGGGTCGGTCCTCGTTCGGGTCGAGTTAAAGTGAGGTTTGCACTAGTTTTAAAAAAAAATAAGAAAAATGGGCTTATGAAGGATTGAACCCATGACCTCTTGGTGGAAAAGAGGGAGATTTACCACTACACCAGCTTTCTTTTTATTTCTATGGTGTCCACCTAATTTTATTTATGGGGTCCATATACAATTTAATATACCGAATCTACTATTTTTTTAAAAAAGATTGGGGTCCGGGGACCCCAGTGGCACCAATGTGGGTCCGCCCCTGTCGTTAGGTAATGTAAGGTTAGTATACGGTATTACACGACACGAAGGGAGCTGATCTGAACAAGAATGATGTCATCATTCTCAATGATGACATCATATATATGATATCACAACTCTACATCATCACATGAAATAAGATGCATGTAGACACGAAAACGGTTTTGATTTCGCTTAAGATGCATGCATGCTAAAAATGAGATTCCGCTTCAAAATGCATGGAATGCTATTCCGCTTGAACCGATGGAATTGGGCTATGTAGCACGGGGACGGCTTGGAACCATGAGTACCCGTCCCGGGGACGGTATGGGGACGGAAACGCAACGGAAACGCCATGGGGACGTCCCCCAAACGTTTCCGGGAATGTGGGGACGGCATCGAAACGCTTCCAGGAAAGCGGGGACGACAATTCGAAGTTTCGGGGACGGCAGGCAACACTGGAACTCCTGCCATCGTCCAATGGGTGCTCATGGCTCCGTGCTGGTTAACAGTTGCTGTTCCGGCTGATGTGTTCATTGCTGGTTAACGAACGGCTGCTGTGTATTAGGGTAGAATGGAAAAAGAAAGAGATAAACTAGGTTATTTATTTTATTAACTGGGCTTTTATTTGCAGCCCAATATAAAATCTACCAAGTATTAACCCATTTAATAAAATGGGTAATAGACAATAGTTGCTTCTTAAACTACCTGAACTTATAATATTTAATAAATTAAATTATAAGACTAATCAACTATTATTATTATTATTATTATTATTATTATTATTATTATGTTAACTCGTGGCTTTCATTTCGTTGTTACTTTTTTTATTTACAACATTATTAATATAATGTGGTTTTGTATTTTTTATATATATATATATTTAGGTTTCTGCTTGTTTGTTATGTATTTTTTATAATATAGTTTCATAACTTAAAACAAATATTAATCAGTAAAAATGTATAAGAAACCGTTAGCAAGGTAAATGTGACTAAAATCGAAAAACAAGTTTCGGTAGAAGGATATCAAGTAGTGCTTTTGGAATTTGAAAATGATTTTATTATTGATGAATAATTACCTATGGTTGATGTGTGTAGTGTTTTTGGAGTTTACACTTTACATCAATACATATCTATTTTAAACTTTGTTTAATATATTTTTTTAATTTTTTTTAATATTTTTTTGTCGTACCCGTATCTTAGATTTTTGAGTTTTGCCGTTCCCCGTACCCGTATCGTCCCCGTACCCCAGTCCCGTATCCGTTCCCGTGCTACATAGGTCGAAACTCTGTCCGGTTGTCGTCCTTTCGTAATAAACGTTGTTTAATTACGTCTTCGCGCAGGATTACGGTTCGATTTAACGGATTCCGCACGTTAAATCGAATCCACCGCAGATCTAGTGATCGTTTACGATCCGATCCTGAACTCACAAGTGGTATCAGAGCTATGGATGCTCTGCGTGTAATCGTTTGTGAAATCGGACGAGTTTTGGAGTGATTCGGTAATAGTTCAGACTGTTTCGGTCGAGTTTCGAATCATTTCGTTGAGTTTCAGTGGAATTGAATGTGTTTCAATTGATATTTTTTTCATCTGATTTGGATATTTCAGATTGAATTTTACTGTTTTGGTTGAATCTCGGTTGAAGTTGCAATCATTTCTGACAAGTTCACATTGATTACAGACTGTTTTCTATGATGATATCGATTGAGATCAAAGTATAATCTATTATATTTTCTGAAACAGTTGGAAATCACAAAGTTTTTACAAAGAAAAATCATAAAGAATTTCTATAATAACATCAGAATTTCAAACACAATCAGTTTAAGTTCGTCTTATATTGATCTTGTTCATAACTCGAAGAGTTTCAGATTTAAAATCGAGATTTGATCTGAATTCTCTTTATATCAGATCTGTGTAGCACCAGTAGACTGAATCAGAGATTCAGATTTGTTTCGAATCTAAGTTTGTTCATTTTGATCAGTTTCTGTGAAAACGAATCTAATTTCGGTTTGATTTGATTGAATTTTGGATTGAAACGATTGACTTTCAGTTTGATTATATGTACATCGGAACAGTTACATCAGCTTTCTAACTGTTAATATCGGTTTCGGAATATTTCAATCAGTTTTGGTGAAATCGGATCAGTTTCGGACTGTTTTCGATTTATTTCAGCGAAGTGTTGGACTGATTTGATTGAGTTTAGATCGGTTTCAGTTGATTTACGATAAGTTTTGGTAAAAATCGCTGATGTTTTGAAAGCTATCGAACTGTTTTCCATCAAGTTTCGGATTAAATAGGTGTAAATTCGATAATAGTTGTGATTGTTTGTTCAAACTGAATTCCGAATCTGTTTTTGTTTGAACTGATCATTGCTGAATCGTTTCGAGTGAACTGAGTATTGTAGGGCTGCTTCGGTTGATTTGTGATGTGTTTCTAATCAAATTTGAACATTCAGTGGGATTTAGATCAATATCGGACTGATTTCGTTTGATTTTCGGCAAATTTGGAATTGTTTTTGGTGAAAACTGTTTGAATTAGTTATTTGTCGGATGAATTTCGAACTAATCCGGTATGATTTTGAACAGTTTTAGTTGATTCGATACAAGTTTTGTTCGATTACATACTGAAATTGGTTGATTTATGGTGTAATCGGATCAGATTTTATTGAGTTTCAGTGAATTTTGGTCTGATTTGGTGAAAGTTTCGAAACAGTCCATCAGTATGATGTTGGTCATTCGCTGATTATGTACATCAGCTGAAGAATTTACATTTGTAAACATTTTGACTAGATCACAAAAGTAATGGGTTTGATATACATTTATATAAAATCCTTGAGAGTATTTCCTGTAAGCAGTGATTACAACAAACAATACAAAATTATGACCAATCAGCTGGCGAGCAGCTTGTAAATTTTTTACCAAACTAATTAGGATTTCTTCTCCTGATCAATTAAAAGAAAATTTGGCATCTATCAGGCAAACCGAAACATATGTACAATCAGCCTTGTCAATGGTTTGCCCATATATGACTTGTGAGCATTGGATGCGCTTTTCACATCATACGAGTAAAGAAACATCTGTTTGACTTGTATGTGGAATAGGAGGTTTGGTCAATGGTCTCAACGTTTCCATGATGGTTCAATCGTCGAAATTTTGACATTCGCTGATAGTTCGTAGACCATTCGCTGAAAAGATTAGTCGCAGAATTTGGTTCAGTTTGTTAAGAATAAAGAATCACGAGCCCAAATCATTTCGAAAAAAAAATTCTCGGTATACAGCCACTGTAGAACTGTCCTGTTTACTGAAATAATCCGCGCAGAATCCGCTGCAGAATTGGTCAGCTGCTGTTACGGTAGTTACGACATTTGGGATCGCACACGAACTAGCATTGCATATCTTTCTGATTCAGTCATTAAAACATTCGTTCGCTGAAAAATTATGCATTAAGTGAACTGAGATCTGTTTACTTGCTTGAAATCAATACATTTGCAGAACTGATTGGCTGAACCGTTCATTCGTTAAACGGTAGTTCATCCGTAAATACGACATCAGTGGATTGCTGATACATTCATCCGTTTGAGGTTTATCCGCTGGTATAATTTGCTGATTCAGCCGCTAAAAATCAGCATATCCGCGCAAGTTTGAAACTAGTATTCGTCCGTAGAACTGATTCGCTGAAAACATTATCCATTTGCTGTTACAGTATCCATTCGCTGAAGTCGATTTGATTGCTAAAAGTCAGTTTATTCGCTGCATTGTGCATACGTGGTAATCAGATTCATTCGCTGCAGAACTGATTCGCGCAAATCTGTTCGAAAGAGTTAGTCAAACCGCAGATCTGTTCGCTATTTTCAGCAGCAGAATTCCATCCACAAACAGGATCCATTCGCTCGGGTTCATATTTCGTCCATTCGCATGAACTCACTAACTCACCGATCCGCACAAGTTGCTTTTCGTCATTCGCAGAAATTAACTCCATTCGCACGGTTCTAGAAGTCCACGCATACACACAAATCTGAAAGTTTGTGTTCATTATCATTCCGCACAAGTTAATCGTTTTGCATTCACGCGAAATCACATCAATTCTCGTTCGCAAAAATTCAAAATTATTTCACAGTTGCACATTTTACGAATTTTCAAGTATTCGATTCATTAAAACTGATCGAGTGTTTGTTTAATTGCAGGTGATTCAAGATATTCAAGGTGAACGGAGATTCGAGTTTGGGTCGAGGATAGTGTTTTGGAATTTGGGCTTCTAGTGTAAACGGGTTTTGGATTAGTGGGCCGCTAGCTTGTGGATTTCTTGGTTTCAAACGTTTAGTGTGTCTAATGAAAAGTTGAAATTTGTGGACTTTGAACTAAAACAATTTTTGAACCATGTCATTTAACGAAGAAAGTGTGGTTAAAATGTTTGACGTTGAGGAAAACGATAGCCTTGAAAATTTAAATAATTGGTTTGATGGGATTTGGTATAACAGGAAAGAAGATGAGAATAAAAATATTTGGGTTAAAAGACTTGAATATTTTTGTGTAAGAAAAATGAAACGTTGAATGAGTTGGAAAATCGGTATGATCAGTTACTTGACAATTTAAAAAAGTACGAGATAAGAATGTCAAATGCTGAAAAAATATCAAAATTTGCAGACGCGTTACCTTCAGAGTGGGATGAATTTTTGATTGAATTGAAAAAAGATTATAGGTTCTCAAATTTTTATCCAAATGAATTTATAAATAAGCTCAAAACACTCAAGTATGAAAATGAAAAGAAAAAGAAGGGGTTGATGATTGAAATAGAAAAGAACTTAGAAAAAATAAGTTTGGATGTCATTTTTGAAATGAGAAGAAGAGTCAATATGTGTCTTGTAGCAAAAGATGTTATGAAATATGATATTAAGAGGGGTTGTTATCTAGATGAAAGTATGAATCCTCTTGATTTTGTTAAAATTTTTTGTGCAAGCACATACAAGACAGAGACAGAGGTAGTGTCGAAAAATGAAGAATCCGAGAAAAATGAAGCTTCAAGTTCTGAACCAGTGTGCTCAAAATGTGATAAATCTGAATCAGACAATGTCAAACTCTTGAAGGATGTGGAGAGTTTGACATTGGAAAACAAAAATTTAAAAGGAAAAGAAACAGAATTTCTTAGTCAAATAAAAGCTTTAGAAAATGAAAAATCTGTTCTGGAAAAGAATAAAATTGAAAATGAAAAAGCAATCAATTTTCATCTTGAGAAAATCACTCAACTTGAAAATGAAGTTGAGTGTGCTAGAAATAAAATTGCTGAGTTTGAGAGGAAATTGAAAGGTTTTGTGACCTCATCAGCGATACTAGATCAATTATGTCCAAAACCGATCAATGAAATTCCAATAAGTGACAATGTCACAAATTTTGACAAAGTCAAAATTGAAGATTGTGATGAGAAAACTGATGATGAAAAGAGAAAAATGAGAAAAAGAAATTTTTTTTGAAATTAAAAGAAAAATTTCAAGAAACTGTTCCGCAATCAACTGAAAAGGGTGAATGCTCTACGCAAAAACCCTTGAAGAAGAAAGTAGAACAGAAACAAAAAGCTAAAAATTCAGAAAATGTTCAAAACAAGAATAAAAGCTCATCAGTTCAATCATCCAATCAAGATAAAAAACCACAAAAATTGAAAAATCAAAAGTCACAAAAAGTTGGTAATATGTTGTGCAGGTTTGACCATAGTGCTTTACAGATAAATCCAGCTTTCAGGAGGAGTGATGATTACCACAAAGCCAGACAATGTTATGATCTGAGCGTTTGGTGTGAAAGTGGTGAATGGTACGATAACAGAGTGTGCTACACTTGTGGTGTTCAAGGACACATTGCTGTTAACTGCCAGAATCAGTGGTTTGAGACGAGGAGATGCCATAACTGCCAAATCAAAGGTCACATTGCCAGAAAATGCCCAATGAGATCAAATGAAAGATCGAGGGTTGAATCTCAAAAAATGGCAAAGAAATCAGTCAAAGTCGAAGTAAAGCCCAAAGAACCTAAAGTTCAAGAAACGAAAGGAAAGCTTTCTCAAGGGCAGAAAGACAGACTGAGGAAGAAGAGGAAGAAGGCTAGAGAGTATCTCGAGAAGATCTTGTCCTCGGGTTCATCTGTTGGTAAAAATAAGAGTTCTGATGAATCACTTTCCTCGACTGCAAAGTCAAGCAAGATGAATTCATCAGATACAATATTGAGGACAGAAGAGAGAAAGAAGAAGAAGAAAGTTACTGGCGATGAATCTGTTTCTTTGGAAACAAAGGAGCCACATGTCGGCGATGAATCTGGCTCATCAAAGTCAGACAAGCCACAGTCAGGCAATGATTCTGGATCATCAAAGCCAGAGGAGCCAGTTGATGAGGTAAAAGTTGAGAATTCAGGTTTAACAATACATGATGCAAATTTTCCACCATTGTTGAACAAGAATTCAGTAGCACCCAAGGACCGTCAGGCTTGGGTGAAACTGTTTAAATGAAAAACCTGACTTGCCGGAACTCCCAGGTTGGTAATTGGGGAGTAGGAATCGGCATCTTTCTTGAGAAATTCATAGGTTGGTAACTGTGATATTTCGAATTACAAGTGGTTAATCAAGGACATTAAGTTGTACTTGATTTGACTAACTTACAAGTGTTATGATTGTTGAAAATTGTTTTTGTGATAAACCAACAAGTGATTAAAGGAAAACAAAGTGGTGAAGTAAACCCCTAACCTACAAATGGTTTGTGAAAATCAACAAAACTACTTTTCCCGAAAAACCATTTTGATTAAAACAAACTTAAGTGTTTTGAAATCATAATGGGAAAATAGTTTGTTGTCAGGGGGAGTTCTGATTGTTTATGCCAAGTGGATGGCGAATTGAAGCAATTCGTTATCATGTTGTCACGTTTCTTGTACAGTTTGTTTTCAAATTTTCCTTGAAATTTGTTGGTGCACTTACGTCTGTTGACTACGTCTTTATTGAGTCTTATTGTTTGTATATGTTAGATGTGACACAAAGTCCTAGAAAGATGAGTTTGTTTGAGGTTCTTTTATGTGTTACAACCTTGGTTCGCTCATAGGTCATGTTTAGGTCAAGTTCGCTTATGTGACCTCTTGTTGAGGTTCGCTTATATGGTTTGTAGTGTAGGTTCGCTTATTTGGTTGACCATATAAGCGAACCATACTCATCTATATATAGGGGGTGTGTTGAGCGAACCATAGAACACATAGTGACGGTGTATTTGTTCCGGCATGCTGCCGAAGTGCTGTCAGACATTGTAATTGCGCAATTGATCAATAATCCAGCAAGTTTAAAGTGAATCCAGCTAAGATAGCACCAAATCATTAGTTTCAGCCTCTTGATTTGGATAGGAATTTCTCTGATCGACTCAAACAGGGCCGAACGCGATCCTACAAGTGGTATCAGAGCTCAGGAGGAGGAGTTCTTGCCATTTTAGCTCGATTTCATTTAGTTTTCTACACTTTCTTCACTTTTAAAAAAATTTTCACGGAAAAATCAGCTCAAAATCACACACTGCACTCGGAATCATGGACTAATAAACCCTTGAAGTTTTCAGATCTAAAATCGACCTAGAAAGTAGATTTTTAGGAGGTTCGCTCATACGTGCTCGTACAAAAAGTGACATCAGCAACTCGGTTCGCTCCAAACTACATATCAGGTCCGCTCGAAAGGACCAGGTTCGCTCCAAATTACATTTCAGGATCGCTCGAAAGGACCAGTTTCGCTCCAAAGACAGATTCGCTCGAAGATACCTTATAGGTTCGCTCCAAGTTACCTTATTGGTCCGCTTATCTGGTCAAATAAACTGATTCGTTTATCTGGTCAAAGACTGGTTCGCTCATTAGTCTAACCATTTGGTCCGCTCATAAGGATAGTGTATACGGTTCGCTGATTTGATCCATTTAAGGTTTGCTCGAACGGTTCGCTCATTTGATCAAATTATCTGGTCCGCCTATTTGTCCAATTATTTGGCTCGCTTATCTGGATAGTTTACTTGGTCCGTTCATTGATCAGTTTTTCTGGTTCGCTTATTGGTCCATACATCTGGTTCGCTCATTGACAGCTTCGCTTATTTGAATAGTTTGACTAAGTTTGAAAATTATTGTGAATTTTGAACAAATTGAATAATGGACACTGAATTCTATAACGCTTTTGCAACCCCGACCTCGATTACTCAGAATGCTTTGATTGACAATGAAACCGGAACGTCTCAAAGACCGCCTAACTCATGGATATTGATGATTACAACGTGTGGTCTGAACGGTTTGGAAATTGGGTCGAGGCTTATCCATCTAGATGCGTGGGAACACACTGAAGAGCCATATGTTAAGCCCACGAAAAATGATGTTGTGAATGGTACTCCGTTAACACTTAGAGAAATGACTTCGGCAGACAAAAAGAAATATCGGGATGAGAAACTCATGGTGAGTCTACTTCAGCAAGCTATAAAAGAGGATATCTTGATACTGCTTCAACACGATGGAACTGCGTATTCAATTTGGACAGAATTGGAAGCAAAGTTTATTGGAAGTGATGATATGCTCAAGAATAAGATGTCTCTCATGAAAAAGGAATTTGACTTATTCCGTGGTTTAAAAAATGAAAACACCAAGCAGATAATTGATAGATATTGTAATTTGGTGAGAAACATGACAAAGCTTGGAGTTAAAAAAGATACTGATGAATTGATTGAAAAACTTGCAGATGCGCTACCATATGAAATATGGGGAACGTTTCTGATGATGCTACGGTCCAACAGAGCAGATTATAAGAAGATGACATTGGGAGATTTCATAAAGCATCTAGAAGCTCAAGAGATGGAGCAAAGGAAAATTGCGAGAATGAAGAATTATGATGGTGAACAGGATATCAACTTGTATTACAAAGGTGGTGTTTTTGGATCAACAAATCATTCTCCGAAAATTGAAACTGCTTTTAGCGTTAAAGATTCTCCTAAAAGAAGTCATGTCAGGGATCAAGCAGCACAAGGTTTTCATCATTCGATCCAAACGTTTCTGTAACAAAGAATGGGAAAAAGCTTCAGTGTAATATTGTGCTTAGTATTGAAAATGATGAAGACTACACTGGAGAGATTGCAAAAAACCAGATGTCTTTGTTAGGAATGGTATTGGAATCTTACAGTAGTTTTGTTGCCGGAAAGATCGGTAATCTAATGCTTACAAAAGAGGATTACGATCAAATCGATGCTGAAGAAATGGAATTAATGGATATTAAATGGTGCTTGGCTAGCGTGATGAGACATGCTGAAAAGTTTAAACAAATTACAGGCCGAGATGATTTTCGTGATGCTAGTGTTTCAAATTTAGGTTTTGATAAATCTAAAGTAACGTGTTTTTGTTGCAGGGAGAAGGGGCATTTCAAGAGGGAGTGCAAAAATCGTGAAGCTACTGGAGCCCAAAATCCTTTTGGAAACAACGATTATCACAAAAAGGCGATTTATCATCAAGTCACGTCACCAGCACAACATCAGGCACAAACTGCTCATGAAAGAGATGTGATCGATAGTTCGAAAAGAGCATGTCTAAGTAAATATGAAAATTTTTCATGGGATAAATACATTCCAAAAGACAGTAAAGTGTGTTTGGTAGAGCAAGATGATGAAAAGTTGGCCGAAGGTTTCAATTGGGATGATTTTTGCCCGGATCAAGAATCTATGTCCAAAGAAATGTCCAACAATCTTTTCAATTCTCATGCTTTCTTTGCTAATGCTTATGATTTGAAATGTGCAGAGAGGTCATGGAAGCTGCTGAAGCAAGACGGAAAAAGCTCGAAGAAGAGAAAGAAGAGGAAGAGCGATTAAAAGCTGAAGCTAAAGCTGAGAAAAGGAGAAGAGCTGAATTCTTACAACCATACAGGACCGTCAACGAGGTTCCTGAATTTGAAGTGAAAATTGATGCAGAACAAGTTGAAGTTCCTGAAAAGTGCATGAACTGTGATTCGTTAATCAAACAAAACAACGAGTTATTGCACAATATTCATAAATTGAAAGAATCGTATGATACGATGAACAGAGAGATCAACAAGTATACAGATTCGAGTGGTGAACAAGCTGAGGCAATGAATACATTGAAGATTGCGTACCTGAGACAGCTTGATGATGCTAATTTTCATATTAAGAAGTGTGCAGATCTAGAGTTGGAGTTAGCAACGCAAAAGATAGAAACTGAGAAAGTTAAAAAGTTATTAGATAGCTACTCATGTTCTTCTTTTGTTGTTGACAGGATTTATCCAGTCGTGGAGAATTTGAAGACGTTTGAGGAAGTGAAAACGTCTGAAGAAGAGAAACCTGTGACAAAAGATGAAGAAAAAAATGAAAACTTCTGGTAAGAAATCAAGTGTGGTCTATAACAGATGTCCGCCCCCAGTCGAAAATGGATATTCACCTCGAAATCCAAATTTCGAAAGAGTCAATAAGGCAATTAATTTACAATGGGAGTCTGGGCCGTCGGATAACTTGCCAGAAAGTATTGATGTCACGTATACGTCATCAGACACTGATCATGAGTCAAAGTTGATAAAAAGTGTGGTCGATCAAGTGTTAGATAAAGATGACAGTGAGGAGTCAAAACCGGAGTCCAAACCCGAGTCAAAGTCTGGGTCAAATACGTCAAAGCCGACAAATAAAAAGGACAAACGGGTTTATGATAAAGAGTTTTTACTTTCGAAATCTAATTTGAATGATGAATCAGTCAAAGTGGCATATACTTTGAAAGGTTCTGACAAATTATATTCAGATGAAAGTTTTCCAATAAGAAGTGTCAGATTTGAAATGATTCAAAAGGTTTTCAAAATAACAGAAATTAATATTTCTGAAATAAAAGATTTAAATCTCAATGGAAAACCTAAAGCATACACTTCAAGAGATCAACAAAGAATCAACAAGAAAATGGGTTACAATTGTGGTTATAGTTTCCGACAGAAACCAAACCATAATCGTAATTTCAAAAAGAAAGGTCTTGGTTTTGTCCCACCGAAAAACTATAAAAATGAGAAAATGTATAAACCAAAAACTATGTTTGTTTCAGGGAAAACGTCAGAGGCTGAAAAAGAACAATCATTCAGAAAGCAGACAAATCAGGAATTCCTTGCCAAGAAGCAAGAAGAACTAAAGAAGAATGAAGTTCCGAAGAAGATTGAAAAGAGAACATGTTTTCAGTGCAAGATTGCTGGTCATGTGGCAAAGGATTGTCCGAAGACATTCAAGCCAAAACAGGAAATCTCTGGTAAAATGAAAGAGAAGATTGTCGAGAAGACTGAACTGTCAACCCGGAAGTTTACTGGCTTTGAAAATTCAACTTTTGAGAAAGGAGAATGTTCAAAGAGTGCTTCAAGAAGAAAAGATAATGTGCCAAATCAAAAATGGGTTTTGAAAGGTTCAGGTAATAGTTCTGGTGGTGAATCTGATTACATAAAATCAGAGGAGCCACGTGTTGACAAAAAGGTTGAAAAGAAAGTTCCGATAGTGGACGATGTGAATTTTCCGCCACTGAATGCTAAAAATTACAAATCCAAAATCGGAAAAGTTGAAATTTCAAATCAATTTTATTCTGACAAGAAGAAATTTGATGTTGAAAAAACTTTCAATGGAAATGTAAAACGTATTTTTGGACAAATGGTCAACGGTAAGGCCAAAAGCATCAAAGATTTTTATGCTTCCAAAGGACGTATTTACAAGCCTGTTGAAAGAGAAGATGAAGAAGATGTTGTTAGACCCAAGGAAGGTCAGGATTGGGTGGATATATTTTTCAAAGAATAAAAACCTGACTTGCCGGAGATCCCAAGTTGGTATCGTGGATCATGAATCGGCATCCTTCTAAATCTGTGTTTGAGGTTTTGCAGGACTTGCCGGAACTCCCAGGTTTGTAAACGAGGAGTAGGAATCGGCACCTTGAGAATTCAACCAAAAGATGGTAATTGGTTGAAAAACAGGTTTGAAAAGCTTAATTGCTAAACCTACAAGTGGTTGTATGTTTGTGGTTGTTATAAGTGGTTCAGAATGAGAACTAGTTGATCTTACAAGTGGTTAAATCAAGGTCATTAAATTGAACTTGAATTAACTATCATTCATAAGATTGATGAAACAATATGATGATTTGAACCCCAATTTTACTAGTGGTAAAAACAACTAAACTTATTTTCCGGAAAAACCATGTTGATTAAAACAAAGTTAAGTGTTTTGAAATCATTATGGGAAAATAGTTTGTTGTGAGGGAGAGTTCTGATTGTTTAAGCCAAACAAATGGAGAATTGAGGTGTTTCGATATCAGTTGTCATGTTCTGTACAGTTTTGTTTTCAATTTTCATTAGATGTATTTGAATTTTAGGGGGAGTAAGAAGTTTTAGAAAATCCAAAAACATCAGAAAATTTGAAAAAGCCAAAAACATCAGAAAATTTGAAAAAGCCAAAAACATGATAAAACTTGGAAAAGCCAAAAACATGATAAAACTGAAAAATGAGTTTTTGTTGCATAAAAGAGGAAATGATAGTACATCAGTGGACTATCACAGCATGCTAAAGTATTGTAAAGTCAAAATGTGATAAATAATCTTACTGCGGATGTGTTAGTAGGTTTTCGCACATTTAGTAAATTGAAACGAGATATAAATCTAAAATCAAACTTGCTTAATTCGTGGGTAACTATTCTTGAATATATGGGTAACCCCCGAAATCTTGTTTGAAAGGTCCCGTATTCTGAGATACTAGGTCTTTATACTCAGTGATATCTGGGGTATTATTCCGGGACTTCTGCTGTATGGAAATACTGACCTAGTCCCCGAATAATACTTTCTGCAAAAAGCTTTGAAATATAAGCTCGCCCTCAGCAATCTGATTAAACAATAAAATTGATAATCTTTGCTGTTGTAATAAAAGATCCTCTAAAGGGGACCCACCAAAAGTCGAAGTCGTCATCTCTCTGCGTATACGGAAGTATCGACCTGAGCTCTCACGGCCCTCGCACATTACCCCTTTACAGATATCAACTGTGGTATACTCACCTGTAAGACTGAATATTGGGATCTGGATACAGGAGTATATTCAAGTGGAGTGATACACAGTTAAGTTTTAGTTTCTAAAACATTAATATCGTATCTCGAATCAATTGAAATCTGTGTGAAAATTTAAGTGGACAAACATACTGACAATCTAGGTAAATTGTTTAGAACTTAAAATGTAATCAAGCTTAACGGTGTTGGTGATATGTTTCATAACTGATATGATCCTCTTGCACAAACTAACAAAAATATTGTCTGTAAATAGTTGTTTTTCTGCATTTACTTTCATTCTAGAAAATCCAAAAAGATTTTTGGTGTGTTTTAGCATAAATTTTGAAAAAGTCAAAAAGAGTTTTGACAACTGGTGTTGAGATACTGATTTTCGAAATTCAAAGTGCTAAACTTGAAGAACTGGTTTGGGAGAGTGTATGTGAAGCTGGTAAATGTATTTGATAAGAGCCAGTAAAAGATCCTGAATGTAAAATCATTAATATAGTTTCTAATACAAGTTTCTAAAAAGTTTGAAGGTTTAATCTTTTAATAGAAACTTATGGTTAGGTAGAGATTGTGCAGGTCTTTAGCCAGGTGACAATTCTATGCTGAAGTGCCGGGTTACGATCTAAGAATGAAGTTGTGAATTCCAGACTACATTCCCAGCTGTTTGAGAGGGGGAGTCTGAAGACACCGTGTCAACATTCGAGAGAGAGGAGTTTGTTGATGATGAAGAAAGAGAATGAGGATTCTTGCAATGACAGATACTTCAGAGGAAGATTGAAGCCTAATAAAGATTGTAGATTGACATTTGTGAAGACTCGAAGACTCCATGAAGACTCCGTCAACATCCGAGGGGGAGTCTGTTGGTGCACTTACGTCTGTTGAATACGTCTTTATTGAGTCTTATTGTTTGTATATGTTAGATGTGACACAAAGTCCTAGAAAGATGAGTTTGTTTGAGGTTCTTTTATGTGTTACAACCTTGGTTCGCTCATAGGTCATGTTTAGGTCAGGTTCGCTTATGTGACCTCTTGTTGAGGTTCGCTTATGGGGTTTGTAGTGTAGGTTCTCTTATTTGGTTGACCATATAAGCGAACCATACTCATCTATATATAGGGGGTGTGTTGAGCGAACCATAGAACACATAGTGACGGTGTATTTGTTCCGGCATGCTGCCGAAGTGCTGTCAGACATTGTAATTGCGCAATTGATCAATAATACAACAAGTTTAAAGTGAATCCAGCTAAGATAGCACCAAATCATTAGTTTCCGCCTCTTGATTTGGATAGGAATTTCTCTGATCGACTCAAACAGGGCCGAACGCGATCCTACAAAATTTAAAATTGAAACATATTTTGATTTTAGGGGGAGAAAAATTTTAAAAAAATTAGAAAATTTGAAAAAAATCAAAAACATTGAAAAATTAAAACGAGGTTTGTTGTAAAAAAGAGGAAATGATAGTAAATCAGTGGACTATCACAGCATGCTAAAGAAATGAAATGTAAAATGTGATAAACGGTGTCACTAAGGATGTGACGATAGGCTCAGCTAGACTAGTAGATTTGAGATAACGATACAAACTAAATGAAAAAGCCTAGTTCTAGTGCGAAACATGGTTGAAAGCATAGTACTTAGTTTTGTCCTTCGTGATTGTGTACCTACTCAGTAATCGCTGAATGCCAAAAAGCATAAAAACTGGTTAAATTTGTGAACTTTCACAATTTTGATGAAAAAGTCACTGTGATTGTGCATTTTATTTTGCAAAGATTTAAACTTGTCTTATTTCTTTATTTTGTTTAAGCATTGGACATCCTCTGCGTATACGTGAGTATCGACCTGGATGTTATTGCCTAAACGTTCTGCTTTATTTTCTTTGGTGTTTCGTTTAAGCTTTGGACCTCCTCTGTGTATACGGGAGTATCGACCTGGTGGTTAAAGCCTAAACAATATCAACTTGTTTTTATTTCTTATTTTGTTTAAACATTGGACTTTCTTTGCGTATACGGAAGTATCGACCTGATTGTTAATGTTTAAACATTCTGCTTTATTTTCGCACATATCACAGTTGATGAAAGTTTAAAGGCATTACTTGAGTTAGTGTATTGCATGATGAGGGGATATGCTGAGATCGTGGGGTCCATAAGAACTTAGTGCAAAATTTATATACCTTAACGTATCGGTAAGCATTTCGAAAGTTTTTAGATTGAGCTTAAGAGGACAACTGTATCGTCAATCAATGTGAATCGTTTAGAACTTAAAATGTTTAAAGCTTAACGGTGCTTGTGATGTGTCTCAAAAACTGATATGATCCTCTTTCACAAACTTACAAAAATAGTGTTAGTACATATTTTATTTCTGCGTTTAAATTTTTGTTTTTGCACTTATGTTTCATATTATTGAAAAAAATTCAAAAAGATTTTCGACAACTGATGTTGAAAAGTTGATATTCAAAATCTCAAAGGCTAAACAAGATGAACAATTGGTTTGGTTAAGTTGATGAGAAGTTGGAAGATAATCCTCAAATGTTTAGATGATTCATTAATTTGAATCACAATATTGTGTGTTATATGTTTGATAATTTTGAGTGAATTCTTTTAGAGTCAAAATTATTTTGTCTTACGAGAGGTTGAGATGTGTAGGTTTCTGATTCTATTGCTACGGAAAGCCAGGCGTCGATCCTAAAAGCATGGAAGCTTGACGAAAGGGGGAGCCTGAAGAAAGAAACTACCAAGAGGGAGAGTAACTGAAGCTAAAGACAGATCCACGGGGATTCGGTTCGAGAAAGAGAAAGACAAGACGCTACGAGATTGACTGCGGCAATATCCAAGGGGGAGATTGTTAGTGCATTAAGTGTCTATCGCCTCCGTCAATCAAAATCGTAGTAGAAACCGAAGAATGCAAGACTTAATGAAGTTACTAGTTAGTAAAGGCAAGGTGGCAATTGTGTAAATAATGAGACTTCTCATTATAACCTTGTGCCTATAAATAGGAGCCTTAGGTTTAAAGTTAAAGACTTTTGCTTATTTTGGTGATTTAGGAGATTCAAGTCTAGAGAGAGAAAGTACTCTCTACGTGATTCTTGTATCGTACACGTCATGTCTTTCAATAGATTCACGATTCTAGTACGTTATTGTGTGTTCGGTCACGCACGTTCACGGATTCCGCACGTCGAACGTTCGTTACGCAATCGAACGGTGTCAAAACGGGTCCTACAAGAAAGTTAATAATAGGATATGTTACAACTGCGGAGAACAAGGTCATATCAAGCTTAATTGCCCAAAATTAGCTCCGGCTACAAATAACAAGAATACTCAAAATGCTAGAGCATTTGTTCTGACTGCAGATGAAGCCAAGATGATTCCAGATGTCATAGCTGGTACGTTTTTAGTTAATGATATTTTTGCTAAAGTATTATTGACTCTGGTGCTAACCAAAGTTTTATTAATACATCGTTTTGCAAATTTCTAAATCAATCATTAACTAAACTACCACAAGAATGCTTAGTAGAAACAGCTAATGGAGAAACTGTTAGAATTTCTGAAATCTTGCAGGGAGCAAGCATAGAAATTTTAAATCAGAAATTTATTGCAAACCTTTATCCCATGAATCTGGCAGGATTCGATGTTGTTTTAGGAATGGATTGGTTAATAGCCAATAAAGCCAATATTTTATGTGATCAAAAGTCAATTCAAATAAATTCACCAAAAGGTAAAAATGATTCCAATTAAAGGAGATAAACCATCTAGAACTACAAAATTCATTTCTGTGATGAAAACTGCAAGTTACATAAGAAAAGGATCATTAGTGTATTTTGTCATGTAACGCCCCAAAAATCAGAATGTAAATATTTGTCGTGTGTTCATATATGACACGTTATGAAATTAATAACTAGGCTATTTAACCTAGTTAAGGGTATGGTCAAAAGTATTAAATGATGAAGGTAGTGTCGGTTATGTTTTAAAGGCAAACCCGAGGGGTTAAAGTGGAACAAGATGGAAGTTGTGTTATTAAAAGAAAATAACAACACACACAAACACACCTTCGTGTGTGTTCTAGATCGATCAGGAGACTCCCATGGAGTCTCAAACCCTAAACATGAAAGATCATCAAATTGGAAGGCTAAATGATGCTTAAACTCATAACCGAGCATGGATTAATGATCGCCAACACGAGGGGATCATAAGGTATGTCTTAGATTCTAGATTTGGTGATTACCCACGAAGTAGGTTATGTTGTAGATCACGAATTGGTATAAAATTGAGCATGAGTATGTGTTAGATTCATCATTTGGAACATGGATTATGCATGGTTTAGGTTAATTTGATGTTTAAGGGTGAAACCCGTTTGTTATGGTGAAGATGATGACATGGATAAATCATCTATGTCTAAATTCTTGCTTAAAATTGATGTATTTTGATTTGTAAGATGGATTCTTATGAGGGGAATTGAAAGAAATATGATACTAGTATGTTTGATGTTTATGCATGTATGATTCATGTTGCTTAGAAGGAAGAAATTGATGAATTATGTATGAGATTAGAAGGATATGCATGAACTAGTTGTACACTATGCTTACAAGGTAGTACACATATCAAAAGCATGATGAAATTATGAAGAACTTAAGATTAGATCACTTGTAAGTGATTAATAAGTAGTTATGAAGTGGGTTTTAAATGATGTAATGTAAATTGATGATTTACTTATGTTAACAATGTTTGGAATCATACATGCGTGTGAGTGTTTAAAGAAATTGGATAAGAAATGGTGAATTGTTGTTAGATGAAGTGGACAAAATGTGATGATAATATGTATGATGTTTAATTTTAAATACCACATGTTGATTAGTAGAAGGATTTGATGAACTATGTATGAATTTAGAAGATTGTGCATGAATTAGTTGTACGTTATGCTTAAAAGATGGTACGCACCCCAATCGTATGATAAAATGTATGTATTGTCGTCCGTATAGTCGATTATGATGTTGCGGGTATATAATGATAAGTCGAAAGTTAAACTAAATGAACCGTTGACTTCTAAAAGTCAACCGTGTATAAGAAGGATGGTTAGGCGGGTTGTCCTAATTGTAAGATTAAGGTAAGTTATATGGAGCGCGTTTGACGAATGTGTGTTTAATGCGATGACATGATGGTTTACATGAGTTTGAAATGATATGAATTTGGTCACATGTGTTATGCTTGCTAGAAGTAACTAATGAAAGTCAAATAGGAATTGTGCGATCGATATGATCGTTAACATGTACAATTATGTATGCTAATAAGAATGTGATTTCGATGACATGGAAGTATAGGAATCATGTCGAGACGGAATCAAGCACGGAAGGCTAACGGGTCAAAAGTGGCGAGGAAACGAGTATGAACATGGACGCACGAGGTAAGTGATTTCTTTGTAATCACTTCTTAGTTTTTTATGGAAAGTTATGTGCAATTTAATTAAGTATGATGATTGAGGTCAAGTAGGAAAGAATTGTATGAGACCGATGAAGTATTAAACGGATCTCCGAGCGAGGTATATGTGATTAAGAACTGTAGCTAAGTAGTAGGATTGGTTACTTATGCAAGGGAGTCCTTTGTTGTTAAGGATAGAGCAAAGTTGACAAAAACGCCCTTGATGGGTAAAACGAGCAAATGGTCTTAAAAGTTGATTACAAACAAGCTATTTGATTAAATGAATGTTTTGAAAAAAAACAAGAAAGCGAGAAGTATGGTTGTCGTAAGCTAAAGACCTTAAAATGCGCAAATACCCTTAACGGGTCAAAATAAGCTCTTGAGCGAAAATGGGTCAAGAGGATGCAAGGCATCCGATAACTTAATCTTGTATGATATACAATGTGGACATTATTAGGTTCATAAGAAGTCTTGGTCAAACAAACTAGTTTTGTGGATGAAGGCATGAACGGGTCGAATAAATCATAAATTAATAATAAGGCGATAGCGTGTAAGTTAAGAATTTCCTTAATCCGGATATGGGATTTTAAGTTCATATGATAGAATGTGAATTTACAAGCATGTAGGAAGAAACGGGAGGTCAAACGGGTAAACGGTTCAAAAGTTACGTGCGTTTTAGTGCGTACGGACGACGAAACGAACCTGCAGAAAACTGCAAAAACTAGAGGGCGTCGCCGACGGGTAGGGTACCTAAAGGTGGGATCCTAGAGGATATGTAGTAATAAGGTACCTAAATGTGGGATCCTAAAGAATATGTAGTAATATGGTACATAAAGGTGGAATCCTAAAGGATATGTAGTAATATGGTACCTAAAGGTGGGATCCTAAAGAATATGTAGTAATAAGGTACCTAAATGTGGGATCCTAAAGAATATGTAGTAATATGGTACCTAAAGGTGGGATCCTAAAGGATATGTAGTAATATGGTACCTAAAGGTGGGATCCTAAAGAATATGTAGTAATAAGGTACCTAAATGTGGGATCCTAAAGAATATGTAGTAATATGGTACCTAAAGGTGGGATCCTAAAGAATATGTAGTAATATGGTACCTAAAGGTGGGATCCTAAAGAATATGTAGTAATATGGTACCTAAATGTGGGATCCTAAAGAATATGTAGTAATATGGTACCTAAATGTGGGATACTAAGTTAAGAATTTCCTTTATGTATGTAGAAGCGTATTTATGTATATATGAAGATACGTATGATAGTATGTATATATGTGAAGGCGTAGAAATGTATGTATGTATGCAAATGTGTATTTGTGTATGTATGCGAGTACGTGTGATCGTAGGCATGAAGGTAGAGACGTATAAATGTAGGTACATATGTAGAAGTGTATTTATGATTATATGAAGATACGTATGGGTGTAGGCATGTATGTATTGAGATATGGATGTATGCACGAGTATATGAAGTATGATTTTGGATACGTTAAGTGTTAATGATATTAATTATGTACCTGGAAAACGAAGATTTATGCAGGCACATTATTGAAGACTCACAAGGGAATGGATACGCTAATGATATGCTTAAAGTTAGAGAGAAAGCTGAATGGAAAGTGTACATGTATTGAGTCTTGTTTATGTATTGTATACTAATGTGATGAATGTATGTGGTGAGTGCAGGTTGTACGAATCACGGGTGGTTATCACGAGGAACAGAGCTCGAAGAGCGAGCCACAAGCTAGATTGTACGGGAATGTTTACATATGTAATTTAGTGATGATAAGTTATGTTTTTTATATTTTAAAGTGGACTTTCAAGTAAGACAAAACGTTTATAATGAATGAAATTTTAGGGTACGTATTTCCGCTGCGACTTATGGTCAAATGTGATTTAGGGTCTTACAAGTTGGTATCAGAGCCCTGGTTTGAGGGAATCAAGTACGAGAAAGTAAGTACTTGAACTCAAACTTGTGTGCTCTTGAAATAAGAAACCCGTACAATCTAAGACTCGATCAAGATCCAAAGATAGAAGCTAATGTAAGTATGTACTTATGTATACGTATGAAGAAACTGACGGTTTGTATGTGCAAGGTAAGCATAAGTGTTTCAAGAGGATGATCCGTGAAAGCAGTTTAAGATGAATAACTAGAACCGTCAAGTGACAAATAGGCAAATGAGCCCCAGGTACGTGAATTTAATATGTGGGTATATGTAAGGGTAAAACTCAGTAAAGGAAGGAAAATTTTGAATGAAAGACAAGGATTGTATGTAATGAAGTATTGAAAGTGATACACGCGCTGAAACCTAAGTCTACGGACATAAGGTGGCAATTGCATGAAGGCACGAAAATACTATGTGTATTGTGTACCTGGCCAGTACACGAGAAACGTACGACGTTCGTGAGATCATGATAATTGTTACAGGTATGTCCGGTAGAGTTGGGTAGCAGGCGGGTGTGTGGGTGAAATGGGAAGTAAGACTCTCGGAAAAATGAGAGTACTATGTAAGAATGAAAAACATGCCTGTTAAGAACGAAAAAAAAATGTTGAATCCGTAAGAAAGTGCGGATCAACAAGGTATGAATGAAATGTTTGAATCCGCGAGACGGATTCAAGAAATGAAATGTATGAATGAAATGATTGAATCCGCGAGACGGATTCAAGGTATGAAAGGCATGAATGGGATGTTTGAATCCGCGAGACGAATTCAAGGTATGAAAGGCATGAATGGGATGTTTGAATCCGTGAGACGAATTCAAGGTATGAAAGGCATGAATGGGATGTTTGAATCCGTGAGACGAATTCAAGGTATGAAAGGCATGAATGGGATGTTTGAATCCGCGAGACGGATTCAAAGTATGAAATACATGAAGGGAATGTTTGAAACCGCTAGTCGGATTCAAAACATAAAAAAATAATGAAAGGTATGGATGCTACGATTGTGTACGCAGGACGAGTTTAAAATATAGAAATGATGAAAGTAGCCCACATCGCGATGTGTCAATGGTTTGACCATGGTTGTGTCAAACGAATCATGTGAGTAAATGTAAAGTAACTGGATGAAAGAATGATCAGGATTGGCACGCAAACCTAAATTTTAAATTTTAAAATGAAAGAAAGAAGTTTTGAATAAGTTATGTGTTAAAAGTGCCGGTAATCGACTACTAGGAGTCAAAATGAATGACGGGCTAATACCCGGACCATGATATAAGTACGCACAAGAAGGAACCTAGAGGTGATGAAACCCATCGATTTGGTGGGAGGTTGTGCACGAGTGAAGGCACATTGCACGGATGAATGAAATCTAGTCTAGTACGGCTAGTACACGTGAAGAATGTGGACAGGTCTGATTTACGGATCGCTGAAGTATGGAAGGAAATCGAGGTAAGTAAAATGCTTTAATTTATGTCAGATAAGTATGAATTTGTAAGTTGAAAACGCCCTACAAAAATGTATGGTGGAATGAGTATGGTATAGTACAGAATGTTCGATTCCTAACAGTGGACCTAAGAAGAAGATTATGTCGTTAAGTAATGAATCTCGAAGGTTTGAAGTGAAAATTTCGAGAATTCGCTAAACTCTCGTATAATGATTTTGCGTGACATGTGGGCTTATGTAAACGAAATAATGCATGAAATAAGAGGAATAGTAATGTAGAATGAACAAGGTGAATGGAAGATAACGTAAGAGTATGTATGGTACAAGTAGTTATAGAAAAGATAGAATGATGTTAACTTTGAAGTGAAGCGCGTATATGTGATCATGAAATAGTAGTTTTGTGTGGTAACAAAACAAGAACTAAATGCTAAATAATATATGTGTAGAATGTAATCTTAAGAGATAGGATGATTGTAGTAGATCCGTTGGGAACGGATCATAAGAATGTATGTATGATTACAGATTGAGGAAGTATGTATATAGACCCGTTATTGACAGATCAAGGAAATGAAAATGATATGCGAAAGTATGATAAGGAAGGTATGGAATTGTTAGGAAGAAGTCAATGATATGAATAATGAAATAAACATGAAATAAACATTAATAAGAATTCTGGGATGGATTCTTGAAATTGGATGATAGTCATAGTGATGAGCTCGTGGTTATGTCGAGTGGACGTAGAGAAGTAATAATTAGTATTAAATAAAGGCAAGAAAGGTTTCGGGGACGAAACCTCATTTAAGGGTGGTAGACTTGTAACGCCCCAAAAATCAGAATGTAAATATTTGTCGTGTGTTCATATATGACACGTTATGAAATTAATAACTAGGCTATTTAACCTAGTTAAGGGTATGGTCAAAAGTATTAAATGATGAAGGTAGTGTCGGTTATGTTTTAAAGGCAAACCCGAGGGGTTAAAGTGGAACAAGATGGAAGTTGTGTTATTAAAAGAAAATAACAACACACACAAACACACCTTCGTGTGTGTTCTAGATCGATCAGGAGACTCCCATGGAGTCTCAAACCCTAAACATGAAAGATCATCAAATTGGAAGGCTAAATGATGCTTAAACTCATAACCGAGCATGGATTAATGATCACCAACACGAGGGGATCATAAGGTATGTCTTAGATTCTAGATTTGGTGATTACCCACGAAGTGGGTTATGTTGTAGATCACGAATTGGTATAAAATTGAGCATGAGTATGTGTTAGATTCATCATTTGGAACATGGATTATGCATGGTTTAGGTTAATTTGATGTTTAAGGGTGAAACCCGTTTGTTATGGTGAAGATGATGACATGGATAAATCATCTATATCTAAATTCTTGCTTAAAATTGATGTATTTTGATTTGTAAGATGGATTCTTATGAGGGGAATTGAAAGAAATATGATACTAGTATGTTTGATGTTTATGCATGTATGATTCATGTTGCTTAGAAGGAAGAAATTGATGAATTATGTATGAGATTAGAAGGATATGCATGAACTAGTTGTACACTATGCTTACAAGGTAGTACACATATCAAAAGCATGATGAAATTATGAAGAACTTAAGATTAGATCACTTGTAAGTGATTAATAAGTAGTTATGAAGTGGGTTTTAAATGATGTAATGTAAATTGATGATTTACTTATGTTAACAATGTTTGGAATCATACATGCGTGTGAGTGTTTAAAGAAATTGGATAAGAAATGGTGAATTGTTGTTAGATGAAGTGGACAAAATGTGATGATAATATGTATGATGTTTAATTTTAAATACCACATGTTGATTAGTAGAAGGATTTGATGAACTATGTATGAATTTAGAAGATTGTGCATGAATTAGTTGTACGTTATGCTTAAAAGATGGTACGCACCCCAATCGTATGATAAAATGTATGTATTGTCGTCCGTATAGTCGATTATGATGTTGCGGGTATATAATGATAAGTCGAAAGTTAAACTAAATGAACCGTTGACTTCTAAAAGTCAACCGTGTATAAGAAGGATGGTTAGGCGGGTTGTCCTAATTGTAAGATTAAGGTAAGTTATATGGAGCGCGTTTGACGAATGTGTGTTTAATGCGATGACATGATGGTTTACATGACTTTGAAATGATATGAATTTGGTCACATGTGTTATGCTTGCTAGAAGTAACTAATGAAAGTCAAATAGGAATTGTGCGATCGATATGATCGTTAACATGTACAATTATGTATGCTAATAAGAATGTGATTTCGATGACATGGAAGTATAGGAATCATGTCGAGACGGAATCAAGCACGGAAGGCTAACGGGTCAAAAGTGGCGAGGAAACGAGTATGAACATGGACGCACGAGGTAAGTGATTTCTTTGTAATCACTTCTTAGTTTTTTATGGAAAGTTATGTGCAATTTAATTAAGTATGATGATTGAGGTCAAGTAGGAAAGAATTGTATGAGACCGATGAAGTATTAAACGGATCTCCGAGCGAGGTATATGTGATTAAGAACTGTAGCTAAGTAGTAGGATTGGTTACTTATGCAAGGGAGTCCTTTGTTGTTAAGGATAGAGCAAAGTTGACAAAAACGCCCTTGATGGGTAAAACGAGCAAATGGTCTTAAAAGTTGATTACAAACAAGCTATTTGATTAAATGAATGTTTTGAAAAAAAACAAGAAAGCGAGAAGTATGGTTGTCGTAAGCTAAAGACCTTAAAATGCGCAAATACCCTTAACGGGTCAAAATAAGCTCTTGAGCGAAAATGGGTCAAGAGGATGCAAGGCATCCGATAACTTAATCTTGTATGATATACAATGTGGACATTATTAGGTTCATAAGAAGTCTTGGTCAAACAAACTAGTTTTGTGGATGAAGGCATGAACGGGTCGAATAAATCATAAATTAATAATAAGGCGATAGCGTGTAAGTTAAGAATTTCCTTAATCCGGATATGGGATTTTAAGTTCATATGATAGAATGTGAATTTACAAGCATGTAGGAAGAAACGGGAGGTCAAACGGGTAAACGGTTCAAAAGTTACGTGCGTTTTAGTGCGTACGGACGACGAAACGAACCTGCAGAAAACTGCAAAAACTAGAGGGCGTCGCCGACGGGTAGGGTACCTAATGGTGGGATCCTAGAGGATATGTAGTAATAAGGTACCTAAATGTGGGATCCTAAAGAATATGTAGTAATATGGTACCTAAAGGTGGGATCCTAAAGGATATGTAGTAATATGGTACCTAAAGGTGGGATCCTAAAGAATATGTAGTAATAAGGTACCTAAATGTGGGATCCTAAAGAATATGTAGTAATATGGTACCTAAAGGTGGGATCCTAAAGGATATGTAGTAATATGGTACCTAAAGGTGGGATCCTAAAGAATATGTAGTAATAAGGTACCTAAATGTGGGATCCTAAAGAATATGTAGTAATATGGTACCTAAAGGTGGGATCCTAAAGAATATGTAGTAATATGGTACCTAAAGGTGGAATCCTAAAGAATATGTAGTAATATGGTACCTAAATGTGGGATCCTAAAGAATATGTAGTAATATGGTACCTAAATGTGGGATACTAAGTTAAGAATTTCCTTTATGTATGTAGAAGCGTATTTATGTATATATGAAGATACGTATGATAGTATGTATATATGTGAAGGCGTAGAAATGTATGTATGTATGCAAATGTGTATTTGTGTATGTATGCGAGTACGTGTGATCGTAGGCATGAAGGTAGAGACGTATAAATGTAGGTACATATGTAGAAGTGTATTTATGATTATATGAAGATACGTATGGGTGTAGGCATGTATGTATTGAGATATGGATGTATGCACGAGTATATGAAGTATGATTTTGGATACGTTAAGTGTTAATGATATTAATTATGTACCTGGAAAACGAAGATTTATGCAGGCACATTATTGAAGACTCACAAGGGAATGGATACGCTAATGATATGCTTAAAGTTAGAGAGAAAGCTGAATGGAAAGTGTACATGTATTGAGTCTTGTTTATGTATTGTATACTAATGTGATGAATGTATGTGGTGAGTGCAGGTTGTACGAATCACGGGTGGTAATCACGAGGAACAGAGCTCGAAGAGCGAGCCACAAGCTAGATTGTACGGGAATGTTTACATATGTAATTTAGTGATGATAAGTTATGTTTTTTATATTTTAAAGTGGACTTTCAAGTAAGACAAAACGTTTATAATGAATGAAATTTTAGGGTACGTATTTCCGCTGCGACTTATGGTCAAATGTGATTTAGGGTCTTACATGTCACACCCCGACCACGTGGAACAACAAAACGTGGCGGAAACGTCGGGGAGTGTTGTAACAGAATCATTGTTTCATAACACATGGAAATTGAAATATTGTTTTATTGATTAAATGAACTCATTGTTCTAATACAATCAAATAAGTATAACTATGATCTTCCAAGTTTTAAAGTTGCTAAGGCACGAGTCCATCCTAAATGTAGCATGTATCAACAATCATCTCAAGACAGCACCTGAAACATGTGTAAAAATAGGTACGTCAGCATAAAAATGCCTGTGAGATACATAGGTTTTGTGAATATAGGATTCATGACTTGAGTTTAAAGAAAACGTTTAATAACAGTCAGTCATGAACCTTGTAATTTTCTTTGTCTTGTAAATCATTTGAAAAACGATAAGATCAGATGATATGTATAATTAAATGTAAGGTTAAATGGATAACCTAGTAAAAATGAGTTTGTATAAGATAAGTTGTTGTAAAACAATGTCTTATGAAAAGTATGTTATTTGTATAAAGTGTTATATAACTTAAATTGAAATGATTCAAATAACACTACGATATGTAATACAATACAAACACTTATATATAGGAAGTACCAGCGGCGTATCCACCATGCTTATATCATATTACACACGCCTCGTTACTTAAGTTACTTACGCAAACCAAACCACCAATATAGAATGTTCATGTTTAAACCAATAGTCCAAGGTTATTGTATAACTCAAGTTAAATGTAAACCATGTAATGTATAAACAAAAGTTAAGTATGGTAAGTGAAATGAGATTTCTTAAACCATAAGTAAAAATGTACAAAACAAAGTGTTTGAATAAATCAAAAGTTATTCTTTGTAAAATAATGTAAGGTTAAACGAATAACCTTATAGTAGCATATTAACAGTATACTTTGGATTTGTAAATAACATATTAAAAATAGGTTTTGGTTTGTTGATAAAATATATATGTTGGTTCTGTACAATTACCACACATGAGAGTATATCAGACTGTACTTTTGGGAGTATATCAAAATACACTTTAAAGGTGCGATTTAAGAATTCATTCTGACCTAGTGCATCAAACTACACCTTTGAGACTATAAGGATACCACAAAGGAAATCCCTATTTGGATGGAGAAACAAATTGGTTTCAGACATTCCATGACAATAGGAATGGGGTGTCTAGTCCTATAGCGCTATATCATACTACCAATCGGTCTGGTGAATGTATAAAATAAGTACAATCCAACAATTAATTTTGTAATCTTTGAAAAATCAGTGTTTAAATCATAAATAATCATTCAGATTGTCAAAAGATAAGTATTAACATGTATAATCAATTATACTTTGAAATCATGAAAATAACAGATAGGTACAGATGCTTCACCCCAAAACATTTGAAAACAGTAAAAGAGGGGTCTAAATACTCACCTGAGATTGCTTAGTAGTCCTTGAGAAACAACCAAACAATGCTAGAGATCACGGATATCAAACGGCACCTAGTAGGTAGCTATATTAATATACCGGACCTAAATCGGAGGATCGGACAGTATGCGGGTTCGTAAACCAAACGAGTATGGAGACTCGTGTAATATGGTTTAACAAAGCCTATATACTAAAATGAAACCTAACCTAAGTGCTTACGACCCATTACGACCCGTTTAGGTAGCTTATGCTACCTTAACGCGTCGTTCGCGTAAAGCGCGTTTGGAACGCCTAACATCGTGACCATAAGGTATAACCTCGGAAGGTCATTCCCTATACAGCTATGGTCACCTAATCTGTTTGGCCGGATCCTAATGATCGACCATGAGTTAAACGCACCTTAAATATCCTCTATAAGGCTTAGAAATAGGCTTTGAGGTGTTTGGTATGCTAAAACAAACTTTTGGATCATTCAGGGGCTAAAAGTGTCAAAAAGTGCACAAGTTGCACTTTCGCGCATAACTTACATTCTGAATACATCCGGACATCCAAAAATTTATGTAAGCATCCTAATATTATGCCTTAGTATTTGGCATGAGAAAAATCCATTCGTCGCGTCATTTGGATCGTCTTTCGCGCTTATGCGCATTCCGTCGTAATTAAGCGAACATCGCGATCGTACGGCCAAACGAACCAACATCCGACATATTTTTGGGCAGGCATCATTTTAGGGCCTTAAAGTTGGCTTTACGGGCCTAAGAAGTGTCGGAAATGGCTTAAATACGCGACAGGGACCAAAACTGTAAATTCTGCAAGTGGTGCAGATCAGACAGGGCCAGGCGGGGCGCGTAAGGATTGCCCAAATCCTTACGCGGGGCGCGTCAGACTAGCAGATCAGATAAGATTGATTAGTCAGCGAATCTCAGCTGATTAAACCTCGTCCACATGTTTTCACTTGCCCTTTCAGCTCAGTAATGGGCATTTTCAGTAACCACAAGTTTGCGACAAGTGTACGCACGAGATTCGATCGCGTTTTTCAAGAAACGATCCTAACGGCTTTGTTTTTCCTATAAATACCCCCCCCCCCCCCTTTTTGGTTAAAACCCACAAGAATCTGATCTAAGCTCTAAGTTGGAACCTTTGTTTCATACCTGAGCTATTTTGATCTAGATTAGCATTCGGGGACCCTCCGTAAGTGTTCTTTCGTTCTTTTATTCGCTTTTCGAGTCCGAAAGTCAACGTTTTGTTGACTTTCTGCATTGACCAGCCTATGGTCAACACGAAGTTCATGGAACTTCATAACGTGAGCGTGATCACGATGGTTATAGTCCGTAGTGACTATACCTACTGATTACCACGTTATCTAGGCTCAGTGACGAGTCGTAGTTTCGGCCAAAATGTGCATTCTTGCATATTTTGTAACCAAACTACTCGTGAGCATCAAAGCCGTTTGCTTTGATGCCAAACCTGTTTTCTAAACTTAGTTAAGCATGTTCTAACATGCTTAGCTCGTCACTTTTAGTATAGTGCGTATATAGGGTCGTAAGGTAAGCGATCTAAACCATCGCTTATACTTTCGAACCCGACCCATTTGGTTGATCATTAGGATCCGACCAAACACATTAGGTGACCATAGCTATAACCTCCCGAGGTTATGCCTTGTGGTCACGATGTTAGGCGTTCCAGACGCGTTCTACGCGAACGACGCGTAAGGTAGCATAAGCTACCTAAACGGGTCGTAATGGGTCGCAAGCACTTAGGTTAGGTTTCATTTTAGTATGTAGGCTTTGTTAAACCATATTACACGAGTCTCCATACTCGTTTGGTTTACGAACCCGCATACTATCCGATCCTCCGATTTAGGTCCGGTATATTAACATAGCTACCTATTAGGTGCCGTTTGATATTCCATGATCTCTAGCATTGTTTGGTTATCATACAAGAACTTCTAAGCAATCTCAGGTGAGTACATAGTTCCCCACTTTTACTGTTTTCAATTGTTTTGGGGTGAAGCATGTGTACCTATCTGTTATTTTCATGATTTCAAAGTATAAATGATTATACATGTTAGTATTTATCTTTTGACAAACTAAATGACTATCTATGGTTTAAACACTGATTTCTCAAAGATTACAAAAGTAATTGTTGGAATAGTACTTATTTTGTTCACCAGACCGATTGGTAGTATGATATAGCCCTATAGGACTAGACACCCCATTCCTGTTGTCATGGAATGTCTGAAACCAATTTGTTTCTCCATCCAAATAGGCATTTCCTTTGTGGTATCCTTATAGTCTCAAAGGTGTAGTTTGATGCACTAGGTCTGAATGAATTCTTAAATCGCACCTTTAAAGTATATTTTGATATACTCCCAAAAAGTATTAGTTTGATATACTCTCATGTGTGGTATTGTACAGAACCAACCGATGCATTTTATCAACAAACCAAAACATATTTTTAATATGTTATTTACAAATCCAAAGTATACTGTTAATATGCTACTATAAGGTTATTCGTTTAACCTTACATTATTTTACAAAGCATAACTTTTGATTTAATCAAACACCTTGTTTTGTACAATTTTTACTTGTGGTTTAAGAAATCTCATTTCACTTACCATACATAACTTTTGTTTATACATTACATGGTTTACATTTAACTTGAGTTATACAATAACCTTGGACTATTGGTTTAAACATGAACATTCTATATTGGTGGTTTGGTTTGCGTAAGTGACTTAAGTAACGAGGCGTATGTAATATGATACAAGCATGGTGGATACGCCGCTGGTACTTCCTATATATAAGTGTTTGTATGGTATTACATATCGTAGCGTTATTTGAATCATTTCAATTTAGGTCATATAACATTTTATACGAATAACACACCTTTCACAAGACAATGATTTACAAACGACTTATCTTATACAAACTCATTCTACATGGTTATCCATTTAACCACACAGTGTTCTCTTATCTTTACATATCATCTGATTTTACCATTTTTCAAATGATTTACAAGACAAAGAAAATTACAAGGTTCATGACTGACTGTTATTAAACGTTTTTTTTTAAACTCAAGTCATGAATCCCATTTTCACAAAACCTATGTATCTCACAGGCATTTTTATGCTGACGTACCTATTTTTACACAAGTTTCAGGTGCTGTCTTGAGATGATTGTTGATACATGCTACATTTAGGATGGACTCGTGCCTTAGCAACTTTAAAACTTGGAAGATCATAGTTATACTTATTTGATTGTATTAGAACAATGAGTTCATTTAATCAATAAAACAATATTTCAATTTCCATGTGTTATGAAACAATGATTCTGTTACAACACTCCCCGACGTTTCCGCCACGTTTTGTTGTTCCACGTGGTGGGGGTGTCACAGAAAAGTTGGTATCAGAGCCAATGGTTATAAGGAATTAGGTTATTAGTAATGCTTTGACCTAGTCTATAACCTTCCTAGGACCCTAACGCGAGTTTACTTGCGTTTAGTCATAAAACAATACTGTCACCTATCCTTAGGCGACGACCCCAACAAGAACATAAATTTCAAAACCGCTTTGAAAACTAATCATCTGTTCTAGGATAATTGATTACTAGGTTTTGAACCCTCTGTTATAAGGTTTTGAACCCCTTTGAATTTTCAAAATCCCGTCAAAGTTGGTCTAAATAATGTGAACACATGCAAACTGGAAGAGTGAATGCCTGTACCCTGGGTTTTCTGTCTAAGGTTAGAGTGTTCGTACAAATCCACATAATCGGACCAGTCACTCTTACCTGGGAACGCTTGGGGTGAGTGTCCACTTATAAGCGAGCATGTCTTCGCGATACACTATGAGGATCTATTTGCTTTGACTCAGCCTTGGTGTTGTTTGTTTGCTTCGTGGTTCGAACAAATGACCATCAACCATGACTATGGTCGCCCCACTCGACAAGGCTATCGAAAGGTACATCGACGGCCTGCCTGACTCGGTACAAGACATTATCACTGGTAGCAACCCTACCACACTCCGTCAGGCCATTGAGCTATCTGCAACGTTGACTGAATCCCATATCAGGAAGCGCAAGCTGTTTCAGAAGGGCGACTTAAGACCATCTGACAAGACTGCTCATGTGGAACCAAAGGAAGAAAATGCTGAGGTGTCCAAGAAGAAGAAGCTCAAAGCCTCTCAAAGCTACGCTGTAACTGCTTAAGACAAACAAGTTGCACCAAACCAGCCAGCACAACCTCGTAAAAGACAAAACTATGTTGGTACGCACCTTTGTGCAACAAATGCAACCGTCATCATCTAGAGCAAGAGCAGTGTCACAAATGTACCCACTGTGGGCGGTTGGGACATTTGATCAACGTTTGTTGTTATGCAAATCAAGCTGCTGCAAACCCTGCTGCTGTTCCAGCACGGTTCCCTCCAGGGTCATGTTATAACTGTGGTGACCTTACCCACTACAGGAACAATTGCCCAAGGCTTGTTAACATACCTCCAGCGCGTGGACGAGTGTTCAACATCAATGAGGCAAATATGAACAATGATGCAGCAGTGAACAATTAATGTTTTGTGTTTCCTTGGTTGTTATCTTTTGACACTTCAAAACAATTCCGTTGTTACATAAATAAAGATTTGTTGTTTTTATTTCTGCAAAATTTATGCGTTTGTATGAATACTTGATGAAACCTTATGATGTCAACCCAAAGACAAACTACTCGTATGGTTCTGTCATATTATGATCACTTGTGATCTCCCCAAGAACCTTAAACTCTCATTTCTTTTAAGAAACAAAGTCAAATTCTTATTGAGAATCCCTCTATCTTTATAGATAGATCCTTAAAAATCATTAAAGTACCAAATGAAATCCATGGATTGGATTCCTAGTGTGCTTTAAATATCCATACCTAAAGATAACAAAATAAAGAATCAAGTTAACTAAATTTGTGCTCATGTGCTTTCTTACATGTTTTGTGGTTATATGTGATCCATCCAAATCCTCATAGAATCTTTCATATCTCATACGAGAGATTCATAATAGGATATCCAAAGATACTATCTTAAACCCTTAACGGACTTCAACCTTGTAGTTAAGTCCCTCGGGTTATAAAGTATTATTCTATAATTGGACCTCTTGAATGGTCTGGTTAAACAAATTGATTTTGAAAATCTGATTAAAAATATCATGTGATGATATAACAAAAAAAAAAAAAAAGATCCCTTAAGTGGTCTATTTAAATAGATCGTACGACGGTCTAGTTAAGAGGATCATGTGTTGATCTAGTTAAAAAAAATCGTTCGTTGATCTAATTAAAAGGATCCTTTGGTGGTCTAGTCGAATCGCTTCATGTTTATTCAAGTAATTTTTCCTACGCATTATGAAATGGATTGTGCGGACTGTGCAAGGAATTACGTAATTATGGAGGCCTACATAATTATGGAATTCAGTGCACAGGAGCCACAGGAAGCTTCATCATGTGTTAAGACCTAGTGACAAGAATAATGATACGGGAGAAGTCTCGGACCTCGACCAATGTCATTTATCCTCACGCTCCCCCAATTCTGATCTCAATCACACACCAAGTTTCCTATGATAAGTCTTCATAAGAAACGTTCTTCTGTCCGTAGTTCAAAATTCCATGTTTTATTATTACAAGGAATTCACTTTGAGGGTTAACAAATTCGCTAAGAGTCCTAACATGGCCCCGAGTTTTACTTAAGGGTTCAAGGGATCTATTAGAAGGCGAAACCGTCACAGCTGTCTTCACAAGTTTCCTCTAGAATTAAATTTCGGGACGAAATTTCCTAAAGTAGGGGAGACTGTGACACCTGTGTCACTTCAACCATCAAACAAATTCCAAAACAATGAAATATTGTATCTCATACTTGGGATTCGTAAAAATATGTGGATCGTTTGCACACATCAACTCTTGTTCGATTTCAAGCTCTAAATCGCTTTCTGGAGAATTATACGCAAACTGGTGCATAAAACGTACTCAGTTTAACGCGACAAATACTCTGGAACATCAACATATACTCAACATACCTTAAATAACCCTTACATAACTTAGAAATAAGTCTTGAAGGCTTTGGTATGGCAAAAACAAGTTAATTCGCTTACAGGGACTAAACTTGACAAACTGTGAAAGTATGCCAATTTGAACTGTAACAAACATTCCGGAACATGACCATGAGTTAAACACACCTTAAATATCCTCTACAAGGCTTAGAAATAGGCTTTGAGGTGTTTGGTATGCTAAAACAAACTTTTGGATCATTTAGGGGCTAAAAGTGTCAAAAAGTGCACAAGTTGCACTTTCGCGCATAACTTACATTCTGAATACATCCGGACATCCAGAAATTTATGTAAGCATCCTAATATTATGCCTTAGTATTTGGCATGAGAAAAATCCATTCGTCGCGTCATTTGGATCGTCTTTCGCGCTTATGCGCATTCCGTCGTAATTAAGCGAACATCGCGATCGTACGGCCAAACGAACCAACATCCGACATATTTTTGGGCATGTTTCATGTCCACAATGTTTAGGCATCATTTTAGGGCCTTAAAGTTGGCTTTACGGGCCTTAGAAGTGTCGGAAATGGCTTAAATACGCGACAGGGACCAAAATTGTAAATTCTGCAAGTGGTGCAGATCAGACAGGGCCAGGTGGGGCGCGTAAGGATTGCCTAAATCCTTACGCGGGGCGCGTCAGACTAGCAGATCAGATAAGATCGATTAGTCAGCGAATCTCAGCTGATTAAACCTCGTCCACGTGTTTTCACTTGCCCTTTCAGCTCACTAAGGGGCATTTTGATCTAGATTAGCATTCGGGGACCCTCCGTAAGTGTTCTTTCGTTCTTTTATTCGCTTTTCGAGTCCGAAAGTCAACGTTTTGTTGACTTTCTGCATTGACCAGCCTATGGTCAACACGAAGTTCATGGAACTTCATAACGTGAGCGTGATCATGATGGCTATAGTTCGTAGTGACTATACCTACTGATTACCACGTTATCTAGGCTCAGTGACGAGTCGTAGTTTCGGCCAAAATGTGCATTCTTGCATATTTTGTAACCAAACTACTCGTGAGCATCAAAGCCGTTTGCTTTGATGCCAACCTGTTTTCTAAACTTAGTTAAGCATGTTCTAACATGCTTAGCTCGTCACTTTTAGTATAGTGCGTATATAAGGTCGTAAGGTAAGCGATCTAAACCATCGCTTATACTTTCGAACCCGACCCATTTGGTCGATCATTAGGATCCGACCAAACACATTAGGTGACCATAGCTATAACCTCCCGAGGTTATGCCTTGTGGTCACGATGTTAGGCGTTCCAGACGCGTTCTACGCGAACGACGCGTAAGGTAGCATAAGCTACCTAAACGGGTCGTAATGGGTCGTAAGCACTTAGGTTAGGTTTCATTTTAGTATGTAGGATTTGTTAATCCATATTACATGAGTCTCCATACTCGTTTGGTTTACGAACCCGCATACTATCCGATCCTCCGATTTAGGTCCGGTATATTAACATAGCTACCTATTAGGTGCCGTTTGATATTCCGTGATCTCTAGCATTGTTTGGTTATCATACAAGAACTTCTAAGCAATCTCAGGTGAGTACATAGTTCCCCTCTTTTACTGTTTTCAACTGTTTTGGGGTGAAGCATGTGTACCTATCTGTTATTTTCATGATTTCAAAGTATAAATGATTATACATGTTAGTATTTATCTTTTGACAAACTAAATGACTATCTATGGTTTAAACACTGATTTCTCAAAGATTACAAAAGTAATTGTTGGAATAGTACTTATTTTGTTCACCAGACCGATTGGTAGTATGATATAGCGCTATAGGACTAGACACCCCATTCCTGTTGTCATGGAATGTCTGAAACCAATTTGTTTCTCCATCCAAATAGGGATTTCCTTTGTGGTATCCTTATAGTCTCAAAGGTGTAGTTTGATGCACTAGGTCTGAATGAATTCTTAAATCGCACCTTTAAAGTATATTTTGATATACTCCCAAAAAGTATTAGTTTGATATACTCTCATGTGTGGTATTGTACAGAACCAACCGATGCATTTTATCAACAAACCAAAACATATTTTTAATATGTTATTTACAAATCCAAAGTATACTGTTAATATGCTACTATAAGGTTATTCGTTTAACCTTACATTATTTTACAAAGCATAACTTTTGATTTAATCAAACACCTTGTTTTGTACAATTTTTACTTGTGGTTTAAGAAATCTCATTTCACTTACCATACATAACTTTTGTTTATACATTACATGGTTTACATTTAACTTGAGTTATACAATAACCTTGGACTATTGGTTTAAACATGAACATTCTATATTGGTGGTTTGGTTTGCGTAAGTGACTTAAGTAACGAGGCGTGTGTAATATGATACAAGCATGGTGGATACGCCGCTGGTACTTCCTATATATAAGTGTTTGTATGGTATTACATATCGTAGCGTTATTTGAATCATTTCAATTTAGGTCATATAACATTTTATACGAATAACACACCTTTCACAAGACAATGATTTACAAACGACTTATCTTATACAAACTCATTCTACATGGTTATCCATTTAACCACACAGTGTTCTCTTATCTTTACATATCATCTGATTTTACCATTTTTCAAATGATTTACAAGACAAAGCAAATTACAAGGTTCATGACTGACTGTTATTAAACGTTTTCTTTAAACTCAAGTCATGAATCCCATTTTCACAAAACCTATGTATCTCACAGGCATTTTTATGCTGACATACCTATTTTTACACATGTTTCAGGTGCTGTCTTGAGATGATTGTTGATACATGCTACATTTAGGATGGACTCGTGCCTTAGCAACTTTAAAACTTGGAAGATCATAGTTGTACTTATTTGATTGTATTAGAACAATGAGTTCATTTAATCAATAAAACAATATTTCAATTTCCATGTGTTATGAAACAATGATTCTATTACAACACTCCCCGACGTTTCCGCCACGTTTTGTTGTTCCACGTGGTCGGGGTGTGACAGAAAGTATAAGCGATTGTTTAGATCGCTTACCTTACGACCCTATATAAGCACTATAGTAAAAGTGACGAGTTAAGCATGTTAGAACATGCTTAACTAAGTTTAGAAACAGGTTTGGTATCAAAACAAACGGTTTTAACACCCACGAGTAGTTTGGTTACAAAATACGCAAGAATGCGCATTTTGGCCGAAACTACGACTCGTCACTGAGCCTAGATAACATGGTAATCAGTAGGTATAGTCACTACGGACTATAACCATCGTGATCACGCTCACGTTATGAAGTTCTAACGAACTTCGTGTTGACCATAAGCTGGTCAACACAGAAAGTCAAACAAAGTTTGACTTTAGCACTAGAAAGCGATTAAAAGAACGAAAGAACACTTACGAAGGGTCCCCGAAAGCTAAACTTGATCCAGGAGCTCAGGTATGAAGCAATAGCATCAACTTAGAGCACTTTGATTAGTTTTGTGGGTTTTTAACCAAAGGGGGGGGGTATTTATAGGAAAAGCAAGACCATTAGGATCGTTTCTTGAATATCGTGCCACGATCCAATCCGTACACTTGTCGCAAAGTTGTGGTGGCTTATTTTGCCCCCACCATAGGGATTTGACACGTGGCGTTGCCCTTTGGGTGATCGAAAGGCCATTGCAAGTGGATCAAAACATTGAATCTGGTCTGTAAGTCTGATGCGGCCCGCGTCAGGATACACACAAAACTCAGGCGGGCCGCCTGGCCTTGTCTGATCCGCACAAACTTTCAGAAATGACAGTTTTAGTCCCTGTTGCATATTTAAGCCATTTCCAATACTTCTAAGGCCCGTAAAGCCAACTTTATGGCCCTAAAATGATGCCTAAACATCGTGGACATGAAACATGCTCAAAAATATGCCGGATGTCAGTTCGTTTGGTCGTACGAACGCGATGTTCGCTTAATTACAACGGAATGCGCATAAGCGCGAAAAACGATCCAAATTGCGCAACGAATGGATTTTTCTCATGCCAAACACTATGGCATAATATTATGATGCTTACATAAATTTTTGGATGTCCGGGTGTATTCAGAACGTAAGTTATGCGCGAAAGTGCAAACTTATGCACTTTTTGACACTTTTAGTCCCTGAATGATCCAAAAGTTTATTTTAGCACACCGAACACCTCAAAGCCTATTTCTAAGCTTTGTAGAGGATATTTAAGGTGTGTTTAACTTATGGTCAGGTTCCGGAATGTTTGTTAAATTGGCATACTTTCGCAGTTTGTCAAGTTTAGTCCCTGTAAGCGAATTAACTTGTTTTTGCCATACCAAAGCCTTCAAAACTTATTTCTAAGTTATGTAAAGGTTATTTAAGGCATGTTAAGCCTATGTCACTATTCCGGAGTGTTCGTTGGATTAAACTGGTTATTTTTACGCATCAGAGCGCGTATAACCCTCTAGAAAGCGATTTAAAGCTTAAAATCGAACAAGAGTTGATATGTGCAAATGATACACATATTTTACAAATCCCAAGTATGAAATACAATATTTCATTGGTTTGGCATTTGTTTGATGGTTGAAGTGACACAGGTGTCACATATTTGATTTCCATAATCACTAACACTAAAGGAAAGGATTTAAAAGATATTCCAGTAGTATCTCAATTTTCAGATGTATTTCCAGAAGAATTGCCAGAGAAACCTCCAGATAGGGAAGTCGAATTCAGAATCCATTTAATACCAGGAACTTCACCAATTGCCAAAGCACCCTATCGTTTGGCACCCGCTGAAATGCAGGAACTGAAGAAACAATTAGACGAATTGTTAGAAAAGGATTTATACAGCCAAGCTCATCGCCATGGGGAGCGCCAATATTGTTTGTTAAAAAGAAGGACGGATCAATGCATATGTGCATTGACTACCGTGAATTGAACAAAGTTACGATTAAGAATCGGTACCCATTACCGAGAATCGATGATCTGTTCGATCAACTACAAGGAGCTCGATTTTTCACAAAAATCGATTTAAGGTCAGGATATCATCAAATAAAGGTACAAGAAGAGGACATTCCGAAGACCGCATTCAGAACAAGGTATGGCCATTATGAATTTACTGTCATGCCATTTGGTTTAACCAATGCCCCAGCTGCGTTTATGGACATGATGAACCGAATATGTAAGAAATATTTGGATAAATTCATAATTGTTTTCATAGATGATATTCTAATTTACTCTAAGAGTAAAGAGGAACATGCAAGGCATTTGCACGCACTTTTAAGTTTATTAAGAAAGGAAAAGCTTTATGCTAAATTTTCAAAGTGCGAGTTTTGGTTAGAACAAGTACAATTTCTTGGAAATCTAGTCAATCATGAAGGAATTCATGTGGATCCCCCAAAAATTGAGGCAATTACTAAATGGAAAACCCCTGAGTCACCAACTGAGGTCAGAAGTTTCTTAGGATTGGCCGGTTATTATAGAAGGTTTATTCGAGATTTTTCTAGAATAGCCATTCCTTTAACTAAGCTAACATGTAAATCTGTTAAGTTTGAATGGGGATTAAAACAAGAAGAAGCATTTAGAATCCTTAAGCAAAGATTAACCCATACACCCATACTAGCGTTACCAGAAGGAGCTGAAGACTTTATAGTATATTGTGACACTTCTAAATTAGATTATAGATGTGTGTTAATGCAACGTCAAAAGATTATAGCCTATGCATCTAGACAACTTAAGAATCATGAAGAGAATTATTCAACCCATGATCTAGAATTAGGAGCTATAATTTTTGCCCTTAAGATTTGGAGACATTACCTTTATGGTAGTAAGTTTACCATATTCACTGATCATAAGAGCTTGAGATATGTCTTCAGGCAAAAGGAATTAAATATGAGACAAAGACGCTGGATGGAACTACTTAGTGATTATGATTGTGATATCCAGTATCATGCAGGAAAAGCCAATGTAGTAGCTGATGCTTGAAGTCGAAAGTATCATGAAAAGCCAAAAAGGGTACGTTCTCTTAAATTAAATCTACAAGTAGATTTAAATGATCAAATAAGAGAAGCACAAGAATCAGTAATCAAGGAAGATACTGAAAAATTAAAAGGTATGCTAAAAGAAACAAGGAACAGATGGAATTTTGTTGGTGCAGTTGTCTGTCGACTACATCTTAGTTCGAGTCTTAGGTTAGGGCTGATTGTACAGTGAACGGAAATCAAGAAACACATGAGTTAGATAGGTCCGCTTATATGTCATTGGTCATAGGTCCGCTTATGGGTCATCATGATAGGTCCCCTTATATGGACAAATCATGTAGGTACGCTTATATGACAATGATATAGGTCCGCTTATACGAACATGTCCGTATAAGCGAACCCATCAGCCTATAAATAGGAGACTGATAAGCGAACCTAAGTAGAGCAGTTTTGTGGTGTAACGGCGAAACCCTGCCAGTTTGTCTCCAGAGCTTGTAAATTGTTAGCAGATCAATAAAAGAGACGTTAAATAGTGAAATCAAGCTAAACAAAGACTGAATCAATGAATTCCGCCTCTGATTCAGTCTGAGCACTCTTCTGATCGACTCGTCAGGTCTTCTAACGATCCTACATGTGGTATCAGAGCTCAGGAGGAAGAGTTCCTACTGTGTGGCTCGTTTTCGCTCAAAAATTCTGATTTCTACACCTTCTTTCATCAGTTCAGGGAGTTTTACCGGTCAGAATTGGGTCAAAAGTGTACAGATTGCGTGTTATTGGACAATGATAAACCCTTGAAAATTTCAGACTGAAATACGGACTAAAAATGGGTGAAATCATCTTCGAACTTAGGTCCGCTTATTCGGACATTTGGTAGATCCGCTCCAAAGACAAGCTCAAGTCCGCTTTTGTGACCCTTCAAGTTCGCTTATTCGGACACTTTTTCAGTAGATCCGCTCCAAATTACACTTAGATTCGCTCAAGTGGTCCGCTTGTAGTGACAATTATTTGTGGTCCGCTTGTAAGGTTCCGCTTCAAGGGACACATTTGTTGGAGTTTCGCTTGAAGAGATCCGCTTATTGTTACATTTGTTCAGAAGGTTCCGCTTATTTGAACAAAAGTTGGTCCGCTCATTTGGACATTAGGTGTTTCGCTTGGTTGAACAACCTGGTCCGCTTTAAGTGACAGTTGAGGTTCCGCTTGCTTGAACTAATTTTGTGGTTCGCTTATTTGTACAACTGGGGTTCCGCTTTTCTGTCATTCTGGTGTTTCGCTTTTGTGAACAACTAAGATTTGTCGGAATTGTTTAGAAAAATGGCAATGAGGTTTGATGAACAGGAAAACAATAATCTTGAATGTTTAAATAGTTGGTATATGAGAACTGTGGATACCAATTATAGACATGTGAGTACGGACATTTGGGTTAAAAGTTTTGAACATTTCATGTGTCAAAAGGGTGAAACGTTGGATGAGTTGGAAATACGGTTTAACATTTTAAGGGACAATTTGAGAAATAAGAATATTAGAATATCAAATGATGAACAAATATCGAAATTGACAAATGCATTACCTGCTAAGTGGGATGAATTCTTGGTTGAGCTAAAAAGGAAAGATTTTTTTCAAGAACTTTATCCAAAACAGTTCTTTAATGAGGTTAATGCCGAGTTTCATAAGGAAGATAAGAAAAGGAAGGAATTTTTGAACGAAATGGAAAAGAATTTAAAAAAAAAATTGGAATTGGATGTACTTACTGAAATTGATAAAAGAATTCGTGTGTGTCTTGCAACAAAGAGTATTCTGAAATATGATATTAAAAGGAAATGTTATATTGATGAAAGTAGGAATCCTTTTGATTTTGTTAAACTCTTTTGTGCAAGAACACACAAGATGGAAACAAAGGATATTTCAAATGCTGAGGAATCTGTAGAGTTTGGATCCTCAAGTTCTGAATCAGTGTGCTTCAAAAGTGACAGCTTCAAGACTGAGAATGACAAACTCTTGAAGGATGCAGAAAGTTTGACATCGAAAGTTAAGAAGTTGGAAGACGAGAAGCAAGCTGATTTTAAACAGATTCTTAAGTTGCAGGGAAATTGTGAGAAACTGAAAGCTGAAAATGACAAACTGTTGGATGGTTTGAACAGTTTAAAATATGAAAACAAAAGTGAGAAAGAAAAGGCAAAAGTTTTTGAAGAGAAGAGTAAAAATTTTGAAATTGAAAAATCAAGAATTGAAAAAGAATTTCAAAATCAAATGAAAATTCTTGAAGATGGGAGAGATGTGTTTAGCAAAAACAACATTGAAAAACAAAAAAATGATAAATTCCCATCTTCAGAAAATTATAAAATTGGAAAAAGAAGGTGAATGTGCTCAAAAGAAAATCAAAGAGTTGGAAAAAGAGTTTGAAAGCAAAAAGAAATCTTCAGAAGATGTGGATTTCTGGATTAAGCTGGAAAACAAGAAACTGAAAGCAAATGAAGCGAAATTTCAAGAACAGATAAAAGTTTGGAAAAAGAAAAGTCTGTTCTTGAAAACTTGAAGAATGAGAATGAAAATTCAATCAAGTCTCATCTTAAAAGAATATCTCAGCTTGAAAATGAAGCTAAGAATTCAAGAAACAAGATTGATGAACTTGAGAAGAAATTGATAGGTTTTGTGACTACATCAGACAGTTTGAATTTTCCCTGTCCAAAACCAATCAATTCAGTTCCAATAAGTGACAATGTCACAAACTTTGACAATGTCAAAGTAGAAGATTGCGATGAGAAATCTGATGATGTAAATGAAAAATTAGAAAAACAAAAATTGTTTTTGAAATTAAAAGAAAAATTTCAGAAAACTGTTTTTCAATCGACTGAAAAGGGAGAATGCTCTAAGCAAAAACCTTTGAAGAAGAAAGTGGAACAAAAACAAAAAGATAAAAATTTGAAAAATGTTCAAAAAGATAATAAAAGTACATCAGATCGATCATCCAATCGCAATGAAAAATTACAAAAAGTAAAAAATGAAAACTCAAAAAGTGTTGGTAATAAGTGGTGCAGGTCGGACCACAGTGCTCAAAAGCCAAATCCAGCAAACTTGAGGAAAGAATATCACCAAGCCAGACAATGCTATGATCTGAGCGTTTGGTGTGAAGGTGGTACATGGTACGATAACAGAGTGTGTTACCGATGCGGTTATAAAGGACACATTGCTGTTAACTGCCAGAGAAGGAATTTTGAGATGAGGAGATGCTTTAACTGTCAGATCAAAGGTCACATAGCCAGAGATTGCCCAAGGAGATCAAATGAAAGATTGAGGGCTAAGTCTCAGAAAATGGCAAAGATTCCAGTCAAAGTCAAGCCTCATGAACAGAAGGTTCTAAAACCTAAAGTTCAAGAACAGACAATTCAAGAAAAGAAAGTTAAACTTTCATAGGGGCAGAAAGACAGACTGAGGAAGAAGAGGAAGAAGGCGAGAGAGTATCTCGAGAAGATCTTGTCCTCGGGTTCATCTGTTGGTAAAAATAATAGTTCTGATGAATCGACTCCCTCGATTGCAAAGTCAAGCAAGACGAATTCATCGGATACAAATCTGAGGACGAAAGAAGAAACGAAGAAGATGAAAGGTGTCGGCGATGAATCTGGCTCATCTAAGTCAGACAAGCCACACTCAGGCAATGATTCTGGTTTGTCAAAGCCAGAGGAGCCATTGATTGAGGTAAAAAAGGAGAATTCAGGCTTAACAATGGATGATGCAAATTTTCCACCATTGCTAAACAAGAATTCGAAATCACCCAAGGACCGTCAGGCTTGGGTGAATCTGTTTAAATGAAAAACCTGACTTGCCGGAGCTCCCAGGTTGGTAAGCGTGGAGCATGAATCGACATCTTTGTTAAATTTTATTCAGTAATGTCAATCATACAAACGGTAAAGAGATTTGTTTATGTTTGTGATTGATACAAGTGGTTCAGATTTTGAATCAGGTCAATCCTACAAGTGGTTAATCAAGGTCATTAAATTAAACTTGAGTTAACTACATGATTTGATCCCCAAATTTTACAAGTGATAAAATCAACAAAACTTATTTTCCGGAAAAACCATTCTAATTAAAACAAACTTTAGTGTTTTGAAATCATTATGGGAAAATAGTTTGTTGTGAGGGTGAGTTCTGATTGTTTATGCCAGGTGGATGGAGAATTGAAGTGATTCTCATCATGTTGTCAATTTTGTACAGTTCGTTTCAAATTTTCCTAGAAAATCCAAATTGAAACATATTTTGATTTTAGGGGGAGTTAAATTTTAAAAAAATTAGAAAATTTGAAAATGTCAAACACATCGAAAAATTAAAAATGAGTTTTGGTGCGAATAGGGGAAATGATAGTTCATCAGCTAGACTGGCACAGTACGCTAAAGATTTGTAATGTATAAATGCAATTAAGCAGTCTCGCTAAAGATGTGTCGGTAGGTTTTCATAGAATTCGTAGATCAGTCTGGGATACAAACATAAATTTCACTTGCGTCTACGTGGGGAACACCTCTAGGATATATAGGTAACCCCTGAAATCCTGTTTGAAGGGTCCCGTATTCTGAGATACTAGGTCTTTATGCTAAATGATATCTGGGGTATTATCCCGGGACTTCTGCTGTATGGAAGTACTGACCTAGTCCCCGGATAATACTTTCTGCAAAAAGCTTTGAAATATAAGCTCGCCCTCAGCATGTTGATGAAACAATAAAATTGATAGTCGCTGCTGTTGTAAATAAAAGATCCTCTAAAGGGGATACACTTAAAGTCGAAGCCGTCATCTCTCTGCGTATACGGAAGTATCGACCTAAGCTCTCATGGCCCTCGCACTAACCCCTTAACAGATATCAGCTGTGGTATACTCACCTGTAAGACTGAATACTGGGGTCTGGATACGGGAGTATATACTGAGGTGGGACACATGTAGATATTTAAGTTCTAAAACACTAATTTTGTATCCCGAACAGGTTGAACATTTTGTGAGAATTTAAGTGGATCAGAATATGGGCAATCTATGCGAATTGTTTAAAAGCTTAAAATGAAATAACAGCTTAACGGTGCTAGTGTCTAGTCAGCCGCTGATATGATCCTCTTGCACGAACTCACAAAAATATGTTTGTATATATTTCATTTCTGCATTTTAATTGTTGTTATTGCATTTGTGTTTCATATTTGAAAAATTCAAAAAGATTTTCGACAACTGATATTGGAGAGCTGAAATTCAAAATCTCAAAGGCTAAACACGATGATCAGAGGTTTGTTTAAATTGATTTGAAATGGTTAATCGGATTTTGGAAAGTTTAATAAATTGTTAGATGTGAAAAATTCTTGAATATTCTTAGATGATTAGTTGATTCATTAAGTTGAAACACAATTATGTTGGTTTGTAATAGAGTGTTTGAGTTGTGCAGGTTTCTGATCCTGTTGCTACGGAAAGCCAAGAGATACATCAGAACCTGAGAAGAAGTTTATACTGATAAAGCCAGGAGTTGATTTCAATGATGATAACAAATTCCAGACAGCGATCCCAGCTTAATGATAGGGGGAGTCTGATGAAAGTTAGAGCCAGAGAAAGATCAGGGTACTTAATTCCAGGAAGAGTTCCTGAAGAAGACAGATTAAGAGTGAAGAGTTGTTAATGTTTGAAGACTCTCACTGAAGATTCCGTCAACATTCAAGGGGGAGTCTGTTGGTGCAGTTGTCTGTCGACTACATCTTAGTTCGAGTCTTAGGTTAGGGCTGATTGTACAGTGAACGGAAATCAAGAAACACATGAGTTAGATAGGTCCGCTTATATGTCATTGGTCATAGGTCCGCTTATGGGTCATCATGATAGGTCCGCTTATATGGACAAATCATGTAGGTCCGCTTATATGACGGTCCGCGTATACGAACATGTCCGTATAAGCGAACCCATCAGCCTATAAATAGGAGACTGATAAGCGAACCTAAGTAGAGCAGTTGTGTGGTGTAACGGCGAAGCCCTGCCAGTTTGTCTCCAGAGCTTGTAAATTGTTAGCAGATCAATAAAAGAGACGTTAAATAGTGAAATCAAGCTAAACAAAGACTGAATCAATGAATTCCGCCTCTGATTCAGTCTGAGCACTCTTCTGATCGACTCGTCAGGTCATCTAATGTGACACCCCAGGATACCCGAGAAAACTTTACAACTTGACTAGCTTCCTCAGTGAGTGCCATCAAATTTCGGGACGAAATTTCTTTCAACTTGGGGATGATGTGACAACCCGAAATCTAGAACCTTTGTTGTGTCTTGATGCGATATACTTGTATGTTATGTGACTAGTTAACCGATCAAACTTAATGATAACGTGAACTTTTTTATGTGATATGTACTTGTTATGTGTGCATTGTATATATTTATACGTGTTATATGCGAGAACAAAGAACCCGACTCGAGACCATGAGGACTCGAGTGAATAGTGAACGAATGGGCCTTGGGCCGAGAACCTTTGGCCGGTTGGGCCATTTGGGCCGTAACCCCCACTCGAAACCCATGAAGGGTGCACCACTTGGAACTTGACTATATATACCACCCTTAGCCATTTTTTTTACCATTTGTTGAAACATCACAACACACACACTCTCCTATCCTCTCTTCCACTTAAACTCTAGAACACAAACACACTCCTCATTCTCGGATTTGGACTTGGATCGGCTCACACACACACCCGGTTGGAAGCTTTACACACACACCTTCGAAACCCATTAACCGGTTAGTGTTCTTAATGATTATTGTTGAATGCTTAGTGTTAATATGTTCATGTTATGTTTGTATGATGAGATTATGTGATAATATGGTAGTTAATTTAGTTATGCATGATGTTTTGAAAAGAAATCGGTTCGTGAATGTTCTTGTTATGTGTTGAACTATGCATAAATGCTTGATGTTAAAAATGGGTTCATTGTATGTTAAAAAGGTGAATGATGATATTTGTTGCACTTGGATTTGATCCGAAAAGTTTGGGTGTTTATATTAAACAAATCGGCTAATGGATATGTTTGTCATGTAGGATGCATGCTAGTAAATTGTATCTTGATAGTTGTTCATGGTTTTGGTTGAATAAGTGTTATGAAGAACTTGAATATATGTTTGAATATTTGAAGAACACTTTGAATGATAGTTGAAGATATGAAAACCCTTGTGATTTTGATCCACTTTGACTAATAGCCTGATTAGGAAAACTGTTAGTGGAATTCTATTGGTTATTTCCTGATTTGGGCCTGATTACATAGTACCATTTGGCTGACTACATCTGCATCAACACCTGAACGTGAAAATGACAGCATACCGACTCGCAATCACCCAGTTACAACTCGCAACCACAGCGTGATGACTCGAGACCACGCGGTTGCGACTCGCAACCATAGCAGGACAAGCCGAGACCACAGGTTACGAGTCCCGTTGCGACTCGAGACCTCAGCATGATTAGCCGAAACCATGGTTGCGACACCGGTTGCGACTCGCAACCACCTGAGATCAGCACAAACAGCATGACTCGAGACCATGCTTGCGAGTCCGGTTGCGACTCGAGACCACACTTATGGGCCTAAGTTAGTGGGCCGGATTTATGGACTTCTGTGCTACTGTTGATATGTTGTTTGGGCCTGTTATCACGAGCCCAACCGTTTGGGCCTCACACTTGGACTTTGGGTTTGTATTTGACTGTTAACTGTGAACTATGTATGTTAAACGTGTTGCCATGATTATTACCCGTGTTTGCCATACGTGTTGAACATTCGTGCACTGCTTGGTTTGAATCTGATTATAAGTGGTATCCATGATAGGACGTAATTGATACTTGCGACTTGATTGATCTTTCTGTGATTAACTGCCGAGCAAACCAAGGTGAGTTCACACCCTTTACAAAGCATGGGATTCCCTGGGTTGGGAACGGGGTTAAGGAATGTGGATTCCTCGTCCTCCTTGAGTAGGACGTCAGTGGTTCAGGAATATGATTCCTCGTCCGGATGGACGGATAAACGTACTAGACTAAAACTCTATCACGAAGTCCCTCCTTTTTGTATCGACTAATCGCCGGGCCAATGGCGAGCGGGTCATTAGTTAGATAGCGCTATTTAGGTCTGACAAGCCTCACACCGTGCCGCAGAGGACGGGCGTGAACTAATGGATCTGGGGCACGTCAATGATGATAGACATTGATGTTTTCAGGGCACATAAACATGACTACAGTCAGCAGTCGATATGGTAACGAGTCTAGTGTACGCATGGGGTAGCCCCCACGGCCGAAATGCCTGATAACTAACATGGGGTAGCCCCCACGGCAGGAGTGCCGGAGTAACTGGGAATGAACATGACACGTTTTAAAACTATGGGGTAACCCCCACGGCAGGATGCCAGCTAAAGGAAACTGTTTTCGAAACAACTAAAACGAACACCCAACCGTGAACTCACTCAACTAGTTGTTGACTCGTTACTACATGCTTTGCAGGACCATAGGTACTTAGCTGGAGCTTGCATGGAGGAGGATCGTTGTGGGACACGGATTGCTGCGTGCTATGTTAAACTTGAAACTTTTGAACTTATGTTATAACTTTAAACTTATGCTTCCGCTTGCAACTTAAACTTAATTGTTTTGAAACACCAATCGTATTGGTTAAACTTTTATGATCATTATATGCTTGTTCTGTATGATTGGTGGCTGGATCCTGGTCAGTCACGCCTCCAAGCGGTGGTACTCCGCAGGTGGGATTTTGGGGGTGTGACAGATTGGTATCAGAGCCATTGGTTATAGTGAACGTGGTTTTAATAAAGGAGAAACGTTTTTGTTAAAACCAGACTATAACCGGTTTAGTGCTCAACGGTCCACAACGACACTTCGCTCCTCGTGCAAGGCTCGACGTTCTAGGTAATATGATGTATGTATATTGCCTACTTGTTAGTTGCGTAGTACATTGCTCATGGTATGCTTGATTAGTATAACTACTGTTGTTTGAACACGTGCGTGCTTACTCTGTCCTACTATCGTACTTTCGCGAACCCCTCTCACACGTGTTACTCTTGTTATGAAGAATCATGTCTGGACGCGTTAACATGACACAAGCCCAGTTGACGGCTTTGATCAACGAACGAGTTGCCGCAGCGCTCGCAGCTGCACACGCAGGAGGTATATCCTGCAGTCCGAAATTGTTCTAGGATCATTTGGATCCTACTCTCGTGAACCAACCTTTGTGTTAAACTCTGTCTTTCTTTCACCTACCTTAGGTCAATATGCTCAGGCACCGGTGTGCACTTTTAAGACCTTTATGGACTGTCGACCCACTACTTTTAGCGGAACTGAAGGAGCAGTAGGTCTCCTACACTGGTTTGAGAAACTGGAGTCTGTGTTCGAAATGTGTGAATGCCCTGAAGCGCGCAGGGTGAAGTATGCTACTGGTACTCTCGAGGGTTTGGCTCTCACGTGGTGGAATGCTCAAGTGCAGATGCTGGGGTTGGTTGCTGCCAACGCCACCCCATGGGAAAACTTCAAGGAAATGATCAGAGAGGAATACTGCAGTCGTGACGACATTCACAAACTGGAAGATGAGTTCTACAATCTCAAGATGTCGGGGTCAGAGATTGAGGCATACACTAAGAGATCGCATGAGCTAGCCTTGTTGTGTCCTACTATGGTGGATCCTCCGTATAAGCGAATTGAACTCTATCTCAAGGGCTTGGTGCCAGAGATCCAAAGTCATGTGACTTCAGCGAACTTGACTACTATCCAGCAGGTTGTACAGTTGGCTCACCGTCTTACTGATCAGGCGGTGGAGCAGAACAAGTTACCGAAGCGTATAGGTGCTGCAACTACTTCTGGTGCTTCTAGTGGGGATAAACGGAAATGGGATGGAACTTCAAGCAGGGGTTCAACTTCGGTGCAAACTCAGCCTCAGCAGAGAAAGACGGATGATCACAAGAGCCCCAGTCAGCAGTCATCTGGTGGTCAAAGTCATGGTGGGTACAAAGGAAATCACCCCAAGTGCAATCGTTGCAACCTACACCACAGTGGGCCATGCACCAGGGGCAACTGTCATCGATGCAACAAGCCTGGTCATGTTGCAAAGGATTGCAGGAGCGCATACCCCGCCAATCAGAATCGTCAGCAACCTCAGCAGAACCAGCGACAGCAACAGGGTAACAACAAAGGGTGCTTTCAGTGTGGAGCTGAAGGCCACTTCAAGAAAGATTGTCCCCAATTGAACAACAACAACAACAATCAGGGGAATGGTAACAATGGGAACAACAACAACGGTGCTAGGGGACGAGTGTTCGTGATTGGTCAAGGTGAAGCAAGGAATGATCCCAACGTGGTGACGGGTAAGTTCCTTCTCGACGACTTTTATGTTACAGTCTTATTTGATTCGGGTGCCGATACTAGCTATGTGTCACTAGAAGTTAGTAAGATGCTTAAGCGTATTCCAACACCCCTGAGCGACAAGCACACTGTAGAGCTAGCTAATGGTAAGAGTTTGGAAGCCTCACACGTAGTCAAGGGTTGCCAGCTTATTCTCGCTAACCAGACCTTCGCTATCGATCTTATTCCTATTGTTCTGGGTAGTTTCGACGTTGTCATTGGGATGGATTGGTTATCCCAACACCGAGCAGAGATTCTTTGCAACGAGAAGATCGTTCGTATTCCTGGTTTTGGTAGTGAACCTCTCATGATTCGTGGCGACAAGAGAAGTGCTGTTGAGAACATCATCTCTCTTCTTAAGGCTCAGAAGTGCTTACGAAAGGGCCACACTGCGATTTTGGCTCTAGTTACTGATACCACAGAGAAGGAGAAGAAGCTAGAAGATTTTCCCGTTGTACGCGACTATCCTGAGGTATTCCCTGAGGAATTACCTGGCCTTCCGCCCCATCGCCAAGTCGAGTTTCAGATTGAACTAGCTCCTGGAGCCGCGCCTGTAGCCCGTGCACCTTATCGTTTAGCGCCATCAGAGTTGGAAGAACTCTCCACGCAACTACAAGAACTCTTGGATAAAGGTTTTATTCGTCCTAGCTCATCACCTTGGGGAGCTCCAGTACTATTTGTGAAGAAGAAGGACGGTACCTTCAGAATGTGTATCGACTATCGTGAACTCAACAAGGTGACTGTGAAGAATCGTTATCCTCTACCGCGTATTGACGACTTGTTCGACCAGTTGCAGGGGTCGAGCTACTATTCAAAGATCAATCTGAGATCGGGATATCACCAGCTGAGAGTTCGAGAAGAGGATGTCTCTAAGACGGCCTTTAGAACTCGTTATGGGCACTATGAGTTTCTGGTCATGCCGTTTGGGCTGACGAACGCGCCGGCAGTTTTTATGGATTTGATGAACCGAGTTTGCAAGCCGTACCTGGATAAGTTTGTTATAGTCTTCATCGACGACATCCTGATCTATTCTAAGAGCGAAGAAGAGCACGAACAACATCTACGACTTATTCTGGAACTCCTTCGGAAGGAACAGCTTTACGCAAAATTCTCGAAATGCGACTTCTGGCTTCGAGAGGTCCATTTCCTAGGGCATGTGGTGAACAAGGATGGGATTCACGTTGATCCGTCCAAAGTGGAATCTATTAAGAACTGGCCTGCACCTCGTACACCAAAGGAGATTCGCCAATTCTTGGGATTGGCAGGTTACTACAGAAGATTCATTAAGGATTTTTCTAAGATCGCGCAGCCCCTCACCCTACTAACACAGAAAGGCGTTGTTTATCGTTGGGGAAATGCACAAGAGTTAGCTTTTCAGCATCTAAAGGATAGACTTTGTAGTGCTCCTATCCTTTCACTGCCAGAGGGCACAGATGATTTTGTGGTTTACTGTGATGCATCAATTCAAGGTCTTGGTTGTGTATTGATGCAACGAGATAAAGTCATAGCCTACGCCTCACGACAACTCAAAGTTCACGAGAAGAACTACACTACACATGATTTAGAGCTGGGAGCTGTTGTTTTCGCACTTAAACTATGGCGGCATTACCTATATGGAACCAAGTGCGCCATCTACACCGACCACAGGAGCCTAGAGCACATATTCAAGCAGAAGGAACTGAATATGCGACAACGACGATGGGTCGAATTACTGAATGACTACGAGTGCTCTATCAGGTATCACCCGGGCAAGGCCAATGTTGTGGCCGACGCCCTGAGTCGGAAGGACACTACGCCTAAGCGTGTAAGAGCTTTACAACTCACGATCCATTCTAGTCTACCTTCGCAAATACGAGCTGCTCAGATAGAAGCACTGAAACCAGAAAACGTTAGAGCTGAAGCCCTACGCGGGTCAAGGCAACGCTTAGAACAGAAGGAAGACGGTGCTTATTATGTAACAGGACGCATCTGGGTCCCACTCTATGGCGATTTACGGGAACTCGTGATGGATGAAGCGCACAAATCTCGTTACTCGGTACACCCTGGTTCGGACAAGATGTACCACGATATTAAAACTACGTATTGGTGGCCTAGCATGAAGGCCCACATAGCAACTTATGTCAGCAAGTGTTTGACCTGTGCGCGAGTCAAGACGGAATATCAGAAACCCTCAGGCCTACTTCAGCAACCAGAGATACCACAATGGAAATGGGAGCAAATTTCCATGGATTTCGTTACTGGCCTACCTAGATCACAGCGCGGAAACGATACTATCTGGGTGATCGTGGATCGACTCACGAAATCCGCACACTTCTTGGCAATTAAAGAAACAGATAAATTCTCCACCCTGGCGGAGATATACCTCAAGGAAGTTGTTTCAAGGCACGGGGTGCCCACTTCTATCATCTCTGATCGAGATGCACGTTTTACTTCAGAACTGTGGCAGGCAATGCACAAGTCTTTTGGCTCACGTCTTGATATGAGCACAGCGTATCATCCACAGACGGACGGGCAGTCCGAACGAACTATTCAGACATTAGAAGACATGCTTCGCGCTTGTGTAATCGACTTTGGCAACAGCTGGGAAAGGCATCTGCCACTTGTAGAATTTTCATACAATAACAGCTACCACACCAGCATTAAAGCTGCTCCGTTTGAGGCATTGTACGGACGTAAATGCCGGTCACCCCTCTGTTGGGCAGAGGTGGGGGATAGTCAAATCACTGGTCCAGAACATGTGGTGGACACTACTGAACGGATTGCTCAAATATGACAACGCATGGCGGCCGCTCGTGACCGTCAGAAGGCTTACGCCGATAAGGGCAGGAAACCACTTGAGCTCCAGGTTGGGGAGCGGGTATTACTCAAAGTTTCACCCTGGAAGGGTGTGGTTCGTTTTGGTAAACGAGGCAAACTCAACCCACGATACGTTGGACCTTTTGAAATCATTGAGAAAATAGGCAAGGTGGCCTACAGACTGAACTTACCAGCAGAACTCGGTGCAGTTCACAACGTTTTCCATGTGTCAAATCTGAAGAAGTGTCTGTCAGATGAGACGCACGTAGTTCCTCTGAAGGAACTCACGATCGACGAACAGTTGAAATTCGTCGAAGAACCTGTCGAGATCACGGACCGGGATGTTAAGGTCCTCAAGAGCACTAGAATACCTCTTGTTCGAGTTCGTTGGAACTCACGTCGCGGCCCAGAGTTTACCTGGGAGCGCGAAGATCGGATGAAACAAAAGTATCCCCAACTGTTTGAGAACAGTACCAACGCTACTGAGGCTGAAGCTACGGAATTTCGGGACGAAATTCCAGATCAACGGGGGGTGGATGTGACACCCCAGGATACCCGAGAAAACTTTACAACTTGACTAGCTTCCTCAGTGAGTGCCATCAAATTTCGGGACGAAATTTCTTTCAACTTGGGGATGATGTGACAACCCGAAATCTAGAACCTTCGTTGTGTCTTGATGCGATATACTTGTATGTTATGTGACTAGTTAACCGATCAAACTTAATGATAACGTGAACTTTTTTATGTGATATGTACTTGTTATGTGTGCATTGTATATATTTATACGTGTTATATGCGAGAACAAAGAACCCGACTCGAGACCATGAGGACTCGAGTGAATAGTGAACGAATGGGCCTTGGGCCGAGAACCTTTGGCCGGTTGGGCCATTTGGGCCGTAACCCCCACTCGAAACCCATGAAGGGTGCACCACTTGGAACTTGACTATATATACCACCCTTAGCCATTTTTTTTACCATTTGTTGAAACATCACAACACACACACTCTCCTATCCTCTCTTCCACTTAAACTCTAGAACACAAACACACTCCTCATTCTCGGATTTGGACTTGGATCGGCTCACACACACACCCGGTTGGAAGCTTTACACACACACCTTCGAAACCCATTAACCGGTTAGTGTTCTTAATGATTATTGTTGAATGCTTAGTGTTAAAATGTTCATGTTATGTTTGTATGATGAGATTATGTGATAATATGGTAGTTAATTTAGTTATGCATGATGTTTTGAAAAGAAATCGGTTCGTGAATGTTCTTGTTATGTGTTGAACTATGCATAAATGCTTGATGTTAAAAATGGGTTCATTGTATGTTAAAAAGGTGAATGATGATATTGGTTGCACTTGGATTTGATCCGAAAAGTTTGGGTGTTTATATTAAACAAATCGGCTAATGGATATGTTTGTCATGTAGGATGCATGCTAGTAAATTGTATCTTGATAGTTGTTCATGGTTTTGGTTGAATAAGTGTTATGAAGAACTTGAATATATGTTTGAATATTTGAAGAACACTTTGAATGATAGTTGAAGATATGAAAACCCTTGTGATTTTGATCCACTTTGACTAATAGCCTGATTAGGAAAACTGTTAGTGGAATTCTATTGGTTATTTCCTGATTTGGGCCTGATTACATAGTACCATTTGGCTGACTACATCTGCATCAACACCTGAACGTGAAAATGACAGCATACCGACTCGCAATCACCCAGTTACGACTCGCAACCACAGCGTGATGACTCGAGACCACGCGGTTGCGACTCGCAACCATAGCAGGACAAGCCGAGACCACAGGTTACGAGTCCCGTTGCGACTCGAGACCTCAGCATGATTAGCCGAAACCATGGTTGCGACACCGGTTGCGACTCGCAACCACCTGAGATCAGCACAAACAGCATGACTCGAGACCATGCTTGCGAGTCCGGTTGCGACTCGAGACCACACTTATGGGCCTAAGTTAGTGGGCCGGATTTATGGACTTCTGTGCTACTGTTGATATGTTGTTTGGGCCTGTTATCACGAGCCCAACCGTTTGGGCCTCACACTTGGACTTTGGGTTTGTATTTGACTGTTAACTGTGAACTGTGTATGTTAAACGTGTTGCCATGATTATTACCCGTGTTTGCCATACGTGTTGAACATTCGTGCACTGCTTGGTTTGAATCTGATTATAAGTGGTATCCATGATAGGACGTAATTGATACTTGCGACTTGATTGATCTTTCTGTGATTAACTGCCGAGCAAACCAAGGTGAGTTCACACCCTTTACAAAGCATGGGATTCCCTGGGTTGGGAACGGGGTTAAGGAACGTGGATTCCTCGTCCTCCTTGAGTAGGACGTCAGTGGTTCAGGAATATGATTCCTCGTCCGGATGGACGGATAAACGTACTAGACTAAAACTCTATCACGAAGTCCCTCCTTTTTGTATCGACTAATCGCCGGGCCAATAGCGAGCGGGTCATTAGTTAGATAGCGCTATTTAGGTCTGACAAGCCTCACACCGTGCCGCAGAGGACGGGCGTGAACTAATGGATCTGGGGCACGTCAATGATGATAGACATTGATGTTTTCAGGGCACATAAACATGACTACAGTCAGCAGTCGATATGGTAACGAGTCTAGTGTACGCATGGGGTAGCCCCCACGGCCGAAATGCCTGATAACTAACATGGGGTAGCCCCCACGGCAGGAGTGCCGGAGTAACTGGGAATGAACATGACACGTTTTAAAACTATGGGGTAACCCCCACGGCAGGATGCCAGCTAAAGGAAACTGTTTTCGAAACAACTAAAACGAACACCCAACCGTGAACTCACTCAACTAGTTGTTGACTCGTTACTACATGCTTTGCAGGACCATAGGTACTTAGCTGGAGCTTGCATGGAGGAGGATCGTTGTGGGACACGGATTGCTGCGTGCTATGTTAAACTTGAAACTTTTGAACTTATGTTATAACTTTAAACTTATGCTTCCGCTTGCAACTTAAACTTAATTGTTTTGAAACACCAATCGTATTGGTTAAACTTTTATGATCATTATATGCTTGTTCTGTATGATTGGTGGCTGGATCCTGGTCAGTCACGCCTCCAAGCGGTGGTACTCCGCAGGTGGGATTTTGGGGGTGTGACATCTAACGATCCTACAAATTTGGAAATTCCATGAAAAGAGAATGTGGATACCTAAATTAGGAAATTTACGTCATCGTATATTAGAAGAAGCCCATAAATCTAAGTATACGAGGCATCCAGGAAATGATAAGATGTACCAGGATTTAAGAAAGAATTTTTGGTGGATAGGAATGAAAAGGGACATAGCAGCCTATGTTTCTAAACGTTTAACCTGTTCACAAGTTAAAGCTGAACACCAGAAACCCTCAGGTTTATTACAATAGTTAGAAATGCCTGTGTGGAAATGGGAATTAATAACAATGGATTTTGTTACTAAATTACCCAAAACAAAGAAAGGAAATGATACAATCTGGGTGATTGTAGATAGGCTAACCAAGTCAGCCCATTTCTTACCAATGAAGGAAACTTTCAGTATGGAACAATTAGCTAAATTGCATGTAAATGAAATAGTTTCTTTACATGGAATTCCTCTATCAATTGTTTCTGACAGAGATAGCCGATTTACCTCTCATTTTTGGTCAAGTTTCCAAAAAGCCATGGGAACCAAGTTAAATCTAAGCACGACTTATCATCCTCAAACAGATGGACAAAGCGAAAGGACAATTCAGACAATGGAAGACATGCTTAGAGCTTGTGTAATTGATTTTGGAGGTAATTGGGACGATCACTTACCTTTAATAGAATTTTCTTATAATAACAATTATCACACAAGTATCAATGCTGCACCTTTCGAAGCACTTTATGGACGTAAGTGCCGAACCCCAGTCTGTTAGGCAGAAATTGGGGAAAAGGGACTATCTGGACCTGAGATAGTACAAGAAACAATCGACAAGATTATGCAAGTCAAGGAACGACTGAAAGCAGCACATGACCGACAGAAGAGCTATGCCGATAACCAACGCAAGCCATTGGTGTTTCAAGTAGGAGATAAAGTATTATTAAAAGTCTCTCCTTGGAAAGGAATAGTAAGATTCATAAAAAGGGGAAAGCTAAGTCCCAGGTATGTTGGACCTTTTGAGATTATTAGTAGAATAGGACCTGTAGCCTATCAGCTACAACTGCCAGAGGAAATGGCAGGAATACAAGATATATTTCATATATCTAATCTCAAAAAGTGCTTAGCCGATGAATCGCTAATAGTACCTCTAAAGGATATAGAGGTAAATGAACAACTCAAGTTTGTAGAAAGGCCTCTACAGATTGAAGACGGGAAAGTCAAGAATCTCAAACACAAGAGATTAGTTCTGGTCAAAGTTAAGTGGGACTCCAAAAGAGGACCTGCGTATACATGGGAGCTTGAATCTGAAATGTAACGGAAATATCCGCATTTGTTCCAGTAGATCTCGAGGACGAGCTCTAAAATAAGGTGGCGAGAATGTAACAACCCTCGGTAAAACCAACACCATCGTAATATTTCCGACACCCTAGTATATCTTAAAATGTCCCAATATGTCTTTGTATACACCCTATATAAGAAAAAACCGAGCCCGAAATATATAAAATAGTATTTAAAATAAATAAAAGTTTTAATCTAAGGCTGAGGCGGGCCGCGTAGACCCAACCCAACCCTTACGCGGGCGGTATAAGGGTTAGAACCTGATTCCTTTAATTTTCTTTAGTTTAGACGGGCCGCGTAAGACCCCCGTTTAGTTAACGCGGGCCGCGAGAAATCAAGATAAGTGGCGCAGCCCGGTGATGACATGTGTCATCATCGTGGCTAAGCTAGGCGATGACCCGGATCACCTAAACCATACCCGGGCTAGTACGCGGGCCGCGTAAGTCCCGCTTATCTTTTACGCGGGCCGCGTGAGAGTCGAGATCAGCAACTATATAAAGGAGGCCTCGGGCTTCTATTCAGTTCGTTCAGTTTTCATTTCTCAATCACAATTTCTGAAATATTAGGCATAGAAAGCTGGTATTATACCCCCTAATTAGCGAGGTTCTGCTCCGTTGTAAGTATTATAACCCCAGTTTCATAATAGATACGTTACCCGACTGATTTAGGGTTCCGTAACAACTCTCGTGGTTCTGCCTGACGTAGTTGTTAGAATGCCGTCTCGGGGAGGGTATCATTAATATTTTCAAAGGGTTATAATACTAACTTATGTACATTTGTATAAATTATAGATTATTCCCAAGAAACCCTTACGCGAAGTCTAAGATAGCAATGTGAGTTTATCCTCTTTTTGTTAACCTTTTTGGAATATTTTACAAAACCTTAATTATTTTACAATGTGATTAAGCGGTGACTGAGTCTTTGTAGTTCTTCAATTACTGCCGGTATGTTGGGGTTTTGTATACAAAATTTACTACCGCGAGTAGTAAGTCGGGATGACAGTACGTTACCATTGGACAACGAGTTAGCCAATGTGTAATATGACCCGCAAGTCAGGATTGACAGTACTGAATGAGTAATTGTGTAGAAATAAAGTATGTGATAGCTCTCAATACTGTTTTAATTAATAAAATGTTTCTTGATTAAACTGGGATTCACTCACCAGTATTTCCCGCTGACAAATGTTTTTAAAACGCGTTTCAGGTAACACAATGTGTAGAAATAAAGTATGTGATAGCTCTCAATACTGTTTTAATTAATAAAATGTTTCTTGATTAAAATGGGATTCACTCACCAGTATTTCCCACTGACAAATGTTTTTAAAACACGTTTCAGGTAACACAATGTGACAGCCAATTAGTAAAAAGCCAGCTGGAGAGCACTGAAGGCTTGGGAAAAATGTGGCTATAAAAGTTACCTAATAAACGATGTTTTAAATTCAATAAAATAGGGTTTATCCCTATAAATGTATTGTAATAAGAAACTTGGGTTTTGCCCATGTAATTATTAATATTAAATATGGTGGTTTTACTCTGATAAACATTCCTAACTACGATCATGATGTAATTTCCGCTGCCAAATTAACAAGCTGATACCACCGAAACTCTGAGTTCGCGTCCGCCCGTTCCTGGGATAGATAAGGGATCGGGGGTTGCGACATCATCCGCAGCACATAATCCGTCTTCTCAACCCATCTCACGAAAGCTACGACACCTCCAGTGCCGTCAAAGTTCAAAGGCTTGCAGTCTAGAAACTGCTTGTAAGTACAGCCTGTACAAGCAACATCATTCACAGAAAGTATTAGCAAACGCACATGGAAATGTCCAAACGTATTGTAATGTGTCTTAAGTGACTTAAACATCACCGTTAGGTGGGTTATTCCGTGAGGTGGCTCCGCTGTGTTTGGAGCGTAGGGCCTCGTGCTGTGCGATTGCCTGTGAAATTCGTTCTTCTAATTCTGCCTCGGTTGTGGGCAACTGATTGTTCCTTCGAGGAGGCATCTTCTAAGAAGAAGATTTTATAGGTCAGGTCTTATTCGTTAAATAATAAATAGTACGTATATATAATAGCATTTATCATAGCAAGCAAGCATATAACATTACAATCATAGCACAAACATGTAAATCAACAACGTGTTTAATGAGAACACGACGATTGAGATTTCATTAATCATTGACCACAGTTACATTGTTTACATAGTGTATCACATCGAAAGGGACACAGGGTCACACTACCCTTGTCCAATAAGTCTGTCAATATACAAAATCATATGATCAAAAGGTGGTCTCCAAAAGGCTTCACAAGCTCGGCTCAATAGTGGTGCTCTCATCAAAAGTAACGCAACCTACATAAAACCAAAAACTACTACGCTGATGGTGGTGGTGGAGGAGGAGGTGGAGGAAAGAAAAGCAAGTTGCGCACATGTGCAAGCTCCTCCTTAAGCTCATATACATGACATAACAGATAACTGATCTACTGCTCGACAATGAGAAATCGAGCATCAAACTTTGGAAAAGGAGTAAGAGGAGCAGGATGTGAAAATGGAGACGGTGATAAATGAGGGGGAACAAAAGTAGGATGACAAGGACACGGTAGGGGACGCAGAGTCAGCTCAAGCTCCAAAAGCATGCGACTCATAATCTCATACTAAAGCTAAAGTGATAAAAGTAACTCATCTCGTGTATAGCCAACAAAATGAGAGGGATGATAGGGATCTAAAATCGGCATAGAATACGGTGGGAACCATCGGAATGACTCATCAAGTGGTGAAGAAGTAAAAGGAGCAAACGGTGTAGACTGAGGGATCTGTGGAAAAGCTGCTGAAACATAAGGATCATGACTAGGCTGCTGGCCTGAAGTACCTTCCCTGGACGGGGTGCGGGTTGTCACACCCCCAAAATCCACCCGCGGAGTACCACCGCTTGGAAGCGTGACTGACCAGGATCAAGCCATCAATCATATCAAACATAGCATTTAATAATAAAAGTAATCAATGTAAATCATCATGACATGATTGATGTTCCAAAACCAAACATCGTTTAAATAGCGGAAGCATAGTATGTAATCTCAAAATAGTTATAAGTTCAGACAAAGTTCATGATCCGTATCCCACAACGACCTGCTCCTCCCTGTGCAAGCTCCATAATGTACCTAAGGTCCTGCAAGGCATGCAGCAAATAATCAACAAACTAGTTGAGCGAGTTCACAGTAAGTTCATAGTATAGAGTGCATGTTTAACTAGTGGGGGTTTCCCATACTAGAGTGTACTAAAGGTGGGGGCTTCCCAAACCTTGTGTTCTTATTACTGGTGGGGGCTTCCCACGTTTATCCTTGCTAATGAGGGCTTCTCATTAACGGTACTTACTAGACTAACTTCCGACCATGTGTTCTTCTTTACCGAGAACAGGAAAACGTACAGGGTCACGTAGGCTTTACGTGACGTGCCCTTCCCCGAGGACATGGTATGCGTGGGGGCTACGTAGGCTTTACGCAGCGTGGCCTTCCAACCCGGAAGCCAGTAGATGGTATTGGGTTACGTAGGCTTTACGTAACGTGTCCTCCCGACCCGGGAGACAAATGGCAATTATACTGGGTTACGTAGGCTTTACGTAACGTGTCCTGACTAACCTGAGGACGATGGTCTATAGTCTAGAGTATGCGTAAGTACGAGTAATTCTTTTCCAACATATCCAACCCAATTCCCAACCCGGGAATCCCATGCCTTGGCTGTGTGAACTCACCTTGGTTTGCTCGGCAGATACACAAAGAATATAGTTAAGCTAGTAATTGGTCAACCACGCCCTACCATGGTTATTATACAAGTCAGGTTCGTATAAATCACGTAGGTTACTTAACACATATTGATCATGGCAATTTACACGTATCCAATAGCAGCCCAAAACGAACAGTAAACAAATATCCAAGTGCCCGGCCCAAATCAGTTGGGCCCGTAATAGTAAAAGTCCAACAACAGTTGGTCCGTCTCGAGTCGCAACGAGGAGATCCCGAGTCGCAACGGGACTCGCAACTGTGGTGTTCTCGAGTCGCAATCGGAGTTGGTCTCGAGTTGTCAAGGTCCGGTTACGAGTCGCAACGGGACTCGCAACCGTGGTTTTGGTTCATGCTGTTGTGTGGGGTTGCGGCTTGACAGGGTCCGGTTACGAGTCGCAACGGGACTCGCAACCTTTGGTCTCGACTTGTCATGGACTGGTTACGAGTCGCAACAAGACTCGCAACCTCGGTTTCGACTTGTGTTGTTTGTGATCTCGAGTCGAGACAATGGGTTTCCGACTCGCAATCTAGGTCGCAATCACAGATGTAACAGTTTCCTTAAATCATGCATTGACTACCCGTGATTATAGCTAACACCTTGGTCAGTTTCGGTAAACAGATCAAATCAGTTTCATAATTCCAAATTCAACCACGTTCAAACTGTTCATGTAATATTCAAGAACACATCTCTACATTCATACGGATTTCCTAAATACCAACATATGCTTTCAGCCGATTTTTATATAATCGTTTGGTTTTAATCAGGCAACCAATTTAACACACATCGAATCCGATTAAGCTAGATCATGCAGTCAAGAATCATATAAACATATCCGATTAAACATAACAGCCGATTCATCATATATCCGATTCATAAGCAATAATCATGTAACAATAATCCCTAAATCATGCAAATCCGATTACTAACAACAACATATAAACACGTAACCAAAAGTTTGATACTAACCGAGATGTAAAACAAAAGACGGATCCGAGAACTTCAAAGGTGTGATCTCCGGTTCCGAGAGAGAGACGATTTCCGAGAGAGAGGGAGAGAGTTTGTGTGTGTGTTGCTTTGTGGTTGCAAAGATTGTAAAACTAAAACCCTAAGATGTGTATGTGTATATATACGTAGAGTAGGTGTGGGCCGAAACCCCACATGGGTCTCGAGTCCACCATGTTGACCGAGTGGGTTGTTTTTGTAATGATTTACTAATCGGCCCAAATAGTAACATATACAATCACAATAAATCACGTAACATGTAACATTCAATCAATCAATATAATCACGTAATCACACTAGTTCAATGGTTACACGTAATGTACGAGACGGTAAAGTACGAGTTGTCACATTATCCCCAACTAATTGGAAATTTCGTCCCGAAATTTGGTATGCACTCACTGAGGAAGCTAGGTAAGTTATAACGTTCACTGGTTTTCCTGGGGTGTCACATCCTCCCCCCGTTGATCTGGAATTTCGTCCCGAAATTCCGAAGTAGTAGCTTCAGCCTCAGTAGTGGTAGCATTGGTTTCGAATAACTGGGGGTACTTTTCTGTCATCCTGTCTTCGCGTTCCCAGGTGTACTCTGGGCCACGTTTGGAGTTCCAACGAACTCGGACAAGAGGGATTCTCTTGTGTTTGAGGACCTTCACATCCCGGTCCGTGATTTCTACTGGTTCCTCGACGAACTGCAACCGCTCGTCGATAGTGAGTTCCTTAAAAGAAATGATGAGGTTTTCATCTGATAGGCACTTCTTTAAGTTCGACACATGAAAGACATTGTGAACTGCCCCGAGTTCAGCTGGTAGATTCAACTTGTAGGCTACCTTGCCAATCTTTTCTATGATTTCGAATGGTCCGACATAGCGCGGATTTAGTTTGCCCCGTTTGCCAAAACGAACCACACCCTTCCAGGGTGAGACTTTCAATAAAACCCGGTCCCCGACCTGAAATTCCAAAGGCTTTCTACGCTTGTCCGCGTAGGCTTTCTGACGGTCGCGTGCTGCCGCCATGCGTTGTCTTATTTGTGCAATCTTTTCTGTGGCGTCCACTACAATCTCTGGACCCGTGATCTGACTATCCCCCACCTCTGCCCAACAGAGAGGTGACCGGCATTTACGCCCGTACAATGCCTCAAATGGAGCGGCTTGGATGTTGGTATGATAACTATTATTATACGAGAACTCCACCAAAGGGAGGTGCTTTTCCCAGCCGTTGCCGAAGTCGATAACGCATGCCCTAAGCATGTCTTCAAGTGTTTGAATCGTTCGCTCAGACTGCCCATCGGTCTGAGGATGGTATGCTGTGCTCATGTCTAACCGTGAGCCGAAAGATTTATGCATCGCTTGCCATAGTTCTGACGTGAATCGTGCGTCGCGATCCGAAATGATGGACGTGGGCACCCCGTGCCTCGAAACAACTTCCTTAAGATAGACGTCTGCGAGAGTGGAGAACTTATCCGTTTCCTTTATAGGTAGGAAGTGTGCAGACTTGGTGAGTCGGTCCACGATCACCCATATGGTATCGTTCCCACGCTGGGATCTAGGTAGGCCTGTAACGAAATCCATGGAAATTTCTTCCCATTTCCATTGCGGTATCTTAGGCTGCTGAAGTAGGCCAGCTGGTTTCTGATATTCAACCTTGACTCTTGCACAGGTCAAGCATTTTCCAACATACGTAGCGATGTGGGCCTTCATACTAGGCCACCAATAAGTAGTGCTGATGTCGTGGTACATTTTATCCGACCCTGGATGTACCGAGTAGCGAGACTTATGAGCTTCATCCATTACAAGTTCGCGTAGTCCGCCATAAAGTGGAACCCAAATACGCCCCGTTACATAGTAGGCGCCGTCTGCCTTCTGTTCCATTCGTTGTCGTGAGCCGCGTAAGGCTTCAGCCTTGACGTTTTCGGGCTTCAATGCTTCTGCCTGAGCATCTCGTATCTGTGCAGGAAGGCTAGACTGAATCGTAAGCTGTAGCGCTCGCACGCGCCGTGGTAAAGTGTCTTTTCGACTTAGAGCGTCAGCCACAACATTGGCTTTGCCTGGATGATACTTGATAGCGCATTCGTAATCGTTGAGTAACTCGACCCATCGTCGTTGACGCATGTTCAAATCCTTCTGCTTAAGGATATGCTCGAGACTCCTGTGATCGGTGTAAATCGTGCACCTGGTACCGTACAGGTAGTTTCGCCATATCTTAAGCGCGAAAACAACAGCTCCCAGCTCTAAATCGTGCGTCGTGTAGTTCCGTTCATGAACCTTGAGTTGACGAGAGGCGTAGGCAATAACTTTATCCCGCTGCATCAATACGCATCCCAGACCCTGTATTGATGCGTCACAATATACTACGAAGTCATCTGTGCCCTCTGGCAATGAGAGGATAGGTGCACTGCAAAGTCTATCCTTTAGGTGCTGAAAAGCAGTCTCCTGGGGCTCTCCCCAGCGATAGGTGACACCCTTCTGTGTCAGTAGCGTAAGCGGCTGAGCAATCTTTGAGAAATCCTTGATAAACCATCTGTAGTAACCCGCCAAACCCAAGAATTGGCGTATTTCTGTCGGTGTACGCGGTGCAGGCCAGTTTCTGATAGAATCTACCTTGGATGGATCGACATGGATCCCATCCCTGTTTACCACATGGCCTAAGAAGTGGACTTCACGAAGCCAGAAGTCGCATTTAGAAAGCTTGGCGTACAATTGTTCCTTCCGAAGGAGTTCCAAAATAAGACGAAGATGCTGCTCGTGATCCTCCTGACTCTTGGAGTAAATCAGAATGTCGTCGATGAATACTATGACAAACTTGTCAAGATAGGGTTTGCACACCCTGTTCATAAGATCCATAAATACAGCAGGCGCGTTCGTTAACCCGAACGGCATGACAAGAAACTCGTAGTGGCCATAACGAGTTCTGAAGGCTGTCTTGGAGACGTCCTCATCCCGGACTCTCAGCTGATGGTACCCAGACCTCAAGTCTATCTTCGAATAGTAACACGACCCTTGCAACTGGTCGAATAAGTCGTCGATGCGTGGAAGAGGATAACGGTTCTTCACCGTCACCTTGTTGAGTTCACGGTAGTCGATGCACATCCTGAACGTACCGTCTTTCTTTTTCACGAAAAGTACTGGAGCTCCCCAAGGCGAAGAGCTTGGACGAATGAAACCCTTTTCCAAGAGCTCTTGTAGCTGCTTTGACAATTCCTCCAATTCTGATGGAGCTACACGGTATGGTGCGCGAGCTATGGGTGCTGCTCCTGGAGCGAGCTCGATTTGAAATTCGACCTGACGATGAGGCGGTAAGCCAGGTAAGTCTTCAGGAAACACCTGAGGGTAATCACGTACAATTGGAATATCCTCCAATTTCTTTTCCTTTACTGATGCGTCTGAAACAAGAGCCAAAATGGCTGTGTGACCCTTACGTAAGCATTTCTGAGCCTTCAAGAAAGAGATGATGCCAACCACTGCACCACTCTTGTCGCCTTGAACTTCGAGAGGTTCTTGACCAGAACGTGGAATGCGAATAATCTTCTCGCTGCATAAAATTTCTGCCTGGTGTTGGGATAACCAATCCATCCCAATCACGACGTCGAAACTACCCAAAACTATGGGAATGAGATCAATAGAGAAAGCTTGGCCAGCTAGGATAAGATTACAACCCTGAACTACGTGCGTAGCTTCTAGACTTTTACCGTTAGCTAGCTCTACTACATGTTTGGTGGGTAAAAGTGTTGGTGCACGTTTTAGCAGTTGACACATTTTCACAGACATATAGCTTGTATCCGCACCCGAATCAAACAAAACAGTAACGTAAATATTGTCGAGGAGAAACTTACCCATAACCACATTGGGATCGTTCACTGCGTCTCCTCTTCCCAAAACGAAAGCTCGACCTCTTGCCTCGTTGCCATTATTGTTGTTGTTCCCACCGTTGTTGTTCCCGTTGCCCTGGTTATTGTTGTTGCGATTCTGGTTCAACTGAGGGCAGTCGCGTTTGAAATGACCTTCAGCCCCACACTGGAAACATCCCCGGTTTCCACGCTGTGGCTGCTGCTGCTGCTGGTTCTGTGGAGCGGGTTGCTGAGGCTGCTGATTCTGATTCGCAGGCCGTGGACTTCTACAGTCTTTGGCCTCGTGACCCATTTTAAGACACCTTTGACAACGACCCTTGTTACACGGGCCATTGTGATGTCTGTGGCAATTGTAACACTTAGGCTGACTACCCTGATATCTCCTATGTCTGTGACCACCAGAGGATTGCTGACTGGGACTCTGATAGTGGTCAATCTTCTGTTGCTGAGCTTGTGGCTGAACAGTCGCTGAACCCCTGCTGGAATCCCCATCCCATTTTCTTTTGCTTTCGCTAGTAGTAGCAGGAGTAGCTGAAGGAGTGACTGTAGCAGTAGCGTTGACATGCTTAGGCAGTTTATTCTGATCCACTGCCTGGTCGGTGATGCGATGAGCGAGACGCTGGATTTCCTGGATGTTGTCGAGATTAGCCGAGGTAACGTGGCTCTGGATTTCTGGTGCCAACCCCTTGAGATACATCTCGATGCGCTTGTATGGAGGGTCCACCATAGTAGGACACAGAACGGCCAGCTCATTCGACCGTTTAGTATACGCTTCGATCTCTGACCCAACCATTTTCAGATTATACAGCTCGTCTTCCAGCTTGTGAATATCTTCACGTGTACAATACTCACGCTTGATGAGTTCCTTGAAATCGTTCCATGGGGTGGCGTTAGCAGCTGCCAACCCCAGAATTTGCACCTGCGCGTTCCACCAGGTTAGCGCGATTCCTTCCAAGGTGCCAGTGGCAAACTTAACCTTGCGAGCCTCAGGGCACTCGCACATCTCGAATACTGATTCTAGCTTTTCAAACCAGTGGAGGAGTCCCACTGCCCCCTCAGTGCCACTGAAAGAATTTGGACGACAGTCCATGAAGTTCTTGAATGTGCAGACAGGCTGCTGCGCGTGTTGACCTATTGTGTACGAATAGGACGAAGTTAAATACGAGAGTTAATGTAGGATCTAAAGATCCTAGTGTGTGCCTATACTGCAGGATATACTACCTGCTTGAGCTGCTGCAACTGCCGCAGCAACTTGAGCTTGAACGAGAGCCTCTAGCTGGGCTTGTGTCATGTTGATTCGTCCAGACATGATCTTCATTGTAACAAGTAGCATAGGTAAGAATGGTTCGCGAATAGGGCGATGACAGAAAAGTATAAGCACGTAGGGATTCTCATGCTATAGTATCATGGGTATCTAAGCGTAATACGAGCAAAGTTCTAAGCAGTTCTAGCAATCAGGCAATAATCATAAACCTTATTACCTAGGATGTCGAGTCTTGCACGTGGAGCGAAGCGTCGTTGTGGATCGTTGAGAGCACTGTTCTGGTTATAGTCTGGTTTTAATAAAAACGTTTTCCCATATTAAAACCTAGTTCTCTATAACCAATGGCTCTGATACCAATCTGTCACACCCCCAAAATCCACCCGCGGAGTACCACCGCTTGGAAGCGTGACTGACCAGGATCAAGCCATCAATCATATCAAACATAGCATTTAATAATAAAAGTAATCAATGTAAATCATCATGACATGATTGATGTTCCAAAACCAAACATCGTTTAAATAGCGGAAGCATAGTATGTAATCTCAAAATAGTTATAAGTTCAGACAAAGTTCATGATCCGTATCCCACAACGACCTGCTCCTCCCTGTGCAAGCTCCATAATGTACCTAAGGTCCTGCAAGGCATGCAGCAAATAATCAACAAACTAGTTGAGCGAGTTCACAGTAAGTTCATAGTATAGAGTGCATGTTTAACTAGTGGGGGTTTCCCATACTAGAGTGTACTAAAGGTGGGGGCTTCCCAAACCTTGTGTTCTTATTACTGGTGGGGGCTTCCCACGTTTATCCTTGCTAATGAGGGCTTCTCATTAACGGTACTTACTAGACTAACTTCCGACCATGTGTTCTTCTTTACCGAGAACAGGAAAACGTACAGGGTCACGTAGGCTTTACGTGACGTGCCCTTCCCCGAGGACATGGTATGCGTGGGGGCTACGTAGGCTTTACGCAGCGTGGCCTTCCGACCCGGAAGCCAGTAGATGGTATTGGGTTACGTAGGCTTTACGTAACGTGTCCTCCCGACCCGGGAGACAAATGGCAATTATACTGGGTTACGTAGGCTTTACGTAACGTGTCCTGACTAACCTGAGGACGATGGTCTATAGTCTAGAGTATGCGTAAGTACGAGTAATTCTTTTCCAACATATCCAACCCAATTCCCAACCCGGGAATCCCATGCCTTGGCTGTGTGAACTCACCTTGGTTTGCTCGGCAGATACACAAAGAATATAGTTAAGCTAGTAATTGGTCAACCACGCCCTACCATGGTTATTATACAAGTCAGGTTCGTATAAAGCACGTAGGTTACTTAACACATATTGATCATGGCAATTTACATGTATCCAATAGCAGCCCAAAACGAACAGTAAACAAATATCCAAGTGCCCGGCCCAAATCAGTTGGGCCCGTAATAGTAAAAGTCCAACAACAGTTGGTCCGTCTCGAGTCGCAACGAGGAGATCCCGAGTCGCAACGGGACTCGCAACGGTGGTGTTCTCGAGTCGCAATCGGAGCTGGTCTCGAGTTGTCAAGGTCCGGTTACGAGTCGCAACGGGACTCGCAACCGTGGTTTCGGTTCATGCTGTTGTGTGGGGTTGCGGCTTGACAGGGTCCGGTTACGAGTCGCAACGGGACTCGCAACCTTTGGTCTCGACTTGTCATGGACTGGTTACGAGTCGCAACAAGACTCGCAACCTCGGTTTCGACTTGTGTTGTTTGTGGTCTCGAGTCGAGACAATGGGTTTCCGACTCGCAATCTAGGTCGCAATCACAGATGTAACAGTTTCCTTAAATCATGCATTGACTACCCGTGATTATAGCTAACACCTTGGTCAGTTTCGGTAAACAGATCAAATCAGTTTCATAATTCCAAATTCAACCACGTTCAAACTGTTCATGTAATATTCAAGAACACATCTCTACATTCATACGGATTTCCTAAATACCAACATATGCTTTCAGCCGATTTTTATATAATCGTTTGGTTTTAATCAGGCAACCAATTTAACACACATCGAATCCGATTAAGCTAGATCATGCAGTCAAGAATCATATAAACATATCCGATTAAACATAACAGCCGATTCATCATATATCCGATTCATAAGCAATAATCATGTAACAATAATCCCTAAATCATGCAAATCCGATTACTAACAACAACATATAAACACGTAACCAAAAGTTTGATACTAACCGAGATGTAAAACAAAAGACGGATCCGAGAACTTCAAAGGTGTGATCTCCGGTTCCGAGAGAGAGACGATTTCCGAGAGAGAGGGAGAGAGTTTGTGTGTGTGTTGCTTTGTGGTTGCAAAGATTGTAAAACTAAAACCCTAAGATGTGTATGTGTATATATACGTAGAGTAGGTGTGGGCCGAAACCCCACATGGGTCTCGAGTCCACCATGTTGACCGAGTGGGTTGTTTTTGTAATGATTTTCTAATCGGCCCAAATAGTAACATATGCAATCACAATAAATCACGTAACATGTAACATTCAATCAATCAATATAATCACGTAATCACACTAGTTCAATGGTTACACGTAATGTACGAGACGGTAAAGTACGAGTTGTCACACGGGTATATCCTGAGGGAAGACAATAGGTGAGTCAGTGCGATGGACGTCGGACTCCACATGATGAAAAGGAGCAACATCAGCAGGTGCGGGTGCAGGTGGAGGAACAAGTGGCTCAATAACAGGAGGGTCAACGGATGCAGGAACTGGGTCAGGTATGAGGGGTGCAATGTCTGGTAAACCCAAAGGAATAGGGTCATGATCAGGCATGGGCTCAGGATCAATAGGTGCAACATCAGGCTAATCAGCAGGAATAAAATCTTGTCACACCCTAGCTTTTGCGGAAGCGTGGGTTTATTTGGTGTGACTTCTTAATACCATAGCAACAATCATAACGATGCTATATGAAAATAAAACACAAGATGCTCATCCATTCATTTAGTTTAATAAAACCACAACATCATTGTTTAAAAATGTCAATGCTTACGATAAGTTGCAAACCATACTTGTTTAAACGTGTTCATAAAACACCACAAAAGACTCTAAATAAAAAGGGGGTTTGGAGACATGTGACCCGTCCAGGCAAGGGTTATACCTCCCAGACCTAACAAACTTGGATGACATCTTTATTTAGTACGCAGCATAATGTGTATCGCCCGCCAGATCCGATTAATTCCCTGAAATACATGTAGTTTGAAAAATCAACACAAAGTTGAGCGACTTCATCTGTATGTGAGTATGGATAATCCTTTGTAAATGATGTATGTATAAAATCCCTGGTATGTAGCATTAAGGAAATAAAAGAGATCACCAATGGTTTGCAAAATAATTGATATGTGTGAAGTCTTGTAGGAAGACTCAAACCTAGCAAATTTGTACCGGGCTTCGGCTGTAAGACATAGATCTATCAATCATGTCCCTCAGTCCTACTACGAGGATTAATGGCCTTAAGTAGCAGCCTACTCATTCACATGATCTAACGGTGTATGAAAGTCCCTCCTTAAGCTAACCATACCTTGTATAAAAATGTTTGTATAATTTTAACATGTATTCCACCCCCGGAGTTATAAAACTGAAAACAGTTAAGAGAAAAGGGGGACATGAACTCACTGAAGTGCGTCTCCTGTACCGTACTCAAATCTCCGGTCTCGTCAGCAAATACGACCCCTACAATGTAGTAATGTCTATTAGACGAATGGGCCGTGCCTTGCCTTTGTATTTATGGGTTTGAGTTACGTTACTTTGTCATTATTCCAAGTCTTAACTTCTTGTTAAAATAATAATAATTATTTTAACTTAAGTTTTGTTGTTAGGGTTTTGGAATAATAGTCAGGCAACTATTTTGTATCTGAATTTCTCAAGTATTTTATACGCGTATTTCCTTCCCAAGGATGGGGGTATTTATACATGTATTTTGTGATTAAAGTACTGACATTATATATTCCTAAGTCCCATTTTATAAAATATATTTAACATAATTGTCACAATAGTATATTCCAAAAATATGCATTTTTCCAAAAGATAATGTATTTCCACAAGCGTTTTAGTGTAAAAATATATATTCAAAATATATATTTATCCATTTTTATTTAAGAAAATCAACCTCCGACACTTGTATTTTGTTTCAAAAATTATGGCAAAATATATATTCGAAACACAAGTTATTAAATATACTTGTAATATTGTTTTGGAAAAATATTTTCTAAGTCTTGGGATTTTTAGGAAATTTCGCCAGAGTTTCCCCTAAAAACAGAGATGTTCATGCTATTAGGCATATCATTTTCTTTTCAGAATCAATCAACAACAATCCTTGAATCATCTTTACATTACCAAGAGCAAAATATATGTGTGTTTCACACTAGTCATGAACTTGATATATTTCGAAAACGCGTAGTAATTTGGTAAAGCCTTTGTAGACTTAGTTACCTTCCGAAATGTATTTATTTCTTTAAAAAACATTTTGTTGGAAATATTTATGGTTTACAATTTGTAAGAAATTTTTACAAAAATTTAACTCTTGAACTCTTCTTGTAAATAAAAGATTTCCACACTTGTCTTTATCTCTAAAAATAGTGTAAGTGTGTGTAATCATCATGGTTTTCCAATAACCCCTTTTCTAACTTGGTTTCTTACTAAAATCCTTTGTAAACTCTTAGATTTATCAACTCATCAACTTACTAGTTAATTTATATTTTGTGAAAAAAATCATTTTCATCAAGTTCATGTCTAACTAGAAAGTGGTTATTTTTCGTAACACATAACCATTTTCTTTTCTTGTTAAATCATGTTTCCTAACATTATTTAACAAGATCATATGGTGATAAAACATCACAAAACCAAAAATCATCATAAAATTATCAACATACTTCATGACAACATCAACTAATAGCATTTTTCATCTTCAAGTAATCTTTTATGTAGAACTTCATGGAAAGTTTCATGTTCATCTTTTTAGTGTTCTTGTTTCTTTAGTGATTTGAACATACTAAACATACTACAACTTATAACCAAGAAAAAAGATGAACAAGGGTGTACAAGTAACTTGCTACTAGCACAAGGCTAGGGTAGAATCTAGTGAGGAAGATGATGAGAAAAAGATTATGAACAAGCAAGAACAAGGCCCTTTAGAAGCTCCACAAGTTGCAACCTCCTTGTATCAACCTTTAAGCTTGAATGGGACTTGGAAATGGAAGATGATGGTGGTGGAAATGTGGTGATGGTGGCGGTTGGGTGTGAGCTGAGAAGAGGGAGGGAGGAGAGTGAAGTGAGGGGTGTAATCTATGGAATGATATGAAGTATGGTGTAGTAATCTACCACCATACTTATAATCACCTTCATCATTTCTTGTCCACTCCTATAAGCAAGCAATCACATAAAATATTAGAATTAAATCTTGCTAGAAGATGTGAAGTATGGGGGTGGGTCCCTTGGGGACCGATTTCGACTAAGGAGGGGGGGGGGGTTAAGGGGAACATTTTTCAACTAAATGGTTAAAGGTTAGTGAGATCCCAAGTATGAACTTATATATGTTAGTTAATTGATTTTTAGTGGGTGTTAGGGTGTCCGGGGATCACGACAAGCCAAGAGATAAATAAACAATGTGTTTGGCAAAAATTTAGTGTCCCGGGTAATGTCCGGTTATCCGGTTAGATACTGTTCCGTTAAAGTGTTTAATTATTCCTTATAGTGTCTTTTATATATATTTTTGTATCACAATTAATCCCCGGCACTTAGGAAAGTATACAGGACCATTCTGCCATATTGTTGCACTTTACTAGTATTTTAAAATGCTGAATTTTATTAATGAGTGCAGAATTCTGCATTTAAAGTGTGTTTTAGGCACTTCCCGGCACTGTAACTAGCATCTAGTGACGCAGTTTTATGGTCCTCATTTCCCTACACTCCATACTAGCGTAGTACCTCATCCCTGGCCCATACTAGGCCTTAAAAACATTGTCTGTCTATTGCTGGCATTGTCAGCATTTTTCTGAATTGTCCGTTCAGTGTGCTAACTGTGCTTTGTGCATCAAGTATGTCACTAAAGTTTGTGTGTAATATACGGAGTGACAGCATGAAATATGATGCATATGTATGTATGATGTAGAAATCATTAAGCAATTTGAGTTGTCAGTTGTAATCAAGCACAGTCATTAAGCACATAATTAAGATAAATTAATTGTACTGTACCTGTAATTGTGAGGGTTGTCACATTCTCCTCCCGTTAAGAAAATTTCGTCCCGAAATTTTAGGTTCTGCTTCTAGTTGCAGGGGTCTTGGGGAACAAATGTGGGTATTTTTCCTTCATTCGATCCTCACATTCCCAGGTGTATTCTGGGCCATGTCGTGCATTCCATCGAACCTTGACGAGTTTGACACTACTCCGGCGTGTCTTGTTAACTTTCCAATCCGTAACCTCAACTGGTTCTTCAATAAAGTGGAGTGTGTCGTCAACATGAACTTCATCGGTAGGAATAACTACGGTTTCCTGAGTTGGACTCTTTTTCAAATTTGATACATGGAATGTATCATGAACGCCATTAAGTTCAACGGGTAAATCCAACTTGTATGCTACCAAACCAATTCGTTCCAGAATTCTGAATGGACCAATGTATCTGGGGTTCAACTTCCCACACTTTCCGAAGCGTGCCACACCCTTCCAGGGTGAAACTTTCAATAACACCATATCTCCTACCTCAAATTCCGGAGGTTTCCTTCTTAGGTCTGCATAACTCTTTTGTCGATCACGAGCTACTTTGATGCGCTCTCGGATCTGTGCAATCTTGTCTGTCGTTTCCTGGACCAATTCCGGACCAACTAATTGTCTATCACCCGCGTCAGCCCAACAAACAGGTGATCGACACTTACGCCCGTAGAGAGCTTCGAACGGTGCGGCTTGAATGCTTGCATGATAACTGTTATTGTATGAGAATTCAACCAATGGTAGGTGAGTGTCCCAACTTCCACCTAAATCCATTACACAAGCTCGCAACATGTCCTCGAGTGTTTGAATCGTTCGTTCACTATGTCCGTCTGTTTGTGGGTGGAATGCGGTACTCAGATTCAACTGAGAACCAAATACTTCTTGAAAGGATTGCCAAATCCTTAACATGAATCTTCCATCTCTACCAGAGATGATCGAGAGAGGCACTCCATGTCGTGCAACAATCTCTCTCATGTATATCTCAGCAAGTTTACTTGTGTTGTCTTTTTCCTTGATTAGTAGAAAGTGAGCTGACTTCGTTAACCGGTCTACTATTACCCAAATCGTATCGTGGCCCTTGGGCGTCCTTGGCAACTTGTTATGAAGTCCATTGAAATTTGTTCCCTTTTCCATTTGGGTATTTCAGATTGCTGCAGAAGACCTGAAGGCTTCTGGTACTCGGCCTTTACCTTGGCGCAAGTTAAGCATTTTCCAACATATACCGCAACATTGCCTTTCATCCTTGGCCACCAATAAAAATCCTTTAGATGTTGGTACATTTTATCCGATCCTGGATGGATCGAGTACCGTGACTTGTGCGCTTCATTGAAAATAACTTCTCTCAAACAACCGAAGAGGGGAACCCAAATTCTTCCCAAGAAACACAATGTTCCATCCTCCTTAGGTACCAATTGCTTCTCCATTCCCCGGAGATATTCGTCTCAATATTTTCCCTTTTAAGAGCTTCCCTTTGTGCAGCACGAATGCGCAATGTGAGGTCTGTTTGAACAATTATTTCTAAAGCCCTAACCCTTTTGGGCTTGATCCTTTCCTTTCGACTCAGGGCATCGGCGACCACATTCGCCTTCCCTGGGTGATACTTGATTTCGCAGTCGTAGTCGTTCAATAGTTAAGCCCAGCGTCTTTGCCTCATGTTAAGCTCTTTTTGGTTGAAGATATGTTGCAGACTCTTGTGATCAGTAAAGATTGTGCATCGCGTGCCATATAAATAATGTCGCCAGATCTTTAATGCAAATACCACAGCGCCTAATTCCAAATCATGCGTGGCATAGTTTTTCTCATGGACTTTTAGCTGGCGAGAAGCATATGCTATAACTTTCTGACGCTGCATTATTACACAACCCAAACCTTGACGCGAGGCGTCGCAATATACCACGAAGTCGTCTGTGCCTTCGGGTAGAGATAAGATCGGTGCGTCGCAAAGTTTGTTCTTTAACAATTGAAACGCTTCTTCTTGTTTGTCTCCCCAATCAAACTTCTTGTCTTTCTGCGTAAGGGAGGTCAAAGGTTGAGCGAATTTTGAGAAATCCTCAATTAACCTTCGATAATAACCGGCCAATCCTAGGAACTGTCGAATCTCGGTTGGCGTCTTAGGAGTCTCCCAATTCTTGATCGCCTCGATCTTTGTGGGATCCACATGAATTCCATCTCCATTAACCACATGACCAAGAAACTGGACTTCACGCAGCCAGAACTCGCACTTCGAGAACTTTGCGTACAACTTCTCATTTTTAAGTAGTTCTAAAATGGATCTTAAATATTGTTCATGCTCGTCCCTCGACTTCGAGTAAATCAAAATTTCATCAATGAATACAATTACGAACTTATCGAGGTACGGCTTGCAAATTCTGTTCATTAGATCCATGAATACAGCTGGCGCGTTTGTCAGACCAAATGGCATAACCAGGAATTCGTAATGTCCGTAACGAGTCCTAAAAGCAGTCTTGGGAATACTTTCCTCTTGAATACGCAGCTGGTGATAACCTGATCATAGATCGATCTTTGAGTAAAAACTTGAGCCTTGTAGCTGGTCGAATAAGTCATCAATTCTTGGCAAAGGATATCTATTCTTGATGGTCAACTTGTTCAGCTCCCGGTAGTCAATGCACATGCGAAAACTACCATCTTTCTTCTTGACAAACAAAATTGGAGCTCCCCAAGGCGAGAAGCTCGGCCTGATAAATCCCTTGTCTAACAACTCCTGAAGTTGCGTTGACAACTCTTGCATCTCCGAAGGCGCAAGTCGATAGAGTGCCTTAGCCACAGGCACGGCGCCTGGAACTAAGTCAATGAGGAATTCGACTTGTCTCTATGGCGGCAATCCTGGCAAGTCTTCTGGAAAGACTTCAGGATACTCCCTTACGACTGGAATGTCATCTAGTTTCGGCTCAGCGGCTTCTTTATCCACGATGTGTGCGAAGAAGGCAACACATCCTTTCCGTAGACACTTTCTAGCTTTCAGGCAGCTAATGATCCTCAAAGGCGTATCATGCTTCTCTCTGTGTACTAAGATTGTTTCTCCATTCGCCATTGGGATGCGAATGGTCTTCTCGTGACATACAACCTCGGCGTTGTTGCTTGACAGGCAATCCATCCCTACTACCACGTCGAAACTTCCTAACTTGACTGGTAGTAGATCCAGTGCGAATTCGTGTTCTCCCAGCTCTATTACGCATCTTCTGATGACTTTATTGGTTTCAACTAGCTTTCCATTAGCCAGTTCAATTGAGTATGGAATATCTAACTTACTAGCAGTTAACCCAAGCATATTTTTAAATTCCAACAATACAAAGCCATAGTCGGCTCCAGTGTCAAACAGAATAGATGCAAAGCGTTGATTTACAGGGAACGTACCAGTGACAACATTCAGGTCCTGGCGTGCTTCCCTTGCTCCAATGTTGAATACCCTTCCACGAGCTTGATTGAGTTTTGGGCATTCACGCTTGAAATGCCCGATGTCTCCGCAGTTAAAACACCCCGGTCCTCGACCATTACCATCTTCATTACCGCCTTGATTGTTGTTTTGATTGCGGTTTCCACTCCCGGCTTGGTTTGCAAAATTTCCACGGCTTCCATTTCCGCCATTTCCTCCCTGTTGGCGGTTCCCATTTCCGTTGCCTCCGCGGTTGTTGTTACCCGATCCTCTTTGGCCACCACTGTCACACCCCGACCACGTAGAACATACAAAACGTGGCGGAAACGTCGGGGAGTGTTGTAACAGAATCAATTGTTTCAAATCCATGGCAAATGAAGTTTCGTTTTATTAAACAAATATGAAAGTATACATTGTTTAAACAAGAACCAAAGAGTACATAACATAAATTAACTAGTTCTTGTCTCGTTTTAAGTCACTAAGGCACAGGTCCGCCTAAGTATGTCTTGATAAGTCCTATGCATCATCTCCTGAAAACACATGTGAAAATAGGTACGTCAGCATAAAAATGCCTGTGAGATACATTGGTTTTGTGAAAACGGAATTCATGACTTATGTTTGAGAAAATGTTTAGTCATGAACCTTGTAATTTGCTTTGTCTTGTAAATCATTTGAAAAACGATAAGATCAGATGATATGTATAAATAAGAGAACACTGTATGGTTAAACGTATAACCATGTAAAATGTGTTTGTATAAGATAAGTCGTTTGTAAAACAATGTCTCGTGAAAAGTGTGTTATTTGTATAAAATGCCATATGTCTCAAATTGAAATGATTCAAATAACGCTACGATATGTAATACCATACAAACACTTATACATAGGAAGTACCAGCGGCGTATCCACCATGCTTGTATCATATTACACACGCCTCGTTACTTAATCACTTACTCAAACCAAACCATCAAGATGAAATGTTTAACAATTGTGGAAATGTTTATGTATAGTCAAATGTCTATTGTCAAATGTAAATCATGTCAACGGATACAACTGGTTTACACGATTCCATGGTTACAAACGGTTCATATAATCAAAGGGTTAAGACGGTTCACATAGTCAAATGGTTACAACGGTTCAAAATGTAGTATAAGGTGTTCATATGCTGGATGAGCATATGCAACAGAAATGCAATGTAAAACAATGTACTAAGTACGCACACAATGGGCATACATAGCATGTAATGTAAAGCAATGTACTAAGTACGCACACAATGGGCATACATAGCATGTAATGTAAAGCAATGTACTAAGTACGCACACAATGGGCATACGTAGCATGTAATGTAAGGCAATGAACTAAGTACGCACACAATGGGCATACATAGCATGTAATGTAAGGCAATGTACTAAGTACGCACACAATGGGCATACATAGCATGTAATGTAAAGCAATGTACTAAGTACGCACACAATGGGCATACACAGCATGTAATGTAAAGCAATGTACTAAGTACGCACACAATGGGCATACATAGCATGTAATGTAAGGCAATGTACTAAGTACGCACACAATGGGCATACATAGCATGTAATGTAAAGCAATGTACTAAGTACGCACACAATGGGCATACATAGCATGTAATGTAAGGCAATGTACTAAGTACGCACACAATGGGCATACATAGCAAGAAATGTATTGTAAAGTGATGTACTAAGTATGCACACAATGGACATACGTAGCATAGACCCAATGAAATCATGTACTGTATATGTACTATCGAACATAGCAACTTTGCTGTCACACCCCGACCACGTAGAACATACAAAACGTGGCGGAAACATCGGGGAGTGTTGTAACAGAATCAATTGTTTCAAATCCATGGCAAATGAAGTTTCGTTTTATTAAACAAATATGAAAGTATACATTGTTTAAACAAGAACCAAAGAGTACATAACATAAATTAACTAGTTCTTGTCTCGTTTTAAGTCACTAAGGCACAGGTCCGCCTAAGTATGTCTTGATAAGTCCTATGCATCATCTCCTGAAAACACATGTGAAAATAGGTACCTCAGCATAAAAATGCCTGTGAGATACATTGGTTTTGTGAAAACGGAATTCATGACTTATGTTTGAGAAAATGTTTAGTCATGAACCTTGTAATTTGCTTTGTCTTGTAAATCATTTGAAAAACGATAAGATCAGATGATATGTATAAATAAGAGAACACTGTATGGTTAAACAGATAACCATGTAAAATGTGTTTGTATAAGATAAGTCGTTTGTAAAACAATGTCTCGTGAAAAGTGTGTTATTTGTATAAAATGTCATATGTCTCAAATTGAAATGATTCAAATAACGTTACGATATGTAATACCATACAAACACTTATATATAGGAAGTACCAGCGGTGTATCCACCATGCTTGTATCATATTACACACGCCTCGTTACTTAATCACTTACTCAAACAAAACCATCAAGATGAAATGTTTAACAATTGTGGAAATGTTTATGTATAGTCAAATGTCTATTGTCAAATGTAAATCATGTCAACGGATACTACTGGTTTACACGGTTCCATGGTTACAAACGGTTCATATAATCAAAGGGTTAAGACGGTTCACATAGTCAAATGGTTACAACGGTTCAAAATGTAGTATAAGGTGTTCATATGCTGGATGAGCATATGCAACAGAAATGCAATGTAAAACAATGTACTAAGTACGCACACAATGGGCATACATAGCATGTAATGTAAAGCAATGTACTAAGTACGCGCACAATGGGCATACATAGCATGTAATGTAAGGCAATGTACTAAGTACGCACACAATGGGCATACATAGCATGTAATGTAAGGCAATGTACTAAGTACAGACACAATGGGCATACATAGCATGTAATGTAAGGCAATGTACTAAGTACGCACACAATGGGCATACATAGCATGTAATGTAAAGCAATGTACTAAGTACGCACACAATGGGCATACACAGCATGTAATGTAAAGCAATGTACTAAGTACGCACACAATGGGCATACATAGCATGTAATGTAAGGCAATGTACTAAGTACGCACACAATGGGCATACATAGCATGTAATGTAAAGCAATGTACTAAGTACGCACACAATGGGCATACATAGCATGTAATGTAAGGCAATGTACTAAGTACGCACACAATGGGCATACATAGCAAGAAATGTATTGTAAAGTGATGTACTAAGTATGCACACAATGGACATACGTAGCATAGACCCAATGAAATCATGTACTGTATATGTACTATCGAACATAGCAACTTTGCTGTCACACCCCGACCACGTAGAACATACAAAACGTGGCGGAAACATCGGGGAGTGTTGTAACAGAATCAATTGTTTCAAATCCATGGCAAATGAAGTTTCGTTTTATTAAACAAATATGAAAGTATACATTGTTTAAACAAGAACCAAAGAGTACATAACATAAATTAACTAGTTCTTGTCTCGTTTTAAGTCACTAAGGCACAGGTCCGCCTAAGTATGTCTTGATAAGTCCTATGCATCATCTCCTGAAAACACATGTGAAAATAGGTACCTCAGCATAAAAATGCCTGTGAGATACATTGGTTTTGTGAAAACGGAATTCATGACTTATGTTTGAGAAAATGTTTAGTCATGAACCTTGTAATTTGCTTTGTCTTGTAAATCATTTGAAAAACGATAAGATCAGATGATATGTATAAATAAGAGAACACTGTATGGTTAAACAGATAACCATGTAAAATGTGTTTGTATAAGATAAGTCGTTTGTAAAACAATGTCTCGTGAAAAGTGTGTTATTTGTATAAAATGTCATATGTCTCAAATTGAAATGATTCAAATAACGTTACGATATGTAATACCATACAAACACTTATATATAGGAAGTACCAGCGGCGTATCCACCATGCTTGTATCATATTACACACGCCTCGTTACTTAATCACTTACTCAAACAAAACCATCAAGATGAAATGTTTAACAATTGTGGAAATGTTTATGTATAGTCAAATGTCTATTGTCAAATGTAAATCATGTCAACGGATACTACTGGTTTACACGGTTCCATGGTTACAAACGGTTCATATAATCAAAGGGTTAAGACGGTTCACATAGTCAAATGGTTACAACGGTTCAAAATGTAGTATAAGGTGTTCATATGCTGGATGAGCATATGCAACAGAAATGCAATGTAAAACAATGTACTAAGTACGCACACAATGGGCATACATAGCATGTAATGTAAAGCAATGTACTAAGTACGCGCACAATGGGCATACATAGCATGTAATGTAAGGCAATGTACTAAGTACGCACACAATGGGCATACATAGCATGTAATGTAAGGCAATGTACTAAGTACAGACACAATGGGCATACATAGCATGTAATGTAAGGCAATGTACTAAGTACGCACACAATGGGCATACATAGCATGTAATGTAAAGCAATGTACTAAGTACGCACACAATGGGCATACATATCATGTAATGTAAGGAAATGTACTAAGTACGCACACAATGGGCATACATAGCATGTAATGTAAGGCAATGTACTAAGTACGCACACAATGGGCATACATAGCATGTAATGTAAAGCAATGTACTAAGTACGCACACAATGGGCATACATAGCATGTAATATAAGGCAATGTACTAAGTACGCACACAATGGGCATACATAGCATGAAATGTATTGTAAAGTGATGTACTAAGTATGCACACAATGGACAAACATAGCATAGACCCAATGAAATCATGTACTGTATATGTACTATCGAACATAGCATAGACCCAATGAAATCATGTACTGTGTATGTACTATCGAACATAGCAAGTATATGATGTGAAAACCGGAAAGCATGAAAGTAACAAGTAGGCACATGCGTTTCACCCCAAAACAGTTTGGAAAACAGTAAAAGAGGAGTTCAATGTACTCTCTTGAGATTGCTTTGAAGTTCTTGTGTAGTAACCAAATAATGCTAGAGATCACGGAATATCAAACGGCACCTAATAGGTAGCTATGTTAATATACCGGACCTAAATCGGAGGATCGGATAGTATGCGAGTTCGTAAACCAAACGAGTATGGAGGCTCGTGTAATATGGTTTAACAAAGCCTACATACTAAGATGAAACCTAACCTAAGTGCTTGCGACCCATTACGGCCCGTTTAGGTAGCTTATGCTACCTTAACGCGTCGTTCGCGTATAACGCGTTTGGAATGCCTAACATCGTGACCATAAGGTATAACCTCGGAAGGTTACAGCTATGGTCACCTAATGTGCTTGGTCGGATCCTAATGATCGACCAAATGGGTCGGGTTCGAAAGTATAAGCGATGGTTTAGATCGCTTACCTTACGACCCTATACAAGCACTAAACTAAAAGTGACGAGCTAAGCATGTTAGGACATGCTTAACTAAGTTTAGAAAACAGGTTTGGCATCAAAACAAACGGCTTTGATGCTCACGAGTAGTTTGGTTACAAAACACACAAGAATGCGCATTTTGGCCGACACTACGACTCGTCACTGAGCCTAGATAACGTGGTAATCAGTAGGTATAGTCACTGCGGACTATAACCATCGTGATCACGCTCACGTTATGAAGTTTCATGAACTTCGTGTTGACCATAGGCTAATCACACAGAAAGTCAAACAAAACTTTGACTTTCAGACACGAAAAGCGAATAAAAGAACGAAAGAACACTTACAAAGGGTCCCCGAATGCTAATCTCGATCCAAGGAACTCAGGTATGAAGCAATGGCTCCAACTTAGAGTTTTAGATCAGATTCTTGTGGGTTTTACACCAAATGGGGGGGTATTTATAGGAAAAGTAGAGCCGTTAGGATCATTTCTTGAATATCGTGCCACGACAAGTGCAAGTTTAGCCTTTCAATACATGAAGAGGCAACAACATTAAATGCTGAATCTGCTGTGCTGGGGAAGCCTTACGGACCGTATGGGTGATGGCTTACGGTCCGTAAGCCCTTACTTTGGCAGATTTACAGTTTTGGTCCCTTCAGTCCCAAAACTTGGTATTTGATGCATTTTTGACACGTTTAAGCCCCGTTAACCCCATTTCAAAGCTCTAAAATGAAATTAAAGTATAGGGAACTTAAAATATGTTAAAAAATATCTCGGATGTCGGTTCGTTTGGCCGTACGGTCGTGATGTTCGGTTAATTACGACGGAATGCGCATAAGCGCGAAAGACGATCCAAATTGCGCGACGAATGGATATTTCTCATGCCATACACTAAGGCATAATATAAGGATGCTTACATAAATTTTTGGATGTCCGGATGTATTCAGAACGTAAGTTATGCGTAAAAGTGCAAACTTGTGCACTTTTTGACACTTTTAGCCCCTGAACGATCCAAAAGTTTGTTTTAGCATACCAAACCCCTCAAAGCCTATTTCTAAGCTATGTAAAGGATATTTATGGTATGTTTAACTTATGGACATGTTCTGGAATGTTTGTTACAGTTCAAATTGGCATACTTTCGTAGTTTGTCAAGTTTAGTCCCTGTAAGCGAATTAACTTGTTTTTGCCATACCGAAGCCTTCAAAACTTATTTCTAAGTTATGTAAAGGTTATTTAGGGTATGTTAAGTATATGTTGATGTTCCGGAGTATTTGTCGCATTAAACGGAGTATGTTTATGCACCAGTTTGCGTATAATTCTCCAGAAAGCGTTGTAGAGTTTGAAATTGAACAAGAATTGATATGTGCAAAAGATACACATATTTATACAAGATCCCAAGTATGAAATACAATATTTCGTTGGCTTGGTATTTGTTTGATGGTCGCGGTGACACAGGTGTCACAACCACGGCCAGTACCAACCCAACAAGTGTCTTTTGAGTGACCCATTCTCCCACAAGATTCACATTTGCTAAGTCTGCACCAGCCAGCATGATGACGTTGGCATAAATCACACTTGGGCTGGGTGCCCATGTATCCTTTCCCTCTTTGCTCACTGCCAGTCTTTCCCTCAGCTGGCGGGTTTGTATCCCTCTTCTTGCTGGCACTGCCGGTACTTTTCTTATAGTTCGAGAATTTCCTCTTGTTTTCTCCTGACGGTTCAACATGTGTCTCCTTCTTCTTTGGTTCAGAAGTTGAAAATTTGTTTAATCTGATGGCTTCCTTAGTAAGTGCCACACTAAGATCAATGGCTTCGGTGATTGTTGGAGGTTTTGAAGTGGTTACCATGCTCATAATCTGGGGTGCCAATCCCCAGATGAAACGCTCCATGCGTTTGAATTCAGGCGTGACCATGTACGACACCACATGGGACAGGTCATGGAACCTCTGAACATACGGCACCACATGGGACAGGTCATGGAACCTCTGACCATGTACGGCACCACATGGGACAGGTCATGGAACCTCTGACCATGTACGGCACCACATGGGACATGTCATGCGATTTTTGGGCCTTCCATCTTTAGGTTCCAGAATTCTGTCTCTAGCTTTTGTATCTCGGCCCGCGAACAATACTTCTTCCTCATGAGCTCTTTCAGCTCATTCCATGTTAACGCATATGCTGCCGCTTCTCCCAAAGTTTGCACTTGTAGATTCTACCACGATAAGGCACCATCAATAAAAAGCCCAGAGATGTACGTAACTTGCTGCTCGAGAGCGCACTTGCTCAGCGTTATTGTTGTTTCAGTCTTTTCTGTCCATCGAGTAAATGCCACGGCACCTCCAGTGCCGTCGAAGTTTAGCGGCTTGCAATCTAGGAATTGCTTGAAAGTACATCCATTTGGAGGGTTGTTATTGCCGTTGTTGTTTGAAGTATTCCTACTCGTTTCTCCTTGGGAGGCCGCGTCCTGTGCTATAGCTGCGGCAATTATCCCCTGAAGTTCGGCCGCAGTAGTAGGCGTGTGGGTGTTGCGTCGTGGAGGTATTTTCTAAAAGATGATCATATCGGTCAGGTCGTAGTATTGTGAATATGCATATATAGTAACATCCATTAACCACATAACATCCCATGTTATAATATAAAACAAATAGTTCAACAAAGCATGTAGTGAGAACGTTGCCATTGAGCTTTCATTAATTAGGACCACAATATAGTTTTACATGTTTTTTACAGTACATCATACATCAAATAAGATCATAGGGTTACATCACCCCCAAAATACAAGTCAATCTACAGTAATCATATACAAAAGTGTGGTCTTCCCAAAAGTCTTTGTCTGCTAGCTCAATTGCGACTTTCTCACCAAAATATCCTACCTGCACAAAACCAAAATGTAGCTACGCTGATGGCGAAGGAGGAGGAAGATAAGAGAAAAGCAACCGGCGCATGTGCACCCAATCCTCCTCTAGGGCATGAATAATGCGCAGCAAATAGGCAATCTGCTGCTCAGATGTAAGAAAACGAATGTCTGAATCTGGGGGTAGCGAAAAGGGAGCGTGCGGTGCTGAAAAGGGAGTCTGACAGTGGCATGGCGGGCGTGGAGCTCTCTCTAACTCTTGAAGGCGACGACTCAGTGCGTCCTGCTGTAGCTGCAGCAACGCAAGTATGTCCTCTGTAGTGTACCCCACATGAAATGGGTGTACGGGTCAGATAATGGCATAACATGGGGCGTAGTCCACTAAAACGGCTCGCTCGAAGGTGCAACAGGTGGTGCAGTATGAGGGAACTGTGACTTGAACGGAACAGATGATGATACAGGAGGAATGAAAGCAGGTAGCTGCCTCGATGAACCCTCCCCAGGACGAGGTGGCGGGATGTCCTGGAGGAATGTGGTGGGTAGATCGGTGCGATGAATATCCGAGACGTGCGGGTGAAAGAATGGAACATCAATAGGTGTGGAAGCAGGTGCTACAGGAGGAGTAACGGGTAGCACAAATGGTGGGTAATCATCATCATCCTCGATCCACCCATTGCGGGTGTCAGCATAACGAGGATCGATGTGAGTGGCGAAAGGTGCACGGTCAACCAATGCCGGCACGGGATCATGTAAGGGTGCATCAGCGATAGGAATATCCACTACTGGTGCAACAACAGGAGGGTCAACAATGGGTACATCATCAATAGGAGGTGCTGTCACACCCCCAAAATCCACATGCGGAGTACCACCGCTTGGAGGCGTGACATGACTAGGATCAAGCCACCAATCATATTGAACATGTAAATAAGTAGTAATAGTTATCCATCAATACGAAAGGTGTTTATCAAAAGCAACATAATCAAGTGTAGCGGAAGCATTAATGTAAAAACCCAAACATAAGTATTAAGTGTGTAATGTCATAAACGTTTAATATGCATTCACGTTCCATGCCCACAACGACCTGCTCCTCTTTGTGCAAGCTCCATAAGTACCTAAGGTCCTGCAAGGCATGCAGCAGAGAGTCAACAACTAGTTGAGCGAGTTCACAGAGTATAGTTCAGTAATTGTAAAAGTATGAGTAGCATTGTGTTCGTTCGTTAAGTCATGTATCGTAATAGTTTCCATCGCGGCCTCCCTGGCAGGTATGCGAAGATATTAGGGGATGTTTTTTCCCAAGTATTCTAGACTAGGTTTATTTGTATCGCGGCCCCCCCAGGCAGGTGTGCGAAGATTTGTAAATTTTAGTTCGCGGCCTTCCTAAGGCAGGTATGCGAAGCCAGTCATAATATCGCGGCCAACCCTTGGCAGGTGTGCGAAGATCAGTTCAATAAGTGTTACTAGTCTAGTCGTATCTTGTCGTTATGTTCTATCATCCGAGTATAAGTCATCCAATCCCATTCCCACCCGGGAACCCATGCCTTGGTTGTGTGAACTCACCTTGGTTTGCTCGGCAGATACACAGATAGTTTGAGTAAGCTATAGGGTGATCAACCACGTCCTAGCATGGTTATCATACAAGTCAGGTTCGTATTCGAATATAGCACATGGGTTCTACACGTATTGTGGCAAATAAAGTCTTGGCATACATAAGTATTCATAGCAGTCCAATAGCAGTCACGTAAACAAGTCCAAGTATCCGGCCCAAATCAATTGGGCTCGTAACAGTGAAAGTCCAATAATAATGTGCAAGTGTTCACGGTCTCGAGTCGAGACTAACGATCTCGAGTCGAGACTAAGCGGTCTCGAGTTGTACTGGTTTCGAAGTCTCGAGTCGCAACAAGGAGGTCTCGAGTGGTCATGGTCAAGTCGAGACTACACGGTCTCGAGTCGCAATCGGACTCGTAAACGCTGGTCTCGAGTTGTGCTGTTTTGTGTCGGTGTGTGGTCTCGAGTTGAGACTAACAGATTGTAACAGTTTCCTATGTTGCAGCTCATTGATTCCGTAACAATAGCTAACAACTTTGGCAGTTTCATAATCAGATCAATCAACAGTTTCAACGAATCAAAACGGCATATCATAATCATTTATCATCCCTATTCATGATCTAAGCAAGAACAATCAACCAATTCATCATACGAAACATACAATCGGATCCTTAAATCAACCGATTCTAAACTAGCATGCACCCTAGTTTATGTGTACATCAATTCTGTAATCATGTTTATCTATCCCTTCAAGTTATACAAACCCTAACCAATTTAAACGTACATGAGCTGATTTCAAGCACATTAACATTAACAATTTATAACATCATTAACCATAATCACCACATAAAGCATGCATATCACAACATCCATAAACATGAAATCGGTAAACACACACTAACCGGTTCGAGAAGGAATGATCCGAAACAAAACTTCGAGAGAGATGGGGTGTTCGGCTGCCTTGGTTCCGAGTCGAGAGAGAGAGAGAGAGAGTGTGTGTTCTAGGGTTTGTGTGTGTGCTAGGATGTTTTGCAAGTTGTGAGAATGTTACCAACGTTCTAGGTATAATTCGGTTAAGGGAGGGATGGGCCGAACCCAACTTGGGCTGCCCATTCGGTTCAAGCTTAAGGAATGCGGCCCAACCGGGCTTTTGTGCATTGTGCGGTCGAGTGAGTCTTGTGCGGTTCGGTTCATGTAAACACATAAAGCAAAACATTCACGTAACATGTAACATTATCACGAAATCACCAATAGTTCATACAGTTAACACGTAATAAAAGAAACGGTTAAATACGAGTTGTCACATTATCCCCAACTAAAAAGAAATTTCGTCCCGAAATTTGGTACGCACTCACTGAGGAAGCTAGGTAGGTTATATCGTTCACTAGTTTTCCTGGGGTGTCACATCCTCCCCCCGTTGATCTGGAATTTCGTCCCGAAATTCCACAGTAGTAGCTTCAGCCTCAGTAGTGGTTGCATTGGTTTCGAATAACTGGGGATACTTTTCTGTCATCTGGTCTTCGCGTTCCCATGTATACTCTGGGCCACGTTTGGAGTTCCAACGAACTCGGACAAGTGGGATTCTCTTGTGCTTGAGGACCTTAACATCCCGGTCCGTGATTTCAACTGGTTCCTCGACGAAGTGCAACTGTTCGTCGATAGTGAGCTCTTTCAAGGGAATTATGAGGGTCTCATCTGACAGGCATTTCTTCAGATTCGACACGTGGAAAACATTGTGAACTGCCCCGAGTTCAGCTGGTAAGTTCAGTCTGTAGGCTACTTTTCCAATTCTTTCTATGATCTCGAATGGTCCGACATACCGCGGATTGAGTTTGCCTCGCTTACCAAAACGGACCACACCCTTCCAGGGTGAGACTTTAAGTAAAACCCGGTCCCCGACCTGAAATTCCAATGGCTTCCTACGCTTATCCGCGTAGGCTTTCTGACGGTCGCGTGCTGCCGCCATGCGTTGTCTTATCTGTGCAATCTTTTCCGTGGTGTCCACTATAAGTTCTGGACCCGTGATCTGACTATCCCCCACCTCTGCCCAACAGAGAGGTGACCGGCATTTACGCCCGTACAATGCCTCGAATGGAGCGGCTTGGATGCTGGTGTGGTAACTGTTATTATACGAAAACTCCACTATTGGGAGATGCTTTTCCCAGCTGTTGCCGAAATCGATGACACATGCCCGAAGCATGTCTTCTAGAGTTTGTATCGTGCGTTCAGACTGTCCATCCGTCTGAGGGTGATATGCTGTGCTCATGTCCAGCTGTGAGCCAAAAGCTTTGTGCATTGCTTGCCATAGTTCTGAAGTGAATCGTGCATCGCGATCCGAAATAATAGAGGTGGGCACCCCGTGCCTTGAGACTACTTCTTTCAAGTATATGTCTGCAAGTGTGGAAAACTTGTCCGTTTCTTTGATTGCCAAGAAGTGAGCAGACTTGGTGAGTCGATCCACGATCACCCAAATAGTATCGTTCCCACGCTGAGATCTAGGCAGGCCTGTAACAAAATCCATGGAAATTTCCTCCCATTTCCACTGTGGTATCTTTGGTTGCTGAAGTAAGCCTGCTGGTTTCTGATATTCTGCTTTGACTCTTGCACAGGTCAAGCATTTGCCGATATAAGTGGCAATGTGGGCCTTCATGCTAGGCCACCAATAAGTAGTTCTGATGTCGTGGTACATCTTATCCGAACCTGGATGTATCGAGTAGCGAGACTTGTGTGCTTCATCCATCACAAGCTCTCGTAAACCGCCACATAGTGGGACCCAAATACACCCCGTTACGTAGTAGGCGCCTTCTCCCTTCTGTTCTAATCGTTGCCTCGAGCCGCGTAGGGCTTCAGCCTTAACGTTTTCTGGTTTCAATGCTTCTACCTGAGCATCTCGTATCTGTGCAGGAAGACTAGACTGAATGGTGAGCTGTAGGGCTCGTACGCGTCTAGGTAGAGTGTCTTTTCGACTGAGGGCGTCAGCCATAACATTGGCTTTGCCTGGATGGTACTTGATAACGCATTCGTAATCGTTCAGCAGTTCAACCCATCGTCGTTGACGCATGTTCAAATCCGTTTGCTTAAGGATATGCTCGAGACTCCTGTGATCGGTGTAAATAGTGCACTTGGTACCGTACAGGTAGTGTCGCCATATCTTAAGCGCAAAAACAACAGCTCCCAGCTCTAAATCGTGCGTCGTGTAGTTCCGTTCGTGAACCTTAAGTTGGCGCGATGCGTAAGCAATAACCTTGTCGCGCTGCATTAATACACATCCAAGACCCTGAATGGATGCATCACAATAAACCACGAAGTCGTCTGTGCCCTCTGGCAATGAGAGGATAGGTGCACTGCAAAGTCTATCCTTTAAGTGCTGGAAAGCAGTTTCCTGAGTATTACCCCAACGGTAGGTGACACCCTTCTGTGTCAGTAGCGTAAGCGGCTGTGCAATCTTTGAAAAATCCTTGATGAATCGTCTGTAGTATCCTGCCAAACCCAAGAATTGGCGTATTTTCGTTGGTGTACGTGGTGCAGGCCAGTTCCTGATCGAATCCACCTTGGATGGATCAACATGGATCCCATCTTTGTTTACTACGTGGCCTAGAAAGTGGACTTCACGAAGCCAGAAGTCACATTTCGAGAACTTGGCGTACAGCTGTTCCTTTCAAAGAAGTTCCAAGATAAGATGCAAGTGCTGCTCATGTTCCTCCTGACTCTTGGAGTAGATCAGAATGTCGTCGATGAATACAATCACAAACTTGTCTAAGTAGGGTTTGCACACCCTGTTCATAAGATCCATAAATACGGCAAGCGCGTTCGTTAACCCGAACGACATGACAAGAAACTCGTAGTGACCGTAGCGAGTTCTGAATGCTGTCTTGGAGACGTCCTCCTCTCGGACTCTCAGCTGATGGTAACCCGACCTTAAGTCTATCTTGGAGTAGTAGCACGACCCTTGCAACTGGTCGAATAAGTCGTCTATGCGTGGAAGAGGGTAACGGTTCTTCGCCGTCACCTTGTTGAGTTCTCGGTAGTCTATGCACATCCTGAAAGTGCCATCCTTCTTTTTCACGAAAAGTACTGGAGCTCCCCAAGGCGAAGAGCTTGGACGAATAAAACCCTTTTCCAAGAGCTCTTGTAACTGCTTTGATAGTTCTTCCAGTTCAGTTGGAGCTAAACGATACGGTGCTCGAGCTATAGGTGCTGCTCCTGGAGCGAGCTCGATTTGAAATTCGACTTGGCGATGAGGCGGTAGACCTGGTAAATCTTCAGGGAACACCTGAGGAAAGTCGCGAACTATTGGAATATCTTCCAATTTCTTTTCCTTTGCTGATGCATCAGTAACGAGTGCCAGAATGGCAGTGTGACCCTTTCGTAACCACTTCTGAGCCTTCAAGAAGGAGATGATGCCAACCCCAGCACCACTCTTGTAGCCTTGAACTTCGAGAGGTTCTCGACCAGAGCGAGGAATACGTATGATCTTCTCGCTACATAAGATCTCTGCCTGATGTTGGGATAACCAATCCATCCCTATAACGATATCGAAGCTTCCCAAGACTATGGGAATAAGGTCGATGGAGAACGCTTGACCGGCTAAGACAATATTACAACCCCTGACTACATGCGTGGCTTCTAGACTCTTACCATTTGCTAATTCTACTACATGTTTGGTGGTTAAGAGTGTTGGTGCACGTTTTAGCAATTTACTGACTTTTAGCGATATGTAACTTGTATCAGCACCCGAATCAAACAAAACAGTAACATAAATATCGTCGAGCAGAAACTTACCCATAACCACATTGGGATCATTCCTTGCGTCGCCCTGACCTAGCACGAAAGCACGACCTCGAGCTTCGTTGCCGTTGTTGTTGTTGTTTCCTCCATTGTTGTTGTTCCCATTGCCCTGGTGGTTGTTGTTGTTTCGATTCTGGTTCTGGTTCAATTGAGGGCAATCACGTTTGAAGTGGCCTTCAGCCCCACACTGGAAACATCCCCGGTTTCCACGCTGTGGCTGCTGCTGGTTCTGTGGAGCTGGCGGTGGGAGTTGCTGGTTCTGATTTGCTGGTCGCGCACTCCTGCAGTCTTTAGCTTCATGACCCATCTTGAGGCATCTTTGACAACGTTCTTTGCGACATCTTCCACTGTGGTGTTTGTTGCACCTACTACACCATGGGTGAATTCCCCGATATCCACCCTATCCCTGACTGCCCGATGATTGCTGATTCAGGCTCTGGTAGTCATTTATCTTGCGCTGCTGTGCTTGAGACTGAACAGAAACTGATCCCTTGCTGGAATCCCCATCCCATTTTCGTTTGTTGTCACTGGGAGTAGCAGAAGTAGTGACAGCAGTAGTGGTAGCACTGATGCGTTTGGGCAGCTTGTTCTGTTCCACCGCCTGATCCGTAAGGCGATGAGCAAGACGCTGAATGTCTTGGATGTTGTCGAGGTTTGCCGATGTAACATGGCTCTGAATCTCTGAGGCTAGACCCTTGAGGTACAATTCGATACTCTTGATTAGAGGGTCCACCATGGTTGGACACAAGATGGACAGTTCGTTCGACCGTTTCGTGTAGGCTTCAATTTCTGACCCCGTCATTTTCAGGTGGTAAAACTCATCTTCCAACTTGTGGATGTCATCCCGCGTATAGTATTCTCGTTTGATGAGTTCCTTAAAATCGTTCCAAGGGGTGGCGTTAGCAGCTGCCAACCCTAGAATCTGAACTTGCGCGTTCCACCAGGTTAGCGCAATCCCTTCCAACGTGCCAGTGGCGTACTTGACCCTGCGAGCCTCAGGGCATTCACACATCTCGAACACTGACTCGAGCTTCTCAAACCAATGGAGTAGTCCCACTGCTCCTTCCGTGCCACTAAACGTACTTGGACGACAGTCCATGAAGTTCTTGAAAGTGCAAACTGGTTGCGGTGCGTGTTGACCTATTGTGTACGAATAGGCCAAAGTTAAACACAAGAGTTGGTTTAGGAGTGTAGGATGTAAAGATCCTAGTGTGAGTTATGACTACAGGATATACCTCCTGCTTGTGCGGCTGCAAATGCCGCAGCAACTTGTTCGTTAATGAGAGCCGTCAACTGGGCTTGAGTCATGTTAATTCGTCCAGACATGATCTTCATAGCAAAGATAACATAGGTAAGAGAGAGGTTCGCGTAAAGTGCGATGACAGAAGAGTGTAAGCACATAGGTAATCGCATGCAATAGTGTCATGTATATCTAGGCGTACTACGAGCAAAGTTCTATATAGTTCTAACAAGCAGGTAATAAACATAAACCTTATTACCTAGGATGTTGAGTCTTGCACGTGGAACGAAGCGTCGTTGTGGATCGTTGAGAGCACTGTTCTAGTTATAGTCTGGTTTTAATAAAAACGTTTTCCCATATTAAAACCTAGTTCTCTATAACCAATGGCTCTGATACCAATCTGTCACACCCCCAAAATCCACATGCGGAGTACCACCGCTTGGAGGCGTGACATGACCAGGATCAAGCCACCAATCATATTGAACATGTAAATAAGTAGTAACAGTTATCCATCAATACAAAAGGTGTTTATCAAAACCAACATAATCAAGTGTAGCGGAAGCATTAATGTAAAAACCCAAACATAAGTATTAAGTGTGTAATGTCATAAACGTTTAATAAGCATTCACGTTCCATGCCAACAACGACCTGCTCCTCCTTGTGCAAGCTCCATAAGTACCTAAGGTCCTGCAAGGCATGCAGCAGAGAGTCAACAACTAGTTGAGCGATTTCACAGAGTATAGTTCAGTAATTGTAAAAGTATGAGTAGCATTGTGTTCGTTCGTTAAGTCATGTATCGTAATAGTTTCCATCGCGGCCTCCCTGGCAGGTATGCGAAGATATTAGGGGATGTTTTTTCCCAAGTATTCTAGACTAGGTTTATTTGTATTCCGGCCCCCCCAGGCAGGTGTGCGAAGATTTGTAAATTTTAGTTCGCGGCCTTCCTAAGGCAGGTATGCGAAGCCAGTCATAATATCGCGGCCAACCCTTGGCAGGTGTGCGAAGATCAGTTCAATAAGTGTTACTAGTCTAGTCGTATCTTGTCGTTATGTTCTATCATCCGAGTATAAGTCATCCAATCCCATTCCCACCCGGGAACCCATGCCTTGGCTGTGTGAACTCACCTTGGTTTGCTCGACAAATACACAGAAAGTTCGAGTAAGCTATAGGGTGATCAACCACGTCCTAGCATGGTTATCATACAAGTCAGGTTCGTATTCGAATATAGCACATAGGTTCTACACGTATTGTGGCAAATAAAGTCATGGCATACACAAGTATTCATAGCAGTCCAATAGCAGTCACGTAAACAAGTCCAAGTATCCGGCCCAAATCAATTAGGCTCGTAACAGTGAAAGTCCAATAATAATGTGCAAGTGTTCACGGTCTCGAGTCGAGACTAACGATCTCGAGTCGAGACTAAGCGGTCTCGAGTTGTACTGGTTTCGAAGTCTCGAGTCGCAACAAGGAGGTCTCGAGTGGTCATGGTCAAGTCGAGACTACACGGTCTCGAGTCGCAATCGGACTCGTAAACGCTGGTCTCGAGTTGTGCTGCTTTGTGTCGATGTGTGGTCTCGAGTCGAGACTAACAGATTGTAACAGTTTCCTATTTTGCAGCTCATTGATTCCGTAACAATAGCTAACAACTTTGGCAGTTTCATAATCAGATCAATCAACAGTTTCAACGAATCAAAACAGCAAATCATAATCATTTATCATCCCTATTCATGATCTAAGCAAGAACAATCAACCAATTCATCATACGAAACATACAATCGGATCCTTAAATCAACCGATTCTAAACTAGCATGCACCCTAGTTTATGTGTACATCAATTCTGTAATCATGTTTACCTATCCCTTCAAGTTATACAAACCCTAACCAATTTAAACGTACATGAGCCGATTTCAAGCACATTAACATTAACAATTTATAACATCATTAACCATAATCACCACATAAAGCATGCATATCACAACATCCATAAACATGAAATCGGTAAACACACACTAACCAGTTCGAGAAGGAATGATCCGAAACAAAACTTCGAGAGAGATGGGGTGTTCGGCTGCCTTGGTTCCGAGTCGAGAGAGAGAGAGAGAGTGTGTTCTAGGGTTTGTGTGTGTGCTAGGATGTTTTGCAAGTTGTGAGAATGTTACCAACGTTCTAGGTATAATTCGGTTAAGGGAGGGATGGGCCGAACCCAACTTAGGCTGCCCATTCGGTTCAAGCTTAAGGAATGCGGCCCAACCGGGCTTGTGTGCATTGTGCGGTCGAGTGAGTCTTGTGCGGTTCGGTTCATGTAAACACATAAAGCAAAACATTCACGTAACATGTAACATTATCACGAAATCACCAATAGTTCATACAGTTAACACGTAATAAAAGAAACGGTTAAATACGAGTTGTCACAGGTGCAATGGCCGGTGCACCCATGTCAGGCGGTGCAACGGCTAGGGCATCATCAAGAACAGGGTCATGATCAACAACAGGCTCTGGTGCTGCGACAGGCTTAGGGTCGACAAAGTCCATATCCAAGTCGGCTGGTATATCAAACAACGGATCAATAGGAGCCACTGGTGCCTCCAAGGGCTGGTCCATATGAATAAACTCGATCTCATGATCGGGATCGAAATCAGGGGGAAAACTGGATCAAAATCGTCATCGAGCTCATGGTCAAACTCAAACTCATGTGATGGACCACGTGCAGCTGACATCGCTACGTCTGGGTCAGAGTCCGGGGAGTGGGGTTGCACGCCCTGGTCGTGCAAGGAAGCAGATGCCACAGACTCAAATGAGTCTCGAACAGGTGAACCAAGAGGAGCCTCCTCCACAGGAGCCTCGGTAAAGGAATGACAGCTTCATCAGCAATTGGGGCCCCGCCCTCATAGTCGTCCTCAGGGGGACCCTCAATAAAATGATCGATGTCGTCATCAGATGCCACATCGTATGGCAAATCCTCCATAGGAAAGGCAGCAAGTGGGACAGGCGCAAGGATTAAAGCAAGAGGTAGATCCCCATCAGGAATACCATCAGCGTGCTGGGCATCATCACCGAAATCTGGCAGCGTGAAGGGCTGGAAATCGTCGTCATCAGTACTGTCAGTATCAGATGTAAAGACCTCTGGGTCGGTGTGCATCGGGTCCTCTGAATCCACTACCAGGGGATCAGAAACTCCACTCGATGAGGACATAGCGTCTGTAACACAACCACACATATGCACATATATCAACATATAATCAAGTAAACAGGTAAGTCACAATAGTGCGAGCAAGTAATCATCCTAGTCTTCCCCCGACTATCCCTCCAAGTTTCTCAAATTGAACTCCCTAGCCTCTCAGACTAACTCCCTGGTCTCTAAGACCAACTCCCAGTCTCTAAGACTAAACCTCCCCAATCTCTAAGATTGAATCCCTCAGTCTCTAAGACTGAACTCCCTCAGTCTCTAAGACTGAAATATAAATTTGAAATGTGTAATTTGTGCCCTGGATCTGGACTTTTAGTGTATGCAATGTAAAAATGTTTGAAAACATTTTCGTGAGAGCCCTAGTGATCATAGTCTAGACTCGAGAAAGAATCCTAGTTCGCTATGATCGAGGCTCTGATACCAAGCTGTCACACCATGGCTTTTGGGGAAGCGTGGGTTTATTCGGTGTGACTTCTTAATACCATAGCAACAATCATAACGAGGCTATATGAAAATAAAACACAAGATGCTTATCCATTCATTTAGTTTAATAAAACCACAACATCATTGTTTAAAAATGTCGATGCTTACGATAAGTTCCAAACCATACTTGTTTAAACGTGTTCATAAAACACCACAAAAGACTCAAAATGAAAAGGGGGTTTGGAGACATGTGACCCGTCCAGGCAAGGGTTACACCTCCCAAACCTAACAAACTTGGATGACATCTTTATTTAGTACGCAGCATAAAGTGTATCACCCGCCAGATCCGATTAATTCCCTGAAATACATGTAGTTTGAAAAATCAACACAAAGTTGCGAGTTCATGTGTATGTGAGTATGTATAATCCTTTGTAAACGATGTATGTATAAAATCCCTGGTATGTAGCATTAAGGAAATAAAAGAGATCACCAATGGTTTGCAAGGCCATTGATATGTGTGAAGTCTTGTAGGAAGACTCAAAACTAGCAAATTTGTACCGGGCTTCGGCTGTAAGACATAGTCACCACTATGGGCCGCCCCGGCCTCATGGGTATGGACTCGCTACACCCAAATAGATCTATCACTCATGTCCCTCGGTCCTACTACGAGGATTAATGGCCTTAAGTAGCAGCCTACTCATTCACATGATCTAACGGTGTATGAAAGTCCCTCCTTAAGCTAACCATACCATGTATAAAAATGTATGTATAATTGTAACATGTATTCCACCCCCGAAGTTATAAAACTGAAAACAGTTAAGAGAAAAGGGGGACATGAACTCACTGAAGTGCATCTCCTGTACCGTACTCAAATCTCCGGTCTCGTCAGCAAATACGACCCCTACAATGTACTAATGTCTATTAGACGAACGGGTCGTGCCTTGCCTTTGTATTTACGGGTTTGAGTTACGTTACTTTGTCATTATTCCAAGTCTTAACTTCTTGTTAAAATTATAATTATTATTTTAACTTAAGTTTTGTTGTTAGGGTTTTGGAATAATATTTAGGCAACTATTTTGTATCCGAATTTCTCAAGTATTTTATACGCGTATTTCCTTCCCAAGGATGGGGGTATTTATACATGTATTTTGTGATTAAAGTACTGACATTATATATTCCTAAGTCCCATTTTATAAAATATATTTAACATAATTGTCAAAATAGTATATTCCCAAAATATGTATTTTTCCAAAGATAATGTATTTCCACAAGCGTTTTAGTGTAAAAATATATATATTCAAAATATATATTTATCCATTTTTATTTAAGAAAATCAACCTCCGACACTTGTATTTTGTTACAAAAATTATGGCGAAATTTATATTTGAAACACAAGTTATTAAATATACTTGTAATATTGTTTTGGAAAAATATTTTCCAAGTCTTGGGATTTTTAGGAAATTTCGCCAGAGTTTCCCCTAAAAACGGAGGTGTCCATGCTATTAAGCATATCATTTTCTTTTCAAAATCAATGAACAACAATCCTTGAATCATCTTTACATTACCAAGAGCAAAATATATGTGTGTTTCACACTAGTCATGAACTTGATACATTTCGAAAATGCGTAGTAATTTGGTAAAGCCTTTAGTAGACTTAGTTACCTTCCGAAACATATTTATTTCTTTAAAAATCATTTTCTTGGAAATATTTAGGGTTTACAATTTGTAAGAAATTTTTACAAAAATTTAACTCTTGAACTCTTCTTGTAAATAAAAGATTTCCACACCTGTCTTTATCACTAAAAATAGTGTAAGTGTGTTTAATCGTCATGATTTTCCAATAACCGCTTTTCTAACTTGGCTTCTTACAAAAATCCTTTGTAAACTCTTAGATTTATCAACTCATCAACTTACTAGTTAATTTATATTTGTGACAAAAATCATTTTCATCAAGTTCATGTCTAACCAGAAAGTGGTTATTTTTCGTAACACATAACCATTTTCTTTTCTTGTTAAATCATGTTTCCTAACATTATTTAACAAGATCATATGGTAATTAACATCACAAAACCAAAAATCATCATAAAATTATCAACATACATCATGACAACATCAACTAATAGCATTTTTCATCTTCAAGTAATCTTTTATGTAGAACTTCATGTAAAGTTTCATGTTCATCTTTTTAGTGTTCTTGTTTCTTTAGTGATTTGAACATACTAAACATACTACAACTTATAACCAAGAAACAAGATGAACAAGGGTGTACAAGTAACTTACTACTAGCACAAGGCTAGGGTAGAATCTAGTGAGGAAGATGATGAGAAAAAGATGATGAACAAGCAAGAACAAGGCCCTTTAGAAGCTCCACAAGTTGCAACCTCCTTGTATCAACCTTTAAGCTTGAATGGGACTTGGAAATGGAAGATGATGGTGGTGGAAAGGTGGTGATGGTGGCAGTTGGGTGTGAGCCGAGAAGAGGGAGGGAGGAGAGTGAAGTGAGGAGTGTAATTTATGGAATGATATGAAGTATGGTGTAGTAATCTACCACCATACTTATAATCACCTTCATCATTTCTTGTCCACTCCAATAAGCAAGAAATCACATAAGATATTAGAATTAAATCTTGCTAGAAGATGTGAAGTATGGGGATGGGTCCCTTGGGGACCGATTTCGGCTAGGGGGGGGGGGTTAAGGGGAACATTTTTCAACTAGATGGTTAAAGGTTAGTTAGATCCTAAGTATGAACTTATATATTTTAGTTAATTTATTTTTAGTGGGTGTTAGGGTGTCCGGGGATCACGACAAGCCAAGAAATAAATAAACAATGTGTTTGGCAAAAATTTTGTGTCCCGGGTAATGTCCGGTTATCCGGTTAGATATTGTTCCGTTAAAGTGTTTAATTATTCCTTATAGTGTCTTTTATATATATTTTTGTATCACAATTAATCCCCGGCACTTAGGAAAGTATACAGGACCATTCTGCCATATTGTTGCACTTTACTAGTATTTTAAAATGCTAAATTTTATTAATGAGTGCAGAATTCTGCATTTAAATTGTGTTTTAGGCACTTCCCGGCACTGTAACTAGCATCTAGTGACGCAGTTTTATGGTCCTCACTTCCCTACACTCCATACTAGTGTAGTACCTCATCCCTGGCCCATACTGGGCCTTAAAAACACTGTCTGTCTATTACTGGCATTGTCAGCATTTTTCTGAATTGTCCATTCAGTGTGCTAACTGTGCTTTGTGCATCAAGTACGTCACTAAAGTTTGTGTGTAATATACGGAGTGATAACATGAAATATAAAGCAGTTTGAGTTGTCAGTTGTAATCAAGCACAGTCATTAAGCACATAATTAAGATTAATTAATTGTACAGTACCTGTAATTGTGAGGGTTGTCACAAATCTGGCTCAAGACCAGGCTAGCGGTCGTGTGGAGGAGATGGTGCAGCTGACATCGCAGTATCATCATAAGAATCTGTGACAACTCGTAATTTAGAACTTTTCGTGTGCTTCGATGTAACTTGTTGAACTATACGTGACTAATGGACGTGTTTGATTGTAATGTAATATTATGTATTATGTGCTACGTGATGATATGTGAATGTTATAAGTTTGGTTGCGTAACACTTGCTCGGTCGCACAAGCCTTTTGGGTCGTGCACTCCTCTCTCTCTCGGCTCACTCTATTTGGACTCGAGACCTCAAGGGCAACCCAATGCTGGGTTCGGCCCACTTCTCTTGTTCACCTACACTTAGTAGCATTGGGGTTTAATTCCTCATAATTTACAAATCACTAATCACACATAAAACCCTAAAACTCTCTCTCCTTTCCTCTTTCACTCGACGGCAGCCCTCCCCTTTCGTTCGAAGCTCTTGCATCGGTCTAACCAACTCATTCGATCTCACGGTTAGTGTTCCATTGTTATTTAGCTTGCCATATTACGTGATGTTGTGATGTTGCTAGGGTTTATGCTAGTAGAATTATTCATGAAATTGTGCTTGTAAATCTGGAACATGTGTTTGATTTCAAGGTGGATATATGTCATGAAACTCTTAGGGTTGGCTTTGATTAGTTTGATTCGGGATTGGTAAGCAGTAGGTTGCATGATAGTCTTTGAACTCGTTAATCATATGATCCGATCATATGTTCCTTATGATATTGATTTATTGTTCTTGAATTGATGATGATTACGATGATATGAATGTGTTTGAATGCTGAATAATTGTTGATTTGATCTAAGTTGAAACTGCCAAACTTGTTAGCAAAGGATACGAAAATTATTGAGCTGCAATTAAGGAAATCTATTACACACATAGTCTCGACACAGGTTGCGAGTCGAGAACCCACTGTCTCGACTCGAGACCACATCACACCAGCACCAACAACAAGGCTCGAGACCTTCGTTGCGGGTCTTGTTGCGACTCGAGACCGTCTAGTCTCGACTAGTACATGCATGACTTGAGACCTCCTCAGTTGCGACTCGAGAACTCGTAGGCTACAACTCGAGACCGCACAGTCTCGACTCGGGATCTCTAGTCTCGACTTGAGACCATACACACGTGCACACTGTTTTGGACTTGCACACTATTACGAGCCCAACGATTTGGGCCGCATACTTAGACTTCGTTTATTTACGTGACTGTACTGTTGAACTCGTACTGTGGTTGAACTGCCATGATTATACGTGTATGCCATGATCAATACTTGTATGCAACTAGATGGAATATGTGTAGAAAACATACGTGCACTACTTGAATACGAACCTGACTTGTATGGTAACCATGGTAGGACGTGGTTAACAACCAAATAGCTTGATTGACTTTTCTGTGTATCTGCCGAGCAAACCAAGGTGAGTTCACACTCTTACCAAGGCATGGGATTCCCGGTGGGTAGGGAATGGGATTGAAGGAATGAGATTGAACAATTACTTGTACTTACACTGTTACTAGACTACATACCATCGTCCTCGGATGAGAAGGACCCATACGTAAAAACTACGTATACTCGTACTTATCACTGTCCTAAGGTTGCGAAGGACACTTACGTAAAACCTACGTAAACTAATACTCACTACTGCCTCGGGTTGTGACAGGCACTTACGTAAAACCTACGTAAACCCCCGCGTACCACTGTCCTCGGGTTGAGAAGGACACTTACGTAAAACCTACGTAAACCTTGTACGTACTACTGTTCTCAGGTTAAGAAGAAAACCTATGGTTACCTCTAGTCTAGTACACATACACATGGGAAGCCCCCACTAAATGAAGATACTATTGACTTAGTTACTAACGCATGGTGATGCAACGAACTTACTATTACGAACTTGCTTACTGTGAACTCGCTCAACTAGTTGTTGACTCTCTGTTACATGCCTTGCAGGATAATAGGTACTCATGGAGCTTGCACGGGAGGCGCGATCATTGTGGGAACATGGACTGTTGAGTTCCATGTTAAACATTTACACTTTATGAACTTTTACTCATGTTTGGGTTTTCACAATTATGCTTCCGCTATACTTTAACTTTGTTTGGTTTTGTCCACCTTTTATATTGATGGTTGAATTTTATTTAATACTTGAAATGTTCAATATGATTGGTGGCTTGATCCGGTCATGTCACGCCTCCAAGCGGTGTTACCCCGCGGGTGGGTTTTTGGGGGTGTGACAGATTGGTATCAGATCCATTGGTTATAGCGAACTTGGTTTTAATAAGGGGAAAATGTTTTTATTAAAACTAGACTATAACCTATACAGTGCTCAACGATCCACAACGAAGCCTCGCTCCACGTGCAAGACTCAACATCCTAGGTAATATGGTTTATGTATTATTGCCTACTTGTTAGATTACATAGAACTTTGCTCATGATATGCTCAGATACACATAACCACTATTGCTTGAGAACACTTGTGTGCTTACTCTCTTCTGTCATCGCACTTTTCGCGAACCTCTCTCACTTATGTTCCCTTGATATGAAGATCACGAGTGGACGCGTTAACATGACTCAAGCCCAATTGACGGCTCTGATTAACGAAAAAGTTGCTGCGGCACTTGCAGCCGCACAAGCATGATGTATACCCTGCAGTCGTAACTCACACTAGGATCTCTAGATCCTATACTCCTAAACCAACTCTTGTGTTTAACCTTGTCCTATTCTTATACACAATAGGTCAACACGTTCAGCAACCTGTTTGCACTTTCAAGAATTTCATGGACTGTCGTCCTAGCACGTTCAGTGGCACTGAAGGGGCAGTCGGACTCCTCCATTGGTTTGAAAAGCTCGAGTCCGTATTTGAGATGTGTGAATGCCCTGAGGCTCGCAGGGTGAAGTACGCCACTGGTACTCTAGAAGGCATTGCGCTGACTTGGTGGAATGCGCAAGTTCAGATTTTAGGGCTGGCAGCTGCTAATGCCACTCCTTGGAATGATTTCAAGGAGCTGATCAAACGGGAATACTGCACGCGTGATGACATCCACAAGTTGGAAGTGGAGCTCTTTCATCTGAAAATGACAGGGTTGGAAATTGAAGCTTATACGAAACGGTCAAACGAGCTGGCCATCTTGTGTCCAACTATGGTGGACCCTCCAATCAAGCGCATTGAGTTGTATCTCAAGGGTCTAGTTCCAGAGATCCAGAGCCATGTGACATCGGCTAACCTCGATAATATCCAGGATATTCAGCGTCTTGCTCATCGCCTCACGGATCAGGCAGTGGAACAGAACAGGCTCCCTAAACGTATCAGTGCTACCGATGCTACTACTTCCGCTACTCCCAGTGATAACAAGCGGAAATGGGATGGGGATTCCAGCAAGGATTCAGCTTCAGTTCAGTCTCAGGTTCAGCAGCGAAAGACTGATAACTAAGAGAGCCCTGGCCAGCAATCTTCGGGTAATCAACGACTGGGTGGATATCGAGGAAACCTCCCAACGACAGAGAGCCCTGGCCAGTCTCAGGTTCAGCAGCAACAACAAACATCGCAGAATCAGCAACAGGGCAACAAAGGATGTTTTCATTGTGGCGCTGAAGGTCACTTCAAGAGACACTACCCCCAGTTAAACCGAAACCAGAACAACAACAACAACAATAACCAAGGCAATGGGAACAACAACGGGGGAAATAACAACGATGGGAACAACGGCGCTAGGGGTCGTACTTTTGTGCTGGGCAGGGTGACGCGAGGAATGATCCCAACGTGGTTATGGGTAAGTTTCTTCTTGACGACTTTTATGTTACTGTTTTATTTGATTCGGGTGCGGATACTAGTTATATGTCACTGAAATTTAGTCAAACGCTCAAACGTACACCCACACTTTTGAACACTAAGCATGTCGTAGAGTTAGCCAACGGTAAAAGTCTTGAGGCCACACACATAGTTCAGGGTTGTAATCTTATCCTCGCTAGTCAGACTTTCTCTATCGATCTTATCCCTATAGTTCTGGGTAGTTTCGACATCGTCATTGGGATGGATTGGTTATCCCAACAGCAAGCAGAGATCTTATGCAAGGAGAAGATTGTTCGTATTCCCCTTTCTCGTAAAGAACCTCTCGAAGTTCAAGGCGACAAGAGTGGTGCAGTGGTTGGCATCATCTCCTTCCTGAAGGCTCAAAAGTGTTTACGAAAAGGCTACACCGCTATTTTAGCGCTTGTTACTGACGCATCAACGAAGGAGAAGAGATTGGAAAACATTCCAGTAGTACGCGACTTTCCTCAGGTGTTTCCTGAAGATTTACCTGGTCTACCGCCTCATCGCCAGGTCGAATTCCAAATTGAACTAGCTCCAGGAGCAGCACCCATAGCTCGCGCACCGTATCGCTTAGCTCCAACTGAGCTGGAAGAACTGTCTAAGCAACTGCAAGAACTCTTGGATAAGGGTTTTATTCGTCCAAGCTCTTCGCCTTGGGGAGCTCCAGTATTGTTTGTAAAGAAGAAAGATGGAACTTTCAGGATGTGTATAGATTATCGCGAGCTCAACAAGTTGACAGTGAAGAATCGCTAACCTCTTCCACGTATTGATGATTTGTTAGATCAGTTGCAAGGATCGAGCTACTACTCAAAGATAGATCTGAGGTCAGGCTACCATCAACTGAGAGTCCGGGATCAGGACGTCTCCAAAACAGCATTTAGAACTCGCTACGGCCACTACGAGTTTCTTGTCATGCCATTCGGGCTAACGAACGCACCAGCAGTCTTCATGGATCTTATGAACAGGGTGTGCAAACCTTACCTGGACAAGTTTGTGATTGTATTCATCGACGACATTCTGATTTACTCCAAGAGTCAGGGGGAGCACGAGCAGCATTTACGACTCATTTTGAAACTTCTTCTAGCAGAACAGTTGTACGCCAAGTTTTCAAAATGCGACTTCTGGCTTCGTGAAGTCCACTTTCTAGGCCTGTGGTAAACAAGGATGGGATTCATGTCGATCCATCCAAGGTAGACTCGATCAGGAACTGGCCTGCACCACGTACACCAACGGAAATACGCCAATTCTTGGGTTTGGCAGGCTACTACAGAAGGTTCATTAAAGACTTCTCAAAGATTGCGCAGCCGCTTACACTACTGACACAGAAGGGTGTCACCTACCGTTGCGGTAGTACTCAGGAAACAGCTTTTCAGCACTTAAAAGACAGGCTCTGCAGCGCACCTATTCTTTCATTGCCAGAGGGCACGGACGATTTCGTGGTTTATTGTGATGCATCCATTCAGGGTCTTGGATGTGTGTTAATGCAGCGCGACAAGGTCATTGCTTACGCTTCGCGCCAACTTAAGGTTCATGAACGGAACTATACTACGCACGATTTAGAGCTGGGAGCTGTTGTTTTTGCACTTAAGATATGGCGACACAACCTGTACGGTACCAAGTGCACTATCTACAACGATCACAGGAGTCTCGAGCATATCTTCAAGCAGAAGGAATTGAACATGCGTCAACGTCGATGGGTTGAGCTACTTAATGATTACGAATGTGCCATCAAGTACCATCCGGGCAAAGCCAATGTCGTGGCTGACGCCCTCGGTCGAAAGGATACTACGCCTAGGCGCGTACGAGCACTACAACTTACTATTCAGTCTGGTCTTCCTGCTCAGATACGAGATGCTCAGGTAGAAGCATTGAAACCAGAAAACGTCAGGGCTGAAGCCTTGAGCGGCTCAATACAACGGTTAGAACAGAAGGAAGACGGCGCCTACTACGTAACAGGACGCATTTGGGTCCCACGATATGGCAACTTACGCGAGCTTGTAATGGACGAAGCACATAAGTCTCGCTACTCGGTACATCCAGGTTCAGATAAGATATACCACGATCTCAGAACTACATATTGGTGGCCTAGCATGAAAGCTCACATAGCAACATACGTTAGCAAGTGCTTGACTTGTGCGAGAGTCAAGTCGGAATACCAAAAACCATCAGGCCTACTTCAGCAACCCAAGATACCACAATGGAAATGGGAGGAAATTTCCATGGATTTTTTTACTGGCCTACCTAGATCTCAGCGTGGAAACGATACTATTTGGGTGATCGTGGATCGACTCACAAAGTCTGCACACTTCCTGGCTATTAAGGAAACGGATAAGTTCTCCACTCTAGCAGACGTATATTTTAAGGAAGTTGTTTCAAGGCACGGAGTGCCGACCTCTATTATCTCTGATCGAGATGCACGATTTACTTCAGAACTATGGCAAGCAATGCACAAATCTTTTGGCTCTCAATTAGACATGAGCACAGCTTATCACCCTCAGACGGATGGGCAGTCTGAGCGCACTATCCAGACTCTAGAAGACATGCTTCGGGCGTGTGTTATTGATTTCGGCAACAGCTGGGAAAAGCATCTCCCGTAAGTGGAGTTCTCGTACAATAACAGTTACCATACCAGCATCCAAGCCGCTCCATTCGAGGCATTGTATGGACGTAAATGCCAGTCACCTCTCTGTTGGGCAGAGGTGGGGGATAGTCAAATCACAGGTCCAGAAATGGTAGTTGATGCTACTGAACGGATTGCACAGATACGGCAACGCATGGCGGCGGCTCGTGACCGTCAGAAAAGTTACGCTGATAAGCGTAGGAAACCACTCGAGTTCCAAGTTGGGGATCGAGTGCTACTCAAAGTCTCACCCTGGAAGGGTGTGGTTCGTTTTGGCAAACGGGGTAAAGTTAATCCACGGTATGTCGGACTGTTCGAAATCACAGAAAGAATAGGCAAAGTGGCCTACAAACTGAACCTACCAGCAGAACTCGGTGCAGTTCACAACGTCTTTCACGTGTCGAATCTGAAGAAATGTCTGTCGGATGAGACCCTCATAGTTCCTTTGAAGGAGCTAACTATCGACGAACAATTGCGATTCGTCGAGGAACCAGTCGAAATTACGGACCGGGATGTCAAGGTCCTCAAGCACACTAGAATACCTCTTGTTCGAGTTCGTTGGAACTCCTGTCGTGGCCCAGAGTTCACCTGGGAACGCGAAGACCAAATGAAGCAAAAGTATCCTCAATTGTTCGCAAACAGTACAACCACTACTGAGGCTGAAGCTACCACGGAATTTCGAGACGAAATTCCAGATCAACGGGGGGAGGATGTGACACCCCAGGAAAACCATGCAACTTAACTAGCTGCCTTAGTGAGTACGTACCAAATTTCGGGACGAAATTTCTTTCAAGTTGGGGATAATGTGACAACTCGTAATTTATAACTTTTCGTGTGCTTCGATGTAACTTGTTGAACTATACGTGACTAATGGACGTGTTTGATTGTAATGTAATATTATGTATTATGTGCTACGTGATGATATGTGAATGTTATAAGTTTGGTTGCGTAACACTTGCTCGGTCGCACAAGCCTTTTGGGCCGTGCACTCCTCTCTCTCTCGGCTCACTCTATTTGGACTCGAGACCTCAAGCGCAGCCCAATGCTGGGTTCGGCCCACTTCTCTTGTTCACCTTCACTTAGTAGCATTGGGGTTTAATTCCTCATAATTTACAAATCACTAATCACACACAAAACCCTAAAACTCTCTCTCCTTTCCTCTTTCACTCGACGGCAGCCCTCCCCTCTCGTTCGAAGCTCTTGCATCGGTCTAGCCAACTCATTCGATCTCACGGTTAGTGTTCCATTATTATTTAGCTTGCCATATTACGTGATGTTGTGATGTTGCTAGGGTTTATGCTAGTAGAATATTCATGAAATTGTGCTTGTAAATTTGGAACATGTGTTTGATTTCAAGGTGGATATATGTCATGAAACTATTAGGGTTGGCTTTAATTAGTTTGATTCGGGATTGGTAAGCAATAGGTTGCATGATAGTCTTTGAACTCGTTAATCATATGATCCGATCGTATGTTCCTTATGATATTGATTTATTGTTCTTGAATTGATGATGATTATGATGATATGAATGTGTTTGAATGCTGAATAATTGTTGATTTGATCTAAGTTGAAACTGCCAAACTTGTTAGCAAAGGATAAGGAAATTATTGAGCTGCAATTAAGGAAATCTGTTACACACCTAGTCTCGACACAGGTTGCGAGTCGAGAACCCACTGTCTCGACTCGAGACCACATCACACCAGCACCAACAACAAGGCTCGAGACCTTAGTTGCGGGTCTTGTTGCGACTCAAGACCGTCTAGTCTCGACTAGTACATGCATGACTCGAGACCTCCTCAGTTGCGACTCGTGAACTCGTAGGCTACAACTCGAGACCATACACACGTGCACGCTGTTTTGGACTTGCACACTATTACGAGCCCAACTATTTGGGCCGCATACTTGGACTTCGTTTATTTACGCGACTGTAGTGTTGAACTCGTACTGTGGTTGAACTGCCATGATTATATGTGTATGCCATGATCAATACTTGTATGCAACTAGATGGAATATGTGTAGAAAACATACGTGCACTACTTGAATACGAACCTGACTTGTATGGTAACCATGGTAGGACGTGGTTGACCACCAAATAGCTTGATTGACTTTTCTGTGTATCTGTCGAGCAAACCAAGGTGAGTTCACACTCTTACCAAGGCATGGGATTCCCGGTGGGTAGGGAATGGGATTGAACAATTACTTGTACTTACACTGTTACTAGACTACATACCATCGTCCTCGGATGAGAAGGACCCATACGTAAAACCTACGTGTACTCGTACTTATCACTGTCCTCAGGTTGCGAAGGACACTTACGTAAAACCTACGTAAACGAATACTCACTACTGCCTCGGGTTGTGACAGGCACTTACGTAAAACCTACGTAAACCCCCACGTACCACTGTTCTCGGGTTGAGAAGGACACTTACGTACAACCTACGTAAACCATGTACGTACTACTGTTCTCGGGTTAAGAAGAACACCTATGGTTACCTCTAGTCTAGTACACATACACATGGGAAGCCCCCACTAAATGAACATACAATTGACTTAGTTACTAACGCATGGTGATGCAACGAACTTACTATTACGAACTTGCTTACTGTGAACTCGCTCAACTAGTTGTTGAGTCTCTGTTAAACATTTACACTTTATGAACTTTTACTCATGTAGCTTGCACGGGAGGCGCGATCGTTGTGGGAACATGGACTGTTGAGTTCCATGTTAAACATTTACACTTTATGAACTTTTACTCATGTTTGGGTTTTCACAATTATGCTTCCGCTATACTTTAATTATGTTTGGTTTTGTCCACCTTTTATATTGATGGGTTGAATTTTATTTAATACTTGAAATGTTCAATATGATTGGTGGCTTGATTCGGGTCATGTCACGCCTCCAAGCGGTGTTACCCCGCGGGTGGATTTTTGGGGGTGTGACAGAATCAGTGGCATAGCGCTGTAATCCAACCGCTACAAGGTTGGAGACGTCACAGACTTAAAGGAATCTGAGACAGAGTGCAAACTAGTATCAAAGGATAACTCAATAACATGAATCTTAAGAGGTGGAATAGCAACAATATCCTCGTCTATCTCTCCATCACCATGGGCATCATCAGGGGGACCATCAACAAACAGATCAACTTCATCATCAAACAAATCATCAAAAGTCCAATCCTCAGGAAGGATGACCACAAGAGGAACGGGAGCGAGGATCGGTGCCACAATATGCTCACCATCGGGATACCCGATGATAAGATGATCATGGACTGGAATGGGAACAACAAAAGGATCCTCGTCTGGAATACCATCAGCAACGGGTAAGTCATCTCCAAAGTCAGGCAACGCGAACGTCTGAAGGTCGTCCTCGTCGTCAGATATCATGTTTGGGTCGCTCTCAGTATCGGATGTAAGTATCTCCGGCTCGGGTGCACTCTCGCTATCAGAGACGAGGGCCATAGGGTCGTCAACGTCTGATAGTCCGCTCTCGGAAGAAGACATAATGCCTGCAACATAACAATCATAACATGTGCACATATATTAACTACTACTACTTAGTATGCAATTAAAGACAGTGTATCATGAAATCATGTATCCTCGTTATTACTCATGAAACCTTTCTATCCTTCCTAGTCTATCCTAGACTAAACCACAAATGTGACCTTGCAATCGTGTTTCTTGTCTTTCCTTTTGTACAGATGTTTGTTCCATGGATCTGGGCGTTTCGTGTATGCAATGAAAACATGTTGTAAAAATATTTTCGTGAGAGTCCTAATGATTGTAGCTAGACTCGAGAAGGAATCCTAGTTCGCTACAATCGAAGCTCTGATACCAAGCTGTCACACCTGGACTTTTGCGGAAGCGTGATTATGTGTGACTTGCTTAATATCATTGCATTCAACCATAACAAACAACTATATGATAAAACCTAAGATGTTCATCCATTGATTAAGTTTAAAACATCACAACACAACATTGTTTTAGAATCCAAACATAGACTTCAAATCCAAATTACAAACCATGCAAATTGTTTAGAATTCCATAAGGACTCGACAAAAGACATTAATAAAAACCAGGCTTTGAAAGATGTGTCTTATCCAGGATAAGACACACTATCTAAACTCTTAGACACCGGATGACATCTTTTATTTCCAACATCACTTGAAACTTCCAAACGCCCGCCAGATCCACATTTAATTTCCTGAAATACATGTAGTTTGAAAACATCAACAAAAGTTGAGCGAGTTCATGTGTTTTGTATGTGTGCACGAATAAACCTTTGTAATCATTGTAAGTATGTATGTTTTGTAAACCCGGTATGATAGCAAACAAGGAAACAGATCAATTAATGGTTTGCAAGGCCATTAACATGTGTGCAACGGCGTAGGAAGGCTCAAACCTAGCAGATTTTGTACCGGGCCTCCGGCTGTAAGACATAGTCACCTCATGGGCGAAACCCCGGTCCACATGGGTGTGGGATCGCTACACCCAAATAGATCTATCACTCACGTCCCTTCTTCCTTATACGAGGATTAATGGTCTTAAGAGTGCGCCTACCCATTCACCTGATCTAACAGTACATTCCTTAGCTAACCATACCAATTGTAATCGTTAGTAAACATTTTGTAACATGTACTTCACCCCCGAAGTTATAAAACAAAAACAATTAAAAGAAAAGGGGGACATGAACTCACCATCTTGCGTTCTTCGTAACCAACTATAACTCAAAGCTTCTTCTGGTGCACACGACTACCTACAACGTACTACGATCTATTAGACGAGCGGGTCGTGCCTTGACTAAGTATTAATTAGTATCTTTGAGTTACGTTTCTTTATGTATTTAATATTATTCCAAGTTATATAATTAATTTTTAAAATAATAAATATTTTACCTTAAATTATTTTTTGGGTAAAGGGATACCCCGGTGAAATTTTATATTAACCAAACAAACAAAACAGGGTGCTTCTAGAAGCCGAAACACACTACTAAACTTGGCATACCAAGACTAGGAAAATAAGAGAACACAAACCCGATACAAGACACAACCAAAACAAACAGAATAACAAGACTAAAACACGACCCCAAACATAGACTAGACTAAAACAAAAATCCGCTCTAGCCGGGTTCAACCTCCATGTTCTGCTTCGAGATCAGCCATCTGTCCAATATCTTCTTTTGTTTCGGGTCTCTACCGATCCTGAAACCCATAATTCTGAGTCGCACAGTATCTATGATGACCTTAGCAAGCACACTAGCACTCCGCTGAGTTTGAGAAAATAAACGGTTATTCCTTTCTTGCCAAACAAAGTACGTGGAAGTCGCCACCAGAATATTGCAAATGATATGATCCATAGTTCTAGAGTTAGCATTAAGCTCCATCCATTGTATAATTGAATCCTAAGAACTCCCTATGTCAACCATCTTCCTAACCAAACTCCAGACTTCTGAAGCATAGGAAAATTGAAAGAACAGGGATAGTCAGATCACGGGTGGAATTCTCATACAATAACAGTTATCACACTAGCATACAAGCCGCTCCATTCGAGGCATTGTACGGACGTAAATGCCGGTCACCTCTCTGTTGGGCAGAGGTGGGGGATAGTCAGATCACGGGTCCAGAGATTGTAGTGGACGCCACGGAAAAGATTGCGCAGATACGGCAACGCATGGCGGCAGCACGCGACCGTCAGAAAGCCTACGCGGATAAGCGTAGGAAGCCATTGGAATTTCAGGTCGGGGGCCGGGTTTTACTTAAAGTCTCACCCTGGAAGGGTGTGGTACGTTTTGGCAAACGGGGAAAACTAAATCCACGGTACGTCGGACCATTTGAAATCACTGAGAAAATAGGCAAAGTGGCCTACAAGCTAAACCTACCAGCTGAACTCGGGGCAGTTCACAATGTCTTTCACGTGTCGAATCTGAAAAAGTGCCTGTCAGATGAGACCCTCATAGTTCCTTTTAAGGAACTCACTATCGACGAGCGGTTGCAGTTCGTCGAGGAGCCAGTTGAAATCACGGACCGGGATGTTAAGGTCCTCAAAAAAAAGAGAATCCCTCTAGTTCGAGTTCGTTGGAACTCCCGTCGTGGCCCAGAGTACACATGGGAACGCGAAGACCAGATGACAGAAAAGTATCCCCAGTTATTCGAAACCAATACAACCATTGCTGAGGCTGAAGCTACTACCACGGAATTTCGGGACGAAATTCCAGATCAACGGGGGGAGGATGTGACACCCCAAGAAAACCAGTGAACGATGCAACCTATCTAGCTCCCTCAGTGGGTACGTACTAAATTTCGGGACGAAATTTCTTTTAAGTTGGGGATAATGTGACAACTCGAACTTTCGACTTTCACTTTCGCATTAAATGCACGTTGACTTTGACCGTTAACTTCGACTGTTTAGTTGTTTGATTTGTTTGACTTGTAATGTACACGTTGTGATATGATAAAGTGCTTTGTGATTTCATGAGTATCTGGTTGGTTGTGTAAGTGTAACATGAGATTGTAACTGATTAAGCCCATTACGGAATTAAGCTCACTTAGGATCCGACGAATCAGGTGATTCGCCAATAGTGACTCGACGAAACACAAGTGTGTTTCGCCAAACCTAGTCTCGACGAAACAAGTGTCCCGTCGGCCCAACCAGTTTCGCCAAAGCCCAGTTCGGGCCCATTACGGTAAAACGCGTATATTAACATGCACAGACTTATGTTTCATACGTTTTAGCAAAAAAAAGAAACCCTTGAACTCTCCCCACTTTGACGGCAGCCCTGTGTATTCCCCAAGCTCTCGTGAACGGTCGAACATTCGCATCATCCATCTCGGTTAGTTGAATGTTTGTTAAATAGACTTATAGATTCTTTGGTTCTCTACGTATGATCTTGATCTGTAAATTGGTAGAAGTATATTGATTCTGATGTTGTTAAGCGTGAAAGATTAGTCTCATAGGTTATGTGAAACATAGGTATGGTTAGGGTTCTATGAGTTTTACGTAATGTCAACTGTTTGCACATATGATTGGACTAACCGAATGTAACTACATGATGAACCATTGAACACACGAATCTGAACTAGTAATTAATCGGATGATGCTCGTGTTATACTCGTTGTATGAACAGCTTGTTAAAGTTAATGTTTGGCCTAATATGATTGATTTGATTTCATGATGATTGGATGATGATTTATATGTTAGTGACTCCTGCATGATTTCGGTTTGATGATTGACGGCAGTTAGGGTTCCTGTGAATTCTGTGAAATTGTTGAATGTGTAACGGATGTGTTGACGGAACTGATATTGACGAAACAGGGGAAGTGTTTCGCCAAAGACAGTTGACGAAACTGGATTTGATTCGCCAAGGGGGTTTGACGAAATAGAGGGGGGTGTTTCGCCAAGGGTAGTTGGCGAAACTGAATGTGTTTCGCCGACCTGTAATTCGTCAACTTGGTTAACTGCACAGTAACCTAGTTAGACTCTGTTAAAAGTTAACTGTATTAACTAACTGCTGTTAAATGATGAACATGACTTGCATAATCTTGAATACGTGCAATGTGCTACTTGATGATATGTCTATACGTGAACAAAATGAATACAAACTGATTGTGTATACGTGCATACCCTATGACGTGATTGATTTACTTCGAGCACATACTTAGCATACCGAGCAAACCCAAGGTGAGTTCACACAGCCAAGGCATGGGGTTCCGGGTGGGAATGGGATTGGATGACTTATTTTATATACTCAGATGATAGAACCTAACGATAAGATACGGCTAGACTAGTAACACTTATTGAACTGATCTTCGCACACCTGCCAAGGGTTGGCCGCGATATTATGACTGACTTCGCACACCTGCCTTAGAAAGGCCGCGAACTAAATTTACTAACCTTCGCACACCTGCCTGGGAGGCCGCGATACAAATAAACCTAGTCTAGAATACTTGGGAAAAACATCCCCTAATATCTTCGCATACCTGCATGGGAGGCCGCGATGGAAACTAATACGATACATGACATAACGAACGAACATACTACTACTCATACTATTACCATTACTGAACTATACACTGTGAACTCGCTCAACTAGTTGGTGACTCTCTGCTGCATGCCTTGCAGGTCGTTAGATTCATGGAGCTTGCACGGGGAGGAGCAGGACGTTGTGGGCATGGATCATGAACGCTTAATTAAACACTTATGACATTTCATACATTATTATTTATGTTGGGTTTATTTACATGCTTCCGCTACATAAACAAAGTTTGGTTTTGAACATCAATCATGTCGTGATGAGTTACATTATCTACTTTTATTATTAAATGCTGTGTTCGATATGATTGGTGGCTTGATCCTGGTCAGTCACGCTCCCAAGCGGTGATACTCCGCGTGTGGATTTTGGGGGTGTGACAGATTGGTATCAGAGCCATTGGTTATAGAGAACTTGGTTTTAATAGGGGAAAAATGTTTTTATTAAAACCAGACTATAACCAGAACAGTGCTCTCAACGATCCACAACGACGCTTCGCTCCACGTGCAAGACTCAACATCCTAGGTAATAAGGTCTATGTTTATTACCTGCTTCCTAGAACTATATAGAACTTTGCTCGTAGTATGCTTAGCTTACATTGCCTACTATACGACATTATATGAGAATACCTATGTACTTACACTCTTCTGTCATCGCACTACTCGTGAACCTTTCTCACTTACTCTACTTTTACTATGAAGATCATGTCTGGATGTGTGAACATGACTCAAGCCCAGTTGACGGCTCTTATCAATGAACGAGTAGCTGCGGTACTTGCAGCTGCACCAGCAGGTAGTATACCCTACGGATGGGACACACACTAGGATCTTTGAATCCTACATTCCTAAATCAACCCTTGTATATAACATTGTCCTATTCTATGCACAATAGGTCAAAACGCTCCGCAACCTGTCTGCACTTTCAAGAACTTCATGGACTGTCGTCCAAGCACTTTCAGTGGCACTGAGGGGGCAGTGGGACTCCTCCATTGGTTTGTGAAGCTCGAGTCGGTATTTGAGATGTGTGAATGCCCTGAGGCTCGCAGGGTCAAGTACGCCACTGGTACGTTGGAAGGGATTGCGCTAACCTGGTGGAACGCGCAAGTTCAGATCCTAGGGTTGGCGGCTGCTAACGCCACACCTTGGGAAGATTTCAAGGAACTGATCAAACGAGAATACTGCACGCGTGATGACATCCACAAGTTGGAGGTGGAACTGTATCATCTGAAAATGACGGGGTCAGAAATCGAAGCTTATACGAAATGATCAAACGAACTGGCCATCTTGTGTCCAACGATGGTGGACCCTCCAGTTAAGCGCATTGAGTTGTATCTCAAGGGGCTTGCGCCAGAGATTCAGAGCCACGTGACGTCGGCTAACCTCAACAACATTCAAGACATTCAGCGTCTTGCTCATCGACTCACCGATCAGGCAGTGGAACAGAACAAGCTGCCAAAACGCATCAGTGCTACCACTACTGCTGTCACTATTTCTGCTACTCCCAGTGACAACAAGAGAAAATGGGAGGGGGATTCCAGCAAGGGATCAGTTTCTGTTCAGTCTCAAGCACAGCAGCGCAAGACAAATGACTACCAGAGTCCGAATCAGCAATCATCAGGCAGTCAGGGGCAGGGTGGATATCGGGGAATTCACCCATGGTGTAGTAGGTGCAACAAACACCACAGTGGAAGATGTCGCAGGGAACGTTGTCAAAGATGCCTCAAGATGGGTCATGAGGCTAAGGATTGTAGAAGCTCACGACCAGTAAATCAGAACCAGCAACTCCCACCACCAGCTCCATAGAACCAGCAGCAGCAGCCACAGCGTGGAAACCGGGGATGTTTCCAGTGTGGGGCCGAAGGCCACTTCAAACGTGATTGCCCTCAATTGAACCAGAACCAGAATCGCAACAACAACAATAACCAGGGCAACGTGAACAACAACAACGGGGGAAACAACAACAACAATGGCAACGAAGCTCGGGGTCGTGCTTTTGTGCTGGGTCGGGGCGACGCAATGAATGATCCCAATGTTACTTTCTTATTTGATTCGGGTGCTGATACAAGTTATATGTCCTTGAAAATGAGTAAATTGTTAAAACGCACACCAACTCCCCTAAACACCAAACATGTCGTAGAGTTAGCAAATGGTAAAAGTGTAGAAGCCGCACGTGTAATCAAGGGTTCTAGCATCGTTTTAGCTGGTCAGACCTTCACGATTGATCTTATACCCATAGTTTTGGGTAGTTTCGACGTCGTCATCGGTATGGATTGGTTATCCCAACATCACGCAGAGATTTTATGCAAGGAAAAGATCATTCGTATTCCTCGCTCTAGTCAAGAACCTCTCGAAGTTCAAGGCGACAAGAGTGGTGCTGTGGTTGGCATCATCTCTTTCTTAAAGGCGCAGAAATGTTTACGAAAGGGGCACACTGCAATTCTGGCACTTGTCACTGACGCATCAGCAAAGGAAAAGAAGCTGGAGGATATTCCAGTTGTACGTGACTTTCCTCAGGTGTTTCCTGAAGATTTACCCGGTTTACCGCCTCACCGCCAAGTCGAATTCCAGATTGAGTTAGCTCCTGGAGCAGCACCAATAGCCCGCGCACCGTATCGTTTAGCTCCAACCGAACTGGAAGAACTGTCGAAGCAGTTACAAGAACTCTTGGAAAAGGGCTTTATTCGTCCAAGCTCATCGCCTTGGGGAGCTCCAGTACTTTTCGTGAAAAAGAAGGATGGCACTTTCAGGATGTGCATCGACTACCGTGAACTGAACAAGGTGACGGTGAAGAACCGTTATCCTCTTCCGCGTATAGACGACTTATTCGACCAGTTGCAGGGGTCGAGTTACTACTCCAAGATAGACTTGAGGTCAGGGTATCATCAGCTGAGAGTCCGGGATGAGGACGTCTCCAAAACCGCATTCAGAACTCGCTATGGTCACTACGAGTTTCTTGTCATGCCATTTGGGTTAACGAACGCGCCTGCCGTATTTATGGATCTGATGAACAGGGTGTGCAAGCCGTACTTAGACAAGTTTGTGATTGTCTTCATCGACGACATTCTGATTTACTCCAAGAGTCAAGAGGAGCACGAACAACACCTATGATTGATCTTGGAACTTCTAAGAAAGGAGCAATTGTACGCTAAGTTTTCCAAATGAGACTTCTGGCTTCGTGAAGTCCACTTCTTAGGCCATGTGGTGAACAGGGATGGGATTCATGTCGATCCATCCAAGGTAGATTCGATCAGGAACTGGCCTGCACCGCGTACACCAACGGAAATACGCCAATTCTTGGGTTTGGCGGGTTATTACAGACGATTCATCAAAGACTTCTCGAAGATCGCACAACCGCTTACACTACTGATACAGAAGGGTGTCACCTACCGTTGGGGAGATTCCCAGGAAACCGCTTTCCAGTACTTGAAGGATAGGCTTTGCAGCGCACCTATTCTTTCATTACCAGAGGGCACAGAAGATTTTGTGGTCTACTGTGACGCATCGATACAGGGGCTTGGGTGTGTATTGATGCAACGGGATAAAGTTATTGCCTACGCTTCGTGGCAACTCAAGATTCACGAACGGAACTACACGACGCACGATTTAGAGCTGGGAGCTGTTGTTTTCGCGCTTAAGATATGGCGACACTATCTGTACGGTACCAAGTGCACAATTTACACCGATCACAGGAGTCTCGAGCATATCCTTAAGCAAAAGGATTTGAATATGCATCAACGAAGATGGGTTGAACTTCTGAACGATTACGAATGCGCCATCAAGTACCATCCAGGCAAGGCCAATGTTGTGGCTGATGCCCTCAGTCGGAAAGACACTTTACCTAGGCGTGTACGAGCTTTGCAACTCACCATTCAGTCCAGTCTTCCTGCACAGATACGAACTGCTCAGATAGAAGCATTGAAACCCGAAAATGTCAAGGCTGAAGCCTTACGCGGCTCAAGGCAACGAATGGAACAAAAGGAAGACGGCGCCTACTATGTAACAGGGCGTATATGGATCCCACTTTATGGCGGCTTACGAGAACTTGTGATGGATGAAGCACACAAGTCTCGCTACTCGGTACATCCAGGTTCGGATAAAATGTACCATGACATCAGAACTACTTATTGGTGGCCTAGCATGAAGGCCCACATCGCTACTTACGTCGGCAAGTGTTTGACATGTGCAAAAGTCAAAGTGGAGTATCAGAAACCAGCGGGCCTACTTCAGCAACCCAAGATACCGCAATGGAAATGGGAAGAAATTTCCATGGATTTTGTTACAGGCTTACCCAGATCCCAACGTGGGAATGATACTATATAGGTGATCGTGGATCGACTCACAAAGTCTACACACTTCCTGGCCATAAAGGAAACGGATAAATTCTCCACTCTCGCAGACGTTTATCTTAAAGAAGTTGTTTCGACGCACGGGGTGCCCACCTCCATCATTTCGGATCGGGATGCACGATTGACGTCAGAACTATGGCAAGCGATGCACAAATCTTTTGGCTCACGATTAGACATGAGCACAGCTTATCATCCTCAGACAGATGGGCAGTCAGAGCGAACGATCCAGACTCTTGAAGACATGCTTCGGGCATGTGTTATTGATTTCGGCAACGGCTGGGAAAAGCATCTCCCTTTGGTGGAATTCTCATACAATAACAGTTATCACATCAGCATACAAGCGGCTCCATTCGAGGCATTGTACGGACGTAAATGCCGGTCACCTCTCTGTTGGACAGAGGTGGGGGATAGTCAGATCACGGGTCCAGAGATTGTAGTGGACGCCACGGAAAAGATTGCGCAGATACGGCAACGCATGGCGGCAGCACGCGACCGTCAGAAAGCCTACGCGGATAAGCGTAGGAAGCCATTGGAATTTCAGGTCAGGGACCGGGTTTTACTTAAAGTCTCACCCTGGAAGGGTGTGGTACGTTTTGGCAAACGGGGCAAACTAAATCCACGGTACGTCGGACCATTTGAAATCACTGAGAAAATAGGCAAAGTGGCCTACAAGCTAAACCTACCAGCTGAACTCGGGGCAGTTCACAATGTCTTTCACATGTCGAATCTGAAAAAGTGCCTGTCAGATGAGACCCTCATCGACGAGCGGTTGCAGTTCGTCGAGGAGCCAGTTGAAATCACGGACCGGGATGTTAAGGTCCTCAAAAACAAGAGAATCCCTCTAGTTCGAGTTCATTGGAACTCCCGCCGTGGCCCAGAGTACACCTGGGAACGCGAAGACCAGATGACAGAAAAGTATCCCCAGTTATTCGAAACCAATACAACCACTGCTGAGGCTGAAGCTACTACCACGGAATTTCGGGACGAAATTCCAGATCAACGGGGGGAGGATGTGACACCCCAAGAAAACCAGTGAACGATGCAACCTCTCTAGCTCCCTTAGTGGGTACGTACTAAATTTCGGGACGAAATTTCTTTTAAGTTGGGGATAATGTGACAACTCGAACTTTCGACTTTCACTTTCGCATTAAATGCACGTTGACTTTGACCGTTGACTTCGACTGTTTAGTTGTTTGATTTGTTTGACTTGTAATGTACACGTTGTGATATGATAAAGTGTTTTGTGATTTCATGAGTATGTGGTTGGTTGTGTAAGTGTAACATGAGATTGTAACTGATTAAGCCCATTACGGAATTAAGCACACTTAGGATTCGACGAATCAGGTGATTCGCCAATAGTGACTCGACGAAACACAAGTGTGTTTCGCCAAACCTAGTCTCGACGAAACAAGTGTCCCGTCGGCCCAACCAGTTTCGCCAAAGCCCAGTTCGGGCCCATTACGGTAAAACAGGTATATTAACATGCACAGACTTATGTTTCATACGTTTTAGCAAAAAAAAAGAAACCCTAGAACTCTCCCCACTTTGACGGCAGCCCTGTGTATTCCCCAAGCTCTCGTGAACGGTCGAACATTCGCATCATCCATCTCGGTTAGTTGAATGTTTGTTAAATAGACTTATAGATTCTTTGGTTCTCTACGTATGATCTTGATCTGTAAATTGGTAGAAGTATATTGATTCTGATGTTGTTAAGCGTGAAAGATTAGTCTCATAGGTTATGTGAAACATAGGTATGGTTAGGGTTCTATGAGTTTTACGTAATGTCAACTGTTTGCGCATATGATTGGACTAACCGAATGTAACTACATGATGAACCATTGAACACACGAATCTGAACTAGTAATTAATCGGATGATGCTCGTGTTATACTCATTGTATGAACGGCTTGTTAAAGTTAATGTTTGGCCTAATATGATTGATTTGATTTCATGATGATTGGATGATGATTTATATGTTAGTGACTCCTGCATGATTTCGGTTTGATGATTGACGGCAGTTAGGGTTCCTGTGAATTCTGTGAAATTGTTGAATGTGTAACTGATGTGTTGACGGAACTGACAGTTGACGAAATTGGATTTGATTCGCCAAGGGGGTTTGACGAAATAGAGGGGGGTGTTTCGCCAAGGGTAGTTGGCGAAACAAAATGTGTTTCGCCGACCTGTAATTCGTCAACTTAGTTAACTGCACAGTAACCTAGTTAGACTCTGTTAGAAGTTAACTGTATTAACTAACTGCTGTTAAATGATGAACATGACTTGCATAATCTTGAATACGTGCAATGTGCTACTTGATGATATGTCTATACGTGAACAAAATGAATACAAACTGATTGTGTATACGTGCATACCCTAGGACGTGATTGATTTACTTCGAGCACATACTTAGCATACCGAGCAAACCCAAGGTGAGTTCACACAGCCAAGGCATGGGGTTCCCGGGTGGGAATGGGATTGGATGACTTATTGTATATACTCAGATGATAGAACCTAACGATAAGATACGGCTAGACTAGTAACACTTATTGAACTGATCTTCGCACACCTGCCAAGGGTTGGCCGCGATATTATGACTGACTTCGCACACCTGCCTTAGAAAGGCCGCGAACTAAATTTACTAACCTTCGCACACCTGCCTGGGAGGCCGCGATACAAATAAACCTAGTCTAGAATACTTGGGAAAAACATCCCCTAATATCTTCGCATACCTGCCTGGGAGGCCGCGATGGAAACTAATACGATACATGACATAACGAACGAACATACTACTACTCATACTATTACCATTACTGAACTATACACTATGAACTCGCTCAACTAGTTGGTGACTCTCTGCTGCATGCCTTGCAGGTCGTTAGATTCATGGAGCTTGCACGGGGAGGAGCAGGACGTTGTGGGCATGGATCATGAACGCTTAATTAAACACTTATGACATTTCATACATTATTATTTATGTTGGGTTTATTTACATGCTTCCGCTACTTAAACAAAGTTTGGTTTTGAACATCAATCATGTCGTGATGAGTTACATTATCTACTTTTATTATTAAATGATGTGTTCGATATGATTGGTGGCTTGATCCTTGTCAGTCACGCTCCCAAGCGGTGATACTCCGCGTGTGGATTTTGGGGGTGTGACATGTCACTCCACACGTTAGTTTGGCGGCCACTCCGAATAGACATCCAAAAGAAAGAACGAACACTCGAACGGATTAATAAGAGCTTTCTCCATCCCCAACTAACATTACCCCGACATTGCACTTCCCAAAAACTTTTACCTTTCAACTTGTATGAGTGAATCCACTGGACCCAAAGAGATGGACGATTAGTGACTAAGCTCCATATATGAGTTGTTAAAAGAGCCTTATTAACATCAACTATACTCCGAATACCTAAACCACCCTCATCTTTAGGCATATAAACATCCTTCCAGGCTATTTTAGCGCGAACCGAGCCTAGTTTACTACCATTCCACAGGAATCTACGAAGCCGTTTCTCCAAATCCTTTAAAAAACTAGAGGGGAGCATCATAACCGAGGCCCAATAGGAGTATAGAGCCGTAAGAACAGAATTGATAAGTTGGAGTCTCCCTGCAAACGAAAGGGACATTGACATCCAATTATCAATGCGTCTATCCATACGCTCCAAAAGAATCTTGCAATCCTTGGCAGCCAGTCTAGTAGAAATCAACGGAACCCCAAGATAACGAACCGGAAAAGAACCCTCTTGAAAGGGCATAATATTCATAATCTGGTCTTTTATGGCCCGAGGAACATTGCTGAAGTATACGGTACTTTTAGCCAAGCTAGGAACCAGGCCCGAGACTAGAGTGAACTTATCAAGAACCTCTCTTAGATGCTTAACCAAAGCACTATCACCATGAGAGAATAAAAACAAATCATCAGCAAACAAAACACTTATGATCTTCTGTTTAGAACAACGAGCATGAAACTTAAACGAAATGTGCGACGCAGCTTGATGTAATAGAAGAGTTAAAACTTCCATGACTAGCGTAAACAAGTAAGGGGACATAGGATCCCCTTGTCTAAGACCACGCTTTCCCGCAAAATAATCATGAGGTTCTCCATTAATGTTTAGCGAATATGACACCGTTGTGACACATGTCATGATCCAATTAACCATTTATGATGAAACCCAAAGCTATGCAAAATAGACTCAGAAACTGCCAGCTGACTGTATCATACGCCTTTTGAATATAAATCTTGAAAGCACATCTAGGAGGCCCTCTATTAATATGATAATTGTGCATTAATTCCTGTGTAAGAAGAATATTGTCTGATATTTTCCTACCCGAAATAAAAGCCGACTGATTTATGCTGACCAACCTTAATCCTATCAGTTATAATCTTGCTAATGCACTTAAACAGAACATTACAGCAAGAAATAGGGCGATAGTCTATAATAGAGTTAGGAGTATCCTTTTTAGGGACCAGAGCAAGAATAGTGTGATTAACCTGTTTTAGAAGTTTGCCATTATCAAAGAAATCAAGCACAACATTTGTCACCTCATCACCCACAATATCCTAAGCATTCTTAAAGAACGCAGACGTGAAACCATCCGGCCTAGGAGCCTTATTTTCACCAATGTTAAACATGGCTTTTTTAACTTCTTCTCGAGTCACTTGTCTAATCATATGGTCCGTCGTATCTTGGTTAAGCGTGTTAATAAATAGGTGCTCACCATTAAGATTGTGAACAAGCTGATCAGTACCGAAAAACTTCGAATAATGGTCTATAAGAGCAGCTGGGACATCATCACCCTCAAACCGATTACCATGCACATCATTAATACAATGGATCTTGTTTCTAACATTCCTGCTTTTCACAGAGTTATGAAAGTAAGAAGTATTCGAATCACCCGCACAGAGCCACTCAACCTTTGATTTCTGCTTTAGAAAACATTCCTCATCATAAGCTGCCACTTGAAAATCACGAAGACACTTGGCAGCCGAATCACGAGCTTCAGTATCTAGGGGGTTTGCATCGACCAGTTGTTAGAGAACATCCAACTCATTACGTAACCTATAAACCCTATCATGTACATTTCCTTGCTGGTGTAAGAGCTTACGAAAGTGAGGTTTCAGGTTTCTCATTTTCTTAACCACCAAAAACATAGCAAATCCTTGCACTCCTTTAGCCCATTCGGTAGTAACATACTGCTTAAATTCTGCTTTAGTGGTCAGGAAACTCGCAAATTTAAAAGGCTTCTGTTTAGACCGAATGATAGAAGGCAGCTTTAGGACACACGGAGAGTGGTCAGAAACACGAGCTGACTGAAATATCGCATATACATCCGGGAATAAGTCCATAAACTTAAGATTACCCATAACACGATCGATCTTTTTAAAGACTCCAATACCTTCTTTAGGCTTCTGGTTCCAAGTGTAATGACACCCATGATTTTTAATATCCATAAGCTCCGCAACTTGAATGCAGTCAAAAAACTCTCTCATTCCTATAGTGTGACTAGACGGACCAAAAAGACAATCTTCCATATTAAGGGATGTGGTAAAGTCCCCTAGCACCACCCAAGGTTGAACATTAGCTAAGCGACTATGTTTGCATAAATCCTCCCACAAAACTCGACGATCTTGATACTTATTTTCAGCATAGACAAAGGAACAAAAAAAAGACTTTGGAAACAGCTTTTAACCGGATCTGAGTGTGGACGACCTGATCAGACTGAGAGAGTACCATAAGATCAACATCATCCGTATTCCACCCCAGAATAATTCTAGTACTTCATTGACATAACCCCCCATTAGACGTCCAACTCCACCTACGAAATACACCCTTGCAAACTTTAACAAGATTGTTAATGTTAACATGCGTCTCTAAGATAGCACAAACACTCAACTGATTTTCAGCAATAAGAACACGGACCTCGTTTTGTTTCAGGGGACGATTCAAACCCCTTATGTTCCAAGCAGCGACACTACCCATTAAAACCCATAAAGCCGGGAGTGCTTGCCCCCTCAGATTGACTGTCGTTCACATTACTACCCATAAATCTCGACATTTCAGTAGGGTTGGTCTCTAAAACCTCATCATGCAACATAGTTACCTTCTCTATAACTCCATCCACACTAGTCGGACCATTACCAGCTTGTGGCCTCTCATCATCACCATCCGTAGCTAACACCTGAAACGAGTTAGCCACTTTAACTATTGGCGGTCCATTGCTAGGATGATCATCCGTCTTCGTTCCAGATGTACTAGGTCCAGCTTTATTAACCTTTGGTTTATACATGAACTTGGGTTTTTGCTTCTTTTGTGGGAAACCTTGCTTAGCCACACGCCTCCTATTAGTTATGAATCTTTCCACATCAACCATAACTTGTTTTGCCTTGTCCTTGATAACTTTGCTACACATAGTATAATCATGGCCAAATAAACAGCATGTGGGACATCGTAAAGGCTTCCATTCATAATCAACTTTTACTCGTTCCATAATGTATCCCTCCTCATCCATCTTAGGTATAGCTAGAGTAATGTGGTCTTTAAGATCATTATCCGCATTCACCTCAATCAATGCATGAGCATAACTACTCCTGCCCCAATTCTCCACAGACATATCTGCCATATATGAGTCAAGCCTTTTCGGGACCCCTAACTTAGAAGCCAACAAACTTAAACCATCATCCGTGTAAACTGAAATTGGAACATTATGCAACTTTACCCAGAGTGGGACCGTTTTTATACCATCTTTCTTTAAACTAACCTTCGGCGACCATATGTTAAGAAATAACGGAACTTTTCTTATCAACCATGGTCCCCCTTCCAGTACCTTCATTAACCCAACCTTTGAATCAAACTTGAAGAAAAAGAAGCCAGATGAGTTCATCATATGTTTCAGAAACCCAAATTTTGCCCAAACATTCTTCGCATAGTATTCAACTACAAGAAACGGTAATCGACTTCCTAAAAAATAATCATAAAGAACATTTTCAAGTTTTTCTTGTACCTGTTAAACAACCTCTTTCAGAATAACTACATCAGCATCTTCTCTAGTTTCAAGTGGTTCCATAAGTCTGAAATTGACCTCCCTTTTATTACGAGAAGAGAGAAGTTTATCAGCATAAGAGATCTTATTCTCCTTCTTACCAACGTCCCAGAAACCCTCATCATCAATATTGCTTTGCTAAAGCATGTCTAGGACATCTTCGGACGGCTCCACTGGAACAGTGATTTTAGTAAGCTCATTGATGACATTAATAACCTTCAGTCCCTGCTGTTGATCAGACAAAACTCCACGACGAGGGAAGAAAGTTTTCCCATCAATGTTGAGTAATCTACTAGCGAAACCCTTGTTAGGGTTTTTAGGATTGCCCACGTTATCAGGCGGTTTGAATTGATTAGAATACATATCTCACAAAACTAAGAAACCATGCAACGTAACAGAAGTACGAACGAAGAAAGAATCAAAGCAAAGAAGACGACAAACCCTAGTTAAAAAAACACGAAAAGAAAGAATCTAAATCCTGACTTCAAAAGATTAGAAACCAGGGTAGAGTCAAGAAAGCTTACTCAGTAGGATCAACAAAACCCCAATACCTAACCCAGATCAATCAAGAAGAAGATTAGAGAGCAAGAAAACTAGGGTTTCTCAAGGTCGCCAAAATCGCCTAGAGCCCCGTATCTAAGGCATTGAGACTATTTTAACTTAAATTATATTTACTTCATGGAATATTAATTAAAATAATATATTTTAACATGTCACACTTATGTATTTGTACAAGAATAATTCCCCAATGATGGTTGTTTTAATATTCGTATTCTTATACTTGTATATTTTTCCAAGTATCGGTGGAGTATTCCGGTGTGTATTTATACGTACGAGAATATATATTTTTTTATTGTGCTTATTAAGTATCCTTATACATAATTTTTGTATTAACTTTTCCGGAATAATATTTCTAATAAAAATTCATCAATATATATTCTCAAAATATATATTTAAGAGATATTACATAGAAAAATTATTTATAATTTTTCCTTTGGCAAAAATAATTGTATTTTCATGTAAACTTCAAAAATAATATATTTTCAAGTCCAACTTAGAAAATATATACAATTCCATTTTTCATCCAAAAATAATATATTTTCTCCTTGTCAAAAATATGATATATTTTGTAATAATTGTAAAAATCATATTTTTGTTCTCTTGGTGTCCAAAATACTAATTACTAAAAGATACTTATGAATTAAATTTCGGGAATATTTTGTGAGTTATATTCTTTGTTCGGTTTCTCCAATATTTTGGGTATAATTTGTATATTCATATTCTTGGAATTTTAGTACTATTTTGGATTGTAATTTCTTGGTATTTTTGTGAGTTATATTATTTCAAGTCCTAAAATAATATAACTAATACACATAATATAAAAATAATCACACATAGGTGACATTCTAAATATATATTTTCGTAAATACATATTTAGTCACTTTTAGTTACAAAAACCAACCTCCAATATTTGTAATTTTTGTAACAAAAATTATGGCAAACTTTACATAAAAATTCATGGTTTAGAATATACTTGTAAATATTTGTTTAAAAATATTTTTCAAAGTATTTAATTTCTAGAAAATTTTTTCCATAGTTTCCCCTAAAAATGGAGGTTTCCATGCTTTCAAAGCATATCATTTTCTTTTATAAATCAACACAATCAACAACAAATCAATCTACACTTACCAATTTTCCAAAATCAAGCATAAACTACTACCTCATGAACTTGAAAATTTACAAAAATGTGCAGTAACTTACTAGTATGTTTAGTAAGCCTAGTTACCTTTTAAAGTGTGGTTGTTTAGTTAAAAACATCATTTCTAAAGAAATTAGTCCTTTACAACTTGTAAATCATTTTTCTAAAAATGTTTCTTCTCGAGTTTTTCTTGTTACACATATATTTCTACACTTGATTAACCACTAAAAATGTGGTTAATTCCTTTAAGAACCAGGATTAAGTAAACTTTGTATTTTTAACTTGATTTCTTGAAAAATCATTTTTGAAATCATAGATTTTCAAGACTTTATGTTTACTTTGATCATCACTTAACAAGAAGAACAACTTATACTTTCAAGTTCATGATTTACATGAGGATGATCTATTAATCTTTAACATAATCATCCTCTCATCTTGCTAGATTATGTTTTTAATCACTATCTAGCAAGATCACATGATGATCTACATCAAGAACATGAGCAATCAACAATCAACAAACATATCAACACAAAAACGTCATGATTTCTTATGTATTTAGTCTTATGTTTAACTTTCATGTTCAAGATTCATGTTGTTCATCATGATTAACAACTTGTATATTCTTTTAACCACCAAAATAAGAGGTAAAATGTAGAGTAGAATGATCTTACTACTAGCTCAAGGCTAGGGATGATCACTAGATGAAAATGGAATGGATAAAAGCTTGTGTGAGAGGTCCTTTAGTTTCCAAGAGTTCCAAGCTTCCTTATACACCTTCTAACACCTTTGAATATGTGTAGATTGAATGAAAGATGAAAGTTGATGGTGGATGTGTATGGGGTGTGCTACGGCCGAGAGCAAAGAGGGAGGAAGGAGAAGACTTCAAATGTTGGTGTAGAAATGAGAATGATGTCCAAGAACTTGTGGGTTTTCTTATAAACTTCCAACACATGAAAGACTAATGGTTTATATGTGAGTAAATTGTCATTTTAGTCCTTGAGTTTTGTCCAAATTTGCCATTTTAGTCCAAATAGTTTTTTTTTACCTCTAGGTCCCTGACTTTTCCTTTTTGTTACTATTTTGATCACATTCACTAACTCCATCCAAAAACTCCATCTTTAACCAGGGGTATTTTGGGGATTTTCATTTTAAATGTTTTCAATTGCCATTTTGATCCAATTCCAAAAAACAAAAACATTCCAAAAAATCAAAAAAATTCTAAAAAATCATAAAAATTCTAAAAGATTCTAAAAAATCCAAAAAATCCGTTTCGGCGCGAACCGTTTCGAACCCGAACCGTTTCGACCCGTACCGTTTCGACCCGAACCGTTTCGACCCGAACCGTTTCGACCCGAACCGTTTCGACCCGAACCGTTCCGTTTCGACCCGAAACGTTTCGACCCGGAACCGTTTCGAGCCGAACCGTTTCGGGCCGAACCGTTTCGACCCGTACCGTTTCGACCCGTACCGTTTCGAGCCGAACCGTTTCGAGCCGAACCGTTTCGACCCGTACCGTTTCGACCCGTACCGTTTCGACCCGAACCGTTTCGACGCGAACCGTTTCGATCAGTACCGTTTCGACCAGTACCGTTTCGACCCGAACCGTTTCGAGCCGAACCGTTTCGACACGTACCGTTTCGACCCGAACCGTTTCGAGCCGAACCGTTTCGACGCGAACCGTTTCGACCCGTACCGTTTCGACCCAAACCTTTTCGAGCCGAACCGTTTCGAGCCGAACCGTTTCGACCCGTACCGTTTCGACCCGTACCGTTTCGACCCGAACCGTTTCGACGCGAACCGTTTCGACCAGTACCGTTTCGACCCGAACCGTTTCGACCCGAACCGTTTCGACACGTACCGTTTCGACCCGAACCGTTTCGAGCCGAACCGTTTCGACGCGAACCGTTTCGACCCGTACCGTTTCGACCCAAACCATTTCGACGCGAACCGTTTGACACCGAACCGTTTCGAGCCGAACCGTTTTGAGCCGAACCGTTTCGACGCGAACCGTTTCGACCCGTACCGTTTCGATGCGAACCGTTTCGACCCGTACCGTTTCGACCCGTACCGGTTCAGCTCGAAACGGTTCGGGTCAAAATGGTACGGTCGAAACAATTCGCGTCGAAACGGTTTAGCTCGAAACTCGAAACGGTACGGGTCGAAACGGTACGGGTCAAAACGGTTCAGCTCGAAACGGTTCGGGTCGAAACGGTACGGGTCGAAACGGTTCGCGTCGAAACGGTTCGGCTCGAAACGGTTCGGCTCGAAACGGTTCGGCTCGAAACGGTTCGGCTCGAAACGGTTCGGCTCGAAACGGTACGGGTCGAAACGGTACGGGTCGAAACGGTTCGGGTCGAAACGGTACGGGTCGAAACGGTTCGGGTCGAAACGGTACGGGTCGAAACGGTACGGGTCGAAACGGTTCGGGTCGAAACGGTTCGCGTCGAAACGGTTCAGCTCGAAACGGTTCGGGTTCGAAACGGTTCGCGCCGAAACAGATTTTTTGGATTTTTTAGAATTTTTATGATTTTTTAAAAATTTTTTGATTTTTTGGAATTTTTTTGATTTTTTGGAATTGGATCAAAATGGCAATTGAAAACATTTAAAATGAAAATTCCCAGAATACCCCTGGTTAAAGATGGAGTTTTTGGATGGAGTTAGTGTATGTGATCAAAATGGCAACAGAAGGGAAAAGTCAGGGACCCAGAGGCAAAAAAAAAAAAAAACTATTTTTTACTAAAATGGCAAATTTGAACAAAACTCAGGGACTAAAATGGCAATTTACTCTTTATATGTTTTTAAAAGTGAAACATAATCTATTATACTACGCAAATAAAATCCATGGGGTGGGGGCCACATGAACCGTCCAAAAGGGGGGGGGGGTTGTTTAGTTGGGTGGTAATGGCTAGTTAGTTTACTTAGTTAGATTTCAAGTGCTAAGTTAGTGTTTTTAGTTGTTATGTGATTATAAGTGGTGTTATGATGTTCGGGGACCATAACTACCTCGGAAATGTTAAAACAATACATCTAGTGAAAATTTGGTGTTTCGGGTAGTGTCCGGTTGTTCGGTTGGTTACCGGTTCCTTTAGGTGCTAAACTATGCAGTTTAGTATGCTTTATGTTATCTTTTGTGACAGTTTTGATTGCCAACACTTAGGAAAGTATTCTGGACCATTTAACCATGTTTCTGCATGATATTAAATTGTTCAAATGCTGATTATTGCTGATTTTTGCTTAATTCTGCAGTTTGTGTAAGTTTTAGGCATTTTCCAGCACTCAAACTATCACTAGGAAGGCAGTTTTGTGATCCTTTCTTTCCTACACACTATACTAGTGTAACTCTTGGTTCCTGGCTCATTCTGTGTCTCAACACAATGTCTGTCTATGTACTGAACTCCGTTAGTATTTTTCTGATTTACCTGATAATTGTGCTAACTGTTTTTGTGCATCATTTGAATCAACAAAGTTTGCATGCAATAATGGTATGTCATTTACAATATATGATGCACGTGTATGCATAATGACAATAATCGGAAAGCAATTCAAGTCATTAATTGAAATTCAGCACAGTCATTAAGCACTAATCATTGTTTAATAGTTATATAGATACCTTGAATGACAGTTGTCACAAAACTAACCCTTTTTAGTACTAATATTGGAAATAGCGTGTTTCTTTTTTCCTTTTGAATTTACAGAACTAAACGAGCTTAAAAGAACAAAAGGAGCAAATAAGCAGCCAAAACCAACATAAATACAAAAAGAAGGAATAAACGTGACATGCCCAACCCCTCGGCAGCGTCCCTAAAACAAAAACAAGGAAACAGAGACTAACCACGGGGCCATGCCCAGCTGGGCATGGGGCGTGGTCAGAAGCCTGCACAAAAGACAAACATGTAGAAGCTTCCGCGCCTACCACGGGGGAGTGCCCAACTCAACACGGGGCGTGGTCAACACAAAGATACGCAGAATCTTGATAGTATAGATAAGAGTTGACCACGGGGCCATACCCAGGAGACACGGGGTCGTGTGAGGCCCTCTGCTGACACTTGCAATTAATAAAGGAAGAGACAAGGTGTGACAACTCGAGTTTCTAAGATTCCAATTTCGCATTTATTGCACGTTCATTGTTTGTTTAGTTATTTATTTGTTCAAATATTTTGTTGTGGAACTGTAACGTTTTGATAAAATGAAGTGTATTGTGTGATTGTGCATGGTTATGTTTTAATTATGAAATACTTGTCAAATATATGAACTTGGTGGTGAAACTGTGAAATTGTTGTGAGATGGTGTACTTGTGTAAAATATGATACTTAGGGAGGTATAGAGTAATTAGTGAAATCCTAGAGATTCTTAACCCTAATCCCTTTTCACTAATCATTACACAAAACAAAACACGTACTTGCAATCCTCTGATCTTCTCTGGCAATCATCATCTCCATCACAAGCACAAGTCTCCTGCATCAATCTTAACCTTGTAATCTAGTTAGAATCAATTCAAGGTAATCGTTAATCATTGGTTTTTGGTTAATTGTTGATTGATTCATTCATGCTAAACCCTAGCTTTCATTTGATATTCTCTGCTTATTGATTGAGTCTGATTTATTGAGAAATGAATAAGGTTATTATGTAATCAATTGCATGATGATTTAGATGTATGATATGTTTAAACTGTCGATGATTGATTTGGTTCTGCACTGTGAAAGTATGTAATTAGGGTTTTCTGATCGTATGAAAACAAGAACGTAACTGCTACAATCACAATTGAACTTGAACATTCGTATGTGTGACTATTGTTTGTCAGAGTTTTGATGATGGATAGATGTCCGAATTTTATTGCATGAAACCATAAGGTCCGACCTTTGATGTATGATAACATGTCCGAGCTTGTGTCAACAATATGTTGTCCGACTTTTACAAAGACCCTAAGGTCCGACTTTTATGAACAACAAGATGTCTGACCTTTATGTTAGGGGGTTAGGCAGTCCAAGTTTCTTATGGGGCGTTATGGTCCGAGTTTTAACCCCACACCCCCTTGTCCGATCTTTAACCCTAGATAGGGGGTCCGACTTTTGTTTGGACTCAAAGGGGGGTCCGAGTTTTGGAAAGGGCAGCCCCCTCCCTCTTGTCCGACTTTGTGAAGGTCCCCCACACCCTTGTCTGAGTTCTTGGCCCAAAACTCTCACCATTGGTCCGAGTTTTAACCCCCCCCCCACCTTATGTCCGAGTTTTAAAAAGGGCAAGGCCTTGTTCGACTTTGTGTGATGATTAATATGAAGCCATGAGTTGCATGTTAATTGATGTTGAATCTGTTAAGGTTTGTATGATTAAAATGAAGCCACAAACTCCGTTAAACCTGTTAAGTTTATTAACGCTTTAAGTATGTTAAGTATGTTAACTATGTTAACTCTATTATGGTAATTACGTTATGTGAGTTAACTGTAAGCTGTTTCTGATTAACTCTGTTATGCATGTGAACTATGCAAAGTGTATTAATCCGGTTAAGTGCGGATGATATTGATAGATTGAATTGAGAAAGCCTCTATGTGAAATGTGGATTGTATGAATGTGATTAACTGACGTATGATGCATGATATCAACTGTCAAACATACTCTGTGGTATTAATTGCATGTGAAACTTAACGAACTTGAACTGATCAAGTATACTTGCTTACTATAGGATTTGATTGAGTAATTGCTAGCACATAGTTAAGCATACCGAGCAAACCACGGTGAGTTCACACAGCCAAGGCATGGGGTTCCCAGGGTGGGAATGGGTTTGGATTTATTTACTTGTACTTACCTAGCATACGGAACTTAATTATATGGTCCTCGGGTGAGGAAGGGTTATTGATAAGATACGACTAGACTAGTGATACCTATAGAACTGATCTTCGCACACATGCCGGGGTTAGCTGCGATAATATGACTGATCTTCGCACACATGCCAGGGTTGGCTGCGATAATATGACTAATCTTCGCACACATGCCTAGGAAGGCTGCGAACTATACACAAAAAAACTTCGCACAGGTGCCGGGTGGCCGCGATATAAATATACCTAGTCTAGAATACTTGAGAACTTTCCTAAATCTTCGCATACATGCCTAGAGGGCCGCGATACGAACTAATACGATACATGACTTAATGAACGAACACAAGGCTTACTATGCTATTACAATTACTGAACTATAAACTGTGAACTCGCTCAACTAGTTGTTGATCCTCTGTTACATGCCTTGCAGGTCGTTAGATACATGGAGCTTGCACAGGGAGGAGCAGGTCATTGTGGAGCATGGATCGTGGATGTATTGTTAAACTCTATAACACTTGAACTTATTACATACTTTGGGTTTTCATGTTATGCTTCCGCTACTTAAACTATGTTTGGTTTGAACATCAATTGTATCGAATTGGGTTTTACAAACTACTTTGATTATTATATATACTATGTTCAATATGATTGGTGGCTTGATCCTAGTCAGTCACGCTCCCAAGCGGTGATATTCCGCAGGTGAAATTTGGGGGTGTGACAGATTGGTATCAGAGCCATTGGTTATAGAGAACTTGGTTTTAATATGGGAAAACGTTTTTATTAAAACCAGACTATAACTAGAACAGTGCTCTCAACGATCCACAACGACGCTTCGCTCCACGTGCAAGACTCAACATCCTAGGTAATAAGGTTTATATTTATTGCCTACTTGCTAGAATTGCATTGAGAACACCTATGTGCTTACACTCTTCTGTCATCGCACTATTCGCGAACCTTTCTCACTTATGTTGCCTTTGATATGAAGATCAATGGCCGGACGAATTAACTTGACACAAGCCCAGTTGACGGCTCTTATCAATGAACAAGTTGCTGCGGCACTTGCAGCTGCAAATGCAGGAGGTATAACCTGCAGTCGTAACTCATCCTAGGATCTTTAGATCTTACGTTCCTAAACAACTCTTATGATTAACCTCATTATGTTCTTACACATTAGGTCAACACGCTCATCAGCCTGTTTGTACTTTCAAGAACTTCATGGACTGTCGTCCAAGCACATTCAGTGGCACCGAGGGGCAGTGGGACTCCTCCGTTGGTTTGAGAAGCTAGAGTCAGTATTTGAAATGTGTGAATGCCCTGAGGCTCGCAGGGTCAAGTACGCCACTGGTACTTTGGAAGGAATCGCGTTAACTTGGTGGAACGCGCAAGTGCAGATCCTAGGGTTGGCAGCTGCTAACGCCACCCCTTGGAATGATTTCAAGGAACTGATTAAACGTGAATACTGCACACGGGAAGATATTCACAAGTTGGAAGATGAGTTTTACCACCTGAAAATGACTGGGTCAGAAATCGAAGCTTATACTAAACGGTCGAACGAGCTGGCCGTGCTGTGTCCAACTATGGTGGACCCTCCAATCAAGCGCATTGAGTTGTATCTCAAGGGGTTAGCGCCAGAGATCCAGAGCCATGTGACATCGGCTAATCTTGACAACATCCAGGCTATTCAGCGCCTTGCTCATCGTATTACGGATCAGGCAGTGGAACAGAACAAGCTGCCAAAACGTATCAGTGCTACCACTACTGCTGTTACTACTTCTGCTACTCCCAGTGACAACAAAAGAAAATGGGATGGGGATTCCAGTAAAGGTTCAGCTTCAGTTCAGTCACAGGTTCAGCAGCGAAAGACTGATAGTTATCAGAGTCCCAGTCAGCAATCTTCGGGCAATCAAGGGCAGGGTGGATATCGGGGAATTCACCCATTGTGTAATAGGTGCAACAGGCACCACAATGGACGGTGTCGTAAGGAGCGTTGTCAGAGATGTCTCAAGATGGGGCATGAAGCTAAAGACTGCAGGAGTTCGCGACCTGCAAATCAGAATCAGCCACACCCACCACCAGCTCCACAGAACCAGCATCAGCAGTAGCATCAGCGGGGCAACAGGGGATGTTTTCAGTGTGGGGCTGAAGGTCATTTCAAGCGTGATTGTCCCCAGTTGAACCAAAACCAGAATCGCAACAATAACAACAATCAGGGAAATGGCAACAACAACAACAATGGTGGGAACAACAACGGCAACGAAGCTAGGGGACGAGTATTTGTGCTGGGGCAGGGAGAAGCGAGAAATGATCCCAACGTAGTCATGGGTAAGTTTCTTCTTGACGACTTTTATGTTACAGTATTGTTTGATTCGGGTGCGGATACGAGTTATGTGTCTCTTAAAGTTAGCCAAATGTTAAAACGTGCACCAACTCCCCTAAACACCAAACATGTCGTAGAATTAGCTAACGGTAAAAGTCTAGAAGCAACACACATAGTTCAGGGTTGTAATCTTATCCTCGCTGGTCAGACTTTCTCCATCGACCTCATTCCTATAGTTCTGGGTAGTTTTGACATCGTCATTGGCATGGATTGGTTATCCAAGCAGCAAGCAGAGATCTTATGTAAGGAGAAGATTATTCGTATTCCTCATTCGGGGAAAGAACCTCTCGAAGTTCAAGGCGACAAGAGTGGTGCTGTGGTTGGCATCATCTCTTTCTTGAAGGCTCAGAAATGTTTACGAAAGGGGCACACTGCCATTTTGGCATTAGTTACTGATGCATCGACGAAAGAGAAAAGAATAGAGGATATTCCAGTTGTACGCGAATTTCCTCAAGTCTTTCCTGAAGATTTACCTGGTCTACCGCCTCATCGTCAGGTCGAGTTTCAAGTCGAGCTAGCTCCAGGAGCAGCGCCTATAGCTCACGCACCGTATCGTTTAGCTCCAACTGAATTGGAAGAACTGTCTAAGCAACTACAAGAGCTCTTGGAAAAGGGCTTTATTCGTCCAAGCTCTTCGCCCTGGGGAGCTCCAGTGTTATTCGTGAAAAAGAAGGATGGCACTTTCAGGATGTGCATCGATTACCGCGAACTGAACAAGGTCACAGTGAAGAACCGCTATCCTCTTCCTCGTATAGAAGACTTATTCGACCAGTTGCAAGGGTCGAGTTACTATTCCAAGATAGACTTGACGTCAGGGTATCACCAACTGAGAGTCCAGGATGAGGACGTCTCCAAGACAGCTTTCAGAACTCGCTACGGTCACTACGAGTTTCTAGTCATGCCATTTGGGCTTACGAACGCGCCTGCAGTTTTCATGGATCTTATGAACAGGGTGTGCAAACCCTATCTAGACAAGTTCGTCATTGTTTTCATCGACGACATCCTGATCTACTCCAAGAGTCAGGAGGAACACGAGCAGCACTTACGTCTTATCTTGGAACTTCTTCGAAAGGAGCAATTGTACGCAAAGTTTTCAAAATGTGACTTCTGGCTTCGTGAAGTCATTTTCCAGGCCATGTGGTGAACAGGGATGGGATTCATGTTGATCCATCCAAAGTAGATTCGATCAGGAACTGGCCTGCACCACGTACACCAACAGAAATACGCCAATTCTTGGGTCTGGCGGGTTACCATAGACGATTCAGTAAAGACTTTTCGAAGATCGCACAGCCGCTTACTATGCTGACACAGAAAGGTGTCACCTACCGTTGGGGAGATTCCCAGGAAACTGCTTTTCAGTACCTGAAGGATAGACTATGCAGCGCACCTATTCTCTCATTGCCAGAGGGCACGGATGATTTTGTGGTCTATTGTGACGTATCGATACAGGGGCTTGGTTGTGTATTGATGCAGCGTGATAAAGTTATTACCTACGCTTCGCGACAGCTTAAGGTTCATGAACGGAACTATACGACGCACGATTTAGAGCTGGGAGCTGTTGTTTTCGCGCTCAAGATATGGCGACACTACCTGTACGGTACCAAGTGCACTATTTACACCGATCACAGGAGTCTCGAGCATATCTTCAAGCAGAGGGAATTGAACATGCGTCAACGACGATGGGTCGAGTTACTTAATGATTACGAATGCGCCATCAAGTACAACCCAGGCAAGGACAATGTTGTGGCAGACGCCCTCATTCGAAAGGATACTCTACCTAGGCGTGTACGAGCTTTGCAGCTCACTATTCAGTTTGATCTTCCTACACAGATACGAGATGCTCAGGTGGAAGCATTAAAACCAGAAAATGTCCGGGCTGAAGCCTTACCCGGCTCAAGGCAACGATTAGAACAAAGGGAAGACGGCGCCTACTATGTAACAGGACGTATTTGGGTCCCACTATATGGCGGTTTACGAGAACTTGTGATGGATGAAGCTCATAAGTCTCGCTACTCGATACATCCAGGTTCGGATAAGATGTACCACGATCTTAGAACTACATATTGGTGGCCTAGCATGAAGGCCCACATAGCAACTTACGTCGGCAAGTGTTTGACTTGTGCGAGAGTCAAGATAGAGTACCAGAAACCCTCAGGCCTGCTGCAACAACCCAGGATACCACAGTGGAAATGGGAAGAAATTTCCATGGATTTTGTCACTGGCCTACCTAGATCACAGCGCGGGAATGATACTATTTGGGTGATCGTTGATCGACTCACAAAGTCTGCTCATTTCTTGGCTATTAAAGAAACAGATAAGTTCTCTATGTTAGCAGACATCTACTTGAAAGAAGTTGTTTCGAGGCACGGGGTGCCAACCTCTATTATTTCGGATCGGGATGCACGATTCACTTCAGAACTATGGCAAGCAATGCACAAAGCTTTTGGATCTCGATTAGACATGAGTACAGCTTATCACCCTCAGACGGATGGGCAGTCTGAGCGCATGATCCAAACTCTAGAAGACATGCTTCGGGCGTGTGTTATCGATTTCGGCAACAGCTGGGAAAAACACCTCCCGTTAGGGGAGTTTTCATACAATAACAGTTACCACACCAGCATTCAGGCCGCTCCATTCGAGGCATTGTACGGACGTAAATGTCGGTCACCTCTCTGTTGGGCAGAGGTTGGGGATAGTCAGATTACAGGTCCAGAAATGGTAGTTGACGCTACTGAACGAATAGCACAGATACGACAACGCATGGCGGCAGCTCGTGATCGCCCGAAAAGTTATGCTGATAAACGCAGAAAACCGCTCGAGTTCCAAGTTGGGGATCGAGTGCTACTCAAAGTCTCACCCTGGAAGGGTGTGGTTCGATTTGGTAAACGAGGCAAGCTCAATCCATGGTATGTTGGACCGTTCGAAATCACTGAAAGAATAGGCAAAGTAGCCTACAGATTAAACCTACCAGCTGAACTCGGTGCAGTTCACAACGTATTCCACGTGTCGAATCTGAAGAAGTGTCTGTCAGATGAGACCCTCATAGTTCCTTTCAAGGAACTCACTATCGACGAGCGGTTGCAGTTCGTCGAGGAACCACTTGAAATCACGGACCGGGATGTCAAGGTCCTCAAGAACACTAGAATACCTCTTGTACGAGTTCGTTGGAACTCCCGTCATGGCCCAAAGTATACCTGGGAACGAGAAGATCAAATGAAACTCAAGTATCCACAGTTATTCGGAAACAGTGCAACCACTACTGAGGCTGAAGCTACTACTACAGAATTTCGGGACGAAATTCCAAACCAACGGGGGGATGATGTGACACCCCAGGAAAACCAGTAAACGATACAACTTACCTAGCTTCCTCAGTAACCGCATGCTAAATTTCGGGACGAATGTGACAACTCGAACTTTAGACCTATCATTGTGTAACATATGTGAACTTGATTGACTAAGTGAACGATTATTAAATGTTATGTGATATGTGTTTTAATGATTGTGTACATGATACGTTATGTGTTGTATGTATATAAGTTACACGAAACTCGAACCGCACAACACTAGCTCAACCGCACAAGCCAGTTGGGCTTTACACTTGCATGCGGACCATTAGAGGCAGCCGAGTTGGGCTCGGCCCACTCCCCTTTCACGCAAACAAACACCCTTAGGGTGTTGTTCTCTCAATTGTTACAAACATAACACACACACACGTTCACAAAACCCTAGTTTCCTCTCTCTCTCCCTCACGAACTCGCGGCAGCCGGATCTTGTATCACGAAGACTTTCTCGTTCGTTGGTTGGATCACCTATTTCCAATCGGTTAGTGTTGCTTGATTGATGATATTATGTTATGTTGTTATCATTCTGTTATGTGATCGATTAGGATTTTATGCTAGTAAGTATGTTGCTACGGTTGTAATCATGATTGAATCTATATGCTTGAAATATAACCGGATTAATGGTCTAGGTTGCTTGATGTTGTTTATGATCCATCGGCTATTACGGATTGTAGTTGGATGATCGTTTATGATGTTGTTCTTGATATTTGAATCACATGTATGCTTGATAATGCTCATACGATTGGATTGCATGATCTAGAGTAGAACCGAATGCATAGAAATCGGTTGAGTTATGGTATAAGTTGGTTGAATGTTAATGTTTGGATTTGATGTTCATGCTATGTTTAAGTCTAGGGTTCATGAGAGTTCATATGGATTAAAGGATAATTGCCATTGTTTGATCGATTCCATGCTAAACAAATAATTGGAAACTTGTTAATTGATAAGTGTAGATAAGGAAACTTGTTGAATAATTGTAACCGAATACATGTTTTCCGGAAATTCAAACTAATCACACAAGGGGCTCGGATCGTACAAGAGACCCCCCCCATCACATAAATCTGATCCAAGCGCACAAGATGATCCATACGCACAAGGGCACATGGTCGCACAAGGTGTTCTTGATCGCACAAGGCGTATTGGATCACACGAACTGATAAGCCGTCACAAGTTGGGCCGGACGTGCATATCGGACTGGGCTGGTACGAATCGCACAAGGTTACCGGATCGTACAAGCCCATCCGGGTCGCACAAGCTAGCTGGATCGCACATGATTGTTAATTGGTTAATGAATTGGGCTGTTATGTGTTACTATTTGGGCCGATACATGTTGGATCGCACAACATGTTGTGGGTCGCACAACATGTTGGGCCGATTACATTTGGGCTAGTGATTAAAACGCACAAGTATGATTATGATATGCTTTTGACTGTTTACGTGCAATGCGTGTTTGCTATGATTTAATACGTGCATTATTTAAGTCAAAACCTGACTCGTATGGTAACCCTGTTAGGACGTGGTTGACCACTTTAGTACAAGAACTCTTTCCTTTGTGTATCTGCCGAGCAACCCAAGGTGAGTTCACACAGCCAAGGCATGGGGTTCCCAGGGTGGGAATGGGATTGGATGATTATTTCGTGCGTACTTAGTTAATGGAACCTAATGATATGGTCCTCAGGGTGAGGATGGTAAATGATGAGATTACGGCTAGACTAGTATACCTACTTGAACAGATCTTCGCACACACGCCAAGGGTTGGCTGCGATAATTATGACTGATCTTCGCACACATGCTTCGGGGAAGCTGCGAACTATAGAAACCAAATCTTCGCAAGGAATGCCAGGGTGGCCGCGATACAAATATACATAGTCTAGGATATTTGGGAGTATTAACCCAAATCTTCGCATACATGCCTAAAGGGCCCGCGATGGAAACCAATACTATACATGAATAATGAACGAACATAATACGACTCATACAATTACTATTACTGAACTTACTTTCTGTGAACTCGCTCAACTAGTTGTTGACTCTCTGCTGCATGCCTTGCAGGACCTTAGGTACTTTATGGAGCTTGCACAAGGAGGAGCAGGTCGTTGTGGGCAAAGGATCGTGAATGCTATTTGAACATTTATGATATTTAATACTTATGTTTGGGTTTACTTAAATGCTTCCGCTATACTTAACTATGTTGGTTTTGATAAACACCTTTCGTATTGATGGATAACTTACACTATATACTTACATGTTCAATATGATTGGTGGCTTGATCCTGGTCATGTCACGCTCCCAAGCGGTGGTACTCCGCATGTGGGATTTTGGGGGTGTGACAGATTGGTATCAGAGCCATTGGTTATAGAGAACTTGGTTTTAATATGGGAAAACGTTTTTATTAAAACCAGACTATAACCAGAACAGTGCTCTTAACGATCCACAACGACGCTTCGCTCCACGTGCAAGACTCGACATCCTAGGTAATAAGGTTTATGTTTATTGCCTGTTTGCTAGAACTGCTTAGAACTTTGCTCGCATTACGCTTAGATACACATGACTTTATTACATGAGAACACCTACGTGCTTACACTTTTCTGTCATCGCCGTACTCGCGAACCACTCTCACTTACGTTACTTTACTATGAAGATCATGTCTGGATGAATTAATATGACTCAAGCCCAGCTAGAGGCTCTCGTTCAAGCTCAAGTTGCTGCGGCACTTGCAGCTGCTCAAGCAGGTAGTATATCCTGTAGTCATAACTTACACTAGGATCTTTAGATCCTACACTCCTAAACTAGCCCTTGTATTTAAACTTTGCCCCATTCGTACACAATAGGTCAACCAGCGCAGCAGCAAGTTTGCACCTTTAAGAACTTCATGGACTGTCGTCCAAGTACTTTCAGCGGCACAGAGGGGGCAGTGGGACTCCTCCACTGGTTTGAGAAGCTCGAGTCGGTATTCGAGATGTGTGAATGCCCTGAGGCTCGCAGGGTGAAATACGCCACTGGCACGCTAGAAGGAATAGCACTAACTTGGTGGAACGCCCAAGTTCAGATCTTAGGGTTGGCAGCTGCTAATGCCACACCCTGGAACGACTTCAAGGAACTCATTAAGAGGGAATACTGCACTCGTGATGACATCCACAAGTTGGAGAACGAGCTCTATCACTTGAAAATGACGGGGTCAGAGATTGAAGCCTATACGAAACGGTCAAACGAACTGGCCATTCTGTGTCCAACTATGGTGGACCCTCCAGTGAAGCGCATTGAGTTGTATCTCAAGGGACTTGCGCCAGAGATCCAGAGCCATGTTACATCGGCAAACCTCGACAACATCCAAGACATCCAGCGTCTTGCTCATCGACTCACAGATCAGGCAGTAGAACAGAACAAGCTGCCCAAACGCGTCAGTGCAACTACTACTCCAGCTGCTACTTCTGCTACACCCAACGACAACAAACGGAAATGGGATGGGGATTCCAGCAGGGGATCAGTTTCCGTTCAATCTCAAGCACAGCAGCGCAGGACGAACGACTACCAGAATTCGAGTCAGCAATCATCTGGCAGTCAGGGGCAGGGTGGATACCGGGGAGTTCACCCACTATGTGACAAGTGTAACAGGCACCACAGTGGAAGGTGTCGCAAAGAGCGTTGTCAGAGATGTCTCAAGCTAGGGCACGAAGCCAAAGATTGTAGAAGCTCACGGCCAGCAAATCAGAATCAGCAACTTCCGCCACCAGCTCCTCAGAACCCACAACAGCAGCAGCCACAGCGTGGAAACCGGGGATGTTTCCAGTGTGGGGCTGAAGGTCATTACAAACGCGATTGCCCTCAGTTGAACCAGAATCAGAACCACAACAATAACCAGGGCAACGGGAACAACAACGACGGGGGAAACAACAACAACAATGGCAACGAGGCAAGAGGTCGAGCTTTCGTGTTAGGGCGAGGAGACGCAATGAACGATATTTGAACTTATAACTTATTTTTGGGTTTTCATTATTATGTTTCCGCTACTCAAACAAAGTTTGGTTTGAACATCAATCGTATTGGGTTTATGAATTATTTTAACTACTATACTTTATGTTTGATATGATGGATGGTTTGATATTATTGAACGCACCCGCCGTATTTATGGACCTTATGAATAGGGTGTGCAAACCCTATCTTGACAAGTTCGTCATTGTCTTCATTGACGACATTCTGATCTACTCCAAGAGTCAGGAGGAGCACGAGCAGCATCTACGCCTTATTTTGGAACTCCTACGGAAGGAACAGCTGTACGCTAAGTTTTCGAAATGCGACTTCTGGCTTCGTGAAGTCCACTTCTTAGGCCACGTAGTGAACAAGGATGGGATCCATGTTGATCCATCCAAGGTAGACTCGATCAGGAACTGGCCTGCACCACGTACACCGACGGAAATACGCCAATTCTTGGGTTTGGCGGGTTACTACAGACGGTTTATCAAGGATTTCTCAAAGATTGCTCAGCCACTTACGCTACTGACACAGAAGGGTGTCACCTATCGCTGGGGAGAGCCCCAGGAGACTGCTTTTCAGCACCTAAAGGATAGACTTTGCAGTGCACCTATCCTCTCTTTACCAGAGGGCACAGACGATTTCGTGGTTTATTGTGATGCATCCATTCGGGGACTTGGATGTGTGTTAATGCAGCGCGACAAGGTTATTGCTTACGCTTCACGCCAACTTAAGATTCATGAACGGAACTACACGACGCACGACTTAGAGCTGGGAGCTGTTGTTTTCGCGCTTAAGATATGGCGACACTACCTGTACGGTACCAGGTGCACGATTTACACCTATCACAGAGGTCTCGAGCATATCCTTAAGCAGAAGGATTTGAACATGCGTCAACGACGATGGGTTGAACTTCTGAACGATTACGAATGCGCTATCAAGTACCATCCAGGCAAAGCCAATGTTGTGGCTGACGCCCTCAGTCGGAAAGACACTTTACCTCGGCGCGTGCGAGCGCTGCAGCTTACGATTCAGTCTAGCCTTCCAGCACGGATACGAAATGCTCAGGTAGAAGCATTAAAACCTGAAAATGTCAAAGCTGAAGCCTTACGCGGCTCACGACAACGAATGGAACAGAAGGCAGACGGTGCCTACTATGTAACGGGGCGTATTTGGATCCCACTCTATGGCGGTCTACGAGAACTTGTGATGGACGAAGCACACAATTCTCGCTACTCGGTACATCCAGGGTCGGACAAGATGTACCACGACATCAGAACTACTTACTGGTGGCCTAGTATGAAGGCCCACATCGCCACCTATGTTGGCAAGTGCTTGACCTGTGCGAGAGTCAAGGTTGAATACCAGAAACCAGCGGGCCTACTTCAGCAACACAAGATACCGCAATGGAAATGGGAAGAAATTTCCATGGATTTCGTTACAGGCCTACCTAGATCCCAGCGTGGGAATGATACCATATGGGTGATCGTGGATCGACTCACCAAGTCTGCACACTTCCTAGCTATAAAGGAAACGGATAAGTTCTCCACTCTCGCAGACATCTACCTTAAAGAAGTTGTTTCGAGGCACGGAGTGCCCACTTCCATCATTTTGGATCGGGATGCACGATTCACGTCAGAGCTATGGCAAGCAATGCACAAATCCTTCGGCTCACGGTTAGACATGAGCACAGCATATCATCCTCAGACGGACGGGCAGTCTGAGCGAACGATTCAAACTCTTGAAGACATGCTTCGGGCATGCGTTATTGATTTCGGCAACGGCTGGGAAAAGCACCTTCCTTTGGTGGAGTTCTCATATAATAACAGTTATCACACCAGCATACAAGCCGCTCCATTCGAGGCATTGTATGGACGTAAATGCCGGTCACCTCTCTGTTGGGCAGAGGTGGGGGATAGTCAGATCACGGGTCCAGAGATCGTAATGGACGCCACAGAAAAGATTGCACAAATACGACAACGCATGGCGGTAGCACGCGACCGTCAGAAAGCCTACGCGGACAAGCGTAGAAAGCCATTGGAATTTCAGGTCGGGGACCGGGTTTTACTTAAAGTCTCACCCTGGAAGGGTGTGGTTCGTTTTGGCAAACGAGGCAATCTAAATCCGCGGTACGTCGGACCGTTCGAAATCTTTGAGAAAATAGGCAAAGTAGCCTATCGACTGAACCTACCAGCTGAACTCGGGGCAGTTCACAATGTCTTTCACGTGTCGAATCTGAAGAAGTGCCTATCAGATGAGACCCTTATCATTCCTTTCAAAGAACTCACTATCGACGAGCGGTTGCAGTTCGTCGAGGAACCAGTTGAAATCACGGACCGGGATGTGAAGGTCCTCAAAAACAAGAGAATCCCTCTTGTTCGAGTACGTTGGAACTCCAAACGTGGCCCAGAGTACACCTGGGAACGCGAAGACAGGATGACAGAAAAGTACCCCCAGTTATTCGGAACCAATGCAACCACTACTGAGGCTGAAGCTACTACTTCAGAATTTCGGGAGATCAACGGGGGGAGGATGTGACACCCCAGGAAAACCAGTGAACGTTATAACTTACCTAGCTTCCTCAGTGAGTGCATACCAAATTTCGGGACGAAATTTCTTTTTAGTTGGGGATAATGTGACAACTCGAACTTTAGACCTATCATTGTGTAACATATGTGAACTTGATTGACTAAGTGAACGATTATTAAATGTTATGTGATATGTGCTTTAATGATTGTGTACATGATACGTTATGTGTTGTATGTATATAAGTTACACGAAACTCGAACCGCACAACACTAGCTCAACCGCACAAGCCAGTTGGGCTTTACACTTGCATGCGGACCATTAGAGGCAGCCGAGTTGGGCTCGGCCCACTCCCCTTTCACGCAAACAAACACCCTTAGGGTGTTGTTCTCTCAATTGTTACAAACATAACACACACACACGTTCACAAAACCCTAGTTTCCTCTCTCTCCCTCACGAACTCACGGCAGCCGGATCTTGTATCACGAAGACTTTCTCGTTCGTTGGTTGGATCACCTATTTCCAATCGGTTAGTGTTGCTTGATTGATGATATTATGTTATGTTGTTATCATTCTGTTATGTGATCGATTAGGATTTTATGCTAGTAAGTATGTTGCTACGGTTGTAATCATGATTGAATCTATATGCTTGAAATATAACCGGATTAATGGTCTAGGTTGCTTGATGTTGTTTATGATCCATCGGCTATTACGGATTGTAGTTGGATGATCGTTTATGATGTTGTTCTTGATATTTGAATCACATGTATGCTTGATAATGCTCATACGATTGGATTGCATGATCTAGAGTAGAACCGAATGCATAGAAATCGGTTGAGTTATGGTATAAGTTGGTTGAATGTTAATGTTTGGATTTGATGTTCATGCTATGTTTAACTCTAGGGTTCATGAGAGTTCATATGGATTAAAGGATAATTGCCATTGTTTGATCGATTCTATGCTAAACAAATAATTGGAAACTTGTTAATTGATAAGTGTAGATAAGGAAACTTGTTGAATAATTGTAACCGAATACATGTTTTCCGGAAATTCAAACTAATCGCACAAGGGGCTCGGATCGTACAAGAGACCCCCCCATCACATAAATCTGATCCAAGCGCACAAGATGATCCATACGCACAAGGGCACATGGTCGCACAAGGTGTTCTTGATCGCACAAGGCGTATTGGATCACACGAACTGATAAGCCGTCACAAGTTGGGCCGGACGTGCATATCGGACTGGGCTGGTACGGATCGCACAAGGTTACCGGATCGTACAAGCCCATCCGGGTCGCACAAGCTAGCTGGATCGCACATGATTGTTAATTGGTTAATGAATTGGGCTGTTATGTGTTACTATTTGGGCCGATACATGTTGGATCGCACAACATGTTGTGGGTCGCACAACATGTTGGGCCGATTACATTTGGGCTAGTGATTAAAACGCACAAGTATGATTATGATATGCTTTTGACTGTTTACGTGCAATGCGTGTTTGCTATGATTTAATACGTGCATTATTTAAGTCAAAACCTGACTCGTATGGTAACCCTGTTAGGACGTGGTTGACCACTTTAGTACAAGAACTCTTTCCTTTGTGTATCTGCCGAGCAACCCAAGGTGAGTTCACACAGCCAAGGCATGGGGTTCCCAGGGTGGGAATGGGATTGGATGATTATTTCGTGCGTACTTAGTTAATGGAACCTAATGATATGGTCCTCAGGGTGAGGATGGTAAATGATGAGATTACGGCTAGACTAGTATACCTACTTGAACAGATCTTCGCACACACGCCAAGGGTTGGCTGCGATAATTATGACTGATCTTCGCACACATGCTTCGGGGAAGCTGCGAACTATAGAAACCAAATCTTCGCAAGGAATGCCAGGGTGGCCGCGATACAAATATACATAGTCTAGGATATTTGGGAGTATTAACCCAAATCTTCGCATACATGCCGAAAGGGCCCGCGATGGAAACCAATACTATACATGAACAATGAACGAACATAATACGACTCATACAATTACTATTACTGAACTTACTTTCTGTGAACTCGCTCAACTAGTTGTTGACTCTCTGCTGCATGCCTTGCAGGACCTTAGGTACTTTATGGAGCTTGCACAAGGAGGAGCAGGTCGTTGTGGGCAAAGGATCGTGAATGCTATTTGAACATTTATGATATTTAATACTTATGTTTGGGTTTACTTAAATGCTTCCGCTATACTTAACTATGTTGGTTTTGATAAACACCTTTCGTATTGATGGATAACATACACTATATACTTACATGTTCAATATGATTGGTGGCTTGATCCTGGTCATGTCACGCTCCCAAGCGGTGGTACTCCGCATGTGGGATTTTGGGGGTGTGACAAAATTTCTTCCAATTTCGCATTTATTGCACATTCATTGTTTGTTTAGTTATTTATTTGTTCAAATATTTTGTTGTGGAACTGTAACGTTTTGATAAAATGAAGTGTATTGTGTGATTGTGCATGGTTATGTGTTAATTATGAAATACTTGTCAAATATATGAACTTGGTGGTGAAACTGTGAAATTGTTGTGAGATGGTGTACTTGTGTAAAATATGATACTTAGGGAGGTATAGAGTAATTAGTGAAATCCTAGAGATTCTTAACCCTAATCCCTTTTCACTAATCATTACACAAAACAAAACACGTACTTGCAATCCTCTGATCTTCTCTGGCAATCATCATCTCCATCACAAGCACAAGTCTCCTGCATCAATCTTAACCTTGCAATCTAGTTAGAATCAATTCAAGGTAATCGTTAATCATTGGTTTTTGGTTAATTGTTGATTGATTCATTCATGCTAAACCCTAGCTTTCATTTGATATTCTCTGCTTATTGATTGAGTCTGATTTATTGAGAAATGAATAAGGTTATTATGTAATCAATTGCATGATGATTTAGATGTATGATATGTTTAAACTGTCGATGATTGATTTGGTTCTGCACTGTGAAAGTATGTAATTAGGGTTTTCTGATCGTATGAAAACAAGAACGTAACTGCTACAATCACAATTGAACTTGAACATTCGTATGTGTGACTATTGTTTGTCAGAGTTTTGATGATGGATAGATGTCCGAATTTTGTTGCATGAAACCATAAGGTCCGACCTTTGATGTATGATAACATGTCCGAGCTTGTGTCAACAATATGTTGTCCGACTTTTACAAAGACCCTAAGGTCCGACTTTTATGAACAACAAGATGTCCGACCTTTATGTTAGGGGGTTAGGCAGTCCGAGTTTCTTAGGGGGTGTTTTGGTCCGAGTTTTAACCCCACACCCCCTTGTCTGATCTTTAACCCTAGATAGGGGGTCCGACTTTTGTTTGGACTCAAAGGGGGGTCTGAGTTTTGGAAAGGGCAGCCCCCTCCCTCTTGTCCGACTTTGTGAAGGTCCCCCACACCCTTGTCCGAGTTCTTGGCTCAAAACTCTCACCATTGGTCCGAGTTTTAACCCCCCCCCCCACTTTATGTCCGAGTTTTAAAAAGGGCAAGGCCCTGTCCGACTTTGTGTGATGATTAATATGAAGCCATGAGTTGCATGTTAATTGATGTTGAATCTGTTAAGGTTTGTATGATTAAAATGAAGCCACAAACTCCGTTAAACCTGTTAAGTTTGTTAACGCTTTAAGTATGTTAAGTATGTTAACTATGTTAATTCTATTATGGTAATTACGTTATGTGAGTTAACTGTAAGCTGTTTCTGATTAACTCTATTATGCATGTGAACTATGCAAAGTGTATTAATCCGGTTAAGTGCGGATGATATTGATAGATTGAATTGAGAAAGCCTCTATGTGAAACGTGGATTGTATGAATGTGATTAACTGACGTATGATGCATGATATCAACTGTCAAACATACTCTGTGGTATTAATTGCATGTGAAACTTTACGAACTTGAACTGATCAAGTATACGTGCTTACTATAGGATTTGATTGAGTAATTGCTAGCACATAATTAAGCATACCGAGCAAACCAAGGTGAGTTCACACAGCCAAGGCATGGGGTTCCCAGGGTGGGAATGGGTTTGGATTTATTTACTTGTACTTACCTAGCATATGGAACTTAATTATATGGTCCTCGGGTGAGGAAGGGTTACTGATAAGATACGACTAGACTAGTGATACCTATAGTACTGATCTTCGCACACACGCCGGGGATGGCTGCGATAATATGACTGATCTTCGCACGCATGCCAGGGTTGGCTGCGATAATATGACTAATCTTCGCACACATGCCTAGGAAGGCTGCGAACTATACACAAAAAACTTCGCACAGGTGCCGGGTGGCCGCGATACAAATATACCTAGTCTAGAATACTTGAGAACTTTCCTAAATCTTCGCATACATGCCTAGAGGGCCGCGATACGAACTAATACGATACATGACTTAATGAACGAACACAAGGCTTACTATACTATTACAATTACTGAACTATAAACTGTGAACTCGCTCAACTAGTTGTTGATCCTCTGTTACATGCCTTGCAGGTCGTTAGATACATGGAGCTTGCACAGGGAGGAGCAGGTCATTGTGGAGTATGGATCGTGGATGTTTTGTTAAACCTATAACACTTGAACTTATCACATACTTTGGGTTTTCATGTTATGCTTCCGCTACTTAAACTATGTTTGGTTTGAACATCAATTGTATTGAATTGGGTTTTACAAACTACTTTGATTATTATATATACTATGTTCAATATGATTGGTGGCTTGATCCTGGTCAGTCACGCTCGCAAGCGGTGATATTCCGCAGGTGGATTTTGGGGGTGTGACACAAGGCTGCCATGGGGCATGCCCGCTGGACACGGGGTCGTGGCCAGGGCTCTGTTCAGGCTATAAATAGGGGTGCTTGGTTCACTTGAAAGGCATCCCTTGGCAAACCACTACTCTTCAACTTTGCCACCACTCTACCACCACTACAACACCAACACCCACCACCATCATCCATCTTTAGAGTGTGTAGTAGTCTCGGGATCCAAGATTGATTGTAAGGGTTCTTGCCAATCAAAGGCCATGTTTGGTAAAGCCTCTTACATCACTTGGTGAAGATAAGTCTTTTATGTATTACTTTTGATTTTTAATCTTTCGGCACTTTTTATTTGGGTTTGTATTAATGACTTTAATAACTAGTTTCTTATGTTGAAGGTGAATTTTCTTTATCATTTTTTTGTGGTGTCTTGAGGTTACTTTACTATCTATATAAAGTAAAGGATTGCATTATTCGTGTCTTTACGGTCTATATAAAGGCATGTTGACTACCTAGTCGGAGGTTAGGGGAATGGTTTGGTAAAGTTCGTGTCTAGTTTAATGTATAGATCCTGCGAGGACTTGGTTCAAGCTTACCAGGACCTCCTTCAATACCCACTGGTATTGGATGGCGGGGGTGCGAATAACTTGAACCCCTCATATGTAAATTACTATTAATACTTTAAACCGGCTTCTTGGGATTGTATCCTTGCTGACTCAAACCACTTAGCCGAGGGTAACGTCACCTTCAAAAGAGGGGCCTACCACTTTTCGCATTAATAACTTACTTAATTGTCTTTCAATATTCCGACCCTTTGGGATTGTATCCCTGCTGACTCAAACCACTAGGTTGAGGGTAACGTCACCTTCAAAAGAGGGGCCTACTACTATAACTAAGATAATCTCTTAAAAAGTCCGAAAGTGCAAAAATCATCATAGGATACATTAAAGATGAGTTGGATCCAAGTGATTCTATCTTGTCTATCTGTTTTTATTTTTATTTATTTATTTCAAAACTTTTCTCAAAAATTTAGATTGATTAGACGTTGAGGATAAACGGTACTAAAAGCTCTTGTGTCGACGACCTCAGTATCTTACCAACACTATACTACGCTCACGATGGGTGCACTTGCCCAAGTGTGTGTTTAGTGTTAGTATATATCGTGTTTTATAAATTTAAAACTTGACTAATACGTAAAATGGACTTAAAATATTAATAAAATCATATCACACCTAACGTACACCACTAAACTTCGCCAAGACTGTATAGTGGAAACGGCAAATGGAAATTTTATCAGCATACGCGAAATCCTTCAGAAAGGAAATATAGAATTATTAGGATATAAGTTCACAGCCAACTTGTTACCAATGAATCCAACCGGATTCGATGTTGTGTTAGGAATGGATTGGTTGCTAACCAATCATGCGCGAATCTTGTGTGATCAAAATTCTGTTTAGATTCGTACACCAACAGGAGAAAGTATCACAATCCAGGGAGACAAGCCGACAACATCAACAAAACTCATCTCTGTGATGAAAGCTACAAGCTACGCACGAAAAGGATTCAGTGTATACCCGATCATTAGTACTAAAGGAAAAGAATTAAAAGATATTTCTGTAGTGTCAGATTTTTCAGATGTTTTCCCATAAGAGCTACCTGGACTACCACCTGAGCGCGAGGTTGAATTTTGAATTCATCTAATACAAGGAACGACACCGATTTCCAAAGCACCCTATTGTCTAGCGCCAACGGAGATGCTGGAATTGAAGAAGCAAATAGACGACCTATTGGAAAAAGGTTTCATACAACCTAGCTCATCGCCTTGGGGGGCACCTGTGTTATTCATCAAGAAGAAAGATGGATCGATGCGCATGTGTATTGACTACAGAGAATTGAATAATGATATAATTAAAAATCGGTACCCACTACCGAGAATCGATGATCTATTCGATCAACTTTAAGGAGCTCGATTCTTTTCAAATATTGATTTATGATCGAGATATAACCAATTGAAAGTACAAGAAGAGGATACAAAATTTATGTACATGGCAGCCTGGCAAGTAATACGAAACAATCCTCGTATGCAACCCACTCCCCCTCCAGATGCCGACTCCGATGGTTCATAGGTTGACGATTAGGTTTAATTATCTCTTCTTATTTAGGTTTAATTATCTGGTGTGTTTAGGTTTAATTATCTTATGTTGTTTATGTTTAATTATCAGGTGTGTTTAGGTTTAACTGTGTGGTTTGTTTAGGTTTAATTATAGGGTTTGTGTAATGTTTTAAATTTTAATAAATTTGTTTTTTTTAGTTTGTATTATTTTTATATTAGTTTTTTAAACATTACAATTGTTTTATTTTAAAAACAAAATGCATAAGATTATTTTTAAACATAAAGAAAAAGTTTTTAAATTTAATAAAAACTCCATTAGGGGGCCCACCACCATCCAACGGACAGGTCCACCGCCCCTCTCCGGACCACTCCAAATCATCACCTAAAACAATGTGCATTTGGTTTGTTGAGGTTTGTTTGAGCGGACCATCCAACGTTCCACGTGTATCTATATGTTTGTGTATTAAAGAAAAAGTTTTTATATTCAACATAAATGATGCCGGAAGCATAAGTGTTGACACATATTAGTTATCACTATTCAAAATGCTTCATATATAAATTTGTGTATTATAGTGTAAAAAATCATTTAAAGAAGTGTGTAACACTGAAATTATGATGCATACGCAATAATAGTGCATCATGACATATGGTGACACCATGATACATCAATTTTTCGTGATGCACTTTGAATCATGACAAGTGTAAACATGAGAATTCTTTCTATACTTCTTAAATATAAATCATTATTATTACTGTTATTATTATTATTACTATGTAAACAAAAGGTATCTGTTGCCTTACACTAGATTCCACATGTATCTATCTATCTATATGTTTGGAAATGTATAATTTGTTTTTTAGTTTTTAAAATTTTAATTTTATCCCTTATTCTATGTATAATGTACTCTTTTGGCCCATTTAATTTTCTACGAGTTTCTTTAACTTGAATGATGGCGTCGTATTGGTATCTCGTGATGAACCGAATATCGGTACATGAATTCGTTTTTTTTTCTTTTTCTATTGCTTTACTATATATACACCTCTCACAAAGTTCCACGTGTATCTATATGTTTGCACATGTATGTATATAAATCTCTATAAATTTGTATATACACGTCACTAATTAATCATTATTATTTATTTTAGAGTAAATTATGATTTTGGCCCCTGTGGTTATATCACTTTTACCCTTTTAGTCTAAAAAAGAATTTTTTTTTAACAACTGAGCCCCCAACGTCTTTTTTTAACCCTTTTGGCCCCTAACATTTAATAGATGGGGTTAGTGTTAGGGGCCAAAAAGGTTAGAAAAAAAAGACGTTTGTGGCTCAGATGTTAAAAAAATTTTGGGCTAAAAGGGTAAAAATATATAACCACAGGGGTAAAAAACGTAATTTACTATTTATTTTACTAATTTGATCAATATTTGTTTGGAAATCTGGAATCTTAGCTTGGTAATGTATGAACTTATAGTATGGACTGCGCCACATAACTTAAACGCGGACGCCCAAGACCTTATTTACATTTTTATATGGGCTCATTTAAAAGTGATAGGTCTAACAAATTAGAAAATGGTGATGCAAGAGGCCCAAATCAAAGCTTTTATGTGATGGCCCGATTATGCAACATTAGCTTAGCAAGTTTTACTGAAATAGTTACTATTTTATTTATATTTAAAACTTATGTTATGCATTTATTTTTTTAGAATAGTTATTTTTAGTGTATTTTTTCTAGTGTAATATTCTATATTTATGTATCCACTTTATTTTCTTAAAAATAGTTACTTTTATACTTTCGGGATATTTCTAATGATGTCATATTATTCATGAATTTTCTACAAATAATGGTAAAACATAATACAGGTAACACGATTGGTGAATGAGTGTTTGGTTATTCGGTGAAACAACAAGACCCTACTCAGGGGGGTTTATGACTTACAATCCAATGGTACGTATAGTTGGTTATGAGCCGGTGAACGTAGATCCACTTTAGCTAATGCAACTCGGGAAGACGCTGCCAAGATCCCGTCGCTTACAAATGCTCTAGCGACTTCTTTTTTCTTACGATAAGGGTATCCTTCAATCTTCAATGTGGTTATCATCATGGTGATAATGACTTGTCTTCAAGGGTAAGAATTCATCTAATGCTAACATGAAAAACTAAAGATTTTTAACGAGATTGAATTTTTCATATGAAATTAATCATTTGAGGTATGTAAGTATGGTACAAATATTACTATTCGTTTTAACAAATGGCTGAATTCAATTTACTTTCTCGTTCTAATCGTCTCCCACTAATATCATTGTTTTGTTGCTAAACCCCATACCCACATTTTTCTTGGTAACATACCAGCAATGTTTTGAAAATGGGACTAAGCTCTGAGGTGTAAGATTAAATATATTTTATGTTATATTTGATCTAGTAGCCATTATAATCATTTACATTATATGGGTCAAAATATATAACAATCCTATTAAATAATCAGTTGGTAATTGTTGATGGGCCTAATTACCCTTATTAACTAATTATGGTTTCCTCCTGGGTGCATATATGAGGAGAATAATGTGGAGGTTAAAGGGTTAGACAATTTCACAAACCCTAATAACACATAACACCAATCTCGCCTCCCTCTCCATAACCGATTCCCTTGTCGGTTTCTTATCATCACCATCATTAGATTGCACCCTAATGAGGAACCAGATCAAGCTGACAATCATGTCAAACACTGTTGCTGCGTCTTTATCTGGATTCTCTGCTGGCCTGTGCTGATGCAATCAAAGGTATGTTTTCATGTTTTCCATTATGTCTAAACAAAACTGATCAACATGTGGTATCAGAGCATATGTTGATTAGTCAGTTCTGTTTTCGTATCCATTATTCTGGGATTGAAATCTGGAAAACATAAGTTTTTGAAAACTCAATAAAACTCACGGCTGTTTTTGGGTCATATGTGCCGAGATCAATGTTTTTCGGGAAAAGAATGTTTTTTAAATGACTCGGAATCATAATGGCAAATCTTCTTAATTGTACCGAAATCTGTTTAAAGCCTTGAAATTCAGGTTTCGGGTTCCAGAATCATGTTTTTATTTTTAGGGTTCATCATTTTCTTAGGAAAATTCAAAAATTCCTTTATGTTTTGGAATGTAATTAGGATTATTGATTGTTTTTCCTGCTTTGATCCAATTTTATCGTCTAAGTTTATTCGAAAAACTGTTAATTGTTGATAATCATTATAATTTTCGAAATAGTATGATAAAATTAGATCATCACTAAAACAGGAAACCATATCTCAAAATCCCTAACAATTCGAATTTTCTGTTATGTTTTCACATTAATAGCTGTAACAGAAGTTTCGAGATAAGTTTTAACCACCCGAGACAAAGGTCTCGACTCGAGACCACAAGAACTCGACTCGAAATCATAAGTGTTCTCAAATGTTTATAACTCGAGACAACGATTTCGACTCGAGATCATAAGGTCTCGACTCGAGACCACTGAGGTTTCTACTAAGGGCTTAAATCTGTACAACTCGAGACAAAGGTCTCGACTCGAGACCATAAAGGTCACAACTCGAGACCTCATAAGGAGTCGAGATCTCATAATTCACAGCAGTCGAGACCATGATTACGACTCGAGACACTGAGGTTGCGACTCGAGACACTGAGGTTGCGACTCGAGACCATTAATGAGTCGAGACCTCATAATGTTATAAGCTGAGTCGAGACTTGACTCGAGATCTCACTCGAGACCTCATAACTGACTCGAGATCTCATAACTCAGTCGAGACCTGACTCGAGGCCTGACTCGAAACCTCATTATTTTAGGCTGTTTAATGTGAACTAAGATTTCGCTAACAGGTGGTTTGCTACTAAATAATTGGTTTTTGTAATTACTTAGTTAATTAATAAGGATCAAATAATGTTTTACAAAAGCCAAAATGGCTTAACTTGAATGGGCTTCTGACGTATCACTTCTGGCCAAAGCTGATTTGATACATCTACTTATCATCGAAAGCTATGTTAAGTGTGCATCATAAACATGAATGTCTTAATATCTGGCCAAAGCTGATTTAATTCCTTCATAGATGGCATACTTAACTAGTGCATAACTAAAGTGATTGTCTCAATTTCTGGCCAAAGCTGATTTGTTACAACCACTTTGCACACATGCTTAAATGATTACACTTCTGGCCAAAGCTGATTTGTCTTCGTTTAAGTAGAACTTTAAATAGTCTATTATTTTGATGTTAGTAATAGACATATCACAACCTCTTCACATAATGATCCTTATATTAATGACCCTTAATTAATTTTATGATCATTTCGTCTGCCTTATTCTTAGTACCCATAATTTTACTCACTTTAATTTTCTTCTATAAGTCTATATTTCATCCACTCTAATTCCTAAATCTAATATGTTTTGCTTAAAGTTTCTATAAGAATTAGCTCTTAAATTAAATCCTTGATTATCTCTTAAGACACAATAATCCTATTGCTCTCTTCTGATAAAGCACAACAGAAGAAAAGTATAGCATGATGAATAGGACAAATCAAACATGATGTCTCTTATGATAATCAAGAACTCTCTAACATAATTGCTATCACTAAAGTTATTCCAGATTAAGCCTTCCCTAAGACTAATCTATTATTGTGGAATAATCACTAGAACTCCTAAGATGCATGCCTTCATTTAAAATTCTAAACTATAAAGTTAAGTGGTGTATGTGAATATATTATAATGTACAATACCATGACCCATAAAGTTAAGGGCTTACGCATGGAAATAAGTACATTTTTCCAGTACATTACATACTAAAATTTTCACTTGTACAATTTTGATGCCTTATAAATCAACTATAACACTCAAAAGTACCAAAGTATAATGAGTGTGTTGATAAGCAACATATGTACATAGAAATAAATGTTTGAAATTGGAAAATAAGATATTATTCACCTTACAACCACTAATAGTTTAAAAGAGAATTGTTCTAAGGTCCATACACAAATTACAAGTGCTAATTCCAACTTTAAGGTTCTTCAAGGGAAAATCTCAATGCATAATTATGTCATTAAACTAGGCATAAGCAACGAGACTGTCCATTATTCTAAAGAACAGTTGGATAAATTAATTAGATAGTCACTTACTAATGATATTTAAGTCTGATAATTCTTTAATATTCCTATTAACACATGATTAGTTGACTCTAGTTTTAAACGTTTCCTTACCAGAAGTCAACAAATAACTAACATGAGAGTTAGTGACAAAATTAAATGTTAAGACTATAAGAACCATAATAAGCAGTCTTCTAACAACGACTTTCGATACCTTATATATTCTGAAGATTAATCAGAATATAGTATCATAATTAAGCAATGTTATGAAGGTTGTGAGGTTTGCATAGTCAACATAATGTCACACTTACCTTAAACTCTTATTTTATTTGTTCTAAATATCTGGATAGAAATATTACTAAGATGAAACTAGATGATACCTTACATTTTCACAACTTTTGTTATCATGCAAATGAGAATTTGACATGGTTAATGAGGATGATTATTCATCTAATCTCATTTTAAGTGATTTTAAATCATGACGTTAAAGCCCTAAATATTACTTGGCTTAAGGAATAAGTATGGGTCCATCATAAGTCATTCATTGACATTCGTGGAACTTATTCCAAATGGAATATTCAGACATAATTCATTTATCATTTGAAAGACTATCAACTTGTATCTAAATTTTGTCGCATATGGCACACGGTCTTAGAAGAAATCTATTCATATGTATACTTAATAAGATTTCTATTAAAAATGTCCCTAAAGTTTCTTATGATATCTGGACATTAAAGAAATCAAATAAAGTCTAACGTATATATGATAGGTTCCCACGTTATGTACCTCATTGAAATTTCTCTTGTAGCATTTCTAGAGATATCAAAGATCAGTGGGAGCATTAAGTGTCTTAATAATAACTTACAATAGTTGCAAGAGGTGGGGGAGTGAAAATTTTACATTACCTAAATTTACACCTCTTGTACAATACACTGCTCCATCTTGACACTGTTCTATTTGTCTCCTTAAAATCTAATGCTAAACTTACAAAAGTTTCATTGTTGCTTAATTGTGGGCACACTTAGATTTCTTACCTAAACTAACATAATCCTCAACAAGAGAAATCACAACGACTAACGTCATTAATTTGTTTTATCTATTAGAATTTGTTGGTCGTTAAGTATTGACCCTAAGCATGCTGAGTTCCTAAAGATTTCTAAGGTCAGTGAGAGCAGTGAAAGTCCTTATTATGACTTGCAAGGAATACAAGACGCGGGGGGGGGGGGGGGGGGAAGAGTGTCATTAAATTTCACTCCAAATTTAACTCCAATTACACCTCTTGTACACCATACTGCACCAACTCTTACAAACTTAGAATGAAAATGATAGCAACCTAACCAAGAGCTAATCCATAAAGCTGAAACTTTTAAAACCCAATAATCAACTCAGGAGGTCATCTAGGTTTAAAAACCTACTAACTTTGATGATTACATAACCTCCCTAACTGAAGTTGAAATGGATTTTGGAAATGTTTAATGATCCTATCTATTTAAATTAAGCCATTAGCGTCAATCAATCTTCTAAATTGAATAAAACAGTTTTCTAGTAAAACTGATTTTATGTGTTCGTATAACGTTTGGGATTTGATTGAATTACCTAAGAGTGTTCATAACTAAACCAAATCCTAATATATAAACGTTAAGACACAAAGAAGCATGATTGATTGTCAAAGGCTATACTTAGGAAGAGATAAAATATCAAAGATTTCTTTGAGGATCATCACTGTTCTAGTAGCTTATAATAGTTTAAAGCTACATTAGATGAACATTAAAAACAATTTTCCTTAACAAATGGCTGACATATTTACATGTTAATAAAACAACCTGAAAGTTCCAAACTGAAGGTTAAAGAACACTTTGTTTGTAAGCCAATAAAATCCATGTATGGGTTAATGCAAACATCATAATGTGATGAAATCTTAACGTAATTATTTTCATCTTCAATCAAGTGGATTAATGTACCTACCTCAAAATGAGTGGGAGTAACTAAGATAAACTTGTGTATATAGATGATATTCTTTTGACAAGTATATGTTACATAAGTCAAAGCATTGTTAACACAAACTTTGATATAATAGATCTCAGAGATGTCTCTTATGTAATAGATATCATAACATACCGAGATAGACCCAATGGGACAATAGTATCGTTCCATAAGTTTAACATTAAATGGGTCCTTACATATGTAACAAACAATATTGCTCTTCCTTTAGAGGATAATAGGATAAATGAGATTATTTCCTTACGCTTCATCAATTAGAAGCCTTATGTAAGTTTAAGTCTATACTCGTTTAGATATTACTCACATTGCAACACACTAGATTTGTCTAGATTAATGTGAAGCATCTAATGGAGTATTACAATATCTTTAAAAGAAACGAGAGACTACAATCTAAAGAAGAAGCGAGAATTAAAACCGGTTTATTACTCTATCTTTGAAATTTTCAAAGATGATAAAATGTAATTTCGGGTATATCTTTATGTCAGCAGACAAAACCTATCTCATGGAGGAGTCATAATGCACTGATATCAACAACCTAAGTTATAACGACATAATCTAATCACTAAATGTTGTTGGAAATTTATCAGTTGACTCATGAGTTTATTAACTCTATATAATTAATGTTTTGAAGATTTAGTGTGATAAAGTCAGCTACCATGACTCCTTGAACAGTAACAGTTCAAGAGGTGTTGCATTAAATTTCGATACGCAATTAATTATTCGTTTATGAACGAATTGAGGAAACTAAGTTTTGTATCGAATACATTCAGGATATGCTTAAGGATCCTATAACTAAAGGGCTATTACCCATAAGTCTTATTAAGAGAGCTCATAGACGGGTATTAATTAATGGCCATGCGCAATTGCATATTGTACTATGAATGACTAAGTATTAGTTAATTTTCCTCATCAGTTTGATTTTGTATGTCTCTAAGAATATGTCAAGTCGACATAATGGCATATAGACAAATAAAGTTACAAATCAAACAAAGGGCTTATGCGTATTTTGATCATAACAATTAGGTTTTAAATTAAGGCTATAGTATGATTAATGGGGGTCCTGAGTCGCATAATGATTCAATGACTGTATTTCTCTGCTATAGTACTTGTTTAAGACTAAAATGAGTGTTAACTCCTGATCAGGCTTACCTAACACTCATAGTAAATGATTACTCGGCTAAGTGGGAGAATGTAAGATTAAATATATTTTATGTTATATTTGATCTAGTAGCCATTATAATCATTTACATTATATGGATCAAAATATATAACAATCCTATTAAATAATTAGTTGGTAATTGTTGATGGGCCTAATTACCCTTATTAACTAATTAGGGTTTCCTCCTGGGTGCATATATAAGGAGAATAATGTGGAGGTTAAAGGGTTAGACAATTTCACAAACCCTAATAACACATAACATCAATCTCGCCTCCCTCTCCATAACCGATTCCCTTGTCGGTTTTTTATCATCACCATCATTAGATTGCACCCTAAGGAGGAACCAGATCAAGCTGACAATCATGTCAAACACTGTTGCTGCGTCTTTATCTGGATTCTCTGCTGGCCTGTGCTGATGCAATCAAAGGTATGTTTTCATGTTTTCCATTATGTCTAAACAGAACTGATCAACATGAGGTTCACCAGTTCAACCAGTATGTTTGGTCTAAAAAACTAGTGGCCAACAAAATAAGGAGCCAAGCAATGGTGGTTTTCCACCTATATTGTTCTAGTTTTCTCCGGATCGTTCAAAACCGCTTGATTCGTGTGTGTTCAATCCACTAGCTTGTCAGTTGATTCAATATGGTTTTCAAAACAACCAGAACAAGGTTTTACAACAAGATAACGTGTCTAAAACATATAAATTCAACGTTTGAAATGTGACGCTTCGCATTTTCTGTACTTTCCGTATTTAGAAAGTTGTATTCGTATTTCTATTTTTAGAAACTTGTATTCGTATTTCTATTTATGGAAACTTGTATTCGTATTTCATTTCCAATCTATGTAATCTCGAGACTTTGATCATAATGGAAATACATTTTTATTCACATTTGTTTATGCATAAATAAATGATACTTAATCAATCTCGAATACGTGCTTTATATGTGAAACCGAAATATACTTGATGTTTAATTATATTCGGAATCATACTCATACACATTCATGTTATTCACACACTCATATATCCTTTGAATGCCAAAATAAATTAGGTCCTTATGGACGACCGGAAGTTATAGCTTACGGTCCGTAAGCCCTTCTAGGCGAGCAGAATGTTTGAAAACTTGCGGATTTCATCTCTTTTCCACCTCCAACCTTCACCAATCACCTCCTAACTTAATTAAGACCCAACCCTAATCCCCCACTATAAATATATGCCACCCGCACCTTCTTGACACCTTTACACTCTCTACAAATCACTCCAAATATCCAAAAACTCTCAAGAATCCCTGTTTTGGGAAGATTCATCCAAGTGTTCTAAGTGAGTTTTCACTCACTTTTCTACAACTTTCTTCTTCAAATCTTCTTTCAAACTACTTGGACAATCTCTAGGAAGGTTTTCACAAGTTTACCATGGCAAACTAAGGTGGAACCTCACCACATTTGAGGTCCGAAGTAGCATAAAAATTCGGTTTTAACTTATCTTTTAGTTTCTTGTATATAATGCTTAAAACTTTTTGAAATCTTACACCACCTTGCTCCTATTTAATATCATGGTTGTGGGTTTGTGTTGTGATTGATTTTCACAAGACATGAGGCACAAAAACCTCTACAGAATTTTGCCCTAAAAGTCCTAAGTGACTTCAAAAGTGTTGGAACCATCCAAGCTTTCAACCTTCAATGTTCCACTACCTCACTTATTCAAACATTTAATTAGATTCATACATTAAATCTTGAAACAATTTCCAACAAGGGGCAATGCTACACCACATCCCCAAACACTCTCCATGTTTGGGATGCATGCATTTAGCTTGCTCACTTGTTTATTTAAGTGATTTAGATTAATACTAAGTAGCTTCCAAGAATCAAAGTAAGTCAACCCTACCTCATCTCCAACATTTGCCTTGTTAGGTATGTACACGTCTGGGTTATTCTTATTTGGCTACTTAGCAACTTAGGGCTGCTTGGCAACTTCTGAATGGTTAAGTGCTGAACCAGTAAGAGGTTTGAACTATTAAGAGCCTGTATAATGTTTAACTGTTCAAATGCAAATGACTGATCAATTCAGATTAGAGGTCTTAATCATCCAGACTCAGTATAATGCTAAACCATTCAGAGGCAAATGTCTGAACCATTCAGACATTTGCTCACGAAACAAACAGTCTAAACCATTCAGTGCTGAACCAGTAAGAGGTCTGAACCATTAAGATCCCCATTAAGAGCTAAACAAACAACCCCTTAGTTATTTACATTTTGTTCTATATTCATGACTAAACAAAATCATCAACTAAATTGATGATTTTGTGCTTTGGTGAAACATATAATGAGGTTCCATGGATGTTCATCATCCTAACTCCTTGCATGACCACATCCGTGGCTCCTTACTTTACGTTAATTTATGTTATACATCCTAAATTCCGAATCCAATCCGTTAAACAAAAACCGCAACTCACACACCTTCGTATCCCTCTTAGGGTAACTTCGTTGTTCCAAAAACTTGTGACAACTCGTATTTCAGAACCGTCTCTTGTATTACGTGTTAACCTGTATGAACTCTATATGATTACGTGAATTTTGTTGATTAAGTGAATGCTATGTTTTTGTGAATGTTTGAACCTTAATCCGATTACACAAACCCATTCGGCCCACACATCCTTGTACTCGAGACCATGAGGGCAACACATTAAAGGGTTCGGTCCACTCCCCTTGTGTGCGTAAAACATACCCATTATGGGACTTGTTTCTCATAACTTACAAACATAAGAAATCACACACAACCCTAATCACCTCTCTCTCTCTCTCTCGTTTTCCCTTGGAACCGGACGGCAGCCCCACTCGAAGTCCATCTCAATCAAGCCAATCGTATCACACTTCCGGTTAGCGTCTTGTCCTTATTTAGTTGTTGATTGATTGATGTGTATTATAATGTGTTTAATCATGAATCCGGAAATATGAGTTTAACATGATGTGGTCACATGCAAGGAAACTATTTTGTTATTGATTTATAATCGCATGATTCAATAGTTCATATGTTATACATGATGATGATGTTACTGGAATTGTGATTCTCGAGTTCAAAGCTTTGATTAGTTTGGTTCGGGATTGGTAAGTAATAGGTTACATGATAGTCTTTGAATCCGTTAATCATATGATCCGATCATATGTTCCTTATGATATTGATTTATTGTTCTTGAATTGATGATGATTACGATGATATGAATGTGTTTGAATGCTGAATAATTGTTGATTTGATCTAAGTTGAAACTGCCAAACTTGTTAGCAAAGGATATGGAAATTATGGACTGCAAATATGGAAGTTTGTTACACCTTCTGATCTCGACAAGGGATTGCGAGTCGAGACCCCACTGTCTCGACTCGAGACCACAACACCGACACAAACAGCACAACTCGAGACCATGATTGCGGGTCCGGTTGCGACTCGAGACCGCCAAGTCTCGAGTGATGAAAGTATGACCCGAGACCTCCTTTGTTGCGACTCGAGAACTCCCAGACTACAACTCGAGACCGCACTGTCTCGACTCGAGATCTCTAGTCTCGACTCGAGACCACGAACACATGCACACTGTTGGACTTGCACACTGTTACGAGCCCAACCATTTGGGCCGCAAACTTGGACTTTGTTTACGTGACTGTACTGTTGAACTAGCACTGTTATTGAACTGCCATGATTAAACGTGTATGCTATGATCGTTACTTGTGTACAATATGTGTACAATATGTGTAGAATATACGTGCACTACTTGAATATGAACCTGACTTGTATGGTAACAATGGTAGGACGTGGTTGACCACCATATAGCTTGATTGACTTTTCTGTGTATCTGCCGAGCAAACCAAGGTGAGTTCACACTCTTACCAAGGCATGGGATTCCCGGGGTTGGGAATGGGTTTGGATTATTACTTATGCTTAGATTGTTATCGGAATTACATACCATAGGCCTCGGGAGAGGAAGGTTATTGGTAGAAACTGCTAGACTAGTGATACATGTACTTCTCTTCGCACACACGCCGGGAATGGCTGCGATAATAGAACCAATCTTCGCACACATGCCTGGCTGCGAACCATACACTAAACTTCGCACACATGCCGGGTGGGCTGCGATACAAATATACCTAGTCTAGAATACTTGGGAAACTCCCACTAATCTTCGCACACATGCCTAGAGTGTCACACCCCCAAAATCCACACGCGGAGTACCACCGCTTGGAGGCGTGACATGACCAGGATCAAGCCATCAATCATATCAAACATAGCATTTAATAATAATAAAAGTAGTTAAGGTAGTTCATCATGACATGATTGATGTTTCAAAACCAAACATTGTTTGAGTAGCGGAAGCATAATAATGTAAACTCGAAATAGTCATAAGTTCGAATATCGTTCATGATCCATATCCCACAACGACCCGCTCCTCCCTGTGCAAGCTCCATAATGTACCTAAGGTCCTGCAAGGCATGCAGCAAATAATCAACAAACTAGTTGAGCGAGTTCACAGAAAGTAAGTTCGTAACAGTAATGCGTAAGTTCATCTAGTGGGGACTTCCCATACATGTATATACTATTGGTGAGGGATTCTCACAATTATCCTGAACAATGGGGGATTCCCATTATGGTACTTACTAGACTAGTGCAACCATGTGTTCTTCTTAAACCGAGAACAGGAATACGTACTGGGTCACGCAGGATTTACGTGACGTGCCCTTCCCCGAGGACAGTGGTACGTGTGGGGGCTACGCAGGATTTACGCAGCGTGTCCTTCCGACCCGGAAGACAGTAGAAGGTATTGGGTTACGCAGGATTTACGTAACGTGTCCTCCCGACCCGGGAGACAATTGGCAGTTACTGGGTTACGCAGGATTTACGTAACGTGTCCTGACTATCCTGAGGACGATGGTCTATAGTCTAGTAATTGCGTAAGTACGAGTAATCATTCCTTATCAACATTTCCAACCCAATTCCCAACCCGGGAATCCCATGCCTTGGCTGTGTGAACTCACCTTGGTTTGCTCGGCAGATACACAAAGAGTACAGGTAAGCTAGTAATTGGTCAACCACGTCCTATCATGGTTATAATACAAGTCAGGTCTTGACTTAGATAATACACGTTTGTTTCACATAGTCTAGCACGTTGCTAATCACGTAAAAATCATGGCAACATTTGGCAGTTAAGCAATACATACAACTTGTACGGTTTAAACGAGTAAGCCCAATACTAACCGGCCCAACCTGTTGTGCGAAATCCCATAAAGCCCGGTCCAAATAATTATAGCAGTCCAATTAGCAGATATGTAAACAAGTCCAATTACTTGGCCCAATCAATTGGGCCCGTGACAAATGTGAGTCCAAAACAGTGTGTGCGAAGTGGCGGGTTTCGAGTCGCAACTAACGGTCTCGAGTCGCAACAGTGGTTTCGGCTTGACATGGTCTGGTTACGAGTCGCAACGGGACTCGCAACCTCGGTCTCGGCTTGTCATGGTCTGGTTACGAGTCGCAACGGGACTCGCAACCTCGGTCTCGGCTGATGCTGTTGTGGTCTCGAGTCGAGACTGTGGGTTCCCGACTCGCAATCTGGGTCGCAACCAAGTGTGTAACTGATTTCCATAATTCATGCATTGATTTATCCGTGATTCTAGCAAACATCTAAGGCAGTTTCGGAAATCAGATCAAACAACAGTTTCAAACCATTCAAAGTATATTCATATCATCATCATCAAGAACAGCAATCATCAATTAATCAAGCATAGAATCGGATCATCATTCAAACCAAATCGACTCCTTTATCTAACATGCAACCTAATTCTTTAATCACAGCTGGTTATCAAGCAATATCCGAACCAATTTAAGATGTTACCAACACCAATTCAATTCAATAATCATGCAGCCGGTTAACAAGAGTATTATCACTAATATCACTATCATGAACCCTAGTGTAAACGTATTCAATCTTCATTACCAAACATAACATCGTAAACATATACTAACCGGTTGAGATGGAACGAAACCGAAGAGAGGATGAGGGGATCGCCGGCTTCGAGAAGAGGGTTGTCTTCGATTCCGATTCCGGTCGCAAGAGAGAGAGAGACGAGAGAGAAGTAGGGTTGTGTGTGTGAGTGTTTGGTAACAATGAGAGAACAAAAGCCTCCTAACTTGGTTTAGTGTTTGCGAGTGGGAAGTGGGCCGAGCCCAACTCGGCTATCTAATGAGATCCGGTTTCAAGGAGTGGCCCGAATGGCTTGTGTGACCGGTTATAGTGTGCGGTTTGGGTTCGTGAACACATAATCATTCATATAATCACAAGCACGTGTTAACATAACATTCACATAACATTCACATACGTTACATCAAAGTACAAAGGTCGGTTTGGAAATACGAGTTGTCACATTATCCCCAACTAATTAGAAATTTCGTCCCGAAATTTGGTATGCACTCACTGAGGAAGCTAGGTAAGTTCAATCGTTCACTGGTTTTCCTGGGGTGTCACATCCTCCCCCCGTTGATCTGGAATTTCGTCCCGAAATTCCGAAGTAGTAGCTTCAGCCTCAGTAGTGGTTGTATTGGTTTCGAATAACTGGGGGTACTTTTCTGTCATCATGTCTTCGCGTTCCCAGGTGTACTCTGGGCCACGTTTAGAGTTCCAACGTACTCGAACAAGAGGGATTCTCTTGTTTTTGAGGACCTTCACATCCCGGTCCGTGATTTCGACTGGTTCCTCGACGAACTGCAACCGCTCGTCGATAGTGAGTTCTTTGAAAGGACTGATAAGGGTCTCATCTGATAGGCACTTCTTCAGATTCGACACGTGAAAGACATTGTGAACTGCCCCGAGTTCAGCTGGTAGGTTCAACTTGTAGGCTACCTTGCCGATTTTCTCAATGATCTCGAATGGTCCGACATATCGCGGATTTAGTTTGCCCCGTTTGCCAAAACGAACCACACCCTTCCAGGGTGAAACTTTTAATAAAACCCGGTCCCCGACCTGAAATTCCAACGGCTTTCTACGCTTATCCGCGTAGGCTTTCTGACGGTCGCGTGCTGCCGCCATGCGTTGTCGTATCTGTGCTATCTTTTCCGTGGCGTCCACAACAATCTCTGGACCCGTAATCTGACTATCCCCCACCTCTGCCCAACAGAGAGGTGACCGGCATTTACGCCCGTACAATGCCTCGAATGGAGCGGCTTGAATGCTGGTGTGATAACTGTTATTGTACGAAAACTCCACCAAAGGGAGGTGCTTTTCCCAGCCGTTGCCGAAATCGATAACGCATGCTCTAAGCATGTCTTCAAGTGTTTGAATCGTTCGCTCAGACTGCCCATCCGTCTGAGGATGATATGCTGTGCTCATGTCTAACCGTGAGCCGAAAGATTTGTGCATCGCTTGCCATAGCTCTGACGTGAATCGTGCATCGCGATCTGAAATGATGGATGTGGGCACCCCGTGCCTCGAGACAACTTCTTTAAGATAGACGTCTGCGAGAGTGGAGAACTTATCCGTTTCCTTTATAGGTAGGAAGTGTGCAGACTTGGTGAGTCGATCCACGATCACCCATATCGTATCGTTCCCACGTTGGGATCTAGGTAGGCCTGTAACGAAATCCATGGAAATTTCTTCCCATTTCCATTGAGGTATCTTAGGCTGCTGAAGTAGGCCAGCTGGTTTCTGATATTCAACCTTGACTCTCGCACAGGTCAAGCATTTTCCAACGTACATAGCGATGTGGGCCTTCATGCTAGGCCACCAATAAGTAGTGCTGATGTCGTGGTACATTTTATCCGACCCTGGATGTACCGAGTAGCGAGACTTGTGTGCTTCGTCCATCACAAGTTCGCGTAGACCGCCATAAAGTGGAACCCAAATACGCCCCGTTACATAGTAGGCGCCGTCTGCCTTCTGTTCCATTTGCTGTCGTGAGCCGCGTAAGGCTTCAGCCTTGACGTTTTCGGGCTTCAATGCTTCTACCTGAGCATTTCGTATCTGTGTAGGGAGGCTAGACTGAATTGTAAGCTGCAGCGCTCGCACGCGCCGAGGTAAAGTGTCTTTTCGACTGAGGGCATCAGCCACAACGTTGGCTTTGCCTGGATGGTACTTGATAGCGCATTCGTAATCGTTTAGTAACTCAACCCATCGCCGTTGGCGCATGTTCAAATCCTTCTGCTTAAGGATATGCTCGAGACTCCTGTGATCGGTGTAAATCGTGCACCTGGTACCGTACAGGTAGTGTCGCCATATCTTAAGCGCGAAAACAACAGCTCCCAGCTCTAAATCGTGCGTCGTGTAGTTCCGTTCGTGAATCTTGAGTTGACGAGAGGCGTAAGCAATAACCTTGTCGCGCTGCATTAACACACATCCAAGTCCCCGAATGGATGCATCACAATAAACCACGAAGTCATCTGTGCCCTCTGGCAAAGAGAGGATAGGTGCACTGCAAAGTCTATCCTTTAAGTACTGAAAAGCAGTCTCCTGGGGCTCTCCCCAGCGATAGGTGACACCCTTCTGTGTCAGTAGCGTAAGCGGCTGAGCAATCTTTGAAAAGTCTTTGATGAACCGTCGATAATAACCTGCCAAACCCAAGAATTGGCGTATTTCTGTCGGTGTACGCGGTGCAGGCCAGTTTCTGATCGAATCTACCTTGGATGGATCGACATGGATCCCATCCCTGTTCACCACATGGCCTAAGAAGTGGACTTTACGAAGCCAGAAGTCGCATTTAGAAAGTTTAGCGTACAGCTGTTCCTTCCGAAGGAGTTCCAAAATAAGGCGTAGATGCTGCTCGTGCTCCTCCTGACTCTTGGAGTAGATCAGGATGTCGTCGATGAAGACGATGACAAACTTGTCAAGATAGGGTTTGCACACCCTGTTCATAAGGTCCATAAATACAGCAGGCGCGTTCGTTAATCCAAATGGCATGACGAGAAACTCGTAGTGACCGTAACGAGTTCTGAAGGCTGTCTTGGAGACGTCCTCATCCCGGACTCTCAGCTGATGATACCCAGACCTCAAGTCTATCTTGGAATAGTAGCACGACCCTTGCAACTGGTCGAATAAGTCGTCGATGCGTGGAAGAGGATAACGGTTCTTCACCGTTACCTTGTTGAGTTCACGGTAGTCGATACACATCCTGAACGTACCATCTTTCTTTTTCACGAAAAGTACTGGAGCTCCCCATGGCGAAGAGCTTGGACGAATGAAGCCCTTTTCCAAGAGCTCTTGCAGCTGTTTTGACAATTCTTCCAATTCTGATGGAGCTAGGCGATATGGTGCGCGAGCTATGGGTGCCGCTCCTGGAGCGAGCTCGATTTGAAATTCGACCTGACGATGAGGCGGTAAGCCAGGTAAGTCTTCAGGAAATACCTGAGGAAAGTCACGTACGACTGGTATATCCTCCAGTCTCTTTTCTTTCGCCGATGCATCTGAAACAAGAGCCAAAATGGCTGTGTGACCCTTACGTAAGCATTTCTAAGCCTTCAAGAAAGAGATGATGCCAACCACAACACCACTCTTGTCGCCTTGAACTTCAAGAGGTTCTTGACCAGAACGAGGAATACGAATTATCTTCTCGCTGCATAAGATTTCTGCCTGGTGTTGGGATAACCAATCCATCCCAATCACGACGTCGAAGCTACCCAATACTATTGGAATGAGGTCGATAGAGAAAGCTTGGCCAGCTAGGATAAGATTACAACCCTGAACTACGTGCGTGGCTTCTAGACTTTTACCGTTAGCTAACTCTACTACATGTTTGGTGGGTAAAAGTGTTGGTGCACGTTTTAGCAGTTGACACATTTTCACAGACATATAGCTTGTATCCGCACCCGAATCAAATAAAATAGTAACATAAATATTGTCGAGGAGAAACTTACCCATAACAACGTTGGGATCGTTCACTGCATCACCTCGACCTAGCACAAAAGCGCGTCCCCTGGCCTCGTTGCCATTATTGTTGTTGTTTCCCCCGTTGTTGTTGCCATTGCCCTGATTGTTGTTATTGCGATTCTGGTTCAACTGAGGGCAGTCGCGTTTGAAATGACCTTCAGCCCCACACTGGAAACATCCCCGGTTTCCACGCTGTGGCTGCTGTTGCTGATTCTGGTTCTGGTTCTGCGGAGCTGGTAGTTGAGGTTGCTGGTTTTGATTTGCAGGACGTGGGCTCCTACAGTCTTTGGCCTCGTGCCCCGTCTTGAGACACCTTTGGCAACGACCCTTGCTGCATGGGCCGCTATGGTGCCTGTTGCAATTGTGACACTTGGGGTGAAAACCCTGATATCTTCCCCGTCTATGACCACCAGAGGATTGCTGACTGGGACTCTGGTAATGGTCAGTCTTCTGTTGCTGAGCTTGAGACTGAACGGATGCTGAACCTTTACTAGAATCTCCATCCCACTTTCTTTTGCTGTCACTAGTAGTAGCGGGAGTAGCTGAAGGATTGACTGTAGTAGTAGCGCTGACACGCTTAGGCAGCTTATTCTGATCCACTGCCTGGTCGGTGATGCGATGAGCGAGGCGCTGAATTTCCTGGATGTTATCGAGATTAGCCGAGGTAACATGGCTCTGGATCTCTGGCGCCAATCCCTTGAGATACATCTCAATGCGCTTGTATGGAGGGTCTACCATAGTTGGGCACAGTACGGCCAGCTCATTCGACCGTTTAGTATACGCTTCGATCTCTGACCCAACCATTTTCAGATTATACAGCTCGTCTTCCAACTTGTGAATATCTTCACGCGTACAATACTCCCTCTTGATAAGTTCCTTAAAATCGTTCCAGGGTGTGGCGTTAGCAGCTGCCAACCCCAGAATTTGCACCTGCGCGTTCCACCAGGTTAGCGCGATTCCTTCCAAGGTGCCAGTTGCATACTTGACCTTGCGAGCCTCAGGGCACTCGCACATTTCGAATACTGACTCTAGCTTCTCGAACCAGTGGAGGAGTCCCACTGCCCCCTCTGTGCCGCTGAAGGTACTTGGGCGACAGTCCATGAAGTTCTTAAATGTGCAGACAGGCTGCTGCGCGTGTTGACCTATTGTGTACGAATAGGACGAAGTTAAATACGAGAGTTAATGTAGGATCTAAAGATCCTAGTGTGTGCCTATACTGCAGGATATACTACCTGCTTGAGCAGCTGCAACTGCTGCAGCAACTTGAGCTTGAACAAGAGCCTCTAGCTGGGCTTGAGTCATGTTAATTCTCCCAGACATGATCTTCATAGTAAAAGTAACGTAAATGAGAGTGGTTCGCGAGTAGGGCGATGACAGAAAAGTGTAAGCACGTAGGGATTCTCATGAAATAAAGTCATGTGTATCTAAGAGTAATGCGAGCAATGTTCTAAGCAGTTCTAACAAATAGGCAATAAACATAAACCTTATTACCTAGGATGTCGAGTCTTGCACATGGAGCGAAGCGTCGTTGTGGATCGTTTGAGAGCACTGTTCTGGTTATAGTCTGGTTTTAATAAAAACATTTTCCCATATTAAAACCAAGTTCTCTATAACCAATGGCTCTGATACCAATCTGTCACACCCCCAAAATCCACACGCGGAGTACCACCGCTTGGAGGCGTGACATGACCAGGATCAAGCCATCAATCATATCAAACATAGCATTTAATAATAATAAAAGTAGTTAAGGTAGTTCATCATGACATGATTGATGTTTCAAAACCAAACATTGTTTGAGTAGCGGAAGCATAATAATGTAAACTCGAAATAGTCATAAGTTCGAATATCGTTCATGATCCATATCCCACAACGACCCGCTCCTCCCTGTGCAAGCTCCATAATGTACCTAAGGTCCTGCAAGGCATGCAGCAAATAATCAACAAACTAGTTGAGCGAGTTCACAGAAAGTAAGTTCGTAACAGTAATGCGTAAGTTCATCTAGTGGGGACTTCCCATACATGTATATACTATTGGTGAGGGATTCTCACAATTATCCTGAACAATGGGGGATTCCCATTATGGTACTTACTAGACTAGTGCAACCATGTGTTCTTCTTAAACCGAGAACAGGAATACGTACTGGGTCACGCAGGATTTACGTGACGTGCCCTTCCCCGAGGACAGTGGTACGTGTGGGGGCTACGCAGGATTTACGCAGCGTGTCCTTCCGACCCGGAAGACAGTAGAAGGTATTGGGTTACGCAAGATTTACGTAACGTGTCCTCCCGACCCGGGAGACAATTGGCAGTTACTGGGTTACGCAGGATTTATGTAACGTGTCCTGACTATCCTGAGGACGATGGTCTATAGTCTAGTGATTGCGTAAGTACGAGTAATCATTCCTTATCAACATTTCCAACCCAATTCCCAACCCGGGAATCCCATGCCTTGGCTGTGTGAACTCACATTGGTTTGCTCGGCAGATACACAAAGAGTACAGGTAAGCTAGTAATTGGTCAACCACGTCCTATCATGGTTATAATACAAGTCAGGTCTTGACTTAGATAATACACGTTTGTTTCACATAGTCTAGCACGTTGCTAATCACGTAAAAATCATGGCAACATTTGGCAGTTAAGCAATACATACAACTTGTACGGTTTAAACGAGTAAGCCCAATACTAACCGGCCCAACCTGTTGTGCGAAATCCCATAAAGCCCGGTCCAAATAATTATAGCAGTCCAATTAGCAGATATGTAAACAAGTCCAATTACTTGGCCCAATCAATTGGGCCCGTGACAAATGTGAGTCCAAAACAGTGTGTGCGAAGTGGCGGGTTTCGAGTCGCAACTAACGGTCTGAGTCGCAACAGTGGTTTCGGCTTGACATGGTCCGGTTACGAGTCGCAACGGGACTCGCAACCTCGGTCTCGGCTTGTCATGGTCTGGTTACGAGTCGCAACGGGACTCGCAACCTCGGTCTCGGCTGATGCTGTTGTGGTCTCGAGTCGAGACTGTGGGTTCCCGACTCGCAATCTGGGTCGCAACCAAGTGTGTAATTGATTTCCATAATTCATGCAATGATTTATCCGTGATTCTAGCAAACATCTAAGGCAGTTTCGGAAATCAGATCAAACAACAGTTTCAAACCATTCAAAGTATATTCATATCATCATCATCAAGAACAACAATCATCAATTAATCAAGCATAGAATCGGATCATCATTCAAACCAAATCGACTCCTTTATCTAACATGCAACCTAATTCTTTAATCACAGCCGGTTATCAAGCAATATCCGAACCAATTTAACATGTTACCAACACCAATTCAATTCAATAATCATGCAGCCGGTTAACAAGAGTATTATCACTAATATCACTATCATGAACCCTAGTGTAAACGTATTCAATCTTCATTACCAAACATAACATCGTAAACATATACTAACCGGTTGAGATGGAACGAAACCGAAGAGAGGATGAGGGGATCGCCGGCTTCGAGAAGAGGGTTGTCTTCGATTCCGATTCCGGTCGCAAGAGAGAGAGAGACGAGAAAGAAGTAGGGTTGTGTGTGTGAGTGTTTTGGTAACAATGAGAGAACAAAAGCCTCCTAACTTGGTTTAGTGTTTGCGAGTGGGAAGTGGGCCGAGCCCAACTCGGCTATCTAATGAGATCCGGTTTCAAGGAGTGGCCCGAATGGCTTGTGTGACCGGTTATAGTGTGCGGTTTGGGTTCGTGAACACATAATCATTCATATAATCACAAGCACGTGTTAACATAACATTCACATACGTTACATCAAAGTACAAAGGTCGGTTTGGAAATACGAGTTGTCACATAGAGGGCTGCGATACAAATGCATACGATACATGGTTTACTAAACGAACATACGATTTGCTATTCTATCACGAACACTGAATAACCAACTGTGAACTCGCTCAACTAGTTGTTGACTCTCTGTTACATGCCTTGCAGGACCTTAGGTACTCATGGAGCTTGCACGGGAGGCGCAGTCGTTGTGGACATGGATCGTGGATGTTTTGCTAATCACTTATGACAGTTGAAAACTTAATAATTACGATGGATTTTTGTACTATGCTTCCGCTACTTAAACTATGTTATTTGAACACCTTTCATATTGTGGGTTGATATACATTTACGTTTACTATTCACTTATATGTTCGATATGATTGGTGGCTTGATCCTGGTCATGTCACGCCTCCAAGCGGTGGTACTCCGTGTGTGGATTTTGGGGGTGTGACAAAACTCAATACTTGTTAAACTCACTAAGTGGAATTACTTCGCAAACCGTGAGTATACATGATCCTTTTTCCGGTTTCACACTTTTGGGTGCAATATATATACCACATTAAAACCCAGACGAACACACTTATGCAAGTACCTTACTCATGCAAAAGAATCCGTTATACATGCTTTATACATTTATACTTTAGGAATAAATGCATGTTATAAGCCATTCTTGCACTATACTTTTTAATTAACTTCATACAAGCCTACCTTAACATGTATAATGCTATAGGAGTAGCACACTGCGCTTGTTGGGTCTATGTTAAGTAATCATACAAACAGTCTTGTCGTTACGACGATAAGATTACGCTAGTGGAATCTTTGGGTTGATACGTATGTGATGCATGCTAGTTCATGATACGTTATGCCTTAGTATACGTTTTTGCCATGTGGATCTCGTTAAATTCTTTTATACATATACTAGTACACCAAACTTGTATGTCCACCAATGCTTTTGTGTTGACATGTGATATGCTCTAAAGTATACATATTTTTATATAAATATTCATACACTTTTAAGTAACTTAAAGGTCGTTTTATCGAATTCTACTCATAATTAGTTCCTATATAAATTTTGTTGATTTTAATGAAAATAAGCTAAAATGATAAATTTATACTAAAAAATAATAAATGCAATAAATTTGTCTTAAACATAGTGTTGATCAAAACAATTTAATCGATGATTAACAATTTAAATGTACCAATGGGGTGGTGGTCCATTGGCAAAGGCAAATGTCACACCCCCAAAAATCCACATGCGGAGCACCACCACTTGGAGGCGTGACTGGCCAGGATCTTAGCCACCAATCACATTGAACTCATGAGTATATTTAAACAAAACTTTTATTTATTAGCAATAAGTGTTACAACGTTACATTATATCATAGTTTATAGCGGAAGCATATTTAATTCGTTAAGTGTTTATAAACCACATGTAAAAGCTCTACTCTTGTGTTGCGTTTCCATGTAACTCGACCCATGACCACTCCAGCTTCTTAGACAGCAAGTTCCCATGTTATGCACCTAAAGGCTTACAAGGCATGTAACAACGAATCAACAACAAACTTGAGCGAGTTCACAGTTGGGTGTTCGTTTTAAGTTGCTTCCGAAAATATAGTTTGTCTTTAGTTGGCTTACTTGCCGTGGGGTTTACCCCACAGTTGAAAATATGATTAACCAGTTTACCCTGTTTCCCAAACATATCCATAGTTGGTGGGGGCTTCCCATGTGAATTACCAGTTTACCCTGTTTCCCAAACATATCCATAGTTGGTGGGGGCTTCCCATGTGAATTACCAGTTTACCCTGTTTCCAAACCTTTTTACGATATTTAGTGGGGGCTTCCCATGTGAATTACTGGACCAAACCATATCAACTACTAACGAAATATAAGTTGTGCCCTACATCAGTGTTTATCATTACTGACAGTTTGCCATAGTCCATTAGTACACGCCCGTTCGAACGACACGGTGTGAGGTTTGTTAAACCTAATAGCTGTCACACCCCGACCGCGTATAACATGCAACCGCGGCGGAAAACGTCGTGGAGTGTTGTGGACAGAATTAATTGTTATACAACCATGGAAATTAAAGTCATATTTTATTTATCAAACATGGATGTTACATTGTCTTAAAAGGAAGTACAGAATTCAAAACATAGTTATACTAGTTGTATCTTCATTTTTAGGCTCTAAGGCACAGGTCCGCGCTAGTATCGTGATCAACATCTTATGGAACAGCTCCTGAAAACACATGTGAAAGTAGGTACGTCAGCATAAAAATGCCTGTGAGATACATAGGTTTTGTGAAAGTAGGATTCATGACTTGAGTTTAAAGAAATGTTTAATAACAGTCAGTCATGAACCTTGTAAATTGTCTTGCTTTGTAAACCATTTGAAAAACGATAACATAAGATGATACGTATAGATAAGTGTAAGGTTAAACGAGTAACCAAGTAAAGTGTGTTGAATAAGATAAGTTGTTTGTGAAAATAATGTCTTGTGAAGAATATGTTATTTGTGTAAAATGTAATGTGTCTAAACTGAAATGACTTAGATAACGCCACGATATGTAATATTATACAAACATTTATATATAGGAAGTAACAGCGGCGTATCCACCATGTTTGTATCATATTACATACGCCACGTTACTCAAATCATTTACCCAAACCAACCACCATGTAAATTGTTCATGTATAAACCAAATGTCAATTGTTATTGTGAAAAATCATGTCGAAATGTCTATGTTCAATGTAAACCACCAAATGTGTATGTTAATGTCAACGTGTTTATTGTTCAATGAAAATCATGTAATGTGTATCCCAAAATGTATCATGTACGGTAAGCGAAATGTATCAACTTAAACCATATGTAAAATGCACAAAACAAGTCGTTGAAGTAAAACGTGGTTTAAATCAATGTTATGTTCTGTGGAAAAATGCATGCTCTAGGGATATTAACATTTATGCGGTATTGTGAAATATGCATACATCCAAGCCTTGAGACTGTGGCGATAAACCCTTAAACAAATTAAAGGTTTATCTAAGTTATGTATATCGAATTCGGTCATTCCTTACAATCCTATCAAACCCAGGACTTCAGGAACGGGAGTTGTCAATTCCTATGGTACCACTACCTACTAACGAACGGCGTAGCTAATGTTAATGAATGTATTGTCCCATGTTAAACAAACCAAATGTCATAACAAAATGAAGGCATGTGATGTAAACAATTGTACTAAGTATGCTAAGTAAACATACGAAGCAGAAATGTTCATGTAAATCAATGTGCCCATATGCTGAGTAAACATATGCAGAAGAAATGTTCATGTAAATCAATGTGTCCATATGCTGAGTAAACATATGCAACAGAAATGTTCATGTAAATCAATGTGTCCATATGCTGAGTAAACATATTCAACAGAAATGTAATGTAAATCAATGTACTAAGTACGCACACAATGGGCATACATAGCATGAAATGTAATGAAATAGTGTACTATAATGTACTAACAACATAGCAGGCATATGACGTGAAAACATGGAAAGCATGAAAGTAACAGATAGGCACATGTGTTTCACCCCAAAACAGTTTGGAAAACAGTAAAAGATGGGGTTCTATGTACTCACCTGAGATTGCTTTGTAGTTCTTGTATAATAACCAAATAATGCTAGAGATCACGGAATATCAAACGGCACCTAATAGGTAGCTATGTTAATATACCGGACCAAATCGGAAGGATCGGATAGTATGTGGGTTCGTAAACCAAACGAGTATGGAGACTCGTGTAATATGGTTTAACAAAGCCTACATACTAAAATGAAACCTAACCTAAGTGCTTGCGACCCATCACGACCCGTTTAGGTAGCTTATGCTACCTTAACGCGTCGTTCGCGTAGAACGCGTTTGGAACGCCTAACATCGTGACCACAAGGCATAACCTTGGAAGGTTATAGCTATGGTCACCTAATGTGTTTGGTCGGATCCTAATGATCGACCAAATGGGTCGGGTTCGAAAGTATAAGCGATGGTTTAGATCGCTTACCTTACGACCCTATATAAGCACTATACTAAAAGTGACGAGCTAAGCATGTTAGAACATGCTTAACTAAGTTTAGAAAACAGATTTGGCATCAAAACAAACGGCTTTGATGCTCACGAGTAGTTTGGTTACAAAATATGCAAGAATGCACATTTTGGCCGAAACTACGACTCGTCACTGAGCCTAGATAACGTGGTAATCAGTAGGTATAGTCACTACGGACTATAACCATCGTGATCACACTCACGTTATGAAGTTCCATGAACTTCGGGTTGACCATAAGCTGGTCAATGCAGAAAGTCAACAAAACGTTGACTTTCGGACTCGAAAAGCGAATAAAAGAGCGAAAGAATACTTACGGAGGGTCCCCGAATGCTAATCTAGATCAAAGAGCTCAGGTATGAAGCAATGGCATCAACTTAGAGCATTTTGATCAGATTATGTGAGTTTTTAGCAAAAGGGGGGGGGTATTTATAGGAAAAGTAGAGCCGTTAGGATCGTTTCTTGATTTTCGTGCCACGATCCTAAGCGTCCACTTGTCAAAATGTTGTGGTTACTGAAAATGGCCCTTGGCTCTTGATTGGGTGAAAGGGCATTGCCCCTTGAACGAACGAAAGGCCAACTGCAAGTGGATTCAATGAATCTGCTGTACTGGGGACTACTTACGGACCATATGGGTTTTGGCTTACGGTCCGTAAGCCCTTAGTTTGGCAGATTTACAGTTTTGGTCCCTGCAGCTCCAAAACTTGGTATTTGATGCATTTTTGACACGTTTAAGCCCCGTTAACCCCGTTTCAAAGCTCTAAAATGATGTTAAAGTATAGGGAACTTAAAATGTGCTCAAAAATATCCCGGAGTCGGTTCGTTTGGCCGTACGGTCTCGATGTTCGGTTAATTACGACGGAATGCGCATAAGCACGAAAGACGATCCAAATTGTGCGACGAATGGATTTTTCTCATGCCAAACACTAAGGCATAATATTAGGATTTTTACATAAATTTTTGGATGTCCGGATGTATTTAGAACGTAAGTTATGCGCGAAAGTGCAAACTTGTGCACTTTTTGACACTTTTAGTCCCTGAATGATCCAAAAGTTTGTTTTAGCATACCAAACCTCTCAAAGCCTATTTCTAAGCTATGTAAAGGATATTTATGGTATGTTTAACTTATGGACATGTTCCAGAATGTTCGTTACAGTCCGAATTGGCATACTTTCGCAGTTTGTCAAGTTTAGTCCCTGTAAGTGAATTAACTTGTTTTTGCCATACCAAAGCCTTCAAAACTTATTTCTAAGTTATGTAAAGGTTATTTAAGGTATGTTGAGTATATGTTGATGTTCCGGAGAATTTGTCGCATTGAACTGAGTACGTTTACGCACCAGTTTGCATATAATTCTCCAGAAAGCGATGTAGAGTTTGAAATTGAGCAAAAGTCAAAACATGAAAAATGTAAAACACAACCAAACAAACATTGGGATCAATTAGCATTGTTTTATTGATAATAGAACTGTTCATAATGATTACAAGCACAAATGTTACAATAGCGCTATTAACTAATGACCCGCTTGCCATCGGCCTCGGCGATTAAGTCGATATAAGAGGAGGGACTTCATGATAGAGTTTTGTCTAGTAAGTTTAAGGTTGTTGTCCTACCCAAGGAGGACGAACGTACGTAGTTCTACCCAAGGAGAATACGCAGGATTTTATAGTGGCATCCTACCCAAGGAGGATGGCCGTACATATCCTACCCAAGGAGGATATGTGGATTCTGTTTTAGTTTATTAACCCATTCCCAACCCTTGGGAATTGTAGGATCAGCTTTGACCACACGAATGAGTCAATCAGAGCTAGTGCTTACTGAAAATGTGGCGGAAACACATTTTCAGCATGATACAAAGATAAACGTAACAGAAAGGAGTAGAAACAGATGAATTCACACTTTAAACACTTTTACTTCACTTGATAACGATTGCCACACGGTCAGGAGTTCGACGTAGAGTACAAGACAACGTTACAAATGAAAACAACTTCAGGGGTATTTATAGGATTTGTGAACCGCTCATGAGACATGTCCACATGAGCGATCCAGCCTGGTTCGCTTTTGTGGACATATGTCACAAAAGCGGTCCAGCATCATAACTTTCATATAATTACACTTTCAACCCCTGAACTTATACAAAATAACCTATCTAGACCATATACGTTAATCTAACTTTACAAAGACGCAGGCTTTAGACATTATGCACCAACAAACTCCCCCTTGGATGAAGCCGCAGTCTTTGTCTTGAAAGTTGGTCTTTAGCTAGCAGCTTTGTAATGTTCTTCACGCCCTTTAGGCTTCCTGCTCAAAGCAAGTCTTATCTTTTCATGCTTTCGCTTCTCTGCCTTCTCTTCTTCCTGTTGTTTCTTCATAAACTTTCCTCTTTTTTCTTCCATCCTACGATTTTCACGTTCACGTTTTACTTTCTTCTTCATCTTTTCATCTAACTCCCACCATGACGATTTCCACTTGCTTTCGGAATTAATTCCTTTTTGAAAGCACAGTGATACAACACGTTGGAACTGTTGAGCTTGATCTTTATCTTCTGCTTTGTAACGAATCTTGTGAATAAACAAGCATTCAATGTCTTTTGCCGAACAATTCACCAGCCACATCGGATCATAGACATGAATATATCTCAGTTCACCACCAGCTCTGTACGTTATGATTGCTTCAGTTGTCAGACAGCTGTAAACCCAATCAATGAACCCTTTATAAAAATCTTGCTCCATTTCTGGCATAGGAATTGTTGTCATGGTTCTTGGAGGCTTTACATTCAGAATAGTTTCTGTCACGCCAGTCACTGGATCTACTCTTTGAATACGTCTTGGACGATGAGGCTTCCATTTCAGATATCCTCTCAGATTCTCGTACTTAATATATCCCCACATCGCCTTATCATTTTGCCTCACTTGATACTCCAACGTTCTCACCTGAGATAACTCAGCGACATCCCACCATGGTAATGACATAATGTCATATAAACGTTTAAAGTATTGGACACCATATTCTCTTCAAACTGCATAGGCATTGACTTGTGGAAGAAAACCCCAACTTATAATGTCACCAAGAGAAATAGATCTATCATGTCGAAAAAACTTCAAAGGCCTTTTGAACTTTCTCTCATGACTGTCTTTAAACCATTTTGAATGATCTTCTTTTTCAACATTTGATTGACTTTCTTTTTCAGTATCTTTCTTCAAGTTTTCAAACACCTTTTCATTCACAGCTTCAGTCACCTTTTGTCGCAACTCTTCTCTTTTTTCTGCTGCGAAGAACTCCATTAACGTCGGAAGTTTGGAAGTGTCTTCAGTAACATTTTCATTATCCGAACCATCCTCTACTTCAACCCTATCATACTGATCTGCATCCTCAACATAGTTATACTTGTAATCTTTCTGTTTATTGATATCAAAAGATTCCAGATCAGCTTCAAGATCAATTGGATTCTCGGGATTTACATCGTTTAACATCTCCCTATACACATCTAGACATAAGAACAACGGTTCATGATGTTCTATAATCTGAGTCTTACTCGACTCCCCCTTTCTCTCAGCTTCCCCACTTTCTTCATTGGCTGTATCGTTTAGCAGATCTTCAACGACTTTTTCTTTTGAAGCTTCGGTTACTCTAACACCTGAACCTCCTGCAGCGTTATCATCATCATCACCTTTTGAACTGTGACTACTTGCAGAATAAACAAACTCTTCCTCATCATCATCTTCATCATCCTCTTCTTCTTCGCCACCAATTAACTTTGGCGATTGAATTTCTTCTTTGACTATACCAGGAACTGAGGATATAGGCACTGGATTATCTATCACCATTGAAGGCACAATAGACATTACAGAACTTCCTTCAACACCTTTACCTTTATCTTTCATTTGCCTTTCTACTTCTGCTTTACGTTCTGCACGAAGATCCTCTAACTTCAACTCTTCATACTTTTGATCCACTGTTGTTTCTAACATGCTTTCCACAACTCTATTCAGCATGTAGAACTTGTGTTCATGCAACGCTTTAGCAGCCATAAGCTCTTTATTCTTCAACTTATAGTACTCGTTTTCACTTTCTCGACGATTCTTCTCCTCTTCTAACTCAGACACTCGAACTTTCAAAACATCAATTTCCGTTTGATCAACTTCAATTTTCAGTGTCAACACTTTGTTTTCACCTTCTAACCTCTGTACCTTACCAGCAAGAAACTTTTCTCTTTCAGCAATCCTTTTGCATTCATCCGCCAGCTTTTTGTTTTCTGCTATCACCTCATCAATTCTCTTTTCCAACTTTAAAACTTGAGAATTGTTTGCAAAATCAAAATCAACATCTAGCAGATTATCATGCGGTATCGCAAGGCCTCTACTTGAAGAACCAAGTTGTGCTTGAGCAAGAGGAGGTGTGCCAAAAAGATCTTGTGAAGAATAATATGTTTGATATGGAGGTGGTGATGGTGGAAACAGAGGAGATGGTTGTCGTTGTGGAGTAGGTTGTCTGGGTGGTGTTGAATGTGATGGAGGAGTAGGTTGTTTTGGTGATTGTTATGGTGTTGGTTGTCTAGGAGGAGATTGATGTATTGGAGATTGTGGAGGTGTTGGTTGATGTGGAGGTGTTTGTTGACGTGGAGGTGTAGATTGTGTTTGTATAATCTTCTGAGGGCGCATTGACACTTTAATCTTTGGAGTAGCCTTCTTTCGACCTCCAGCTTTCTTTTTACTCTTAGGAGTAGATTGTGATACTGAAACATGCTCTGGAGAAGGTTCATAAGGTGCATCTTCTTTCTCTTCTCTCTTTCTCTTTCTGAGTAACTTCTCCTTTTCTACCTCCTCTCTCATTCGCCTTTCACGTTCTTTTGCATCAACTACTTCAAAACAGACCCACTAGAAGAACTAGTAGTGTCTTTATCAACATCGTCGCCTTCAACATCATCTACCACTTTTTCTTTCTCCTGTGAAATGTCAACATTATCAGTAAACAAATCTGTATGAATTTCAGTATGTGCTACACTAGCCGCCTCTTGTTCCTTTTCAATGTTCACCTCAGGAACTTCTTCTTCAGACTCATCTACTAACACAGTTTCAGCCTTCTTCTTTTGTTTCTTCTTTGGCTTTGAAGAAGTACCTTCACCTTCAGCTACAGGAGTTACAAGTCTACGTCTGCGTCCAGACTCCTTCACATACCACTCATTCTTTGTTTGTTTGAAACCCTGAATTATCTTCAACTCCACAACATACAATGCTTCTTTCATTTCTTCTTGATTTCTCCAATTCTGATGATTTTCTGGATCAGGATCCACATAGTTTGCATCTCTAAGCAATCCGAAGTTTTCAATCACTAACTCCGGCTCTGGATGATGAGGATGATACTTGACAAGGTTCTTTAACGAGATATTAGACATGTGTGCTTGAACAAGAAGATCATCCTTAATGTTTCTGTCAATACCAGGATAAGCACGGTCAATCTTCATTTGAACAAAGCGTGGATATCTCCAGACTCTAACATCTGACGCTAGATTCTCCACCATATAATGAAAAATTATGTGCGAGAAGTTGTATTTCTTGTTCAACACTAATGCAATTAACATGTTCATTTGATAATCCCTCATCTGGTCATAACTTCCCTTTGTGTGACTCAGGGAAATCAAAATACAGTGAATCAAGAACTTGAATGATTTCTGAAATTTTGACTTTAAGTAGTTCCCAGTATTCAACGTGCTTCTGTATCCCAAACGTAGCATACAACCCTTCACCATTCGTTCAGGAAATCTAGTTGGGTAGTTGGCTTCATCAGGGAAATTCATAACTTCTCGAACCAACGCTTCGGTCACTAGTATAGTCTCTATCTTTCCATTCACTTCCACTTCTGCTGAAATCACCTTGTTTTCCCCGTCATACTTTGCACTTTTCCAAAATCTACTGATATGCGATCGATACAACGGCCTTTGTTCAGTCATAGCTTTCTTCACTGGAATGCGATCCATATAAGTCAAAATACTGATAAATTCAGATAATCGCGGACATTTCTCCACATCTAAATCCACACAACTGTTGTGAACCGGATCGAATAACACATTCGTAGATGCCTGCACGACAACAACAAACAGGGACTTAGACAAAATTTCACATTTTGAACACTTTGACCAAAAAGGCGATCCATCACAGAACATTAAAAGCGATCCAAACATTATAATACCACAAAGGCGATCCAAGGACTTAACAACCCTATAGGCGATCCACAAGAATGACTAAAAAGCGGTCCAACTATAAAAAAAACACAAAAAGCGAGCCACCCCTAGTCATATAAGCGACACAACCCTAATATGCCTTAAAAGCGGTCCAGAACTTGTTCCAATGGGCGGTCCTAGAATTGTATGAATGGACGATTCAACATGGAACCTATGAGCAGTTCAAAGTACATCTGTTCACAAAAGCGGTTCAGATATGATCTATGAGCAGTTCTGAACAATCCTAACTGTAAAAGCGACCCTACACTCAAATCATGTAAAACATTTCTAAATCCTAAAATTGATGCTACAAACATATTCTACACAAAATTCCGAACCTAAGAGTATCTTTTAATTTTGTTAGACTATCCTAAAACACCCTAGATCTAAATCTAAACACATTCAGTTCCAACAATCCTCATCAAACGATCAAATTTCATCAATTAGCATGTAATACTACACGTAGTATCATCATACGACACTGAATCAACAATCATTTCACACAAACATGACATTCACATGCTTAAAACATGAATCGTTCACTCACACAAGCCGACAGACAAGATTTATCACATTAGAACTGAAATTAAAAGAGGATTTACCTTGCCCATGATGTAAATGATGGAAATATATCAAAAATACGAGAAAAACAGGGCTCAAATTGATGAGAATCTTGATGACCACGAACAACAATTTAGGATCGCCTCAGAGACACTTCGTCGTAAAAGCGGTTTGGAAATGACAGAATAAGCGGCCCAAGTACCTTTTATATGGGGTTAGGGTCGCTTATTCGTCACAGTCCATATGAGCGGACTACAATGGTCATTTGACAAAAAGGCGGTCCATAGATGTGTCATAAGAGCGATCCACCCTTAACTTTTCAAAAAAATTCAATTTTTAATCATTTTTCAACTTTTTCGATTTCACATGCTGGCACCCAGTTGACCAAGTCCAAGTTAATGACCTTGGAACAACTGATTGATCTTCCAAGTCCAAGTTAATGGCCCTGGATGATCAGATTTATGAAGTACTTTGTCGTTTTATTTTAGAAGCAGTTCAAATTAATGAACTTTTGACGTTTAAACCATTTGCACATTTTATCTGTCAAAAATCATACCAGATCTTTGTTTGCAATCACAGCTTACCCAACCCTCATCAGATACCGACATGATCTGCATACGGGCTTTGAACTTTCAATCCCCAGTATCAGTTGTCGAAAATAAAATGAGAAAATAAAATCTTTTTGGGTTTAAAGCTGTACAAACTGAAATATATACACACAATATTTTTTCGAGCGTGTTAGGGGATCATATCAGCTGCCGACAGAACACAAGTACCGTTAAGCTTATTTCATTTTAAACATTTAAGCAATTCGCGTTGATTGTCGGTATATTGATCCACTTTAAATTCTCACAGAATTTTCAATCTGTTCGGGATACGTTATTTAGTGTTTTAGAGACTTAAACGTCAACGTGTGTTTCCACCTCAGTATATACTCCCGTATCCAGATCCCAGTATTCAGTCTTACAGGTGAATATACCACAACTGATATCTGTTAGGGGGTAGATGCGAAACCGTGAGAGCTCAGGTCAGAACTTCCGTTCAGCAGAGAGATGACGGCTCGACTTTACGGTGGCTCCCCTTTAGAGGATCTTTTGCATTTCAACAGCAGCGACTATCAATTTTATTGTTTCATCAGCATGCTGAGGGTGAAGCTTATGTTTCAAAGCTTTTTGTGCAAAGTATTATCCGGGGACTAGGTCAGTATTTCCATACAGCAGAAGTCCCGGGATAATACCCCAGATATCACCGAGTATAAAGACCTAGTATCTCAGAATACGGGACCTTTCAAACAGGATTTCAGGGGTTACCTATATATCCTGGAGATGTTCCCCACGAAAACGCAAGTTAAATTTAGTTTATATCCCAAACCGATCTACTAAATCTGTAAGAACCTACCGGCACATCTTTAGCGAGACTGCTTAATTGCATTTTTACATTACATATCTTTAGCGTACTGTGCCCGTCTAGCTGATGTACTATCATTTCCCCTATACTAGACAGCTCTTTTTGCATTTTTTAATGTTTTTGGATTTTTATGATTTTATCATGTTTTTTTATTTTTCTGCGAATATCTCCCCCTAAAACTAAAACATATTTTTGTGTTTTTGTTTTTAAACGAAAAGCAGGAAATACAACTGTACAAACAAAAGTTGACAACTCGATACGGTTCAAGTCAGATCGCCGCCCAATTCGGCTTCACACTCGATAACCCTCCTAGATTGCAGATTTTTTAACCCATTTAACTTTAAAAGATAATAAAATCTCTTTTTATCAAACGGTTTCGTGTAAAAATCAGCTTTCTGATCATCGGTGCACACATGTTCAATCCGTATTAATTTCTTTTCGTAACAATCTCGAATAAAATGGTGACGGATTTCTATGTGTTTCGTTTTTGAGTGGTGAACCGGATTTTTCGTAACATTGATGGCCGCTTCATTGTCCACAAATATTGGTGTATCCAAGAATTGCAGACCGAAATCGCGCATCTGCTGTTGAATCCAGAGAATCTGAGAACAACAGCTAGAGGCTGAGACGTACTCAGCCTCACAAGTTAAGAGCGCGACTGCAGTTTGCTTCTTGCACTGCCAGGTAACGAGCCGAGTTCCGAAGAACTGGCACCCAGCAGTGGTGGACTTAGCATTCTGCTTACAACTACCGAAGTCTGAATCAGCAAAACCAGATAATGTAAAATCACCCGAGCGAGGGTACCACAAGCCGATGCTTGGGCAACCCTTCAAATACCGTAGAATGCGTTTGATGATGTGTGATTGCTTCGGGTTTGACTGATATCGTGCACACAAACATGTCGGATACATGATGTCGGGCCGGGAAGCTGTAAGATACATCAACGATCCGATGATCGATCTGTATAATGTTTCATCCATCTTCACACCTTGTTCATCCGGACATATACCATGATTTTGTGCGAGAGGGGTTGATGCAGAACTGCATTCTGTCATGTCAAACTTATCCAGCACGTCCTATACATACTTCGATTGATGAATGAAGATTCCGTCGGGTAGTTGTTCAACTTGTAACCCGAGGAAGAACTTCATCTCCCCCATAGAACTCATCTCGAATTTCTTCTTCATCACAACTTCAAACTCTTTGCATAGCTCGTCGTTGGTGGAACCAAAAATAATATCGTCGACATAGATCTGCATAATCAGCAAGTGGCCAGCTACTTCTTTCGTAAACAAGGTACTATCTACTGTGTCTCTTGTGAACCCGTTGTCCAGCAAGTAGGTCGATAGCGTCTCATACCAGGCTCTCGGGGCCTGGTGGAGACCGTATAAAGCTTTATCCAGCAGATACACATTGTCTCTGTTAAGCGGATCTGCAAACCCCGGTGGTTGCCCCACGTAAACTTCTTCTCGAATCTTGCCATACAGGAATGCTGATTTAACGTCGAGTTGATAGACTTTGAAATCTTTCCATGAAGCAAAGGCTAGAAAGATACGGATTGCTTCAAGCCTTGCAACCGGCGCATAAACCTCTTCATAGTCTATTCCCTCCTGCTGGCTGAAACCCTGGACCACTAGACGTGCTTTGTTCCTCACCACGGCTCCTCTATCATCACGTTTACATTTAAATACCCATTTTGTCTTTATCAGCTTCTGATTCTTCGGCAGATCGACCAGTCTCCAGACGCCCAGTTTCTCAAATTGTTGCAGTTCCTCCTGCATAGCATTCACCCAGCTGTCCTCGGTCAATGCTTCTTTGTAAGTTCTGGGCTCAATCTGCGAAATAAAACATTTGTATGAGACTTCTTTCTGCATATCAGCTATATCAGAATAAAAACATATGAAAGCTTGATCTATCTGATGTCTTGTTTTGACACCACTCTGTAAATCGCCGATAATCTGTTCTGAAGGATGATAAGACAGTGTCCGTGGCATCGCAGTATCAGGCACCACAACTTCCGATTCCAGATTTGAAATATCGAGATCAACGATTTGATCAACAGCCTCCTCTGATGTCTCATTTGGTTCCTCGTCAAAGGTAGGAGCGGGTTCCTCCTCTGAGTCGTAAGAAACGTCAAATGACGGAGCTGGTTCCTCTGGTTCCTCTGGCGATATATGAACGGTTCCACTTGGTCCTGCTTCATCATCGTGAGTACCCACGGTGGGTGTAGGAACATCTAGCGGTCTAGATTCCGGCTCTTGCAACTGACTTTGCTGATACAGGTACATAAGAGCAAGTTCCTCCTCACTCGGCTCGGACGGCAGATGAAACAATTCCCAGAGTTTGTCGTAGTCAAATAGGAATCTTTGTCCGGGAAGTTGTTGCGACGGCGTATGCTTCTGACAATCCACATGATGGACCTGAATCACCTTCCCCAGACACGGTACAAATACCCTCTTTAATGGGCTGGCGTATCCTACGAAAAATCCTTCATTTGCTTTCGCTCCAAATTTACCATCAGCATCGATGAACGTACACGGAGAGCCAAAAGGTTCTAAGAACTCAAGATTTGGCTTATAGCGATGCAACAACTCAAAACAAGTCTTTTTATATTTCTTCACTGTTAGAACTCTATTCAGCGTATAGCAAGCTGCTGACACTGCTTCACTCCAGAAGAAAATCGGAAGCTTTGAATCGGCCAACATAGTACGTGCAGTCTCAATCAGGGTTCTATTCTTTCGTTCAGCCACGCCGTTCTGTTGTGGTGTATATGGCGCACTGAATTCGTGAAGTATCCCCTTTTCATTTCAGAACTCGTACATTTTGTTGTTTTTTAACTCAGATCCATTATCGCTTCGAATTCTTCTGATCGGTAGCTTGTACACTGTTTCCATCTTTTTGAACAAAACCATTAAAGCCTCGAACGTTTCATCCTTCTTTTCCAAACAAACGACCCATGAAAATCTTGTATAATCATCCGTAACCACCAAACAGTAAGAATCTCCACTGATGCTTTTGACGTTGACCGGCCCGAAGAGATCCATATGCAATCTCTTGAGAGGTAACCGGATGGTGTTGAGCATCTTTGGCGGATGAGACTTCCGTACCTGTTTACCTTTCTTACACGCAATAGAATCGTCAGGTAAATGAAAATTTTTAACATTCACACCTTCTACTAAATCGTTGTGCACAAGAAAGTTCATTTTACGAATGTGTATATGACCCATTTTTCTGTGCCACATAACCGACTCTTTTTCAGTCGCTTTAGATTTTGTCACAAAGCATTGTTTTTGAGGAGTTGTTGGTGTTGCAGCGCTCATGTCTAAAATGTAAAGATCATTAACCCTAGGGGCGCGCAACAAAACCAACTCATCAGGGACTTTAAACCCTGGTTTTAAAACCAAACATTCTATTTTTGTAAAGTGTACGCTAAAGTCTTTGTCGCAGATTTGCGAAATACTTAACAAATTGTTCGTCAATTCAACAATATAATTCACTTTGTCAAAAGATATGATGCCGTTCGAGAGCATTCCTTGACCAACAATCCTTCCACCTTGATTACCGGCAAATCCAACGTAACTTCCATTAATCGCTTTGACATCATACAACAGTGCTAAGGAGCCCGTCATGTGTCGCGACGCTCCGCTGTCCATTATCCACCTTGAGAGCACAGACTTGGGCAGCTCCTGCAATCAAATCACAAACACATCAGTTAAACAATGATGCCCACGACTTTTTAACTTCCGACACTGTACCAAAAACCACATTGCATTTCTCAGTTGTTTTCGGAAAGTTAAATGTGACATTTGGCTCAATTTCCTTTTTATCTTGTTTCACATTGTTATGAAGTTTGGGTAATTCCGACAAAAACTGATCAATTTCAGACTCAAATACAGCAACATCATCTTTCACAGACTGTGACTCATTTTTCAACACTTTTTCCATCTTTTTTAATCTCACCAGATGGCTTAGATTTCGCGATCCATGACTGATTTTCAAAAGTTTTTGCTTTAGGGTAAAATTTCGAAGTCTTGGGGGACTTAGAAGACTCGCCAATTTCGAAAATCGAGTCTGGCTTATCCTCCGACTTCAACTTTTCACCTCGTTTGAGAATTCGGATCGGCGAAACCATCACCTGTTTATCTTTTGCAACGACCGGTGATTTTGGTCGAGGTTTTTGAATGGTCTGTTTAGGCACATTTTTGTTTTTATCCTTAGGTTTTTCAACCTTCGGTTTCTCAACCACTTGTTTCTTAACAGCTTTTACCACAACCGGTTTTTCGATCACTTTCTTACACTGCTTCGCCATGTGGCCGACTTCATTGCAGCGATAGCATACACGTTTGTCATACTCGACAAATGTGCTACCAACAGTTTCTGCTTTCAGCTTTTGCGCTGCATTGAAATCGTCCACGGCCTTTTGACTAAAAATATACTCTTTTTCAGTCTCAGTGCTCGGACCACAAACAAATACATCATCAATTCTATCTTTTGGCTTCACCAACTTCTTAGTCATTTTCTTCTCAAAACCAAGACCTTTATTCTTTAACTGATTTTTCTTGTTTTGGTTTTTACCCACCCCCTCTACCTTTTCTGCACTAGTAGGACGTGACGAACCAACTGATTTATATAGTTTTGAAAAGAAATCATTTTTCTTTAACTCATTTACGCTCAGCTCAATCAGCTTAAACACTTTCTGAACATTCTCAAATTTAACAGTCTGAAGCGGAAACTCGGTGTTGGAGTAAAGTTTGTCAGATCCAATCATAGTGTAAGCCACGATAATTGAATCATCATCCACACTTTTATCCGTTTTTGTCAAATAACGATCTAAAAAGTTTCCGTCCTCCTCAGAATCACTACCGGACTCCACTAATTTTTGCCTTCTCAGATTTCTCACTATCATCGTCCAACACTTGATCAATAACATTTTTGATTACCTGGGATTCGTTGTCAGTGTCAGACGCAGTAAATGTGATATCAATGTTATCAGGTAAATCATTCTCAAGTGTTTTCAGTTTGATGTTTAATGCAGCTTCCACCCCATCTGGATATTTCTGTGTATAATGATTCCACATTGGGGGTGGAACACTGTTAAAGGCAGGTGAAGCATGTGGTTGTTGTGGTACTATTTGCTCTAACACATATGATGACGCCACATAACTCATCAATTTCTGATCAATTCTATCATTTTCAATTTTAGTCAACTCAAGCTCGTTTCTTAAAGATGCGATTGTGTCTAAATGAAAGTTTACTTCTCTTTGTTTGTCAAATAAAGTTGATTGTGCCAGCTTGGTTGCTTTATCATTTTCAAGACTTTCTTTTTGGATCATTTTTATTGACCTAGACAATGTGTCGTACGCCTCTTTTACTTGCCCTAAGTCAAACTTCATCAGATCTGCATGACGTTTCAGTTCCTGATACATGGTGTCTTTTTCAAGACACTCCATGCATGGTTGTGAACAACGTTGACACGGTGTATCAGAGATTGAAACTTTTTCTACTATAATCTCATTCTCACAAACAATTTTACCAACAGGATTTGACTCCAACTCGGACGACTTGACCATGTTGACTTCTAAGACTCCAGATTCCTCTCCTAGACCTGACACTTTATCGACTGACTCCTGAATGTCTGAATCTACCTCTTTTAATTTGCTCATCAGTGCTTTTTCTGCAATCTCCTTTAGCGTTTCTTCAGTCATTTCCTTCGACACATCAATCATCTCCTCGACTTCTTCTTTCTTTGCTACGAATCTCGGGCACGTTCCGGTTCTTGGATCTTCAAAATAATCTGCAAAAGAACCAAAAACGTTAGGAGGTAAAATTGATTTCATAGTATAGACAAATTCTTGCCGTCGAGATTTAAAACTAAGAACATCAGATACAGATTCCTCAGTTTTTGCAGAATCTTCCATAGAAACATCTTTAACGACCTCCGGAACCTCTTGATCAACAACTTCAATAACCTCTTCAACCACGATCTCAGAAACAGACTCAACAGCTTCAGTAACTGCTTTATCAACCACCTCAGAGCCAGACTCAACAATTTCAGTAACTTCTTCACCAACATTCTCAGTAACTACCTTCTTGAAAACCTCTGGTTCAGCACCCGTCTCGGTAATCTCCACAACTTCAGCCATCATTGCTTGATTGTCTTTTCCTGGAATATACTTGTCCCAAGTAAAACCAGACGCAACCTTCTCATCATCTTGGTTTACGATCAACGCCTTCTCAGGTTTGTTCTCGATCTGAGGTCTCTGAACTGTAGGCTGTTGGTTCGGGCGATGATATATAGCTTGTCTGTAATAATCATTGGTAAACGGATTCTGATGATTTTTCACCTCACGATTCAGACATTCACGCTTGAAATGACCTTTCTCTTTACATTTAAAACAGGTGACCTTGGTCTTATCGAACCCTAATTTCTGATCCGGACCCGACAAACTGTTTCTACCAGTGATTTCCATAAATCGTTGAGCTCTTCGAACTAAACTTGCCATGCACCACTTAATATCTATCAATTCCAGTTCTTCCGGATCGATCTGATCGTAATCCTCTTTAGTCTTATCAGGATTTCCGATCCTACCAGCGACCAGACCTTCATATGCTTCCAGAACTGAACCCAATAACGCGATGTGCTGCTTGGCTGCATTTTCGGTGATTTCATTTCCATTCTTGATGTTAATTGCAATGTTACATTGCACTCCTGACACAACTGTCTGTTGATTTGACCCAGTAGAGCTTTGAGGAGAATTTTGATCTGAGACTTTGACATTCGGCTCGTAGTTGGCAAATGGGGTCGATTGACTTGACTGATAGGCATTTGGAGCAACAGATGAAGTGTTGTCTGCACTAAAACCGGTTTGAATTTTCGGACTCTGAACATTCGATACTACCGGACTACTCTTGTAATACAAAGATACATCCTGCGGCATATTCGTTGAATTCATCTTCTTGACTTTCACCAATTCCAACTCATGAGCTTCAATTTTCTCTATGAACTCACTCAAACTATAATTCACAAAATCCGAACTGTTTTTCAACATCATCACGTACGTTCCCCATTCCTCATAGGGAAGTGCATCGCACAATTTGTCTATCCACTCTTCATTTGTCTTCTCGATGTCCAACCTTCTCATCTCTAACACCAGATGACAGTACCTCTCGATAAGCTGCTTTGTTGATTCACCCTTAATCCCTGTGAAGATGTCAAACTCTTTCTTTAGCAATGCCGTTTTACTTTTAATCATTGACGCGCTGCCTTTGAATTTTTTCTCTAATGCTTGCCATATTGACTGTGAATTATTTTTGTGCTGTAGTAACACTAAAGTATCTTCTTTTATCGCTTGTTGTAAGATGCTGATCATCTTTTTCTCGGCTTTGAATTCGACCTGCTCTGCATCTGTCAGACTGGAAATTGTCTTTTTTTTTATTCAACCCGTCTACTGGAGGAACATACTCTCTTTCGATTTTTATCCAACTCTCTAAATGATTTGCCTGCACCCAATTTTTGAACCTCTCAGACCATCCTGAATATTCATCCAAACTCATCAATTTTGGAGGCTTCTGCATCGTTCCAAGTTCATTTTCTAGACTGACATTTTGCATGATACTTGCTTGACTTTGAGTTGCACCCACACCCGAAAACATGTTATAGAAATCCTGACTTTCCATTTTCAGTTATACTGGAAAAAAAATTTCAAACAGTCTGAATAAGCGATCGACAGAAGTTGAATAAGCGATCCAGAGAATGCACAAAGAGCGATCCTAGAAACTGTCCAAAGAGCGATCCACAGATGACAAATGAGCGGTTCAGAAGATGACAAATGAGCAGCTCAGAAGATGACAAATGAGCGGTTCGGAAGATGACAAATGAGCGGTTCAGAAGATGACAAATGAGCGGTTCAGAAGAGCGATCCAGCAACTAAAATCTCCATTATGGGCGATCCAGAACTGAAAATTTGGAGCGATCCAGCTAAAAACTGTACTTAGGAGCGGTCCATAAAAGCGATTCAGTGATGACGTCAGAGCGATCCAACTTTCACGAGGGTTTTTAAGTCACTTCTAGTCCGTATTTTGATCCGAAACTTTCAAGGGTTTGTTATTACTGTGTTTCACACCTACTGTCCAAATCTCAGTCCATTTCCACCGCTAAATCAGTCCAGATCTAGAAAAGTCCGTGAAAACCACTTCGTATCTAGCAACTAACTCGCAACTGGCTCTGATACCAATTGTAGGATCAGTTTTGACCACACGAATGAGTCAATCAGAGCTAGTGCTTACTGAAAATGTGGCGGAAACACATTTCAGCATGATACAAAGATAAACGTAACAGAAAGGAGTAGAAACAGATGAATTCACACTTTAAACACTTTTACTTCACTTGATAACGATTGCCACACGGTCAGCAGTTCGACGTAGAGTACAAGACAACGTTACAAATGAAAACAACTTCAGGGGTATTTATAGGATTTGTGAACCGCTCATGTGACATGTCCACATGAGCGATCCAGCCTAGTTCGCTTTTGTGGACATATGTCACAAAAGCGGTCCAGCATCATAACTTTCATATAATTACACTTTCAACCCCTGAACTTATACAAAATAACCTATCTAGACCATATACGTTAATCTAACTTTACAAAGACGCAGGCTTTAGACATTATGCACCAACAGGAATCCCATGCCTTGTAGAAAGTGTGAACTCACCTCGGTTTGCTCGGTTGATTAATTACTTGATTCCAATTAATCTGTCAAAGCCTATGTATTCATGTATACGAAGATCAGTCTATCATCACATTGGTCACATACATTCATAGTGTGCATCATGGAAGGATCATAGTTTAACAGATAATAGTCACTTTGGCTTGTAAAACACATAATAGATGATTTACCATACAAACTAAACACATCAGATTTCCTGTTCTTGATTAATGTCGTTCAACCTTTTCAATACATGCAATCAGTGAAATCTTCCTATCCTACTGTTCATGCGAAACCCTTCGACGAAAGGGATGCTCGGCGAAACCCCGCGTGACGAAACACTTAGTGTTTCGTCGAGTTGACATGTGACGAAACACAAGTCTGTAGGCTACCTTACCGATTCTTTCGACGATCCCAAGTAAACTTCACGTTCCATGATTTCCACCGGTTTCTCAACAAATTTCCCAGCGAACCTTGACCAAAGGAATGCGCTTGCGCTTGAGCCACTTGACTTCACGTTCCATGATTTCCACCGGTTTCTCAACAAATTTCAGTGTTTTATCAACACGAATTTCGTCAAGCGGTATGTGGAGGTTTTCATCAGCTAAACACCTCTTGGGATTGGACACGTGAAAGGTTGGATGAACATTTCCAAGTTCAGGAGGTAACTCAAGTCTGTAGGCTACCTTACCGATTCTTTCGACGATCTTGAATGGTCCAACGTATCTAGGTGCAAGTTTTCCTTTCTTTCCAAATCTGATCACACCTTTCCAAGATGAGACCTTAAGTAATACACGATCACCGACTTGAAAATCCAAGGGTTTGCGTTTTAGGTCCGCGTAACTCTTTTGACGGCTTCTAGCTGTCTGAAGGTTATCACGAACTTTCTTAACCTTATCTGTTGTCTCTAAAATGAGGGCAGGTCCAGTAAGTTGGGCCTCGCCAATCTCATTCCAGCAGACTGGTGAACGACATTTTCGACCATAGAGAGCCTCGAAAGGACCCATGTTGATGCTGGAGTGATAACTGTTGTTGTAGGAGAATTCAATCAATGGAAGATGTGAATCCCAACTACCACCAAAATCGATCACACAAGCTCTAAGCATATCCTCCAGTGTCTGGATTGTTCTTTTAGATTGGCGATCCGTTTGTGGATGATAAGCTGTGGTTAGATTAAGTTGGGACCCCATGGCAGATTGCATGGTTCTCCAAAAATGAGAAGTGAAACGAGCATCTCTGTCAGAAATGATGTTCAAAGGAACACCATTTCGAGCTACAATTTCATCTACATAGATTTGAGCAAGTTTGTCAGCAGAAAAATCTTCACGGATTGGCAAGAAATGTCCTGATTTAGTAAGACGATCAACGACTACCCAGATGGCATCGTGACCTTTCTTTGTGCGTGGGAGTTTAGTAATGAGATCCATGGTAATGTTTTCCCACTTCCAAACTGGGATCTCTGGTTGCTCCAATAAACCAGAAGGACGCTGATGTTCAGCCTTAACCTTAAGACAAGTAAGGCATTTTGATACGTATAAGGCAATGTCTTTCTTCATACCAGGCCACCAATACTGAATACGAAGATCCTTATACATCTTATCTGAGCCAGGATGAATAGAATAACGAGACTTATGGGCTTCATCCATAAGCAGGGTACGAAGATTATCTTGGCTCGGGACCCACAAACGGTCCATGAAGTAATACGATCCATTGTCCTTCAGCTCTAGAGCAGGAGTTATGTGATATGGAAATTCCTTATCCATCAAACCTTGTGAAACACAAGCTTGTTGAGCCTGAGAAATACGGGCTTGGATATCGGTTTGAGCTTGAATAACAGATTGGACATGAACACAATGAAGCTTAGTTCGTTCCTTGCGACTCAAAGCATCCGCTACGACATTCGCCTTACCAGGATGGTAGCGAATCTCGCAGTCGTAGTCGTTTAGAAGTTCAACCCAACGTCGTTGTCTCATGTTGAGCTCTTTCTGATTGAAGATATGCTGAAGACTTTTATGGTCAGTGAAAACCACACATTTTGTACCGTACAAGTAGTGTCTCCAAATCTTAAGAGCGAAGACAACTGCACCCAACTCAAGATCATGAGTGGTGTAGTTCTTCTCATGAATCTTCAACTGTCTCGATGCGTATGCTATAACTTTGTTTCTTTGCATCAGGACGCAACCAAGACCTAATTTAGATGCGTCACAATAAACGACGAAATCATCATTGCCCTCGGGCAAAGTTAGGACAGGCGCGTCGCAAAGCTTTTGTTTCAAAGTCAGAAACGCTTCCTCTTACTTGACTCCCCAATCAAATGGCTTGTTCTTCTGAGTTAAAGCAGTTAGAGGAACTGCAATCTTCGAGAAATTCTCAATGAAGCGGCGGTAATAACCCGCTAGACCAAGAAAAGAACGAACTTCAGTAGGAGTAGTAGGCGTATCCCAATCCTTGATCGCACTGATCTTGGAGGGATCTACATGAATACCTTGTTCGTTGACAATGTGTCCTAAGAATTGAACTTCTTTAAGCCAGAATTCACACTTGGAGAATTTGGTGAAAAGCTGCTCTTTCTTTAGGAGTTCCAACGTAAGACGAAGATGTTGTTCATGATCAGCTCGCGTCTTGGAATAAATTAAAATGTCATCAATGAAAACGATGATGAACTTATCCAAATAAGGTTTGCAGACCCTATTCATTAAGTCCATGAAAACAACAGGAGCATTAGTCAAACCGAACGGCATGACTGTGAACTCATAATACCCATAGCGAGTACGGAACGCTGTCTTGGGAATATCTTCTTCATGCACACGGAGTTGATGATATCCAGATCGCAGATCAATTTTCGAAAAATAAGAAGCGCCTTGCAATTGATCAAAGAGATCATCGATGCGAGGTAGGGGATATCGATTCTTGATGGTGAGCTTGTTAAGCTCACGATAATCGATACACATCCTAAAAGATCCATCCTTCTTCTTGACAAAAAGAACGGGAGCACCCCAAGGTGAAAAGCTAGGACGGATAAAACCTTTGTCAGAGAGCTCCTGAAGCTGCTTAGATAATTCTTGCATCTCAGACGGTGCAAGACGGTATGGAGATCTGGCAATGGGATTTGCACCAGGTACGAGATCAATACGGAACTCGACTTGGCGTGCTGGAGGTAGACCAGGTAACTCTTCAGGGATAACTTCAGAATAATCCCGAACGACAGGATCTGAAATAGACTTACCCTTGCCTTTATCTGCTGTAACATGTGCTAAGAAAGCCACATAGTGCTTTCGCAGATATTTCCGAGCTTTAAAACAAGACATGAGTTTGAGACCACCGGCAGGCTTCTCACCACGAACTGTAGGATCTCGCCTGTCGACAGCGGCACACGAACAATCTTCTCAGAACAAACTATCTCTGCGCGATGCTTAGATAACCAATCCATACCCACTATAACGTCGAAGCTTCCAAGTTGCGTTGGCGTGAGGTCAATAGGAAAAATATGGTCGTTAAGGTTTAACTGGTAGTTGTGTAGAACAGAATTAAGAACAATGGGTTCACCACTGGCAACCTCTACTGTCAAAGGTTTACCTAGTTTCGTTCTAGACACGCGAAGCATTGTCTCAAAAGACAATGACACAAAGCTCTTGTCGGCACCCGAATAAAAAAGAACAGATGCTGGCTGATTATTAATAAGGAACGTACCGTTCACCACTTCGTTGTCTGCTTGTGCTTCTTGTGCATTCATGTTGAAGACTCGACCTCGAGTCTGAGCCTGATTTTGGTTTGCATTCTGGTTCTGGTTGGCTAGCCTTGGACACCGATTTCTGTAGTGGGTCAGATCCCCACAATTATAACAAGCACCTGGTGGGTATTGTGGTCGCGCAGCCTGACCTTGTTGCTGAGCAAGAGGCTGAGCAAATTGTTGAGCATGGTTCTGAACTGCGCGATTTTGAGCAAACCGACAAACATCGGCAAGATGACTTGACTTCCCACAGTTTGTACAGAAACGACACTGATATTGCGGCTGATGGTGACTGTTGCATTGATTGCACAAAGGTGCACTTCCTGAATAGGGCTTCTTTGTTGGAGGCTGGTTGGGAGCTGCCTGGTTAGCTTGGGCAGTGACAGCATAGTTTTGGGAGGCCTTACGCTTCTTTCCCCTTTTTGATGAACCAGACTCCTTTCCATTCTTGTTTTGACCTTTCTTGCTATCTTCCTTGTCAGCCGACTGTTTCTTGCCCTTGTCACCCTTCCTGTGTAATTTATTCTTTTGAATCTGCGGCTCAGTCAACGTTGCTGATAACTCGATCGCCTGACGGAGTGTGGTAGGGTTGCTACCAGTAAGGATGTCTTGTACCGAGTCAGGCAGGCCGTCGATGTACCTTTCGATAGCCTTATCGATTGGGGTAACCATAGTCGGGCAAAGCAGACTCAACTCCTCAAACCTATCCGTATAAGCCCTGTGCTCGCCACTATCTTGCTTCAAAACATCAAATTCTTTCTCCAACGCTCGATGTTCATGACGAGGACAAAACTCCCTCATCATAAGAGCTCTCACTTCAGCCCATGTCTGAGCTAGAGCAACTTCTGCACCTTGATCTCTCATAACCCCGTTCCACCACGTAAGAGCCCTCTTCTGAAACACACTCGAAGAAAACTCGACCTTGCGATTATCAGGACACTGCACATGCCGGAAAGTGTTCTCGATGCTCTCGAACCACTGAAGAAGCCCAGTTGCTCCCTCAGAACCACTAATCTTGAGTGGCTTAGCCGAGTTAAAATCCTTGTATTTGCATGTACCATTGTTGTTGTTGTTGGCCTGGTTCCATTGAGCAAAGAGATTTGGGAATTGAGAAGCCATCTGCTGCGCAATAATTTCTGCCAGCTCGGCAGTAGCTATCTGGTTGTCGCATCGAGGAGGCATTCTAGAAGAGAAAAACATGAAATGAGACGAGTGAGATGATTGGATGAAGAGAATGAGATGAAGCAAAATCAACAAAAGCAAAGATGGCGGTTATGCATCGCAAAGCAAACAAGCGACATGAAATGTCTAGTCAAAGTAAATGGGTCAGAATTAGTGTATCGCGAAGACATGCTCGCCTATAAGTGAACACTCACCCCAAGAGTTCCCAGGTAAGAGTGACTGGTCCGATTATGTGGATTTGTACGAACACTCTAGCCTTAGACAGAAAACCCAGGGTACAGGCATTCACTCTTCCAGTTCGCACGTGTTCACACTATTAACCCAAAAATTTGACGGGATTTTTGAAATCCAAAGAGGTTCAAAACCATATAACAGAGGGTTCAAAACCTAGTAATCAATCATCCTCGAACAGATGATTAATTTTCAAAGTGGATTCGGAACCGAAGTTCTCGTTGTGGTTATCACCTAAGGATAGGTGATGTGCATGTTTTAAACTCTAAACACAAGATAACTTGTGTTAGGGTCCTAGAAAGTTATAGTCTAGGTCAAAGCATTACTAATAACCTAATTCCCTATAACCATTGGCTCTGATACCAACTCTTCTGTCACACCCCGACCGCGTATAACATGCAACTGCGGCGGAAAACGTCGGGGAGTGTTGTGGACAGAATTAATTGTTATACAACCATGGAAATTAAAGTCATATTTTATTTATCAAACACGGGTGTTACATTGTCTTAAAAGGAAGTACAGAATTCAAAACATAGTTATACTAGTTCTATCTTCATTTTTAGGCTCTAAGGCACAGGTCCGCCCTAGTATCGTGATCAACATCTTATGGAACAGCTCCTGAAAACACATGTGAAAGTAGGTACGTCAGCATAAAAATGCCTGTGAGATACATAGGTTTTGTGAAAGTAGGATTCATGACTTGAGTTTAAAGAAATGTTTAATAACAGTCAGTCATGAACCTTGTAAATTGTCTTGCTTTGTAAACCATTTGAAAAACGATAACATAAGATGATATGTATAGATAAGTGTAAGGTTAAATGAGTAACTAAGTAAAGTGAGTTGAATAAGATAAGTTGTTTGTGAAAATAATGTCTTGTGAAGAATATGTTATTTGTGTAAAATGTAATGTGTCTAAACTGAAATGACTTAGATAACGCCACGATATGTAATATTATACAAACATTTATGTCACACCCCCAAAATCCACACGCGGAGTATCACCGCTTGGGAGCGTGACTGACCAGGACCAAGCCACCAATCATATAGAACATTGTATAAAGTAAAAGTAATTGCAATATAATTCAGAACAAATCCATATGAAAGGTGTTTCCAAAACATAAGCCAGTTATCAATGTTTAGCGGAAGCGTATATATAAAAATATCCAATGTAAAAGTGTATCAAGTATCATATGGGTTCCATATGATGTTCACGATCCAAGTCCACAACGTCCGCGCCTCCAGTGCAAGCTCCCAGTGCCTAACGATCTGCAAGGCATGTAAAAGAAAGGATCAACAAAATAGTTGAGCGAGTTCACAGTACGTAAATGCGTAATAGTAAGTAACGGGTGGCTCTACCGGGCCAATAGTAAGTTATACAGGTGGGGGCTTCCCATGTTAAGTGACCACTAGACTATTCGTATTATGACCACGTAGGTGTTATCCCAACCTACGGAAGAAGTAAGTAATGCGTACACGTATGTCTTACGTGCGTATCCTTTGTATCGAGGATAGTAATTTGCATATGACCACGTAGGTGTTATCCCAACCTACGGAAGAAGTAAGTAATGCGTACACGTATGTCTTACGTGCGTATCCTTTGTATCGAGGATAGTAATTGGCATCTGACCACGTAGGTGTTATCCCAACCTACGGAACCACGTAGGTGTTTTCCAACCTACGGAACCGTCCTGACATCCGAGGACTATGATAGGTGATAGTCTAGGAAAAGCGTAGTGTATGTACGTTATTAGTTTATCATCAAGCCTTTAACCCATTCCCACAACCCGGGAATCCCATGCCTTAGTAAGAGTGTGAACTCACCTTGGTTTGCTCGGTATGCTAGGTTATGTACTCACAAGTAATTAATCACGTCCTATTGTATGCATGTATAACAAATCAGTTCATGTTCACAATGATTCGCATGCAATATAATGTTCACGTAACAGTCAGTTTGTACATCGGCGCAACACGTACCATTTCCTAGTTACTCATCAGCTAGTGCACACAATTACAAATGTAAACATTCATCATCAAGCATGGCATGTCAAATAGTTCATGTATACATTCCATCCTTCGAAGGATGTTTATAATTGCCACTATCCTTCGATCCACTGTTAACTTTCGACACATCAGTAATCTTTCGACACTTACAAGTTTTCACAGTTATCTTTCGGACTAGTTGGTATGTTTCGTACCATCAGTCATCTTTCGACCTAAGGTATCTTTCGGTCAACTTAATTATGTTTCGGTCATATCTATCCTTCGGTCAATGCTATGTTTCGACTACCAGCATCTTTCGACACTACCTATGTTTCGACAAACAGTATCTTTCGATCAATCAACAGTTACGTTTTCACAATCAGTTACGTTTTCACAGGAACAGCAACCCTAATCATCTGTACAGCCGTCATCATCATTACCAAATCATCAGAATCATTTAGCACATCTAATCATAACGCAATCATCCAGAAATCATTGTCTAGCATGAACCTAGTTTAAACGTATCACGAAACCGGTTAACGCACATTAACACATCATCAAACCCTATGTGAAATCTATATCGATATTCAATCGTATCCAAAATCATGATATTCAGGCATGTATCAGTTCAGGTTACATCAACAATCAAGAACACACTACACGTGAACACATACGCATATAAACGAACGATCGAATCAAATAGATTTTACTAACCGAAATGAGGGTTTGGTCGCAAGGGTCTCCTGTGGTTACTAGCTTGCCGTCACAGTTTGGAGAGCTCTAGGGTTGGGAATATGATAGAAATGACAGCCGGTACATGTTGATACGTATTTATACGTATTACAGAAATGGGCCAAGCCCATCTGAAAGACTGGGCCGAAGGATCTGGGTTCCAGTCGAAGGATATGGTCTTGGTTCGAAGGATATGTTTCGAGATCCTTCGAACCGGCAGTTGATCCTTCGAATCGAAGGATATCTTTCGGGGTCCTTCGATTGGCATAACATGTTTCGATCTAAACTAAGTGTTTTAATAATATTCCAATAATAACTTTAATACCACAGCAAGTAATCACATATGTGCAACACGACAATTCATTTCATCAAAACACAACGTGTACAATTACAAGTCCATAATCCAAACAACTAAACAGTCAAAGTCAACGCGCATTTAATGCGAAAGTGAAAGTCAGAAACTCGAGTTGTCACATTATCCCCAACTAATTGGAAATTTCGTCCCGAAATTTGGTATGCACTCACTGAGGAAGCTAGGTAAGCTGTATCGTTTACTGGTTTTCCTGGGGTGTCACATCATCCCCCCGTTGATTTGGAATTTCGTCCCGAAATTCAGTAGTAGTAGCTTCAGCCTCAGTAGTGGTTGTATTGGTTTCGAATAACTGGGGTACTTTTCTGTCATCTAATCCTCGCGTTCCCAGGTGTACTCTGGGCCACGTCGGGAGTTCCAACGAACTCGAACAAGAGGGATTCTCTTGTGTTTGAGGACCTTCACATCCCGGTCCGTGATTTCAAGTGGTTCCTCGACGAACTGCAACCGCTCGTCGATAGTGAGTTCCTTAAAAGGAACTATAAGGGTCTCATCTGCTAGGCATTTCTTCAGATTCGACACGTGAAATACATTGTGAACTGCACCGAGTTCAGGAGGTAGGTTCAACTTGTAGGCTACCTTGCCAATCTTTTCTGTAATTTCGAATGGTCCGACGTACCGCGGATTTAATTTGCCCCGTTTGCCAAAACGTACCACACCCTTCCAGGGTGAAACTTTCAAGAAAACCCGGTCCCCGACCTCAAATTCCAATGGCTTTCTACGCTTGTCCGCGTAGGCTTTCTGACGGTCGCGTGCTGCCGCCATGCGTTGTCGTATCTGTGCAATCTTTTCTGTGGCGTCCACTACAATCTCTGGACCCGTAATTTGACTATCCCCCACCTCTGCCCAACAGAGAGGTGACCGGCATTTACGTCCGTACAATGCCTCAAATGGAGCGGCTTGAATGCTGGTATGGTAACTGTTATTGTACGAGAACTCCACCAAAGGGAGATGCTTTTCCCAGCCGTTGCCGAAATCGATAACACACGCCCTAAGCATGTCTTCAAGGGTTTGAATCGTTCGCTCAGACTGCCCATCCGTCTGAGGGTGATAGGTTGTGCTCATGACTAGCCGTGAGCCAAAAGATTTATGCATCGCTTGCCATAGTTCCGACGTGAATCGTACGTCGCGATCCGAAATAATGGATGTGGGCACTCCGTGCCTCGAACAATTTCTTTAAGGTAAATGTCTGCGAGAGTGGAGAACTTGTCCGCTTCCTTAATCGACAGGGAGTGTGCAGACTTGGTGAGCCGATCAACTATGACCCATAGTGTCATTCCCACTCTGGGATCTAGGTAGGCCAGTGACAAAATCCATGGAAATTTGCTCCCGTTTCCATTGTGGTATCTTGGGCTGCTGAAGTAGACCTGATGGTTTCTGATATTTAACCTTGACTCTCGCACCGGTCAAGCATTTTCCACGTACGTAGCGATGTGGGCCTTCATGCTAGGCCAGCAATAAGTAGTTCTGATGTAGTGATACATCTTGTCCGACCCTAGATGTACCGAGTAGCGAGACTTGTGAGCTTCATCCGTTACAAGTTCGCGTAGACCGTCGTAAAGTGGGACCCAAATACGCCCCGTTAGATGGTAGGCGCCGTCTGCCTTCTGTTCCATCTGTTGTCGTGAGTCGCGTAAGGCTTCAGCCTTGACGTTTTCAGGCTTCAGTGCTTCTATCTGAGCAGCTCGTATCTGTGCTGGAGGACTAGACTGAATCGTAAGCTGTAGCGCTCGCACGCGCTTAGGTAGAGTGTCCTTCCGACTGAGGGCGTCTGCCACAACATTGACTTTGTCTGGATGGTACATGATGGCGTATTCGTAGTCGCTAAGTAGTTCAACCCATCTTCGTTGACGCATGTTCAAATCCTTCTGCTTAAGGATATGCTCGAGACTCCTGTGATCGGTGTAAATCGTGCACTTGGTACCGTACAGGTAGTGTCGCCATATCTTAAACGCGAAAACAACAGCTCCCAGCTCTAAATCGTGCGTCGTATAGTTCCGTTCATGAACCTTGAGTTGCCGAGAAGCGTAGGCTATCACTTTATCACGTTGCATCAACACACATCCAAGACCCTGGATGGATGCATCACAGTATACCACGAAGTCATCTGTGCCCTCTGGCAATGAGAGAATAGGTGCGCTGCAGAGCCTATCCTTTAAGTACTGAAAAGCGGTTTCCTGAGAATCTCCCCAACGGTAGGTGACACCTTCCTGTGTCAGCATTGTAAGCGGCTGCGCGATCTTGAAGAAGTCTTTGATAAATCACCTGTAGTAACCCGCCAAACCCAAGAATTGGCGTATCTCTGTTGGTGTACGCGGTGCTGGTCTGTTCCTGATCGAATCTATCTTGGATGGATCGACATGGATCGCATCCCTGTTCACTACATGGCCTAAGGAGTGGACTTCACGTATCCAGAAGTCGCATTTAGAAAACTTGGCGTACGTTTGCTCCTTCCGAAAAGTTCCAAGATAAGACGTAAGTGTTGCTCATGTTCTTCCTGACTCTTGGAGTAGATCAGAATGTCGTTGATGGAGACAAGGACAATTTGTCCAGGTAGGGTTTGCACACCCTGTTCATAAGGTCCATAAATACGGCAGGTGCGCTCAATAATATCAAACCATTCATCATATCAAACATGAAGTATAGCAGTTAAAATAATTCATAAAACCCAACATGATTAATGTTCAAACCAAACTTTGTTTGAGTAGCGTAAACATAATAATAAAAATCCAAGACAAGTTATGAGTTCAATTAGCGTTCATTGCGTCTCCTCCTCCTAACATGAAAACTCGACCTCTTGCCTCGTTGCCATTGTTATTGTTGTTTCCTCCGTTGTTGTTGTTATTGTTCCCGTTGCCCTGATTGTTGTTGTTGTTGTTCTGGTTCCTGTTTAGCTGCGGGCAGTGTCTCTTGATGTGACCTTCAGCACCACAATTATAGCACCCCTTGTTGCCCTGTTGCTGATTCTGCTGAGCGTGTGGCTGCTGCTGACCCTGGTTCTGGTTCGCAGGACGAGGGCTCCTGCAGTCTTTGGCCTCATGACCCATCTTGAGGCATCTTTGACAACGACCTCTGTTACACTGGCCGCTGTGGTGCCTGTTGCAGTTGTTACATTTCGGAAGATTTCCCCGATATCCTCCCTGTTTGTGACTACCCGAAGAGTGCTGACTGGGGCTTTGATAACCTTCAGTCTTTCGTTGCTGAGCCTGGGACTGGTCTGACGCTGATGCTTTACTTGAATCCCCCTCCCATTTTCGCTTATTGTCACTGGGAGTAGCAGTAGTAGCAGACGTAGTAGCAGTAGCAGTAGCGCTGATGCGCTTAGGCAGGCGATTCTGATCCACGGCCTGATCTGTGATGCGATGAGCGAGACGCTGGATCTCCTGGATGTTGTCGAGGTTAGCTGAGGTAACATGGCTCTGAATTTCTGGAGCCAAACCTTTGAGATACAACTCGATACGCTTGTATGGAGGGTCCACCATAGTTGGACACAGCACGGCCAGCTCATTTGACCGTTTAGTATACGCTTCAATCTCTGATCCAACCATTTTCAGATTATACAGCTCGTCTTCCAACTTGTGAATATCTTCACGTGTACAATACTCTCTCTTGATAAGTTCTTTGAATTCGTTCCAGGGTGTGGCGTTAGCAGCTGCCAACCCGAATATCTGCACTTGCGCGTTCCACCAAGTTAACGCGATTCCCTCTAGGGTACCGGTAGCGTATTTCACCCTGCGTTCCTCAGGGCATTCACACATTTCGAATACTGATTCTAGCTTCTCGAACCAGTGAAGGAGTCCAACTGCTCCTTCTGTGCCGCTAAACGTGCTGGGACGGCATTCCATAAAGTTCTTGAATGTGCAGGCAGGTTGTTGCTGAGCGGGTTGACCTATTGTGTACGAATAGGGCAAAGTTAAATACGAGAATTAATGTAGGATCTAAAGATCCTAGTGCCTATACTGCAGGGTATACTACCTGCTTGGGCGGCTGCAACTGCCGCAGCAACGAGAGCCTCTAGCTGGGCTTGAGTCATGGTAATTCGTGCGGCCATTGATCTTCAAATCAAAGGCAACGTAAGTAAGAAAAAGGGTTCGCGAGTAGTGCGATGACAGAAGAGTGTAGGCACGTAAGTGTTCTCAAGCAATAACAAGTTGTGAGCAAGGTAATGTAAGCATACTACGAGCAAAGTTCTATGCAAATTCTAGCATGTAGGCAATAAACATAAACCTTATTACCTAGGAAGTTGAGTCTTGCACGTGGAGCGAAGCGTCGTTGTGGATCGTTGAGAGCACTGTTCTGGTTATAGTCTGGTTTTAATAAAAACGTTTTTTTTTCCATATTAAAACCAAGTTCTCTATAACCAATGGCTCTGATACCAATCTGTCACACCCCCAAAATCCACACGCGGAGTATCACCGCTTGGGAGCGTGACTGACCAGGACCAAGCCACCAATCATATAGAACATTGTATAAAGTAAAAGTAATTGCAATATAATTCAGAACAAATCCATATGAAAGGTGTTTCCAAAACATAAGCCAGTTATCAATGTTTAGCGGAAGCGTATATATAAAAATATCCAATGTAAAAGTGTATCAAGTATCATATGGGTTCCATATGATGTTCACGATCCAAGTCCACAACGTCCGCGCCTCCAGTGCAAGCTCCCAGTGCCTAACGATCTGCAAGGCATGTAAAAGAAAGGATCAACAAAATAGTTGAGCGAGTTCACAGTACGTAAATGCGTAATAGTAAGTAACGGGTGGCTCTACCGGGCCAATAGTAAGTTATACAGGTGGGGGCTTCCCATGTTAAGTGACCACTAGACTATTCGTATTATGACCACGTAGGTGTTATCCCAACCTACGGAAGAAGTAAGTAATGCGTACACGTATGTCTTACGTGCGTATCCTTTGTATCGAGGATAGTAATTTGCATATGACCACGTAGGTGTTATCCCAACCTACGGAAGAAGTAAGTAATGCGTACACGTATGTCTTACGTGCGTATCCTTTGTATCGAGGATAGTAATTGGCATCTGACCACGTAGGTGTTATCCCAACCTACGGAACCACGTAGGTGTTTTCCAACCTACGGAACCGTCCTGACATCCGAGGACTATGATAGGTGATAGTCTAGGAAAAGCGTAGTGTATGTACGTTATTAGTTTATCATCAAGCCTTTAACCCATTCCCACAACCCGGGAATCCCATGCCTTAGTAAGAGTGTGAACTCACCTTGGTTTGCTCGGTATGCTAGGTTATGTACTCACAAGTAATTAATCACGTCCTATTGTATGCATGTATAACAAATCAGTTCATGTTCACAATGATTCGCATGCAATATAATGTTCACGTAACAGTCAGTTTGTACATCGGCGCAACACGTACCATTTCCTAGTTACTCATCAGCTAGTGCACACAATTACAAATGTAAACATTCATCATCAAGCATGGCATGTCAAATAGTTCATGTATACATTCCATCCTTCGAAGGATGTTTATAATTGCCACTATCCTTCGATCCACTGTTAACTTTCGACACATCAGTAATCTTTCGACACTTACAAGTTTTCACAGTTATCTTTCGGACTAGTTGGTATGTTTCGTACCATCAGTCATCTTTCGACCTAAGGTATCTTTCGGTCAACTTAATTATGTTTCGGTCATATCTATCCTTCGGTCAATGCTATGTTTCGACTACCAGCATCTTTCGACACTACCTATGTTTCGACAAACAGTATCTTTCGATCAATCAACAGTTACGTTTTCACAATCAGTTACGTTTTCACAGGAACAGCAACCCTAATCATCTGTACAGCCGTCATCATCATTACCAAATCATCAGAATCATTTAGCACATCTAATCATAACGCAATCATCCAGAAATCATTGTCTAGCATGAACCTAGTTTAAACGTATCACGAAACCGGTTAACGCACATTAACACATCATCAAACCCTATGTGAAATCTATATCGATATTCAATCGTATCCAAAATCATGATATTCAGGCATGTATCAGTTCAGGTTACATCAACAATCAAGAACACACTACACGTGAACACATACGCATATAAACGAACGATCGAATCAAATAGATTTTACTAACCGAAATGAGGGTTTGGTCGCAAGGGTCTCCTGTGGTTACTAGCTTGCCGTCACAGTTTGGAGAGCTCTAGGGTTGGGAATATGATAGAAATGACAGCCGGTACATGTTGATACGTATTTATACGTATTACAGAAATGGGCCAAGCCCATCTGAAAGACTGGGCCGAAGGATCTGGGTTCCAGTCGAAGGATATGGTCTTGGTTCGAAGGATATGTTTCGAGATCCTTCGAACCGGCAGTTGATCCTTCGAATCGAAGGATATCTTTCGGGGTCCTTCGATTGGCATAACATGTTTCGATCTAAACTAAGTGTTTTAATAATATTCCAATAATAACTTTAATACCACAGCAAGTAATCACATATGTGCAACACGACAATTCATTTCATCAAAACACAACGTGTACAATTACAAGTCCATAATCCAAACAACTAAACAGTCAAAGTCAACGCGCATTTAATGCGAAAGTGAAAGTCAGAAACTCGAGTTGTCACAATTTATATATAGGAAGTACCAGCGGCGTATCCACCATGTTTGTATCATATTACATACGCCACGTTACTCAAATCATTTACCCAAACCAACCACCATGTAAATTGTTCATGTAAAAACCAAATGTCAAGTGTTATTGTGTAAATCATGTCGAAATGTCTATGTTCAATGTAAACCACCAAATGTGTATGTTAATGTCAACGTGTTTATTGTTCAATGAAAATCATGTAATGTGTATCCCAAAATGTATCATGTACGGTAAGCGAAATGTATCAACTTAAACCATATGTAAAATGCACAAAACAAGTCGTTGAAGTAAAACGTGGTTTAAATCAACGTTATGTTCTGTGGAAAAATGCATGCTCTATTGATATTAACATTTATGCGGTATTGTGAAATATGCATACATCCAAGCCTTGAGACTGTGGCGATAAACCCTTAAACAAATTAAAGGTTTATCTAAGTTATGTATATCGAATTCGGTCATTCCTTACAATCCTATCAAACCCAGGACTTCAGGAACGGGAGTTGTCAATTCCTATGGTACCACTACCTACTAACGAACGGCGTAGCTAATGTTAATGAATGTATTGTCCCATGTTAAACAAACCAAATGTCATAACAAAATGAAGGCATGTGATGTAAACAATTGTACTAAGTATGCTAAGTAAACATACGAAGCAGAAATATTCATGTAAATCAATGTGCCCATATGCTGAGTAAACATATGCAGCAGAAATGTTCATGTAAATCAATGTGTCCATATGCTGAGTAAACATATGCAACAGAAATGTTCATATAAATCAATGTGTCCATATGCTGAGTAAACATATGCAACAGAAATGTTCATGTAAATCAATGTGTCCATATGCTGAGTAAACATATGCAACAGAAATGTAATGTAAATCAATGTACTAAGTACGCACACAATGGGCATACATAGCATGAAATGCAATGAAATCGTGTACTATAATGTACTAACAACATAGCAGGCATATGACGTGAAAACATGGAAAGCATGAAAGTAACAGATAGGCACATGTGTTTCACCCCAAAACAGTTTGGAAAATAGTAAAAGATGGGGTTCTATGTACTCACCTGAGATTGCTTTGTAGTTCTTGTATAATAATCAAATAATGCTAGAGACCACGGAATATCAAACGGCACCTAATAGGTACCTATGTTAATATACCGGACCAAATCGGAAGGATCGGATAGTATGCGGGTTCGTATACCAAACGAGTATGGAGACTCATGTAATATGGTTTAACAAAGCCTACATACTAAAATGAAACCTAACCTAAGTGCTTGCGACCCATCACAACCCGTTTAGGTAGCTTATGCTACCTTAACGCGTCGTTCGCGTAGAACGCGTTTGGAACGCCTAACATCGTGACCACAAGGCATAACCTCGGAAGGTTATAGCTATGGTCACCTAATGTGTTTGGTCGGATCCTAATGATCGACCAAATGGGTCGGGTTCGAAAGTATAAGCGATGGTTTAGATCGCTTACCTTACGACCCTATATAAGCACTATACTAAAAGTGACGAGCTAAGCATGTTAGAACATGCTTAACTAAGTTTAGAAAACAGATTTGGCATCAAAACAAACGGCTTTGATGCTCACGAGTAGTTTGGTTACAAAATATGCAAGAATGCACATTTTGGCCGAAACTACGACTCGTCACTGAGCCTAGATAACGTGGTAATCAGTAGGTATAGTCACTACGGACTATAACCATCGTGATCACACTCACGTTATGAAGTTCCATGAACTTCGGGTTGACCATAAGCTGGTCAATGCAGAAAGTCAACAAAACGTTGACTTTCGGACTCGAAAAGCGAATAAAAGAGCGAAAGAATACTTACGGAGGGTCCCCGAATGCTAATCTAGATCAAAGAGCTCAGGTATGAAGCAATGGCATCAACTTAGAGCATTTTGATCAGATTTTGTGAGTTTTTAGCAAAAAGGGGGGGGGGTATTTATAGGAAAAGTAGAGCCGTTAGGATCGTTTCTTGATTTTCGTGCCACGATCCTAAGCGTCCACTAGTCAAAATGTTGTGGTTACTGAAAATGGCCCTTGGCTCTTGATTGGGTGAAAGGGCATTGTCCCTTGAACGAACGAAAGGCCAACTGCAAGTGGATTCAATGAACTTGCTGTACTGGGGACTACTTACGGACCGTATGGGTTTTGGCTTAAGGTCCGTAAGCCCTTAGTTTGGCAGATTTACAGTTTTGGTCCCTACAGCTCCAAAACTTGGTATTTGATGCATTTTTGACACGTTTAAGCCCCATTAACCCCGTTTCAAAGCTCTAAAATGATGTTAAAGTATAGGGAACTTAAAATGTGCTCAAAAATATCCCGGATGTTGGTTCGTTTGGCCGTACGGTCGCGATGTTCGGTTAATTACGACGGAATGCGCATAAGCGCGAAAGACGATCCAAATTGTGCGACGAATGGATTTTTCTCATGCCAAACACTAAGGCATAATATTAGGATGCTTACATAAATTTTTGGATGTCCGGATGTATTTAGAACGTAAGTTATGCGCGAAAGTGCAAACTTGTGCACTTTTTGACACTTTTAGTCCCTGAATGATCCAAAAGTTTGTTTTAGCATACCAAACCTCTCAAAGCCTATTTCTTAGCTATGTAAAGGATATTTATGGTATGTCTAACTTATGGACATGTTCCGGAATGTTCGTTACAGTCCGAATTGGCATACTTTCGCAGTTTGTCAAGTTTAGTCCCTGTAAGTGAATTAACTTGTTTTTGCCATACCAAAGCCTTCAAAACTTATTTCTAAGTTATGTAAAGGTTATTTAAGGTATGTTGAGTATATGTCGATGTTCCGGAGTATTTGTCGCATTAAACTGAGTACGCTTACGCACCAGTTTGCGTATAATTCTCCAGAAAGTGATGTAGAGTTTGAAATTGAGCAAAAGTCAAAACATGAAAAATGTAAAACACAACCAAACAAACATTGGGATCAAATAACATTGTTTTATTGATAATAGAACTGTTCATAATGATTACAAGCACAAATGTTACAATAGCGCTATTAACTAATGACCCGCTTGCCATCGGCCTCGGCGATTAAGTCGATATAAAGAGGAGGGACTTCATGATAGAGTTTTGTCTAGTAAGTTTAAGGTTGTTGTCCTACCCAAGGAGGACGAACGTACGTAGTTCTACCCAAGGAGAATACGCAGGATTTTATAGTGGCATCCTACCCAAGGAGGATGGCCGTACATATCCTACCCAATGAGGATATGTGGATTCTGTTTTAGTTTATTAACCCATTCCCAACCCTTGGGAATCCCATGCCTTGTAGAAAGTGTGAACTCACCTCGGTTTGCTCGGTTGATTAATTACTTGATTCCAATTAATCAGTCAAAGCCTATGTATTCATGTATACGAAGATCAGTCTATCATCACATTGGTCACATACATTCATAGTGTGCATCATGGAAGGATCATAGTTTAACAGATAATAGTCACTTTGGCTTGTAAAACACATAATAGATGATTTACCATACAAACTAAACACATCAGATTTCCTGTTCTTGATTAATGTCGTTCAACCTTTTCAATACATGCAATCAATGAAATCTTCCTATCCTACTGTTCATGCGAAACCCTTCGACGAAAGGGATGCTCGGCGAAACCCCGCGTGACGAAACACTTAGTGTTTCGTCGAGTTGACATGTGACGAAACACTTATGTGTTTCGTCGAGTTAGCATGTGACAAAACGACCTAGTTTCGTCGGCTCCTCAGTTTCGTCGTCATTATCAGATAATCAAACATTCACAGAAACCCTAATCACGATTCCAGCGGTTAATTATCAATCATTATTCCTAGCCACGAAATATATGAAACCAAATCATTGACAGGTTCACTGTATCACTTATTTATCCAATCATTCAAGATGTACAACATCAAACAGAAACATGAGCAGTAGATATAAGCGAGATCAACCACAATATCAGATTAAATTCAATAGATTAACATCAGGCATCAACCCTAACTACTATCAATTAACATCATTCGTTCATCACATAAAAGATTATTAGATTCATCATTCAAAATCTTCTATATCATTGATCATTATCACAAGTCATGAAATCCTAACTAGAAACTATTGGACAGTAACAAAATAAAGCATTCTATACACTAACCGGTTAAACGGAACCAGGACTTGATCGATCTTAGAGGGCTTCGAGGACACACAGTCGCCGTCAATAGGAAAAGGGAGAGCTCTAGGGTTTCGATTTGGTCAATCGTTTCACGAATATAACAGTGTGCGTAATATATACACACATAAATGAACTGGGCCCTTAATGGGCTTCGGCGTAACACTGGGCCGGCAAAACGCCTTGTTTCGTCGAGATAAGGATGGTGAAACACTCCTGTTTCTTCGAAGTCATTAATGGCGAAACCCTTGGGTTTCGTCGAACCTATTCAAGGTTTAAACAGTTTAAGTTTTTCAAACAGGTTACATGTTATATCACCAAACACCTTAATCACATTAAATAGATAACATATCAAACAAACATCTCAACATATAATCCAACGCGTACAATTAGAAGGCAAACAAGTCGTGTAAGCAAACAACTAAACAATTAGTGTGCAATTAACGTGAGGATGGAATCTTGGAAACTTGAGTTGTCACATTATCCCCAACTACAAAGAAATTTCATCCCGAAATTTAGTATGCGGTTACTGAGGAAGCTAGTTAAGTTGCGTGGTTTACTGGTTTTCCTGGGGTGTCACATCATCCCCCCGTTGATTTGGAATTTCGTCCCGAAATTCCAAAGTAGCTTCAACCTCAGTAGCAGTTGCATTGTTCCCGAACAACTGGGGATACTTGTGTTTCATTTGGTCTTCTCGTTCCCAGGTGAACTCTGGGCCACGACGGGAGTTCCAACGAACTCGAACAAGAGGTATTCTGGTGTGCTTGAGAACCATAACGTCTCGATCTGTGATATCAACTGGTTCCTCGATGAATCGCAACTGATTGTAGATAGTGAGCTCCTTCAAAGGAACTATGAGGGTCTCATCTGACAGACACTTGATTTGACAGGTGGAATACGTTGTGAATTCCACTGAGTTCTGCGGGTAGGTTTAGTTTGTAGTCCACTTTGCCTATTTTCTCAATGATTATGAAAGGTTCCACATATCACGGTTTGTGTTCTGTCTCGTATATCAAAACGAAGTACACCTTCCCAAGGTGAGACTTTAGATAATACTCAATCCCCAACTTGGAACTCGAGTAGTTTCTTTGCGCTTAACAACGTAGCTTTTCTGGCGGTCATGAAATGCCGTCATTCATTTTCGTATCTGAGCAATCTCCTCTGCTGTGTGTATGACGAGTTCTGGGCCGGTGATTTGGCCGTTTCCAACTTCTGCCCAACGAAGAGATGATTGGCATTTATGTTCGTACAATGCCTCAAACGGAGCAGCCTGAATGCTGGTGTGGTAGCTGTTATTATACGAAAATTCCACTAAAGGTAGATGTCGTTCCCAGACATTACCAAAGTCAAATCACACATGCCCTAAGCATGTCTTCAAGGGTTTGGATGGTGCGTTCAGTCTGCCCATCCGTCTGTGGATGATATGCTATGCTCATGTCTAAACGCGAGCCAAAGGATTTGTGCACCGCTTGCCACAAATCAGACGCAATTCGTGGTTTACGATTAGAGGTAATGGAGGTTGGCACCCCATGCCTAGCAACCGCTTCCTATTGATAGATGACTGCAAGTGTAGAAACTTATACATTTCTTTGATGGCTAGAAAGTGTGCTGGTTGCGCAAGACAATCAATGAGTCTACAGGTAATGTAGTTTCCGTTTTCGAGTTGTAAGTAGACTATCAACCAAATCCATGGTAGTCCATTTCTCTTATTTCCATGTGAGTGTTGCTAGTTTATGATGCTACACCTTGACTATCCACAAGTCGATCCATCATTCCCATAACTAACTAGATGAGCCTTCAAGTCGGATTACCAGTATAAGGTTTTTAAATCCTAATGTCCCTCATCAAAACCCAGGCGGCTAGAATGGCGAAGCTGGTGTGCTTGCTCAACGCGAGTTCCCTAAAGTTGCCATGTAATGGGACCCACATTCGTATCAGGAAGTAGCGAGTATCTTCCGACTGGTCAAAGGTTGCTTCTCCATGCCCTGCATGGGTTCAACTTGAAATTTCCTCTTCCTTCAGTGTCACACCCTGGCTTTGCGGAAGCGTGGTTAATTTGGTGTGACTTCTTAATACCATAGCTTAATCATAACAAGCTATATGAATTAAAAATATGCAAGATCATCCATTGATATTAAAAATATTAAACATTGTCTTAACGGGTTAACACCCAACAATCATAACTTGTCTAAACATTACAAATGCAAACTTAAAGTAAACATGGTTCTGGGACTGTGACTTGTCCAGGAAAGAGTCACAAGTCTCGAACCCTGGATGACCTCGGGCCTAATGCAGCGGAAAACAGGCCATACCGCGCCAGATCGTTAGTTTCCTGAAATACATGTAAGTTGAAAAATCAACAATAATGTTGAGCGAGTTCATGCGATAATGAGTAAATAAACCTTTATCTTTATCAAAAACCTGGTATGTAGCAAATAAGGAAAAAGAGATCACCAATGGTTTGCAAGGCCATTGATATGTGTGAAGTGCAAGTAGGAAGACTCAATCCTAGCGGATTTATGCGTCGGGCACTAAGTCACCCCGAGGTCCGTTCAGCTGGACCTGGGGCTGGGCTCGCTACACCCAGATAGATCTACCGCTCCTGTCCCTCGGTCCTACTATGAGGATTAATGGCCTCAAGTTTCCGCCTACCCACTCACATGATCTAAGTAACAAACCTCCTTACGCTAATCATACCATGTATAAACATATTCATAATCAAAGTAACATGTATTTCATCCCCGCAGTTTAGAAAACTGAAAACAGTTAAGAGAAAAGGGGGACATGAACTCACAGTCAGTGCGTCGCTAAATAGAGTACTCCAAATGTCCGAAAGCTGTGCAACGACCTACATGTGCTAATTCTATTAGACGGATGGCCGTGCTTTAGCTTTATAGTTTAATCTTCGGGAAACAGTTAGACAACTGTTCCTTGTATATATTTGGTAGTTAATCTCCTTCCCAAGGATGGGGGAATTAATACATGTGCGTTTATAATATTAAGTCTCACTTAATATATTTTATTTCTCATTCCAAAATATAATTATTTTTCTCAAAAATAATATATTTTCTCTTCGCATAATACTTTCCAAAATAATACGTTGACAAAATACGCATTTATGAATATTTCCGCATAAGGCGTAAGTTACGTTTTGGCGATTTAGTGGTAATAGTACTTACCGTTGTAACTTATATGTTTGTCGTGTAGGCGTTGGTATTATTTTGGGTTCGTCACAGTTTGTAAATATTATTTTTACTCTAAAAATAATGTTTATATATTTTCACAAAATAATCATAAACAGTGTGGTGAAAAATACATTTATCGAATAAATATTTATCACGTTTAGTTTTTGTGAAAATCCCACCTCATATTATTTAATGAATAAAGTCATGAACACTTGTAAATAATTCTAAGTGTTAGATTTTAGAAAAATTTCGCCAGAGTTTCCCCTATAACTGGAGGTGGCCACGCTTTCAAGCGTATCATTTTCTTTTATAAAATCATTCCAACACTTCTTGAAATCAACCAATCAATTTCCGATACTTCAAACTAGTTTCAACACATCAAACTTGTAGACTAGTATGTAAAATCGCATTATTACATGAACTTGTAGTTTTTCCGAAAGTCATAGTGTAGATCACCTTATATTTAGTGGATCTATGTATAAAATAGTTTAGTCTTGTAAAAACCTCGTTTTTAGAACAAATCATCCTTTACAACTTCCCGACAACTTTTGTAAAAATTGTTACTTTGTCGGATCTTTCGTTTCACAAGTGTTTATACACTTTAGTTTGTAAAATTCATATTTGTTAACGTGTCATCCAACTTTTATAAAACATGATTTTCTCGACACTTGGTTCTACGAATATACCACTTGTACATACGTAGATCGGCTCGTTTTAAATACTATTTTACAAGTCAAAATACTTTTACACAAGTTCATGTTTCTCGTGTGGTGGAGTTTCACCTTTTAACCCTTATACCGATAGAAACAAGCGTATGTCAAGATTCGTGATCTTAACAAAGTCGGGTTAAACGATGATAAGAGCCACCACATCGTAGATCGGGCCTCAATAATCAACATATTCGAATACTACGACTTTTACACGCGTTATAAGCTTTTAACCAACAATATTCGAGTTTTAGTAGACTTTATAGATTCAAAACACATGATTCCGACTTTTAACCGTTAAAAATCATATTGACCACTTTAGATATGATCGAGAGTGAGTTTTAAATATTATACCTCTAGCTCGGGGCTAGGGAAGAATCTAGTCGAAAATGGCGTGGATAAAAGCAAAGAAATGAGGTCCTTCAACTTCCGCTTGCTTCAAGGCTCCTTATACGTGATCCTCGACACTTGTATGTTCTTGGAATGGAGAGATCAAAAGTCGACAATGGGTGGATGGTGGGGAGAGGTCACAGCCGAGAGTAGGGAGGAGCAAGAGAGAGAGTTGAGTGTTGGTGAAATGTGATCTCTAGTGTGAAGTGTAGGGTGGGGTATTTATAGAGAAAATCTAGCGCTATCGTCCAACGGATCTCGTGTCCCCTAGATATCCACACAATCAAATAAAATAATCATAAAGTGTACTCCCTTGTCCTCTTTTGTTAGCCGATCCCATTAGGGGGGGGGGTATCCGGTTGGATTTCAATTGTTCAGTTAGAGTTCAGTTTAGTTAAGTAGGTTACCTTAGAGTTTAACCCCGTTAGTTGCATGACGCGTTATAAAGCGGGTGTTAGGGTAATCAGGGACCCTAACTGGCTCAGAAAAAGACTAATAATATTTTTGGCAATATTTTTGTGTTCCGGGTATAGTCCGGTTGTTCGGTTGGATAGTAATCCGTTAAAGTGCTTAAGTAATCCTTTAAGCGTCGTAAATAATATTTTTAGCGACACAATTTATTCTGCAAAGTGTCAGGAATATTTCCTCATGTTTTGGCACTTTATTAGTTAGCTAGAAGCTAGTATGTTGATAAAAGTGCTGTGTTTCGTGCTTAGAGTACGTTTTAGGCACATCCAATCCCTGTATCTTATTCCTAAAGACGCAGTTTAACAACCCTTGTATCCCTACACACACTATGGGTGTAGTAAAATATTTCTGGCTCATTTAGGCCTTTAGAGGCAGTGTTTGCCTGATGCTGTTCTATATCAGCATGTTCAATAGGTTATCCGTTCAAATGCTACTGTGCTTTTGTGCATCATGTTTGTCACTAGAGTTCAGTAAGTAAATAATGTAGTGACGGAAAAATCAAAGTATGATGCAGATATGTACAAGTATCAACAATCAAGTAGCAGTTTATCAGAAATCTCAGTTAAGCACAGTAATTAGGCAACAATTAATAGTTAATTAAGTCGTACGGATACCTGGTTTTGTGAGGGTTGTCACATTCTCCCCCCGTTAAATAAATTTCGTCCCGAAATTTTAAATTCTGCTTGTAGAAGCAGGGTTCTCAGGAAATAAGTGGGGGTATTTCTCCTTCATTCGGTCTTCACGCTCCCAGGTGAACTCAGGACCATGTCTAGCATTCCAGCGAACCTTGACGAGCTTGACACTGCTCCGGCGGGTCTTGTTCACTTTCCAATCCGTGACCTCGACAGGTTCTTCAACGAAATGGAGTGTGTCATCAACATGAATTTCGTCGGTAGGAATGGCAACGTTAACTTGAGTTGGACTTCTCTTCAGATTAGATACATGAAATGTATCGTGAACATTATTCAGTTCGGCAGGTAGATCCAACTTGTATGCTACGGTCCCAATTCTTTCCAAAACCTTGAAAGGACCAATGTAGTGCGGATTCAACTTCCCACGCTTCCCAAAGCGTGCCACACCCTTCCAGGGTGATACCTTCAACAAAACCATATCCCCAACCTCAAACTCTTGAGGTTTCCTTTTCAGATCTGCGTAGGTCTTCTGACGATCACGAGCCGCACTAATGCGATCTCGGATTTGCGCGATCTTATCTGTAGTTTCCTGAACTACATCGGGACCTACCAATTGTCTATCACCTGCGTCAGACCAACAGAGCGGCGACCTGCACTTGCGCCCATATAAAGCTTCGAATGGCGCGGCACCAATACTGGTGTGGTAGCTGTTGTTGTATGAAAATTCAACCAGGGGTAAATGCTTATCCCAGCTACCTCCTAAATCCATCACACATGCTCTCAGCATGTCCTCCAACGTCTGAATCGTCCGCTCACTTTGTCCGTCGGTCTGCGGGTGAAAAGCAGTGCTCATATTCAGCTTTGAGCCAAAAGCTTCCTGGAAGGATTGTCATATCCTCGATACGAACCTCCCATCTCTATCAGAAATAATCGAGAGAGGTACTCCATGGCGTGTAACAATCTCTCTCATGTAAATCTCAGCCAATTTGCTTGTATTATCCTTCTCGCGGATAGGTAAGAAGTGTGCTGACTTCGTTAAGCGATCCACTATCACCCAGATAGTGTCATGGCCTTTTGGCGTTCTTGGCAACTTCGTAATAAAATCCATGGAGATTTCTTCCCACTTCCACTGGGGAATTTTTGGTTGCTGCAGAAGTCCCGAAGGCTTCTGGTATTCCGCCTTAACTTTGGCGCAAGTTAAACATTTGCTCACGTAAATAGCAACATCGCCCTTCATCCTAGGCCACCAGTAATAATCTTTAAGATCCTGGTACATCTTATCCGCTCCAGGGTGGATAGAGTACCGTGACTTATGAGCTTCATCAAAGATAATCTCTCTTAAACCACCCAACAGAGGAACCCAAATCCTTTTCTCAAAACACAACGTTCCTTCCCTTTTTGGCACCAATAATCGAGAGAGGTACTCCATGGCGTGATGCGTAGGCGATAACCTTTTGACGTTGCATCAACACACAACCCAATCCTTGACGCGATGCGTCGCAGTATACCACGAAATCGTCAGTGCCTTCTGGTAGAGCTAAGATTGGCGCGTTGCAAAGCTTATCTTTCAATATCTGAAATGCTTCCTCCTGTTTGATTCCCCAATCAAACTTCTTGTCTTTCTACGTGAGGAGTGTCAATGGTTGAGCGATCTTTGAAAAGTTCTCGATGAACCTTCGATAATAGCCAGCCAATCCCAAGAATTGCCGAATCTCGGTTGGCGTCTTTGGCGTTTCCCAATCTTTGATCGCCTCGATCTTGGTGGGGTCCACGTGGATTCCATCTCCATTCACCACGTGTCCAAGGAATTGCACTTCTCTTAGCCAAAACTCACACTTAGAGAATTTGGCGTACAACTGTTCCTTCTTTAGCAGCTCCAGAATGGCTCTAAGATGCTGCTCGTGCTCAGCCTTTGTCTTCGAATAAATCAGGATGTCATCGATGAATACAATCATGAACTTATCCAGGTATGGCTTACAAACTCGGTTCATCAAATCCATGAACACTGCAGGTGCGTTTGTCAATCTAAACGGCATAACGAGGAACTCGTAGTGTCCATATTGAGTTCTGAAGGCTGTCTTTGGGATACTCTCCTCCTGTATCCGTAGCTGATGGTATCCAGATCGAAGATCGATCTTTGAATAGAAGCTCGAACCTTGAAGTTGGTCGAATAGATCATTGATCCTTGGCAAAGGATATCTATTCTTGATCGTCAGCTTGTTCAACTCTCTGTAGTCAATGCACATACGGAAACTACCGTCCTTCTTCTTTACAAACAAAACTGGAGCTCCCCAAGGCGAGAAGCTTGGTCGGATAAAACCCTTGTCTAACAACTCTTGAAGTTGTGTCGACAGTTCTTGCATCTCAGACGGAGCAAGTCTGTAAGGTGCCTTAGCCACAGGCGCGGCGCCTGGAACTAAGTCGATGCGAAACTCCACTTGCCTTTGAGGTGGCAAGCCAGGCAAGTCTTCTGGAAAGACTTCTGGGTATTCCCTCACGACAGGGATGTCTTCGATCTTCGGCTCAGCAGCCTTTTTATCCACAATGTGTGCCAGAAAAGCAACACATCCTTTCTGCAAACACTTCCTTGCTTTCAGGCAGCTAATCATCCTTAACGGCGTCTCACGCTTCTCCCCATGAACAACAATGGTCTCACCATCATCGGTCGGGATACGAATTATCTTCTCGTGACAAACTATCTTTGCTTTGTTACTCGATAACCAATGCATCCCTACTACCACGTCGAAGCTTTCCAACTGGACTGGTAGTAGATCGAGAGCAAACTCACGCTCTCCCAACTCGATTACGCAACCTCGAGTCGCCTCGTTAGTTTCTACTAACTTCCCATTCGCCAATTCAATTGAGTATCTAATTTACTAGCAGTTAAACCAAGCATATTCTTAAATTCTAATGATACGAAGCTATAATCGGTACCAGTTTCACACAAGATAGATGCGAAAGTTTTGGTTGTTAAAGAACGTACCAGTAATCATGCCTGGATCCTGGCATGCTTCACAAACTCCGATGCTGGGTGTTCTCTCACGGCCTTGTTTCAATTCCGGGCATTCTCTCTTAAGATGTCCAATGTCCCCACAATGGAAGCATCCTAGCACTCGGCCATTTCCTTTCCTGCTTCCACCTTGAGCGTTGTTACGATTTTCTCCTTGTTTGGGTCTCTTCATCCCACAACCATCCTTGTTGTGCCTTTTCCTCCCGCACCTAGGCTTCCGACATCAACATTCATGGTGATGCTTGCACCCAGCACGTCTTGCTTTAGTTTCCAAGCAAATCTTATCATTGGCCTGTCTGTTGTTAGGGCAATCTTTCTTGAAATGCCCTTTGTCTCCGCAGTCAAAACAACCTCGAATAGATCTTTGTTCATCATTATTTGTTCGGGTATCTTCGGTAAGCTTCCTTTTGTTCTTTCCAGATGACTCTACCTGAGTCTCCCTATCAGGGTTTGCAAGTTTTTCTAGACTAATGGCTTCCGTAACGAGTGCCAAACCCATCTTGCTTGCAGCAATAGTTGTTGGTGGCGTAGATGCTGCCATTAAGCTCATGACTTCTGGTGCCAGTTCCCAAATGAACTGTCCCAATTTCCTCATTTCTGGTTCCGCTAAGTGGGGAATAACTCGTGCCAAGTCATGAAGTCTTTGCATGTATCCCAACATTTTTGGACCTTCCATTATCAGGCTCTGGAATTCCCCTTCCAACTTCTGGGTTTCCTCTTTGGAGCAATACTTCTCATGCATCATTCCCTTCAGTTCATCCCATGATAATGCATATGCTGCGGTTTCGCCCTTCATTTGAACCTGAAGGTACCACCATAGTCGAGCTCCATCTTGAAACAACCCAGAAACGTATAGGACTTGTTGTTCTGGCGTACAACCACTCATTCGAAAGATGGAATCCATACTTTCAATCCATTTCACAAAAGCTATGGCACCTCCAGTGCCGTCGAACTTCGGAGGCTTGTAGTTGAGGAAGTGCCAGTAGGGACAACCGTTATTTTCCGAGGTACCTCCGTTGCGCTCGGAGTGATGGGCCTCGTATTGTGCGATGACTGCAGCAATGATTTCCTGAAGTTCCGCCTCGTTGGTGGGTATGCGCATTTCGCGTCTTGGTGGCATCTTCTAAAAGATGTTTCACATAGGTTAGGTCGTAGCAGGTAAAATGTACGTATGTATTCAACAATATCAGCACATAACAGCTCATGCTATCAATAAATCAGCCACATAACATCTCATGTCATAGAACATAAACCATAGATCAAACATCACAAGTGATGAGAATACTGCGATTGCATTACCACAAATCGAGACCACAATGTAAAGCTTATATGTACATAACTGTATCATACAACAATAATGACTTAGTAGGGGACGACCCTAGGCAAGTCGTGCGATTTCTAGACATGTTAAGGAATCTCGGGTCTCTCCATTTTCAAATTCCAGAACTCCACCTTAAGCTTCTGAATTCCAGTCCTAGAACAACATTTCTTCTCAATCATTTCCTTGAGCTTGTCCCAGCTCAGTGCATAAGTAGCATCCGTGCTAAGGGCCTGAACATGATGGTCCCACCATGAGAGTGTGCCGTCTAGTAATGACCTTGAGGTAAAGGTATCACTCCATTTGGGGCGAACAGTTTGTCTTTCTTAGAATGGAGTCAATCTTTTCAGGCCAACGAACAAATGCAAAGGCGCTTTCTGTTTCGTCGAAGTTCAAAGGCTTGCAGTTTAGGAACTGCTTATAGGTGCGGTCAGCTAGGGGTTATTTCCAATAGTGCCATTGCTGTGCTAAAAGCGGAGAGCTTCATGTCGTGCAATTGCCTGTGAGTTGCGTTTTTGCAGCTCGGCTCCTATCCTTGGCAACATACTGGTGTTTGTGTCACGCCTGGGTGTTATTCTCTTCTGCCGGAATGGCATGAAGTGGGTTAGACAACTTTCCAATTGTCTTATGAGATACATAGCACCGTAAGCCATCATGTACTCACCCAATTTTACACATAAATATACTCAATGTATGGGTGGCGAAAATAAATTTTCTGAGCCCTCATATAGGCTTGCCAATTTGGCTTGTTGCTTGAAATAGAATAAAGTCGAGGCTTCATCGCCTTGGTCATTCGTGTTCGAGTTATTTCCTGCTACATTGGTTTTCATTAGCTTGGCCCGCAGAGTCCACCAGGATTTCTGTGCACTACAAGTCGTTATTACGTGGGCCCCCGTAATAATAAATTGTCTTGCATAGTTACCCCAAATTTTCTCTCGTCCAAGCAGATGATCAATCAAGGAGTAACAGCAGGTGCATTGGCATGAATAGGGTCATGCTCCAATGCGGTGTTAGGAGCAACGCCTGGCTCAGGGGCCATGGCTGGCTCCGGATCAACAAATTCCATCTCAAAATTAGCTAGATCAACCATCATGGAGGGTTACAGGGTCCTCCAAGGGCTGGTTTAAGTGTATGAACTCAAGGTCAGGGCCTGGATCAAAACCGGGTGGAAGAACAAGATCACCCTCAGTACTGTGATCAAACTCAAAGCTGTGTGCGGGAACCGGTGCAGCTGATGATGCCATATCAGGGTCGGCGTCGTGTGAATGGTGTTGCACTCCCTGTCTGCGAAAATGCGGATGTCAGGAACTCAAATGAGTCTGGGACAAGGGAATGGGCATAAGTTTCCCCTGCAGGAGCGTCCGCAAGTAGTAGGTAAATACCAGCAGCAATAGGGCCTCGCCCCCAAATGGGTCCTCTTTCTAGTAGATCGTTATCGTCGTCAGAGGCCACGTCGGGGGGGGGGGGGGCATATCAACAATGGGATAAGCGGCAAGGGGTACAGGAACAGGGATCACCACGAGTGGCAAATTCCCAACAAGATGGCCATCAGTAGGCTCTGCTACGACATCAGGCAGCGCAAAAGGGGCTGAAAGTCGTCATCGTCTATGCCGGTAGTATCGGAAATGTACACCTCGTGCTCCGCTGCAACTATGTCGTCTGATACTATGGCCATGGGATTCGTAGTGTCCATCCTTCTAGTACATGGTGAAAGCATGACGTTTGTAACACAAACACATATACGTATAATAATCAATCATATATTCATGTAAACATGTAAGTCAACAATAAACAATCAAATAATTCTCCTAGTCCCACTAGCCAAATTCCTCCCAGTCTCTAAGACTGCTCTATCATCCACCTCGACCTCTTAGATCGAGCCTCGGCCTCCAAGACCGAGCCTCAGCCTCCAAGACTGAGCCTAAAACAACAAACATCTACCTCGATCTCTAAGATCGAGCCTCGGCCTCCAAGACCGAGCCTCAGCCTCCAAGACTGAGCCTAACATAAATAACATCTACCTCGATCTCTAAGATCGAGCCTCGGCCTCCAAGACCGAGTCTCAGTCTTCAGGACTGAGCCTAATAATGAATAAATGAAATGTGCTCAACATTTGTTTGTAAAAACGTTTTGGATCTGGACTTAAGTGGTATGCAGTAAAAATGTTTTCGTGAGAGCCCTAGTGATCATAGTCTAGACTCGAGAAGGAATCCTAGTTCGCTATGATCAGAGCTCTGATACCAAGCTGTCACACCCTGGCTTTGCGGAAGCGTGGTTAATTTGGTGTGACTTCTTAATACCATAGCTTAATCATAACAAGCTATATGAATTAAAAATATGCAAGATCATCCATTGATATTAAAAATATTAAACATTGTCTTAACGGGTTAACACCCAACAATCGTAACTTGTCTAAACATTACAAATGCAAACTTAAAGTAAACATGGTTCAGGGACTGTGACTTGTCCAGGAAAGAGTCACAAGTCTCGAACCCTGGAAGACCTCGGGCCTAATGCAGCGGAAAACAGGCCATACCGCGCCAGATCGTTAGTTTCCTGAAATACATGTAAGTTGAAAAATCAACAATAATGTTGAGCGAGTTCATGCGATAATGAGTAAATAAACCTTTATCTTTATCAAAAACCTGGTATGTAGCAAATAAGGAAAAAGAGATCACCAATGGTTTGCAAGGCCATTGATATGTGTGAAGTGCAAGTAGGAAGACTCAAACCTAGCGGATTTATGCGTCGGGCACTAAGTCACCCCGAGGTCCGTTCAGCTGGACCTGGGGCTGGGCTCGCTACACCCAGATAGATCTACCGCTCCTGTCCCTCGGTCCTACTATGAGGATTAATGGCCTCAAGTTTCCGCCTACCCACTCACATGATCTAAGTAACAAACCTCCTTACGCTAATCATACCATGTATAAACATATTCATAATCAAAGTAACATGTATTTCACCCCCGCAGTTTAGAAAACTGAAAACAGTTAAGAGAAAAGGGGGACATGAACTCACAGTCAGTGCGTCGCTAAATAGAGTACTCCAAATGTCCGAAAGCTGTGCAACGACCTACATGTGCTAATTCTATTAGACGGATGGCCGTGCTTTAGCTTTATAGTTTAATCTTCGGGAAACAGTTAGACAACTGTTCCTTGTATATATTTGGTAGTTAATCTCCTTCCCAAGGATGGGGGAATTAATACATGTGCGTTTATAATATTAAGTCTCACTTAATATATTTTATTTCTCATTCCAAAATATAATTATTTTTCTCAAAAATAATATATTTTCTCTTCGCATAATACTTTCCAAAATAATACGTTGACAAAATACGCATTTATGAATATTTCCGCATAAGGCGTAAGTTACGTTTTGGCGATTTAGTGGTAATAGTACTTACCGTTGTAACTTATATGTTTGTCGTGTAGGCGTTGGTATTATTTTGGGTTCGTCACAGTTTGTAAATATTATTTTTACTCTAAAAATAATGTTTATATATTTTCACAAAATAATCATAAACAGTGTGGTGAAAAATATATTTATGGAATAAATATTTATCACGTTTAGTTTTTGTGAAAATCCCACCTCAGATTATTTAATGAATAAAGTCATGGCGAAATGTATTTTGAAAACATATCAAAAATAATTCTAACACTTGTAAATAATTCTAAGTGTTAGATTTTAGAAAAATTTCGCCAGAGTTTCCCCTGTAACTGGAGGTGGCCACGCTTTCAAGCGTATCATTTTCTTTTATAAAATCATTCCAACACTTCTTTAAATCAACCAATCAATTTCCGATACTTCAAACTAGTTTCAACACATCAAACTTGTAGACTAGTATGTAAAATCGCATTATTACATGAACTTGTAGTTTTTCCGAAAGTCATAGTGTAGATCACCTTATATTTAGTGGATCTATGTATAAAATAGTTTAGTCTTGTAAAAACCTCGTTTTTAGAACAAATCATCCTTTACAACTTCCCGACAACTTTTGTAAAAATTGTTACTTTGTCGGATCTTTCGTTTCACAAGTGTTTATACACTTGTAGTTTGTAAAAATCATATTTGTTAACGTGTCATCCAACTTTTATAAAACATGATTTTCTCGACACTTGGTTCTACGAATATACCACTTGTACATACGCAGATCGGCTCGTTTTAAATACTATTTTACAAGTCAAAATACTTTTACACAAGTTCATGTCTCTCGTGTGGTGGAGTTTCACCTTTTAACCCTTGTACCGATAGAAACAAGCGTATGTCAAGATTCGTGATCTTAACAAAGTCGGGTTAAACGATGATAAGAGCCACCACATCGTAGATCGGGCCTCAATAATCAACATATTCGAATACTACGACTTTTACACGCGTTATAAGCTTTTAACCAACAATATTCGAGTTTTAGTAGACTTTATAGATTCAAAACACATGATTCCGACTTTTAACCGTTAAAAATCATATTGACCACTTTAGATACGATCGAGAGTGAGTTTTAAACATTATACCTCTAGCTCGGGGCTAGGGAAGAATCTAGTCGAAAATGGCGTGGATAAAAGCAAAGAAATGAGGTCCTTCAACTTCCGCTTGCTTCAAGGCTCCTTATACGTGATCATCGACACTTGTATGTTCTTGGGATGGAGAGATCAAAAGTCGACAATGGGTGGATGGTGGGGAGAGGTTACGGCCGAGAGTAGGGAGGAGCAAGAGAGAGAGTTGAGTGTTGGTGAAATGTGATCTCTAGTGTGAAGTGTAGGGTGGGGTATTTATAGAGAAAATCTAGCGCTATCGTCCAACGGATCTCGTGTCCCCTAGATATCCACACAATCAAATAAAATAATCATAAAGTGTACTCCCTTGTCCTCTTTTGTTAGCCGATCCCATTAGGGGGGGGGTATCCGGTTGGATTTCAATTGTTCAGTTAGAGTTCAGTTTAGTTAAGTAGGTTACCTTAGAGTTTAACCCCGTTAGTTGCATGACGCGTTATAAAGCGGGTGTTAGGGTAATCAGGGACCCTAACTGGCTCAGAAAAAGACTAATAATATTTTTGGCAATATTTTTGTGTTCCGGGTATAGTCCGGTTGTTCGGTTGGATAGTAATCCGTTAAAGTGCTTAAGTAATCCTTTAAGCATCGTAAATAATATTTTTAGCGACACAATTAATTCTGCAAAGTGTCAGGAATATTTCCTCATGTTTTGGCACTTTATTAGTTAGCTAGAAGCTAGTATGTTGATAAAAGTGCTGTGTTTCGTGCTTAGAGTACGTTTTAGGCACATTCAATCCCTGTATCTTATTCCTAAAGACGCAGTTTAACAACCCTTGTATCCCTACACACCTATGGGTGTAGTAAAATATTTCTGGCTCATTCAGGCCTTTAGAGGCAGTGTTTGCCTGATGCTGTTCTATATCAGCATGTTCAATAGGTTATCCGTTCAAATGCTACTGTGCTTTTTTGCATCATGTTTGTCACTAGAGTTCAGTAAGTAAATAATGTAGTGACGGAAAAATCAAAGTATGATGCAGATATGTACAAGTATCAACAATCAAGTATCAACAATTAAGTCGTACGGATACCTGGTTTTGTGAGGGTTGTCACATTCAGTTCTCCAGTTGCAACAGAGCGAGTCTGATACTAGTAAGTTAGAGTCGATAGCGAGCTGCAGAGCTCGTGTGCGTTCAGGTTTCGCAGTCGCGTTAATCCTGAAGTTTCCATCCAGCGATGTTATTGCATGCTTTAGCTCTTTCGAACATCGATACATGGGAGGCCCTTGCGATCGGTCTAAATAACACATCCAATACCGTCCATGTGATACCTCCAACCAAAATCCCAAAGCCATGGTTTTCACCGTCCGTCGAGTGTGTCGCACAGTTCCTCTTTATGACTCTTTCACGTATGACATCATTCTCTCGTGTCGCATCGTTGTGCAGCTGGGACGCTGATTCGGACCATAAGGATATACCATTGAATCACCCGCATCCTCGAGTTAAAGGATGCTCAGTGCATTGCAGAGTCGGAATTCGAAAGCTGGAGAGACGTCCTTCTATTTTGTCTTCCACGGGCACAGCACCCTGCTGTGCTAAAGAGATTAAAGCTGCACGATGTGTGAAAATCTTGTGATGAATCTACAACAGCATCCACCGAAACCAAGAAATCGCTGTACCCCCAAAAGAATCTTTGGTGTCAATTAGTTTCTAACAAAATGGATCCTAACACGATCCACGCGTACTCCCACTTCGTTGGTCTCATGATCAAAATGCTTTCCTCGTATCTAAGTGTTACATTTAACAAGACTTTTCACGTAATGACTCCTTCCCCAGGAGTTCTAAGATACGATATAGGCGTCATCCATGTTTTCCCTTCTTCCATGAAATAACCCAAAATGTCATCAATAAATACAGTCGATTCATGTGATCCCTGAAGTTGCTAGTGTGTAGATCCACTCAACGATCATGATGAACAAAGTTGAAATGGCCGCATTGCGTCCGGCTTGCTGTTCTAAGAGCATTCTCCTTTTAGACTTCTTCCTGTCAATAGTTCGTTTGCTAGCAAATCTTCGAAGGGAAGTTCATTCCTCGTAACTGGTCGACGGGTTGTCAATACGTGGTCGAGGCAAACGGCTCTTGACTGTCACCTTGTTGAGTTCTCGTTAATCAGTACGTATACTAAAAGGCTTATCTTTTCTGGTATAACTGAGGCCCCCATAGCGAAAGACTAGATCCGATGAAATTTAAGTCCAATAATTCCTAAAAATGATTAGGCAGTTCCTGCAACCTTCTTAGTGTAAGACAATAAGATATACTAGTAACAAGGGCTACTTCTGTCATGATACCGATCTGATGTTCCACCTGACGGTGTGAAGGTAAACCTGACAGTTCTTCTGATAGTACTTAGGGAGGAATCACGAATAATTGGTGGATCCTCGATCCTCCTTTCCTTAGCCTTGACATCAATATCGAGTGTTAACATTGCGGGGTAATCCTTCCGTAGACACTCCTGGCTTTCTCGCCGAAATAACGCTAACCGTTGTGCCACTCTGGCGCGTTAGAACAGATAACAATCCTCCCCGAAGGAGCGGGTTATGTAGAATTATCTCCTCACGGGGTACATCTATCAAGAATATTAAAAGAAAGGTCGATGTCAAACACTTGTCCCATAAGGCCATGCTTGCATCCCAATGATCATATGAGGTTTCCACTATCTTGCCATCAGCCCGTTCCACAACAGGTTCAAATTTTCAGGAGCATCGGGGTAAAACGAAATGGAGACGAAACGGATTGCTATTCATACTGGCTACCATGTCGTTAAGTCCTAACGTCGCCCACGCCAATTCTAAATGCCCTTCCAGGAGCGCCACTTCTGGTGTTGCTGTTTTCATTACTAGGTTTCTAAGTACCGACGTTGTTCCTTTGATCGTTGACCCCTTAACTTAACTACAACCAATCCATGTTGTAGGCATCCTTATTTCCTTACTGATAGCTAGGGTTGGAGCACCTTGTTGTCGTTGTGATTGCTGCCCCCAATTCCGTTTGCTCAAAATGAAGCCCTACGATTCTTCACCATTAAAGTCCATCTTTTCACATTCTGGGCCACGTCCTAAAGGGCTACTCATTGTGCTGGCAATTACGCATACCACACTAAGGTCAAATATCATCACTTATGCCTCGACTAATTCGTAAGAGTTGACTCCCATTGGTCGCTGACAAGGGTAAAGGATTCGATTGAAGCCAATTTGCTGGTGTTCATCGCTGGTAACCAGGGCCGTTCTAATACTGAGGTCAGTGAGATACTACGCTTATCCTCTTATCCATCGTTCTTGCGAGTCGACTGGGGTAATACACGGTATGTTGCTAGAGTGTTACAGAAGTGATCGCACTTCAGAGTCTAAGACGTTATCGCGCTAGGTTCTAACAAACAAAGACATGTGAGGGAGGTATAGACTAATCATTTGACGCCGAGATATCCATTTCAGGGATGCTCATACAAGCACCTAACATTCTATCCAATTTGCTAGGCGTTCAGATGGGTGTTCAGGTGATACTCGATTAACATCGAGGTTCGTAAGGATTCAGAGATAAATGAAAAGTTCACGTTTGAGTTTGTGTAGGGGACAATTACTGCTATGACCCCTATAGGTTTGTTGTGTTTCACATTGATCAATTAACGGGACGGAACCCCTTTTCCACTTGTTAAGCCTCACTGAGATTCACATGCACCCCACAGTATTATTATGTGTGCACCCACAATAATATTGTGATTTGCATGCTCATCTCAGCTCCTCTTAACTCATGTCAAACGGTTCCTCAAACTCGAGTAGCAACAAAGAGCATTACGAAGTGTAAGTCGTGAAGGTTTAGGGAAATACCACCCTATCAGTCACATAACACGTGCAAGTGTACATGAATTCATATTATTGTGCTAAACGTGCAATCACATGCAGTATCGTATGTAGGTGTTTACTAGTTATGTAGTACAATGAGTATAAAAGAGGCGAACCTTGCAATCTGGAGCTGAGTGTCATGGTCGTATTTGCGTTTTTAGAACTATTCGGTTATAGTTTGGTTTTACAAAAACGTTTTTCCCCTTTTAAAATAAAACCAAGTTCAATATAACCTGGCTCTGATACCAATCTGTCACACCCCCAAAAATCTACATGCGGAGCGCCACCGCTTGGAGGCGTGACTGACCAGGATCTTAGCCACCAATCACATTGAACTCATGAGTATATTTAAACAAAACTTTTATTTATTAGCAATAAGTGTTACAACGTTACATTATATCACAATTTACAGAGGAAGCATATTTAATTCGTTAAGTGTTTATAAACCACATGTAAAAGCTCTTAGTCTTGTGTTGCGTTTCCATATAACTCGACCCATGACCACTCCAGCTTCTCAGACAGCAAGTCCCCAAGTTATGCACCTAAAGGCCTGCAAGGCATGTAACAACGAATCAACAACAAAGTTGAGCGAGTTCACAGTTGGGTGTTCGTTTTAAGGTGCTTACGAAAACATAATTTGTCTTTAGTTGGCTAACTTGCTGGGGTTTACCCCATAGTTGAAAATATGATTAACCAGTTTACCTTGTTTCCCAAACATATCCGTAGTTGGTGGGGGCTTCCCATGTGAATTACCAGTTTACCCTGTTTCCCAAACATATCCATAGTTGGTGGGGGCTTCCCATGTGAATTACCAGTTTACCCTGTTTCCAAACCTTTTTACGATATTTAGTGGGGGCTTCCCATGTGAATTACTAGACCATACCATATCGATTACTAACGAAATATAAGTTGTGCCCTGCATCAGTGTCTATCATCACTCACAGTTTGCCATAGTCCATTAGTACACGCCCGTTCGAACGACACGGTGTGAGGTTTGTTAAACCTAATAGCGCTATAAACTAATGACCCGCTCGCCATCGGCCTCGGCGATTAAGTCGATATAAAGAGGAGGGACTTCATGATAGAGTTTTGTCTAGAAAGTTTAAGGTTGTTGTCCTACCCAAGGAGGACGAACCTATGTAGTTCTACCCAAGGAGAATACACAGGATTTTATAGTGGCATCCTACCCAAGGAGGATGGCCATACATATCCTACCCAAGGAGGATATGTAGATTCCGTTTTAGTTTATTAACCCTTTCCCAACCCTTGGGAATCCCATGCCTTGTAGAAAATGTGAACTCACCTCGGTTTGCTCGGTTGATTAATTACTTGATTCCAATTTATCAGTCAAAGCCTATGTATTCATGTATACGAAGATCAGTCTATCATCACATTGGTCACATACATTCATAGTGTGCATCATGGAAGGATCATAGTTTAACAGGTAATAGTCACTTTGGCTTGTAAAACACATAATAGATGATTTACCATACAAACTAAACACATCAGATTTCTTGTTCTTGATTAATGTTGTTCAACCTTTTCAATACATGCAATCAGTGAAATCTTCCTATCCTACTGTTCATGCGAAACCCTTCGACGAAAGGGATGCTCGGCGAAACCCCGCGTGACGAAACACTTAGTGTTTCGTCGAGTTGACATGTGACGAAACACTTAAGTGTTTCGTCGAGTTAGCATGTGACGAAACTACCTAGTTTCATCGGCTCCTCAGTTTCGTCGTCATTATCAGATAATCAAACATTCACAGAAACCCTAATCACGATTCCAGTGCTTAATTATCAATCATTAATCCTAGCCACGAATTATATGAAACAAAATCATTGACAGGTTCACTGTATCACTTATTTATCCAATCATTCAAGATGTGCAACAATATCAGATCACAAGTCAGATTAAATTCAATAGATTAACATCAGGCAGCAACCCTAACTACTATCAATTAACATCATTCGTTCATCACATAAAAGATTATTAGATTCATCATTCAAAATCTTCTATATCATTGATCATTATCACAAGTCATGAAATTCTACCTAGAAACTATTGGATAGTAACAAAATAAAGCTTTCTATACACTAACCGGTTGAACGGAACCATGACTTGATCGATCTTAGAGGGCTTCGAGGACACACAGTCGCCGTCAATCGGAAAAGGGAGAGCTCGAGGGTTTTGATTTGATCAATTGTTTCACGAATATAATAGTTAGTGTGCAATTAACGTGAGGATGGAGAAACGCCTTGTTTCGTCGAGATAAGTATGGCGAAACACTCCTGTTTCGTCGAAGTCATTAATGGCGAAACCCTTGGGTTTCGTCGAACCAATTCAAGGTTTAAATAGTTTAAGTTATTCAAACAGGTTACATGTTATATCACCAAACACCTTAATCACATTAAATAGATAACATATCAAACAAACATCTCAACATATAATCCAACGCGTACAATTACAAGGCAAACAAGTCGTGTAAGCAAACAACTAAACAATTAGTGTGCAATTAACGTGAGGATGGAATCTTGGAAACTTGAGTTGTAACTGCAAAGCTTTTAAACATCTTGGGAGAGGGAGCCAAGCTGCCTTGCCCAAGCCCCACATCGTTGCACGCTGCCTGGCACGCTGCCCTTGTTTCACGCACGATGGCCTGAAAGCGTGGCATGAGGGCCTAGCAAACAAGCCAAGCTGCCTTGCCCAAGCCCCACATCGTGGCATGCTGCCTCGCACGCTGCCCTTGTTTCATGCACGATGGCCTGAAAGCGTGGCCTGTGGGGGGTGCTTGCCTTGAAAATTATGATTTCTCAAAAAATTAATGTTTGTTCCAGTCACTTTACTTTTTGTGCAGAATGTATATATAGGGGGGTCGAGTTAGCAAAGGCTGGCCTAGTCAAATCAAATTAAGTAGAAACCACCCGCAAGCATGTTGGCCATAAAGAGTGCTGTCAGTGTCGTTATTGTAAAATATAATAGCGACTTGAAAAGAAACAAATAAACAATAACACAAAAACGTATACAATGTAGGGTAAATGTTTACACACGCGTATTTTCAGAACGTGCATGAGTTTCATGGCTAGTGACGGGAACGTCCTAGCTACAATGGGACTGGATTGACCTACATACGCATACTTACGGTCCATAAGCAGTGGTCTAACAACAAGTTTCATAAAATGTCAAAACAGGTCCCTGCATTCGATTTGTCACGTTTAGGCATTTCTAACACTCGTTAACCTGATTTTCAAGCTCCATAAGAATGAATAAACATAGGGAACATGAAATGTGCTCAGAAATGTTACGGATGTCGGTTCGTTTGATCGTACGGTTGCGGTTTACGGTTAATTACGATGAAAACCGTAACGAACACGTTGGCATGAATAAAAGAAATTTGTCATTCAAAAAAACAGATTACTAAATGTATTTATGATTGTTAAATGATTTAACTTAGATTATATTGTTTTGACATGTGTTTCTAAGGTGAGTTAAGTTAACAAGGTTTAGAGCTTGGACCTCATAAAACAAATTGTTTAAAGTGGGCTGAAGATAGATTTTGGAATTGTGTTTTGGATTGCAAGATTAGATAACTCAAAAATACATTTCAACGCATTACCCTATATATTAAATTTTGAAGTTAATTAACATTAAAATGAAGAAATAGTATCGAGTATCGATACCGGTACCCGCTTTTATCAAATAGGCTGTATTTTCGGTACCGGTTCGGTATCGGTATTCATCGATTTTTACCCTTAAATACCGGTGCTGTACCAGTACCGACCGATACCGAATCGTACCAGGTATATTCGGTACCAGTACATACTTTTGGGGATTTCAGTAACGGTATTTTCGGTACCGGTTGGTACCGAGCTTATCAAATCCTGTAGCAACGTAGCAATGCAAGTAATTGCACAGTTTAGATTACTTTTCATGCACACAGTAAGTAAACTGTATTTCGTTTGAATGAAATTTTATATACACAACTTATTTTGCTTTATTTTTTGTCTTTTTTCTGTAAGTAATGAATTGTAGCATGTAAAATTAAGTTGAATATTTAGATTATTGATGAGCAAATCGTATCAAATCCTGTAATCAAACCGGTATCGTATTGGTACCAAATTTTCTATACCAAATCATTTTCGGTACCAATTTGGTACCCACCTTTTTGCGTTTTCAGAATTGTTACTTTCGGTTCGACACCGGTCTAGCACCATACCTGTATTTATTGATTTTTACCTTCAAATACCATACCGTATTGTACCGAGCATTTTCAGTGTCGGTACCTAATTTTGATAATTTTCCGGATCGGTACTTTCGGTGCCGTTACAGGTACCGAGCTCATCCATATTTTAACGTGCTAGCACCGTAATAACTAAATTGAAAACTACCGAATTTCCAACGTGTAGGACGTGTGGGTCCTATTATTATATATTAGGTTATTTAAAATCGTTTTTTAGGATGGAGTGACCATCCTTACAACGTTATTTTTATTTATGTTTTGATATTCGTTATCTGCTGCTCATACGTGTTTTGCAGACATTAGGTCCCCGCCGCAACGCGGGCGGAAAATCAACTAGTGAGATTAAAAAGTTAGTTGCCATATTGTTGGGAATTCGATGATGGGCTTGAACACGGAACTGTACCAAAAGAAATTCACCAAGAGGTGGCCCCCAGGTTGACTTTGAAACCGTTGATAAAGGCCCAAGTTCATGAATATATGTCACACCCCCAAAATCCACCTGCGGAGTATCACCGCTTGGGAGCGTGACTGACCAGGATCAAGCCATCAATCATATTGAACATAGCATAACATAAATAAAGTAGTTCGTAAAACCTCATTCAATACAATTGATGTTTCAAAACAAACATAGTATCAGTAGCGGAAGCATAAGTGAATAACCCAAGTAAACCATAAGTTCAATTATTCGAAATGTTTAAACATAGCGTTCATAATCCACTGCCCACAACGTCCCGCTCCTCCAGTGCAAGCTCCATAAGTACCTAAGGTCCTGCAAGGCATGCAGCAGATAATCAACAAACTAGTTGAGCGAGTTCACAGTTTAAAGTTCAATATCGTATTGTGTGAGTAATGGTTTAATCGTTACGTTCCATATGATTAGTTCCATAGCGGCCTCCCAGGCAGGTGTGCGAAGATTATGTTCGAATAGTTCGCGACCATAGTCTTTACCGACCAGGGTGTGTGCGAAGGCGGTTAATCAGTTCGTTCGCGACCATAGTCTTTACCGACCAGGGTGTGTGCGAAGGCAGTTGAGTAGTTCGTTCGCGACCATAGTCTTTACCGACCAGGGTGTGTGCGAAGGCAGTTTGTAAGTATCAACAGTTTAATCGTTCGTTATAATATCAAAGTATGCACAAGTAATCATCCAACCCATTCCCACCCTGGGAACCCATGCCTTGGCTGTGTGAACTCACCTTGGTTTGCTCGGTATGCTAGGTTATGCGCTCACTAGTAATTAATCACGTCCTATCGTATGCACGTATAACAAATCAGTTCATGTTCACAATGATACGCATGCAATTTAATGTTCACATAACAGTCAGTTTGCATAACGGCACAACACGTATTGTTTCACATTAACTCATCAGCTAGTGTACACAAAAACATTCATCACCAAGCATGGCATGCCAAATAAGTCAAACATACATCCCCATCCTTCGAAGGATGTTTATAACCCCTAATATCTTTCGGTCCTCTGTTATCTTTCGACAACAGTTAACACAATTATCCTTCGGACCGAATGTTATGTTTCGGACCACTGTCATCTTTCGGTCAAAGCTATCTTTCGGTCAAAGTTACTATGGTTCGGTCAGAGTTATCCTTCGGTCAACACTACTATGGTTCGGTCAACAAGCATCTTTCGACAACAACTATGTTTCGAGTAGCAAGTATCTTTCGATACATATCAGTTACGGAATATCAGTTACGTTTATCACGCAGCTAGTTACAGAAACAGAAACCCTAATCATCTACAGCCGTCATCATCATTAACAAGCACATCTCATCAGTTACATTACACAGAAGGCACAAGATCATCTACGACAGTTACTATCATTCCTAGAAATCATTTAACGGTAATAGAATCAATCATCAACCAAATCCGAATCGTCATCTATCTGTCACACCCCCAAAATCCACCTGCGGAGTATCACCGCTTGGGAGCGTGACTGACCAGGATCAAGCCACCAATCATATTGAACATGCATTTAATATTAAGTAAAATAAATGAAAACCATCCATTCAATACAAAAGGTGATCAAACAAATCATCGTTTCAAAATGTAGCGGAAGCATAGTAAATAAACCAGTAGTAGCTAACAGTTTCAAGTGTCATAATAGTTTAACAGAAAAGTCACGATCCTTGTCCACAACGACCCGCTTCTCCAGTGCAAGCTCCAGGTACCTAACGATCTGCAAGGCATGTAACAGAATGATCAACAAACTAGTTGAGCGAGTTCACAGAAAGTAAATGCGTAATAGTAAGTTCGTTTGTAACAGGTGGCTCTACCGGGCCGATTGTATGTTCTATTGGTGGTGGTGTTCCACGTTACTGTGTGGTGGTGTTCCACGTTACTGTGTGGTGGTGTTCCACGTTACTGTGTGGTGGTGTTCCACGTTACTGTGTGGTGGTGTTCCACGTTACTGTGTGGTGGTGTTCCACGTTACTGTGTGGTGGTGTTCCACGTTACTGTGTGGTGGTGTTCCACGTTACTGTGTGGTGGTGTTCCACGTTACTGTGTGGTGGTGTTCCACGTTACTGTGTGGTGGTGTTCCACGTTGTATAACCACTAGACTACTCGTAACTATAGGTATCCTTCACAACCGAGGATAGTAAAGTGGTAGTCTAGGCATAGTGTCAATAATGTATCTAATCAACCTTTCAATCCCATTCCCAACACCCCGGGAACCCCATGCCTTGGTAAGAGTGTGAACTCACCTTGGTTTGCTCGGTATGCTAGGTTATGCACTCACAAGTAATTAATCACGTCCTATTGTATGCACGTATAACAAATCAGTTCATGTTCGCAATGATACGCATGCAATTTAATGTTCACATAGCAGTCGGTTTGCATATCGGCACAACACGTATATTTTGCACGAATACAAATGTTAACGTTCATCAAGCATGGCATGCCAAATAAATCAAGCATAAAAATTCCATTATTCAAAGCATTTTCAAAAACCCTAATATCTTTCGATCCATCAGTCATCTTTCGACCAACAGTTTTGTCATGTTTCGAAACAAAGCTATCTTTCGGTCAAAGTTATGGTTCGGTCAAACTATCTTTCGAAGGACTAGTATCTTTCGGTTCACAGCAACCTATGTTTCGAGCTATTAATATCTTTCGGTCACAGCAGTGATCTTTCGGCATACAAGTCATCCTTCGATACTCATCAGTTACATTTTATTCAAAGTTTCCAATTTTATCCGTGTTTATCAACTAACACAATTTCAAGTATTCTGTCACCTAAAAATCGATCAAACAGGGATTTTTATAATAAACTTTATGAACCCTAATTTACCCACATGAACAATAACAATAACAATATTCACATGAACAATAACAATAACAGTATTCAATCATATTATGTCCCGGTTCCAATAACAATAATATATATCCGAATTGCATGATAAAACAACCGATCCCCAAACACCTTATCACTAACCATCATCACGACAGAATCGATTAGCATACAAGTCCGATTAACATCCATATCCACTTAACATACATAACCGGTTATCATATCAACAACATATTGTAAGACGATCGATAAATCATGAAATCATATTTATTAAACACTAACCGGAAATGAAAACAAGGGAAATGATCAGCAAGAAGTCTCCGTAGGTTTGTGGTTGCCGTCACAAGTAGAGGTGTTCTAGGGTTTTTAGAAAAATCCCTACTGATTTCATGCATTCACTAATATAACCGTATCATCGGAATGGGCCAAGCCCATTAAAATGACTGGGCCGAAGGATATGTTTCGAGACCCCTTTGATCCGAAAGATGATCTTTCGGATCGAAGGATATGTTTCGTGATCCTTCGATCCTAGGGCCATGTTTCGTGAACATCCTTCGGAGGTTGGACATCCTTCGAAGGTTGTTTGTGATGTAATGTGTTTCACACTAACTAGTTTACACATTTTACAAGTTTCACCATATAGCAAACAACTATGCACAATCAAACAATCAAACGTATACAATTTCATGGCAGCCAAATGTGCAAATAAATAACTAGTCAATACATGATCGTGTAATACATATGAAATCGAATCTTGGAAATTCGAGTTGTCACATTATCCCCAACTTGAAAGAAATTTCGTCCCGAAATTTGGTACGCACTCACTGAGGAAGCTAGGTAAGTTACATCATTCACTGGTTTCCCTGGGGTGTCACATCATCCCCCCGTTGATTTGGAATTTCGTCCCGAAATTCAGTAGTAGTAGCTTCAGCCTCAGAAGTGGATGCATTGGTTTCGAATAACTGGGGGTACTTTTCTTTTATCTGGTCTTCGCGTTCCCAGGTATACTCTGGACCACGCTGGGAGTTCCAACGAACTCGAACAAGAGGGATTCTCTTGTGCTTGAGGACCTTAACATCCCGGTCCGTGTTTTCAACTGGTTCCTCGACGAACTGCAACCGCTCGTCGATAGTGAGTTCCTTAAAAGGAATGATGAGGGTTTCATCTGATAAGCACTTCTTTAAGTTCGACACATGAAAGACATTGTGAACTGCTCCGAGTTCAGCTGGTAAGTTCAACTTGTAGGCTACTTTGCCAATGTTTTCTAAGATTTCGAATGGTCCGACGTACCGCGGATTCAGTTTGCCCCTTTTGCCAAAACGTACCACACCCTTCCAGGGTGAGACTTTCAATAATACCCGGTCCCCGACCTGAAATTCCAATGGTTTTCTACGCTTGCCCGCGTAGGCTTTCTGACGGTCGCGTGCTGCCGCCATGCGTTGTCGTATCTCTGAAATCTTTTCTGTGGCGTCCACTACAATCTCTGGACCCGTGATTTGACTATCCCCCACCTCTGCCCAACAGAGAGGTGACTGGCGTTTACGCCCGTACCATGCCTCGAATGGAGCGGCTTGAATGCTGGTGTGATAACTATTATTGTACGAGAACTCCACCAAAGGGAGGTGCTTTTCCCAGCCGTTGCCGAAATCGATAACATACGCTCGAAGCATGTCTTCTAGAGTTTGAATAGTTCGCTCAGACTGCCCATCCGTCTGAGGTTGATATACTGTGCTCATGTCTAATCGTGAGCCGAAGGATTTGTGCATCGCTTGCCAAAGCTCTGACGTGAATCGTGCATCGCGATCCGAAATAATAGAGGTGGGCACTCCGTGCCTCGAAACAACTTCTTTGAGATATACGTCTGCGAGAGTGGAGAACTTATCCGTTTCCTTTATAAGTAGGAAGTGTGCAGACTTAGTGAGTCGATCCACGATCACCCATATCGTATCGTTCCCACGCTGGGATCTAGGTAGGCCTGTAACGAAATCCATGGAAATTTCTTCCCATTTCCACTGTGGTATCTTGGGTTGTTGAAGTAAATCTGAGGGTTTCTGGTATTCAACCTTGACTCTCGCACAGGTTAAGCATTTTCCAACATAGGTGGCGATGTGGGCTTTCATACTAGGCCACCAATAAGTAGTGCTGATGTCGTGGTACATTTTATCCGACCCTGGATGTACCGAATAGCGAGACTTGTGAGCTTCATCCATTACAAGCTCGCGTAAACCGCCATAAAGTGGGACCCAAATACGCCCCGTTACATAGTAGGCGCCGTCTTCCCTTTGTTCCATGCATTGCCTTGAGCCGCGTAAGGCTTCAGCTTTGACATTTTCGGGTTTCAGTGCTTCTAACTGAGCAGCTCGTATCTGTGCAGGAAGACTGGACTGAATAGTAAGCTGCAGCGCTCGCACGCGCTTAGGTAGAGTGTCTTTCCGGCTGAGGGCATCAGCCACAACATTGGCCTTGCCTGGATGATACTTGATGGCGCATTCGTAGTCGTTCAGTAACTCGACCCATCGTCTTTGACGCATATTCAAATCCTTCTGCTTAAGGATATGCTCGAGACTCCTGTGATCGGTGTAAATCGTGCACCTGGTACCGTACAGGTAGTGTCGCCATATCTTAAGCGCGAAAACAACAGCTCCCAGCTCTAAATCGTGCGTCGTATTATTCCGTTCATGAACCTTGAGTTGCCGAGAGGCGTATGCAATAACTTTATCCCGCTGCATCAATACGCAACCAAGCCCCTGTATCGATGCGTCACAATAAACCACGAAGTCATCCGTGCCCTCGGGCAGTGAGAGAATAGGCGCGCTGCAAAGCCTATCCTTTAAGTACTGAAAAGCGGTCTCTTGCGTATTACCCCATCTGTAAACGACACCTTTCTGTGTTAGCATAGTAAGTGGCTGCGCGATCTTGGAGAAGTCTTTAATAAATCGCCTGTAGTACCCCGCCAAACCCAATATTTGGCGTATTTCTGTCGGTGTGCGTGGTGCAGGCCAGTTCCTGATCGAATCTACCTTGGATGGATCAACATGAATCCCATCCCTGTTCACCACATGGCCTAAGAAGTGGACTTCATGAAGCCAGAAGTCGCATTTTGAAAACTTGGCGTACAATTGTTCCTTTCGAAGAAGTTCCAAGATAAGACGTAAGTGCTGCTCGTGTTCCTCCTGACTCTTGGAGTAGATCAGAATGGCGTCGATGAAGGCAATGACGAACTTGTCTAGATAGGGTTTACACACCCTGTTCATAAGATCCATGAAGACTGCAGGCGCGTTCGTAAGCCCGAATGGCATGACAAGAAACTCGTAGTGACCGTAACGAGTTCTGAAAGCGGTTTTGGAGACGTCCTCATCCCGGACTCTCAGCTGATGATAACCTGACCTTAAATCAATCTTGGAATAGTAACACGACCCTTGCAGCTGGTCGAATAAGTCATCTATACGCGGAAGAGGATAACGGTTCTTCACCGTCACCTTGTTGAGTTCACGGTAGTCGATGCACATTCTGAACGTACCGTCTTTCTTCTTCACAAATAACACTGGAGCTCCCCAAGGCGAAGAGCTAGGTCGGATAAATCCCTTATCCAAGATTCCTGGTAGCTGCGTCGATAGTTCTTCCGATTCTGGTGGAGTTAAGCGATACGGTGCTCGAGCTATGGGTGCTGCTCCTGGAGCGAGCTCGATTTGAAATTCGTCCTGATGATGCGGCGGTAGACCAGGTAAATCTTTAGGAAACACCTGAGTAAAGTCGCATACAACTGGATGATCTTCCAACTTCTTTTCTTTCGCTGCTGCTGTGCTTGAGACCGAACGGTAGTTGAACTCTTGCTGAAATACCCATCCCTTTCCCGCTTGTTGTCATTAGGAGTAGCGGGAGTAGCAGAAGTGATAGCGGTAGTAATAGTGCTGATACAACTAGGCAGCCTGTTCTGTTCCACTGCCTGATCCGTGAATGTCTGGGGCATTATCGAGGTTAGCCGATGTAGCATGGCTCTGAACTTCTGAGGCTAGACCCTTGAGGTACAATTCGATACGCTTGTTTGGAGGGTCCACCATGGTTGGACACAAGATGGCCAGTTCGTCCGACCGTTTCGTATATGCATCAACTTCTGACCCCGTCATTTTCAAATGGTAAGGCTCCACTTCCAACTAGTATCTGTACTTGCGCGTTCCACCTGGTTAGCGCGATTCCTACCAAAGTACCAGTGGCGTACTTGACCCTGCGAGCCTCAGGGCGTTCACACATGAAGTTCTTGAATGTGCCACTGAATGTGCTTGGACGACAGTCCATGATGTTCTGGAATGTGTGCGTTCTGACCCGTTGCGCGAGAAAGATAGATCAAGGTTAAGCGCGAAAGTTGGGTCACGAGAGTAGGATCTAACATCCTAGAATAGGTCTGGGATAGCAGGTTATACCTCCTGCTTGTGCGGCTGCAAGTGCCGCAGCAACTTGTTCGTTAATGAGAGCCGTCAACTGGGCTTGAGTCATGTCAACACGTCCAGACATGATCGAACAGTAAAGGTAGCATAAGTAAGAATGGTTCACGAATAGTGCGATGACAGAAGAGTGTAAGCACGTATGTGTTCTCAAGCAATAACAAGTTGTGAGCAAAGTAATGTAAGCATACTACGAGCAAAGTTCTATGCAATTCTAGCAAGCAGGTAATAAACATAAACCTTATTACCTAGGATGTCGAGTCTTGCACGTGGAGCGAAGCGTCGTTGTGGATCGTTGAGAGCACTGTTCTGGTTATAGTCTGGTTTTAATAAAAACGTTTTCCCATATTAAAACCAAGTTCTCTATAACCAATGGCTCTGATACCAATCTGTCACACCCCCAAAATCCACCTGCGGAGTATCACCGCTTGGGAGCGTGACTGACCAGGATCAAGCCACCAATCATATTGAACATGCATTTAATATTAAGTAAAATAAATGAAAACCATCCATTCAATACAAAAGGTGATCAAACAAATCATCGTTTCAAAATGTAGCGGAAGCATAGTAAATAAACCAGTAGTAGCTAACAGTTTCAAGTGTCATAATAGTTTAACAGAAAAGTCACGATCCTTGTCCACAACGACCCGCTTCTCCAGTGCAAGCTCCAGGTACCTAACGATCTGCAAGGCATGTAACAGAATGATCAACAAACTAGTTGAGCGAGTTCACAGAAAGTAAATGCGTAATAGTAAGTTCGTTTGTAACAGGTGGCTCTACCGGGCCGATTGTATGTTCTATTGGTGGTGGTGTTCCACGTTACTGTGTGGTGGTGTTCCACGTTACTGTGTGGTGGTGTTCCACGTTACTGTGTGGTGGTGTTCCACGTTACTGTGTGGTGGTGTTCCACGTTACTGTGTGGTGGTGTTCCACGTTACTGTGTGGTGGTGTTCCACGTTACTGTGTGGTGGTGTTCCACGTTACTGTGTGGTGGTGTTCCACGTTACTGTGTGGTGGTGTTCCACGTTACTGTGTGGTGGTGTTCCACGTTGTATAACCACTAGACTACTCGTAACTATAGGTATCCTTCACAACCGAGGATAGTAAAGTGGTAGTCTAGGCATAGTGTCAATAATGTATCTAATCAACCTTTCAATCCCATTCCCAACACCCCGGGAACCCCATGCCTTGGTAAGAGTGTGAACTCACCTTGGTTTGCTCGGTATGCTAGGTTATGCACTCACAAGTAATTAATCACGTCCTATTGTATGCACGTATAACAAATCAGTTCATGTTCGCAATGATACGCATGCAATTTAATGTTCACATAGCAGTCGGTTTGCATATCGGCACAACACGTATATTTTGCACGAATACAAATGTTAACGTTCATCAAGCATGGCATGCCAAATAAATCAAGCATAAAAATTCCATTATTCAAAGCATTTTCAAAAACCCTAATATCTTTCGATCCATCAGTCATCTTTCGACCAACAGTTTTGTCATGTTTCGAAACAAAGCTATCTTTCGGTCAAAGTTATGGTTCGGTCAAACTATCTTTCGAAGGACTAGTATCTTTCGGTTCACAGCAACCTATGTTTCGAGCTATTAATATCTTTCGGTCACAGCAGTGATCTTTCGGCATACAAGTCATCCTTCGATACTCATCAGTTACATTTTATTCAAAGTTTCCAATTTTATCCGTGTTTATCAACTAACACAATTTCAAGTATTCTGTCACCTAAAAATCGATCAAACAGGGATTTTTATAATAAACTTTATGAACCCTAATTTACCCACATGAACAATAACAATAACAATATTCACATGAACAATAACAATAACAGTATTCAATCATATTATGTCCCGGTTCCAATAACAATAATATATATCCGAATTGCATGATAAAACAACCGATCCCCAAACACCTTATCACTAACCATCATCACGACAGAATCGATTAGCATACAAGTCCGATTAACATCCATATCCACTTAACATACATAACCGGTTATCATATCAACAACATATTGTAAGACGATCGATAAATCATGAAATCATATTTATTAAACACTAACCGGAAATGAAAACAAGGGAAATGATCAGCAAGAAGTCTCCGTAGGTTTGTGGTTGCCGTCACAAGTAGAGGTGTTCTAGGGTTTTTAGAAAAATCCCTACTGATTTCATGCATTCACTAATATAACCGTATCATCGGAATGGGCCAAGCCCATTAAAATGACTGGGCCGAAGGATATGTTTCGAGACCCCTTTGATCCGAAAGATGATCTTTCGGATCGAAGGATATGTTTCGTGATCCTTCGATCCTAGGGCCATGTTTCGTGAACATCCTTCGGAGGTTGGACATCCTTCGAAGGTTGTTTGTGATGTAATGTGTTTCACACTAACTAGTTTACACATTTTACAAGTTTCACCATATAGCAAACAACTATGCACAATCAAACAATCAAACGTATACAATTTCATGGCAGCCAAATGTGCAAATAAATAACTAGTCAATACATGATCGTGTAATACATATGAAATCGAATCTTGGAAATTCGAGTTGTCACAGTGTCATGTAAACATAATCATCATTCAGTTCAACTACCTAACATACATATCCGGTTATCACAACCGATCCATAACACATTCTCATTGAACAACATCAAAACAGATCCGATAGTCATGCATATCCGATTAACATACAACAATATATCGCAAGACAATAGATAAATCGTGAAATCAAAGCATCGTAAACAACACCACACACTAACCGGAAATCTGGATTACGGAATGAAATCCTTCGAACAGAGAGTAGGTCTGCTATATGCCGTCACACACACACAATAGAACTAGGGTTTTTGAAAACTAACTGATGACTTACATGCAGTCACGTATTTAAACTTATCACAGAAATGGGCCAAGCCCATCTGGAAGACTGGGCCGAAGGATCTGAATTCCAGCCGAAGGATATGTTTCGTGGCCGAAGGATGTCGAAGGATAAAGTCCTTGGTCGAAGGATATGTTTCGAGACCCTTCGAACCGAAAGTTGATCCTTCGAATCGAAGGATATGCTTCGATCTAGACTAAGTGTATTAAATAATAATTTCTAATATTATCTTTCACAACAACAAGTAGTTACATGTATGCACAATGACAACACGTTTCATTAAAACACAACGCGTACAATTACAAGTCCAACAAGTCAACTACTAAACAGTCAAAGTCAACGCGCATTTAATGCGAAAGTGAAAGTCAGAAACTCGAGTTGTCACATTATCCCCAACTTGAAAGAAATTTCGTCCCGAAATTTGGTACGCACTCACTGAGGAAGCTAGGTAAGTTACATTGTTCACTGGTTTTCCTGGGGTGTCACATCATCCCCCCGTTGATTTGGAATTTCGTCCCGAAATTCAGTAGTAGTAGCTTCAGCCTCAGAAGTGGATGCATTGGTTTCGAATAACTGGGGATACTTTTCTTTTATCTGGTCTTCGCGTTCCCAGGTATACTCTGGACCACGCTGGGAGTTCCAACGAACTCGAACAAGAGGGATTCTCTTGTGTTTGAGGACCTTAACATCCCGGTCCGTGATTTCAACTGGTTCCTCGACGAACTGCAACCGCTCGTCGATAGTGAGTTCCTTAAAAGGAATGATGAGGTTTTCATCTGATAGGCACTTCTTTAAGTTCGATATGTGAAAGACATTGTGAACTGCTCCGAGTTCAGCTGGTAGGTTCAACTTGTAGGCTACCTTGCCAATCTTTTCTGTAATTTCGAATGGTCCGACGTACCGCGGATTTAGTTTGCCCCGTTTGCCAAAACGTACCACACCCTTCCAGGGTGAAACTTTCAATAAAACCCGGTCCCCGACCTCAAATTCCAATGGTTTTCTACGCTTGTCCGCGTAGGCTTTCTGACGGTCGCGTGCTGCCGCCATGCGTTGTCGTATCTGTGCAATCTTTTCTGTGGCGTCCACTACAATCTCTGGACCCGTAATTTGACTATCCCCCACCTCTGCCCAACAGAGAGGTGACCGGCATTTACGTCCGTACAATGCCTCAAATGGAGCGGCTTGAATGCTGGTATGGTAACTGTTATTGTACGAGAACTCCACCAAAGGGAGATGCTTTTCCCAGCCGTTGCCGAAATCAATAACACATGCCCGAAGCATGTCTTCAAGGGTTTGGATAGTTCGCTCAGACTGCCCATCCGTCTGAGGATGATATGCTGTGCTCATGTCTAATCGTGAGCCGAAAGATTTGTGCATCGCTTGCCAAAGCTCTGACGTGAATCGTGCATCGCGATCCGAAATGATAGAAGTGGGCACTCCGTGCCTCGAAACAACTTCTTTCATGTAGATGTCTGCTAGGGTAGAAAACTTATCCGTTTCTTTGATAGCCAAGAAGTGAGCAGACTTTGTGAGCCGATCAACGATCACCCAAATAGTGTCATTCCCATGCTGGGATCTAGGTAAGCCCGTAACAAAATCCATGGAAATTTCTTCCCATTTCCATTGCGGTATCTTAGGCTGCTGAAGCAGGCCTGATGGTTTCTGGTACTCGATTTTAACCCTTGCACAAGTTAAGCACTTGCCGACGTAAGTTGCGATAAGAGCTTTCATGTTTGGCCACCAATAAGTTGTTCTGATATCGTGGTACATCTTATCCGACCCTGGATGTACCGAGTAGCGAGACTTGTGCGCTTCATCCATCACAAGTTCGCGTAAGCCGCCATAAAGTGGGACCCAAATACGCCCCGTTACATAGTAGGCGCCGTCTTCCTTTTGTTCCATTTGTTGCCTTGAACCGCGCAAGGCTTCAGCCTTGACGTTTTCGGGTTTCAGTGCTTCTAACTGAGCAGCTCGTATCTGTGCAGGAAGACTGGACTGAATAGTAAGCTGTAGCGCTCGCACGCGCTTAGGTAGAGTGTCTTTCCGACTGAGGGCATCAGCCACAACATTGGCCTTGCCTGGATGATACTTGATGGCGCATTCATAGTCGTTTAGAAGTTCGACCCATCTCCGTTGACGCATATTCAAATCCTTTTGCTTAAGAATATGCTCGAGACTCCTGTGATCGGTGTAAATCGTGCACCTGGTACCGTACAGGTAGTGTCGCCATATCTTAAGCGCGAAAACAACAGCTCCCAGCTCTAAATCGTGCGTCGTGTAGTTCCGTTCATGAACCTTGAGTTGCCGCGAAGCGTAGGCAATAACTTTATCCCGCTGCATCAATACACAACCAAGCCCCTGTATCGATGCGTCACAATAAACCACGAAGTCATCCGTGCCCTCTGGCAATGAGAGAATAGGTGCGCTGCAAAGCCTATCTTTTAAGTACTGAAAAGCGGTCTCTTGCGTATTACCCCATCTGTAAACGACACCTTTCTGTGTTAGCATAGTAAGTGGTTGCGCGATCTTTGAGAAGTCTTTAATAAATCGCCTGTAGTAACCCGCCAAACCCAAGAATTGGCGTATTTCTGTCGGTGTACGTGGTGCTGGCCAGTTTCTGATCGAATCAACCTTGGATGGATCGACATGAATCCCATCCTTGTTCACCACATGGCCTAAGAAGTGGACTTCACGAAGCCAGAAGTCGCATTTTGAAAACTTTGCGTACAGTTGCTCTTTTCGAAGAAGTTCCAAGATAAGACGTAAGTGCTGCTCGTGCTCCTCCTGACTCTTGGAGTAGATTAGAATGTCGTCGATGAAAACAATAACGAACTTGTCAAGATAAGGTTTGCACACCCTGTTCATAAGATCCATGAAGACTGCAGGCGCGTTCGTAAGCCCGAATGGCATGACAAGGAACTCGTAATGACCGTAGCGAGTTCTGAAAGCGGTTTTGGAGACGTCCTCATCCCGGACTCTCAGCTGATGATACCCTGACCTTAAATCAATCTTGGAATAATAACACGACCCTTGCAACTGGTCGAATAGGTCATCTATGCGCGGAAGAGGATAACGGTTCTTCACCGTCACCTTATTGAGTTCGCGGTAGTCGATGCACATCGTGAACGTACCGTCTTTCTTCTTCACAAATAACACTGGAGCTCCCCAAGGCGAAGAGCTTGGACGAATAAATCCCTTATCCAAGATTCCTGGTAGCTGCGTCGATAGTTCTTTCGATTCTGGTGGAGCTAAGCGATACGGTGCTCGAGCTATGGGTGCTGCTCCTGGAGCGAGCTCGATTTGAAATTCGTCCTGATGATGCGGCGGTAGACCAGGTAAATCCTTGCGAGACACCTGAGGAAAGTCGCGTACAACTGAATGGTCTTCCAACTTCTTTTCTTTCGCTGATGAGTCAGTAACGAGAGCCAAAGTTGCGGTGTGGCCCTTCCGCAAACATTCCTGAGCCTTCAAGAAAGAGGTGATGCCAACCACAGCACCACTCTTGTCGCCTTGAGCTTCGAGAGGTTCTTGACCAGAACGAGGAATGCGAACAATCTTTTCTTTGTATAGGATTTCTGCTTGCTGTTGCTGCTGGCGATTCCGATGTGCAAGCCGTGGGCTCCTGAATCCTTAGCTTCTGCTGTGCTCTGGCGATCACTATTCTTGTGCTGCTGTTGTGCTTGAGACCGAACGGTAGCTGAACCCTTGCTGGAATACCCATCCCATTTCCGCTTGTTGTCACTAGGAGTAGCGGGAGTAGCAGAAGTGGTAGCGGTAGTAATAGCGCTGATACAACTAGGCAGCCTGTTCTGTTCCACTGCCTGATCCGTGAGGCGATGAGCAAGACACTGAATGTCTTGGATTTTGTCGAGGTTAGCCGATGTAGCATGGCTCTGAATCTCTGAGGCTAGACCCTTGAGGTACAATTCGATACGCTTGTTTGGAGGGTCCACCATGGTTGGACACAAGATGGCCAGTTCGTTCTATCGTTTCGTATGAGCTTCAATTTCTGACCCCGTCATTTTCAAATGGTAAGGCTCCACTTCCAACTTGTGGATGTCATCACGCGTGTAGTATTCCCTTTTAATGTGTTCTTTGAATTCGTTCCAGGGGGTGGCGTTAGCAGCTGCCAACCCTAGTATCTGTACTTGCGCGTTCCACCTGATTAGCGCGATTCCTACCAAAGTACCAGTGGCGTACTTGACCCTGCGAGCCTCAGGGCGTTCACACATGAAGTTCTTGAATGTGCCACTGAATGTGCTTGGACGACAGTCCATGATGTTCTGGAATGTGCAGAGAGGTTGATGTGCGTTCTGACCCGTTGCGCGAGAAAGATGGGTCAAGATTAAGCGCGAGAGTTGGGTCACGAGAGTAGGATCTAACGTCCTAGGATAGGTTTGGAATAGCAGGTTATACCTCCTGCTGGTGCGGCTGCAAGCGCTGCAGCGACTTGTTCGTTAATGAGAGCCGTCAACTGGGCTTGAGTCATGTCAACACGTCCAGACATGATCGAACAGTAAAGGTAGCATAGGTATGAAAGGTTCGCGAGTAATACGATGACAGAAAAGTGTAAGCACATAAGTGTTCTTAAGCAATAACAAGTAGTGAGCAAAGTAACGTAAGCATACTACGAGCAAAGTTCTATGCAATTCTAACAGGTAGGCAATAAACATAAACCTTATTACCTAGGATGTTGAGTCTTGCACGTGGAGCGAAGCGTCGTTGTGGATCGTTGAGAGCACTGTTCTGGTTATAGTCCGGTTTTAATAAAAACGTTTTCCCATATTAAAACCAAGTTCTCTATAACCAATGGCTCTGATACCAATCTGTCACACCCCCAAAATCCACCTGCGGAGTATCACCGCTTGGGAGCGTGACTGACCAGGATCAAGCCATCAATCATATTGAACATAGCATAACATAAATAAAGTAGTTCGTAAAACCTCATTCAATACAATTGATGTTTCAAAACAAACATAGTATCAGTAGCGGAAGCTAAGTGAATAACCCAAGTAAACCATAAGTTCAATTATTCGAAATGTTTAAACATAGCGTTCATAATCCACTGCCCACAACGTCCCGCTCCTCCAGTGCAAGCTCCATAAGTACCTAAGGTCCTGCAAGGCATGCAGCAGATAATCAACAAACTAGTTGAGCGAGTTCACAGTTTAAAGTTCAATATCGTATTGTGTGAGTAATGGTTTAATCGTTACGTTCCATATGATTAGTTCCATAGCGGCCTCCCAGGCAGGTGTGCGAAGATTATGTTCGAATAGTTCGCGACCATAGTCTTTACCGACCAGGGTGTGTGCGAAGGCGGTTAATCAGTTCGTTCGCGACCATAGTCTTTACCGACCAGGGTGTGTGCGAAGGCAGTTGAGTAGTTCGTTCGCGACCATAGTCTTTACCGACCAGGGTGTGTGCGAAGGCAGTTTGTAAGTATCAACAGTTTAATCGTTCGTTATAATATCAAAGTATGCACAAGTAATCATCCAACCCATTCCCACCCTGGGAACCCATGCCTTGGCTGTGTGAACTCACCTTGGTTTGCTCGGTATGCTAGGTTATGCGCTCACTAGTAATTAATCACGTCCTATCGTATGCACGTATAACAAATCAGTTCATGTTCACAATGATACGCATGCAATTTAATGTTCACATAACAGTCAGTTTGCATAACGGCACAACACGTATTGTTTCACATTAACTCATCAGCTAGTGTACACAAAAACATTCATCACCAAGCATGGCATGCCAAATAAGTCAAACATACATCCCCATCCTTCGAAGGATGTTTATAACCCCTAATATCTTTCGGTCCTCTGTTATCTTTCGACAACAGTTAACACAATTATCCTTCGGACCGAATGTTATGTTTCGGACCACTGTCATCTTTCGGTCAAAGCTATCTTTCGGTCAAAGTTACTATGGTTCGGTCAGAGTTATCCTTCGGTCAACACTACTATGGTTCGGTCAACAAGCATCTTTCGACAACAACTATGTTTCGAGTAGCAAGTATCTTTCGATACATATCAGTTACGGAATATCAGTTACGTTTATCACGCAGCTAGTTACAGAAACAGAAACCCTAATCATCTACAGCCGTCATCATCATTAACAAGCACATCTCATCAGTTACATTACACAGAAGGCACAAGATCATCTACGACAGTTACTATCATTCCTAGAAATCATTTAACGGTAATAGAATCAATCATCAACCAAATCCGAATCGTCATCTATGTGTCATGTAAACATAATCATCATTCAGTTCAACTACCTAACATACATATCCGGTTATCACAACCGATCCATAACACATTCTCATTGAACAACATCAAAACAGATCCGATAGTCATGCATATCCGATTAACATACAACAATATATCGCAAGACAATAGATAAATCGTGAAATCAAAGCATCGTAAACAACACCACACACTAACCGGAAATCTGGATTACGGAATGAAATCCTTCGAACAGAGAGTAGGTCTGCTATATGCCGTCACACACACACAATAGAACTAGGGTTTTTGAAAACTAACTGATGACTTACATGCAGTCACGTATTTAAACTTATCACAGAAATGGGCCAAGCCCATCTGGAAGACTGGGCCGAAGGATCTGAATTCCAGCCGAAGGATATGTTTCGTGGCCGAAGGATGTCGAAGGATAAAGTCCTTGGTCGAAGGATATGTTTCGAGACCCTTCGAACCGAAAGTTGATCCTTCGAATCGAAGGATATGCTTCGATCTAGACTAAGTGTATTAAATAATAATTTCTAATATTATCTTTCACAACAACAAGTAGTTACATGTATGCACAATGACAACACGTTTCATTAAAACACAACGCGTACAATTACAAGTCCAACAAGTCAACTACTAAACAGTCAAAGTCAACGCGCATTTAATGCGAAAGTGAAAGTCAGAAACTCGAGTTGTCACAATATAGTGGGCTAGTCAAATTGTGTTAGGAGAGGGGGGGGGGGCATAAAAAGAATTCATATAACCACATTAGAGGGACGGCTGAAAACGTACGGTGAGTTCGACGGGCAAAGGGCATCAAGGGACAATTGTTTTCAAAAGGTGAAGGAAGATTGTGATTGAAGATTTAGCGTAACCGTCTATAGTTAGTTTGGTTAGACTTGTTTATTTTATTTCAGTTTATTTAAACTTGAATATTATATAAAATATTTGTTGCACTTGAATACTTTAAGTTTATTTTTGTTTCGCATTTGACTATGAGTAGCTAAATGTATTATGGTTGTTTAGGATTGATAACTAGACAAATGGTTTGATGGATTAACTTTTGGTTTTGAATGGATATGATGATTTACAAGTTATAATTTAGAAAACCGATTCTAATTATTTGCATGATGGTTTTGATTTGGTTTGATAATATATTTGTTGATTCCATTGTTCTAAAAACTTAGAAATATACTTTAGAGCCGAGAGTTGGTCTAGGTTGTTAATCATTTAGTGTAGACCTTGAAGGTAAGTGTAACACCCCGATTCGAATAAGTCTGACGTGTCACTCTTACAGATATCAAAACTAAAACCAATCCATAACATTAAATAAAAAATCCTAATAACATTTATTACATTACTGAAATAAAGAATCTTGGCCAGCAACTTCCTAACGCTCTTCACTAAAATCCCAGATCATCCCATATTACATGTAAAACGAATAGGAAAAACACGAAAAGAAAATACGACTGAGCCACTATTGCTCAGTAACGGAGAAATCAACACTACAAATAAAGTTATATCAAAGGAAGCAAAACACAACATAACATAACTGAGACAGAACTGAAATGGTTACTGACACAAGTACTAAAAATAGACGAAGACACAAGACTGATACAAAAACTAATACACAAACCGACCTGAACTGTAACGGAAACTGATATGGAAACAAAAGTCATTCAGATGCATAACTGATATCGAACCAAACACAAAACCGATGTAGAGAACTGATACATGGTTGACCATGATGATTAAAACCATATTTTATAAACGAACTCATTTTTGAACATTCTTTTAATAATGCTAATATTTTATTACACGAGAGACAAAACTATCTTCTTTTATTGAAGGTTTGAATCTTATCAAAATATAATAATTTATCGTACTTCATAGTAAATCATAACTAAACAAAATAACTAATTTATCGTATTAGAGGGACGGCTGAAAACGTACTGTGAGTTCAACGGGCAAAGGGCATCAAGGGACAATTATTTTCAAAAGGTGAAGGAAGATTGTGATTGAAGATTTAGCGTAATCGTTTATAGTTAGTTTGATTAGACTTGTTTATTTTATTTTAGTTTATTTAAACTTGAATATTATATAAAATATTTGTTGCACTTGAATACTTTAAGTTTATTTTTGTTTCGCATTTGACTATGAGTAGCTAAATGTATTATGGTTGTTTAGGATTGATGAACTAGACGAATGGTTTGATGGATTAACTTTTGGTTTTAAATGGATATGATGATTTACAAGTTATAATTTAGAAAACCGATTCTAATTATTTGCGTGTTGGTTTTGATTTGGTTTGATAATATATTTGTTGTTTCCATTGTTCTAAAAACTTAGAAATATACTTTAGAGCCGAGAGTTGGTCTAGGTTGTTAATCTTTTAGTCTAGACCTTGAAGGTAAGTGTAACACCCCGATTCGAATAGGTCTGACGTGTCACTCTTACAGATATCAAAACTAAAACCAATCCATAACATTAAATAAAAAATCCTAATAACATTTATTACATTACTAAATAAAGAATCTTGGCCAGCAACTTCCTAACGCTCTTCACTAAAATCCCAGATCATCCCATATTACATGTAAAACGAATAGGAAAAACACGAAAAGAAAATACGAGTGATCGAAAAATTGCTCAGTAACGGAGAAATCAATACTACAAATAAAGTTATATCAAAGGAAGCAAAACACAACAAAACATAATAACTGAGACAGAACTGAAATGGTTACTGACACAAGTACTAAAAGTAGACGAAGACACAAGACTGATACAAAAACTAATACACAAACCGACCTGAACTGTAACGGAAACTGATATGGAAACTGTCACACCCCCAAAATCCACACGCGGAGTATCACCGCTTGGGAGCGTGACTGACCAGGATCAAGCCACCAATCATATAGAACAACGTAATAGTAGAAGTAAATGTCATTAAACCAAACCAATCCATATGAAAGGTGTTCAAAACATAAGTATAAATTCAACGTTTAGCGGAAGCGTATGAGTAAAAGCCCATCATAAATAGAGTATGTAATGTCATAATGTTTAATCAAAGCAATCACGATCCTTGTCCACAACGACCGCGTCTCCCTGTGCAAGCTCCATGTATACCTAACGACCTGCAAGGCATGTAACAGAGAGTCAACAACTAGTTGAGCGAGTTCACTGAAAGTAAGTGCGTAATAGTAAGTTCGTTTGTAACGTGTGGCTCTACTGGGCCGATAGTATGTTCTATTGGTGGGGGCTTCCCATGTTGCATATACACTAGACTATTTGTAACCATAAATGTTCTTCATAACCTGAGAACAGTAGTACGTACAAGGTTTACGTAGGATTTACGTAAGTGTCCTTCACAAACCGAGGACAGTGGTACGCGGGGGTTTACGTAGGTTTTACGTAAGTGCCTGACACAACCGAGGCAGTAGTAAGTATAAGTTCATGTAGGTTTTACGTGAGTGTCCTTCGCAACCTGAGGACAGTGATGAGTACAAGTATACGTAGGTTTTACGTATGTATCCTGCGCATCCGAGGACGATGGTAGATAGTCTAGTAACAGTGTAAGTACAAGTATCTATTCGAATCTCATTCCTTCAATCCCATTCCCAAACCCTAGTAAAAGTGTGAACTCACCTTGTTTTGCTCGGTATGTTATTGCTTCTAGTGTTAATTAATAGTTAGGTCCTTTACACATGACCTAGGTACATTGCACATAACTCGATGTAAGTGTTTATATTCAATTAGGGTTTACAAGTCTTTGATATCCAAACAACTGTGATTCGTGTGATGGTTGTGTACAGAATGACATGAGATAGATTGTTCACATATACGGTATCATCCAACAACATACAATAACATACAGTTATATACAGTGATGTACAGTATTATGCAAGTGTTCGTACTTAGTAAACTCAGACTTTTCAAGCATCACAAAGCTCAGACCATATGCGTCTTAAGAAATTCGGATAAGCATCATACTTTTAAATTCGAACAAGATTATCAAGTGAACAAATTCGGACCCTTATGCATTCTTGCAAAGAAATTCAGACCAAACCAAACATCACAAGAAAGTCGGACTAGCATAATAAACTAATTCAGACAACACTCACACTTATACAAATTCGGACCCCATGCTACACATACATAAAATTCGGACCCAATCCATCCAACCTGAAACTCGGACACACATTAATCCCTAAGCAAAAAGTCGAACCCCCCCTCCCTTATACAAAAGTCGGACCAAGGGGTTCCCTTTATGAAATTCGGACCTTGTGTCCTAACCACAAAAGTCGGACACCCCATGTGCATAAGTTCGGACCATTAAACCAAATAAAGGTCGGACATATAAATACAAATAAAAGTCGGACATAGGCTTTCCATAACAAAAGTCGGACTCCTTGTTTCCTTGATAAAGTTCGGACTAGTGTGATTATCTATAAACTTCGGACAAGATAAGCAATCAAAATCAAACCAACAGTCAATCATGCGAATCAATGGAACAGTTACGTTTTCACGACCAAGAAACCCTAATTTCAAACATCTGTATTGCAATTATCAATCAACAATTCTAAGATATCATGTATCTTGACATCAGGCAAACGATTACACGACTAATCAACATCATTTCACAATAATCAGAATTCAATCAGTAAATACAGAACTAGTATGTGAAGAACTAGGGTTTACATGAATCACATAATCAAGAATTGATAACAACAAACAATCATTAACAATTACCTTGGATTGATTTTAGATAAAGAGAGGGATCAAGAGTGGTGATAGAGAGCTTGTGCCAATGATGAAGAAGATGATTGTAGAGAGAATTGTAGAGGAATCATAGGTACGTCTGATGATTGTGTGGTGATTAGTGAAGAGGATTAGGGTTAAGAGTTGTTAAGGTTTCACTATTAACACTAAACACCCTTAATTATTATCTATTACATAATACATGCACAAGATATACAATTTACAGTTTCATCCCCACATTCAAGTATTTGCCAAATCATTCATAAACTTTATCAAATCCAAAACGTATACAGTTACAAAGCAAACCAATTGTGCAAGTAAATAACTAAACAAACAGTGAACGTGCAATAAATGCGAAAATGGAATCTCGGAAACTCGAGTTGTCACATTATCCCCAATTTGAAAGAAATTTCGTCCCGAAATTTAGCATGCAGTTACTGAGGAAGCTAGGTAAGTTGCATCGTTTACTGGTTTTCCTGGGGTGTCACATCATCCCCCCGTTGATTTGGAATTTCGTCCCGAAATTCTGTAGTAGTAGCTTCAGCCTCAGTAGTGGTTGCACGGTTTTCGAATAACTGGGGATACTTGACTTCCATTTGATCTTCTCGTTCCCAGGTGTACTCTGGGCCACGACGGGAGTTCCAACGAACTCGTACAAGAAGTATTTTGGTGTTCTTGAGGACCTTGACATCCCGGTCCGTAATTTCAACTGGTTCCTCAACGAAATGCAACTGTTCGTCGATAGTGAGTTCCTTCAAAGGAACTATGAGGGTCTCATCTGACAGACACTTCTTCAGATTCGACACGTGGAAAACATTGTGAACTGCACCCAGTTCAGCTGGTAGGTTTAGTCTGTAGGCCACTTTGCCTATTCTTTCAGTGATTTCGAACGGTCCAACATACCGCGGATTGAGCTTGCCTCGTTTACCAAAACGAACCACACCCTTCCAGGGTGAGACTTTGAGTAGTAGTCGATCCCCAACTTGGAACTCGAGTGGTTTCCTGCGCTTATCAGCGTAACTTTTCTGACGGTCGCGAGCTGCCGCCATGCGTTGTCGTATTTGTGCAATTCGTTCAGTAGCATCAACTACCATTTCTAGACCTGTGATCTGACTATCCCCCACCTCTGCCCAACAGAGAGGTGACCGGCATTTACGTCCGTACAATGCCTCGAATGGAGCGGCTTGAATGCTGGTGTGGTAACTGTTATTGTACGAAAACTCCACTAACGGGAGATGCCTTTCCCAGCTGTTGCCGAAATCGATAACGCACGCCCGAAGCATGTCTTCTAGAGTCTGGATAGTGCGCTCAGACTGCCCATCTGTCTGAGGGTGGTAAGCTGTGCTCATGTCTAATCGAGAGCCAAAAGATTTGTGCATTGCTTGCCATAGTTCTGAAGTGAATCGTGCATCACGATCTGAAATAATGGAGGTTGGCACTCCGTGCCTCGAAACGACTTCTTTCAAGTAGATGTCTGCTAAGGTAGAAAACTTATCCGTTTCTTTGATAGCCAAGAAATGAGCAGACTTTGTGAGTCGATCTACGATCACCCAAATAGTATCATTCCCACGCTGGGATCTAGGCAGGCCAGTAACAAAATCCATGGAAATTTCTTCCCATTTCCACTGTGGTATCTTGGGTGGTTGAAGTAGGCCTGAGGGTTTCTGGTACTCCGTCTTGACCCTCGCATAGGTCAAACACTTGCCGACGTAAGTTGCTATGTGGGCCTTCATGCTAGGCCACCAATATGTAGTTCTGAGATCGTGATACATTTTATCCGAACCTGGATGTACCGAGTAGCGAGACTTGTGAGCTTCATCCATAACAAGTTCTCGTAATCCGCCATATAGTGGGACCCAAATGCGTCCTGTTACATAGTGGGCGCCGTCTTCCCTTTGTTCTAATCGTTGCCTTGAGCCGCGTAAGGCTTCAGCCCTTACGTTTTCTGGTTTCAATGCTTCTACCTGAGCATCTCGTATCTGTTCAGGAAGACTAGACTGAATAGTAAGCTGCAGTGCTCGCATGCGTCTAGGTAAAGTATCTTTTCGACTGAGGGCATCAGCCACAACATTGGCTTTGCCTAGATGGTACTTGATGGCGCATTCGTAATCGTTCAGTAGCTCGACCCATCGACATTGACGCATGTTCAATTCCTTCTGCTTGAAGATATGCTCGAGACTTCTGTGATCGGTGTAAATTGTGCACTTGGTACCGTACAGGTAGTGTCGCCATATCTTAAGCGCAAAAACAACAACTCCCAGCTCTAAATCGTGCGTCATATAATTCCGTTCATGAACTTTGAGTTGGCGCGAAGCATAAGCAATAACTTTATCCCGCTGCATCAATACACAACCAAGCCCCTGTATCGATGTGTCACAATAGACTACAAAATCATCCGTGCCCTCTGGCAATGAGAGAATAGGTGCGCTGCAGAGCCTACCCTTTAGGTATTGAAAAGCCGTTTTTGTGTATTACCCCAACGATAGGTAACACCTTTCTGTGTCAACAAAGTGAGCGGCTGTGCGATCTTGGAGAAGTCTTTAATAAACCGTCTGTAATAACCTGCCAAACCCAAAAATTGGCGTATTTCCGTTGGTGTACGCGGTGCAGGCCAGTTCCTGATTGAATCTACCTTGGATGGATCAACATGAATCCCATCCTTGTTTACCACATGGCCCAAAAAGTGAACTTCGCGAAGCCAGAAGTCGCATTTTGAAAACTTGGCGTACAGTTGTTCCTTTCGAAGAAGCTCCAAGATAAGTCGCAAGTGTTGTCGTGTTCCTCCTGACTCTTGGAGTAGATCAGGATGTCGTCGATGAAAACAATCACAAACTTGTCTAAATAAGGCTTGCACACCCTGTTCATAAGATCCATGAAAACTGCAGGCGCGTTTGTTAGCCCGAACGGCATGACTAGAACTCGGAATGGCCGTAGCGAGTTCTGAATGCTGTCTTGGAGACGTCCTCATCCCGGACTCTCAGCTGATGGTAACCTGACCTCAGATCAATCTTGGAGTAATAACTCGACCCTTACAACTGGTCGAATAAGTCATCAATGTGACCACTCGAACTTTCGACTTTCACTTTCGTATTTATTGCACGCTGACTTTGATCGTTGACTTTGACTGTGTAGTTGTTTGACTTGTAACGGTGCATGTTATGTTATAATGAAACGTGTTGTGAGTATTGCATGTTATGTGTTAATGATATAAGGTGAACCTGTTGGTACACACTCGAACTAGCTAAGTCTTGTATAACTTTCACGAATCAACCTGACGAAACAAAAGTTGTGATTCGCCCAGAACGTACTCGACGAAACAAAGCCTGTTTTGCCAACCCGAACTCGACGAAACAGAACTTGTTTCGCCGGCCCAGTTTCGCCGAAGCCCACTATGGGCCCAAAACGTTAATGAGTGTTTAAAAACGTGAACCGACCTCCTGTTTCACAATCTTTTGAAAAACTGAAAACCCTAGAGCTCCTGTGCACTGACAGCAACTGTGTGTGTGTTCCCGAGACCCTCTAGCGATTAACTCATCATCCAAGAGTCCACTCGTTACGTTCGTATCGCTCGTTAAGCTCTCGGACGTGATTGATTTACTTCAAGCACATACTTAGCATACCGAGCAAACCCAAGGTGAGTTCACACAGCCAAGGCATGGGGTTCCCGGGTGGGAATGGGATTGGATGACTTATTGTATATACTCAGATGATAAAACCCAACGATAAGATACGGCTAGACTAGTAACACTTATTGAACTGATCTTCGCACACCTGCCAACGGTTGGCCGCGATATTATGACTGACTTCGCACAACCAGACTATAACCAGAACAGTGCTCTCAACGATCCATAACGACGCTTCGCTCCACGTGCAAGACTCAACACCCTAGGTAATAAGGTTTATGTTTATTACCTGCTTGCTAGAACTATACAGAACTTTGCTCGTAGTATGCTTAGATTACATTGCCTACTATACGTCACTACTTACACTCTTCTGTCATCGCACTACTCGCGAACCTTTCTCACTTACTCTACTTTTACTATGAAGATCATGTCTGGACGTGTGAACATGACTCAAGCCCAGTTGACGGCACTTATCAATGAACGAGTAGCTGCGGCACTTGCAGCTGCACCAGCAGGTAGTATACCTTGCGGATGGGATACACACTAGGATCTTTGAATCCTACATTCCTAAATCAACCCTTGTATTTAACATTGTCCTATTCTATGCACAATAGGTCAAAACACTCCACAACCTGTCTGCACATTCAAGAACTTCATGGACTGTCGTCCAAGCACTTTCAGTGGCACCGAGGGGGCAGTGGGACTCCTCCATTTGTTTGAGAAGCTCGAGTCAGTATTTGAGATGTGTGAATGCCCTGAGGCTTGCAGGGTCAAGTACGCCACAGGCACGTTGGAAGGGATTGCGCTAACCTGGTGGAACGCGCAAGTTCAGATCCTAGGGTTGGCAGCTGCTAACGCCACACCCTGGGAAGATTTCAAAGAACTGATCAAACGAGAATACTGCACGCGAGACGACATCCACAAGTTGGAGGATGAGTTATACCACTTGAAGATGACGGGGTCAGAGATCGAAGCTTATACGAAACGGTCAAACGAACTGGCCATCTTGTGTCCAACGATGGTGGACCCTCCAGTTAAGCGCATTGAGTTGCATCTCAAGGGGCTTGCGCCAGAGATTCAGAGCCACGTGACGTCGGCTAACCTCAACAACATCCAAGACATTCAGCGTCTTGCTCATCGACTCACCGATCAGGCAGTGGAACAGAACAAGCTGCCAAAACGCATCAGTGCTACCACTACTGCTGTCACTACTTCTGCTACTCCCAGTGACAACAAGAGAAAATGGGAGGGGGATTCCAGCAAGGGATCAGTTTCTGTTCAGTCTCAAGCACAGCAGCGCAAAACAAATGACTACCAGAGTCCGAATCAGCAATCATCAGGCAGTCAGGGACAGGGTGGATATCGGGGAATTCACCCGTGGTGTAGTAGGTGCAACAAACACCACAGTGAAAGATGTTGCAGGGAACGTTGTCAAAGATGCCTCAAGATGGGTCATGAGGCTAAGGATTGTAGAAGCTCACAGCCAGCAAATCAGAACCAGCAACTCCCACCGCCAGCTCCATAGAACCAGCAGCAGCAGCCACATCGTGGAAACCGAGGATGTTTCCAGTGTGGGGCTGAAGGCCACTACAAACGTGATTGCCCTCAATTGAACCAGAACCAGAATCGCAACAACAACAATAACCAGGGCAACGGGAACAACAACAACGGGGGAAACAACAACAACAATGGAAACGAAGCTCGGGGTCGTGCTTTTGTGCTGGGTCGGGGCGACGCAATGAATGATCCCAATGTGGTTATGGGTAAGTTTCTCCTCGACGATATTTATGTTACTGTTTTATTTGATTCGGGTGCTGATACAAGTTATATGTCCTTGAAAATGAGTAAATTGTTAAAACGTACACCAACACCCCTAAACACCAAACATGTCGTAGAATTAGCGAATGGTAAAAGTGTAGAAGCCGCACATGTAATCAAGGGTTGTAGCATCGTTTTAGCTGGTCAGACCTTCACGATTGATCTTATACCCATAGTTCTGGGGAGTTTCGACGTTGTCATCGGTATGGATTGGTTATCCCAACATCACGCAGAGATTTTATGCAAGGAAAAGATCATTCGTATTCCTCGCTCTAGTCAGGAACCACTAGAAATTCAAGGCGACAAGAGTGGTGCTGTGGTTGGCATCATCTCTTTCTTAAAGGCGCAGAAATGTTTACGAAAGGGGCACACTGCAATTCTGGCACTTGTCACTGACGCATCAGCAAAGGAAAAGAAGCTGGAGGATATTCCAGTTGTACGTGACTTTCCTCAGGTGTTTCCTGAAGATTTACCCGGTTTACCGCCTCACCGCCAAGTCGAATTCCAGATTGAGTTAGCTCCTGGAGCAGCACCTATAGCCCGCGCACCGTATCGTTTGTGTAACACCTCGAATTTTTGTGTCCAATGATGTGTTAACACGTGGCATTTGTTTACACGTGGCATCTATAATAAATAAGGGACTAATTTTGACAAACCTTGAAAGTATATAAATTCGAGGGTTATAAATGTCAACAAGGGTAAATATACTGTATAGTATCCCTAATTAATGCTTAAACCTTCAAACGAATAAATTATAGATCGTACAAAAATAAAACGCGGAAGAAAGTGAGAGATTACAAACTACAGGGGTTAACTGTGTCAACATGTTTAATAATACCTCTGAGTGACCCTTTAACGTTCCCAAGACTTTGTAACGGTGTTATACCCTCACTAAGATAATATATATGAATTTCGCGAAGTTTCGATATGAAACGAGAAAGTTACGATCGAATTCGTAGAAGAAGGGTTAAAAGCGTCAACAGTGAAAGTTAAGGCTTTCCAATATAATTAATAAATAAACCGGGGACTTAATAACGCGGGAAATTAACACGAGGCCCCTATCGGTAAATAACCGAGGGCCAAACCGCAAAGTTACCCCTTCAAAACCGAAAGGTCAGGCAAATCATTACGAAAGATTTCGTTATTAATGGCCAGATTCTGTAATAATTACAAAAAGATTTAAAAATCCTGAAATCTTAACCTTAGGCGACCCGCGTAAGGTTTAGACATAAGTTGAGGCGGGCCGCGAGCCTCCTCTATTTTCGCGTCTGTTATTTGAACTTTAGGCGACCCGCATTAAAATGCATGGGAACTCCCATGCGGGCCGCGTAAAGTGCCCAGATGCAGAAACTTTGCAACTACTTGGCTTTTGGAGCTTGTGAACGATCATGCACATAATTATGGGGCATGGGCACCCTATGCTCAACCCATAACACTTAGGGGACACCTACCATCACCTCTGGTCTGATAGTAGTGCTTGCAATGATCAATATGGCTTGGCATTTGGCTATAAATAGCCATGTTGTAGTTACAACAATCACACAACACAAAACACTTACAACTGATCATTTCAAGAGCTCCCTAGCATTCTCTTCTGTTCTCTAATCAAGAGTTAACTTCTGTAAGTCGTTCATAACCATTTTGGTTTCACATTTCCATAGTTATAGCCTATAAACGCAACCGTCGTAACTAACGGTTGTCATTGCAATATCTTGCAAATGGTTCAGTCTTATGACGAATCAAAAATGGTTATGAGTTGGTATTTATGTGGGTATTAAACCTCTAAAATGGTTCCCCCTGATCACCACTCTAACTATGTCAATTATCGAGTCAAACGTGCGGTTAAAAAGTCAACAGAAAGCTATTTTAGCGATTTAAGCATAATCTGTAATATATATGTTATGGAACCTGTTTTGACAATCATAAAATATGATAATAAGTATGTAAACATGTTTGCGCTAGTTTGAATCGATCATTTACTATATAGAACCGGTTCGGAGCTGAATGTCGCAAAAGTTTGACTTTTGCTTTGACTTCAGTTCTGACCCGTTTTAGTGAGGTATGAATATACCTTAGGACTCTCTTAGGACCAGATCACATGTTGGTATAAGCCTCTGTGGACGGTTCATGAGTTATCCGAGTCATTAGCGCATTTCCGTCATTCGCCTAAAAGTTGACCGTACGGCCTTTTTTTTAAAATAAAACGAGTATTTCGGACACGTGAACGGACCAGAACCTTGCTTATTAATTTATGAGCATGTCCCTAAAGTTTCACGTCAATCCGAGGCCTAGAATGAGAGTTATGCTAAAAGGCGCATTTTTAAGAAACTTTTGTAATTAACGGCGCAACTAGCATAACGCCCATCTAACCCAAGTTTTCGGCACCAAAACTTTTACCCACTGTGGTAAAATAATATTTTGGGAATTTTAAAGATTTTTAATAATTTTTACCTTGCTCATAACCTGCGGTTATGGCTACGGTTCGGTAATTACCGAATATGCCCTTTTTGGCCAAAACGGGAGTTCTACAAGGTCTTTTGACCCGATTCCAGTTGCCACTGATTTTAAATAATAAATAAAGTATTTTAAACTTTATAAACTATTCGGGAAACTCAGATTTCCTGTAGAACCCGAAAAGCTCTTTAAAAGTCTTTAAAATGACCAAAAAGCCCCTACGGGGCATAATATTAACTTAAACTCGTTACGGGCATTACGGAAGGTATCCTACTGATACCACAACACATTTAAGGCATGTTGACTTAGGAAATAAGCGTACGACTCTCATAGCTAACCGTTTCGCCTATTTGCGCACACGGTACGGCTCATGGAACTAGTTTTCGTGCAATAGCCGATATGGGTCAAATTATATTATTTGAACCCCAAAATCCAGAGTATGAACTATAAACCCATATAAAACAAGTCACTGAACTTGTTGGGTCCAAATCATGCTCCATTCTCGGTTTTCGCCTTTTCGTGCGAATTAACCATATCTACATATCGGAATCAACCGGTTTAAGCTACGGCTAATATAAGGACCGTTAGGATTCTAAGAGGTTAATTAAAACCTTCGTTCCAGATTAGGAGCCCCAGTAAAAGCTATCGGTGACTTGATCTAAATTAAGGATTAATACTTGCAAAGGTAAATACTTTTGACTTATTTCCCCTATATGGGCTTGGGTTACGGTATATTAATACCGCTTGATTGAGCATTATATAATTCCATCGCTTAGGTGGTTAATTGATTAAATATGATTGGCTCATTTAAACAGTTTTGTTGCTTATAAGCCTTTGGGGGGTTTAATGACCGTTGTCCCGGATATCCTCGGCATCATTTTACGAAATGGCCACGACCATCGACATCCCGGTGTAGGCGTACACCCGGTATAAAGTGTCGACACTAAAACTAAAAGACGTAGCCGTTGGTTTCTGTACTACGGTTTTTACGCAAACGTGGTGTGTCTATAAATCTTTAACCCGGCACGACCCGGGCTACTGAACGCATAAAAGAACATGTAAAACGTTCACAAGATCATTATGAATTTTCCCAAGTTATAAAAGAGTTTGTGCCTTGTGCATTCAAATCAATTTTAATAAACATTTTCAAATGTGTCAGTTGAATGTATTTACCAGTGTAAACTGACGTATTTTCCCCAAAAAGATTAAGTGCAGGTACCTAAACGTAATTGGCTGGTATTAGCTCCCTAGCGTCGGGATAAGCCTCGCAAGCTTGATTGCAGTATCTAATGGAACAATACTTTATCTTTATTTACGATCCACTGTGGATATTCAACTTCTGTAATACATTGATATTATCATCAGAGGTTGAAATTTATATATTTATCTTATGCTTCCGCTGTGCATTATATAATTGTGTGGTTTGACTATATTGTTGCCAACATCGTCACGGTAATCCCCCACCGGGCCCACCGGTGAGACACGTGGAAAACGGGGTGTGACAGGTTGGTATCAGAGCCAACATTGAGTGAATTAAACACTATCCTATTGTGTTTAATCTCAATGACACAAATTCGTCATACTTGAGTCTAGACAAGAACTTAGGACAAATTCGGATTGATACTCCTTTTTGTCTTTATTTTTCGATTTGATTTTTAATAAGTTTTGGAGCAGGAAAATGCCACCTGTTATATTCCGAGGAAGAGGAAGGGGAAGAA